>NC_060212.1:126230000-127536875 GCF_021130785.1 Homalodisca vitripennis | reverse complement strand
TATATATATATATATATATAGTATATACACAAACTGTATCTGGTATGATTATGAGCAAAAGACTTGTATATGCAACCTTAGCAAAACCTGTTACGCGACAAGTGGTGTGGCTTGTAGGAATTTAACTTGTTACTTACATAAACTCCATATATTTATAATTCATAGAATTCCTAATTAACTATAGTGCATTCCACAGTTTTTCCAGTCTATTTTAATAGAAGATCGTGTTAAAACCTGTAATTAAATATATTTGTTACATATAAACACTCATCTCAAGAAATTAAAAATAAATTGCGGTGAGTTTTTTTTAATTACTGTTAATTTTATTAATTTCATTGTTGTTAATGAGATCTACATAGTAATGCTATAAACCCCTTGTTCACCCATCAATAGTCGATTTACTTTATATTGATATATGTGTATTGAATTAACCACAGAAGAACTATCACTAATTGTAACTGGAAAGCAGCAGACACGAGCCAGCTTTGTTACATTGTTGTTCGCAGATTCAACTCTGTGTGATTTCGGTGAACTCGGATAACGTAGGTTGTATTAAAACCTACGTTGCACTAAATCATCATAACCTTTGTTGGTTTAACTTTAACTTCTGTTATTAAAACAATGAATTGTTTTACGAAACATCACATTTACCTTATACAATTGTATGAAACTTTTCTCTTAAAAATGTATTTACGTGTACAATGATTACCTCAACAAGAGTATGCAAAACAATGTAGCGCATAACTTATGGTAACATATAAAGATTTATTCATATACTACTGACAGTTTCTATATCTGAAACTAGTATTTCCCCCTCTTTTTATTAATAATTAATTTACCTGAATTACTTGGGTACAAATTAATTATGACAGCCAAAACCTTTGATTAAGTCTTACTAATAGAACAATAAGTAATATATAAAATGCATTTACTCAACATTCATTATTGAATATTTCTCTACAAGATACAAGCAAACTAAAAGGTTTTGCTATGTATAATATTATGCGTACACTTAACCAATTAACGACACGGTTGTCATAAGTTTTCCTCATAACTTGTAACATATAAAAATGTGTATGCATATATCTAAAAATGTATAAGGAAATTAAAAAATATAGTTATATTTGTTCATGAATACACAGATAGAAATCTATTTATTTATCAATCGTATATAAATTTAACGTAACTAAGATTCAAATTTCCTCCAGCGTGTATTAACTGCTAAAAACTTTAAATATTGTGTGTAGAAAAAACAGCAATTGTTTAATAGCCGTCAGTGTACTGAAACTTAAAGTAACGCAGTGACATTAGCTAGTGAACACAATATAAAATATTAACGAATAGCCACTGTTGGAGTTTAATTTTTAATGCTTTCATGGTTGATCTTATATACAGACTTAAGGTTTCATATTTGTATAAGATAACGGTAATTGTTGTATCTGTAACATTATAATATTTAACTAAACCTATTTGAATTATAAACGCGTTAGTACAATATATTAAACTTATTAAAACTCATGATCTTTGGATATAAATTAAGGCAAAGCTTACTCACTTTAAGGTGTAAGCAAGAAATGTAATAAAAGCGTTTCTATGTCTAACAAAATTAATTAGATAGTATTTATCCCGAAAGTATGATATAATTTTTTCATTAGGCTCAATATGTGCTTTGGTGTGGATATGGGATATGATTGGCCATTCTTCGGTGACTCAGATTGGTCCCTAATTAGACTAATTGGATGCCTTGAATAGACCATGGGACATACAAAATAGTTATTGAGCGTGTTTCAATAATTAATTAGATGTAATGTACTGATGTCAGATTGGTACCCACCTACGAAAAATCAGAGGAGGATAAAATAAAATAACTCATGTACGATAAGCATGTCAAAAATTTTGGACAAATTATCTACCAATCAGAAGCAAATCTCTATGTGTTAAAGCAAACCCTTCGTAAGAAAAAATCACATGGTCTATTAAATTTCGCCATAAATATAACTCAAACCTCTATATGAAGTTTACACACTACATCACTGTATTCACGTAAACTCGAATGTTCCGAAGAAATTTAAGAGAAGATAAACTTTTCAGGTATTTTTCTCATATTTTGAAAAAATAAATACTTTTGTTGTTATTTTAATCATCGCATAAATTTCTACGCGTTGCTTGCTTCGAGGATTATCCATGCTACATGTAAATTTTTATTGAAACGTTAGAGCTGGAAAATGTTCATTCACTATTTATAAGTAATTAGTAATATTTAAGATGTCTATATATATATATATATATATATATATATATATATATAATATTATATCAATAAGTAAACATATTACAATTACTGTAACTGTACTAAGTTTAAGTAAAGTAAGTCGCTGTATCACGTATGATAGTTGTGTGACTTATTGTATTAATGAGGATGTGAAATAGTCGATCATATTCACTGTTAAGTAGGGAATAATATTTAAGTATTAGTGATTTAATTTATAAATAAGTAATAATATTTTTCTATTCTTAATACTGGATGTATCGTGACATTTTATACTCAGTCAGAAGTGTTACTTCGTCATTTCGAATGTAATTACTTAGACCTGAGTGCTTAAGAGCTGTTCCGGTCAATGTTGTTGATATTTGATGCAGTTCTTATGTTAAACGATGCTGATAGAGAATTCGTCGTGAGTTTGACGTGAATATACTCATTTATAGATAAATGTTATTGCTGTGCGTTCAAAACATAGCAATGTTTATATGTCAAATAATAATATATGCATGATTCCTATTTTAAATTAAAACTATGTTTACTCATTTAAATATACTATAGTAATACTTCTTTTCTTCTGATATTTTAGCAGGGTAACATTGGTTCAGAAATAATCCTAATAATATACAATGTGAAAAAAGGCCACCCGGGCTTGATAATTCCCGAACGATTGCAGCTAAATCGATAAAAAATAGTACATTATAACAGGACATTTAAATGTACTTTTTGTTGTAGTCGCCATTTTTTGACACGTCAAGGGGGTGGCCCGCAAGGAGCCAAAAGGAAATCTTAAATTAAAGCATAGGTCGGGTAGTACATAATAGTTAAGTTGTTTATTAGTATAGTACAATGCCGCAAATCCAACCTGAAAATGTTGACCCTTCGAAAAATGACGCTGGATAAAATTTGAAACATTTACAATATAGGTCCTGTTCTAGGTGGCTTAATATTCTTGTCTTAGCTTAAGTTGTAAAGGTTAAACTGAGTAAATGAATACTGTACTTAAGACATAATTTTTATAGTAGTTAGTGACTCATCACATCCGCTGAAAGATGGTCTAAAAGCAGTTTAACGCATACATAACCCAAGATGTACATTATTTGTAATTTGCAGATTTACATTATGAATGTGCCAATTTCGACACCTGAACGCATTAGTTTTGTATGTTACTTAAACTACTAATTATGGTGTTATGTACAAAACAAATAAACAGCTTGCAACTTGGAAACAGGATGCTTTTATGGCAAAATATTAACACTGAAGTATGTCCCTACACATAAAAACTGGTATATTGAATTTAATAATATATGAATGTTACAAAAAATAAAGCATATTTATCATATGATTAAATCCCTGGTTGAAATATCCTTGGATATGTGTTAATACAAATTTAAAATTTTGTTATACCTTAATACAGATTTTAGATACATATATACCAACCTTTTAACACATGCACTACTACCTGTATAAAACATTTTACATCATACCCGTGCTGAAAATTTTTTATAAAATAAATCTTACCTTTATACTGTAATTAGACGTCTGCAATGGATTAAAGAAGCTTCCAATGTTGTATTTTGACTTTTGGGGCAGTTCAAAATGGGGGCACTCCGGAGTGCCTCACGCACTTCATCCACCAGATGAATATTTCTTGTCCCCGATATAGAAGGGCCATTTGGTGCCATTATTATAGTTTCTTATTATCACTAAACATAGGTAACACAGTAGGTATGGTAACACCACAGTACGTCCACAACCACGCGAACACAAAGCAACAATATTGTACAATATGGCACTCTTGAGTGCCGTGCCGCACCGTGCGAACCAGACCGTCCACAGAGTCGCCACAGATGTTCTAAACAAGCACACAATACTATAACCGCTTCAACAGATTATCGCATTGATACTGACGGTCCCAGTTTTGTTTAATTGCACGGCACTCTTGAGGCCAGGCAGGAGTGAACAGGCTTGCAGCGCTGGCACTCTTGAGTGCCGCCACCAGTGATTGTGTTAATAACCTTCGTAATATTTTCTACGTATCTCTTATAGATCGACAGTATAAAATTACCCTAACGAAGGATCAAATATTATAGAGTAAAAAATATATCATTCGCAGTACAAGAATGCATAAATTATTGCATGTTCATACTGTTATATGTGATTCAATCAAAAACCATGTTTGACTGAACCATATTTTTAATAAGACATTTGAAGTGAACAAACAACTGGTGTAACGGTATATTAACATCAGGCTCCATACAGTATTTAAAAAATATATACATTTTCAATGCTTTAATCTTTTAATGGTCTATAAATACACAGAATAATTTTTA
The DNA here is from genome assembly GCF_021130785.1 of Homalodisca vitripennis. NCBI lineage: Eukaryota > Metazoa > Arthropoda > Insecta > Hemiptera > Cicadellidae > Homalodisca > Homalodisca vitripennis. Next base: position 127,532,282 of record NC_060212.1, on the reverse strand, counting down.
TCATATAATTTGCCCTTAGAATAAATGCTTAATTTCATTTTGTTACCATTATAAGAAGTCTTGTCGAGTTAAATGCTTCTGGTGCATACCCGTAATGATCATGATGGGGGCTGCCTCTTTAGACCTACTGAGAAACAATGAAGGAGATTAATATTTGTGTGGGGATTACTGAGCTGGTACTTTTACTAGTAATTTACTTAAATTTTCGCATGGACAACGAAGCAATGAAGAAATAGACCAAATATACGATTGGGGGTAAAAATCTTACATAAAAAAGTTGTTGACAATATACATTTGTGTGTACGATAATCAACCAAAAGGCAGTTTGAAGAAAAGTTATCTACACATATAGCAGAGGTTTTCACACAGATTCTTTATCTTTGATAAGCAACTCATCCAATATTTACGCTTAGTGAGTGAATTGAATACGTCAAATCCATTGAATAGGAAAAATAGACAGGAAGGTGCACTGACAGACTATTGAGAATAAAAGGCATGATTGAAAAAAATGCTCCATGGAGATAAGCGTCTAAAAAGTTAATTGAATATCGAATTATATATATGAAGGTTTTGGTCCTGGTGGAAGGGGGAGCTTACACACTCGGTCTAAAGATGTTCATTCGTAAAATGCATTTGAATGGAAAAGGCAACACGAATAATATATCAAGAAAATATAAAAACGTCCATAGACGTCCAGAATTACTTCTTTTCTAATTAGCCATTGTATAAGTGGAAAATTTAGTTTGGAATAAAAATGAGTAGCTTAAGCAGTTCTTTTAAACATCATTACTGGAAGAATCAAGTGCCAACTTACTCACGTAACATTTGAGAGAGAAAGGTTTCTATAAAAGTGCTATTTCAGGACTATTTTGATAAAATAAATTTTTGAAAACCAATCAACTTTATATATCCATGTAAGCAAATTGTGTTGTTGGAACTACAAACTTAGTTTCAGTACTTGTTCACGTCCACCACATTGTTACATTGGACAAACAGTTGTAGAGCCGAACGTGTCCTTTGTCAGAGAATGATCTGGGTTGGACATGTTGCAAGTCACTGGACCTATCCGAAAACCTTTGTGTGACTCAATTAAGTAGATAAACATCTCACTCTGCCCTGGCCGTTTCAACAACAAGCAACTGTTATTCCAGTCTCTGGTACTGTGATGTGTTTCATTTACTTCATTGCACACTCAAAAGCCCTTAACCTCTTATCTTAAAAGCAATCTTATATATCCTATAGCGAATACAGTATAGAATGAAATAACTAATTGCTTTTAAAACTTTTCATGCAATAGTGGATTTCTTAGAGAACTGATAAATAGTCTTAAATTAATAACCTTCCACTTTTTATATCCCTAGATTGGCTGCTTAGGAAGAAACGTGAAAATAATAGTTAAATTTCAAGGGCGCCTGCTCCCAGAATACCGACTTATTCTAATTTACCAAGCCTTCATTCTGAAATAGTCCTAGTTCAACTCCTAAAACACAATATTTTAGCCCTAAATCACTACCGAATCAAATATCTACCTGGTTCAGTGCGTTTCTGTACATTTTGTAATCGTATTATGAAGTTGTTGAGATACACAGTTGAAAATTATGGAAAAAGAGAACGTGACCATATTAAAATATACTTTCTGATATGCTATGAAATTATTTTCTACAACTTATGTAAAAATAAGAATAATAATATTTTTCTTTGGAAGTTTGTGGAATGGGACATTTCTTATGGTCTACACTCCATTGTTCTACAGTGCTGCCAGTAACAAATAATATACTGTCCAATAAATAGCAGGTTAAACGGTACAATCATGCTCTAATATAATCAATATATATGATGCATATGCTGTAATAGAATGAAATATGATACTGATATCGATAATTGAATTATATTTAAAACTCTATAAACATAATTTGGCAACGTATACTTTCCAAACTATGATCGGTGGAACATATATTTTCGAAACTACACTTAATGAAACATCCTATAAATGATTATGGATATTTGATAAATCCTTTCACTACCCTCAATAATAATCAAAGCCTTTAATATATGCTTTTAAAACAGCCATAACTCTCCTATCGGACCTGTGGCAATATAGTCCCAATCATTGAGTGATGACCATATGTGCATTTATCAAGTCTTTTACTCAAATCGTCTCTACATAGAAGATCCAGACACTTCAAATAAGACTGTTTACACATATCTAGAATATTTCTCAAGACGGTGGTAGTTAGAGAATGAAGTGCAGTGCACAAAGAATGCTAGAATATTACAAAACATTTAGGCGTAAGATCCATATACAGTGATGAGAATAGTATCGTAATATATTATTTGACATAAATTATTTAATAATAATGTAGAGAAAATAACATCCACTGTTTCTGAATGATGATTTCATCTTTCCATAGCAGTAATCAAGAAGAAGTTGTATTAAAAGTGCAGAATGGTTAAAACATTATGTAAAACACATAATGGAACTAACAAGCTCGTTGTGAATCCATTCACGTCGGCTCAGCCACGTAGCAGCCCATTGTAGCACCTTTATGGCCGCCTGCAGTTGTACCTTAGCTTCATAACTTTCTGAATACCTAATTCTCTTGTTGTTCTCCAACTATGGAAATATCAACGTTGACAGAAATGTTCCAGACTCAAGTAGAATCAACATTACGAAAGAAATTTAGTTCTAAAACAATATGATCGAGAGTAAATACTAAAAAAGTATCATGCTTCTTATAAGTTGTTTTTATTATAATTGTAAATTATTTTTAGAAAGGAATAATATGAATTCTGCATCAGAATATGTATTTATTGATAGTTGTATAGCAAATAGAACTATGTTTAATTAGAAAAGTATTTCATCCCTTTATGTAAATTCATTTGGAGTGTTTGTGATCTCAATTTGATAGTTGATAAGTTTTAGGCTGTGTAGCACTCTGGACCAAGACGTAGGATCAGGTGATTTGCTGAAACAATTCAATACACCCTAACACCTGAGATCTCGTGATAGGGCCTGATCGGTTTAAATAGTATTACCTGTACATTGACGATATCAGTCGTTAAAAGGTGACCTGTCTCTTAGTTCTTTTAATAACAATGTAATAGAAACCACTTTTAAGACGATGTGAGGGCGTTATCTCGAGTTGCCCCATTGTGAACCCCATTATATCTTCAGGAGATTTTTCGGCCCTTGACTGATGTGAATTTCCTTGCAACCACATGCCCCCTCTTCCCCTCCCACGATGCCAATGATTCTGGTGTGAAGTTATTACTCATCCTCTGTGATTTTGCCTGCATGTTTTCATACAGACAAAATGCCTACCATGGAACCACTTCCGGAGAATGCGACGTCAGCCGAACTATAAAGCAAATCTCAGCTAAGATTATGACGCCGATGAGTGACATGATTCAATAAATCCTTTATATTCAATCAGTCTACTGTTGACATTGCTAATCAAGTCTTTTAGTTTTCTTTCAAGCAACACTAATGCAGTTAGCTCTTCGTTTGTACTTCGCTAGAGTCGCAGGATCCACTGTCCTTTTATTTTGCTGTTATCTCTTGCTTGTATCGCAAAATAAACAATTTATTTGGTTTTTAAAAATATATGTTTGAAACTAAAAATACACGTATTTATTCCACACGTTATTCCAGTACAGAACCGTTCATATTTCTTAGAGTAACGTGCATTATTATTTAAATAAAAACTAATAATTCAATAACAGCTCCATTTATAATAGCATAATAAAATCTATTATTAGGGAAATTTAACGTGCCTTTACTGGAAATACTTAAAAGCTATTCGTATACAGGTGATTAATATACTTATACTGGGACTCCTATAAATGTACGTACATTTTCTGAATATTATATATTATTTTATGCGCTCTGTTAAGGGTAAACTACCATCTAGGAATTTAATCGACCAAGCAGATGGTGATGTTACCACAATAATTGTTGATATCCCTGCAATAAAAGGTTGTATAAAGGTTCGATTTATTCATTGTTGCATGAATCAGATGATATATAACATTTCAAGTTGTTCAATCATATATTAAAAACATAGTTCATAATTTGACATGCGTATTCGCAGTTACATGTGCATCAGATGATTGGTTCTAGATATTTTCAGGCGAGGAATTTCACTACCTTGAATATTCATTCAGGCTGTGTTTGTTTAAACTATATTTGTGTTTTCCTTTTAAACCTATTTTTCTATATCTAGGCCCACCAAACCCAACGCATTTATCGTTCGGTATTTTTTCTCCACCGAAATAAAACAATGAGAAATAAACATGTGAGCTTTTTTTAAAAAAGATGCTTCTTATGTATTAAACTATAAAATGAAATATTAAAATAACTTAGTATTGGTTGACAATGAACGAGAAGAGATTTTATAATCTGGGAGATATTGAAATAGCTTCTTTATACTAAAAACCTTTTGACATTGAATAATAGACAATCTTCAATCATAATTAACAAATCGCAATGTTTCGAAGTGCATCCCTAATTTGGAATATGATATAAAGCATTTGGAAATTAAAAAGTGATTTTTTCCTGATGGACTAATCTTAACGGGTCTGAAGCTAATATTATTAGGTATTTAGCTTTTTCGTCGTTTAAGAGTTATTGCTAGGATGTAACGTGTAAAATGAATGATAATATTTCCAAATAAATTTTTATGTTTTTTGTTAAACAAAACAAATTTTAAATAATTGTGTATAATAGGTTGCGTTTACTACAATAAACATTGTAAACGATTTTACTGATGTCGAATACTTTCAGAATCAGCGATTAATAATAAGCACACTCCCATAAAAAGATATTAGCTATTCCCTTAAGTAAATTTGATCATGATCATCATATATACACACATCCAAACGACCTCGTCTTAAACGGCTGGACCGATTTTATGAAATTTTGTATGTGTAGAAAAAACAAAAAAAAAATGACAAAGCCGTTATTTCGTATTGTGGAGGTGGATTCGAGAACGGTTTATATTTAAAATTTAAGCTGTTACAAATTAAATTCAGAAGGTATAAGATAAAAAATTATTATAGCGTCTGCTCTACGTAAACTGCGATTACAAGATATAATAAATTGCCTAAGACTATCTGAGGTCACAAAGTTACGAAGTATATTTGTCGTTAAAGTATATTTGTTGTTGAACTTAAAGCTAGAGTGTTAGACCACATTGTAATAAAGTTCATGTACATGTACTCAACAAGACACTTTGGCCAACACAACATTTAAAATCACCCATAGTTTAATTTATTAATATGAGTAGTCTTGACCATTATGAAATAAATTTCATAATTTATTACTCCTTGAATTATTGTTTTTGTAAAATTAGCTTGATTCTTTCTTACCTATCATATCAAAACCTGTCGTATCAGATGATTTTATTTTAGCAAGGACCAGAGATGAAACTTATTCAGGAAAATGATTAAATCCTTTTTTAATTTTTTTGTTTACTTATGGTTAAAACTTCAACGTAAATACGTCACAATATTGTACTTAATCTGTTCACAAATTATTTTAGTCTTCTATTTTCACTTTGCCATCATTGTTAACCATATGACCAATGTAAAATTATACCTACACTGAGTCAAATCTCATTATAGGGCAATTTGCAACATTGAATACACTGTTGCTTGTATAAAAATAGAGCTTTAAGCAAAATTCAAGTCAAATTTACTTAGTTTTCGATATATTATGCGCAGAGACGGTCATCCGAAAAACAATTAAAATATTATGGAATACAGAACATGAATTCGTGAATTTTTTTGCTACGTATGATATAACAGCTGTTTAATTCTTCACCTATAGTTAAAAAAAATCTTCTTATTCTTTAAGACACATTATTATGAAACTAAACAAATTTTCTATTATTTTTTAACAAAAATCGTTAATTTTTAAGAATTAATCTTTCTTTTTAAAAATAATATATTTATATGATTACCTGATACCTGATAGAAATTGCATGCAAATCTGTGGTTAGATATTAGTATACAATAAATCAATTATAAATACATTAAACACTAAAATGCCCAACAACGGAAAAGTTTACGGGTGAAACCAACGTACAAAATACGAGATGTAAAAAGTTACCCAATGGGGTGACAGAACTCCTTGTGACATATACCTATAATATAATAGTAATGTGTAGGTCATGATAAATGTGGAAAATATTAATATATTCACTGTTTTCTATTATAGGAAGATACAGTCCTTAAAGATAACAAATTATGATACTTTAATTTTGTACAATTTCTTTCCAAACGCAATTTTCTATGCATTGACAATAGAGTTATTTCTGACATTTGTACTGACTTGGCCAACAAAACGAATAATGGAGTGTTTGTTTATCTAGTTAACATTTAATTTCGTCTGCAGCGCAGTTTAATCAATCTGCCCTACCAGTGCTGACAGCGTTGTGTATTGCTTCTAGAGTATTGCAGTTTGTTTATGATAATAAGAGGAATGTTATAGAGAAAATGCTGGATATACTAAAACAAAATAAATTACTTATGAAAACCTAAATTACATGCATAGAGATATTCTTATTTTACTAAGAAAAATAAACCGCCAATCGCTCTAAATGGTTTTATTTGGAATATCCAACATTTTTTTATTATATATTTAATTAAAATAAAGAATATATTGACTGCTTACAATTAGAACTGAGTAGAGGTGAGAGTTACATTGTGTAAGTACCACTATTTTTATTGTTTAAAATGTGTAATTTTTTAATATAGATATACAGTTGTTTTCTCTTCACACCGATTTTTATTTATTTATTTATTATTTTTCAATCAAACCATTGTCAAAACGTAACTAAACAGAAGTTGCACAGTAAACGTTACAATTATATTCGAGAAAAAGAAGCGTTATTTTTTAGAGAGGCGTAGATTACTGTACAGTATTCCCTACTTAAATATTTACCAGTGTATATTAGTTTCACTGTTTTTATTACAGTTAAATGTCTTGTTAATAAACCAATTTTTATAGCTTGTTCTTTTTACATTGAGTCCTATAAAAATATTTTTTCTCAGAATGAACTACCTCGGTAACCCATTTTTTACGTTAAAATCTCTTATTAAGGCTTTATCTACACTAATTCCCAATCACGCCTTCTCACACTACTTTATGTAAGCTATACACTGACATAATATAACTTATCTTGTACATTCGTTAATATCCTAAGGCTTGTATCTGTGATTGGAGGTTACTTGAGATCAAATTAGTTCCTAAAAACAAGTAATAATAATAATATATAAATATATTATTTCGTATTGCGTAAAACAATAAAATTTGTATTGATATATATTTTTGTATATGTTTTGAAAAAAAAATTTATTAGTCTCTTCGGAAAACTATACTCATTGAAGTCGTAGAGCCAAAGATCCTTTCATACCCTTTTGAAGTTTAATTCAGGAAGGAAAACTTAATATTAAACATTGATTTTGAACACTTTTAACCAAACATACATACATACATATTACTACACAAATAATGTACTGTATATTAACTCTAAGTCCAGAGTCCTGATGTTTCCAATAAAGAAAAGTTATTCATAATCCCCTTCAACACATTATATCACTCCCTTCAACAATACATAAATGTCTTGAAGGTTAAAAATATTACCTTCTCAAATGAGAATTTTAATAAGGAAATCCACAAAAAAATAATATTATGATCATCTTCCCAAAACACATACTAGTTTGTGTTTATAGAACCAAAATTAGGAATAAGTGTCTCTTAGTGTAAGAATGGAATGTTAATATGCTACCCGATTATAGGGTGGAATCACGTATTGTCAACTTAAAATAGATTAATTTTAAAGACTGTTTCATTATAATATCCCTTCTGGCTCAGTCGGAAGAAAGCTAGTTGGATTAATAATGTAGCGGCTATATCTAAATAACAAACTGCTTTATTATTTGTTGAGATGTTTAATTCGTGTCAATCTCAAGAAAGAATAGAAATAAATCTCAATTTTGGTATATTAATGTAATCGTAAAAGTTTAAAATGTTTAGGAACTGCATTATCTTGTAACTTTATATGACAAAAACCGTTATTAACATGCATGAGTCTATTTATTTGTACAACCATAGACTTCATACAGTTAGAATAATTCTGAAAGTATGTTTGTACAATATTCACTTCTAACGGTTTCTTTGCATGATTCTGTAATTTTTAAATATATAATCTTAAAAATACAATCTTTAAATCTTGCGAACTGCCAATAATTTATGTATTAAATAATATTATCAACTTATTAACTGTAGGAAAAGTGTCAATTTAAATTTATGTTGTCCATTACCAGAGATGAAAATGTTGCAAAAATACGAATGAATGTACAACGTACTCAACCAAGTAATTTTATATATTGTATCTGAGCCACATTTAGTTAAATAACTATAAGGAACTGCGGTAGTTCTCATGTTCACTATTTTTCCCGCAATGTTTACACTACCTATAACTCTGTATGCCTCTATCTGTAAATCATACAGTTTATACAAAAATATACAAAAAATATAATTTTAGTGTTCTTATATTTCTAAAAACCTTTTTTGATTTGCTCTAAAATGTGTAATAACTAAGGTAAAACAATATTTTTCCAAATTTTATTGGTTGTCATCTTAAAATCTTTTATTTCTTAAGACAGCTGAAAACATGATCTTACTATTGTCTTTGTACCAATGTCGTTTAGATTTATTTAAAACTACGGCAGTTATCTCATTTATAAGCTAGCGTTATATTCCGTAAGCCTATACGTATACAGAGTGATAATAAAGTGCCAGGTTGATAATTCAAGAAGACTATTAGATAAAGCAATAAAACGACATGATAACGTAATTAATAAACTTATAAATGAACGTTTTTATGTAACTTGATTCTTTTTGTCATGTCAGCGCGATGACCGTAAAGAGTTACAATGAAATCTTTAATAAGGGCATAGGTCGAGTAGTACACCAAATAAAATTGCTTTATCAGTAGAGTACAATGTATTGAAATCCGACCTTAAATATTCTCTACTAAAATATTATGATGATTTAAAGTGTGAACCATTAAACTGTATGCATTTTTATGGACGGATTTATACTCTTGACTTGGCTCAAGTTGAGAAATTTAAACTTAGTAAGTGAAAACTGGATACAAGAATTAATTTATAGGATAGTGACTTTTCACATCCAATGAAGTATGTTCTACAAGGAATTTTGAAAAAGTTGAAAATAAGCAAACTTAAAAATTTAAATTATTTTAAAGGGGTTGTTTTTAGCAGATACGAATATAAAAGGAACGTGGTATCAGCTACTACATATAAAGTTCTTCTTTGGGATGTTAAGAAAGCCAAGATTGCCTTTAGACTCAATACTTCACACCCTATTAGTAGACTCACACAAATTATTTTTTTGTTATACAAGAATGTAAAATTATTTTGTATGATATCGTATGTCCGTTGTCTATCAGCAGGACATACGAAGAAGGGACTGTGCCACACACTGCAAATATTGCATGCAATCTCAGTTATATTTTTAACGTGCTCTGTGATTTAACGTACTCTTCCACAGTATTTTTATATTAGAGATGTAGCCTCGAAAAGTGTTTTAAAATATGTATATCATTACTTAAAAACTATGATTATTTTTAAAACGTTTAAACTTTTTTATTTTCGTACAATGTACATTTTGAATTCTAGGAATTCATCTTCAGGTACTAAGGTTAAGTTAAATTATGAAAATAAATAATTCAAACCAAATCTTCATGTTTTTTAAGTGCTTTATTGGATAAATTTTTGTTGTACTTTCATTTTATGTGTGATAAATGTATATTTTTAAAATGTACATCGAGTAATAAATTTGTTATTAGAAAATCTTTGTCATTTAATAATATATATTAATATGATTAATTTTGGCACTTTTGTAAATTTCACAATGTTCTAAAGTTGACAATGGGCGACGTTTTTGCATGTGTGTAAAATTTCAAGATTGTTATCGATGCTAGTGTAAGTATGGCCGGTGTTATTTAAATGGTTTGCATATGTTGAATTTTATGACTTTTTTCAATGCTTTTATATGTTCATTAAATCTAATTTTGAAGGATCGGCCGGTTTGTCCAATATAGTGGGATTGACAATCGTTGAAATTTAATTTGTATACTCTACTATTGTTGAATTTTGAATTTTTATTTTGGTTTGTTAAATTGTTTTTGTTTTTTATTAAAAGTCCGAGGTTGTTAAAAGTTTTGAAAGCCAATTGACATCCGTGTTTATTAAATGATTTGTTAATTTTGTGACAATTTTTACCAATGTAGTCTGATTGAATGTATTTGATATCTCTTTCTTCTTATTTTCTTTCTTTGTGTAGTTCTTCGATAACACATCAATCATGCATGGTTTATATATCTATTATTATCAAGCATATCAATGTATTTCTATTTAATTATAAAAAACATCATTTGTATTGAACCGTTTTTTATGTAAAAGAGGCAAAAGGGGTTTTTATGATAAAACCTAGACTTTAAAGACTTACGCAAAGTGAGAATGCAAGGAAATGTAAATGTAGATTTTATGTTTGTTGCAATATTATTCCTAGAGTCTTAAGTTTACTATTCAGCTAAAGCCTTTTTAAACAGCAGCCACTTTAACTGTTACCATAAGCTGTGTTCATTTCAGCATCCTACTTGAATACTTAAACTTGTTCTAATCAAAAGCATGATAAACTAGTTTATGTACGTTGGACTTAGTCAGTGTAATGGAAATATATTTTTATCTGTACAATATAGAAAACGTAACATAAAAATAATAAGTTAATAATATACATAATAATATATATATATACATATATATATATATACATATATATATATATATTACTGTTATTAAATGGATATATAATATTATTCAATCAAATCCAAAATCCTCTAATCATTATCCAATAGTATTATTCGTGCATAGGACACAAGTTTTGTAACTTTTCTATTTTGTACAACGAGAACTTTTATTCCAATGCTAAACAAAAGTTTCTTAGTCTTGCGGACTTTAAGAAGAAAAAGACGGACAAAATCACAAAAAACTTATTTTCAAACCCTATATTTTTGTGAATTCTGACGACATTGATATATCACAAACACACGCATGCTGTGTAAGTAACTATGAAATTAACTTTTTCCAGTTTGGAAAAAATTATAAGTCTAAAGGAAGACTAAGGTCGAAGTCCTTACCTTTTAAGTTAACACATATGATGTAAAAAATAAGGTATTTGTATATTATTAAATCAGATAGCAATAAAAACAAACGAAGGCAAAAAAAATCTTCGGCACGTATCGTGACATTTGTAAAGTGTAAATGATTTTCACTGATTAATAATAACAAAATATACTATCATTTGGTTTTATGTGCATACATTATAATACGTATTATTCCTGACGTTTTAGAGATGATAAAAAATACATTTACCATCTGCTGATTAAGCCAAGACTTTAAACAGCAGCAATAAATTAATGTGTTTTATTTTATACGTGTTTATCACTTGATCTCCTACTACCAACACGTTTTAAATGAAAGAAACACTATGCGAAATGGGAGATTGTCCTATTAATTAATATCCCTTTACGTATACTGACCTACCTGAATAAATAATCTGTCTAACTATAGTTTTGAGAATAAGTTGAAGTCACTATGTATTTATAGGTTATAAGAAATACAACTATTATTACAATATTTTTTTTTGAATAAATGGTTCGTAATTTAATTGTTTTTAACAATCTCATAACAATCAAAGAAACAATTGCAATATAGAGCTTATATATTTATTTACTGATCATAATAAATGTTCAAAATTCAAAAGGAATTATGTTTACTAATGTTTTCTATTGGAGACAGAAGCAATAGTATTACTTATTCAGTTGAAATATGTTGAAATTACTCTCTTTATAATCTATATATTTCATTTTTAACAGTTTAAATTCCCCGTAAACTATTAACTTTTGTATTAAAACTTTGTATAGACCAACTATTTATATACTACTACAGATATACATTGGTTTACTCAACATATAATGCAAAATGGCTACACAAAACTTCAGTTGCCTTGGTCATTTGCATTTTACAATAATTACGTACTAAAACATTTTTGAATTTATTTTTAATAAATAATTCGGCTTTTATTATGCTAATTACACTTAAAATAATGTTTCTTAAATAATTCAATTCTAAGCGTTTTTCTCAAATATAACAGCTAACCTACATATTTGCTATAAACTATTAAACTTAGTTTTGCGTATATATCGTTGAAAGGAAATAGAAAAACTATTGTTTTTGATATATTTGGGTAATAAATGTAGTTATACCAAAAGGTACATACTCTCATTTATTTTAATACAGGCTATATTATAAAGCTATCAACGTAATTTTTCCGTCATCATTTTCGTGTAAGATGGACAAGCCAAATTACGTATAAACCTCTTAAATAATACAAAGCCACCATTACTTTATTCAAAAATAGCTATTCTTAAGCAACATTTAGAGCTAGTAGGGCAGTATCTAAAATATTAATTGAGCCTTTTCTATTACCATAATTGAAATGCAAGCGTTTTATTCATTTAAGTTTTTAATAAACTTGTATAAAAACACATGTACTCTGTTTTAATTTTAAATTTTAATACAAATTTCACGTTTTATTTGTATTTATTTCATTCAGAATAATAAATAAAAAAGTTATTTTTTGTTATTTAAAAACATAAATTTAATACTAATACTTTTCAAGTCTATGAAGAATTTAAATAGTAAGTATTAAATGTAATATTTCTTTTAATTTGATTTGGACGACAGAAGAATTGTGATGGAAACAGGTTTTTTCCGGACATTTTTCCATCGTTCAACGATACAATACAATCAGTAACACCACGTTTTCAGATTTTATATCTGATCTCTTCTTAAAGAAAATGACAAAACTATTGCCTAGATTAAATTAAATAAATAGTTTTTAATTAGCATGTTTTATAGTTAGTTTGCATGGTATCGACACACGGTGTTCATGGCTTATGCGTGTTACGACGCACTGGTATGTTTTGTTTCCTGTAATCTAGGTATGTTTTTAAGTTAGTTTGCATGGTATCGACACACGGTGTTCATGGCTTATGCGTGTTACGACGCACTGCTATGTTTTGTTTCCTGTAATCTAGGTATGTTTTTAAGTTAGTTTGCATGTATCGACACACGGTGTTCATGGCTTATGCGTGTTACGAGGCACTGCTATGTTTTGTTTCCTGTAATCTAGGTATGTTTTTAAGTTAGTTTGCATGGTATCGACACACGGTGTTCATGGCTTATGCGTGTTACGACGCACTGCTATGTTTTGTTTCCTGTAATCTAGGTATGTTTTTAAGTTAGTTTGCATGGTATCGACACACGGTGTTCATGGCTTATGCGTGTTACGACGCACTGCTATGTTTTGTTTCCTGTAATCTAGGTATGTTTTTAAGTTAGTTTGCATGGTATCGACACACGGTGTTCATGGCTTATGCGTGTTACGACGCACTGCTATGTTTTGTTTCCTGTAATCTAGGTATGTTTTTAAGTTAGTTTGCATGGTATCGACACACGGTGTTCATGGCTTATGCGTGTTACGAGGCACTGCTATGTTTTGTTTCCTGTAATCTAGGTATGTTTTTAAGTTAGTTTGCATGGTATCGACACACGGTGTTCATGGCTTATGCGTGTTACGACGCACTGCTATGTTTTGTTTCCTGTAATCTAGGTATGTTTTTAAGTTAGTTTGCATGGTATCGACACACGGTGTTCATGGCTTATGCGTGTTACGACGCACTGGTATGTTTTGTTTCCTGTAATCTAGGTTGTAGTCATGCGTTTGTTTGGTCATTTGTGTGACAAAGAGATCACATTGCAGATTTCGAAATGTAGTGTAACTGATTATAATTTAACATAGAACAATTGCAAACGTCTGGAAAGTTCTGTTTCAATTAAAATTAGTTGTTTGGAGGCACTGTTTCTGAACGAATGAATAATACGAATATCGTTATAAATGTTTTGAAGTCCAGTAACTCCGAATATATTCTGGTAAGTTTTTACGTTTTCTTGGGTTAAACTATTTTGACAGTGGAAGAGATCTAACCTTGTGTAGATTTTTCGAAATTGAACTTCTCCGCCTATTTTGAACCCTTACAGAGCTACAAAGTTAGCCCTTACAGAGTTACAAAGTTAGATATAGTCAAGTTAATAGTTTACTACTGTTTTAAAGATATAGCTGTATTTGTGATTACTGATGATAAAGCAGTACATTTTAAACAATATGTAAATTAATTGCAGAGCGCAAAGTTTAAATATTTAGTGAATTTGCTGGCAAATGCACAGTGTTAGCTGAAAACAATAATACTTCAGTCTAAAGTGATTAAAATACTCGCACAACTCTTTTTCAACCACAACGTTACGTTAACATAGCTTCTTTGATTAAACGTGCTAAAATGTATGTTAGTACCGCTGTTTATCTTTATTACTTCATGCTCGTTCTCATCTGTTACAATAAATTATATTCTTCAAAATATGTATATTGTATATTGATGTTATAAGCATTATCATAATAATTTATTCATCCTTATTTTTGTTTACATTGATTCGCATGATTTGCATGTTTGCATGATTTACAAGAATCACTAGCAAAGTGAAACTTATTTATATCACTCAATTTGCCGAGTTGACACATATTATACATTATGCGAGACACATTCAAATTGTGATGGGCAAGAAACGTACTTCAAACCTACTTGGTAATAGTTGCGCACCAAATTACCTTACAGAACTATGAGAAATCGTTGAATATATCACTGTTTTCCACGCTCGGGTAAAATGTGCTATATCATCTGCTATCAAAACACTATAAAAGATGCTACATCTTATCACAATTAATATTAATTATTATACCTCATGGTTATCGGAGACTATCACTGAGGTGCTGGAGAACATTTCTCTGTCTATATGTCCGTCTTATAGGATATTTTGAGAATAAACTGTTTTATAGACCAGATCATTGGCTGCAGGTATGAAATAAAAATTTTGAGTACAGCCTCGCCTAACCTGTTACACACAACTAGTGTCTTGTTCTCCTTCCTTGATAGCTTACTATGCGACAGTATTTGGATATCCTTTGGTGCACTCCTCAAAGCGTTAATGAGTTTCCCTTTGTACAGACATTAGAATTACCTAATTCATCACCTACATTGGCACACATCAATATAAAAAAGTAAATATTAAATATTAAACTACGCATATAATCTAACAATTAACATAAAATATTCCAATACAGTTATACTTACTTTAACAACTTTATAGCTGACAGGATTACCTGAAAAATACATTTCTTCATACATATTTTTCTAGGGACAATTATATTTAATAACATGGATTAATGCTACATATACATGTAAATAATAAAAATAGTAGTGTGTATATTACAAATAAAAAACATATTTTCCTTTGTTTATTTTTAGGAAGCTACTTTACATTTATAGTAAACAGTGGGAATAAATATTTAAAATAAACATGTGTGACCACAAATACATTCTCAGTGAAGGAAAGTTGCAACAAGAAGGCGAAAACGAATCTAAGATATCTTTATATTGAGTCTTTGTTATTGTAAGAGACAGTCTGTACAATCCAGTAAAGAAAGTTTAAATATATTCCGGAAATAAAAAATGTGTTCTGCTTCAAATGTAGCTATGGTGGAAGTGTCAGAGACAACAATGTAATAAATCTTAACTAAATTCAAATGTTGAGGTTAGCTCTATCTCCGAATGTTAAGAAAACTCAGTCGCACCAACGACCGTGCTTTTGTGTCTATAACATCGTAGTGCACTAAATGTTGTACCTGATGATAGAATGAGAAAATATCTGAATGTATAATACACTGAGTAGGTGCTGGGAATTCAGACAGAGTACTTTTGTTTTCTAGTAGTCTCTGATGTCAAAACGATGGAAAGAGTTTAATTGTTTAAATTCGTAATTGGATCACTTCAGTCGAACATTGACAACAGATATCAAGAGTCAAATATCCTAAAAATTTTGGATTCTAATATAAGCGTAAGGTGAAATATACCTTAAAAATCTTAATAATACAAAGAATTGGAGAGTAAACACTGATCACACTGATCAAGTTGCCGAAAGTAAAATAGTTCAAAACTCAGCTTTTAACGTAGCGTTATCAAAGCCTATCACTCGTAGCGATGGGCAAATTTAATTTCAATCTGTTTTTACTATGAAGTAAAGAGCATATATATATATATATATATATATATATATATATATATATATATACATATATATATATATAAATACATATATAAAACATAGAACAAAAAAATGTTAATATTTTGGTGACAACACTCGATTTCACAGCAGACTTGCATTTAAATACCATCGTTTGATCGCAGGAACTTTTGTTATTTAAACACTAGTATGGAACCTATATTAATAAAAAATTTTATCATGTGACAAAATATTTCTAGAAATATTTCATCTGCTGTCTTGTATAAAACTTTATTTCTACACCTAGTTCTATGATGGTGCATGTTCAACAATACAATTTTGCTTACCATCATCGACGACTAACATAATTTCTTTTGACTGCCAGTTAGTGCAAATTAATATTTATATACGGTTTTCTGTGTACCTGACTGCCCGCAGGATATTTAAAAAATAAACGAATATTTTATAACCAACCTAGATAAAAACATAGCATAGATTTGAAATTTTGCAACCAAGGTCAGCGAAGAATGTTACACGACACTTGGTGTAGCATAATCCTACTTTTAATTGTTAGTATTTAAAAATTAAGTTTTTTACTATATCTTTTCATGACATGAATTTAGAATGACGAAACTTGCAGCTATTTGTGGATACATAGTAAACATACTCTAAGCTTCGTAACGATTTATATTCCCCTACTTACCGTATAATATTAATTATTATATCCTAATTTAAAGGACTCAGTGTTAAATTAAAAGACACTACACATCATATGAGTATTAGGAGATGTTCAGTATAGTAAAAGTTTGTCTGAAGCTCTGAACAAATAGGCATTATTTAAAAACAGAATTTTAAAATTTATATTTAATCGATTTTGAACCCAATAATACCCTTAATACATAATAAATTTGACTTTTTATGAATTTTTAGTATGATTATGAATACGTATTTCATCACCATAATCTAGTATTAATTAAAGGATTTGAGTATATAATATGTTATATCGTTATATATATCGTTATATGTTATATATTCAACCAACGTGTAGCTTTAAAAATTCATAAACTATAAATGTATCAATCATTTAAAGGTGTAATTTCAAATTGATGTAGATTTTAGAATATTAATTATATTTTTAGAGTGAATTTACAAATCTGCTTTGAATGACTGGAAAAGTTAAAGTTGGTGTTTCAGTGTAAAATGATAGACGACCGTTCGTAGACCCCAAATACGCAAACCACTATATCAAGGATTACAGTTGCAATAATCTGAGTTCGTCTGTGCAAATCCTGGCCGTGATTCAAAATTTGCACATGAATAAAAATACTTTTTTATATAACAATTTACATGAATAAGTTTTACTGTATTAAATTTCATTTGGATAAACAGCACGAATAGAATGAATGTTGTATAAGCTTACTTATTGGACATCGATTGAGAATTAACCACTTTTCTATTCAATAGGTGTGGGAATTAATTTCTTCTTGCATTACTATATACAAAACGGTCAATTATAACTTTAAAATATTTTGAAAACTTTTTTGTAAAAGATTTATAACTATTGTTAAATTAAATGTATAAAAATACTAAAAGTAAGAATGTGAATAAACAAATTACATAGTTTTAGGTATTTAAGTTTTTATATTATTACAAATAGAATATTATAATACAAAATCAGTAACCTTCATCCAAATACAATTTCTTTAAGGCATTGAACCTTTAAAACAATTGGGAATAAATCTCAATGGAGGAAGGCTTATATAAGATATTTCATAAAAGTAAAGTAAAGTTTAAATCAGAATTTTAAAAAGAAGAGAGCCTGTTGTGATTGGTGTAACTTCACTTAATTATTCAATATGGCCATGTGCTTTTCCCATTACCAGCATTGGAACCAAATGAATAACCTTCTTCAACTTTAATTATGTTACATAGACCATTGTAAAATTATTAGTTCCTCTATTATATTATGTTTGTTTGTATTTTTACAAAACATTGTTTTTAAATATAATCATGGATGTTTTATTGCCTCTTCTTATTTTCTCAATATAATTCTCTAATTATGGTAGTGACTTCTTCTGTATCACAGAATATATGCTGCTTAAGGACTCATCAGTGTTGAAAAACTAATTTGAATATAATAATAAAACACAACCTTTACATAGATTTTTTTCCATAGAAGTGATTGACTTCAGCGTACACGTTAACGTGCTTGTACTCTGTCGGGACTGATAGAAATAAATAAATAATAACTAACATACTCTTATACAGTTACCAAAATCTTTCCCTAATATTTAAGAGTTTTATATGCAATGTTTTTTACTGTTTCTTATCTATTTTTATACGTTTGGAGTTTAAAATTTACATTAACATACTTAATGCAATATCTTTTCAGGTTATTACAGACTACATTTAAACCTAATTTCTAACTCAAACTCAAATTCTTATTATTTTTTATTTAGTTATTTTGGAATGCTAGTAAGTTATGTTAAAACATTATTAATGAAGATAATTGTGAGAGATTAAAAGTGCAATATAAAAAAACCACTGTAGTATTCCAGCAGTTAGTTCCACACCTGTTTTAAGACACTTTCTTGAAAATACTTAATTTTATTTGAGCAGGTTTATCACTTGTCTGAATGAGAATAAATTGGTGATAAAATGCTGTACACGTATGTTTCTATTACTAATAGTTAATCTAGAAAGCAAAATTTACTATTTACTGGTGATTATTGTATAAAATAAAAGTATCTTTATTCAGTTTATAAGACTTTTATTTGATAAATTAAGTTAAATTCCCATTTTAACTTAAAGTTTACGATTAATTAACACAGCAGGAATTTATACCTCACAATGCAATACTTAGTTCAGAACTTTCCCGCTTGAAGAAACAGAAGATCATCACTTCGAGTGTAAATAATATAATTAATAGATAGTATAATCGATATATAAATGAGTATTGTTATCTCTAAACTATAATTATGATAGCGTTAAACAATCATTCGTAGCTGTTATGCTTAACGGAAATGGAACGAGGTATCAGAAATAAATCGAAACACAATAACCGGATGGAAACAACTAAAACAGAATCAGTTGAATAAACAACATAGCTGGATTAATCGCGTGGCTCATTCTGTTTACGTGAATATGCATACACCGAGTAATGAAGCTTAGAATACTGAACAGTACACGTGGAATATTTTAGTGATTTTTTTATTTGTATTATTACTTATTCAAAAATATTGTTTATTACATCTTTTGCTTTAAAACAGAATATACGGAACATTAATATACAGTGTAATACTTTTGTTAAATATAAATGTACCGTATATAATTTAAGGGATAATAAATGTACAATTCTTAATCTTCCTAGGTATTAATATGATGTAAATCCCACACTAGATCTGCGTATTGTCCGATCTGCTTCCGTATCCAACATGGAGACGTGATCCATCTCTCTCTGATCTGGTGTGTCTCTGTTGACAATGAATTTTATTTCATGTAGAAGAATTTTGTTTCCAACCCTGGAAAGATTTAATACATTCTTCAGTAATAATATATTTAAAGAAGATCCTTTCGAGTAAACGTGGTAGTATAAGTAATATGTAATATTAATTTGCAAAAAGTTTTTCTAGTATATCAAAATATTACTAAAACAACCAAAAAAATGTTAAATTATATTTCAATAATCAAGCAACATGTATAGGCTAATTAGGTGAAGAACCACCCTAGAACATTTGGTTATGTTATTAACACCTATCATTCTTGATAAATCGAACGCGAATTACATATATAGATTTAAAAAGTTGTATTTAACATTATTTAACCAAGTTTTATTAACACCGTTCGTCATAACTTTAATAAACACAGTGAACAATGACGTTTTATATATATTAATATTTTTTTATTCGGTAATGAATTAAATTGCGGAAATGTGACCAAGTTACATATTAGAGATTGGCATTTAGGTGTGGTTTGAAGCATGCTGGACGGCACTAACTAAACTTTAATTCATTATATTTATCATCAAATGGTTCAAAGTGATAATGAGTGTAATATAGTTCAATGTTTAGTATTTAATGAAATTATTGATTTTAAGGCACAGAGCATAGGAGTTAATCGAAACAGCTGTTCATCTTTTACAATAATCCAGCAGAATATTCGGAGCTATAATATAAAGATTGATGAGTTTTTGGTTGTGTTACAAGATTTAGAAATTAAGGCTAATTGTATTATTTTAACTGAAGCTTGGCTAAATATTGGAAGTAATTTAATGCACTTGGATGGTTATAATCTCTATCGGTCGCAGAATAGCCTGAACCAGAGCGACGGACTTGTTGTGTACATAGATGACACGTTGCCAGTGACCTGTAGTGAGCTCTGCCTGGGCGGGGCAGCCACGAGCTTATCTCTTACATTGCAATGGGCCAGAACGCCGTGCGAGCTGCTTGCGGTGTATCGGAGCCCCAACTTCAATATTACCCGCTTCACTGAGGCAATTATTCGTCACTTTACTGACACTGCAAACAACAACCAGCTTTTCATTCTTGCTGGCGACATTAATTGCGACTTTCTAAAAACCAACCACAATTCCGTAGAAGAACGATATCTCGACGTCTTGTATGACAAAGGTTTTGTTGCAGCAGTGAATCAGGTGATTCGGCCGAGTAGTCAAACTTGTATTGATCACTTTTTTGTAAAGTTTGCCAGTTTCACGGTGGCAAGTTCATATGTAATAAACACTGCGATCACCGACCACAGTTTATTAATCATGCAGATTGGCCTAAATAATAATAAATATAATTCCCACAGCCCAAAAACATTCTACTTCAAAACAGACTGGCAAAAAATTGGCGAGGTGTTAAAAGATAAAAAGTGAGATCATATCACAGACAATGAAGATTTAGATTCTGCTACTGAGGGAATATACACGACAAAAATCAAAATCACATCCAAATTTAAAAAAGCGAAACTGTGGATAACTTTAGGAATCATTAAATCAATCAGGCGTAGGGATCAATTGCATACTAAATTTAAAGAAGGAACATTTTAACGTTAATCTGCGTAATAGATATTTACGTTACAGAAAAACTCTCCACGGAACTATTAAACGGGCTAAATACAATTTTTATCAAAATAAAATGGTGGAATCTGCCGGTGACGCTAGGAAGTTTTGTGCTGTGGTGAAAGAGGTTGCGGGAAGCCCTAGAGGAAAGGAACGGTTCCTGATTGAAGCATTTTGTGCGCGCGGCGGCCCTGCCACACCTCAAGATGTTAAGTTAAAACCATATGTGACGAACTTAATGTTTATTTTACCTCAGTGGGGTCGCGGTTGGCGGGCTAGCTCATCCCCAGTGAGCCTTCTGAGGACAAGGACGCTGACCACGCTTTGAATGCCGTTTTTAAACTGAGGCCTGTCACTCAAGAAGAACTTTTCAGGGTCGTAAATTCTTTAAGAGCGTGGTCGGCTCCTTCAACAAAGGAAGGATTCAATTCCAACAAATTTAATTAAAAACAATCTTTGCATATTGGCACAGCCTCTTCTCCACTTAGTAAATTTAAGTATACGATCCGGAAAATTTCCTAACGCTTTTAATATCGCTAAAGTCATTCTTACCTATAAGTCTGGCTAGAAATCACAACACAATAATTATAGACCAATTTCACTCTTGACATCAATAGATAAGATTCTGGAGAAATGTGTAAAAATTCAGTTAACGAGTTACCTAAAGCAATTTCACATTGTAGCTAAAGAACAGTATTGTTTTAGAGAAGAAAAAAGTATATCCGATGCTTTAATTGACGTTACCAAATTAATTTCACATAAAAATGGAGAAAAGAAATTTTATAGTGACATTCATAGACTTAGCTAAGGCTTTCGATTCCGTTAATAGAACAAATCTCATAAGAAAACTGGAAATTATTGGAGTTAAAAACAATGCTCTTTTTTGGTTTACCAGTTACTTTAACAATAGAACCCAAATGATTTCTATCAGCAACATTAATAGCGACACCATACCTGTAAACTATGGTGTAGTTCAAGGAAGCACCTTAGGACCACGTCTGTTTAGTGCTTACATAAGCAACATTGTCAAAATTGATGTGAAAGGAAATTATTTCTATTTTCGGACGATACGGCCTTAGTTTCAACTGGTGAGACTTGGGGGGAGACATATGACCATGCGTCCTTGGGACCTCATGAGAATTAAGAATTGGTTTGACCACAATGTGCTGAGCGTAAACGTTGACAAAACAAAACACCTACCGATTTTCACGAAACACGATCCAGGACCGAGGCAACTGAGGATGCACTCCTGCGGTGACCACCGTGCGATAGCTTGCGGCTGTGGCACTATTCAGCGTGTGGAACAATACAAGTACTTGGGAGTAGTTATCGATCGGAAGCTAAGTTGGGTTCCACACGTCCAGTATGTGAAAAAGAAGCTTCGAACCATGATTTATGCATTCATGCAGCTGGCGCAGGTGCTGTCTGCTGGTCAATGTAGGGAGGTTTCCTTCTCCTATGTACAGTCGACGCTGCAGTACGGCATTCTGGCGTGGGGGGCAGCCTCTTCGTCTACTCTAGAGCCGCTGACGGTTGCTCAGAGATCCATAATGAAAGTTATCCTTATGAAAAATAGAAGATATCCTACTGAATTTGAGCGGTTTCCTGTTCTAAATATAAGACAGCTTTTTATTAGGTCCCTATTAATATATATCCGCAATAATAAATTGCAATGTTCCAAGAAATTTCCCATACATACTTAACAAGAAATAGAGTAAATTTTGGATTTGATATTCCCAGACCGGCACACACTTTGGAAAACTAATAATTCGTTTTATTTAGCTCACCAACTTTATAGGAATCTCCCAACTGATGTGCTGCAGGCCGAAGGTGGTGGTGCTGCTGCATACAAGCCTTCGCTTGTAGTGGGCGAGTGGTTGCTCAGCCTTGGGTGGGCGCCGACGGAGGCGCTCATTCAGTCGCCATACACATAATGGTAAATTGCACACACGTTCGATCACTCCATCACAAGCACTTACACACACACACACACACACACACAAAACTAACAAGTAACACGCTTACTTGCACCTATTATGCAACATAATATACGATGGGCTTGACTAGCTCCGATTATTCTGACAGTAACGTATGTAACTTTCTCTTAGTTTTTGGATTAACTCTCTTGCTTTATTAATTAATAGAATATCGCAGATTACCGCAAAAGTGTGTTTAAATTTTTTACATATATATGCAGGATGTATACAATGTTTTAGTTTATAATTATATTACATTTAGCAGTTCATTTATTTAATGTTAATGTAAGGTAACAAAGTTCAATTAAATAAGTTTATTAGTGCTGCTGGACTGACTTAAAAACTCTAATCCTGCACACAAACGTGGAGTCTCTGTAGGTATTATTCCAATTTTCGTTTTACCATTTTTGAAAGTCAATTGTATTCATATATTGTTTGGAAATAAATAAATGCAATTATGAAAGCTTTAAACTAAAAATGACATTACTTTTACATCGCAGCTATCATACATTATTCGTAGCAAAAACTGTACCAAATATAGCTTAATATAAATAAAACTTATTAATGTTACTCATAAATACATATATTTTCTATAAACTAACCTGAGAATAATGAGAAAATGTATTAAACACCATAGTATTTTATTAAACAAGAGCTCTTCATATCACGTGATTCCAAGGGAATATATATTATACTTAACTGGTCAGTATCATCTAATAATTGTATAACATAACTTTATTTTCTTTCAGATCAAAACTACCCATTGTAGTTAACAGGATCGCCACCGTCCCACTTCTTAGAACCACCAATACCAGAATTATTCATAAAGTTACCTAATATTTATGGTCTGTATATTAGTTAAATTGTTAGAATTTGTTTATACATTTTAATGTAGTTTTTTAAATTAGTAAATATAGAGAATTAATACATCTAATAAGTGTCATTATGCCCACCCAAACAATGTATATAACATTTCTTATTTTACAAAAACTTATAGTAATTTAACTAATAAAACAGTGATTGTAATATTTTTTACATAGGCTATTCAAAATTTATTTATTAAATATTTATGAGTGAAATTATATCTGATAGTAAAGACTTTAATTAATGGTGTCAAAATGTGGTTAAATTTAATTATGTAATGTCTCGAGAAAGGGTCTGCGGGTGTGGGATTATACAGTAGAACAGTAGGGTTTTCTGTTAGTCTGCTTTGTAAATAGATTTACAATGACAGTTGACTTTTGTTCGTTCTGACCTTGTGATTGGATAGTTAGATCCCGATCAATGGTGTCATTTTTAGTTAGCTGGTTACGGTTAAAGGTTTGATATAAAATCCTGGGACACGCACTTATTATGTGAACTTTTTATACAAGAAAGAAAAAAGAAGATTTTAATTCACTTAATAAATAACACAAGTTTTCAAAGAGAGTATATGTCGTTTCAAATATAGTAAAGAGTAAATCTTAAATTTTAAAATTATTTAAAAGTTACTTAAACGTTTAGTTGCAACAGGCAGAATAATTTTTATATATCAAGGTATACAGTTTTAATACATATTTTGGGTTGAAATATAGTTAAATAACATTTTGAACTTTAAGTCTGTACTGACAGTAACAGGTTTTGACATTGTAAGTAAGATTTTTCAGGAAGTTGTTATTTCTGCTTTATTTAGCCTCATTTATGAAGAGAAAAATACATTTTATCTTTAGAATTATATTATAATATTTATTTTTGCAAAAAATTTTAATGTTTAGTTTAATTTTATTAAAGTAGCTAACTATAATATAAGCTATTTAATTTCACCTTTTATTGAGAAATTCTTTACAACAAAAGTGGTAACTTAATATTTTGGGAATTACATTTAAATACCTAACAAGTACAAGCATTGTTGTTTTAAGTGAAAATAATTAACTGCAAGTTTTTGATGTGATTTTAGAAAATACTCTTCTGTCAATCTACCCTTATGAATATAGTTATTTAATTTTTATAGTAGATGATTAATTTAATTTGAAGGAATCAAAAAATAATTTCAAGGGATTTGGTGAAACTTGAGAATAATAATACTAATAATAATTTCAATCTACGGTGATAATATTATTTTCATGAAACTTTCTTACTAAACATGCACATGTGATGAGGTGCCATAGTTCGAATTTCGTAAATTAATAATTTCATTAATTTTTTTTATATATAAATAATAGTGTTTAAATGATTTTGTTAGATTAAATATAACTCTATTACTTATAAACGGGAATTTTATATGAAATAAATAGAAGAAAATAGTATTATAATATTTTTGCATTACTAATGTCATAGTCATAGTAAAGAAAAAAACCTGGGAATATCTGTGCTGACTTTATAATCCATGTCACTGTTATTATTAGTATTTAAATTCCAGGAAACAGTTACGTAAATAATAGTTTCGGAGCAGCAGATTCTTTCTTCTTTCTTTTAGTTTTTCCATTAACGCATTCATAGGTTAGTCTGACTTCACTAACAACTTAATTCGCAATTATTTTCAATGTCAATTAAAAAAACTACATATTTATTGTGAGACATTATAGTGAGCCGTCTGTTTACTTAATGTTGATAAATAATGTGGTAACTGAGATTAGTATTATCAATTCTAACTTAGTGAAATAGAGTAATAAAAGTTTTCTAATGGCTACTTATTACAAGGATCTGGAACAAACTTAATATAGGTAATACAATAATCAATGTGCTGGTCTTTTTTTAACACTTCATTTAAAATATTTCTGTAGTAATGAAGAATATTTATCACCTATTATTTTAGATGTCTGTACATTATCTTTACCTTACGTTGATTACTAACCTCACGTATAGTAAAAATTTGGCTTTAAAATAAACAAGTTTTACCCATGAATCGTGACACGCATAAGTGAGGTATCATACCCTATATTGTTATCATACCTTATTTATACACTATATTTAAACACGTACTCAAATAAAATAATTATAATAAAAATTTAAAGTTAATGCAAGTCACAAAAGACAGCTCGTGTTAGCTGACCAGTACCAACACGTAAAATAATGGTTGCCTCGGCAGAAATAGACGATGGCATATCACGGAGTATGTGTGGTTTTATTAGCCATTTACTTCCTAAAACCATACAGAGGCTATGCAAAAATTTAATTTCAGGATCTGTTTCTTTGATTATTTAATTTTTCTTTTGATAATACCTACTGTGTGTTTTATTTTTAGTTTTTACTTTGCAGTAAGTGTTAGGTATTTTATGTAATATAACAACTTTCTTTACATCTATTATCGTAAATGATAATGCCCAAAATTGTGACTTTTAATATTCCTCCATAAAAAACCTGGAAAAGTAAAGTTTTATACAAAACATTAAATTACCAGGCTACTCATTTATAGTTTAATTTCCAAAATTGTACCTCAAAATGGGTCTTTTGTCGTGCAAATCTTTGTCTTATATACATATTATGTACTTCTCATTTTAAAATTAAATTACATCTGTAATATAAATTTCCAAAGAGCAATGTTGTCCTCACTAAAATATACAACACGTACTTTTTAATATTAGTTATACCTTATGAAAAAACAAAATATTTTTACACTTTGTTTAAATTCGCTGTCCGAAAATTGTATAAATCAATCAAACATAGAATGTATACGAAAAATTACTTTAAGTTCCTGTAGGAAACTTGTATACATTTTGTTGTAATTTATTGTTGAACGTAAAAGGTTATATAATAATAAAGGTTGCTAACAAATAAGGAAATCAGCTTATCATTTAATTGATAGTTTTAATATTTCCGGCTGGGATATTGGTGGGGCTCAAAAACATACCTTGAAGAGGTCAACCTGTAGTTGGTACACTAGGATTACTGTTGCTAGGATCATAACGTTAAGCTGAACAGACTGCAGATGTAAAAGCGTTTCTATTTGGTGAATAAAAGTCATTTACTCATGGATTTTCAATGTTTTGCCTTGTTTCATACCATAAATATACTATATAGTGTATTAGTATTGTTATGCACAAAAATATTTTATTTCGCCAAAATAAGTATCATCATTTTTTATGCCGAAGAATTATATTTAGATAATATAAGAACATTATCCAATACGGACCGAAACCTGATTTATTATTTGTACTTTTCTATTAAAAATATAAATACAGTTGTTATGAAACTACTTTTGATAATAAACCTTTTAAGAAGACCTGTAATGATTGTCTACTTGTAAAAAAACCAAAATAGTCTTAGTCACCGCTCCCTAAATATGTCTGCATACATTTTAAAATCCAGGTTTTATTACGGTTTGATTATTAATATTTTTAGTATATCTTTCTAAAACTAATAACTACTGGTAGATTCTAAAATTCTTAAAATTGTCTATTATACAGAACAATGTAATATATTATAAATAGTCTAATACTACCTGTTACCTGATACTTCGAATGAACATATTGTTTTTTAATCGTAATCCTGAGATAAGTGATATCTACTGAAATGATATTCCAATATCAAGATTAATTATATATATATACAAGTTAATAGAACAGTGCTCATTTACAAGCAAAATTAAAACAATAACCATTATCAATTTCGTATAGGCCCCTATCATTTGAAAATGTTAACAAAGAACACTGACAGACATAATAGGTACATGAAACATGCTTTATTCCGTTTCTAAACTACAAAGAGCGCAATAATTTATTTTATTTTAAGTACGATAAGCTAAGTACATAGTATTGAAGATCCATCTACTATGGCCTATATTAGTTAATTTACTATTGAGAAAGCAGAAAATACTAAATTAAAAAGCATTTCGTAGAAATAAAATTTGGTTTATCCTTCAACTTCAGTGGCCTAAGTATAGAAATAATATGTATTATTTAAGACATGATTACGGAACATTAACTCTAGTATTTTAAAAAAGTATGTGAAATGCAATTTTTTTCTATTCTATGTTGTTCAGTGAAACCATAATCTGCAGAATATTGAAAGTGAATAGAAACTACTATTTAGGTGATAAAGATCCAAGCATTGAGTTACACCGTTCCCCAGAGATATTTCGTTATACAGACTGCAACGGATGAATTGATACACCGTTTATCCACCGTAATAAACACAAATCCCTGAAAATATAGTTTATTACTAAAGAAAGCTTTATAAACTCATATATGAAATATAAATTATCATTATTTATTGCTTTATGTCTAAAGTGTTAAACAAATGTTTAACTTAAGTTACCGTATGTGTATTAAATGTAAAGAACAAATAAACATATAATTTTCAGATAACCATTATTTATATAGGTGTGATACACATATTCAGGAAATTACATAATTTACTAAGTAGTATAGGCAGACAATAATTAATACTGAGTGTAATTCTCTTTTGAAATATGACCGTATGGTATTATAATATATTTAATATAATCAAGCAATTACTCTACACGTTAAAACCGGCAAAACAAACACTAATTTGTTTCAGTTTAATACTTTTATCTCTGTAATATTACAGATATATCTACA
This sequence comes from Homalodisca vitripennis, assembly GCF_021130785.1. Lineage (NCBI taxonomy): Eukaryota > Metazoa > Arthropoda > Insecta > Hemiptera > Cicadellidae > Homalodisca > Homalodisca vitripennis. Next base: position 127,503,459 of record NC_060212.1, on the reverse strand, counting down.
ACAACAAAAATAAATAAAACCGTCACTATATCAAAAAACAGAAAGTTTTCTTTTACTGAATTTATAATGATATATTAGTAAAGCAATCATTTCCCCCCTTGTCTATTTTACTGCATCTTATGATCCATCTTGAAGTAGATAACGTGTGGTAGATAAATATTAAGAGTGATAACCCATTTCTTTACTAATTAATGAGATTTATAAGTATACATATTTTTTCTTCGAACCTAATTGTGAGCTCACAACTTTTCCATCATACCTTATGAATAAACATATAACAACGTAGAAGAACAAAAACACCCGCAAGTGTCTCGTGTAAGAAGTTTCGCTATGGTGTCACGCAACACTCTAAGTCTGCAGCTTCAACTGTACTCATTGCTTAAAGATTTTTGTATTTTGCAATTTTATTGTTTAGAAAATATAAAGTTATCGAAAAAACACTAATTATCATGGAACTAATTTAGACCAATATAAGACTTGTAACTGTAAGGTACAAATATGAAATACCTAATTTGGCGTAACATGCGTTGCCGTTATTGCACGCACAATTTTCGATCATAGATAACTTATTTATAGTTAGGCTATATGTGTATGTCTTAGTTTAAAAAATACTGTATTGTATTCAGTTTTCTTATACATATCGTTTTTTTAAACAACTGAGAATTGGTCATAAGATAGGAAGTATATAGGTTAGTTTCCTCTCAATATATTTCGGACAGGGAAAGACTGAAGTGAAACTTATTCAAGCTCTCAAGTAATTGTATTCTCTGACTCTCAGCCAATAAACGGCGATAAAAGTGTAATGTGGTGAATATATTTATAACTGTTCACAGTAAATTTTGACTTCCAACTTGAGTCCTACAATAATGAAACCTTGCAGACAATAATACGTTCTGAGTTTTGTACACCAATGTCGTTAAGAATAATTAAAGTAGTTTAGCAATATTAACAAACAATATTCCTCAAAATTGGTCTCAAGCCCCATTTACCCAATTTTTCCGTGACTTTTTAAGATATTTTAATAACTATTCTGTTATTCAAAGGATAGATAAATAAAAAATAATCTATAAAATTCCCTATTTTGAATATGTACACACACGAGTACATTTTGAGACTAACGCGACTTTGTTTCATGTGTATAGTTTAATACTAAAAGTTATTATAGAAATCTCTATAATTGGCTAGGTTTAAAAGTCCTATAAAATTAAAATAAATACAAAATGTGTATTCTTTCATGTATTTGAGAACGAAACACATTTAAAGCTCCGCTGGTGTACGCTTCCGTTGCCTGAGGTAACGGGTGGACTTTTACCGGTATTCACCTGTAAACTGCACTGCTTATGTATTGGATAATATTTTAGTGCTGTTTTATTTCTTACACATTACAATTCGTTGTTACAGAGTATAGTTCTTACAAATTAGTTTCTACCTTTACTACTTAACCTATTTCGTTCTAAGATGAAGTTTAATATACTTTTACAAATTAAGTGTATGTTTGCGGTATTTTGGTATTTCTGTCCTTGGTTATTAAAAGCACAGCTGCTTATATGACACTTCTTAGGTTATGCTCAAAGAAGATTAAATCATGTAGATTTTTGTAAAATTGTAATCTATAGGTTTCTTGAAATTATATAGTGTTTAGTACATACTTATCAAATACAAATAATTACACACAAACACACACACACACACACATTACATCAGTCATATAATTCGCTCGCTACTCTCAAAAATGCCCGTTACAAATTATATTATTATTGTAAGATTTTATTTCAAATGTTTGACAATAAACTAGGTTTTTAGTTGAAATCCTGTTTTTTCTATTTAGAAAAGCTAAATCTTTAAAGTACCTATCACATTACTTTTAATGAAATTTTTCAACATTGCCTATATTTACTAATATAAAGTTTATAAATATATTTTATAATATAAGTTTTATAGAATATAATATAATATTTATGACATTGTTTAGTTTCGTGAAAAATGTGCTATAGAAATTTATACTAATTATTACTATGGTTAATAATATTTTTAATTGAATAATTTGTTACGTTATTGCATTTATTACTTTTCGTTGTTACACGGTAGATGGCGCCAGTTAACGGTCACAGACACCCGCACTGGTAATGGCTAGGTTGTGTGAAACAGCCATATTGGCAAGACATTTTTGTGTTTGATTAAATTTATTTTACTATGAGTTAATTATATTTTTTATTGTATATGATAAATTTTCCAGGAATACTAATTAAATTTGTATTTATTGTTTAGGAATCTATTCTATTAGACAACTAGTTTTAATTCATAAAACCTATATGTAGACATTTAATAATTTGTTTATCGTGTTATTAAAATCATAAAGTAAATTTTTAATAAAACATATACACGTCAATATACAAATGAGTAATCTCTTCTATTGTATTATATAGTTTAAATGTAGTTAAACTGACAAACACATTGTTTATTACGTGGATACTACTCGTAATTAATCCTGAAAAAAATCTTTTTGGCATACTAACAAATTGAATAAACATACATTGTGTCTCGTGTTGATATTTACATTTGATTTGCAAATCATAATTTTCTGAATATGAACACTGAATACAGTGAGATTTTATCGTATTGAACACTATGATACAATAAGTACAAATAATTATAAAAAATACGTTTTAAAAATTTCTACTTACGAAAGAAAACATTCTAACCGAATAAATATACATTAATTTTATATCACCAATGGTTAGGTTGACAGATACCTGTGAATAACTCAAATCAAAATTAAACTACCAAACATAATATTTAGACACTCTTAAAACCTTACAAAAATAAGTAAACAGTGAATCTTAAACTGTTCTCGAGGTTTAATTATATAGGAAACTGTTATCTTGTAACTTTATAAGACTAAAACCGTTATTAACACGTATGAGTCTATTTTTTTTTTAGACCTACCATAGACTTTATATAGTTACGGTAAATCTGAAAGTATGTTTGTAAAATATTCACTTCTAATGGTTTCTTTGCATGATTCTGTAATTTTTTAAATATATAATCTTAAAAATACAATCTTTAAATCTTGCAAACTGTGGAGGATTTGGTTTAATAATACTATCAACTTATAAACTGTAGGAAAAGTGTTCAATTTTAATTTATGTTGTGAATTACCAGAGATGAAAATATTGCACAAATACGAATGACTGTACAACGTACTCAAACCAAGTAATTTTTATATACTGTATCTGAGCCACATTTAGTTAAAAGAACTATAAGGAACTGCGGTAGTTATCTTGTTCACTATTTTTCCCGCAATGTTTACACTACCTATAACTGTGAATGCCTCTATCTGGAAATCATACAATTTATAAAAAAATGTACAAAAACCTAATTTTAATGTCCGGATATTTCTAAAAACCCTTTTTGTTTTGCCCTAAGATGTGTAAAACATGTGTACTAAGATGTGTACTGAGGTAAAACAATTCTTTTCCATATTTTATTATCATTTTGAAATCTTTCATTGCTTAAGACTAGCTAACAAAAATTACCCAACCTACGTTTAACTATTGTCTTTGTATCACGTTTCGTGTGGATGTGTATAAAATTACGGCAGTTATCTCATTTATAATGTAGCCTTATATACCGTAACCCTATAAGTATACAGAGTGTTGATAAAGTGCCGCAAGAGCTTCATAATTTCCGAAAGGACTATAGATAAAGCAATAAATCGTAATAATCTAATTAATGAACTTATAAATATACGCTTTAAAGTAACTTTTTTTATGTCAGTGGGATGACCGCAAGGACTTAGAATGAAATCTTAAATAAGGGCATACACCTATATACAAAATGGCATTATTAGTAGAGTACAATGTATCCAAATTCCAACCTTAAAAGATTTAACTATTAAAAATTATTATGCTGATTTAAAGTGTGAAACCTTAAGCTATATGCATTTTTATGGATGGATTAATATTCTTGACTTGGCTCAAGTTGAGAAATTTAAACTTGGTAAAACGAATACTTGATTTAAGAAGTAGTTTATAAGATAGTGACTCTTCACATCCAATAGAGGATGGTCTACAAGGATTTCGGCTAAACGGTTTAATAAAAGCATACCTCAATATGAAACATCATTTTAAAGGGGGTTGTTCTTAGCAGGTATGAATGATAAAGAGAACCGGGTATCAGCTACTACATATACATTTCTCATTGGGGAGGTCAAGAAAGTCAAGGTTTAGACTCAACACTCACTATATTACTAGCACCACACAATGTGTTTTTTTTTTCTTCGGAGATGGAAAATAATTTTCTGTGATATTGTATGTACGTTGTCTGTCAGCAGGACATACGAAGAAGGAATTGAGCTACACACTACAAATATTGGATGAAATCTCAGTTATTTTTGTAAGGTGCCATGTGATGTAACGTAATCCTCCACAGTATTTTAATTTCTTGAATCTTTGTTTACTGTGAATTTATAAGAACTACTTAATCATATTTCCTTATTAACATATGCATATTGCTACCGAACAAAGCATCAAGCATATCAATGTATTTCTATTCTATTGTACAAGATCATTTGTATTGAACCGTTTTTTATGTAAAAGAGGCAAAAGGGGTTTTTATGATAAAACCTAGACTTTAAAGACTTACGCAAAGTGAGAATGCAAGGAAATGTAAATGTAGATTTTATGTTTGTTGCAATATTATTCCTAGAGTCTTAAGTTTACTATTCAGCTAAAGCCCTTTTAAACAGCAGCCACTTTAACTGTTACCATAAGCTGTGTTCATTTCAGCATCCTACTCGAATACTTAAACTTGCTCTAATCAAACGCATGATAAACTAGTTTATGTACGTTGGACTTAGTCAGTGTAGTAAAAAATACATACATTTTTATTCTGTACAATATAAACAACTTGACATATATATTTTTTATGTTGAAAAATATGCTTACCATCCGTATATAAATATATACTGGTATATTTTAACTTTTACTGTTAATAAATGGATATATAATACTGTTTTATCAAATACAAAATCCCCTAATCATTATCCAATAGTATTATTCGTGCATAGGACACAAGTTTTGTAACTTTTCTATTTTGTACAACGAGAACCTTTCTTTCCTCTGCTAAACAAAAGTTTCTTAGTTTTGCGGACTTTAAGAAGAAAAAGACGGACAAAATCACATAAAAACTTATTTTCATACCCTATATTTTGTGAATTCTGACGACATTGATATATCACAAACACACGCGCATGCTGTGTAAGTAACTATTAAATTAACTTTTTCCAGTTTGGAAAAAATTATAAGTCTAAAGGAAGACTAAAGTCGAAGTCCTTACCTTTTAAGTTAACACATATGATGTAATAAATTAAGACATTTGACTATTATTGATTCAGATAGCAATAAAAACAAGCGAAGGCAAAAAAAATCTTCGGCACGTATCGTGACATTTGTAAAGTGTAAATTATTTTCACAGATTAATAATAACAAATCATACTATCATTTGGTTTTATGTGCATACATTATAATACGTATTATTCCTGACTTTTTAGAGATGATCAAAAATACATTTACCGTCTGCTGATTAAGCCAAGACTTTAAACAGCAGCAATAATTTATGTGTTTTATTTTATACGTGTTTATCACTTGATCTCCTACTACCAACACGTTTTAAATGAAAGAAAACAATATGCGAAATGGGAGCTTGTCCTATTAATTAATATCCCTTTACGTATACTGACCTACCTGAATAAATAATCTGTCTAACTATAGTTTTGAGAATAAGTTGAAGTCACTATGTAATCATAGATTATAAAAAATACAACTATTATCACAATATTTTTTTTTAATAAATGGTTTGTAAATGAATTGTTTTTAACAACCTCATAACAATCTCAGAAAAAAATTGCAATATAGAGCTTATATATTTATTTACTGATCATCATAAATGTTCTAAATTCAAAAGGAATTGTGTTTACTAATGCTTTCTATTGGAGACAGAAGCAATAGTATCACTTATTCAGTTGAAACATGTTGAAATTACTCTCTTTATAATCTATATATTTCATTTTTGACAGTTTAAATTCCCAGTAAACTATTAACTTTTGTTTGAAAACTTTATTTAAAGACCAACTATTTATATACTACTATAGATATACATTGGTTTACTCAACATATAATGCAAAATGGCTACACAAAACTTCAGTTGCCTTGGTCATTTGCATTTTACAATAATTACGTACTAAAACTTTTTTGAATTTATTTTGAATAAATAATTCGGCTTTTATTATGCTAATTACACTTAAAATAATGTTTCTTAAATAATTCAATTCTAAGCGTTTTTCTCAAATATAACAGCTAACCTACATATTTGCTATAAACTATTAAACTTAGTTTTGCGTATATATCGTTGAAAGGAAATAGAAAAACTATTGTTTTTGATATATTTGGGTAATAAATGTAGTTATACCAAAAGGTACATACTCTCATTTATATTAATACAGGCTATATTCTAAAGCTATCAACGTAATTTTTCCGTTATCATTTTCGTGTAAGATGGACATGCCAAATTACGTATAAACCTTTTAAATAATACAAAGCCACCATTACTTTATTCAAAAATAGCTATTCTTAAGCAACATTTAGAGCTAGTAGGGCAGTATCTAAAATATTAATTGAGCCTTTTCTATTACCATAATTGAAATGCAAGCGTTTTATTCATTTAAGTTTTTAATAAACTTGTATATAAACACATGTACTCTGTTTTAATTTTAAATTTTAATAAAAATTTCACGTTTTATTTGTATTTATTTCATTCAGAATAATAAATAAAAAGTTATTTTTGTGTTATTAAAAACATAAATTTAATACTAATACTTTTCAAATCTATGAAGAATTTAAATTGTAAGTATTAAATGTAATATTTCTTTTAATTTGATTTGGACGACAGAAGAATTGTGATGGAAACAGGTTTTTTTCCGGACATTTTTCCATCGTTCAACGATACAATACAATCAGTAACACCATGTTTTCAGATTTTATATCTGATCTCTTCTTAAAGAAAATGACAAAACTATTGCCTAGATTAAATTAAATAAATAGTTTTTAATTAGCATGTTTTATAGTTAGTTTGCATGGTATCGACACACGGTGTTCATGGCTTATGCGTGTTACGACGCACTGGTATGTTTTGTTTCCTGTAATCTAGGTATGTTTTTAAGTTAGTTTGCATGGTATCGACACACGGTGTTCATGGCTTATGCGTGTTACGACGCACTGCTATGTTTTGTTTCCTGTAATCTAGGTATGTTTTATAGTTAGTTTGCATGGTATCGACACACGGTGTTCATGGCTTATGCGTGTTACGACGCACTGCTATGTTTTGTTTCCTGTAATCTAGGTATGTTTTTAAGTTAGTTTGCATGGTATCGACACACGGTGTTCATGGCTTATGCGTGTTACGACGCACTGCTATGTTTTGTTTCCTGTAATCTAGGTATGTTTTTAAGTTAGTTTGCATGGTATCGACACACGGTGTTCATGGCTTATGCGTGTTACGAGGCACTGCTATGTTTTTGTTTCCTGTAATCTAGGTATGTTTTTAAGTTAGTTTGCGTGGTATCGACACACGGTGTTCATGGCTTATGCGTGTTACGACGCACTGCTATGTTTTGTTTCCTGTAATCTAGGTATGTTTTTAAGTTAGTTTGCATGGTATCGACACACGGTGTTCATGGCTTATGCGTGTTACGACGCACTGCTATGTTTTTGTTTCCTGTAGTCATGCGTTTGTTTGGTCATTTGTGTGACAAAGAGATCACATTGCTGATTTCGAAATGTAGTGTAACTGATTATAATTTAACATAGAACAATTTCAAACGTCTGGAAAGTTCTGTTTCAATTAAAATTAGTTGTTTGGAGGCACTGTTTCTGAACGAATGAATAATACGAATATCGTTATAAATGTTTTGAAGTCCAGTAACTACGAATATATTCTGGTAAGTTTTTACGTTTTCTTGGGTTAAACTATTTTGACAGTGGAAGAGATCTAACCTTGTGTAGATTTTTTGAAATTGAACTTCTCCGCCTATTTTGAACCCTTACAAACTTACAAAGTTAGATATAGTCAAGTTAATAGTTTACTACTGTTTTAAAGATATAGCTGTATTTGTGATTACTGATGATAAAGCAGTATATTTTAAACAATATGTAAATTCATTGCAAAGCGCAAAGTTTAAATATTTAGTGAATTTGCTGGAAAATGCACAGTGTTAGCTGAAAACAATAATACTTCAGTCTAAAGTGATTAAAATACTCGCACAACTCTTTTTCAACCACAACGTTACGTTAACATAGCTTCTTTGATTAGACGTATTAAAATGTATGTTAGTACCGCTGTTTATCTTTATTACTTCATGCTCGTTCTCATCTGTTACAATCAATTATATTCTTCAAAATATGTATATTGTATATTGATGTTATAAGCATTATCATAATAATTTTATCATCCTTATTTTTGTTTACATTGAAATAATCACTAGCAAAGTGAAACTTATTTATATCACTCAATTTGCCGAGTTGACACATATTATACATTATGCGAGCCACATTCAAATTAGTGATGGGCAAGAAACGTACTTCAAACTCACTTTGTAATAGTTGTGCACCAAATTACCTTACAGAACTATGACAAATCGTAGAATATATCACTTTTTTCCACGCTCGGGTAAAATGTGCTATATCATCTGCTATCAAAACACTATAAAAGATGCTACATCTTATCACAATTAATATTAATTATTATACCTCATGGTTATCGGAGACTATCACTTGAGGTGCTGGAGAACATTTCTCTGTCTATATGTCCGTCTTATAGGATATTTTGAGAATAAACTGTTTTATAGACCAGATCATTGGCTGCAGGTATGAAATAAAAATTTTGAGTACAGCCTCGCCTAACCTGTTACACACAACTAGTGTCTTTTTCTCCTTTCTTGATATCTTACTATGCGACAGTATTTGGATATCCTTTGGTGCACTCCTCAAAGCGTTAATGAGTTTCCCTTTGTACAGACATTAGAATTACCTAATTCATCATCTACATTGGCACACATCAATATAAAAAAGTAAATATTAAATATAAACTACGCATATAATCTAACAATTAACATCAAATATTCCAATACAGTTATACTTATTTTAACAACTTTATAGCTGACAGGATTACCTGAAAAATACATTTCTTCATACATATTTTTCTAGGGACAATTATATTTAATAACATGGATTAATGCTACATATACATGTAAATAATAAAAATAGTAGTGTGTATATTACAAATAAAAAAAAACATATTTTCCTTTGTTTATTTTTAGGAAGCTACATTTATAGTATATTTACATTTATAGTAAATAGTGGGAGTAAATATTTAAAATAAACATGTGTGACCACAAATACATTCTCAGTGAAGGAAAGTTGCAACAAGAAGGCGAAAAACGAATCCAAGATATCTTTATATTGAGTCTTAGTTATTGTAAGAGACAGTCTGCTGTACAATCCAGTAAAGAAAGTTTAAATATATTCCGGAAATACAAAATGTGTTCTGCTTCAAATGTAGCTATGGTGGATGTGTCAGAGACAACAATGTAATAAATCTTAACTAAATTCAAATGTTGAGGTTAGCTCTATCTCCAAATGTTAAGAAAACTCAGTCGCACCAACGACCGTGCTTTTGTGTCTATAACATCGTAGTGCACTAAATTTTGTACCTGATGATAGAATGAGGAAATATCTGAATGTATAATACACTGAGTAGGTGCTGGGAATTCAGACAGAGTACTTTTGTTTTCTAGTAGTCTCTGATGTCAAAACGATGAAAAGAGTTTAATTGTTTAAATTCGTAATTGGATCACTTCAGTCGAACATTAACAACAAATATCAACAGTCAAATATCCTAAACATTTTGGATTCTAATATAAGCGTAAGGTGAAATATACCTTAAAAATCTAAATAATACAAAGAATTGGAGAGTAAACACTGATCACACTGAACAAGTTGCCGAAAGTAAAATAGTTCAAAACTCAGTTTTTAAAGTAGCGTTATCAAAGCCTATCACTCGTAGCGATGGGCAAATTTAATTTCAATCTGTTTTTACTATGAAGGAAAGAGTGTATATATAACATAAATAAATATATATATATATATATATATATATATATATATATATATATATATATATATAAAACAAAGAACAAAAAAATGTTAATATTTTTTTGACAACACTCGATTTCACAGCAGACTTGCATTTAAATACCATCGTTTGATCGCAGGAACTTTTTTTATTTAAACACTAGTATGGAACCTATATTAATAAAAAATTTTATCATGTGACAAAATATTTCTAGAAATATTTCATCTGCTGTCTTGTATAAAACTTTAATTCTAAACCTAGTTCTATGATGGTGCATGTTCAACAATACAATTTTGCTTACCATCATCGACGACTAACATAATTTCTTTTGACTGCCAGTTAGTGCAAATTAATATTTATATACGGTTTTCTGTGTACCTGACTGCCCGCAGGATATTTAAAAAATAAACGAATATTTTATAACCAATCTAGATAAAAACAAAGCATAGATTTGAAATTTTGCAACCAAGGTCAGCGAAGAATGTTACACGACACTTGGTGTAGCATAATCCTACTTTTAACTGTTAGTATTTAAAAATTAAGTTTTTACTATATCTTTTCATGAAGTGAATTTAGAATGACGAAACTTACAGCTATTTGTGGATACATAGTAAACATACTCTAAGCTTCGTAACGATTTATATTCCCTACTTACCGTATACTATTAATTATCATATCCAAATTTAAAGGACTCAGTGTTAAATTAAAATACACTACACATCATATGAGTGTTAGGGGATGTTCAGTATAGTAAAAGTTTTGTCTGAAGCTTTGAACAAATAGGCATTATTTAAAAACAGAATTTTAAAATTTATATTTAATCGATTTTGAACCCAATAATACCCTTAATACATAATAAATTTGACTTTTTATGAATTTGTAGTATGATTATGAATACGTATTTCATCACCATAATCTAGTATTAATTAAAGGATTTGAGTATATAATATGTTATATCGATTTTCAACCAACGTGTAGCTTTAAAAATTCATAAACTATAAATGTATCAATCAATTAAGGTGTAATTTCAAATTGATGTAGATTTTAGAATATTGAATTATATTTTAGAGTGAATTTACAAATCTGCTTTGAATGACTGGAAAAGTTAAAGTTGGTGTTTCAGTGTAAAATGATAGACGACCGTTCGTTCCCCGCAATACGCAAACCACTATATCAAGGATTACAGTTGCAATAATCTGAGTTCGTCTGTGCAAATACTGGCCGTGATTCAAAATTTGCACATGAATAAAAATACTTTTTTCTATAACAATTTACATGAATAAGTTTTACTGTATTAACTTTCATTTGGATAAACAGCACGAATAGAATGAATGTTGTATAAGCTTACTTATTGGACATCGATTGAGAATTAACCACTTTTCTATTCAATAAGTGTGGCAATTAATTTCTTCTTGCATTACTATATACAAAACGGTCAATTATAGCTACTTTAAAATATTTTGAAAACTTTTTTGTAAAAGATTTATAACTATTGTTAAATTAAATGTATAAAAATACTAAAAGTAAGAATGTGAATAAACAAATTACATAGTTTTAGGTATTTAAGTTTTTATATTAATACAAATAGAATATTATAATACAAAATCAGTAACCTTCATCCAAATACAATTTCTTTAAGGCATTGAACCTTTAAAACAATTGGGAATAAATCTCAATGGAGGAAGGCTTATATAAGATATTTCATAAAAGTAAAGTAAAGTTTAAATCAAAATTTTAAAAAGAAGAGAGCCTGTTGTGATTGGTGTAACTTCACTTAATTATTCAATATGGCCATGTGCTTTTCCCATTACCAGCATTGGAACCAAATGAATAACCTTCTTCAACTTTAATTATGTTACATAGACCATTGTAAAATTATTAGTTCCTCTATTATATTATGTTTGTTTGTATTTTTACAAAACATTGTTTTTAAATATAATCATGGATGTTTTATCGCCTCTTCTTATTTTCTCAATACAATTCTCTAATTATTATGGTAGTGACTTCTTCTGTATCACAGAATATATGCTGCTTAAGGACTCATCAGTGTTGAAAAACTAATTTGAATATAATAATAAAACACAACCTTTACATAGATTTTTTCCATAGAAGTGATTTGACTTCAGCGTACACGTTAACGTGCTTGTACTCTGTCGGGACTGATAGAAATAAATAAATAATAACTAACATACTCTTATACAGTTACCAAAATCTTTCCCTAATATTTAAGAGTTTTATATGCAATGTTTTTTACTGTTTCTTATCTATTTTTATACGTTTGGAGTTTAAAATTTACATTAACATACTTAATGCAATATCTTTTCAGGTTATTACAGACTACATTTAACCTAATTTCTAACTCAAACTCAAATTCTTATTATTTTTATTTAGGAATGCCAGTAAGTTATGTTAAAAAATTAATGAACATAATTGTGAGAGATTACATGTGCAATATAAAAAACCACTGTAGTATTCCAGCAGTTAGTTCCACACCTGTTTTAAGACACTTTCTTGAAAATACTTAATTTTTTTTTACCAGGTTTATCACTTGTCTGAATGAGAATAAATTGGTGATAAAATGCTGTACACGTATATTTCTATTACTAATAGTTAACCTAGAAAGCAAAATTTACTATTTACTGGTGATTATTGTATAAAAGAAAAGTATCTTTATTCAGTTTATAAGACTTTTATTTGATAAATTAGTTAAATTCCCATTTTAACTTAAAGTTTACGATTAATTAACACGGCAGGAATTTATACCTCACAATGCAATACTTAGTTCAGAACTTTCCCGCTTGAAGAAACAGAAGATCATCACTTCGAGTGTAAATAATATAATTAATAGATAGTATAATCGATATATAAATGAGTATTGTTATCTCTAAACTATAATTATGATAGCGTTAAACAATCATTCGTAGCTGTTATGCTTAACGGATATGGAACGAGGTATCAGAAATAAATCGAAACACAATAACCGGATGGAAACAACTAAAACAGAATCAGTTGAATAAACAACATGGCTGGATTAATCGCGTGGCTCATTCTGTTTACGTGAATATGCATACACCGAGTAATGAAGCTTAGAATACTGAACAGTATATTATGTGGAATATTTTAGTGATTTTTTTATTTGTATTATTACTTATTCAAAAATATTGTTTATTACATCTTTTGCTTTAAAATAGAATATACGGAACATTAATATACAGTGTAATACTTTTGTAAATATAAGTGTACCGTATATAATTTAAGGGATAATAAATGTACGATTATTTATCTTCCTAGGTTTTAATATGATGTAAATCCCGCACTAGATCTGCGTATTGTCCGATCTGCTTCCGTATCCAACATGGAGACTTGATCCATCTCTCACTGATCTGGTGTGTCTCTGTTGACAATGAATTTTATTTCATGTAGAAGGATTTTGTTTCCAACCCTGGAAAGATTTAATACATTCTTCAGTAATAATATATTTAAAGAAGATCCTTTCGAGTCAACGTGGTAGTATAAGTAATATGTAATATTAATTTGCAAAAAGTTTTTCTAGTATATCAAAATATTACTGAAACAACAAAAAAAAATTTAAATTATATTTCAATAATCAATCAAAATGTATAGGCTAATTAGTTGAAGAACCACCCTAAAACATTTGGTTATGTTATTAACACCTATCGTTCTTGATAAATCGAACGCGAATTACATATATAGATTTAAAAAGTTGTATTTAACATTATTTAACCAAGGTTTATTAACATCGTTCGTCATAACTTTAATAAACACAGTGAACAATGACGTTATATATATATATTAATATTTTTTTATTCGGTAATGAATTAAATTGCGGTAATGAGACCAAGTTACATATTAGAGATTGGCATTTAGGTGTGGTTTGAAGCATGCTGGATGGCACTAGTTAAACTTTAATTTATTATATTTATCATCAAATGGTTCAAAGTGATAATGAGTGTAATATAGTTCAATGTTCAGTATTTAATGAAATTAGTGATTTTAAGGCACGGAGCATAGGAGTTAACCAAAACAACGACTCATCCTTTCCTATAATGCAGCAGAATATTCGGAGCCATAATACAAATATTGATGAGTTTTTGGTTGTGTTACAAGATTTAGAATTTAAGGCTAATTGTATTATTTTAACAAAAGCTAGGCTACATACTGGAAATAATGTAATGCACTTAGATGGTTATAATCTCTATCCATCGCAGAATAGCCTGAACCAGAGCGACGGACTTGTTGTGTACATAGATGACACGTTGGCAGTGACCTGTATTGAGCTCTGCCTGGGCGGGGCAGCCACGAGCTTATCTCTTACATTGCATTGGGCCAGAACGCCGTGCGAGCTGCTTGCGGTGTATCAGAGCCCCAACTCCAAAATTACCCGCTTCACTGAGGCAATTAGTCGTCATTTTACTGACACTGCAAACAACAACCAGCTTTTCATTCTTGATGGCGACATTAATTAAAACCATGTTAAGGTTTTAAGGTAAACAAAATGTAAGTTCATACGTGGTATGTTCAATCCAATGGGATGTACTGAACTTTTAACAAATATAGTATAACTGCTACTAAACTTCAACAACTTTGTAATCATTATGGATAATAGGTAACCCATAAACATTGGTGGTATTTATTTTACATAAGCTTTAAGCTTTATAATACAAGACGAAAAGTTAAAAATTATTTTTTTTAATAAAATGGCCACAAGTTGAAAAGATTGCATGATCTTGGACATTTTCACTGTTACATTAAGCAATTTAAATAGAACACCATTTATCGATGATTACGACGTATAATCCTTTTGAAATTGCACGAAATTAAACTTAACTATAGAAAATATTGCACAAAAATATTTGGGCGTGAATATCAGTATAGACGCTAATCCTCGAAACTTACTTTTTTGTTGTTATGACATATGATGATGCTAAATATTGATAATTGTAACTTTTATAACAAAGAATTGTTTATATAAAAAAATGTTTACATTGGTTAAAAGTTATAGTTTAGAACATAACAAATATTACATATATCTAGACACAAAAAATCACAATAATGGTAAACTATATTAAATTGTTGACCAATCAAGGTAGTTCGAAACTCTTCCGCCGGATGGCGCCAGTTAATAGCCACAGACATCTGCACTGGCAATAGCTAGGGTTATTGTAATATTGTCAAGGGATGTGTACGATAATTTCAGTTTAGTATACTTTTCATTATTTTTAGTTTTTTTATGTAATGGTTATTTGACAAGAATTAATTATTCAGATATCTACTTTTGGTTACTTTAGAATATTACGATATATATTAATATTATTGCAACATTGACTAGTTATCAGGTAATTTTATTACAGCGGTTGATTTTCATAAACTATACAGAAATATTAAGTGTTTTTATTTGTTAAAATTTTCTGAGAGTTATTGGGTCATAATGATTACATGGCTTGAAGATTTCACACATATGTCTGTCTGCACGTTGTCACAAGAACGAACCGGTGGCTGCGCGATGAATAGGATTGGATATTTTTAAAGCGATATTTCAATAAATTAATTACGGAAAATGTCACATGAGATTTGGCAAAGCGTTAGTGTGTATTGTCACTGTGAACTTATTAACCACGACGGTAACGATTTAGCGCAGTGTAAATAGATTCTTAAGAAAACTTACTGCAATAATTTGAGACTAAAATACGTTAATTTTATATAAGGTAAAATGAAGGGTGGAGAAAAACTGATAACATGTTGATGGTGAGCAGGTTTTATTGTAGCACACTCTTGCGTTTTATTATTCATGTTTACTGGAAATTTAATATTTTAACAATACTATGAAACCTTATTTAATGAAAAAAAAAAAATGGAAATGCATTATAAGGTAAATCGTGCAATCATTTAATATTTTAATATGTAACGTAGAACAAGTGTACCTTCGTACTTAAAACTGTTAGTCCAGTCGCAAGCGAAGTTACGGTACACGACATATGGTTTAATCTACCATCTACATGTAAAGTTTTACTTGCAAAACTTAAAAAATAAAATAATTTTAAATAATAATAGTTAATGTTAATAATGATAAGTTATGGTAATAATAACATAGTCATAAAACAATTTTCATTACACAGTTATCTCTTTTATTTCGTTATGAAGGAAAGATGATTTTGGATTGGAGAAAGAGGATCTACGTAGGTGGTTAATCAACGAATGCAGACCTATTTCATCCTGTATTCTGTAGTGTACTTTTAATAATTAGTATTGTGTTAAATATTTTATTAATTACTTGTTTAATAATTAATGAAGATGACACAAAACATGGTGGTTGTTATTCCGAACTTACGCGTGTCTTAACGCACTGGTATGATTTGTTTAATTTAGCCTACTTTCTAATTATGTTACGTTAACTGCTTTACTGAAGAAGAGATAAGATTCAGATCTCGAAACGTAGTGTTACTGATTTTGTGTACCACTGAAAGATGGTTAATGTCCGAAAAAGTCTCTTTCCTTTGCAATCCTTCCATCTTGAAAACAAAATATTTCGTTGTAGTATTAAACAGAATTAAAGTCGTGCTTAAGACTAATTTTTCATTACCGAATACACGTTAAGCTACATAACAGAATTTTAGACAAGAGTTTTGATTTAACTAAACTTATTCTGGGGTGCATAAAATATTCGAGTAATGTTTCGAACAGTACAGGTTGTAGTGGAGCACATGATTTTAATTACCAGTATGAGTAAAGTATATAAAATATTGCATTTAGTTATTATAATGCAATTAAAGAATTTTCCACTTTATTGGTGATTAACTACTGTAATTTATGAATTTTCTTAATCTCAATATTATTTGTTTTAATCTATAATCACCCGTTATTAGTTGATAAATAGTAATTTCAAATTTATTACTTAAAAGTGTCAAGAAACTGATAAATCCGATTTGATGCTACTAAAATAGCAAACGTTTGGAATCATGATATAAATATGTATATGAATATATATATATATATAATATATATTATATATTATATATATATATATATATATATATATATATGTATATATATATATATATATATATATATATATGTGTGTGTGTGTATAGTATGTACACAAACTGTAACTGGTATAGTTATGAGCTAAATACTTGTATACGCAACCTTAGCAAAACCTGTTACGCGACAAGTGGTGTGGCTTGTAGGAATTTAACTTGTTACTTACATAAACTCCATATATTTATAATTCATAGAATTCTTCATTAGCTATAGTGCATTCCACAGTTTGTCCAGTCTATTTTAATAGAAGATCGTGTTAAACCTGTAATTAAATACATTTTTTACATATAAACACTCGTCTCAGGAAATTAAAAATAAAATTCAGTGAGGTTTTTTTAATTACTGTTAATCTTATTAATTTCATTGTAAATGAGATCCACATAGTAATGCTATAAACCGCTTGTTCACCCATCAATAATCGATATACTTTATATTGGTATATGTGTATTGAATTAACCACAGAAGAACTATCACTAATTGTAACTGAAAAGCAGCAGACACGAGCCAGCTTTGTTACATTGTTGTTCACAGATTCAACTCTGTGTGATTTCGGTGAACTCGGATAACGTAGGTTGTATTAAAACCTACGTTGCACTAAATCATCATAACCTTTGTTGGTTTAACTTTAACTTCTGTTATTAAAACAATGAATTGTTTTACGAAACATCACATTTACCTTATACGATTGTATGAAACTTTTCTCTTAAAAATGTATTTACGTGCACAATGATTACCTCAACAAAAGTATGAAAAACAATGTAGCGCATAACTTATGGTAACATATAAAGATTTATTCATATACTACTGACAGTTTCTATATCTGAAACTAGTATTTCCCCCTCTTTTTATTAATAATTAATTTACCTGAATTACTTGGGTACAAATTAATTATGACAGCCAAAACCTTTGATTAAGTCTTACTAATTGACCAATAAGTAATATATAAAATGCATTTACTCAACATTCATTATTGAATATTTCTCTACAAGATACAAGCAAACTAAAAGGTTTTGCTATGTATAATATTATGCGTACACTTAACCAATTAACGACACGGTTGTCATAAGTTTTACTCGTAACTTGTAACATATAAAAATGTGTATGCATATATCTAAAAATTTATAAGGAAATTAAAAAAATATAGTTATATTTGTTCATGAATACACAGATAGAAATCTATTTATTTATCAATCGTATATAAATTTAACCTAACTAAGATTCAAATTTCCTCCAGCGTGTATTTAATGCTAAATATTTTAAATATTGTGTGTAAAAAAACAGCAATTGTTTAATAGCGTCAGTGTACTGAAACTTAAAGTAACGCAGTGACATTAGCTAGTGAACACAATATATAATATTAACCAATAGCCACTGTTGAAGTTTAATTTTTAATGCTTTCATTGTTGACCTTATATATATATATATATATATATATATATAATATATATATATATATATATATATATATATATATAGACTTAAGGTTTCATATTTGTTTAAGATAACGGTAATTTTGTATCTGTAACATTATAATATTTAACTAAACCTATTTGAACTATAAACGCGTTAGTACAATATATTAAACTTATTAAAACTCAAGATCTTTGGATATAAATTAAGGCAAAGCTTACTCACTTTAAGGTGTATGCAAGAAATGTAATAAAAGCGTTTCTATGTCTAACAAAATTGATTAGATAGTATTTATCCCGAAAGTATGATATAATTTTTTCATTAGGCTCAATATGTGCTTTGGTGTGGATATGGGATATGATTGGCCATTCTTCGGTGACTCAGATTGGTCCCTAATTAGACTAATTGGATGCCTTGAATAGACCATGGGACATACAAAATAGTTATTGAGCGTGTTTAAATAATTAATTAGATGTAATGTACTGATGTCAGATTGGTACCCACCTACGAAAAATCAGAGGAGGATAAAATAATATAACTTATGTGCGATAAGCATGTCAAAATTTTGGACAAATTATCTACCAATCAGAAGCAAATCTCTATGTGTTAAAGCAAACCTTTCGTAAGAAAAAATCACATGGTCTATTAAATCTCGTCATAAATATAACTCAAACCTCTATAATTATGTAGTTTACACACTACATCACTGTATTCACGTAAACGCGAATGGTCCGAAGAAATTTAAGAGAAGATAAACTTTTGAGGTATTTTTCTTATATTTTGAAAAAATAAATACTTTTGTTGTTATTTTAACCATCGCATAAATTTCTACGCGTTGCTTGCTTCGAGGATTAACCATGCTACATGTTACTTTTTATTGAAACGTTAGAGCTGGAAAATGTTCATTCACTATAAGTAATTGGTAATATTTAAGATTACATAAATATATATATATATATATATATATATATATATATATATATATATATATATATATATATATACTAATATATTATATAAATAAGTAAACATATTACAATTAATTGTACTAAGTTTAAGTAAAGTAAGTCGCTGTATCACGTATGATAGTTGTGTGACTTATTGTATTAATGAGGATGTGAAATAGTCGATCATATTCACTGTTAAGTAGGGAATAATATTTAAGTATTAGTGATTTAATTTATAAATAAGTAATAATATTTTTCTATTCTTAATACTGGATGTATCGTGACATTTTATACTCAGTCAGAAGTGTTACTTCGTCATTTCGAACGTAATTACTTAGACCTGAGTGCTTAAGAGCTGTTCCGGTCAATGTTGTTGATATTTGATGCAGTTTTTATGTTGGACGACGACGTGAATATACTCATTTATAGATAAATGTTATTGCTGTGCGTTCAAAACATAGCAATGTTTATATGTCAAATAATAATATATGCATGATTCCTATTTTATATTAAAACTATGTTTACTCATTTAAATATACTATAGTAATACTTCTTTTCTTCTGATATTTTAGCAGGGTAATATTGGTTCAGAAATAATCCTAATAATATACAATGTGAAAAAAGGCCCGCCCGGGCTTGATAATTCACGAACGATTGCAGTTAAATCGATACAAATTGGTACATTATACCAGGACATTTAAATGTACTTTTTGTTGTAGTCGCCATTTTTTTTACACGTCAAGGGGATGGCCCGCAAGGAGCCAAAAGGAAATCTTAAATTAAAGCATAGGTCGGTTAGTACATAATATTTAAGTTGTTTATTAGTATAGCACAATGCCGCAAATCCAACCTGAAAATGTCGACTCTTCGAAAAATGACGCTGGATAAAATTTGAAACATTTACAATATAGGTGGCTTATTATTCTTGTCTTAACTTAAGTTGCAAAGGTTAAACTTAGTAAATGAATACTGTACTTAAGACATAAATTTTTATAGTAGTCAGTGATTCATCACATCCGCTGAAAGAGGTCTAAAAGCATAACCTTTAAACAAAGAGTCTAAAAGCAGTTTAATTCATAAATAACCCAAGATGTACACTATTTGTAATTTGCAGATTTACATTATGAATGTGCCAATTTCGACACCCGAACGCATTAGTTTTGTATGTTACTTAAACTACTAATTATGGTGTTATGTACAAAGAAATAAACAGCTTGCAACTTGGAAACAGGATGCTTTTATGGAAAAATATTAACACTGAAGTATGTCCCTTCACATAAAAACTGGTATATTAAATTTAATAATATATGAATATTACAAAAAATAAAGCATATTTATCATATGATTAAATCCCTTGTTTAAATATCATTGGATACGTGTTAATACAAATTTAAAATTTTGTTATACCTTAATACAGATTTTATATATATATATATATATATATATATATATATATATATATATATATATATATATATATATATATATATACCACCTTTTAACACATGCACTACTACCTGTATATAACATATTACGTCCTACCCGTGCTGAACATTTTTTATAAAAAAAATCTTACCTTTATACTTTAATTAGACGTCTGCAACGGATTAAAGAAGCTTCCAATGTTGTATTTTGACTTTTGGGGCAGTTCAAAATGGGGGCACTCCGGAGTGCCTCACGCACTTCATCCACCAGATGAATATTTCTTGTCCCCGATATAGAAGGGCTATTTAGTGACATTATTATAGTCACTTATTATCACTAAACATAGGTAATAACACCACAGTATGTCCACAACCACGCGAACACAACGCGACAATATTGTACAATATGGCACTCTTGAGTGCCGTGCCGCACCGTGCGAACCAGACCGTCCACAGAGTCCCCACAGATGTTCTAAACAAGCACACAATACTATAACCGCTTCAACAGATTATCACATTGATACTGACGGTCCCAGTTTGTTTAATTGCACGGCACTCTTGAGGCCAGGCAGGAGTGAACAGGCTTGCAGCGCTGGCACTCTTGTGTATTGTGTTAATAACCTTCGTAATATTTTCTACGTATCTCTTATAGATCGACAGTATAAACTTACCCTAACGAAGGATCAAATATTATAGAGTAAAACATATATCATTCGCAGTACAAGAATGCATAAATTATTGCATGTTCATACTGTTATATGTGATTCAATCAAAAACCATGGTTGACTGAACCATATTTTTTATGAGACATTTGAAGTGAACAAAACAACTGGTGTAACGGTATATTAACATCAGGCTCCATACAGTATTTAAAAAATATATACATTTTCAATGCTTTAATCTTTTAATGGTCTATAAATACACAGAATAATTTTTATCATATAATTTGCCCTTAGAATAAATGCTTAATTTCATTTTGTTACCATTATAAGAAGTCTTGTTGAGTTAAATGCTTCTGGTGCATACCCGTAATGATCATGATGGGGGCTGCCTCTTCAGACCTACTGAGAAGCAATGAAGGAGATTAATGAGCTGGTACTTTTACTAGTAATTTACTTAAATTTTCGCATGGACGACGAAGCAATGAAGAAATAGACCAAACGTACGATTGGGGGTAAAAATCTTACGTAAAAAACTTGTTGACAATATACATTTGTGTGTACGATAATCAACCAAAAGGCAGTTTGAAGAAAAGTTATCTACACATATAGCTGAGGTTTTGACAGAGATTTTATCTTTGATAAGCAACTCATCCAATATTTACGCTTAGTGAGTGAATTGAATACGTCAAATCCATTGAATAGAAAAATAGACAGAAAGATGCACTGACAGACTATTGAGAATAAAAGGCATGAATGAAAAGAAATGCTGCATGGAGAAAAGCGTCTAAAAAGTGAATTGAATATCGAATTATATATGAAGGTTTTGGTCCTGGTGGAGGGGGGAGCTTACATACTCGGTCTAAAGATGTTCATTCGTAAAATGCATTTGAATGGAAAAGGCAACACGAATAATATATCAAGAAAATATAAAAACGTCCATATATGTCCAGAATTACTTCTTTTCTAATTAGCCATTGTATAAGTGGAAAATTAGTTTGGAATAAAAATGAGTAGCTTAAGCAGTTCTTAAACATCATTACTGGAAGAATCAAGTGCCAACTTACTCACGTAACATTTGAGAGAGAAATGTTTCTATAAAAGTGCTATTTCAGGTCTATTTTGATGGAATCAATTTTGAAAACCAATCAAATTTATATACCCATGTAAGCAAATTGTGTTGTTGGAACTACAAACTTAGTTTCAGTACTTGTTCACGTCCACCACATTGTTACATTGGACAAACAGTTGTAGAGCCGAATGTGTCCTTTGTCAGACAATGATCTGGGTTGGACATGTTGCAAGTCACTGGACCTATCCGAAAACCTTTGTGTGACTCAATTAAGTAGATAAACATCTCACTGTACCCTGGCCGTTTCAACAACAAGCAACTGTTATTCCAGTCTTTGGTACTGTGATGTGTTTCATTTAATTCATTGCACACTCAAAAGCCCTTAACCTCTTATCTTAAAAGCAATCTTATATATCCTATAGCGAATACAGTGTAGAATGAAATGACTAATTGCTTTTGAAACTTTTCGTGCAACAGTGGATTTCTTAGAGAACTGATAAATAGTCTTAAATTAATAACCTTCCACTTTTTGTATCCCTAGATTGGCTGCTTAGGAAGAAACGTGAAAATAATAGTTAAATTTTAAGGGCGCCTGCTCCCAGAATACCGAATTATTCTAATTTACCAATCCTTCATTCTGAAATAGCCCTAGATCAACTCTTAAAACACAATATTTTAGCCCTAAAATCACTACCGAATTAAATATCAACCTGGTTTAGTGCGTTTCTGTACATTTTGTAATCGTATTATGAAGTTGTTGAGATACACAGTTGAAAATTATGGAAAAAGAGAACGTGACTATAATCAAATAGACTTTCTGATATGCTATGAAATTATTTTCTACAACTTATGTAAAGATAAGAACAATATTTTTCTTTGGAAGTTTGTGGAATGGGACATTTATTATGGTCTACACTCCATTGTTCTACAGTGCTGCCAGTAACAAAAAATATACTGTCCAATAAATAGCAGGTTAAACGGTACAATCATTCTCTAATATAATCAATATATATGATGCATATGCTGTAATAGAATGAAATATGATACTGATATCGATAATTGTATTATATTTAAAACGCTATAAACATAATTTGGCAACGTATACTTTCCAAACTATGATCGGTGGAACATATACTTTCGAAACTACACTAATGAAACATCCTATAAATGATTAAGGATATTTGATAAATTCTTTCACTACCCTCAATAATAATCAAAGCCTTTAATATATGCCTTAAAAACAGCCATAACTCTCCTATCGGACCTGTGGCAATATAGTCCCAATCATAGGGTTATGAACAATATGTGCATTTATCAAGTCTTTTACTCAAATCGTCTCTACATAGAAGATCCGGACACTTCAAATAAGACTGTTGTCACATATCTAGAATAATTCTCAAGACGGCAGTAGTTAGAGAATGAAGTGCAGTGCCAAAGAATGCTACAATATTACAAAACATTTAGGCGTAAGATCCATATACAGTGATGAGAATAGTATCGTAATATATTATTTGACATAAATTATTTAATAATAATGTAGAGAAAATAACATCCACTGTTTCTGAATGATGATTTCATCTTTCCATAGCAGTAATCAAGAAGAAGTTGTATTAAAAGTGCAGAATGGTTAAAACATTATGTAAAACACATAATGGAACTAACAAGCCCGTTGTGAATCCATTCACGTAGGCTCAGCCACGTAGCAGACTATTGTAGCACCTTTATGGCCGCCTGCAGTTGTACCTTAGCTTCATAACTTTCTGAATACCTAATTCTCTTGTTGTTCTCCAACTATGGAAATATCAACGTTGACAGAAATGTTCCAGACTCAAGTAGAATCAACATTAAAAAGGAAATTTAGTTCTAAAACAATATGATCGAGAGTAAATACTAAAAAAGTATCATGCTTCTTATAAGTTTTTTTAATTATAATTGTAAATTATTTTTTGATAGGAATAATATGAATTCTGCATCAGAATATGTATTTATTGATAGTTGTATAATAAATAGAACTATGTTTAATTAGAAAAGTATTTCATCCCTTTATGTAAATTCATTTGGAGTGTTTGTGATCTCAATTTGATAGTTGATAAGTTTTAGGCTGTGTAGCACTCTGGACGTAGGATCAGGTGATTTGCTGAAACAATTCAATACACCCTAACACCTGAGATCTCGTGATAGGGTCTGATCGGTTTAAATAGTATTACCTGTACATTGACGGTATCAGTCGTTAAAAGGGGACCTGTCTCTTAGTTCTTTTAATAACAATGTAATAGAAACCACTTTTAAGACGATGTGAGGGCGTTGTCTCGAGTTGCCCCATTGTGAACTCCATTATATCTTTTGGAGATTTTTCGGCCCTTGACTGATGTGAATTTCCTTGCAACCATATGCCCCCTCTTCCCCTACCACGATGCCAATGATTCTGGTGTGAAGTTATTACTCATCCTCTGTGATTTTGCCTGCAAGTTTTCATACAGACAAAATGCCGACCATGGAACCTCCTCCGGAGAATGCAACGTCAGCCGAACTATAAAGCAAATATCAGCTAAGATTGTGATGAGTGACATGATTCAATAAATCTTGTATATTCAATCAGTCTACTGTTGACATTGCTAATCAAGTCTTTTACTTTTCTTTCAAGCAACACTAATGCAGTTAACTCTTCGTTTGTACTTCGCTAGAGTCGCAGGATCCACTGTCCTTTTATTTTACTGTTATCCCTTGCTTGTATCGCAAAATTAAACAGAAAAAATATATGTTTGAAACTAAAAACACACGTATTTATTAGTTATTAGAGTACAGAACCGTTCATATTTCTTAGAGTAACGTGCATTATTATTTAAATAATAACTACTAATTCAATAACAGCTCCATTTATAATAGCATAATAAAATCTATTATTAGGGAACTTTAACGAGCCCTTACTGGAAATAATTAAAAGCTATTCGTATACAGGTGATTAATATACTTATACTGGGACTCCTATAAATGTACGTACATTTTCTGAATATTATATATTATTTTATGCGCTCTGTGAAGGGTAAACTACCATCTAGGAATTTAATCGACCAAGCAGATGGTGATGTTACCACAATAATTGTTGATATCCCTACAATAAAAGGTTGTATAAAGGTTCGATTTATTCATTGTTGCATAAATCAGATGATATATAACATTTCAAGTTGTTCAATCATATATTAAAAACATAGATCATAATTTTGACATGCGTATTCGCAGTTACATGTGCATCAGATGATTGATTCTAGATATTTTCAGGCGAGGAATTTCGCTACCTTGAATATTCATTCAGGCTGTGTTTGTTTAAACTATATTTGTGTTTTCCTTTGAAACCTATTTTTCTATATCTAGGCCCACCAAACCCAACGCATTTATCGTTCGGTATTTTTTCTCCACCGAAATAAAACAATGAGAAATAAACATGTGAGCTTTTTTTAATAAAAGATGCTTCTTATGTATTAAACTATAAAATGAAATATTAAAATAACTTAGTATTGGTTGACAATGAACGAGAAGAGATTTTATAATCTGGGAGATATTGAAATAGCTTCTTTATACTAAAAACCTTTTGACATTGAATAACAGACAATCTTCAATCGTAATTAACAAATCGCAATGTTTCGAAGTGCATCCCTAATTTGGAATATTATATAAAGCATTATTTTGGAAATTAAAAAGTGATTTTTTCCTGATGGACTAATCTTAACGGGTCTGAAGCTAATATTATTAGGTATTTAGCTTTTTTGTCGTTTAAGAGTTATTGCTAGGATGTAACTTGTAAAATGAATGATAATATTTCCAAATAAATTTTTATGTTTTTGTTAAACAAAACAAATTTTAAATAATTGTGTATAATAGGTTGTGTTTACTGGAATAAACATTGCGAACGATTTCACTAATGTCGAATACCTTCAGAATCAGCGATTAATAATAAACACACTCCCATAAAAAGATATTAGCTATTCCCTTAAGTAAATTTGATCATGATCATCATATATACACACATCCAAACGACCTCGTCTTAACAGCTGGACCGATTTTATGAAATTTTTGTGTGTCTGCAGGTGGTTTCGAGAACGGTTTATATTTAAAATTTTAAGCTGTAACAAATTAAACTCAGAAGGTATAAGATAAAAATTATTACAGCGTCTGCTCTACGTAAACTGCGATTACAAGATATAATAAATTGCCTAAGACTATCTGAGGTCACAAAGTTACGAAGTATATTTGTCGTTAAAGTAAATTTGTTGTTGAACTTAAAGCTAGAGTATTAGACCACATTGTAATAAAGTTCATGTACATGTACTCAACAAGACACTTTGGCCAACACAACATTTAAAATCACCCATAGTTTAATTTATTAATATGAGTAGTTTTGACCATTATGAAATAAATTTCCTAATTTATTACTCCTTGAATTATTGCTTTTGTAAAATTAGCTTGATTCTTTCTTACCTAACGTATCAAAACTGTCGTATCAAATGATTTTATTTTAGCAAGGTTCAGAGATGAAACTTATTCAGGAAAATGATTAAATCCTTTTTTAAAGTTTTTCTTTACTTATGGTTAAAACTTCAACGTAAATACGTCACAATATTGTACTTAATCTGTCCACAAATTATTTTAGTCTTCTATTTTCACTTTGCCATCATTGTTAACCATATGAACAATATAAAATTATACCTACACTGAGTCAAATCCCATTATAGGGCATTTTGCAACATTGAATACAATGTTGCTTGTATAAAAATAAAGCTTTTAGCTAAATTAAAGTCAAATTTACTTAGTTTTCGACATATTATGCGCAGAGACGGTCATCCGAAAACAATTAAAATATTATGGAATACAGAACATGAATACGTAAATTTTCTTGCTACGTATTATATAACATCTGTTTAATTCTCCACCTATAGTTATAACAGTCTTCTTATTCTTTAAGACACATATCATGACACTAAACAAATGTTTTATAATTTTTTAACAAAAATCGTTAATTTTTCTTTATAAAAATCATATATTTATATGATTACCTGATACCTGATAGAAATTGCATGCAAAGCTGTGGTTAGATATTAGTATACAATAAATCAATTATAAATACATTAAACACTAAAATGCCCAAGAACGGAAAATTTACGGGTGAAACCAACGTACAAAATACGAGATGTACAAAGTTACCCAATGGGGTGACAGAACTCCTTGTGTCATATACCTATAATTGAATAGTAATGTGTAGGTCATGATAAATAAAATATTAATATATTCACTGTTTTGTATTATAGGAAGATACAGTCCTTAAATATAACAAATTATGATACGAACAGCCTACTTTAATTTTGTACAATTTCTTTCCAACGCAATTTTCTATGCATTGACAATAGATTTAATTCTGACATTTTTATTGACTTGGCAAACAAAACGAATAATGGAGTGTTTGTTTATCTAGTTAACATTTAATTTCGTCTGCAGCGCAGTTTAATCAATCTGCCCTACCAGTGCTGACAGCGTTGTGTATTGCTTCTAGAGTATTGCAGTTTGTTTATGATAATAAGAGGAATGTTATAGAGAAAATGCTGGATATACTAAAACAAAATAAATTACTCATGAAAACCTAAATTACATGCATAGAGATACTCTTATTTTACTAAAAAAACCGCCAATCGCTCTAAATAAATGGTTTTATTTGTAATATCCAAAATTTTTTTATTGTATATTTAATTAAAATAAAGGATATATTGACTGCTCACAATTAGAACTGAGTAGAGGTAAGAGTTACATTGTGTAAGTACCACTATTTTTATTGTTTAAAATGTGTAATTTTTTTATATAGATATACAGTTGTTTTCTCTTCACACCGATTTTCATTTATTTATTTATTATTGTTCAAATCAAACCTTCGTCAAAACGTAACTAAACAGAAGTTGCACAGAAAACGTTACAATTATATTCGAGAAAAAGAAGAGTTCTTTTTTAGAGAGGCGTAGATCACTGTACAATATTCCCTACTAAAATTTTTACCAGTGTATATTAGTTTCACTAGTTTTTATTACAGTTAAATGTCTTGTTAATAAACCAATTGTTTTAAGCTTTTTCTTTTTACATTGAGTGCTATAAAAATATTTTTTCCCAGAATGAACTACCTCGGTAACCAATTTTTTTACGTTAAAATCTCTTATTAAGGCTTTATCTAACCTAATTCCCAATCACGCCTTCTCACACTACTTTATATAAGCTATACACTGACATAATATAACTTATCTTGTACATTCGTTAATATTCTAAGGCTTTAATCTGTGATTAAAGGTTACTTGAGATCAAATTAGTTCCTAAAAACAAGTAATAATAATATATAAATATATTATTTTGTATTGCTTAAAACAATAACAATTTGTATTGATATATATTTTTGTATATGTTTTGAAAAACATTTTTTAGTCTCTTCAGAAAACTATACTCATTGAAGTAGTAGAGCCAAAGATCCTTTCATACCCTTTTGAAGTTTAATTCAGGAAGGAAAACTTAATATTAAACATTGATTTTGAACACTTTTAACCAAACATACATACATGCATATTACTACACAAATAATGTACTGTATATTAACTCTAAGTCCAGAGTCCAGATGTTTCCAATAAAAAAAGTTATTCATAATCCCCTTCAACACATTATAACACTCCCTTCAACTATACATAGTGTCTTGATGGTTAAAAATATTACCTTCTCAAATGAGAATTTTAATAAGGAAATCCACAAAAAAATAATATTATGATCATCTTCCCAAAACACATACTAGTTTGTGTTTATAGAACCAAAATTAGGAATAAGTGTCTCTTATTGTAAGAATTGTATGTTAATATGCTACCCGATTGTAGGGTGGAATCACGTATTGTCAACTTAAAATAGATTAATTTAATGACTGTTTCATTCTAATATCCCGTCTGGCTCAGTCGGAAGAAAGCTAGTAGGATTAATAATGTAGCGGCTATACCTAAATAACAAACTGCTTTATTATTTGTTGAGATGTTTAATTCGTGTGAATCAATCTCAATTTTGGTATATTAATGTAATCGTAAAAGTTTAAAATGTTTAGGAACTCCATTATCTTGTAACTTTATATGACAAAAACCTTTATTAACATGTATGAGTCTATTTATTTGTACAACCATAGACTTGATATAGTTAGAATAAGTATGAAAGTATGATTGTAAAATATTCTCTTCTAACGGTTTCTTTGCGAGGTTCTGTAATTTTTAAATATATAATCTTAAAAATACAATCTTTAAATCTTGCAAACTGTGGAGGATTTGGTTTAATAATACTATCAACTTATAAATTGCAGGTAAAGTGTCAATTTAAATTTATGTTGTCAATTACCAGAGATGAAAATGTTTCAAAACTACGAATGACTGTACAACGTACTCAACCAAGTAATTTTTATATATTGTATCTGAGCCACATTTAGTTAAAAGAACTATAAGGAACTGCGGTAGTTCGCATGTTCACTATAATTCCCGCAATGTTTTACATCTCCTATAACTGTGTATGCCTCTATCTGGAAATCATACAATTTATAAAAAAAATTTACAAAAACCTAATTTTAATGTCCTGATATTTCTAAAAAAGCCTTTTTTGTTTTGCTCTAAGATGTGTAAAAACATGTGTACTGAGGTCAAACAATTCTTTTCCAAATTTTAATGGTCATCATTTTGAAATCTTTCATTGCATAAGACCAGCTAACAAAATTACCCAACCTACGTTCAACTATTGTCTTTGTACGAAGTTTCGTGAGGATGTTTATAAAATTACAGCAGTTATCCCATTTATAATGTAGTCCTATATATCGTAACAATATAAGTATACAGAGTGTTGATAAAGTGCCGCAAGAGCTTCATATTCCCGAAAGGACTATAGATAAAGCAATAAAACGTAGTAACCTAATTAATGAACTTATAAATATACGCTTTAAAGTAACATTTTTTATGTCAGTGGGATGACCGCAAGGAGTTAGGATGAAATCTTAAATAAGGGCATACACCTATACAAAATGGCTTTATTAGTAGAGTACAATGTATCCAAATCCAACCTTAAAAGATTAACTATTAAAAGTATTATGCTGATTTAAAGTGTGAAACCTTAAGCTATATGCATTTGTAAGGATGGATTAATATTCTTGACATGGCTCAAGTTGAGAAATTTAAACTTGGTAAACGAATACTTGATTTAAGAAGTAGTTTATAAGATAGTGACTCTTCACATCCAATGGAGGATGGATGGTCTACAAGGAATTCGGCAAAAAGGTTTAATAAAAGCATACCTCAAGATGTACATCATTTTAAAGGGGGTTGTTCTTAGCAGATATGAATGATAAAGAGAACCGGGTATCAGCTACTACATATAAAGTTCTTATTGGGGAGGTCAAGAAAGTGAAGGTTTAGACTCAAAACTCACACTATATTACTAGCACCACACAATGTGTTTTTTTTCTTCGTAGATGGAAAATAATTTTCTGTGATATTGTATGTCCGTTGTCTGTCAGCAGGACATACGAAGATGGAATTGAGCTACACACTACAAATATTGCATGAAATCTCAGCTATTTTTGTAAGGTGTTATGTGATGTAACGTAATCCTCGACAGTATTTTTATTTCTTGAATCTTTGTTTACTGTGAATTTATAAGAAGTACTTAATCATATTTGCTTATTAACATATGCATATTGCTACCGAACAAAGCATCAAGCATATCAATGTATTTTTATTCTATTATACAAGATCATTTGCAGTGATACGCTTTTCATGTAAAAGAGAGGGTACGATAAAACCTAGATTTTAAAGACGCAAGTAAATGCGCAAAGTAAGAATGCAAGGAAATGTAAATGTAGATTTTATGTTTGTTGCAATATTATTCCTAGCGTCTTAAGTTTACTATTCAACTAAAGCCCTTTTAAACAGCAGCCACTTTAACTGTTACCATAAGCTGTGTTCATTTCAGCATCCTACTCGAATACTTAAACTTGCTCTAATCAAACGCATGATAAACTAGTTTGTGTTCGTTGTACTTAGTCAGTGTAGTGAAAATACATTTTTATTCTGTACAATAAAGACAACTTGACATATAAATTTTTTATGTTGAAAAATATGCTTACCATCCGTGTTTAATTTTACTGGTATAGCCTATATTTACTTTTACTGTTATTAAATAAATATATAATATTATTCTATCAAATACACAATCCCCTAATCATTATCCAATAGTATTATTCGTGCATAGGACACAAGTTTTGTAACTTTTCTATTTTGTACAACGAGAACCTTTCTTTCCTCTGCTAGACAAAAGTTTCTTAGTTTTGCGGATTTTAAGAAGAAAAAGACGGACAAAATCACAAAAAAACTTATGTTCATACCCTATACTTTGTGAGTTCTGACGACATTGATATATCACAAACACACGCGCGCTGTTTAAGTAACTATTAAATTACCTTTTTCCAGTTAGGAAAAATTATAAGCCTAAGGGAAGACTAAAGTCGAAGTCCTTACCTTTTAAGTGAACACATATGATGTAATAAATTAAGACATTTGACTATTATTGATTCATATATCAATAAAATCAAACTCAGACAAAGACCATCTTCGGCACGTATTGTGACATTTGTAAAGTGTAAATGATTTTCACAGATTAATAATAACAAAATATACTATCATTTGGTTTTATGTGTATACATTATAATACGTATTATTCCTGACTTTTTAGAGATGATCAAAAATACATTTACCATCTGCTGATTAAGCCAAGACTTTAAACAGCAGCAATAATTTATGTATTTTATTTTGGACGTGTTTATCACTTGATCTCCTACTACCAATATGTTTTAAATGAAAGAAAAAATATGCGAAATGGGAGTTTGTCCCTTTATGTAAACTGACCTACCTGATTCCTTAATCTGTCTAACTATAGTTTTGAGAATAAGTTGAAGTCACTATGTATTCTTAGATTATAAAAAATACAATTATTATCACAATATTTTTATTAAATAAATGGTTCGTAAATGAATTGTTTTTAACAACCTCATAACAATCTCAGAAAAAAATTGCAATATAAAGATTATGTATTTATTGACTGATCATAATATATGTTTTAAATTCAAAAGGAATTGTGTTTACTAATGTTTTCTATTGGAGCAGAAGCGATAGTATTACTTATTCAGTTGAAACATGTTGAAATATTACTCTCTTTATAATCTATATAATTCATTTTTTACAGTTTAAATTCCCCGTAAATTATTAACTTTTGTTTTAAAATTAAAGACCAACTATTTATATACTACTACAGATATACATTGGTTTACTCAACGTATAATGCAAAATGGCTACACAAAACTTCAGTTGCCTTGGTCATTTGCATTTTACAATAATTACGTACTAAAACTTTTTTAATTTATTTTTAATAAATAATTCGGCTTTTATTATGCTAATTACACTTAAAATAATGTTTCTTAAATAATTCAATTCTAAGTGTTTTTCTCAAATATAACAGCTAACCTACACATTTTTTATAAACTATTAAACTTAGTTTTGCGTATATTTAGTTGAAAGGAAATAGAAAAACTATTGTTTCTGATATATTTGGGTAATAAATGTAGCTATACCAAAAGGTACATACGCTCATTTATTTTAATACAGGCTATATTATAAGCTATCAACGTAATTTTTCGTGTCAAAAATTCATCATTTTCGTGTAAGATGGACAAGCCAAATTACGTATAAACCTCTTAAATAATTCAAAGCCACCATTACTTTATTTAAAACTAGCTATTCTTAAGCAACATTTAGAGCTAGTAGGGCAGTATCTAAAATATTAATTGAGCCTTTTCTATTACCATAATTGAAATGCAAGCGTTTTATTCATTTAAGTTTTTAATAAACTTGTATAAAAACACATGTACTCTGTTTTAATTTTAAATTTTAATACAAATTTCACGTTTTATTTGTATTTATTTCATTCAGAATAATAAACTAAAAGTTATTTTTTGTTATTAAAAACATAAATTTAATACTAATACTTTTCAAGTCTATGAAGAATTTAAATTGTAAGTATTAAATGTAATATTTCTTTTAATTTGATTTGGACGACAGAAGAATTGTGATGGAAACAGGTTTTTTCCGGACATTTTTCCATCGTTCAACGATACAATACAATCAGTAACACCACGTTTTCAGATTTTATATCTGATCTCTTCTTAAAGAAAATGACAAAACTATTGCAAAGATTAAATTAAATAAATAGTTTTTAATTAGCATGTTTTATAGTTAGTTTGCATGGTATCGACACACGGTGTTCATGGCTTATGCGTGTTACGACGCACTGGTATGTTTTGTTTCCTGTAATCTAGGTATGTTTTATAAGTTAGTTTGCATGGTATCGACACACGGTGTTCATGGCTTATGCGTGTTACGACGCACTGGTATGTTTTGTTTCCTGTAATCTAGGTTGTAGTCATGCGTTTGTTTGGTCATTTGTGTGACAAAGAGATCACATTGCAGATTTCGAAATGTAGTGTAACTGATTATAATTTAACATAGAACAATTGCAAACGTCTGGAAAGTTCTGTTTCAATTAAAATTAGTTGTTTGGAGGCACTTTTTCTGAACGAATGAATAATACGAATATCGTTATATATGTTTTGAAGTCCAGTAACTCCGAATATATTCTGGTAAGTTTTTACGTTTTCTTGGGCTAAACTATTTTGACAGTGGAAGAGATCTAACCTTGTGTAGATTTTTTGAAATTGAACTTCTCCGCCTATTTTGAACCCTTACAGAGCTACAAAGTTAGCCCTTACAGAGTTACAAAGTTATATATAGTCAAATAAATAATAGTTTACTACTGTTTTAAAGATATAGCTGTATTTGTGATTACTGATGATAAAGCAGTACATTTTAAACAATATGTAAATTAATTGCAAAGCGCAAAGTTTAAATATTTAGTGAATTTGCTGGCAAATGCACAGTGTTAGCTGAAAACAATAATACTTCAGTCTAAAGTGATTAAAATACTCGCACAACTCTTTTTCAACCACAACGTTACGTTAACATAGCTTCTTTGATTAAACGTGCTAAAATGTATGTTAGTACCGCTGTTTATCTTTATTACTTCATGCTCGTTCTCATCTGTTACAATAAATTATATTCTTCAAAATATGTATATTGTATATTGATGTTATAAGCATTATCATAATAATTGATTCATCCTTATTTTTGTCTACATTGAAATAATCACTAGCAAAGTGAAACTTATTTATATCACTCAATTTGCCGAGTTGAGCACATATTACACATTATGCGAGACACATTCAAATTGTGATGGGCAAGAAATGTACTTCAAACCTATTTGGTAAATAGTTGCGCACCAAATTACCTTACAGAACTATGAGAAATCGTTGAATATATCACTGTTTTCCACGCTCGGGTAAAAAGTGCTATATCATCTGCTATCAAAGCACTATAAAAGATGCTACATCTTATCACAATTAATATTAATTATTATACCCCATGGTTATCGGAGACTATCACTGAGGTGCTGGAGAACATTTCTCTGTCTATATGTCCGTCTTATAGGATATTTTGAGAATAAACTGTTTTATAGACCAGATCATTGGCTGCAGGTATGAAATAAAAATTTGAGTACAGCCTCGCCTAACCTGTTACACACAACTAGTGTCTTGTTCTCCTTCCTTGATAGCTTACTATGCGATAGTATTTGGATATCCTTTGGTGCACTCCTCAAAGCGTTAATGAGTTTCCCTTTGTACAGACATTAAAATTACCTAATTCATCACCTACATTGGCACACATCAATATAAAAAAGTAAATATTAAATATTAAACTACGCATATAATCTAACAATTAACATAAAATATTCCAATACAGTTATACTTACTTTAACAACTTTATAGCTGACAGGATTACCTGAAAAATACATTTCTTCATACATATTTTTCTAGGGACAATTATATTTAATAACATGGATTAATGCTACATATGCATGTAAATAATAAAAATAGTAGTGTGTATATTACAAATAAAAAACATATTTTCCTTTGTTTATTTTTAGGCAGCTACTTTACATTTATAGTAAACAGTGGGAATAAATATTTTAAATAAACACGTGTGACCACAAATACATTCTCAGTGAAGGAAAGTTGCAACAAGAAGACGAAAACGAATCTAAGATATCTTTATATTGAGTCTTTGTTATTGTAAGAGACAGTCTGTACAATCCAGTAAAGAAAGTTTAAATATATTCCGGAAATAAAAAAATGTGTTCTGCTTCATATGTAGCTATGGCGGAAGTGTCAGAGACAACAATGTAATAAATCTTAACTAAATTCAAATGTTGAGGTTAGCTCTATCTCCGAATGTTAAGAAAACTCAGTCGCACCAACGACCGTGCTTTTGTGTCTATAACATCGTAGTGCACTAAATGTTGTACCTGATGATAGAATGAGAAAATATCTGAATTTATAATACACTGAGTAGGTGCTGGGGAATTCAGACAGGAGAATTTTGTTTTCTAGTAGTCTCTGATGTCAAAACGATGAAAAGAGTTTAATTGTTTAAATTCGTAATTGGATCACTTCAGTCGAACATTGACAACAGATATCAAGAGTCAAATATCCTAAAAATGTTGGATTCTAATATAAGCGTAAGGTGAAATATACCTTAAAAATCTTAATAATACAAAGAATTGGAGAGTAAACACTGATCACACTGATCAAGTTGCCGAAAGTATAATAGTTCAAAACTCAGCTTTTAACGTAGCGTTATCAAAGCCTATCACTCGTAGCGATGGGCAAATTGAATTTCAATCTGTTTTTACTATGAAGTAAAGAGCATATATATACATATATATATAATATATATATATATATATATATATATATATATATACATACACATATATATATATATATATAAAACATAGAACAAAAAATGTTAATATTTTGGTGACAACACTCGATTTCACAGCAGACTTGCATTTAAATACCATCGTTTGATCGCAGGAACTTTTGTTATTTAAACACTAGTATGGAACCTATATTAATAAAAAATTGTATCATGTGACAAAATATTTCTAGAAATATTTCATCTGCTGTCTTGTATAAAACTTTATTTCTACACGTAGTTCTATGATGGTGCATGTTCAACAATACAATTTTGCTTACCATCATCGACGACTAACATAATTTCTTTTGACTGCCAGTTAGTGCAAATTAACTTTATTTATATACGGTTTTCTGTGTACCTGCCTGCCAGCAGGATATTTCAAAAATAAACTGAATATTTTATAACCAACCTAGATAAAAACATAGCATAGATTTGAAATTTTGCAACCAAGGTCAGCGAAGAATGTTACACGACACTTGGTTTAGCATAATACTACTTTTAACTGTTAGTATTTAAAAATTAAGTTTTTAATATATCTTTTCATGACATGAATTTAGAATGACGAAACTTGCAGCTATTTTTGGATACATAGTAAAAATACTCTAAGCTTCGTAACGATTTATATTCCCCTACTTACCGTATACTATTAATTATTATATCCAAATTTAAAGGACTCAGTGTTAAATTAAAAGACACTACACATCATATGAGTATAAGGGGATGTTCAGTATGGTAAAAGTTTTGTCTGAAGCTCTGAACAAATAGGCATTATTTAAAAACAGTATTTAAAAATTTATATTTAATCGATTTTGAACCCAATAATACCCATAATAATACATAATAAATTTGAATTTTTCTGAATTTTTATTACGATTACGAATACGTATTTCATCACCATAATCTAGTATTAATTAAAGGATTTGAGTATATAATATGTTATATCGATTTTCAACCAAAGTGTAGCTTTGAAATTCATAAACTATAAATGTATCAATCATTTAAGGTGTAATTTCAAATTGATGTAGATTTTAGAATATTAATTATATTTTTAGAGAGAATTTACAAATCTACTTTGAATGACTGGAAAAGTTAAAGTTGGTGTTTCAGTGTAAAATGATAGACGACCGTTCGTTCCCCAAATACGCAAACCACTATATCAAGGATTACAGTTGCAATAATCTGAGTTCGTCTGTGCAAATCCTGGCCGTGATTAAAAATTTACACATGAATAAAAATAATTTTTCCTATAACAATTTACATGAATAAGTTTTACTGTATCAAATTTCATTTGAATAAACAGCACGAATAGAATGATTTTTGTATAAGCTTACTTATTGGACATCGATTGAGAATTAACCACTTTTCTATTCAAAAGGTGTGGGAATTAATTTATTCTTGCATTACTATATACAAAACGGTCAATTATAACTGTAAAATATTTTGAAAACGTTTTTGTAAAAAATTTATAACTATTGTTAATTTAAATGTATAAAAATACTAAAAGTAATAATGTGAATAAAAAATTTACATAGTTTTAGGTATTTTAGTTTTTATATTATTACAAATAGAATATTATAATACAAAATCAGTAACCTTCATCAAAATACAATTTCTTTAAGGCATTGAACCTTTAAAACAATTGGGAATCAATCTCAATGGAGGAAGGCTTATATAAGACATTTCATAAAAGTAATGTTAAGTTTAAATCAGAATTTTAAAAAGAAGAGAGCGTGTTGTGATTTGTGTAACTTCACTTAATTATTCAATATGGCCATGTGCTTTTCCTCTTACCAGCATTGGAACCAAATGAATAACCTTCTTCAACTTTAATTATGTTACATAGACCATTGTAAAATTATTAGTTCCTCTATTATATTATGTTTGTTTGTATTTTTACAAAACATTGTTTTTAAATATAATCATGGATGTTATATTGCCTCTTCTTATTTCTCAATATAATTCTCTAATTATGGTAGTGACTTCTTCTGTATCATAGAATATATGCTGCTTAAGGACTCATCAGTGTTGAAAAACTAATTTGAAATATAATAATAAAACACAATCTTTACTTAGATTTTTCTTTCCATACAAGTGATTGACTTCAGCGTACACGTTAACGTGCTTGTACTCTGTCGGAACTGATGGAAATAAATAAATAATAACTAACATAATTTTATAAAGTTACCAAAATATTTCCCTAATATTTAACAAGTTTTATATGCAATGTTTTTCACTGTTTCCTATCTATTTTTATACGTCTGGAGTTTAAAATTTACATTAACATACCTAATGCATTATCTTTTCAGGTTATTACAGACCAAGTTTAACCTAATTTTCTAACTCAAACTCAAATTCTTATTATTTTTATTTAGTTATTTCGGAATGCCAGTAAGTTATGTTAAAAAATTAATGAACATAATTGTGAGAGATTAAAAGTGCAATACAAAAAACCACTGTAGTATTTCAGCAGTTAGTTCCACACCTGTTTTAAGACACTTTCTTGGAAATACTTAATTTTATTTGAGCAGGTTTATCACTTGTCTGAATGAGAATAAATTGGTGATAAAATGCTGTACACATATGTTTCTATTACTAATAGTCAATTTAGAAAGCAAAATTTACTATTTACTGGTGATTATTGTATAAAATAAAAGTATATTTATTCAGTTTATAAGACTTTTATTTGATAAATAAAGTTAAATTCAAATTTTAACTTAAAGTTTACGATTAATTTACACAGCAGGAATTTATACCTCAAAATGCAATACTTAGTTCAGAACTTTTCCGCTTGAAGAAACAGAAGATCATCACTTCGAGTGTAAATAATATAAATAATAGATAGTATAATCAATATATAAATGTGTATTGTTGTCTCTAAACTATAATTATGATAGCGTTAAACAATCATTCGTAGCTGTTATGCTTAACGGAAATGGAACGAGGTATCAGAAATAAATCGAAACACAATAACCGGATAGAAACAACTAAAACAGAATCAGTTGAATAAACAACAAAGCTGGATTAATCGCGTGGCTCATTCACTTTACGTGAGTATGCATACACCGAGTAATGAAGCTTAGAATACTAAACAGTAAACGTGGAATATTTTAGTGATTTTTTTATTTGTATTATTACTTATTCAAAAATATTGTTTATTACATCTTTTGCTTTAAAACAGAATATACGGAACATTAATATTCAGTGTAATACTTTTGTAAATATAAATGTACCGTATATAATTTAAGGGATAGTAAATGTACGATTCTTTATCTTCCTAGGTATTAATATGGTATAAATCCCACACTACATCTGCGTATTGTCCGATCTGCTTCCGTATCCAACATGGAGACGTGATCCATCTCTCTCTGATCTGGTGTGTCTATGTTAACAATGAATTTTATTTCATGTAGAAGAATTTTGTTTCCAACCCTGGAAAGATTTAATACATTCTTCAGTAATAATATATTTAAAGAAGATACTTTCGAGTAAACGTGGTATTATAAGTAATATGTAATATTAATTTGCAAAAAGTTTCTCTAGTATATCAAAATATTACTAAAACAACCAAAACATTTTAAATTATATTTCAATAACCAAGCAACATGTATAGGCTAATTAGGTTAAGAACCTCCCTAGAACATTTGGTTATCTTATTAACACCTACCATTCTTGATAAATCGAACGCGAATTACATATATATAACTTCACTTTTTAAATTTATATAAATTTAAAAGGTTGTATTTAACATTATTTAACCAAGGTTTATTAACATCGTTCGTCATAACTTTAATAAACACAGTGAACAATGATGTTTTTTATATATATATATATTTATTTTTTTTTTTATTCGGTAATGAATTAAATTGCGGAAATGTGACCAAGTTACATATTAGTGATTGGCATTTAGGTGTGGTTTGAAGCATGCTGGACGGCACTAACTAAACTTTAATTTATTATATTTATCATCAAATGGTTCAAAGTGATAATGAGTGTAATATAGTTCAATGTTTAGTATTTAATGAAATTATTGATTTTAAGGCACGGAACATAGGAGTTAAACCTAAACAACGACTCATCCTTTCCTATAATCCAGCAGAATATTCAGAGCTATAATAAAATATATGATGAGTTTTTGGTTGTGTTCCAAGATTTACTAATTAAGGCTAATTGTATTATTTTTAACTGAACTTGGCTAAATACTGGAAGTAATTTAATGCAATTGGATGGTTATAATCTCTCGGTCGCAGAATAGCCTGAACCAGAGCGACGGACTTGTTGTGTACATAGATGACACGTTTGCCAGTGACCTGTAGTGAGCTCTGCCTGGGCGGGCAGCCACGAGCTTATCTCTTACATTGCAATAGGCCAGAACGCCGTGCGACCTGCTTGCGGTGTATCAGAGCCCCAACTCCAATATTACCCGCTTCACTGAGGCAATTAGTTGTCACTTTACTGACACTGCAAACAACAACCAGCTTTCATTCTTGCTGGCGACATTAATTGCGACTTTCTAAAAAACCAACCACAATTCCGTAGAAAAACGATATCTCGACGTCTTGTATGACAAAGGTTTTTTTTTGCAGCAGTGAATCAGGTGACGCGGCCGAGTAGTCAAACTTGTATTGATCACTTTTTTTGTAAAGTTTGCCATTTTCACGGTGGCAAGTTCATATGTACTAAACACTGTGATCACCGGACCAGTTTTATTAATCATGGAGATTGGCCTAAATAATAATAAATATAATTCACACAGCCTAAAAACATTCTACTTCAAAACAGACTAGCAAAAAAATTGGCGAGATGTTAAAAGATAGAAAGTGAGATCATATCCACAGACAATGAAGATTAGATTCTGCTACTGCGGGAAATATACACGATAAAAATTCAAATTAACATCCAAATTTAAAAAAGTGAAAACTCTGGATAACTTTAAGAATCATTAAATCAATCAGGCGTAGGGATCAATTGCATACTAAATTTAATAAGGAACCTTTTAACGTTAATTCTGCGTAATAGATATTTACGTTACAGAAACACTCTCCACGGAACTATTAAACGGGCTAAATACAATTTTTATCAAAATAAAATGGTGGAATCTGCCGGTGACGCTAGGAAGTTTTGTGCTGTGGTGAAAGAGGTTGCGGGAAGCCCTGG
This sequence comes from Homalodisca vitripennis, assembly GCF_021130785.1. Lineage (NCBI taxonomy): Eukaryota > Metazoa > Arthropoda > Insecta > Hemiptera > Cicadellidae > Homalodisca > Homalodisca vitripennis. Next base: position 127,461,582 of record NC_060212.1, on the reverse strand, counting down.
AGGAAAGGAACGGTTCCCGATTGAAGCTTTTTGTGCGCGCGGCGGCCTGCCACATCTCAAGATGTTAAACCGTATGTGACGAACTTAATGTTTATTTTGCCTCAGTGGGGTCGCGGTTGACGGGCTAGCTCATCCCCCAGTGGGCCTTCTGAGGTCAAGGACGCTGACCACGCTTTGAATGCCGTGTTTAAACTGAGGCCTGTCGCTCAACAAGAACTTTTCAGGGTCGTAAATTCTTTAAGAGCGTGGTCGGCTCCAACAAATTCAACAAAGGAAGGATTCAATTCCAACAAATGTAATTAAAAACAATCTTTGCATATTGGCACATCCTCTTCTCCACGTAGTAAATTGAAGTATCGATCCCGGAAAATTTCCTAACGCTTTTAAGATCGCTAAAGTCATTCCTATATATAAGTCCTGACCAGAAATCACAACACAGTAATTATAGACCAATTTCACTCTTGAAATCAATAGATAAGATTCTCGAGAAATGTGTAAAAAATTCAGTTAACGAGTTACCTAACGCAATTTCACATTGTAGCTAAAGAACATTATTGTTTTAGAGAAGAAAAAAGTATATCCGATGTTTTTAATTGACGTTACTAAATTAATTTCACATAAAAAATGGAGAAAAAAAATTTTTATAGTGACATTCCTAGACTTAGCTAAGGCTTTCGATTTCGTTAATAGAACAAATCTCATAAGAACACTGGAAATTATTGGAGTTAAAAACAATGCTCTTATTTGGTTTACCAGTTACTTTAACAATAGAACCCAAATGGTTTATATCAGCAATATTAATAGCGACATCATACCTGTAAGCTATGGTGTAGTTCAAGAAGCACCTTAGGACCACTTCTGTTTAGTGTTTACATAAACAATATTGTCAAAATTGATGTAAAAGGGAAATTATTTATATTTTCGGACGAAACGGCCTTAGTTTCAACTGGTGAGACTTGGGGGGAGGCATATGACAATGCGTCCTAGGGCCTCATGAGAATTAAGAATTGGTTTGACCACAATGTGCTGAGCGTAAACGTTGACAAAAACAAAACACCTACCGATTTTCACGAAACACGATCCAGGACCGAGGCAACTGAGGATGCACTCCTGCGGTGACCACCGTGCGATAGCTTGCGGCTGTGGCACTATTGAGCGTGTGGGAAACAATACAAGTACTTGGGAGTAGTTATCGATCGGAAGCTAAGTTGGGTTCCACACGTCCAGTATGTGAAAAAGAACCTTCGAACCATTATTTATGCATTCATGCAGCTGGCGCTGGTGCTGTCTGCTAGTCAGTGTAGGGAGGTTTCCCTTCTCCTATGTACAGTCGACGCTGCAGTACGGCCATTCTGGCGTGGGGGGGGGGGCGGCCTCTTCGTCTACTCTCGAGCCGCTGACGGTTGCTCAGAGATCCATAATGAAAGTTATCCTTAAGAAAAACAGAATAAATCCTACTTGAATTTGAGCGATTTCCTGTTCTAAATATAAGACAGCTTTTTATTAAGTCCCTATTAATATATATCCGCAATAATAAAAATACGATGTTCCAAGAAAGTTCCCATACATACTTAACAAGAAATAGAGTAAATTTTGGATTTGATATTCCCAGACCGGCACACACTTTGGAAACTAATAATTCGTTTTATTTAGCTCACCAACTTTATAGGAATCTCCCAACTGATGTGCTGCAGGCCGAGGGTGGTGGTTCTGCTGCATACAAGCTTTTAGTGGGCGAGTGGTTGCTCAGCCTTGGGTGGGCGCCGGCGGAGGCGCTCATTCAGTTCGCCATACACATAATGGCAAATTGCACACACGTTCGATCACTCCATAACAAGCACAACACACACACACACACACACACACACACACACACACACACACACACACACACACACACACACACACACACACACACACACACACACACACACACACACACACAGACACAGACAGACACACACACACACACACACACACACACACAAACACACAATCACACACACACAAACCCGACAAGTAACGCGCTTACTTGCACATATTCTGCAACATAATATACGATGGGCTTGACTAGCTCCAATTATTCTGACAGTAACGTATGTAACTTTTCTCTTAGTTTTTGGATTAACTCTCTTGCTTTATTAATTAATAAATATCGTAGAATACCGCAAAAGTTGTGTTTACATTTTTTACATATATATGCAGGATGTATACAATGTTTTAGTTTATAATTATATTACATTTAGCAGTTCATTTATTTAATTTAATGTAAGCTAACAAAGTTCAGAATAATAGTTTATTAGTGCTGTTGGACTGATTAATAACTCTATGCACACAGACGTTCAAAAAAATTTTCGTTTTACCATTTTTGTAAGTCAATTGTATTCATCTATTGTTTGGAACTGACTTTAAGCTTTTAACCAAAAAATTACATTACTTTTGCACACAGACGTGGAGCTCCTGTACAATATTCGTAGCTCAAAAAACTAAATATATATATATAAACTTATTACTGTTACTCATATTATATATAATATATATATATATATATATATATATATATACTTTCTATAACTAACCTGAGAATAATGAGAAAATGTATTAAGCACCATAGTATTTTATTAAACAAGAGCTCTTCATATCACGTGATTCCAAGGGAATATATATTATACTTAACTGGTCAGTATCAGTATCATCTAATAATTGTATAACATAACTTTATTTTCTTTCAGATCAAAACTACCCATTGTAGTTAATAGGATCGCCATCGTCCCACTTCTTAGAACCACCAATACCAGAATTATTCATAAAGTTACCTAATATTTATGGGCTGTATATTAGTTAAATTGTTAGAATTTGTTTATACATTTTAATGTAGTTTTTTAAATTAGTAAAATATAGAGACTTTAATACATCTAATAAGTGTCATTATGCCCACCCAAAACAATGTATATAACATTTCTTATTTCACAAAAACTTATAGTAATTTTAAGTAATAAAACAGTGATTGTAATATTTTTTACATAGGCTATTCAAAATTTATTTATTAAATATTTTATGAGTGAAAATTATATCTGATAGTAAAGACTTTAATTAATGGTGTCAAAATGTGGTTAAATTTAATTATGTAATGTCTCGAGAAAGGGTCTGCGGGTGTGGGATGATACAGTAGAACAGTAGGTGGTTTTCTGTTAGTCTGCTTTGTAAATAGATTTACAATGACAGTTGACTTTTGTTCGTTCTGACCTTGTGATTGGATAGTTTAGATCCCGATCAATGGTGTCATTTTTAGTTAGCTGGTTACGGTTTAAAGGTTTGATATAAAATCCTGGGACACGCACTTATTATGTGAACTTTTTATACAAGAAAGAAAAAGAAGATTTTAATTCACTTAATAAATAAAACACAAGTTTTCAAAGAGAGTATATGTCGTTTCAAATATAGTAAAGAGTAAATCTTAAATTTTAAAATTATTTAAAAGTTACTTAAACGTTTAGTTGCAACAGGCAGAATAATTTTTATATATCAAGGTATACAGTTTTAATACATATTTTGAGTTGAAATATAGTTCAATAACATTTTGAACTTTAAGTCTGTACTAACAGTAACAGGTTTTGACATTGTAAGTAAGATTTTTCAGGAAGTTGTTCTTTCTGCTTAGCTCATTAATGAAGAGAAAAATTACTCTTAGAATTATATTATAATATTTATTTTTGCAAAAAAAATGTTAATGTTTAGTTTAATTTTTATTAAAGTAGCTAACTATAATATAAGCTATTTAATTTCACCTTTTATTGAGAAATTCTTTACAACAAAAGTGGTAATTTAATCTTTTGGGAATTACATTTAAATACCTAACAAGTACAAGCATTGTTGTTCTAAGTCAAAATAATGAACTACAAGTTTTTGAAGTGATTTTAGAAAATACTCTTCTGTCAAACTACCCTTATGAATATAGTTATTTAATCTTATATTAAATGATTAATTTAATTTGAAATAATCAAAAAATTATTGCAAGGATTTGGTGAAACTTGAGAATAATAATTACTAATAATAATAGCACTCTACGGTGATAATATTATTTTCAATTAAATTCTTTTTACTAAACATACATGTTATGAGGTGCCATAGTTCGATTAGTAAATAAATAATTTCAACAGTTTTTTATTGATATATAAATATAGTGTTTAAATGATTTCGTTAGATTAAATATAACTCTATTACTTATAGACGGGAATTTTATATGAAATAAATAGAAGAAAATAGTATTATAATATTTTTGCATTACTAATGTCATAGTCATAGTAAAGAAAAAAACCTGGGAATATCTGTGCTGACTTTATACTCCATGTCACTGTAATTATTAGTATTTAAATTCCAGGAAACAGTTACGTAAATAGTTTCTGGAGCAGCAGATTCTTTCTTCTTTCTTTTAGTTTTTCCATTAACGCATTCATAGGTTAGTCTGACTTCACTATCAACTTAATTCGCAATTATTTTCAATGTCAATTAAAAAACTACATATTTATTGTGAGACATTATAGTGAGCCGTCTGTTTACTTAATGTTGATAAAAAAGGTGGTAACTGAGATTAGCATTATAAATTCTAACTTAGTGAAATAGAGTAATACAAGTTTTCTAATGGCTACTTATTACAAGGATCTGGAACAAACTTAATATAGGTAATACAATAATCAATGTGCTGGTCTTTATTTAACACTTCATTTAAAATATTTCTGTAGTAATGAAGAATATTTATCACCTATAATTTTAGATGTCTGTACATTATATTTACCTTACGTTCATTACTAACCTCACGTATAGTAAACATTTGGCTTTAAAATAAACAAGTTTTACTCATGAATCGTGACACGCATAAGTGAGGTATCACACCCTATATTGTTGTCATACCTTAGTTATACACTACATTTAAACACGCACTCAAATAACATAATTATAATAAAAACGTGAAGTTAATGCGAGTCACAAAAGACAGCTCGTGTTAGCTGACCAGTACCAACACGTAAATGATGGTTGCCTCGGCAGAAATAGACGATGGCATATCACGGAGTATGTGTGGTTTTATAGTCGATTTACTTCCTAAAACCATACAGAGGTTATGCAGAAACGTAATTCCAGGATCTATTTCTTTGATTATTTAATTTTTCTTTTGATAATACCTACTGTGTTTTATTTTTAGTTTTTACTTTGCAGTAAGTGTTAGGTATTTTATGTAATATAACAACTTTCTTTACATCTATTATCGTAAATGACAATGAAAAAAATTTTGACTTTTAATATTCCCCCATAAAAAACGGAAAAGTAAAGTTTTATAAAAAAATTAACTTACCAGGCTACTCATGTATAGTTTAATTTTGAAAAATGTACCTCAAAATGGGTCTTTTGTCGTGCAAATCTTTGTCTTATATACTTCTCATTTTAAAATTAACATCAGTAATCTAAATTTCCAAAGAGCAATGTTGTCCTCACTAAAATGTACAACACGTACCTTTTAATATTAGTTATACCTTATGAAAAACAAAATATGTTTACACTTTGTTTAAATTCGCTGTCCGAAAATTGTATAAATCATTTAAACGTAGAATGTATACGAAAAAATACTTTAAGTTCCTGTAGGAAACTTGTATACATTTTGTTGTAATTTATTGTCGAACGTAGAAGGTTATATAATAATAAAGGTTGCTAACAAATAAGGAAATCAGCTTATCATTAATTGATAGTTTTAATATTTCCGGCTGGGATATTCGTGGGGCTCAAAAACATACCATGAAGAGGTCAACCTGTAGTTGGTACACTAGGATTACTGTTGCTAGGATCATAACGTTAAGCTGAACAGACTGCAGATGTAAAAGCGTTTCTATTTGGTGAATAAAAGTCATTTCCTCATGGATTTTCAATGTTTTGCCTTGTTTCCTACCATAAATATACTATATAGTGTATTAGTATTGTTATGCACAAAAATATTTATTTCGCCAAAATAAGTATCATCATTTTCATGCCGAAGAATTATATTTAGATAATATAAGAACATTATCCAATACGGACCGAAACCTGATTTATTATTTGTACTTTTCTATTAAAGATATAAATACAGTTGTTATCAAACTACTTTTGATAATAAACCTTTTAAGAAGACCTGTAATGATTGCCTACTTGTAAAAAACCAAAATAGTCTTAGTCACCGCTCCCTAAATATGTCTTCATACATTTTAAAATCTAGGTTTTATTACGGTTTGATTATTAATATTTTTAGTATATCTTCTAAAACTAATAACTACTGGTAGATTCTAAAAATTCTTAAAATTGTCTATTATACAGAACAATGTTATATATTATAAATAGTGTAATACTACCTGTTACCTGAGACTTTGAATGAACATATTGTTTTTAATCGTAATCCTGAGATAAGTGATATCTACTGAAATGATATTCCAATATTAAGATTAATTATATATATATATATATATATATATATATATATATATATATATATACAAGTTAATAGAACAGTGCTCATTTACAAGCAAAATTAAAACAATAACCATTATCAATTTCGTATAAGCCCCTATCATTTGAAAATGTTAACAAAGAACACTGACAGACATAATAGTACATAATTGTACATGAAACATGCTTTATTCCGTTTCTAAACTACAAAGAGCGCAATAATTTATTTTATTTTATGTACGATAAGCTAAGTAAATAGTATTGAAGATCCATCTACTATGGCCTATATTAGTTAATTTGCTATTGAGAAAGCAGAAAATACTAAATTAAAAAGCATTTCGTTGAATTAAATTTGGTTTATCCTTCAACTTCAGTGGCCTAAGTATAGAAATAATATGTATTATTTAAGACATGATTACGGAACATTAACTCTAATATTTTAAAAAAGTATGTGAAATGCAATTTTTTTCTATTCTATGTTGTTCAGTGAAACCATAATCTGCAGAATATTGAAATTGAATAGAAACTACTATTTAGGTGATAAAGATCCAAGCATTGAGTTACACCATTCCCCAGAGATATTTCGTTATACAGACTGCAACGGATGAATTGATACACCGTTTATCCACCGTAATAAACACAAATCCCTGAAAATATAGTTTATTACTAAAGAAAGATTTATAAACTCATATATGAAATATAAATTATCAGTATTTATTGCTTTATATCTAAAGTGTTAAACAAATGTTTTAACTTAAGTTACCGTATGTGTATTAAATGTAAAGAACAAATAAACATATAATTTTCAGATAACCATTATTTATATAGGTGTGATACACATATTCAGGAAATTACATAATTTACTAAGTAGTATAGGCAGACAATAATTAATAATGAGTGTAATTCTCTATTGAAATATGACCGTATGTTATTATAATATATTTAATATAATCAAGCAATTACTCTACACGTTAAAACCGGCAAAACAAACATTAATTTGTTTCAGTTAAATACTTTTATCTCTGTAATATTACAGATATATACAACAACAAAAATAAATAAAACCGTCACTATATCAAAAACAAAAAGTTTTCTTTTACTGAATTTAGAATGATATATTAGTAAAGCAATCATTTTCCCCCCTTAATGCAACTTATGATCCATCTTGAAGTAGATAACGTATGCTAGATAAATATTAAGAGTGATAACCCATTTATTTACTAATTAATGAGATTTATAAGTATACATATTCCTCTTCGAACTTAATTGCGAGCTAATCATAACTTTTCCATCATACCTTATGAATAAACATATAACAACGTAGAATAACAAAACACGCGCAAGTGTCTCGTGTAAGAAGCTTTGCTATGGTGTCACGCAACACTCTAAGTCTGCAGCTTCAACTGTACTCATTGCTTAAAGATTTTTGTATTTTGCAATTTTATTGTTTCGAAAATACAAAGTTATAAAAAAAACACTAATTATCATGGAACTAATTAAGACCAATATAAGACTTGTAACTGTAAGGTACAAATATGAAATACCTAATTTGGCGTAACATGCGTTGCCGTTATTGCACGCACAATTTTCGATCATAGATAACTTAATTTTTTATAGTTAGGCTATATGTGTATGTCTAAGTTTAAAAAATGCTGTATTGTATTCTGTTTCTTATACATATAGTTTTTTAAACAACTGAGAATTGATCATAAGATAGGAAGTATATAGGTTAGTTTCCTCTCGATATATTGCGGACAGGGAAAGACTGAAGTGAAACTTATCCAAGCTCTCAAGTAATTGTCTGACGCTCAGCCTATAACGGCGATAAAAGTTCAATGTGGTGAATATATTTATAACTGTTCACAGTAAATTTTTACTTCCAACTTGAGTCCTACAATAATGAAACATTGCAGACAATAATACGTTCTGAGTTTTGTACACCAATGTCGTTAAGAATAATTAAAGTAGTTTAGCAATTAACAAACAATCTTCCTAAAAATTGGTCTCAAGCCCCATTTACCTAATTTTTGCGTAACATTTTAAGATTTTTAATAATTATTCTGTTATTAAAAGTATAGATAAATAAAAAATAATCTATAAAATTCCCTATTTTGAATATGTACACACATTCTTAAGTTACACAAGTACACTTTGTGACTAACGCGACTTTGTTTCATGTATATAGTTTAATACTAAAAGTTTTTATAGAAATCTCTATAATTGGCTAGGTTTAAGAGTCCTATAAAATTGAAATAAATAAAAAATGTGTAAGCTTTCATGTATTTGAGAACGAAACACATTTAAAGCTCCGCTGGTGTACGCTTCCGTTGCCTGAGGTAACGGGTGGACTTTTACCGGTATTCACTTGTAAACTGCACTGTTTATGTATTGGATAATATTTTAGTGTTGTTTTATTTCTTACACATTACAATTCGTTGTTACAAAGTATAGTTCTTATAAATTACTTTCTACCTTTACTACTTAAACCTATTTCGTTCTAAGAATAAGTTTAATATACTTTTACAAATTAAATGTATGTTTGCGGTATTTGGTATTTCTGTCCTTGGTTATTAAAAGCACAGCTGCTTATAGAACACGTCTTAGGTTATGGTCAAAGAAGATTAAATCATGTAGATATTTGTAAAATTATAAGCTATAAGCTTTTTGAAATTATAAAGTGTTTAGTACATACTTATCAAATACAAATGATTACACACAAACACACACTTATATATGTATATATATATATATATATATATTAACACACACACATATACACACACACATTACATCAGTCATATAATTCGCTCGCTACTGTCAAAAATTCCCGTTACAAATTATATTATTATTGAAAGATTTTATTTCAAATGTTTGACAATAAACTAGGATTTTAGTTGAAACCCTGTTTTTTTCTATCTAGAAAAGCTAAATCTTTAAAGTACCTATCACATTACTTTAATGAAATTTTTCAACATTGCCTATATTTACTAATATAAAGTTTATAAATATATTTTATAATATAAGTTTTATAGAATATAATATAATATTTATGATATTGTTTAGTTTTGTGAAAATGTGCTATAGAAATTTATACTAATTATTACTATGGTTAATAATATTTGTAATTGAATAATTTGTTACGTTATTGCATTTATTACTTTTCGTTGTTACACGGTAGATGGCGCCAGTTAACGGTCACAGACACCCGCACTGGTAATGGCTAGGTTGTGTGAAACAGCCATATTGGCAAGAAATTTTTGTGTTTGATTAAATTTATTTTACTATGAGTTAATTATATTTTTTGTTGTATATGATAAATTTTCCAGGAATACTAATTAAATTTGTGTTTATTGTTTAGAATCTATCTATAGACAACTAGTTTTAATTCATAAAACCGATATGTAGACATTTAATAATTTGGTTATCGTGTTATTAAAATCATAAAGTAATTTTTAATAAAACGTATACACGTCAATATACAAATGAGTTATCTCTTCTATTGTATTATATAGTTAAAATGTTGTTAAACTGACAAACACATTGTTTATTACGTGGATACTACTCGTAATTAATCCTGAAAAAAATCTTTTTGGCATACTAACAAATTGAATAACAATACATTGTGTCTCGTGTTGATATTTACATTTGATTTGCAAATCATAATTTTCTGAATATGAACACTGAATACAGTGAGATTTTATCGTATTGAACACTATGATGATACAATAAGTACAAATAATTATAAAAAATACGTTTTAAAAATTTCTACTTACGAAAGAAAACATTCTAAACGAATAAATATACATTAATTTTATATCACCAATGGTTAGGTTTACAGATACCTGTGAATAATTCAAATCAATATTAATCTACCAAACATAATATTTAGACACTCTTTATACGTAAAACTTTACAAAAATACGTGAACAGTGAATCTTAAACTGTTCTCGAGGTTTAATTATATAGGAAACTGTTTTTTTTTTTCACTATTCAATGTCAGTTCTATTACACCTTATATAACAGAATATACGTTACAGATTTAATTTAATTATTTAATTTATACGTTATATGAAACGGCATGGATCAGCAGATAACAAAAAATGAAATTTTTTTAACGACTACTCAGAAATAAAAGTGAAGCAATCATATAGTATTAAATATTTTAGCGCGTGAAGATTTCCGCTTTTATTAAAGACATACTAATAGTTATAAATTTATCAAAACCATAAATTAGATTGACAAAATTTACCATACACGTTTATAGAATCGTTTTTTTAAGATGTGCAACACAATATTTAATTTAAAATATAATTTGCGTGATAATTAATAGTAAGGTGTTTTTACAAATTCCACTAATATATGTGTATATATATATATATATATATTTACATTCATTAAATTTGTATAAATGGCAATAGCCGAATTTAATTTATTTCAATAAACATTGAATCGCAAAAAGTACTTGCTCCGCCGGGACTCGAACCCGGATCTCTCACTTGCCGGGTGAATGTGCTACCATTACACCACAGAGCCCTCACTTTTTACGATTCAATTATTTTGTATTTGGCCGTTTCTTTCACATATGTGTTTAAATATCCAAACTAACATATGATCGGAAGACCAAATACCTGTCAAATGACTTCTATTTACATTCATTAAATTTGTATAAATGGCAATAGCCGAATTTAATTTATTTCAATAAACATTGAATCGCAAAAAGTACTTGCTCCTCTCATATTGAAATAAATTATTGAAATAAATATATTGAAATAAATATATATATATACACACAGGGTGACCAGCGGGAACCGGACGTTTTTTATATAAACAAACCACTTATTTTTTAACATAAAACTTATTTTATTACATAGAAATGTTTGTAATTACATGTCATTTAAGGACAATGTTACTTATGGAATATAACGTCAAATAGATGGTGTCCATTTTCTTGAATGCAGGTTTCTAACCTTTTTAGAAAATCCGCATGAACACGTTCGAGAAGCTCTTGATCAATTGCTGCCACTTTGGTCTTGATTGCATCCTTTAGCTCTGCCAAGGTGCGAGGTTTGTTGTTGCAGACTTGTGATTTGAGGTACCCCCACAAAAAAGTCACAAGTCGTCAAGTCTGGTGACCTTGGGGGCCACTGGATGTCGCCGAAACGGGAAATGAGCCTTCCTGGAAACATCCGACGGACCACAGCCATTGACAAGCGAGCAGTATGCGGTGTGGCACCATCTTGTTGAAAATAAACGTGTTCATTTCTGTCCAGACCTCTAGACAGGATTTTGCTTGTTAACTTCTCCATTTAAATTAAAATGTGCCTCATCACTCGTAATGATTATTGTGCTGTCATTATCTTCGAGCAACACTGGCATGTGAACGGCGAAGTCCTCTCGCTGAGCGTAATCTCTTTCCTATAGCTTCTGAACAACACACATTTTATAGGGATGAAATTTTAAATCACTTTGAAAAATTTTCCGCACTGATTCACGCTTTAAACTTTGTTCACTTGCATGTCTTCTTGCTGAACGACTTGGGCTCCGAATGAGGGCTAGTCTCACCCTCTCGACGTTTTTCCGGCGTCCTTACGGTCTTCCTTGGGCCAGGAGATTTTTTCTTTAAAATAACTCCTGTCGTTCTCAGATTTTGAACCCACCTGAGAATAGTATTGTGGGTATAAACCGTACCATGGTGTCCAAGGTTGAAATGAGTGCGAAAAATCCGTTGTACCGTTGTAACAGATTCACCGTTTTGCACATACGCGTCGTATGCAAACATGCGATGCTCCACTGTCCACTGCTCCATGGCTACTGAAATGGCATTGTATAGCGAAGTCATTCACCACACTCTGCCCCCTCTCCCATCTTGGCTGAGCGTGTACTAGCAATTACAAAAACGTCCGGTTCCCGGCGGTCACCCTGTATATATTGGGTTAGCCAGTGAAACGGGAAGATTCAAATAAGTAACTAATTCCTTAAGAAAATTATTTTGATTATTTAACGGTTATAAATATAAAGAAAAAAGGTAGCCATTAGACAAAAAATTATTTTTCGAATATAAAACTTGCCATATGTCCTACATTGAAATCTATGCACTGCTGCAGCCGGGCCTGTAAGTTTGCAGCAGTGACATTTTGCAGAATATTGACTGGTATTCCTTCGATTTCGTCCCGAATTCGTATATTTAGGGCAGGGATAGTTCTACGTGGATCTTTCTGAAAAACTCTAGTTTTTAAGTAACCCCATAGAAAAAAGTCACAGGCTGTCATATCAGGAGAGCGAGGGGGCCAATGGATATCCCCGTTTCGGGAAATGACTCCACCTGAAAACAAAGGATTTACAGCATTCCTAGCAACTCTTGCAGTGTGGCTTGTTGCCCCATCTTGTTGGAACATTGTGTGTTTATTCACTGGAAAATGGGAGAGTTGTGGCGTAAGAAAGTTCTGGATTATTGCAACGTAACGCATAGAGTTAACAGTCACAGCACTTCCATTGATATCGTCAAAAAATGGGCCTTTGATACCTCTTGCTGACATTGCGCACCAAACCGTCACGTTTTCAGCATGAAAAGGCGTTTTATGAAGTGCGCCAGGGATTTCCTCCGACCATTATCTGAAGTTTTGTTTATTAACAAAACCAGAGAGGTGGAAATGCGCCTCATCGCTCATGCACAAGTTGTTTACTTGGTCGTCATTTTCTTTAAGTCTTCTAGCCATTTCCTCACAAAATTGTAATCGTTTCTGATGTTGGTTTGAGATATTGCACAACCTGTATTTTGTATGGGTGAGAATTTAAATCTTGATGAAGAATCCTTCTCACTGAATTGTTACTTATTCCAAGGCGTAGAGCATGTGGTTTGGCAGATCGGCGTGGGCTTCTGATTATTGCCTGTTGAACAGTAGCGATATTTTGAGGGGTCCGAACTCCCACCTCATTTTTTAGACGTTGATCCAGTTTGTTTATCCACGAACGAATTGCATTATCGGAAGGAACAGGCCTGTTGCGCGGTATGTTGAAATGGCGTCGAAAATCATGTCGTCATTTCACCAAACTCTCACCATTCGTATAATATCCTTAACAGCGTAGCCGCGATGTTCACCCGTCCAACGATCCATCTCAACTAAATGGCGGGACACGCAGGTAGAAAGGAGCCGGCCACTACCACCCCCACCACTCACATTCCAACTTTCAAGGCCATCTCCAATCTTCCCGTTTCACTGGCTAACCCGTTATGTATATGTAATTTCATATACATATTGTATATATTTTAAGATGTAAACGAAAAGTTTCATTATGCCTTAAGTGTTTAGATAATGAATACTTCGTATGTATTTATTTATTTATTTATTTATACACGGTTGTCACCATTTTTACAAGTAATATAATAATAGATCATGTTCCACAAGATGGCAATATATACAATCAAAACAAAACAAAACTTCATCTTAAGTGAATCATACTCATGCAACAGGAGAGAAGCCAAGAAAATTATGTAGGCTACATGCAAACAATACAATATGCCAAATACAATATGCTAAACACAATAAGCTACTAGGCATAAATAAACAACTGACAGACATTCAATACATTTGATTCATTATGACTAGTTCATACACGAGCAGTCTGTATAGATTCATATACCATAAAACAAATTAATACAACAACCAACAACATGCAACCAGTACATGCCATTAATATCTAAAATATACAGTTTATATACAAAATAAATATATTAAGTAATAAATAACAATAATATCTACATAGAAAAACACATTGAAAATAACTGCAATATCGGCAAGGTGCAATAACTATTTACGAAATATAGTAGGGCAATAATCAACAAATACAGTAACTAGTACAATTCAACAATAAAATACAAAAGAGCTATAAAACGAACTGGTATAACAATGCTCTAACTATCCAGTATCAGATAATGCTTACATAGTGTAGCCCAATAATAAAAATATCCTTTTCAGCGATGACACACTATTGCAAAAAAAGTCGTGGTGATGGCAGATTAGGTTACCAAGCCGGTGTAATCTGGGGATGACACTGTGAAATTCATAGTTGGTGGAGCAATGCTGTACACAGAAGATGTCCAGAGACCGAGTTCTACCAGGTACTCTGAGATTGATGAGGTGGAGTAACTCCGAGCAATCGACATCTCCAGTGAGGATCTTCTGTAGAAACACCAGGTCATGCAGTCTCCTTCTCGCATATAATGGAGCCAGCCCCAATTGATCCGCTACCAACTCCAAGGGAACTCCACTGTAGTTGTATCCCAGCTTGGTACCAATTATCCTAACAAAGCGATCTTGTATGCTCTGGAGTCGCTGAATATGTCCAAGTTGGTAGGGACACCACACAACACAGCCGTACTCCAACACAGATCTAACTAGCGCTGTGTATGCTATCTTCATCGCCTCAACACTAAGACCGCTTCTAGAAGTCCTTATGATAAACCCCAACATCTTAGCAGCCTTCCTGGTGATTATGTCTATGTGTAATTCAGGGCTTAGGTCCGAAGACAACCCAATTCCAAGGTCTCTAATGTAAGACTTACGGCAAAGTGTAGTGTTGCTTAGACAGTAATCAAACATCAAAGGCTTGGAGTTCCTGTGAAATGTTACAATAGCACACTTCTCGGCATTCAATCTCATTCCGTTGAGTAGGCACCACTCTTCGATTCCCTTAAAGTTACGTTGTAACAGATGGCAATCCTCAATGGATGAAATAGGACAAAAAACCTTAATATCATCAGCGAAAAGTAAGCATCTTACGTTGATAACATCCACCAAGTCATTGAGAAATACAGTAAACAAGAATGGGCCCAAATGAGATCCCTGAGGCACCCCCGATGTAGCATAAAAAGGCCGAGAAGTGGCACCCAAAAACTTCACAGAAAGACTACGGTCTGCCAGGTATGATTGAAACCATTGTAGAAGATTGCCAGTGATACCATAAGCGTTAAGTTTGGCGAGAAGATGCGGATGACTCACAGTGTCGAACGCCTTGGAGAAGTCAATATAACCGGTGTCAACCTGCATTCCATCTCCAAAAGCTGCGATGATAAAGCTTTCATACAATGCAAGGTTAGTAGTAGTTGATCTTCCGGCTGCAAAACCATGCTGCGCAGATGTAAGAATGTGGCGAAAGGAAAATCCAATGCGATCCAGTACAAGTGATTCAAACAGCTTCCCAAGTGCAGGCTGTATGACAACTGGGCGGTAGTTTCGGACATCCTCAATATTTGAGGACTTGTGTATAGGAACCACAAAGCTGGACTTGAGTCTATCCGGAAAAACACCTTCGAGTAGAAACTTATTAAAGATAACGGTTAGCTGGGGAGCAAGAATATCACTGCATCTCTTGAGAATTAGAGGAGGTATATCATCAGGGCCAGTACCCTTGTAGGGATCCAGTAAATCAAGCTTTCGGTTAACTTCATCAACTTCAAACACACAAGAAGATAAATTTGTATGTAGATCAAAACTATATGGTGGCACAGTCACATTTGAAGCAGAGTATACGGAAGAAAAATGGTCGGCAAAAAGATCACAAACTGTAATTGGAGTTGAAGCCATACGATCTCCAAGGGTATATGAGTCAGATGATGTCCGATGACTTCCCAAAGTTCCATTGACAAAGCTCCAAAAGGACTTAATGTTCCTGGGAATTGATCCATTTACATGTGCAATATAACCCCTATAACATTCAGAGCTGAGGTCCCTGCAGAGAGCGCGAACATGCCTAAATTCCTCGTAATCTGAAAGTCGATTAGTGACCTTGTATCGCTTGTGAGCAGTCTTCTTAAGAATTGTCATCCTCTTCAACTCGGCCGTGAACCAAATGGGAAACCTTGATTTGCCAACCTTCCTAGTAGGTGTGTTTTCGATCACAATACTCCGAATCTTGTCCAACAGATCATTGAAGAAATCAGAAACATCAGGCAGGTCATATTGAACAGTTCCAAGTAAATAATGCAATCTTCGAGCAATTTCACCCACATTACATTTAATAAAATTGTAGACTACACGTTGGTCATCGACAGTCATTTGGGGAGAAGGTATTTCACAACAAATAGCCGGGTGAGCAGGTTCAATAGGCAATAGATGATCAAGGGCAGCAGTAACCAAAACAGAGGGGTCAGAGCCAAATATGAGATCCAACAACACCCCGCGCAGATTGAGCACAGCATTTATCTGGGTTAAACTATAAGTGGCTGCCATTTCAATAATATAGGAAGCAGCTCCATTAGAAGCGAGAGGATCAATTCGAGCCCAATCCACATCCGGCAAGTTGAAGTCCCCCAGCAACAAACTGTGGCAAAAAGTAGTACCATCTGAGAAAACTTCATCGACTGCATTGCAGTAGCGGGTGTAGGTGACAGCGGGCTGTTGTGGTGGAATATAGACTCCTCCAATCAGTATAGGTAAATCTAACTTATTGGTTATCTTAACTTATGTATTTAAGTGCTTCTAGATACTGAACGAGAAGAGTTTTAAAAGTTGATTTATAAAATTATTTAAATTGTAATCTAGGAACAGACTCCGTTTAAAGTGTTTTCTCCTGACTAAGGGTAAAATACCAATACAATCCACGTTAAAAAATACCCTTTATTTGAAAACCACACATGCAAATTTTAAAACTGGTACAAACTGAGCCAAGGGATAAAGAGCTGAATTTATTTTACATATTGTACATAGAAACTGTTTCAATGGAAAATGGCCATGAGATATTGGGCCATGTATTTTTTAGATTTTCTTTAAATGGGCTACAATTTCCAGTTATTGTAAACGAGGTATAGTATTATTACATTTTTAAGCTTATACCTGGATAATATATTATATTTAAAAAAATTTTCCAAAAAAATATTTAAATATATTGTCATTGCTATAAGTAATTACGATTTAGCATCCTTTAATTATGAGATCATCTGAATTAATGTTTATGTTAATGTCTTTTAACACAAGTCAAAATATATGTATGCTGTACTGCTGTTCATTGATAATAATAAACCTGGAGCATTGCCATGACAACCCACATACATACCAACCCGTATTATATAATCATAAAGCGATTCTGATAATTATATATTTAAATTTAACGTCAAATCTGTGATAAGTAATAAATATTAATATTGAATTTATTGGGTAATGTACTGTTTGGAACCGTGATAAAATTAGAATAACGGTGATAAATAGCCAACGTTTGCCATCAGATTACACGTAATTAAACCCGCGGGCCATTTCATCAGTGTGACGTTGTTAATTTGTCGACAGGTCTCTGGGACATACAAAGTTGTACAGATTCTTTTAAACTACTATTATTACTCTGGTGCATAGTTTCTACCATTGTAATTTACTTTTAAATACAGGGTGTCAATTAAGTCTGGAACCTCTTTTTTAATTTTTGAACCACAATATAAAAAAAACACCAAAATTCACACGTGCTTACTGGTGATAGTAACGCACATATCTGCCCAATTACCGACCAGATAATCCCTTTGGGGGACGGTCCGCAAGGGGGGGGACATTTTGAACACTTGCTTTGATCACAGGTACTTAAGAATTGGAGTTTACTTGTAATACTTAATAATTTACATTGTTCAATTGTTTTAAAATTCAAATAGCTATAACTACTGAATGAATCCACCTTTTGAAGTCCGGTTTGCAGCATTGTACTCTGCTAAGTATGAACTTTAATTTGATACCAAACTTGACCTATGCTGCTATTTAAGAATTATGTCTGACTCCTTGTGAACCGTCCCCCAAAGGGATTATCCGGTCGGTGATTGGGCAGATGTGTGCGTTACTATCACCAGTAAGCACGTGTGAGCTTTGGTATTTCTTTCTATTATGGTTCAAAAATTAAAAAAAGAGGTTCCAGACTTAATTGACACCCTGTATATTGAGAGCATAGATACAAATTTAAGAATTCTATAAATGTAGCGTACATTATTATTAATTTCCCTATTGCAACGTATTTATGGAAAAACACTGTTTATTCATCTAACATATGTCTATGACATTACGATAACGATTTAATTTTTATCGGATCTTTTCTGTTGTATATGTCAATGACATAGTTGAGATCATCGTTCGGCTCAACCTTTTAAATGAAGTAGCCATCGAGGGACAATTCGTACAACACAATATTTCTGGATATCCTGATGTTCCACAGATACCAGTAAAATGTCTGAATATGTTATAATATATTCAAGACAGTTAATAAGTGACCTTGGAGCCTACTACACGCAAGTAGTATTTATCAGTAGTAGCACACACGAGCTATAAATGCATTAACTTAATATGATATGAATAATTCGTAGAAAACTCTATAAATATTCACATGTAACAAATAGCTAAGTTTGGGGGCTCTGTCAAATATATTTTATTGAAGCAACAGTCTTTTTAACTAACTCTTACTAAATTTATGGGTTCATAGAATTGTGTAACTTTTTTTAGGTGGTATGTTAGAGGTTTTGATTATTTGTAAAAAAAATCGTTTAAAGTATTAATTTATTAAATTAAATTAATTACAATTGAATATAGCATAGGAATAAACAGAAATATGTATATTTCAGGGTTAATAAAAACTGTAGATACACAAACTGATCCATAGTGAAATCCATTGTTTGTAGTTTATGCAATCAATCTACTGTGCTAAATCTTCTGCATTTAAATTGATCGTAATGAAAATTGATAAATATAAATTAAATGTGATCTCTCTGACCCATCAAATCATCTCTTCAAGCTAGAAAGGGCGATTCCAAACTGTAAAGTAAAATAGTGAAACCGATGGACTGTAACGTCAATTCTGATGTACTGTATGACAGTTGTCTGGAGAGGAAGGAACGTCTGGGTCGCTGAGGTGGTTAGTAGGCGTGATATACATTCATCAGTGGAATACGCTGATGGTGCATTAACAGTTTCCCTATCGCTATTAACACACGCACACACACACACACACACACACACACACACACACACACACAAACACACACACAAACACACACACACGCACACACACACACGCACACGCACACACGCACACGCACACGCGCGCACACACACACACACACACACACACACACACACACACACACACACACACACACACACACACACACACACACACATAAAATTGATTCTTACAAACCTCGTATTTTGTTTTTTCAACAACATACATTATTCGAGATAGCAAGCGGCTATTTTATAATGCATAGAAAATAATGCCATGTTTTCTGCAAACCGCTACTTGGGCTCACAGAAAGTTTGTATTTTTAGCTTTAAACTCAATAAACCTACAGTATGCACCTTGCGTAGAAAGTTGTTGTTGTTTTTTCTAAGTTTACAGCAATACTCTTGATTCCATACATCTAGCTTTAAAATAGATTGAATTTTTATTTTATTAGTTTTTACCCAATATATCTCTCTTATGTAGAAGATCTGCTTTGAGCACAAGTAAAAACACTCTAAGGTCTTATAATTATTTAAATAGTTAGAGATAACATATTATCACCAAATGCCTCTTTGACAAAGGATCCATCTGGCCAAAAGTGCACTCTCCCAAAATTATGCTTTGGTAGTGATTAAGACTTACCGGGGTCTCCCTAAACTACTATTTGAAATATAAAAAAACTTTCAATAAGGAAAATCAAATCAACTAGTTTTGGTCGACTTTGAAATGAGAGTCAACGAGAAGGAAAGATGCAATGATAAATATTTCCTCATATTATATTTTCCCACTATTTGCACACTAAAGAACACCTCCAGGTACTTAGGTAATAAGACAAAATTTATATTATTATCTGTATATGGTAAGCTGACGCTATTACATGATTTATTTGTGAGTTAAGCTAGGATTTTTCAAACTGCTAACTAATCGTTAAAAGTAATAGTTCATTACTACAAATAATTTGTTTAAACCATTACTCATTCTTATCAGAGAATGATGGAGCTCTGTCAGATGTTACTGTAAAAATTCCTGAATCCTTTACTTACTTACTTAAACCCTTCATCATGTCACACAGCCCCATAAACCGCCATATCTACTTTTTGTACCAGAGAGCCCATAAAGTGCCCAAGCCGTAAAGTAGTACTTTAGGAGATATATTGTGACGCAGGTCCATGTTACTGCCAGAGGCGGCGTGTGATTTTGCTTTAGTTTTCTTTTTCTAAATATAATTGACCTAAAACTATGTAGTAACGAATAGTATAAGATATACGCTAAACAAGATTTATATCATTTTAAAATCTTAAAAATGTAATATCTCACTAAAACATATTTATAAACATTATATTACTCATGTCATACATTAAAAGTTCACACTTGTTAGTATAACGTATAATATCAATTCTATATTGTAAATAAGTGTAATAAATTCGTAATATTATTTTAACAATGTACTTACGTTAAATCTCAACTTTAAATCTTTTTAAAAAGAAGAGGTTTTATTTTAAAACATAGGTAAGATATTTTTTAGTTACGTTCCAACATATTCATAAACCGGGTTTTTCACACGAGCTTGTATCGTTGTTCATCCATATTACAACAGGTTTTTAATGCATTTTGACAATAACGAAAAGTTCATAATCATTTGTAGGTATTTCTAAACAGACAGTGAATGACGTAATTTTTCTTATTATCTCGTTGTATTAATCTGAATTTTATTTAGTTGTATTAATAAATGTTAATTTAATAAGTAATTAACTATGCACATGAGTAATTATTTTAAATGTAGGATTTTACAATGTAATAGAATCAACAGGTCCGAAGGATATTAATACAAAATACTTTATCGCTTATTATTTTAGCATATGTATTATACAATTTAGGAATAATTAATCACTATTTATGCATTTATAAAACATTATTATCTTTTATAAATGCATTTCTTATAAAAATTATCTACGTATTCTTCAGAAAAACACTTTTCGTAATTAAACACATTACTTGTTATATAGGTATCATATACGTATGTATTTCTTTGCAAATTAGGTGTTTTTTTTACAGATTTACTAGTAAAAAAATAATAAATTAATATTAATTTTCTTTGCAAATAGATCAATTCATTGCGAGATTGGTTTCTTTTAGGTAACATCATAAAAATGCATATTTTTTTATTAACGACACATTTTTATATCAAATCCAACATATAAAGAAAATATATATTTTAAAACAGACTATAATTTGAATGTTTATTCTCCTAAATTAGCTTGTTGGGATTGCCTTACTAATTTCACACCTGTGTTAAAAGGATTTTATTTTCAAAGGGTACACTATATGCATCCTATATGGGAGAAAAAAGAACATAAATTCAAACATAATTTAAACGCTTCAAAGGTGTATCATGAAAATCAGAATGATACTTGACATCGTGAGAGAAATTAACAAGATCATATCTTTAGAATTTTTTTAACTTTCTTTCAGAACAGAGACATACATTAGAATATTTTATTTTTTATCTTAAAGCACTGGTTAGGAGAGCTTAAAATAATTTTAAAAATCCACCTTATTCAACATTTAATCCTTTAACCGTGGACAATAAGGAAGATTTACTAAATAGCAATAGATTTGGTATACGAGTGAAGAAAAGTTTTATCCCTTTCCAGTTCGTACTAGATTTGTAAAATGTAACAAGCTTTGGATTTGTTAAATATTTAAGTAATATGGTATCGTAATAGTAGTTTTCAGTACAATTTATTGAATAATGTTTTCAAATTTTACAAATTATTTGAAATATATACATATATCATAGTACTTTGAAGAATGTAGTTAAAATTCCGAAAGTATACAGATTGATTGACGGTGGTTATTACATTATATGATGAAAGGAAATATTTTACCTTATGACGGCTGCACCCCGCACATGCTTTAGCCTAATAAAGGCCACATAGCTCAGCGTTCCGAGGGCACGTGACGGGGGACATATTATAGAACCGTGTCGACGTCAGGGAAGTACTGGTTTGCGATCACAGACTTTATTTACCTATCGGAATATAGTATTATTCTGTTATAATAAGTATATTTCAGTAAGTTACATCTACAACGTACTATCAAACAAAAACAATATATTTTGTTGAGGTTGTCTCGATAATAGTTCAGTTTTTATGTTTTCTCATCTTGGGATACTTTGTTCAAAATTTATTTTTTAAGATGTAAGAATTGTGAAGAAAACAGGATTTTTTCGACCATTACCATCGTACAGTGAAACAAAAAATCAGTAACACTACGTTTCGAGATCTCCAATTTTATCTCTTCTTCAGGTAAATAACTAACGTTATACATAATTGCATATTTGTTTAAAATTAAAAAAATCATAACAAAACCTTTTGGCACGCCTAAGTCAAGAATCGCAACCACCATGTAATTTGTCAACTTCACTAACTCTAAAACATGTACTTATTACAAAACTATACACCAGACTAATCATTAAAACTGAACTACAGAATACTGGTTACAATACGTCTGCATGCGTCCACCAACCACCTACGACTGACCAGAAGCCAATAGCAAATTGCAATCGTCAAGGCAGAAAGAATAAAAGATGGCATAAATAAAAATGAAGGAGGACAAGAATGGGCCTTTTTATTATTCTTGTTGGTTAATACTAGATGAACTTCTTAAAACCATATTGTGACTATACGTAGGTTTATTACAAATATCTGATCCGTTTTATACTTTTAGTTTTTTTTTTTAATTTCATTTTTCAGAAATGGCAACCAAAGCGGCCCAATCTCGACTGATGGTTGACTGATTGGTTGGTCTGCCAATTTAATATATGTTGCCTCTATTAATTTCCTTTTTAAGAAATGTGGTTCCCGATGAATTATGTAGGCTTTATAACAAATTCATATAATGGTCTTCGTATGATGGAATTGATTCAAAAGTTGATACAATTAAACATTGCATTACAAAATTAGGTTTTCTATTATTATTAATTTAAATCCTTATCTATACACATTCATACATAATATAATTAATCAAACATACATTTCTAGACTATTCACGCCAAAATGTATTTAACATAAGTCTCGGGGCTCTACATAATACATTTTTATTTAAATTTGTATTCTCCCAGCAGCCAGCAATGAAATCTTCAACAGAATAAAACGCTTTGACACCATTAAACTTATAAATAGGAATGCGCACAATTAATCATTGGCATGCTTTTAAAGTTTTCTTCCGATATTTGTCTTTGTATCGGCGACGATAATGTGATTTACCATTACCATGCAAATAGTAAGCACAATTTTATCATCTACAAGACACATAATACTGGAATTAAACTTGATAGTAGCTTATATGTCGTTTAAACTCCCCATTATTTAGTAAGATCTAATAACGACTACTGTAAAATAACCTGGAAAATAAATAATATAAACGATATACAGCTTTATACTCTCGCTATCTCACAATGAAATACAAATAATTCAATCTTTTAGTGAAGTGTTTTGTAATTAGGTCAGACCAGGTTTTGTACGTACAGATAATTGTATCCAGACTATATTGCCCGTAATATTCATTGCTTTAGGTGCATTTATATTTTACAATCAACGCTCATTTAAATTACAGCTCATTTTATTTTTAGGCTATATTGTGTGTATTACAGGTTAAATTAGAAAAAGATTCTGCCGTTTGATTACAAATGTGTTAGTATTTGTGATTTTCTTATTGCCATATCATTGCTACCCGTTAGACTAATATAAAAGTTGTTACTAATGTTAAGCAGAAATTCATAGAGTAGCACTATTAACTCATTATTTATTAATAATATGAAGCCTAATGTAAAATTTCACGTGTATAACTCAGTTCGTTCTATAGGTATAGTTTGTACAGAAAAACAATAATTATAATTTTACTGCACTTTTACAAAGCTGTTGTAATGCTCAGCAATAACAAATGAATAATTAAGAATTAAAACAAAGCTTGAAAACAAAGAAGCGTGTGGCTTCCTAATATATAAAAATATCCCAAATTGTATTGTTTTACATATTTTTCAAATTAAAACGTCATAGCTTTTTATTAAGCGTATCATAATAAACTAAGAACGTATGCATCATACTATAATCACAATAAATTACTGCGTTATAATCATAATTAACCGAGTTATAACGATGCGAACGTAAAAATGCTAGTATTCTACTAACCTTATTGTATAATGTGTATTATGTTCTATGTCAGAACTGTACAAGAAAACCCAGTTTTGTTAAAACAGTACTGTCTATTATGGCGTTTCTAATATTACTCGTTTTATGGATTGTTTTGTTGGATTTTATTTTTTCTTATACCAATTAAACACAAGCAGTTATTGGTTTAAAGTAATGTAATGTTGCGAAATAAATTAGACTAATTATATAGTATTTGTATGATGTGTAAAATCATTTAAACTTACAGTAGATATTATTAACATCTGGCCTGTTTTTATTTATGTCCACACAGTTTATAGCAAACGAACAAAAATATATTATAATATATATTTTGCGCGAAGTTTTTTTACCATATAAGTCCCATTGATTTTTATGATAGTTTATGTCACTATTACGTCTGAGAACTTAACTGGGTCGGTCTGAAACACTGGACGTAATGAGATTAATATTCTTTAACATATCATTACTTTTATTTACTTAAAAATTTTACTATTGTTTTAAAGTATGAGAAAAATATAAATGCTAAATTATAAAACCTCAATAATGAGTTCTGAATCTGTTTAACTAAAGTCTCTTTTTTTTCGTAATTTTTCTGGGTTTTTAAAATTTTAATTTGTTAAAGTATTATTATTCTTCTTCTAACAAAATATAATTACTATTATTAAACTAATACGATTAAAAACAGCATCTTAAATAATGAATATAATACTATTGAAAGTCGTTATAACAATAATAAAAAATGGCGTTATAAAACAGCTGGTGTTCGTGTCAGGTTCTGCCGTTAAATGCAATGTTCAGTTGTTTGGCTAAAGATTTCCTGTTTATTGGGTTCCTCAGACCACTTGGTACCTCCTGCGACAGAATGTTTATTTTGCTCACGTTACTGGGGACAACAGATTGCTTTCCGTTCGAATACAAATAACGTAGTAAATAACATCTGTTACAACTACTCCACCTCAATATCTGCAATTCTAAACGTTTCTATCTATACCTCAGTGTTTTATTAATTAAATAAAAACATGTATTTTTACATTTAGATTATACCTGGGCTCAAATTATTTATTGAATATAAACACAATTTTGTTTTTCTTATTGGAATGGATATTTCATACTAGAGATATAACAGGAAAGATTTTGTAAATGTTTGTGTAATGGTTAGCTGCCTTAAGTTAAGGTCCCCACGCAAGACTTTCAAAGGCATTGAGTTAGTCTTTATAACCATTTTGAGAATTATTTACATATAGTATTTATATACCATGCGTAAACAGATTTAACAGTTCTGAAACAATCATTACTTTGATTCTAGTATTTCGGGGTACAATCCTAGAGAATTAATTGTTAGAAAGGATACAATTAAATAGTCACAAATGGAACGTTAGAATTGGAATATTATTAAATGTTAATTATCAAAAATTATTAATTATTAATTAAAAATGTTTAATTTAAATTATTAATTAAATATTACGTGCCCTAATCAAAGTAACGCTCAATTCTGATAATAAAACTATTATCATATTTGATTCTAATTATCATATCTTTTATTTAAAAAAAGTTTACGTCTCCTAATCACCAATTCATTTAATACTAAAAACATGTATGATACTATAAAACATTCATAATGACTTTAATTTCTTTGATGTTAGTGATAATGTGGAGTTTTGAACAGATTACAAGAACTGCTATAATTCTATATCAAAACTTGGAAACATTTCAATCTTCAACACATTGGAACTACGCCTAAATTATTTCTTGAATTTCTTTTACTTAGGGTTTAAGAAGTACTACTAGTAAAATTTGAAAGTCTAAATATAGATTTTTACCAAAAAAATGACCACGATGTGAAAATTTATCATGATTTTGGACCGTCATATTGTTGTGTTGCGAACAATTATTATTTGTACCTTTATGTGGTTAAGAAAGTAGAAATAATGTGAAATAAAAATACAATAAGAATAAACCAGCCTAAGTAAACAAACTACAGAACATGTAGGCATAACTAATGTTTATGCATGACGACCAGTATAGATCCTAAACCAGAAAAAATGTATAAAAAACAATTAAAATATAACGATAGAAAGTACCCAAAAATAAGTTGCATTTTGAAGTAAAAAATCTGTTCATACAATTCTAACAAATGCTGAAACTTTTGAAAGTACTTACTTATATTAACTCATAATAATGGGTAATAGTGGTAGTGGTATTAACTCACATTGTTGACCAATCAATGTATTTTGAAACTTTCCCGCCGGATGGCGCCACTTAACGGCACCAGACATCCGCAGTAAAAATGGGAAGGATATGTGTAATATTGTCGAAGGATGTTTGCGTTTCTCTTAGTTTATTTAATTTTGTGTTCTTATACGTTTATCATATAATAGTTATTTTTGAATAATTTATTATTCAGATATATTTTTTAGGTACTTGATAATAATATGATGCTTATTGATATATTTGCAACAATTGCTTGATTAAAAGCTAATTCTATTAAAGCGGTTGATTTTGATAAATAAACACGTTCATTAATTGTGCACCTAATAAGACAACGAGACTGCCACTTCATCTACTTATAGGTGTCTCTGATTTAGAAATGGCGTAAAGATTCATTTTGATCTTCTTCGATGTCTACTTTCTGTGGGTTTTATTTACTCTGAATCTCCAGACTCGAGGGCTCGAGTCTGATACAGCGTTCCATACCAGACGCTGCAACAAAAGGAAGTTGTACCGAAGCTAAAATCAACAATTAAATGCATACACGAGATTTGATTTAATTTTATGTATTTATACATTACTCTGGGGTGTATATAATATTTTAATAATATTATAACCAATGTGATTGAATAGGTTGTCATTAAATACATGAGTTAACTTAACAGTATGAGTAATGTAAATTAAATCTCGCATTAAGTTCTAAAATCAAGAATGATCAATTGTAAGATTCTCAATTGATTCATGATCAACCTGATGAATTATTAATAACAATGCATGTTATTTCATCATGTTATTATCCTTTAAGTAATAAATTTCAATCCATCAATACACGTTTGATTATTCATAAATAGTAGTGTCAAGACTAATTAGTAAGAAAGGCCAATGCAGCCTGATAAAGCTATATTAATGTTTTTATAGTAGAAGAATTATGAAATTTTTATCAGTCTACAATTGTTAAATTAATGAAAAGTCTCTGGTACTTACAACTTGGCAGAGATTCGTTGTTAGTTCCATCACATATCCCGTAATGTAAACGCATTTTTATTTAATACAATGGCAAAGATTCGTTTTAACTTAAAAGAAAACGTGCATTCGGAAAATTATTCGGAATGTATATGTTTACCTAAACCTTTTATGAAAATTCTTATATAAATAGGCAAAAATTAGTTCTATCGTAGTGTTTGTCCAACCATGGAATGTAGCTAAGCATAATTTACTATAACTAAGTAGCCTGACAGAGTCTCTCTTTTGCCTGCCGAAGGGAATGTAACAACTTCTTTTTGGCTGCCCGTCTTTCTATCTGTGCACTGGACATCTACAGAATGAAGGTATGGATTTCACATTTACATGAAACATCAGTGAAGATTTGTATGATAAATCCTTCGAGCTTCTGGGCTGAATAATTATGGAAATGATAGTGTTACTATGTAAAAAGTCGTATGCTCGTTACCTGTATAATAAATGGTCTAGTATGGCTTCCTATTTGTCGTAATTATTATTATTATTATTAAATACTCCCCAGTCAGTCCATGAAAAAAATATTATAATTAAATCCATATATTTTAACTACTTATTTTTCAATGGAAATTATTACACACTGAAAACTTTGACTATAAATTAATATTAAAAGATAGAGAAATGTTTTAATAAAAACTTATTGATTCTTAACTGAGAACAATAGATTTCTTACTAATGTCACAATAAACAATCCTTATAATATTACTTAATTAAACCCTTTATCATGTCACAAAACTATATAAATATCCATACATATTTTTTGCACTCGAAAGCCAAAGCTAAAAAAATAATTCAGGAGACATATTACAATAAAGGTCCCTGATGATTTTTGTCCGTGGGATTTTATACCATTTATTTTTTATAAGGATTTACCAAAAACAATATAATAATGACAAATATTAGAAGCATTCATTTGAGATTGTTATTAATTAACAAAATCCAGATAGCATATCTAATGAATATGGAAATAGTTACTATTTTATTTTTTTTAATTTTGAAAACATTATATTTTTGTCAAGCAACACATTGATACCTTTAAAAATAATCTGTTTTAAATGTTCTAAATAAATTATAATGAAGATTTACATGAATCATTTGTTCTAGTAATTCCAGTAACTTCTGGAATACTCAGATTGTATAAAGCCTTACAGGTACCATTAAACCGATACCTATAGCATTCATGTCAATAGCTGGAGAAACGCTTAAAATACCAGAACTAATATTTAGACATGCTCCACACACAAAAACTTTAAAAATGCTCTTAAAAATATTCTCTAGGTTTAATTATAAGGAAAACTAATTGTTTTACTATCCAATGAGTATATGTCCTCTTGTATAACATGATATCCGTTACAGATTTATGACGCCAATTAATGCAAACTTATGTAATGATTCCTCATTAATAAAAAAGTTAAGCAATCATTTAGTTTTGAATATTTTATTTTGTGAAAATTACACGGAATACGCACTTAATTTAACAATATTACAAAACCATACATTACAACGATAACATTTACTATGCATATTTCAGTATACAAATGTTAATACATTTGATCTTTATATTGAGATTTGTAACATGTTATTTTATTTAACATAATGCTTACAAGGAAAAGTTTGTTACAATATTTAATTCTATATATTTGTTCTCTTTATAGATGTGCAAGACGAGAATGTTAATGATATCTTATATATGTTTAGTTACATCTATAATTCATATGTATTTGAAAGCCTTTAGATCTTGAACTAGCAGAATTTCCTAAATTTATTTCAAAATAAACGAAAATGTGGGGGAAAACCCCTTTTAAAGTAATTTATTCTGATAAATAGTAAATATCAATACAATCCACGTAATGAAAATACCCTGTATATTATAAAAGCCCATATATTTAAACTGGTCAAAACTTAAAAATGTGGGGGATCCACCCCTACACAGTCACAACGACTTGGACTTGGACTTGGTCAAAACTGAGCTAAGGGATAAAGCTGATTTTAATTTATATATCTGACCTACAAACTGTTTTTAATGTAAGATTTCCTTGTACTTTTCTTAGATTAATGTAAAATATTGTTTAGATTTTCTTAGTGAGGGTCTGTATTTTCCCAATTATTAAATACAAGATACAATCCTAATTACTTTGTAAGCTGATACTTGGAAAAACATAATATTTAAAGACATTTCTTTAAACTATTATAGAAAATACCTCTCCTCTGTTTATTATGGTAAGTAATTATGGCCTAGCATATGTGTGTGACTAATCTTTCGTAATTAAATATTCGGAATTAAAATGTTTTATTAAGGTCGTATTTCGTTTAATAACACAAATTGAGAATTGTGTATATTTTACTACTGTTGATTTTCATAGACAAACTGATAAACACGCCTAACCATGATATCAACGCATTATCAGTAATTATAAAGCGTTTATAGGTACTATTTGTCTTATAACGTCAGATCTGCGAAACATTTTATAAATGTAATATTAATTTCATTGAGTTATTAATTTCATACTGTCAGGGGTTTTGATAAAATTAGAATAAGGCTGACAACATAGACAACAGTTGTCATTATTTCACACGTAATTAAACCCGCAGGCCATTTCATCAGTTTGCAGTTGTTAATTTGTTGACAGGTTTCTGGGACATGAAAAGTTGTACACATTCTTTCAAACTATTACTAGTACTTGGATGCATAATTTTCATCCTTGTTATTTGTATCCTAATACATTGAAAAATTTAAATACTGTTATAAATATAGCTGATAACAATTATATAACCTCTCTATATAACGTGCCATTGTAAAAAACACTCTTTAAGGATAGGATACATATCTAAAACACTACGATGACTATTTCAGTTGCTAACGGATTTTTCAATTATAAATGCCGATGACATCATTGTGATCATGGTTCGGCCCCAAACGGTCTAATGAAGGAGTCAGAGTGGACCAAACCCGTATACTACAATGCTTCATGATATCCTAATGCCATAGATATTAATAAAAATGCTTCCGACGTGCTATTGAGAAACTTTGATAAAAGATATTTCAAAAGAACCCTTAGTACCTATTACAAGTAGGCTCTGCTTATCAATAGCACGAATAGGTTCTAAAAAAATACATTAGCTCATTATAATATAAAACAATTCGTAAGAACCTCAATAAATAGGTACATTTGATTTGCGATTTTTATATAGTTAGTTTTATATAATTGTTCAAACTGTTAACTGATTTTAAAAATGAATAATTCATTACTACAAATCATTTATATTATATAATTACTCCTTCTTATCAGATAATGATGGAGCGCTTTCAAATGTTTCTATACAAGTTTCTGAACCCTTTACTTGCTTACTTAACCCCTTCATCATATCACACAGTCCCATAATCATCCATATCTTCTTTTTGTACCAGAGAGACCATAAAGTGCCCAAGCAGTAAAGAAGTACTTCAGGAAATATATTGTGACGCAGGTCCATGTTACTGCCAGAAGCGACGTGTGATTTTGTTTTAGTTTTCTTTTTGTAAATATTATTGTCCTAAGACAATGTCGTACCGGAAAATATACGATATCAATGTAACAGAGATTTAGATTACAACAAAAGTTACTATAATAATTTTAAGTTTTTTAATATCTCGCTAAAACAACTTTAATATTTTTATTTCCAAAGCCATAATTTGAATTTTTTAAACTTGCTAATATAACCTTTTAATATTTATTCTAGATTATAAATTATGACACTTATTACTGTTTATTACATAATTCATATTAATATTTTTAAAATAAATTGCTAAAATAAATTTTTTTAATACCTAAATCTTTTTAAAACTTTTTTTCCTCAGCTGATAGCGTTCTTCATCTAGATTAATACACCGTTAAATAGAAATTGATTACAATGACGCTTAGTATATACTTTCATATACATGTCGATAATAACCAAGATTGCGTGTTAGTGTTTGTGGGGATTACTGAGTAAACTGTAAAGGACGTAATTATTCTTAACTAATTATCTCATCTAAACATCTAATGCAGTTAAACGATGGGTTAGAAAAATGCGTTAACGCAAGGGGCGGAAGAAATTTTTTTCCATCATGTCTTATACTATGGATGTCTCATAATATAATATGCATTATCGTGTATAGGTATGTCTGTGCGCACGATATCTCGAATACTATAACCTCCATACGATTGAATTTTGTATGAATACTTAACATCGAGCCCCGTGATAATTCATACCACTCCACTGTATTGGCCATAATTTAGCAATAATTTTTATATTAATCTAATGTATAACCATGTTAAAAAAGAGACAAATCAGGATAAATCAATTTGTACTCAAACTAATTACATTTATATGAAATTTTAATGTGTGACATATTAAAAATTTTAGCCTAAACTTAATAATTACAACATCATGTGTAAATATCTGCTCACAAACAAAATTATTAGTTGTATTTATATTGAATTGAATATTCCATCTTTTTGGCTATAGTATGTATAAACTTTTTATTATTTAAACACTGATATGAATTTTTTAAATTATCAAAACGTATGTGAGGGTGTCATTTGGAGAGATATGAAGAAAATTAGTTAATATGTAAAATTTAAATTTTGCATGAACATTTAATCAGACTATTATGTGTTTTACGGGAGGGATGTCTTTACATTCTATTCTGTAATGTCTGTAATGCCTGTCGACTATCTGTTTCAAGACGATCTAGATAATTAAATGATCTATATATTTTAAATTTTGCATGCAAACCCATTGAGGTATGTTACGCGACATGTATTTTGGCGTTATCTTATCTATTACTTATATGACTTCCTTACCTACAAAACATTTTTTGTATCCTTAAATTAAAATAAATCCTACATCATTGTATTGTTTTTAATACATTGTTCAATTAATTTAGAATGGAGGCCCTGCGAAATAAGAAATTAAGTTGTTTTAAAGTATTTAGAACTCATTTATCAGTTCAAAAATAAATAATATTGAACGTTTTTTAAATTACTGTAAAATTCGATTAGTTTCATTACTAAACTATCTGTATAAAATTGCTATAAGCACCTCATTCGCCCACAATGAGACAGACTCTCTAATGGTATATTATTAGTGTATAAACCAAAGTAAACTCCGGCACTAATGAAACATAAAAAACGACAGACACGCGCCAGTAACTCCACATATGTTGAGCTCTGTGTGTTGTCAGAGTTCTCCGTTATTGCAGTTTGTGCAGCCTACATTATACAGCACCATAACAACCCTCGTCTGTTCAAATATAACTTTTGTTAGCGAAACACTGAAAACGTTATACAAAGGTCACGTGTATTTCAAATGGTTTTATTTATCACTCACGTTTAACGTGAAATATCCCCAATTATTTCAACAACAATATGCATAGCAATGTTTCATACTACTTAAGAGATTTAAATGAATATTTATAAGAAATTAATAGCAATTAATATCACTTAAAACTAATATTTCCTATTCTTATGTATAAGTAATTCATTCGGATTAATGATGGTAGAAATAAAATTATTTCTACAAAAATCAGTTGATTGCGCCCTAGTAGTAGCATAATAAATAGGATACAAATATAATTAACCACTATTCATGAGTAAATATGTTTTACAGGCTGTAACAGAAAACTAAAAAAATCTCATTTGTGTTGGATAATATATATATATATATATATATATATATATATATATTTATATATTTACACGAAAATAGAATATTTATAATATTTATACATTCAATATAAGGAATTAGCCCAAACAAGCATTAGCCTGGTTAGGTAGAATTTGTAACTGGTTACCACTGTATTTTACATATATTATATAGTGCATAAGAGTATAACACATGCAGTTGATTGGTTTTTCAAGTGAGAGAGTCGAGTACAACAATACGGAAATAGCTTATTTTTAATTGGTTTAGTTCTTTAACTTATGGTAATGATGTTTGATAATTTGGTGTGTTAATTTACATTTTATCTAAATATTATAGTTTACTATATGCATTTTATCCATTAACGCGTAAATGAAATTCTGAATTCCAAAAACATGTCAGACTTATTTTAACCGAGGCTGTTTGAAATAATCAAATCAAACAATGTCATGTCTAAGACATTTGTATTCAGAACCACAGATCTTTTTGATAACCTTTGAAAACAAAGCGTCTTTAATTACTACTTTTCAAGTAGTGTACAATTCTAGAGAAATGTATAAAATTGCAGCTTTCAGACTATCTTCAAAAAGTATCACTTCTAAAGTACTTTATGAATAATGTAAGCTTTATGAATAAGGTAAGATCTTAAGTACCTACCTCTTACAGATTACAATTAATTTATACTTTTTAGTTCCTAGATAACGTAAAGTATGGAAGTAATTTTTTAAATTTATATTATTATTAAATAATATTGGTTACTATTTCAAAAAGTAGAAATAAGTTTAGCAAAATAAAAAATTACATTTGGTGACTTCTATTTATTAAATGTGCTTTTTTGTAAAGAAAGTTCGTATTATGTATAAGGAATTGTAGTAATCAAGGCTAGGAAAATAAACTCATTCACTATTGTTGTATTGAAATATCTTTTAGAGTCCCTTATACAAATTATAGTAAAATACTGTATAAAGTAATTACATGAAATTTCTCCTCAACATGTTCGATCCCTCCTTATTATAACATTTGAAAAGAATCTTATAAAGAAGTAAAATTAGACCTTAATACAATTATAAATATTTTTAAGTTTTCTGGAAATTTCTATGTAGTGAGCTATGTTTATTTGAAAATAAATTCTTTACTCTCTCGTATCTTCCTGTTTGAAAACTATTAAAATAATTAGTGTTTAAGAACTAAGGTAAATTTCCTCGAAAATGTTAGTTAAGTTAAAAGGTCGTTAAAATAAATGAAAATAGTAGCAGTTATTCCTTCATGTTGCTCTATGTCACAATTCAGTAATTAAGTATGCCAAGAGGAATATCATTTGGAATCTTTATATCATATGAGAAGCTCCTACAGCAATACTGAAGTTTTTATTTTACTCGTATGTTATTTTAAAATTTTAACAACGAGACGCGAACCGTTACTCTAAACTAAGATAGATTCCCTAGCATTTGTGAGGTAGGTAATGGTCTTCGGAAGAAAACTACTACTTGGCAATTGAATAAGTTTTGTTTGTATATATCATATTAATAGTGATCCCCACCGTTAAATGCAATACTAATTTGGACTAAAAAGCTTCGAACAACAAATCTGTGATAACATATGGTGATTTAAAACGGTACACTCTATACACCTATTCCTACATCATTTCCCCAAAGGAAACACCACTTTGACTCTAAGACGTACGTAGTTCAGTTCATTACTATAAACAATGATAAGTTCTCTATCGTCTGTGAGGAAAATAATGGTTATACAGAAGCTTTATACGCAACCCTAATGTGGAATAGGAAACTTCTCATGACAAATGCAGTGTAACATATAATGATTGCAAAATATCCAATCGCCACACGGTTTCAAGGAAAATGCATCTCCGCAATTTGCTTTGTCTTCTTCTCCATATGATTTATGTGTAAAACTTTCAATGTGATTACTTGGAATAATACTTGTTCAATCCATAAAATACTTAAGTAAGACCAATCTGGAACAGCCCCCTTTTGATTATCATGTCTCATTAAAATAGGTCTAGAAGTCTTTTCTTAATCGGTGTTCACAGATGATAAAAAGATCATTAAAGTTCATTAAATATTGAAGTTTATCAAAAAATTAATAATTGTTATATTGATATACAAGCTAATATAAATTACGCTCGTAAATTGTATAGATATATTTCATAATGAGATGAATACATATTAGTAACTATTTTATTGTTATCGTTTTCAATGTAAAACAATTAACAATCGCGAAGATTTTAATTGTAAAGTACAAATTTCTGCCGTTTATTGTGTTAACGTAGTTAATAGAATACATAATTGCTTTTAATAATAAACATAATTACTAATAAATTATTTATTTGTCATAGATATAATGTAATTATTTTTAAACAAGTTAGATGTACTTCAAGAAATAAAAAAATGTTTTCCTTTATAAATTACTTAAATCCTTTTTAATGGAGGTGTGAAGTGTGTGTATACATATCTTCCAATTTTGTAGGTTTTTAAAATAATTAATTAAATAACTACTTTTAATAAGTAAGAAAGTGATTATGTCAACTTAATTCGTTGCAAGTTAACATTCTTTTAGTTATGTAAAAAACTTAAATGTCATCTGGGAGTATTCATAAGACCATTTTCAATTAATAACACATTTTAATTTAAAATATAATACCTACCTAAATATGATTACTTTATCTTAGATTTTAACTTGAAAATATATTCTCCAACATTAGTTTGTTAAGATTATCTTAGTAATTCTCTAGTTAGTTAAAAGGTGTTTATAGTCCAATAGTAAAGCTTAAGCGTTTTGTATTGGACAAATAAGATAAAAAATTTCAATATCACTAAGGCATTTCAAAAGCTTATCAGTAAAATAAGATATGATACATTTACGTAGTAAATGGCCCGAAGAAAATGAACAGGATAGAAACTCTTTAAGCGTTTTAACTTTCTTCAATAACAGAAACAAAAATGGGAGTAGACCTACGTTATATTTCATCTTACTACCCCGAATATAAGTGCTTAAAATATTTTTAAAATCTATTTTATTCGACCTTACATCCCTAGCTGTAACCATGGACATTATAAAGTATTTAATAAACAGTAATTCATTTGGTATGGCACTGCGGGAAAGATAGAAAAATATTTTAACCTTTTACGGCTGCACCCCTAATACATGCCACATACCTCAGCGTTCCGGAAATACGTGACTGGGGATATATTGCAGAACAGTTTTGACGGAAGCGAAATACTGGTTTGCGATCAATGACTTTATTTCCATGTCGTAATAATATCGTTTTACTCTCTTAATGAGTGTATACTTTTTAGGCTGTAACATAATCAACGTATTTCTCTGCACTTGCCTCAATAACATTAATAGCAGTTATTCTGTTTTTAATAATAACAACTATTATTAAGATTTAGATTTTGGTTTATGTGCATCAAGTAGAATTAAAAAATGCTTATTTAGAAAAGATTAAACATAAATATTCGTTTTAGAATATTAAACCACGAATTTTTGAGTCTAGTATATTATTCCTGCGGCTTCCTTAATGCTTAAAAAGATTAATATATAATGTTTGGACTGATATTTTTAAAGATCAAAATATACGTATGCATAATACTAAAGAAAAATCCGGTATGATGGAAAAATCAGGATTACATTTGGTTGGATAATTTGTAACATTTTTGACTAGTAATAAATTACAGATTAAACATAAGTATTAGTTTTAGAATATAAAACCACGAATTTTTGAGTCTAGTGTATTATTCCTGCGGCTTCCTTAATGCTTAAAAAGATTAATATATAATGTTTCGACTGATATTTTTAAAGATCAAAATATACGTATGCATAATACTAAAGAAAAATCCGGTATGATGGAAAAATCAGGATTACATTTGGTTGGATAATTTGTAACATTTTTGACTAGTAATAAATTACAGATTAAACATAAGTATTAGTTTTAGAATATAAAACCACGAATTTTTGAGTCTAGTATATTATTCCTGCGGCTTCCTTAATGCTTAAAAAGATTAATATATAATGTTTCGACTGATATTTTTAAAGATCAAAATATACGTATGCATAATACTAAAGAAAAATCCGGTATGATGGAAAAATCAGGATTACATTTGGTTGGATAATTTGTAACATTTTTGACTAGTAATAAATTACAGATTAAACATAAGTATTAGTTTTAGAATATAAAACCACGAATTTTTGAGTCTAGTGTATTATTCCTGCGGCTACCTTAATGCTTAAAAATATTAATATATAATGTTTGGGCTGATATTTTTAAAGATCAAAATATGTGATTGCATAATACAAAAAAATAAGGTATGATGGAAAAATCAGGATTACATTTGGTAGGATAGTTTTGTAACATTTTTGACTAGTAATAAATTAAAGATTAAACATACATATTAGTTTTAGAATATTAAACCACGAATTTTTGAGTCTAGTGTATTATTCATGCGGCTTCCTTAATCCTTAAAAAGATTAATATATAAGGTTTAGGCTGATATTTTTAAAGCTCAAAATATGCGTATGCATAGTGCTTAAAAATACGGTATGATTGAAAAATCAGGATTACATTTGGTAGGATAGTTTTGTAACATTTTTGACTAGTAATAAATTAATGAATCTTAAAAAATGTGTCTAGAATAAGTATAATCAAATGGAACTACTTATCGCAGATTCAATGCTATTGTTATTGTTAGTTACTTGAAAAACATAATTAACTCTGTTTCTTTAAAACACTCTAGCGCAATCTACTCTTTATTCACTACTAGAAATTTGTTCATACTAAATTATATCATATATTTGAGTAAATTACATCAGTCTGTATCAACTGGGTAATATTAAACTTGAGCACACAAGAGAAATGCTTTTATGGCCAATAGAATACAAAATACTTAGGGAATGTAAACACTAAGCGATATTCTAAGGAACACACTATTTTCAGAGTAGCTTACTAAACATATACTAAGATCTATAGTAACATCCATAAGCACCCGGCAGGGATCACTTCTGTCTAGTTTATAACTTCTATTTGAACCTATCACTGGGCACAGCAAAAACCGATGTGTCACTTAAATCTGGGCAACTCTACTTATGTCCAGGAGCGGCACATCACTAACCGCAAATGTCTAGATTCTGGGGTGCAAGGGTAAGGGTCATTTGATAGGTCTAGCCTACTGCAAAAGAAGACTGTTGGAGTTGGTGTGGTTCGCTCCCTAACCTCAGAGGTTCTTGCTAGCCTCAACAAGGATAAGCCACCCCCTGTCTGCTTTGACTGGAGAGGCTGGTTCGGAGCTGGCCTTCCCTTCCTGCGGCAGAACATGACTTTGAGATTAGTGGCCTAAATTCTTCCTCATGGATCTCGATAAGAGGTGGGTCTTACCCCCAACCTTACCCATCCTTAATATCCTGTCACTCCGGAAACAGTGCAAAGGTCTTTAAAGGACTAGGTGCAATTTATAAGCTTCTTGTCCTAAAGGAACCAAAAAAAAAAACATTCAAAAGACACATATTATTTTAATACTACATGGTTTGGAATAAAATATATATTAGCATATATACAGTTTAAAATCACACTTATCTATAAATTTATACTATCTAATTTATTGTGAAAGAAGTCGAGAGAATAAATAGCACAAATTATACCTATATTAAGGCTTTAGTAATGACATATAAATAATTAAAACTATTTTTTAATAAATCTGTTTGTTTTGTTTGTGTTCTTGTTTCCATTATTTTTATAACTTATAGTAATATATAAACCTTTTCACTAATGTTAAGCCAAAATACATATAGTAACACTAAGAACTCAACATTGCTCGTTTAAAGATGAAGCTTTATGTAAATTGTATTTAAGTGTATAATTCAGTCGTTCCAGAGTTATGGTGTGTACTGACAGACTATAGTTATAATTCATTGCACCAGGAGTAAAAGGCTGCTTTAACTATTAGTAAGTTATTTGTGATAAGATGAAGAGTTATAAAGTGAAATAAAATGTTAAATGTAAGAGTGTGACTATTACAAAGTATTTTCTTATATATTGTTTAAATAATTACCTCATAGTTTTTTAGTTAAGCGTCTTTTAATTCAGCACCAGAGCATGTAACATACTATAATCATAAAAATATATTAGCCTTAAATCATAATATAATCATCGTCTAACGAACTGAACAAGAAAAACGAATGTTGTTAAAACAGCACTGTCTGTTATGACGATCTTAATATTACTCGTTTTATGGATTGTTTTGTAGGATTTCAATTTTATCGCAAACTTTTGTAAGGATTTTTTTTTCTCTTAGGACAAGAAGCTTATAAATTGCACTTAGTCCTGTAAGAACCTTTGCGCTGCTTCCGGAGTGATAGGATATTCAGGATGGGTAAGGTTAGGGAGTAGGGGCCGCTTCCTATCGAGATCCATGAGGAAGAATTAGGGCACTACATCTCAAAGTCATCCCGGAAGAAGGGGAGGCCAGCTCTGAACCAGCCTCTCCAATCAAAGTAGGCAGGGGGTGGTACACCCTTGTTGAGGTTAACAAGAACTTCTGAGGTAAGGGAACAAACCCCACCAACTCCAACAGTCATCTTCCACAGTAGACTAGACCTATCGAATTGCCCATGAACCCCAGAATCTCAACATTTGCGGTTAGTGATGTGCCGCTAATGGACATCCATAAGGTTGCCCAGATTGAAGTGGCACATCGGTTTTTTGCTGTGCCCAGTGGTGGTTTGTAAGCAATTACAAGCAGGTTTTGTTTTTAAAATTAATTACCATAAATATGCACTTATTTATTGTTACCAAATAATATAAGTGTCTAGTATTTTTATAGTCTGTGAACAGTTTTTAAACCTTCTACAACAATTATAAATATTTGGCCTGTATGTATTACTGTCTGCACGATATATCGCTAACACATTGACATATCGACTTGATATTTGTATATGGTGATATTTATATATAAGCATCATTCAGATTGATGAGGCCTGAGTGGGCCTGAAATCTTTATTTAAAATAAAATAATACAAAAACAGCACTATCCGTAATGGACATAATATTATTCAAAGGCTTTATAATTGTAATCAATAACAACGTTATAGAACAGGTGGTGCCGTCGTCAGATTTTGTAAAGCTAAAAGAAATGTTCGGTTGTTCGCGTAAAGGTTTTCTATTTATTGGGTTCCTCAGACCACTTGCGACCTCCTGTGGCAGAATGTTTATTTTGCTCACGTTACTGGGGACAACAGATTGCTTTACGTTCGAATACAAATAACGTAGCACATAAAATATGTTAAAGCTACTTTACCTCAATATCTACAATTATAAACGTTCCTACCAATGCCTCCGTGTTTTATTAATTACATAAAAACATTATTTTATTTTAAAATAATATCTTTGATCTAAATATTTGCTCAGAAACAAAGTTATTAGTTGTTTATATTAGATTGAATATTCCATACTAGATATATAACAGGATACATAATGTTTTGCGTGATTAGCTGCCGTAAGTTAAGACCACCCGAAATGACCTTGAGTAAATCTTTCTAACCATTTTCAGAATTATTTACATATAGTATCCATAAGCACTACGTAAACAATTTTAACACTTCTGAAACAATTACTTCCTTTGCTTCTGGTACTTTAGGGTATTATCCATGAGAAATTATAAATTCTAACGTTCACAAATAGAATTGGAATATTTAAAATGTTAAATATAAATGAATAGGCCTAATAAAATTATTGTTTTTTTTTTTAGATTTAACACTATATTGTGAGTCAGTTTTTAATTTGACTTTTGATCTTAGTTTCTTACATAGTATCTTAATTTATTTAGATGTGGTTAACGTTAACGTAATGTCTTTATAAAATTTAAGTTCCCTTATAACCAAATTATCAAACATTGCAAAAAAGTTGTGTGAAACTATGAAAAATATATAATACACTAGCTTACCCTGCGCGCGTTGCTACGCCACCAACTAAAAATAAATTTGAAGGAAATATTCAATAAATTTGAAGGAAATATTCAATACACACATATACAATTCATTTTGAGTCACCTTTATTGATTTTGTTCATTCCGAAAAAATTGTGACATTGCAGCGTTTCGATTAAATTCGATATTTATTGAAGGGCTGTGGGATACACAATATTTCTTGTTTTTTTCCATCTGGTGCGTAAACAAATAAATCAGAAGGTTTTCCAACGCGTGAGCAAGCCACATAGAGCTGCCCATGGTGAGAAGCATGGATTCTCCAAATTCAATCCACATACTTGCAACGATTGTCCTTGTGCTTTGTTGATAGTTATTGCGAAAGCGAGTCGCACCGGAAACTGCAAACGTTTAAATTCGAATGGCATATCTGTTGGGATCATTGGGATACGTGGTAACAGTACGTCTTCACCTTTGAATTTTCCAGTCAAAATTGTTGCCTCGATAACATTGTTCATCATTTTTCTTGACTGAGAGTCTGGTTCCGTTACAAAGTCGTGGTGGATTTATGTTTCGAAGAAGAATGATAGGTACGCCCAATTTTCAATATAAGAACGTGCGGTGGCATGCCTGGCAAATCAAGCGAATTCAAAAATTCAGTTGGATAGTTTGATAACTTCGTCTTGATTCACCACAGTATCGATGGACTTATATATCTGTTGTTTCGCCAGGTATTCCATTCTGAATATTGAAGTTAATAGTATTGACATCGATATTTTTGGCTGCTAATATAGCACGCGTACTGAGCCACTGAAGATTTTTTGTAGCTTTGTGCAATGTTTGGAAAAACTTTTTTGCACCAATTCATTTATGCTTTTTGTGATCTTACAGAAGTTTGCTGGCAAGGTGATACATTGCGTAGATTCATCAATTTGCACTCGCCCATTTCCAATATCCATCAATTGTTTTGCAAAATTTTTCAGCCGATGCATCCTGTTGTAGTTGTACACGCATGTTGGTTTTCAAAATCAATTTCTGTATATGGCGCCATAAAACTGATGATTTGAGACATGCATTAAGTTCGTCAGCGGGTGTTGAACGTGGTATAACCGGCAGCGTTTTGTCGAAAATCACCAGACAATAAAATGAGTGCGCCACCAAAGATCTGTTCGTTTCCTCTCAAATCTCGCAGTGTACGATCAATTGCTTCCAATGCTTTCTTGTGAGACATTGTACATTCGTCCCATATGATAATTTGGACACGTTTGGAGTAATTTGCCCATTCCAGAGTTTTTTACTGATGTTGCATGTTGGTGTCTCAGTGTTTTGCAAATTCAACGGCAGTTTCAATGCTGAATGCACTGTTTCGGCCACCATCCAAAAGAGTTGCCGCAATTCCAGATGATGCAATGGCCAGTGCAATATTATTTTGTGATCGTATGGTTGCCAGA
The DNA here is from genome assembly GCF_021130785.1 of Homalodisca vitripennis. NCBI lineage: Eukaryota > Metazoa > Arthropoda > Insecta > Hemiptera > Cicadellidae > Homalodisca > Homalodisca vitripennis. Next base: position 127,418,685 of record NC_060212.1, on the reverse strand, counting down.
ATGAGTGAAAGAAGAAAAGTCTTTCCCTGTACCACCAGGCGCATCTAGGAAAAATAGTCCACCACTCTGTTCTGTAATGGCACGCATATTCTGTCATACGCAATGCGTTGTTCTGGAATCAACTGCGGAAAGATTTATCTGAACAAATGTCCCCAATTCGACAGTATCAAAGTGTGTTTCTCGTTGCAAATCACGATCGAAAAGGTTGTTCGCTGGTCGGTTTGAATCAGGCATTCCCAGTTGCACCAGTGCCTTGTTAGTAATTGCCAAACATATATCTTCAATCAAAATCAATGCCTCATTATACACGTTTGGAGTGAATTGAATGTCCGAATTTTGATTCGCAATGCGCAAAACGATGTAGAATGTCTTCACTCATGTTGTCCTTGTATTTTTTCCCCAAAGATCGTTTGGATTACATGGGAAACAGGTTGTTAAAATGATAGCAAATAACGTACGTATTTGCTGTGGTCGAGCAGTATTCGATGCATCAGCGAGTGCAGTTGTCCCAATGGGCATCATTTTCAAGAAGATTTAGTTTCTGGCAAGCTTGATGATAAGTGGCGCATAACTGACCGTTGACTGTCCTTAAATCTTGGAAGGACATCGGTCCACGTACATTGATTAACAGCAATCGCAAATAGAAACATTCGGTATTGTTCGGGTGAACAGTGTACAGACGACCCAATGCGTCACTGGAATACAAATTGGGATGTCCTTCAACTACTTTACCTTGTTTGCGACGTTGAAACTTTTTAGCCGATGCATTCCACGTGTAGAATTTCGGTACCTCAGAATAAAGTAGAGTCTTTGCAAAGTGATCATCTTGGCACAATGAGTAAAATGCAGTTAAAGTTGTTGCCGGTGGAACCAATGCTCTTGCACGTACATTATCTGTTGTGAAGTACACGCGTTGTCCATTCTCGAGATGCACTGCCAAATGTACTACTGTTTGATGTCGTTCATGGGATTGGAAATGATAAGATGCGCCATACTGCTTCATTGCTGCTAATGTAGCGTCCAAGTTGGTATTGGTTGATTTCATCGAGCGGTGCCGCTAACATTCCCTACTCCGAAGACTGCCATGTCACTTCCTTTGTTGACATACTTGCAAATGTATTTAATCGACTTTACTGAATTGCAATACTCAACATTAATGTGTGCTTTGAAGGTCTTTGAGAGCAATGGTGAATATGGAACAACCCAACGATTATCGACTTCGACATTAACGTTTCGTACTTTCAGAACGATGGATTTTGCCGCCATCTTCAACTGATCGTCGACGATACAGTGGGTATCCGTCATTGCCAGTAATGGTCTCAGAAACCAAGTTTCTTGGGTATCGTTTTCGTGCATTTCCCATCAGACATGCATGGTGAATTGTTATTAAATGCGCCACATGGACCATGAATCATATTTTTGGTAACGACGTCGTCGAATAAGTTTGAATCAATGTCTTTATCTGGTATTTCTGCTGAGATGATTTGGTCAACTTGATTTGGCGTAATTTTATTGACTAACCAAATCAAAATATGTGCATGTGGCAATCCTCTTTTCTGCCATTCAATGGAATACATCCAACAGCGTACCTCTCCAAAAACACGATGCTTGATAATAAAATCCATGAAAGATTTCAATTTTTTGTTTAAATACGCGTGCGGTAATGTCATGGCGGTCCGAAGATGATTGTCCAGCTAACAGAAGTTTCATTAATTTCATCCCACGTAGGATTGCATGTAAATGTGATGAACAAATCTGGACGACCGTATGCACGAACGTATGTTATCGCATCTTGTGCATATTCATGCATGTGCCGTGGACTTCCCGTGAATGTCGATGGTAAATATGACCATTCTTCCTAATTCGTTTGGATTCTTGTTACCATCATTAACGATTGCGTCTCGTAAATGGATGTACTCTTCAGACCGCAACTTGGTTTGATTCAATCGAATATATAAGAAGTCGTTCGGTTTCAATCTTCGCGTACATGTCGACAATGTATTGATGGAACAATTGTCGACATTTTAGTATGTGGTTCTCAGCGTCTTGACGAATCATCAATCGATACGAATAATAATTCATAGCACTGACTTTCTTATTCGTTTCCTCGTCTGTTTGTGGATTTCTCATTTTGATGTTTAAATGATATCCATCTTCTCCTCGCCAAAACAGAATCGGATACTGTAATCCGTCGTATGAACGATGAGTTTCGGAGACTCGTTGAACGTCACCACTTCTGCGATGAAGAATTATGTCGCGTGATTCGAATTCTTCGCCAACTATCACGATCGCCACTTCATCAACTGTTGGTGCATTAAATTGTCTTTCGTATTTGCCAACGGGTCTTTTATATCTGCTCGAATTACAACTGCGTAGTCATCGGCTGGCATTTGTTGAATGGCGGTTTTAAACAACTGAACTAATTCATTGTGTTGATCGAAAAAGGCTTGTAACGCAGCCACGATTTCTCGTTTAGTGCCTGCATTGTAATGACATCGTTGTTCAATTTGTTCATGACTGTTTGCCATGAAATAAATTTGAAGAAACTTGTGATCTGCGTCCGGCAATGGTAGCAGCGATCCGGCACGATGATAAATTTGCCCTTGCACTCTAAATGTTGGCATGTAATTTTCACGTACGATGTTAGTTGCACCGAACGATGTCATTTGAAAACATGAATTGTATTTGCGAATATTTTCCAAGAAAATGCTTCGATTCACGTGTAACACCTGATAACAACGTTGATAGTGGTTCGGGTGGTGGATGTAATTCTGGCAGTATAACTTTTCCATTGGCGCAGCACATTCCTGGTGTTTCATTCTTAAATTTAAGGGCGCCACAATACATACAAATTTTATCCATTTTTTCCAATGACGACACTTGGATGAAGACTGTAATCATTATTACTATCATAATAGAATGCAGCAAGATTTAAATCAATGGTGCAACGTTCGTCTTGATCGAACGTTGCTTATTCTAATATTTTGCAGCCTTCTTTCCCGTTGTTCAGTTGTCCTCAGACGAACGGGCCTGAGTAGTACGTATTCGATTAGTTTTCCCAACCTCAATTTTCGTTGTTCAGATGATTCCGTCGAACGGGTTTCAGCGGCATGTACTCGAATATTTTCCAGCCTTAAATACTCGTTGCTCGTCTGATTCTGAGGCTCGTATTGCTCTTTTCTTCCGAGCTTGAGGTGTAGATCGACCAATTGCTTGTCGCTTTGGAGGCATAATTGTACGGGAACAACGTAAAAAAAATGCGTTTGAATTTATAAGATGTTAATCAGCACTCCGAATCACATAATGTATCCGATCCAATTGAACCGGCTGTTCACACACGGCTAGATGCTTTCTAACTTTATTAATATTATTAATATTAATTCCTTCATAACTATTTTAAATTGTACTTACATTTTAAATAATTTGACAGCTCTATATTTTATAATATACAAAGAACAGCTGATTAAAAATTTGAAAAGACGTTAACATATGTTTGCTGCAATGCATTTCTTATGGGTATTTTCTGTAACCAGTGGGGCGGAAATCCTGAATCGGGAAAGGGGATAACATCAATGGGCATAGCATATAAACCTTCTCCGTGGAAAAATACATATACGTACAAATTTTTCATCATGATCGGTCCAATTAGTTCACGATCCATAAAGGACAAACATACAAACATTCATTTATATATATATAGATTACATTTATTTAATGCTAGTGATACTATGAAAGTTTTATATAATTAAAAACATCTAGGTTATTTTTCCGGAGTTGTCGTACACACATTAAGACACAAATATGTTTTTCCAAAAATGTGTATAATTTCTAGAGGTAAAACCATTATAGAATAATAGAATACATTTCGATTCCTGAATTCTTAAGACATGCACTGCATTGGTTATGCAAATTTTTAAAACAACGTTTTAAATAAATTTACATACACACACTCACGGAAGCAGGCATGCACGCACTCACGCAAGCACACAGGGCATTGTACGGAATAATAAGAATTGATTCAAAAACATGTGTTTTACTAAAATATATAATATCAAATGTATTAATAATTGTACTAAACACTTAATACTTGTAATGCAGGCCTACGTAATTGCTCCTTGCTGCAGTAATTTGTTATGCCATAAACCTATTTCTAAGTATCAGTTATCTCTTTGCTTCTTGGCAAACGCTTGTCTGATTCATCAGTATTTCCCCAACATTTGTTTTTATTGTGGTCTGGCAGTGGTTTTGTCGGTTCAGCTGTTCACTATCGATTTTGATGATAATGTGAATCAATAACGTAATGCCTGCCCTATATTACAGGTTATAAAACTACCCAATACAATCATTTTATGAATTAAATAAACCTGCCTACTTAAACATCTTATATAGTACATAATAACGGTAACTACTTAAATATTTAGATATATTATTAAAAATCCGAAACAACATATATATATATATATATATATATATATATATATATATATATATATATATATATAAAACTGCAAAAATCTTCTAATTCATATAAATAGGTTCTTATTATAACAGAGCACTAAATAATTATCAATTAACAGAACCCCTTAAACTGCAGGAAGTTTTTAGTCCAGTATTGAATAATCGAGTCCTGTTAGCTGTCTGTGTTTTGTTCCATTGTCATATGATCTTCGTGACATATAAAAATTTATACATTATCTCTTTTTTCTATATAAATTCTAAATGTGTAGTTAGTTATGTAATGTGTTACTGAGTCCCATATACAAATGTTATATGATTGTATTGAACTTGCACTATAATTGGACTCTATATGGCCTCTATCACGTAAAACTTTAAGACTATACGTTAATTTATTTTAGAGTTATTATGTAAACAAATATACAGAAAGGCAATTACTAGGCAAATATAATTATATACAATTACTAGTTTCACCGACTAACTCTTACATCAGGTTTTGCTTAGATGCACTTCTTGTTCTGATTCGCATTCTAGACGTTATAGCTGAATTTACGATGTTGTCCCGATCAATTAACAGAAAGTCCATATGCCTCAGAAACATACTTTTATCAATATGCGTTTACTTTCGCCTCCTGTAATATACAGATAGAATAATATGTCTAGGCGCGCGGCCGGTCGGTGGTAGGCTATGTCGCGGGGGGGAAGAGGGGTGTGTGAATCGCTCATTCCTGAAAACATCACGTCCACGCCACGGTGGCGGACTTCAAGCTCGGGCCAGCCGGAAGGGCTTGGCTGACTTGTGACTCATCTTTCCCTCCAGCAAACCTTCCCTCCAAACAATATAATACCAGTGTGACATCTGTTGTCATAGAGTGATCATCGTTAACTTCAGTATTAACAGTGAGTTGTTCTAAGCTGTGTGCAGTTAACTGTGAATAATTATTACGTTCAGTGTTTTTGTATTGTGTTATTTTGTTTTAGTAAGAAGCTTATTTCATAAGCAATATGAGTGACCGCGTGAAATCAAAACTGAAGGGTAGAGTTTTTCACAGTCAAAGTCGTGAAATTGTCAGTGAAAAAGGAGGCTGATGAAAAAACTTTAAGTATTCCCTTTATAGGTATACGTTTATAGGTAAGCCAAAATGTCATTGATTTCACGCTAAAAGAACTGAAGACCGTACTGAGACTGGGAGAAGCTCGCGCGCCGAGTGTTTATAAATATTAAGATAACGCTTAATTTCCCCCGGAATGAGGGGTCGTAAAAAAAAGTTTTTTAGACAAAAAATGCAGTTTAATCGATTTTTTAAAACTTTTTCACGGGAAGTTTGATACTGACCGGATAATAAAACACTTCTTTGCAGAGCGAAAATTTCATGTCATAAAATTAACCACACTAAAACTGTACTTGGTTTTTACTAACTTAGACATTATTATTTTAGAATTGAAATTTTTTATACATATTAGTTGGAAGGACAAGAATGTGTTCTTTAATTTGATATAACTTTTATTACGATAAAGTAATGGCAAAATGCTCATTTCATGTGTTGAATGGAATGGGTTTTGTGAAACGTTGCGCGTGACAGCGAAATAGAACCTCGAGCGAGCCGAACCTTAGTTGAACGGCTAGTAGTGCCAGAGCCGCTCGCCCAGACTAATTATTTCATCTGTACCTAAAGGGTAACATATTCTCAATGCCACAGACGAGTTCGTCTCGTCCAGAGGAAGAAGATAAACATATACTTCTGTCATAAGGGGATATCCTTACTAATTTACATTTCAAAATATGGTTTATAAAGTTTTACTTTATAGGAATTTTCTTGTTTTTTGGACCGTAGTCTGAGAAAAATAGATTGATTAATCATATTAGAGTATATTCATCTGTTTTTCTGCAACTTAATAATTGTCATATAATATGACAAGTCAACCAGTTGGGAGTATCTTATAGGAAACAATTCACAATTATGTTTTTGGTTGTTATTTTTATAGTAGTGTTTACATTCTTTGTTTAATGTTTGTTAATGATGATGTTAGGTTTGAAAGGATAACAGGAACGATGGCAAGTATCAAAATAAGTGTTTAAATAATATTTTGAATGCATTAGTTGTTTCTAAATTTATCACTGGAGCAATCGGAATTAAAAAGTATGTATCAAAATAATTTTTCTGTCTCTATCAACTACTGACAAACCAACGTTCTATAATGGAAATTTAAACAAAGGTTTAAAACTTATTTTATAAACTTATTAATTGTCAAAACATGTGATTCGTGTAAGTTAAATTTGGATTAATAAACATAGATAAATTTCTTAAATTATGAAAGATTGCACTAACATTTGCTACTCCTTCTTTTAATATCCACCTTTCTCGGCTTTTAACAAATATTGTATAACAATAAATAACTAAATTGTTCCACCCATACAAATGCTTATAAACACATTTAGGGATTGGTTATAATTTTTAAGATATAGTAAACAGATTTTGTAGGGAAGTTGAAATAATGTTATACTTCATAGTTTTTTTTTTTTAATATTTTTTTTATTATTTTTGTTGTTGCTAATATCATGCACAAAATTATCAAAGTGGTGAGATTAGATAATATAAGCAGAAAGATGAAACTTAGGATTGTTATGAAATGAAGAATGTTTTAGACACTATAGTAATGTTTTTATTTATTCAGTTTCAATATGCGTTTTCGTCTACATAACTAAAAAATATATCAAAAATATATAATCAGTTATTATGAAAATATATTTTTTTCAGTATCTCATTGAAATTTAAACTCAAACAGTCTCAGATTGTGTAGTGGACCAGGGCCCTCGCGAGAAGAACAGACTACAATGTGGTTCGATCCCGAGGAATCAGCTGAGACAAAGATTGCATAATACTAATGTTCGGAAAAAAATTAAGGGTATAATGAATTTGAAAGTTTGTCAATTATATTCTTTATCTGTGTGAATGTTTGCATCTTGAGTGGTTATATGTTTCATACTTAATCACCCCAAATCTAGTATACACGTATTGGCAAAATTTATTATGAATATTGTTTAGATATTACTATAAGTCTACCCATCTTTTTATTCACAAATAATAAATAATATATAATACTTATTCTAGAATGTTTTAACTGCATAGACAAAATATCATCTACTGTAGTGTGATCTGAATAATGTATGACAAAAGTATTGCTTGAAGTTACTCTAGATGACAATTCGAATGATGTAGTTAATTTAGATACTTGTAAATGGTTTGGTTTATTATTGTAACTTTGATCGTCTATAGTAGCTTTAGAACCGAGAAACGGGGGAACGAACAATACTAAAATAATTGAAACTATACTACCAAATATCTTGAAATGGTGTAGGGAATAATACAATAGCAATATTTTACCCGTGTTTACTTTTGTCAGTGCTGACACATAAATAAGTTGTTGAGAAGATCTTAGGTAGGCAGTACTATTTAAAAATGTTTCTACAAAACCAATAACGTTCTACATTCATAATTATTACTAAACATAGCTCGATATATATATATATATATATATATATATATATATATATATATATATATATAAAACAATAATAATAAATCAATAGAGAAATACATTTTAAATTTTTAATACTTGCAATATGTTACATTCCAAATATAATAATTCTGTTTTATATCCGTAGATTCTTTTATTTAAAAGTACACTCGGATTAAAGTTACATGATTTTCCCTTAACCTTTGCATACGCCAAAACAAAATAAACAAAATTTTAAAAATGACAGATAGTTGATATTAATTTAATTTGTACCTGTATAAGCTAGACACTATTTTGTAGTGAACTAAATATTTATTTCGAATTAAAACAGACGTCCATAGAACCCAATTAACATAAAAACAAATAATTTCGTAGAATAAGTTATTTATGATTTAAATTATAGGTCAATTATTTAAGTTAAATACTAAAATAAACCCTTGAGATAACAGATCATTTTAAATTTAAAATATTTTAATGTCTAATTTTATTTCTATTTTTCCTTTAGGATTGTTTAAATTACTCTGAAAAGGTTTTCATGTACTAGATTATAAATATTACTGTACATGTTAAGTTATTAAATGGATTAGTGAGGCTTTAATGATTTTATTACTATTCAATGGTCTTTATATCGTGGAGTATAGTATGAGTATTCTATATATTCTACAGCCCTTATTATTTTAAGCCGTAACAAATAATAAAATAAATAAATGCATGTCGCTACAAATATGTATATTATAAATTTAAGCGTTTTATACTTTTTATACATCTTATAGTTATTTACAGGAATATGTTTCATGTATGTTAGTATAAAATCTTATTTGAATATTATAATTAAAACAAAACCATAATATTTTGTTTAAAAATATTTAAAGATTATAAAGTATATGTAGAGTAATGAAATTGCTCTTTTATTTATGTTTTTCTACTATTAGTATATCCGTTTACGCTCTCGGTTGAATACAGTGATAGTTAGCCTACGGGTATGGTTATAAATGGTTAGTGTAGACAGCTGAATAAGTAATAAATAGTAATTAAATACTTTATTTTCAAAATGTGCATACATAATTAACAAACATTCTTAAGGCACTAAAACACAACACTATCACAGAACGATGTTGCATGACAAAGTAACGTGATGATACTCGTACATAGTGGATATATCAATCTCTTTATTATATTTCTGTGTAGAGGAGGTAAAAGGCTATTACAACGTGCAATGTGCCAGCAACCCGCAACAACATCCCAAGAACACAACCATAGACATAAACCAAGCGCACTAAATATACATTAATAACTTTTTAAACAATTTATGAGACTTACAAAACACACTTCTCGATTTCTTGACACAGTATAAAACTTGCAAGAAAATTTAGATAAAAACACCAGTACAGGTATATACATACGAATAACCAATGTAAGGATGCATATACCCAAATATACACATACACACATATACATAAATAGATAGCCACACACATACACATTTGAAAAAAAAACACTTAGAAATTAGCAATTTAATAAACATTTTTTTAAACCATAAAGATATACACGATGTAAGAATGGTAGAAAATATTAATTAGCATCTCAGGAGGAGTAGTAATAGTAAAAACGTAGCTATTATCTAATAATACAAGAAAAAATTGCAAAAAATGTACTTAAATGGAACATATAAATAAAACAATTTCCACGTTATCATATATTGTCAACAACCAGGTCTTCAGGTTTTTATTGAAAGGGCCTTCATTTGAGGAATATGATACTGAAATAGGCAAATAGTTAAATAATTTTGGTGCAGAAATGTATAGAATTGTTTGTAAGCTTCTATTCTTGGAAATGGAATGGACACATAATTTAAATTTTGTAATCTTTCTTATAATACATTAAGGTTACTACTCCAATTAAGATAACAATTCTCGAGAGGAAGATATCGTAGCGGAAAACTTTTTAGAAACACGTACAAAGGAAAGGACGAATCACGCCTCCTCGCTCCAGTCATAATTCAAAGTATTTTATTTTAGCACACCATTAAGGGATAAAGAGTTGAATATTAAGTCCCGCCCATACTGCAACTTCGTATTTACCAAGGAATAATAAACAGTTCTTAAAACTGGTAATGGACATACATAATTCAAACGATAAGACTTTCTAAGAACTCCATACAGGTGTCTTTTAAGTAATAAAAGATAGTGCTTCCAATTAAGCCTTACATTTTATGATTCGCTTTTATGGAATACAAAAAAAACTATATTTATTCTGCCGATGGATAATTACATTTTTAAACACAGTTCTTTTAGGTTTTTAAAATTACTAGCTTTAAATAACACCGAGGTAATACACTGTTGAAAAATGAAGCAAAATTAACATTTCAATTATATCATAAGAAGCTGTACAGAGACTCCAGCGTAGGAGGAACGTGATCAAACCGCATTAAATACACATCAAGTAGGAGCTCAGATGATAATTGAGTTCGCAAGTTGGATGCTTGGCTCAGTATTAACTGCAGAAAACTTTGGTATGTTCTTAAAAGTTTTGCAGTTCAGGTTTATTGTACTGATTATAGACATCTTTGTAAATTAGAACAATTTAAGGTAATATTAAAAGTTGAATACCTAACAACTAATGCGTTTAGAGAAAGATTTATTAAAAACAATTATATTTAAAGTTTATTTTAATCCAATGAACGAATAAATGGTACATTAAATTGTATCAGTACCACTTAGCTCCTAGTGTAATTTTTCATTAATAGCTCCAGAAAGTACATGCAAAATTAATCTTTCTTATGTTAATGAATTAAAATGAAAAATGTTATATTAATCATTTTTAAGCTGTGCGTTGTAGAAGATGCTGTTAATATACATGCTATTTTTTTTGAACATAGTACTTGTGATATTAGCTTAATTTTGTGTTCATAATTTTTAAAACTTTTAAGACTTGTATGAACAAGCATCCTTATTCTAAATTTTCATAAAATCCTATAATTGATCTAAGTATGTAAACGCGAGTATACCGGTCCATATTAGGTCTTGCTGCCCTTTGCTAGATGCAATATACGAGGTGAAGATGGCGACTTCCATTGGCTTGACTGTTGCTTCGTTTCTGGGTCATAACCATAGCACCATGACTCATCACTAGTAATTACCTTTTTTCCAGAAAATCGGGATCATTTTCGAGATGCTCTTTCAGAAGGCGGCAAGTTTCAACTCGATGTGCCTTTTGATGGTCAGTCAGAAGTCGAGGAACAAATTTGGCAGCAACCCTTTTCAGTCCTAAATCTCTTGTTAAAATTCGCTGAACCGAGCTCCAAGTTAACCCACTACTCTCTGATAGTTCCTCAATTGTCTGTCGACGGTCGGTGAGCACAAGTTCACGAATTTTCTCAACATTTTCGTCCGTTCGAGAGGTTGATGGACGTCCAGAACGAGGTTTGTCTTCAATCGACATGTCGCCATTTTTAAATCGAGCGAACTACTCGTAGACCTGAGTTTTCCCCATAGCATCATTTTTGTAAGCTGTATTCAACATTAAAATAGTTTCTGCAGCTTTTTTACCAAATAAAAAACAAAATTTCACAGCTGCACGTTGTTCACTTAAACGCCATGACAAAAAACGAAACAAGAACAAAACAGGGTTAGCGAAAACAGTCACTACGAACGAACAGAATGCACTAGGACAACGGAACTGGGGTCACTGAGCTCGCAATGGGTTGCGCGACACACGCCTAGCGGCAGGAATGTGTACTACACGCTGCCGGCTGCCAGCAATACAATTCCGGTTACTTTTGGGTACCCCCTCGTACGTTCAAAAGAAACGACTCCGCAAATATAAAAATAAGAAGTCTTTAGTCTAGTTTCAAGCTCTGAACGTAGGAGAAATTCCCTACCACTTTCTCTACACCAAGCTCAAAAATTCATGGATTTATACACAGATTAAATATCAAACATATATATAGTGAGTGATAATTCTAATGTCATCCACTTCATGAAAGCCATAGACTATTATTTAAGACTATCATGTACATTTATTTAATACCAAATACAGAGAGCTTTCTTTACTTTCCAATTAACGAACCATATTACTACCGTTTCCAATGGCAGTTAATTCTTTTAATGAAATTATGCAATTGTCTGCTGCTCAATAAAAAAAGGAATATTTAAAATGTCATACTTCAAGTATATTTTAAATTTAACATCCTTAATATACTTAACAAATAAATATCGTGTGTATATCTTATTAATAAATATTAAAACAACAAATACCAATTTCATAGTCTAATAGTAAGGGTCATATTATTAATTTATTTATTTACCACCCTGACAGTATAACCAACATTCACTTAAAAGTGAACGATTTTGGTGATAAATCATGTAAATATTCACTGTTCGCAGATATGTTACTAAAGAGGCGTTATTGAATTACACGATCTACCCATACCTCACAAACCAGCACGTTCCATTTTGTAAGAGTCTGAGCTGAATGCAGATGGCCTTTTATGTACTACTGAATCCAGGATACAATATAAACCGTTAAGTTGTCACATAGATCTTTAAGTTTAGACATAATAGATGTTCAAGATAATAGAGGCAATTGTAATTATTATTTTTATGGATTGCTCAGTTTTTAATTTTAAATATTGTAATACAATACCATTAGTATGTCGAACATAAAGATGCATGGTCTATATTATTAGGTGTTACATATTATACCATTCAGTATATGTTTCGATAGTCACAATATTATTCACACAACTTATTTTACCTTACAAATGTTAGTCACATGTATTGTTATAATTTTCAATATCTGTGACAACAAAAATAAATTTCAGATTTTCAAGAAGATAATGATAGTATCCTCCCTGAGGAGGAGTTGTTTTTATTATTTAGTTAGATCGATTAACTGTGAGCTAAGTCTGATTAGTTTCAATTGTGAGTTTTCTGGATATAGATATTTTTATTGAAAATCAGAAGTTTAATACAAAAATCAATATAAGAAACACCAACACATTTCAATAGCTACATTATGACAGTTGTCATCCGTCCCTTGTCAAAAAAGCCATTCCAAAGAGTTTAGCTAAAAAGCACAAAATTCATGCAGTGAAAAATATCACTTAAAACAAAATATTGATAATTTAATATCAACAATTTCTAAAAGGGGTTATCCACGCAAACTTTGATACAGCAAACTGATCACAAAGTCAATATCAATTGGAACAAATAAATCTAAATTTGACAATAATGATCCAAAGTTTTTAACAAAATAACACCCAGGACTTTGTAAAATTAACAATATACTTCGAGTAGCATAAAGTTTATTGGACAGCTCTGCTTCAACAAAAAAAAATTTGTAAATACTTTCCAAAAATTAGATTTAGAAAACCAACAGTTTTGAAAGATATTTTAGTACATGCAAAATTACTTAAGCGCAAAAAACTAGAAACGTGACAGTTGGATCACATCCTTGCAATAAACCCAGGTGTTTAGTTTGCAATATGTGATTTACTTAAAAAACATTTACAAATATTTCTACAGAAAAATTTTAATTTATAAAGTTTATTTTTCATAGCTTATGCTATTTTATTGAATATCTCTAACGCTTTCAACAGGAATTAAAATATATTAGGCCAATAGGGTAAAATAATATGTAGAAAGTGTGACTAAAATGAAAATCTTTAGATTTTAAAACGCTTATAATGCAATAAATTACTTCATTTACCTGTAGCTTTATAAAAACCCCGAAAACAAACTTAGACAAATAAAGGCTGTTATGCACGTAATGTGGTCTTTATAAAGTGTAACTGACCTTGGAGTTGAATAACACACTTTCACTAATATCCATTAAAATTTGTATACATTATTATACTTATTACTGTCGACTTTGACTGGTGGCGAAAAGAAGTTTACTATCTGCTAAGTAGGCAAAAAGAGGAGTTTTATTTACCACTGGACCGTAGCCCCTAGGGATTATTGAAAAAAGAATAGGCCTTTATGTTAATTTTAAAATGTCCTTATAAAAATTGAGTGAAACAGGATTAATATTTTTTTCGTGATTGAAGAAAAACACAAACACACAGTATAATACTATTAGATTTTTATACAATTTAATAAATAATATTTGTACAATTTTAAAAAGGTAAAATTTGTTAATTTAATATTTAAATTTAATTATATATAATTCATGAAAATCTTTTTGCGTGGAATAGATTAGTAAGTGGAGCGAAAGAGGCTTAGTCAGCTTCCTGCAGATTTAATAGGAGGTTGAGGTAACGAAAATTAACCACGTTTTAGGTTGAATACCTTAAGACTGTTATTACATGAATTTATAACCTCATGCATCCGCATTGTGCATTACATACATTATGGAGGAACACGTAAAATACTGATCAAATTTACTTTTTTATGATTTATTTACTCAACATTGTAAAGTATTTCTATGATATATTTATATGGTAAAATAAATAGTATCTTAATCACAAATAATTTATAATCTAGTATATTAATTATATACTTTAAATACACATACTCTAGAAAAAGTACTAATTTTTTTGTGTTTTACCATACTCAGTTACTAAGTGTGGGTTCTTCAATTTGAATGTAATGAAGTAGAGCTGAGTGCCTATAGACTATTCGGACGTGTGTTATTTGTGACATGTGATACAGTACAAATGTAGTTACTAATTATGATGGATAATTCGCCCTGAATTTTAATACGAGTCCTTCGTAACAAAACAATATATAAATTAATTCGTTTTTTGTGTATATAATCATATAAAATTACTATTAAAATATTTCTTTGCTTCTGATATTTCAGCTGTGTGGCAAGTAAATGTAATTTTAATGTATTATCCATTTGTAAAAAACGTCAGTACTACTGTCCTGTAACATCTTTTCATGGAATCGTGCTAAACTGGCACCCAAAAGTCCTACTCTTCAGGACGGGCTATATCTTAATATTATTGATACATTACATCAGTAGACCACTAATTTTCCTACTTTGTATATTGAGCGTGAATAATTTACCAACACCTCATCTTACAAGATGATAATGAACTATTCTTAACGGTCAGTCTAAAAAATATATTTTGCCAATCATAATACGTAAATGCCATTACAATTATTGTACTTTTTAAGTTATAAAATAAAGATTAATTGGCAATTTAATGTAAACCTTTGTCAATTTAGATATTTATTGTGATATTATTATGTTTCTGCAAAATGATACTACCATATAAGAAGATTACATTATAAATTTTATTTAAGACTGTTTCAAACGTAAAGAAAGGTCGTGGAATTCTTACAATACATCAATATTCAATATTAGAAAAAGAGTGTTCTGTGTATAAAGTCATTGTAAATAACACCTTTTATATACTTACAATTGTATAAAAATTATTTATGGTCTGGTTTGTGGATAGGTTTTTTTAATAAACAAAAGTAGTCCCAAAAAATTATAGATAACCTAAAAAGTAGAGAACCAATTATAACACTATCTGTCATGGCTTGTAAACCTATTCCTACAAATCGGTATTTTTTTATATCTTCCACTTTTGATAGTTACATAAGTATCTAAATGCCGTGCGTAGTTTTTCTTGAATACATGACCTGTTCTTATCATATTGGATAGTTATATACACATTCGATGTCATGATTCAGTCAAATTGATATTTTTTGTGTGGCACATTTGGAAGTAGGATTCTCGACTTACACCCATCGGTTAGTACGAGTATGTATACGTACTTGTATACGTAGGACATGTTCTATAGCCAAGTATATAGGATGTGAGTACAGGGGAAATCCCTTAAAGTATCATGGCTCATGAAATAGGTAGTTTTATTTCTAATGCATGTTCAGAATTATTGCAATAAGTATTGGATTTCATATAGAGATTACATGTCGTATTAGGTTTGGGGAAAAATGTTTACCCCATATCGTGGGACCTACGACTAAACTCCAGAATAATTTTTAAGTCTTGGGTTGTGGTAACTCATCCTTCTTATAGTTGATACACTCCTTCAGGGGATGTGAGTAACAAATAATTTACGTGTTATAACAATGCCTATGTATTTTTATTTACGCTTAAGTGAAATCAGTTAATAAGTTAATCCATACAACCA
Source organism: Homalodisca vitripennis (assembly GCF_021130785.1). Taxonomy (NCBI): domain Eukaryota; kingdom Metazoa; phylum Arthropoda; class Insecta; order Hemiptera; family Cicadellidae; genus Homalodisca; species Homalodisca vitripennis. Next base: position 127,402,604 of record NC_060212.1, on the reverse strand, counting down.
AATAAAGCTGGCAATAAAAAACCAACGTGTTCAAAGTAATTAAATTTGTCAATGATTAAACAAGGTCTACAATGTTAATTTTAAAATAATTGTATAGTTATTTTCTTACTCAAGGATAATTTAGATAGAGCAAAATATATGTCAACAAAGTATGCATATACAATGGATTTTATGTCCGTTCATATCTAAAGTAGACTGTAAAAAATCTTGTTGATGATATTAGTTTTTTTACAAAATCGTGATCAAGGATGTAATAAAGGTAAAACCTTTAACTGTTATATAATTTTTTATGAACACTACGACCAAAGATTAAGTGCCTTGTATATCACAGATAGTTGACATAAAAAAGTTTAGATTCGATTTTATATGTTATGGCTTAACTGTTATAAAGATGCTGTTTGAATTACCTTCTTTAGTACGTCAAGTAAGGTATAGTTGAAAAATATTTGTAAAAAACTGAGTGTTGGAGCTAAATTAATTTCAGTAGATGTATACTTAGGTCAAGCTGTTACAGATAAACAAAAGGTTTGTAGATCCTATTGTATATCTTCAGTCTGACAAGGATCTAGGTTAGGTGTGTTTCCAGTCACTGAATCAAGAAGACTTCGGGTGATTTCATTTCAATTGATACACATATCTCTCTCTATCATAACAGTTTCAATAAAAACACCTATTATCCTGGCGCAGTTATGCGGTATTTTATTCAATTCACTACAAACCAAAAGTTTCTGGAACTCTCAGACAGAAAGTAATAGTTTATTCCATAAAGACAAACAGTACTGTATGAAAAACTGATTATATATACACGTGTTTTTATTGTAAGGCTGTAGCGCAATGAACTTGACTATCATCTCATTCCAATTTAACAATAAAACCATCTTGTAATAGTTTATACGCTATTTTCAGCTCAAATCGCAATAGCTGCCTGGTTTAGACCAGCCTCTGTAGCTTTGGTATTGATCGTATCCCTCCAATTGCGGCTTGGATGAAAAATAGTCATTTTACCTAGTTATACAATGTTACCAATAGTTTTTTGTGCGTAGTGTAGGAAATCAATTATACAAGAGGGAACGTAAACACAAATAAATAAGATTGTTTCGGGGTTTAATACAATTATTGAAAGCATATTAAGCAAAGACAGCAAAAATATGAAGTTAGTCATCTGCACAATCGAATAGATGGGATTGTAGAGTTGATTGGTCTATTATTTTGTTCCATAACTATACTATTAGCATGCAGGTTTAACGATAGTATTATCCCTGCCCAGTAAGTACCCAGGACGCTTATTTCAGCAATAAATAATCGATATATGGTTCTAATTTTGAACTATGAAGTTACACTTAAAAAACAATAAATATGATTTGTTAGTCCAAGACTTTTTTTTTGCTAGTTGTCTATTTGTCGTCCTCTACATCCCCATCCAATCCCGATAGAGTAGGAAGCTAAGCTTGTAATATAAAAAAATCTGTTATTGTACTTTCTGATCTGTATATCGAGATATCTCCAACCATTCTTATAGCGATAGAAACATACGTCCATTTAAAGTTTTTGGAACTCCAATCGTCTCTATACAGGGGATCTGCAAAAGGGATATGATCAGGAATCCTTAATTTTGACAGATAAGTTGCGTGTTGTATGCATCAAGAAACTTCTTTATCAAGTCATGTAATTCTAAAGAACTCACCTTTTGTAACCAGACTAACAATAAATTTAAGATGTCGCTCAAGGAACAGAGATATATGAAGACAATCGGGAAGTTCTGTGCAAGAGATTGTTCAGGCATATTTAGGTCTAATCTGTTTAATATTTCAATGTCATACCTTATTTTCCTATGCACCTATGCACTTCATCTTTAGTATCATACTTTCTTTTGGATCATACTTTAGTAATGCGTGAAATAATTTTATTAATAATGACGACATAATAATATTAAATCCCACAATTTCGTGAATAATGCTATAAGGTTTTCTAAACAGTAATCAGGTAGCATTTGTATTAAACGTTCAGAATGGTTAAAACATTATGTAAAACACATAATGGAACTAACAAGCTCGTTGTGAATCCATTCACGTCGGCTCAGCCACGTAGCAGCCCATTGTAGCACGTTTATGGCCGCCTGCAGTTGTACCTTACCTTCATAACTTTCTGAATACCTAATTCTCTTGTTGTTCTCCAACTATGGAAATATCAACGTCTACAGAGATGTTCCAGCTTAGAAGGTTTCAGAATAATTAGTGTAATCTATATATTTTAAGAATTTTTAGGAACCAGATGATGCAGTATGTAAGTTTCAATGTACCAGTCGTAAGAATTCTATCGAAGGTCTACCTGAATCATCTGACTAGTGAACGAGAAGGTCTCGATATTTAAAGAATCAGTTATTCAAAAAACATTGTAGGATGTATATACTGCTATTGTTACAAATGAAGAACAATTTTAAAAAGTTATCCAGCCAATATTTGTTTAGTATCTTTCGAATTAATACTTTAGCGCTGATATTTATGTACGATCATTATTCAGGAACATCTGTTTGCACTACTCGTCAACTTATATCCGTCAAGCTCAAATAACAAAGTATCCACACTTCAGTCAATGTAAATAAATCAAATTTGAAAGTAAACCAGTTCTATCATTATTCCTACACTGTGGAAAAAAATATAATACTGATTAGGCTAGATAAATAAGTAAAAATAAGAAAAGGCGTAGCGTTCTTGAAAGAAGCATTCTTTATCACTAATATCCTAAAATAACTAATTAATAAATCATAAATAGAATCATAGTTTATTATCCAATTCACGATAGTTAAAAAGTTAAGGACTTTGATGAAAAAGGGCATTGTGATAACGATCAAACACTCACAGTGATTTAAAAGGGACTACAAACTTCTTAAGATATATATATATATATATATATATATATATATATATATATATATATATATATATAAAACCTGAAATACCATACACCTGAAGTATATTGCAATGGTCGGAAGTAGACACTTTTTGACTAAAAAGACTATTAAGATCATAATTCAGTCTGTATATTTCTACACTTGATACCATGAAAAGTAAGTGACCAATAGAATGTAAATTCTGCTTCAATCTTCATTATTTTACAAAAGGCAATGAGTTTGATAAGCTAATCCATGGGAATGGTTGTGCGATAGTGAATACTTTGACCTTGGGCTTATAAGTAACTACGACGAGAATGAGGACATAGCATAATATATAAAGTATTAAGCAAGCTGCGTAAGTTTAAAGATAATTGGAACATATCATATTTTTATTCACCAAGTAAAATGAAAAACAATAGAGTCAATGTTACAATTTGGAGAAAGGACCTGACTACAGCATACTCTGGCGTTGTAGTACCCTACATACTTCACCAGAAATACATTATTCAATGAATGCTGTGAAACTAAAAAGCTAAATTTCAAACTTAACATATGGCAAAATATTTCCAGCGAGATGAACTTGTTATTTTACAAATGCTAATAAAACTTCATTTCCGCAGAGGAAGTAATGAGTGATGTATAATTTATGCCTTAGTAGGCCGAAATCGTTCTGTGTTATTTCTAGCGGAGGAACGTAAACATGTATTTCTTCTATGATGACATATGTCCAAAAGATTTCTGGAAACCAAATTTACCAAATTTTCCAAATTCACCGTAATCTTACCTTGTATTACTAGTAGATATATCAGTCCTTTCACTAGACTGACCTAACTATGGATGTACAAAAAATTTTAGGATCGATGCTGTATTACTGATCTTGCAGGTACCTCAAATAACGAAACTCGGCGGTTATTACTTTATAGCCTGTCATGAGGGGAGGGAGGAGAGAGAGAGATAGAGAGAGAGAGAGAGAGAGAGAGAGAGAGAGAGAGAGAGAGAGAGAGAGAGAGAGAGAGAGTGAGAGAGAGAGAGAGAGAGAGAGAGAGAGAGGGAGAGAGAGAGAGAGAGAGAGAGAGAGAGAGAGAGAGAGAGAGAGAGAGAGAGAGAGAGAGAGAGAGAGAGAGAGAGAGAGAGAGAGAGAGAGTACCTGTATTAGAGCGAAGAAACCTTATTGTCCATTCATGTCGCCTCCGTCACGTGATAGTAACCACGTCCACGTCGCTGCTCATATGCGTGAATTTTTCCATGTAGGGCCACAACTGTCCTTTTTTTTAATGTTGTATCATAGAAGTCTTTATGCCATATTTATGTTTTATTTTTTAATTATTTCTTTACTGCGCCTATTCTTAACTATCTGTATTGCCATTCCTTACAAACTATTTATTATAATACGAACGGCTTACTGACATTTACATCTCTTGCATTTTTACTCAATGTTTGTAACTCCGCCAAACCGTTATTTACGACAATTTTACTGGCTTGGAAAACAAAACGAATAAGGGAGTGTTTGTTTATCTAGTTAACATTTAATTTTGTCTGCAGCGCAGTTTCATCAATCTGCCCTACCAGTGTTGACAGAGTTGTGTATTACTCCCAGAACATTGTAGTGGCTATACAATATTAAAGAAGGGTATTACTGGTTTAAATTATACTATTGTGGTTAACCACAAATATTATGCTAGATTATAAAACTATGAGTTTAACTTACGATATAAACTTCGACCGATGTACACTAACTTTTTTGCTCAAATCTTTTGGTACCTTTCATTCTAAATATGTGGAAATTATAATACACTATACATTGTCGCGGTATTTTTAAGGTTTAGAAAAGTTTGTTTTAAGGTAAACCTAAAATAGTTAAAAAAACTTTTTCTGCTCTGGATAATATATTTGATAACTATTCAAGAACAAGTAATGAGGGTCTGTTTTAGCAACCACGATATACACAATTTTACCAACGCCCACAATCCCAACTTTGCTATGTGTGTGTGGTCACGGTCTTGCACATAGATATTTAGTTTTACTTGGAAAAAATATGTGTTAATCCATATTATGACTAAAATATATCACAATACTTAAGCATTTATGTTAACCGGTATTCCATATCGGACATTTAATTTTATAACGTGTAATTAATTGTATTACTTGTTATACTGATACCTTGTTCTCGGTGGCTTCACAAATAGTCAAATTTATAACTACTTATTACTTATTATAATAACTATATTACGTAATTCTTAGTATTAAGTACTCTATATAATTTTTTAGGGAACGAGTTACTAAGCTGTGTTAGCATTCGTTTATGGAGAACATTTTTGAAGTTCTGCTTATAATGTAAACGAGAGTATGATAATGCAAAGGTTTCTGAGACTTTACTAAAGGTATAAACGCAAAGAAATCTAAATGTAGATTTTATGTTTATGGTGATATTATTCCCAGCGTTTAAGGATTACGATTTAGCTAAAACCCTTTTAAAAGGACCTAGTTTAACTTGAAGTTAAAGTGTTTATTTAAATTACTATTTGGATCATAAAGCTTGTGCCGACCTAAACTATTACAAAATCATTTAATTGATGTTTAAATGATCAATGTAAATTTGTATTCAATGTAACGTACACAAGTTGACATATGTATAAGTCGACCCATTGATACGTTTATGTTCAACCCTTTACTTAACATGAATTAATTTATATTTACAATTTCCATATTTAACATTATCATTGTTGTCATGCACTAAAACCTTCCAAGTAATAAGTTAAAACTCGAATTTATTAACTTTTACTTTAACCCTGTATATTATATAATAGTATGTTTAAATATAAATTAGTCATTGAAATGGACACCCTTGTATTCCACATCCAATGAGAGTGAAAAACTGTTTTTCGTTTGTGTTATGTAAGATTTGATTATTAATTATGTTGTAAGCATTGTGAGGAAGTATTACGTTTTTATTTTATATAATTTATGCAGTAATTTATTTTAGAGCTTTACGAGAGTTTTGCAGATGATGTCTTATGATTGAAATAAAAGTACCTCAATCAAATCTAAAACATTAATAATGTTTTAAATCACTAAACCATTTTTATGTTAAAATGAAATTTTGTTTACCACTTCTCAGTTAAATTCTTTCATTCTTAACATTTTCATATTTAAAAAAGTGTAACTATGTGTTAATTCATGGTATTTATATTAAATAATTAATATTCAAGAAGTTTATATTTAACTAATAAAGACAATTTTACCTGATGTTGAAGAAAGACCAATAATCGTAACAATTACTTTTTTGGAAAATAAATATTATCCGATTCTGTAAAAAACTAAATTTAAAATTCTAAATACGATAGTGATAAAAAAATTTGATTGTAAAATATGTTTAAATGCAATTGGTGATAAGAAATGAAAACTTCTCTAAATTAAATGACAGTTCAATTGAAAATACTATTTGTTCTTATAGGCTTTTTTCTAAACTATTTATCTCATCAGTATACACATCTGAGTTGGTTTTGACGTTGTTTAGTAAAATCTGTAGGAACCAGTTGTGACACATTTTCCTTGAGAGCTTTATTACCGATTATCTGTACTTTAATAATTGTGGCGGTTACGTTTAGAAAGCTATTGGTGCTGGCGTTTATATTTCCATTATCTTACCACTATCATGCCTTGTTTTATGCCATTAACAATGCCTTGCGTTTATTCACTGAACGGTCTGTAAATTTTAACATTACTAATGAAAACTCAAATAAGAATTTACAGATATTTTGGGTTTTTCTTTTTTTTGGCTTTATTATTTTTCCATCGAAATAACATTTACTTATGGGTCATGCATTAAAACAGTAACAGCTAGCGTCTCATGCAAATATCTCAATAAGTTAAATATCATGCTAACACAGGCCGAAGGTAATATAACTAATACTTATGAAAATACTGTACATAATAAATAACAATACAGGCAATAAAATTATTAACAATTAATAAACTGTAATATATATATATATATATTTATATATGTATATATATATTTATATATGTATATATATTTTATATATGTATATATATATATACGTAACAAAAACGCTTCTCATAACAGGATCATGACAATACAATACATTTATAACAAATTATTAGTCTAACAGGTATTAATCTATTTTTATGGATCCTGATTTCGATCTTGATCTTAATAGTATTGAGGCACACCCTTTACAACTATACTTATTTCTTTGGCCTAATTGTTGTAAGTTGTATAACTTTTAGTTATTAAAATATAATAAGGGATCAATTAAATATACCTAATATTATTATCTGGTAAAACCACTAAGCTTTTATCAGAAAAAACTTTAATTAAACGTTTAGGCAAACTGATACATAAAATGGGATTTATTTTGCATACGAAAAGTTAAATCTTGTAGGAGGGGATAAAAATATTTAAAAGTTAATTTTACATTTTTTTACAGCATTTGTCTACCTATAAGTTCAATATTATATTATTATGGAATATATTATGGAAATGACCTGGACGTAGAGTTATGACAGCTGTCGGAGCCAGTTGCAGGGACACATTATAGCAGTCTCTTGAGAGCTTTGTTACCAGTTCCCTGGATCACTGGCTGCTATTGTTCTCTAACCATTATGTTTTGACAGGCGTTTATGTTTCTATTATCATACTACCATCATAGGTTGTTCGATATCTCCATTCACTGTTCAGCCCTTTAGATACGTATTTGACCATTGAAAAGATTGATAAAAATTAATGTTTTATAGTTCTAAAATACTGCATAACTTTAGACATACATTAAATAAAAAAGCTAAAGGTTAAAATTAGGAGACTCCGTGTCTGAATGTGAATATTTCCTACGTAGTTTACGGTTACGTCTAAATGAATGATTTCTTTCCTGTTATTGAATAGCTCTTAAAACCAGTTTAATATGTAACGTCCAGTCAGAAACTTATTGTAGGAAAACCTAAATTTGCAGTTTAAACTAAAATAAACGGAATAAAATTATAGAGGATGAAGTAGGAAGTAGTGATAAGAAAAGAGCATTAAAGCGCTACAGGCAGGAACTGTTTTGGTTACATTCAAATTTAACTCTTCGGAGTTCATGAATGTTGTACCGTACCGTAATGTAGTAGAACATACTTTTTGTATGTATTAGCACGCGTGGTCCTTTTTTCTCTCGTGAACGTTGTACCTGAAGATCTTGCTGCCCCGTAACCTTTCACTCGCTTTCTCAGTACAAAAACATGATTTATTATAATAAATTATTCCTTTTGTGTGAGACTTCTCCTTTAAATGTATTATAATGAATATTTTTGTAAAATTAATTACATGTGCTTTTGTCGTATTTGTAATAACAATACAGATATAAGTTGTAGTGACTTTCCTTCTGACCAGACCACGTAGTCGTAACAAGTTGTAAAAATAAATAGCTAATCCCAACGATATTTTATTTTCTAGAAATAATTTTTTCTAGGTGAGTTCGAGATGAAGTTCTGATACCGCAACTTCGAGTTTAACATCTGAGTCTAAATTTGTGACCTACTTTATGATTTAGACTTCTAATATTCTACTTCTTTTAAGCGGCTACAGTTTTAAAATTTTAAAGTTGTGTTCGTAGGTTTTATGTGTGGCTTTAATAAACTTTAAAATATAGGATATATATTATTACAACATCAAAACATCTTTAAACCCATATTATTTGTCCATTCACCACAATGTAAAAGACCAAGGAGTGTTTAAAGGGCTGACTCTTTAAGCATTTATTTTTGAAATAAAGTACCATCTTCTTATTGTATTTCTTAAAATAATGCATTACATATTTCAAAATAATTGCAACAACTACTTATATACGAACCGAATTCCTTAACTTTATTTAATTTAACTATACTTGATTGAATGTTAGGATTCATTTATATGTAATTTACCGCCGGCCCTAACAGAACTAAAACTGAAAAAGTTTATATGTTTAACTTCGACATCTCAGGTAAAGCAACACCATTGAATCAACAAAAAGTAAAATATTTATTATTATTTGTTAGAGACGATTAGTATTAAACACTAGAGCCTAATCAAAAATATTATCCTTTTAGAAAAATTATATTTTGTGGAACATTTTGTAAGTTCAGGGTCTGTGATTAGTAAATTAGACAAAATTCTGCAATAAGGGTCATACATTGTAAGCAAGGTATCATAAAGCTTTAGAAACTAATAAAGGAAATTTAATAATATAATACGAATTTCATCCATGCTAGGTCAGAAAGGGAGGGTATTGAATCAGACCGTTTTCTAATATAGTACACTTAAGTAATAGACATTACACCGTCACAAAATTAGAACAACTGACCATGATGCACCAATTAACAGGATTTATCTAGTCAGCTAACGATTAATTAACATTTATTGCTTATCTGAAGATTGAGTTAAGTGTGTCAAGCTATCAATCCAAGAGCCGAGAGCCAATTCACATTGTGTAAGCTTGATTTTCTTAAAATCAATTGAGGAAATACTTAAAAAAAATGTTGTTCACCGCACTATTTATACTATATGTCAAAACTAGAGGTTAGAAATACGGTTAACCGTTACAGACTTATATAATAGACAATTTTTCTTATTAAAAAAACCGAATATTTTACTAGACGAGTCGACTAAAAAAAACGAAGAATTGTTTACGAAATGAATTTTTAAACAAAACAAATAAGTTGCTTCAAATATATTGCATATATAACTAATACAAAAGAAATATTTTTTTAATTTTAAAGATAATAAATATGACTAATGTTTAGAAACACAAAAAAGCCAATTAATTGGCAGCAGGTTTTTTTAATTAGTTATAAATTTATGAATGTAAACGATTACTTCATTGTCTGTTGAAACGTATTCTGTAATAGATTTGTGCGGTGGTGAATAAACTGAACCGGGTGGTGATGAATTGCATTATCAGTAACCTTCCAGTACGGTAAAATGTGAAGTTTAATTGCGGAAAAGTTTAAAACTTTGAATGCGAAGCTTTAATTCGCGTCCTGCCACGGCCAGAGAAATATAGCCACTACATTTCCCGTGCTGTTTTAAACTGACTCTTGTGATGGAATTTACGGCGTCAGGTTCCAAAATTCCAATATTTATCTTTCGGCCGTTTTACTGCCCAATATTAGTTGCTTATTGTCACGTTTCAGCTTAAAAATGTTTTTTTTTTGCAACAGTTCGTACCATCAGTGGACATATAAGAAAGCGGAATATTATAAAAATGTTATATTGAGATTAAATATAATAAGTGTAAAAATAGTTAAGTTAAATAAGTTAAAATTTTAAATTATCTTAGAATTGAATTTAATTATATATTATACACTTATAAGATCAATTTAAATGCTTGGAATATTTTGGATTGTAAAATATGTCATCCTAGGATATTCTATTTTATTAAAAACACAGGTCAGATATTGTCCTCTATGAGCTCAAGAAACTCTAGGTAATAATTTACTGAAATCTAAGTGTGAAGAGTTTACGTGGCCTTATATAGTTATAAAGCAGTTATCCATGCTTGAAATCTGATTACCATAAGAGTATATTTCAGTTAAGATCATCAAATCTTTATTACGTGAATAGTTTGAATTGGGTGGGTTTCATCCTTGAAAAAAACAGGTGTTTCATTTTAATAATTAGTTGATTCATAAACCATTTAAAAACAAGTTTGTATTCTATGCATTACATCAATAGAGAAATATTTCCAGCTTTAGTGCACCAATTATTTAGAAGTAACCTAATGAACTCCCTTAGTTCAAATCTGATCCTTTATTATATCGACACATTTCTTAGTTTTTCATTGTTCCTAGTTCTCAATCTTTCCTTATTCCCATCCTGAATACTAGAAAAAACCTACATATATGCGAAATCACTCGTTTGTATGATCTGAAGGCTGCAGTCAAAAAACTTAGTCAGGTTCTGGGTTAACTTGCATAGTTATTCTTGATCTAGGCAATGAGTTGATATGAGCAATGAATAAGAATTCTGAGAAGCTGTCTTATACCATTACTCGACAACTTAAAAAGTTTTTTATAGCATTCACAATAATTGCTTTATTTCCTTAAATGTACTTAAGGTTTTTTAAATTATATAAAGTTGAAACATCAAAATTAAAGTATTTGACTCTACACAATTAGAAAGATGATTAAGAGTAATTTACAGATCCTAAAATTCAATCATAGCTTTGTGACAGATACTCATCAACTTGGAGGATCTAAACCAATGGTTATATATACAAGGGGTTCCTAATTTGTAATTAGCCTACTGTCCATCATGTAGAAAGGTCATTTTCGAATGCTAAGTCAAGTAATAATTATACTCGTCAAAAATTTCATTTTAAAGGCAAAACCAGGACTTAGGTAACAAAATGAAAGTCTATTTTTGTCTATTTTATAAGATTTATTTCCGCCATTTAGCTTATTAATTTCTGAAATATAGACAAGGGCATTTCCTTCATAAAAAATATATTATAAAATGTGCTATTTGATTATGTTTAAGGCAAAATTTGTATTATAATAGCCAAATATTACCTGTCAGTGAAGGTGGAGTTTTTTCACGTAATAATTGGTTTTTTTGTGTTTCTAAACATTAGTCATATTTATTATCTTTAAAATTAAAAAAAAACATTTCTTTTGCATTACTTATATATGCGATATATTTGAAGCATCTTATTTGTTTTGTTTAAAAATTCATTTCCTGAAACATTCTTCGTTTTTTTAGTCGACTTGTCTAATTAAATACTTTTTAAATAAGAAAAAATGTCTATTATATTAGTCTGTAACGGTTAAACGTATTTATAACCTCTCGTTCTGACATATATTACATATAGAGCGCTGAACAACGATTTTATTTAAGTATTTCCTCAATTGATTTTAATAAACCAAGGATTATGCAATGTGAATTGGCTCCCGGCTCTGGGACTGTTAGCTTGACCACACTTAAACCCAATCTTCAGATAAGCAATAAATGTTAACTAATCGTTAGCTGACTAGATAAATCCTGTTAATTGGTGCATCATGGTCAGTTGGTTCTAATTTTGTGACGGGTGTAATGTCTATTACTTAATTGTACTATATTAGAAAACGGTCTGATTCAATACCCTCCCTTTCTGACCTAGCTTGGATGGAATGAATTCATATTATATTATTAAATTTCCTTTATTAGTTTCTAAAGCTTTAAGATACCCTGCTTATAATGTATGACCCTTATTGCAGAATTTTGTCTAATTTACTAATCACAGACCCTGAACTTACAAAATGTTAGAACAAAATATAATTTTTCTAAAAGGATAATATTTTTGATTAGGCTATAGTGTTTAATACTAATCGTCCTCTAACAGATAATAATAAATATTTTACTTTCTGTAGATTCAATGGTGTTGCTTTACCTGAGATGTCGAAGTTTAAACATATAAACTTTTTCGGTTTTAGTTCGTTTAGGGCCGGCGGTAAATTACATATAAATGAATCCTAACATTCAACAAGTATAGTTAAATTAAATAAAGTTAAGGAATTTGGTTCATATATAAGTAGTTGTTGCAATTATTTTGAAATATGTAATGCATTATTTTAAGAAATGCAATAAGAAGATGTACATTATTTCAAAAAGAAATGCTTAAAGAGTCAGCCCTTTAAACACTCCTTGGTCTTTTACATTGTGGTGAATGGACAAATAATATGGGTTTAAAGATGTTTTGATGTTGTAATAACATATATTCTATATTTTAAAGTTAATTAAAGCCACACATAAAAAACCTACGAACACAACTTTAAAATTTTTAAAAACTGTAGCCGCTTAAAAGAAGTAGAATATTAGAAGTCTAAATCATAAAGTAGGTCACAAATTTAGACTCAGATGTTAAACTCGAAGTTGCGGTTTCAGAACTTCATCTCGAACTCACCTAGAAAAAATTATTTATAGAAAATAAAAATATGGTTGGGATTAGCTATTTATTTTTACAACTTGTTACGACTACGTGGTCTGGTCAGAAGGAAAGTCACTACAACTTATATCTGTATTGTTATTACAAATACGACAAAAGCACATGTAATTAATTTTACAAAAATATTCATTATGATACATTTAAAGGAGAAGTCTCACACAAAAGGAATAATTTATTATAATAAATCATGTTTTTGTACTGAGAAAGGGAGTGAAAGGTTACGTGGCAGCAAGATCTTCAGGTACAACGTTCACGAGAGAAAAAAGGACCACGTGGTGCTAATACATACAAAAAGTATGTGCTACTACATTACGGTTACGGTACAACATTCATGAACTCCAAAGAGTTAAATTTTGAATGTAACCAAAACAGTTCCTGCCTGTAGCGCTTTTAATGCTCTTTTCTTATCACTACTTCCTACTTCATCCTCTATAATTTTATTCCGTTTATTTTAGTTTAAAACTGCAAATTTAGGTTTTTTCCTACAATAAGTTTTCTGACTGGACGTTACATATTAAACTGGTTTTAAGAGCTATTCAATAACAGGAAAGAAATCATTCATTTAGACGTAACCGTAAACTACGTAGGAAATATTCACATTCAGACACGGAGTCTCCCTAATTTTTAAACCTTTAGCTTTTTTATTTAATGTATGTCTAAAGTTATGCAGTATTTTAGAACTATAAAACGTTTAATTTTTTTATCAATATTTTCAATGGTCAAATACGTATCTAAAGGGCTGAACGTGAATGGAGATATCGAACAACCTATGATGGTAGTATGATAATAGAAACATAAACGCCTGTCAAAACATAATGGTTAGAGAACAATAGCAGCCAGTGATCCAGGGAACTGGTAAACAAAGCTCTCAAGAGAATGCTATAATGTGTCCCTGCAACTGGCTCCGACAGCTGTCATAAAACTCTACGTCCAGGTCATTTCCATAATATTGAACTTATAGGTAGACAAATGCTGTAAAAAAATGTAAAATTAACTTTTAAATATTTTATTACCCCTACAAGATTTAACTCTTCGTATGCAAAATAAATCCCTTTTATGCATCAGTTAAAACGTTTAATTAAAGTTTTTTTCTGATAAAAGCTTAGTGATTTTAACCAGATAATAATATTAGGTATATTTATTTGATCCCTTATTATATTTTAATAACTAAAAGTTATATAACTTACAACAATTAGGCCAAGGAAATAAGTATAGTTGTTGTAAAGGGTGTGCCTCAATACTATTAAGATCAAGATCGAGATCAGGATCCATAAAAATAGATTAATGACTGTTAGACTAATAATTTGTTATAATTACATTGTATTGTCATGATCCTGTTATGAGAAGAGTTTTGTTACATATATATTACCGTTTATTAATTGTTAGTAATTTTATTGGCTATATTGTTATTTATTATGTATAGTATTTTTAGAAGTATTAGTTATATTAGCTTCGGCCTGTGTTAGCATGCTATTTAAACTTATTGAGATATTTGCATGAGACGCTAGCTGTTACTGTTTTAATGAATGACCCATAAGTAAATGCTATTTAGATGAAAAAATAATAAAGCCTAAAAAAGAAAGACCCAAAATATCTGTAAATTCTTATTTGAGTTTTTCATTAGTAATGTGAAAATTTTTAGACCCTTTAGTGAATAAACGAAAAGCATTGTTAATGGTATAAAACAAGGTATGATAGTGATAAGATAATTGGAAAATATAAACGCCAGCACCAACAGCTTTCTAAACGTAACCGCCACAATTATTAGATTACAGATAATCGGTAATAAAGCTCTCAAGGAAATGTGTCACAACTGGTTCCCACAGATTTCGCTAAACATACGTCAAAACCAACTCAGATGTGTATACTGATGAGATAAATAGTTTATAAAAAAAAGCCTATAAGAACAATAGTATTTTCAATTGAACTGTCATTTAAATTAGAGAAGTTTTCATTTCTTATTCACCAATTGCATTTAAACATATTTTACAATCAAATTTTTTTATCACTATCGTATTTAGAATTTTAAATTTAGTTTTTTTACAGAGTCGGATAATTTTTATTTTCCAAAAAAAAGTAATTGTTACGATTAATGGTCTTTCTTCAACATCAGGTTAAATTGTCTTTATTAGTTAAATATAAACTTCTTGAATATTAATTATTTTAATATAAATACCATGAATTAACACATAGTTACACTTTGTTAAATATGAAAATTTTAAGAATGAAAGAATTTAACTGAGAAGTGGTAAACAAAATTTCATTTTAACATAAAAATGGTTTAGTGATTTAAAACATTATTAATGTTTTAGATTTGATTGAGGTACTTTTATTTCAATCATAAGACATCATCTGCAAAACTTTCGTAAAGCTCTAAAATAAATTACTGCATAAATTATATA
The DNA here is from genome assembly GCF_021130785.1 of Homalodisca vitripennis. Lineage (NCBI taxonomy): Eukaryota > Metazoa > Arthropoda > Insecta > Hemiptera > Cicadellidae > Homalodisca > Homalodisca vitripennis. The sequence continues at coordinate 127,387,353 of NC_060212.1, read as the reverse complement.
AAATAAAAACGTAATACTTCCTCACAATGCTTACAAACATAATTAATAATCAAATCTTACATAACACAAACGAAAAACAGTTTTTCACTCTCATAGGATGTGGAATACAAGGGTGTCCATTTCACTGACTAATTTATATTTTAAACACACTATTTATATAATATACAGGGTTAAAAGTTAATAAATTCGAGTTTTTAAACTTATTACCTTGGAAGGTTTTAGTGCATGACAACATTGATAATGTTAAATATGGAATTGTAAATATAAATTCATTCATGTTAAGTAAAGGGTTAAACATAAACGTATCAATGGGTCGACTTATACATATGTCAACTTGTGTACGTTACATTGAATACAAATTTACATTGATCATTTAAACATCAATTAAATGATTTTGTATCAGTTTAGGTCGGCACAAGCTTTATGATCCAAATAGTAATTTAAATAAACACTTTAACTTCGAGTTAAACTAGGTCCTTTTAAAAGGGTTTTAGCTAAATCATAATCCTTAAACGCTGGGAATAATAACACCATTAAACATAAAATCTACATTTAGAATTTCTTTGCGTTTATACCTTTAGTAAAGTCTCAGAAAACCTTTGCATTATCATACTCTCGTTTACATTATAAGCAGAACTTCAAAAATGTTCTCCATAAACGAATGCTAAACACAGCTTAGTAACTCGTTCCCTAAAAAATTATATAGAGTACTTAATACTAAGAATTACGTTACATAGTTATTTATAATAAGTAAATAAGTTGTTATAAATTTGACTATTTGTGAAGCCACGGAGAACAAGGTATCAGTATATAACAAGTAATACAATTAATTACACGTTATAAAATTAAATGTCCGATATGGAATACCGGTTTAACATAAATGCTTAAGTATTGTGATATATTTTAGTCATATTATGGATTAAACACATAATTTTGCCAAGTAAAAACTAAATATCTATGTGCAAGACTGTGAACACACACACATAGCAAAGATGGGATTGTGGGCGTAAGTAAAATTTGTGTATATCGTGGTTGCTAAAACATACCCTCATTACTTGTTCTTGAATAGTTATCAAATATATTATCCAGAGCAGAAAAAGTTTTTTTAATTATTTTTAGGTTTACCTTAAAACAAAACTTTTCTAAACATTAAAAATACCGCGACAATGTATAGTGTATTATAATTTCCACATATTTAGAAAGAAATGTACCAAAAGATTTGAGCAAAAAAAGTTAGTGTACATCGGTCGAAGTTTATATCGTAAGTTAAAACTCATAGTTTTATAATCTAGCATAATATTTGTGGTTAACCACAATAGTATAATTTAAACCAGTAATACCCTTCTTTAATATTGTATAGCCACTACAATGTTCTGGGAGTAATACACAACTCTGTCAACACTGGTAGGACAGATTGATGAAACTGCGCTGCAGACAAAATTAAATGTTAACTAGATAAACAAACACTCCCTTATTCGTTTTGTTTTCCAAACCAGTAAAAATTGTCGTAAATAACGGTTTGGCGGAGTTACAAACATTGAGTAAAAATGTAAGAGATGTAAATGTCAGTAAGCCCGTTCGTATTATAATAAATAGTTTGTAAGGAATGGCAATACAGATAGCTAAGAATAGGCGCAGTAAAGAAATAATTTAAAAATAAAACATAAATATGGCATAAAGACTTCTATGATACAACATTAAAAAAAAGGACAGTTGTGGCCCTACATGGAAAAATTCACGCATATGAGCAGCGACGTGGACGTGGTTACTATCACGTGACGGAGGCGACATGAATGGACAATATAGGTCTCTCTCTCTCTCTCTCTCTCTCTCTCAATCGTACGTCTCTTAATGCTAAGATGTCGTTTTCAACTAACGGATAAAATAAACTTTTATCGGTATAGAAATACTAACACAGAGAAATACCATACTATTCCCATCATAAAAGTAAAATATCTCACCACCACTACTGTACTTATACATAGAAATTCCAAACTCATTCGTGACCGTGTGTAGAAAGTCACACAAAAAACCAGTTATATATAACAAAGGAGCATCTGCTACAGCTTCGCAGAAACAGCAAACGTCGTACAAGAGATTTGTATTTCGAGATATATATTACATACTAATATAGTAATATGGACGAAAAATATTTCTTTTAATATTGTATGTTTGGTAAAAATAATATAAGTATTATATATAGAATATATGATTTATTAAATAATATCTATAAAATATGGTATATTAAATTATAAATAATAAAAAGTAATAATAATGATAATAACAATAACAATAGTAATAGTATTAAGTAATAACAATAATATTAAGTGAATAATTAACAATATAACTAATTTATTTATTGTATTCTAATGGCTGACTTGTATTATCGTATATACAGGTAAGCGGCCCCTTACTCTTTGCGCTGTATTCTCAAAAAGGGTTGAACGTACATAAAATTACTTCAGACAAAAGTTGAAGATATTGTTCTGTTCTACACATTCAAAGTCAATTAGCGTAAGGGAAACGAGATATTTGCAAAAAAACTGATTTTTCGTGAACTTTGACCTTAAATATCTGAAGTTGCGTACACGTGATTATATGAGGCTTTTGAGGTAAGTTTTATAACCATCAAAATAGAGACGTATGCACATGTTTAGCTTATTATCTTTCATTCCGAGGTTGCATCCTTATTTTACCGGACTATATGTTTATATGAAATATCTGAGAAGAAAGTTGATAAAGGCATGCATTTATAGCAGGATTGAGCAATAATTGACAGAATAGCCTACTGCACATTCTAGGATCAGCCTAAATAATCTAAAAAGGGGCTGTTAATACTATAGACAAAGAAATTTTATTTGTTAAAGAAAATTTAATGAATCTTTGAAACTATATTATTATTTTTTATTTCAGAAAAATTATATACCTTATAATTTTTTTTACAAATTTTACAAATAATCTGTATCTTATCTATAAAAGCTTTTTAAAAGCAATGTTCCTCTGAAAAGACAGTATGTAATATGTAGTCGCAGTATTTTTATTAGGCTGCTTCTTAACATTCACTATTACATTTTTTATATAAAAATAGTTTATACATCTTTCATATTAAATGCTCATGTTTACAGATTGCGGCGAATTTATAATCTTGTGGCTATTGACATTTTCGTGTATAGTTAAAATATCGGTAAATATTGTTACATAACCAATAAATCTTCATCAAAGCAGGTTCAATGTTTTATTTTGATTTCCCAAAACAGTAGACCAGTCTGATTCGTTTAAACCAGATTAAAAATCCATTACAGTGTAATATTGTCTCATCTGGAACTTCAAAGTATTTCTATATCCTATACTTATCTGAAATTTATTAATAATTAAATTAATTATTAATAATTTCATTTATTTCGGACTATTGTCTGAGTGGAATAGTTTGGTTCATTGAACGTAATGCTTAAAAATAAAATGATTCGACAGTGCAACTAATTATGATTGATGATATACGAGTATTTATTTTGTAGTTAAAAGGGGTTGAATATAGAGGTTATTTTATGCAATACTTTACTACTTAGCCATTTGTAATTTAAAAAACTCCCTATCGCAAAAGTTGATATTAATCTTTTTAACGGACATTTAATTTGTTGTAAACATATATTAAAGATCGAATAAAAGTATTATGGTAGACGTGTCAGAGGTTATGAAAGGACCCAATAAGAAGTTTCATCATACTTGGCTCATCTTAGTAGTAATATATACAGACTTTAGTGTAGTTATCTTCTTATAAAGTAAGTATAGCTAAATAAATCTTCAATTTAAACTAAGCCCGTAATGCTAACAAACATGATTGTTATGCTTCTAAGTAAAACATTGATATACACTAAACAGGACATGTAGTGAAATATATTGTATTTATACTGTAAAGATATAAAACAATAGCATTAAAGTTAAAATAAAATCTTTTTTTATTGGACAGTTAAGTAAATTATTTGTATTGCATAAAAATCGAATTTTTTAGATATGGTTCGGACATTTTAATAGTATGTATGATAGTTTTTATAAAATCTAGTAGTATTACTAGTTTTAAACATTATTTCAAAAATAGGTACATTAGATTCAGATGAATATATATTGTTTATATAAATTTGGATAAATGTAATTAAAATTGAATACAAATTTATAACATTTTTACGTCACAAATATAAACAATGAAATATCTGAATTTGTTAGGTAGCAGTAAACCAGCAACTAGTACCATCTAGCAAGCGATGCTGGAAGCTTTACAGTAAGTCAAATCAATACTGCAACTAGCAGTGGAAGTGTTGAACTCTAGTGGAGATTTACTGTACTAAGATGAAATGGTTCGAAATATTTAAATGCATTTATAAAGATTTTAGTTTTAATTTGTAAAATATATACTAAAATACATGTATAATTTACTAAAATATATACTAAAATACATGTATAATTTGCTAAAATATAATATTGCTATATTATTTATTTTCTTACTAGAAATCATTATCATTTTAATTGAAATTAAATTTTGTTTTGTTTTTCAAATCAATCAATGAAGATTCCTATAAAGTTTTTGAAAACTATGTCTTAATAACAAGATTACAGATACCGTAGTTTGTGATTATTTTTAGTTATGGCCCTGTCCATTGTGGTAATAAACATATACTATTACCAATATTAACAGCCAATATTAGTTATGTTCTTCTGTTCTCAGACAGCATAAACTCTAGAATAGTTCTTGAAACTTTCAAATATCTTGAATATCTTGTGATCTATATTTCTGACTCTGGGAATTTCGGTGTCAATAGGCTCTTGATACCTGGTAGCACTTATTATTAGGTAGCTCCCGACTCTTTTTTATTTTTCAGCCTCTGTAAGTTCCTGATCCAGGGTCACATTCAACCATCTCGGTCTTTATCAGCTATCGGCTTCATACAACACTCTGATGGTTTTAACGTACTCATAGCTACTGGCAGTTTGGGCAATATCTGGTTCTGGCAGTTCTTGACCATTGCTAGCTCTCAGTCTCTATGACTCCTGGCTTTTACCAGTTACTGCTGTTTTAAGCTGTCGTATTCCAGCAGGTTCTTTACTTTGGAGGCCCCCAACTCTAGTAGATCCTGGCTCTCAGAAAGTCCTGGTTTAGGTCTCTGGCTGGTATCTTATTTCGGTAGCTTCCGGTCTCTTGGAGGTTTCAGCCTCCGGTGTACCGAAGTATGGCTGGTTCCATCCTTCGGCATCCACGGCCTCTAGCGACACATGGTCAGGTCTTTTGGGACTGTTTCTGTCAGCTCCTGGCTGGGAACTATCGAGCGCCAGCACCTCGTTTTCTGTAGCTATTCCAGGCTAATGATATAGTCTTCTAATACGTCCAGGCATTTGACAGTTCTAGGCCTGTGGTAGAGATCCTAGTCTCAGGGACGCAGTAGCTTCGGTCCGTTCTCTGAGAGTTCTTGACCTCTGACAAATCCTTGCCTCAGGAGGAAGGATCTACTCTTTGTTACAATTTGACCTTTGTGTTCTCTACTTTTTTTATTGAAAAATAACAATGACCTTATATAATTGATTTTATAAAACTTTCATGCTAATTCTGTTTAAAATAAATCGGGTCAAAATATTACATTTTCATTTAGATTAAACATTTTACTCATAGAAAAATACATTCATCAGAAAGCGTGTATAACAGTAATTGGTTTTAGCCTTCTTAGCTCTGTATCCGTTTATGGACACCACTTGGTTATAATTGCTTATATAGACGATTTACTTCAATTTTTCTTACTACTATTCCTATCATTAGAACTTCATATACGTTTTAGCTATAGCCTGATCTATTTGATATTAGGGCAAGCTCCTTTGTCTGAAATAGTTTTGAAAAACCAACTCTGGTTAACCTTTATTACATACTAGCAGATACCCCCGAATTTTCACGCAATATTATTTGAATAGCAGGTAGAACATAGGAATAAACCCTTCTTAAATGGCATAACAAAAATTGTTGAAGATAAGTTATGGTCACTGGAAAATATATAAATAATCTTCTGATCCACTTAAGAATAATAGTATTTTAAGGGTGAGGCTTTAGGGTCTATTGCCTGAGATTGAAACAGTTTTTTATTAATACTAATAAAACACACACATTTCTCTGCAATACACCATAATACTCTAATGAACATCCATCAACTTCTGTAACGCTTAAAAATATTGTAGGCCACAGTGTAAACGGAAAAATATTAAGTCCGTGGTTGTCTCAGGGTAAGTATTATTAAGTAAGATGATGGAGCCCATGATAGTTTTAATCGAAAACAAACTGAATTAAGATAATTTAAAAAATTGAGAAAATGTATTGCCGCAATCACTAATTTCAGGTTTGACGGGTACAAAACTCTGAATCGGATCAATTATGTTTTACAATTATAGGGTCTCCCTTGCTGGCGCGTTAAGATATAAACAATATCTACATAACCTTTCTAAGAAGCATGCTTTTGTTCGGAAGTGTGTATTGTCAGAATATTACTTTTCTTCTGGTATAAGTATTCATTGTTAACTAAAAAGCGTTAGTCTTGCAGTGCCAACCAAGAATATATGTTGTTCTGAAAATTCAAATTGGTCAAAAAGTGCATATTTCCGTCCAGTCTAAGGTATTCCGCTGACGTAGTAAATCCGATAAAAATTCATAAGTAAAAACGTATAATATGTCTTGACGTATATTATACCCTATGGATGTTTAATTTTCAGGTAAAATCTTTTCTTTAACTTGAAAGCGTGAGGAACTTTATTTCTTTGCCTGTTGTGATATTGCGACTCATGTGAGTCTAATTGTATACTTGTATCACATCTGGAATTTGAAAATATAAAAATTCTTCTTCTGGAGGTATTAACAACATTTACACACTTTAAGGTAATTGATCTTCATTAAAAATCTTTTATTTATTATTAAGAATACAAGATACGTGTGAGTCAATTTTAGGCTTTATAGGACAATGGGAAGTTAAGAAGCAACAAATAGTCCTTCTAGGGGTTTCAACCCCATTTTAAACCATATTATTGTAATATCTTTTACAAACTCCTTTAGTTCTTCTAGGGAGTTTATAAAACTGCCACATATTTCAACTTCAAAGCCGTTTTGGTATCGTCTCAACATGCTATAAGTGTTGTAAAACATTGAAGTAAATTGTCGGTAAGATAAATTAAATTGTAGGACGTCTATCACAGTTGTTAACAAAATATTTATTACAATTACTGGTCGGCTCCTTGACTCAAAAATGAACTGAACCTAATCCTTGGTTGATACTAAGTTGTATTTTACGGTATTTTAATCTGAATTTTGGTTAAAATTCACCCATTTGGAAGGTTTTTAAGCTATTGCGTTGGAAAAGGTTTTGACAGTGGAGTCCGCCTCTTCCTATTACACTCGTAATATGTAAAATAAAAATCCTAAAACAATTTTAAAACAAACATTCAAACTGCCAGTAAATAATAACACAGTACTAATAATACTTGTTACAATCACAGTAATACACCAATGATTGGATAAGTGAAGAGAAATATGAGGAAATATCAGCATACTCATTAGAGAACGCGTGAATGAAATTTTGTATTTTAAAAACAACTTATTTTATTTTCAAATAAACACACCATTTGTAAAAAACATGAAATTGAATTACAAGAAATAAATAAATACAAATAAAATTATTCAAAAAAAGCTACATGATTTAAATATAAACTCTTTTAAAACTCAATTAGTAATACAAAACTCTAATAATAGCGTATATTAAATTAAATGTTAAGTCTGACTTTACAAGTCCTTAACTTCACGTATACGCAAAGTTTAGTAATTACAGTGTTACAATTATTATTAATACACTTATACAGAAAAATATAACTTCATTCTACTTTATGTACAAATTATATTAACTGCCGTTCCGGAATGCAGGTAATTTGGAAAAAGAAAATACTCCAACGCAATTCCTGATTGGAGATCTCAGTGCAGTTAGATTTACCTGCTATTAAAATAATTCTTATTCACACTTTAGAAAAATTATTATTATATTTTTAAGTGTAAACATTTGCTTATTGTGGTAGTATTACAAGAAACTGAGTTAAAGTTACGAGTTCTCGCTCGTATTGTACACTTAGACGCAGTCCTCAATACGGAATGTTAATATCTATGAACACATGTAATTACATATTTGTCAAATTTTTGTAGCTAAAATATGTAAAAATATATCGAGATTTCTATAAGCTTATCGTTTTTATATACACAAATAAAACCATTTATCAAGAAAGCTATATTGTATTTAATCAAAGTAAAGTGGTTGTAATAATATTTATATACATCAGATCATTAAAAGCTTTCTAGCGGATGAGGTAAAGCATATGGTAATCGCTGGAGTAAGTGGAGGGCAAAGAAAAACTTAATTGCTCTTTAACATTTCTGTAATACCAGATATTCCCAGAATTGAGTCATTATCAACTTCAAGTGTGTTCCGCTTACTTATTTACTTGAATGCACGTTTCATACAGTATTATCAACATTACAACAATCTATTTCCTTATTTTTGCGCTATTTATTATTTGCTGGCTTATAGAGTAACAATGTTGTTTATGATCTGAACATTTAATTTTGTAACGACTAAGCAAAATAGTCCTTGCCTAAATATTTTCTCAACATGTTAAAAATTAATTTACGGCGAATATATTTTTATAATAAGACTTATAAATTTGTAACTAAAATACAATTTGGGACTTTAACTAATTTAAAACCTCATTCTATATAAGAATTATTTGAATTTGACACGAAGCTAATTATTCGGTTTCGATTACTAATCACTTAATTATACGTTACTTCAAATGTGGTATTATTCCTTTTGTCCTGACGTACGATGTATTATTTTATAAATCTTTATCCTAGAGTAAATTATTATAATTCCATTTAAATTAGGACTACTCAATAAATATAATTACATTTAAATTTGTTTGTTTTAATAGTTTGTTAAGTCCTTGAGGATTTTCTATGACACAGAGTATGTGTGTAAATCGTACTGTTTATTAAAATTGTTTCAACACATTTTACATAATATCTACCAGTTACGTATAAAATTTATTAAAACCAAAGTATATATAGTAGCTACATTACACTATAACTCATAACACTAAACACAGCAAACAGGTTATCGGGAAAAACTGCACGCTGCTGCCATCTTCCACCAATCCACTGAACTTTGTAGTTAGTTGCTTTCCCGCAAGGTTGTGCCCTAACCTCAAAATTACCTGTTATTGTCCATTATACAATCAAGGTACCAGTTTTATTTTTCTGTTGTAATTGCTGTGTATTATAAAATCATCTTACAAGACAGATTTACATATGGCGATTTTAATATTATCTTTAATATATGTAATACATATTATGTAGAATATTTATGTATTAATTTGTCATACATTTTATGACGTTTCTTTTTAATATAACGTTCATCTCAAACAATATAATTACTTCATTTTCTCTAGTATTGGTCTGGAATCACTTATTAATTATTAATGTAAGTAAAATTTAGCTAGGAATAATTTTTTTAACAGCCACAGTAATAAATAAATGCTACTGTTATCTAAAATTCTAGACATTTATTATAGAACTTTCTGTCATTAAAAACCTTAATTTTAATGGACTTATTATTACTATACAGCTCCTTCCTCCTTGTATTTAATTGGTTTCGAGTCATTCTGCAGTCTTCAAATTATTGTTATTGGTTTACTTGTTAAATGTTATTCTAAAAATGTTACTTGATAACAACTGTGAATGAATAAGGCATCATTCTTAGTTCCTTAATAGTACGGTTAATCCAAGTTACCGTCTTTCGTAAAAGATGATACGCTTAACATAGGAAAAGTTGGACCATGGACAAGATAGAAAAACAGCAAAAATTAATTAAGTTATGAAAACATTACTTAATTACTGTTTTAAATGGATAGGAATTTCAGTATAAATTAAACATATTAAAATTGTAAAATTACTGATATTATGACAAATGTTTGCTTTATTAAATATATTCATAAATGTATATTCATAGTACCAGAAATGAAGAGTAGGGAGTGAACGAAATAAATTTAGAAAACACATAAATCGGTTTTAAACAAATTATTGTATATTTTTATAAAGTAAATAGCAGACTTGCTCTTATGCTGTAAATCTAATTTGTTTCATGAAAATGTCAAGTAATTTAAATCGCACAACTCCATCTATATAATTAATGTAAATTAGTATTTATATGAAGAGAATTATACTTAACGTAAATTATCGTAAATCCATTTGATAATTAAAGGACAAGTTTAACCAATAAATCTAGACGAAAAAGTTTAAATGGATTTTGAAGGAAAAGTAAAGTTCTCTCGTTATAAAAGGAGACACTGAAAAGTATCTTCCTGAATATGACTTTCCTACTCTCGAATACTAAAGTTATAGCTATCTATCAACATTATTATCATCAGCACACAAAAATCTTCACATGGCTATTCTTTAGGGTGGAAACTCTCATTCAGACCAAAATGTGAAAACTTTTATTGCTGTGCATATAAAAGACTCCAGCAATATTTTTTTTTAATGAAAGAGTTTAAAGAACGAAATAATAATGTTTGCTAACCCACAGCGCTATGCGCACTATAAATACAAGGTTTCGTAGGATGCAGTCAATGAGACTTACTCGACTGGTATAAAAAAGAGTTTTACTAAACAACTTTTAAACTTTAATGAATTATTAAGTATTTTTTTATGTTCTTGATAAAAAGCATCAATATTGTTAGTGTATTAACAAAATTTTAAAAAGTAACAATAAATCAGCTAAAGGTGTATTTTGTATATCAAACTCTTATAATTTGTGGTTGGAACTAATGTACAAGTACATATTTATAGGGAAAGCAGTTTTTACAATCAAGCTCAATTAATTTACTGCCACACAAAGTACAAGGATCGCATAGATAAAGGTAAAGTTCTTATATTGCATACTGCGTGTATTATAATAGTCAAACAAGATATACGTCCTGTTAACCACTAAATGACCCTGAACAAATGATGACACTGAACAATTCCGAAGTGAAAGAGCTATTTCGCCCATTAATATAAGTTATTCTCTTGGATTTACTTCTCTATCGATGACAGGTTATGTTCTTATACAGTCAAAACTGATTCTCGGCTCTTTATGTATATGCCTTTATGTAAAGAATCTAGTATCCGTTTGAAACGATATTGTTTCATGTGTGAATAAACAAGCGTTTCAGTCCATAAATATTCTGGATAATGATGCATATACACGGGAATATGAGTATCCGTTTCTATTGAAATAACGATCTCCATTATTAGTTGTGAGTCAGGTATTTACAGAAACAAAACTCTCCGATACGCTCTTTTCTCGAGACTAAAATTTTACTGTCTTGAATACTTTGTAGTCTTAATTTTTACTAAACAAGACATATGAGGATAAACACATACGTAAAACATTAGCCTAAAAGACACATTTTCTGTACCCGGCTAATCAAATTAGTAACGTAATAGCGCTATTGACTGAATGACTGAATAACTTAATTTATATGTTTTGAGTAGTGAAACATATCTTCGGACATAATTCCAATGTAACTTTAAAAAATATAGAACACTAGATTTTGAAGATTGATCCTCATCTACGGCTATAAAAACCGTAACACATATAAAATATAGTGACGTACTCCCCTATATCATTATTAAAAATGGAACAGTTGTATCAATTATTGTAACTATTGGAAATAGGCACTCGGAGCAGCAATTTTGAACTATTATATAGAATTTGCCGTCGAGATGAAGAAATAGGAATGGGGCTAACTTAATTCATTTTTTCCAATACTGTTATAAAAATTTTGACCAAAGTGTTCAATGTTTTACTCAAACTCGGTAAAGAATATAGTGCAAATAGGAGAAATATACTTCTATGTAACACATACTAACAAATCACACTGTTTCAAAGATCTTTGGCTGCATCTTTAAATGAATAGTAATTGCGAGAGGTCTTTACAAACCAAGTCTCTTCTTAGTTCTTTTCTACCCACAATGAAAGAACTTTCAAGAAAGCTAATGATGAAACTCTGTATATTATTACACAGTAACAAATTTATATTATAATTATACTTCATAGTATAATTATTATAAGTTGTATTTGCCAGAAATGATATTTTTGTTGCAGAATGTTTTAATGGTTGAGAACGTTTATTTCGTGATATAATTATCCTCAGAAATCCTTGTGTAAACCGTGAGTACATCTAAGCGGCCGGCACAATCACAGGGATGCCCTTATCACAGCCCGATTATTAATCTGTACTTAGTTTGCTAACTCCCATCAAACATGTATTACTGTTCAAGAAATGTGAATCTATAAATGTGTTAAGAAGCGCTTATCTTGAGAATGTCAGGCTAATTTGGCAAATTAAATTTTTAAACTATACAATAAAGTCCAAGGAATCTTTTTGAAGAAAAAATTTGGGAAAGTTTACTGGAATACTTTTAAACATGGAATAACTAACAATAACATTTATATTTCATAACCAAAATTTCACTGACAATTAAAAGCTGTTGGTTCTTTGTTCCCTAAAAAACTGTCTTTGTTGTTTCAGCTGTTTTCTCTAAAGAGACTAAAACATTTGATAACATTTATTTTATATAAGTACATTATGCTGGGACCGTGAAGGTATCAAAAACAATGTTACCGTCAATCTAGATAGCGCCAGTTACGAAACTAAAACATAATATGTATTGCAAATACTGTATTAAAAGATTGTTTTTGTAATATTTTAAGATACTCCTATAAAATGTATATTAATAAGGCAAATCTGTAAAAGTTTATACATAAGAGACCCAAGACATGTTGGCTCCCTTAAAACTGTTGTACTCACTTTTTATAGTGGGTTAATGAAAAACACAGGAATGAATACTAATAAGCCTCAACGATTTAATCTTTCTCAGACTATTCAATAAGAAATCAAAAAGCATTTATATCCTGAAAACCTGTTAAAAACGATTATTTTACGTTGCAAACACTGAGTAAGGAAAACGCCTTATAGTATTTTCCCCCAGAGGTTGACTTTTTTAGACTATACTATAATTCTCAGTCTTATTTACGTATCCACAAGGCTAACACGAATAAAGAACTAGTAATATTTTATGTTGAGTTTATCTCCAGTTCACCTCCGCCTTAGTGCAGCTGGCAGCTAAGCAATTGTGCTCGTTATGAGACAGTGAGAACACCTCGTCACCTATATTACAATATATTTTGTAGTCTGAGTGTCTCTGATTTCTTAACGATGTACAGAAATGATATAAATAAGTGAACTAAATTTTAATAATATGATTTCTAGAAATGAATACATACAATCGTCGCCAAAACAACAAATTAAATATATATTTATAATAATAATTTAATATTTAAATTTTGATTTTATGTGACAAAATCCTATAAGTAAAATAAATACCAATCACATAACTACACAAATAACGTAACTATGGTGGATAGGGTTTAGCTCCAGTTTACCTTTGTCATATTGCACCTTCTAGAATCTGACGCTGTCACAGATTAAACTCCTGGAATGTGGAGTTAAGTTCGCATGAAGAGACTCCTCACAATCAGCCATAATAACACTCGGATGCTCCCCCGTACTTAGAGATCGTGTCAGGAACATAGTTGTGCACCTGATGAGACAATGAGAACACCTCATCATCTATATTATACTATAGATTTATAATTTGTAGGCTAGGGATATTTAATATGGAAACGTGTCAAAATATACAGATTTCACTGTAAGATTCTTGGTTACTGACTTGGAGATGGCAATAGTCATGTCTGTGACAGATTAAGATTTTAGATGCCGCACTAACATTAAGGTAAACTGGAACTTAATGTATCTTAAAATCTCCTCGATTCAGCCCTTACCACCATATATACGTTCAGCGTAGAAACCTCGGTTGCTCCACTGTGACCGTATCTAATACAATGTAATGCATTCAATTGTGCACCTGATGAGACAATGAGAACTCCTCTTTACCGAAACAACTCTTTATTTTGAGGGTTAGTTGTCTCTTAAGTAGAACCTATGTCTTATTACAGACGCTGTCCAAAGAGGAAGATGGAACTGGAGCTAATCTTAACTTTCATATTAATTAACTCTACAATGTTATTTTCACTAAAAATATATTAGACTAAAATAAAATTTTTAGAGCTGGTACTACGCTTTTTAACAGTTGTGGATTTCTAAGAAAAAAATATGTATATATTTCCTTGATCGGAACAATAATGCAAACTCAATGTATGTGGTATCATAAACACTCGTACTAGAAGTGAATTTAAATAGTTGTAAGTTGACCAAGTTCGGATTCTCAATCCTAATTATGTAAGATATTTTTGTTATCGGAATGACGGCAAACTCAACTACATGGAACTGTAAATATATTAGATCGAGATTTACCATGGTTGGAAATAATAGTTTTTTTACCAAAATAGGTATTTAGATATTTTTTCTTCATTGGAGCAAAAAGGCAAATTCAGGTGCGGCATCAAAATTATAATTCATTAAAACCAGAAATACTGCTATGTGCGCAAAATCAGTCAGTTCCTTAACTGTCTGTTCATCTCAAACATAAACACAAATAATCTGTATCTGATGTATGTTGACTTCCGTTTGAATACCATATTATACCATCATAAGTGGTTTAGCTGAGTTTGACAATGCCTTCTATTTCTAAAATTGTGTTTCAAGCCGACGGTGACCGCTAGTATTTTAGTAAAAACATTGTTCAAAAAGTAATTAAAACTTTAGCTTATTTAGGAACCTTACCAGATATTCATACTTGATTTCCTTAAATATATAACAATACGTGCTTATTAATTAGATTTATTTTCATTTCAAATGAAGAGATAATTAGGCCAAAGAGGGCCGTGGTTGAAGAATCGCTATCGAATGAAGATAAATGTAAATATTAATAATGTAATAATTAAGTATCTCCCTAACATAAATTTCCAGAACACAAGCTTTTGTAAAAAATTATTTACTTCAAGATAAAAACCAGGGAAATGTTTTTACAAAACAAAATTCAATGACAAATGAGCACTTAAATATTGCAATATAGCTGCTGAACTAAAGTCTATAAAAATAGAATATTATTCTTCTGCAGGTTACTCGCTATATAATCTGCAAAAAATTTGGTGTGCAAACTTGAAAAAAGACCAATGTTTAACAACAGAATGTTTCAGATAGTAAGCAAACACATATTTTAGTATTTAATTTGCAGATAAAATTAAGTAATTTTATGGCCGATTGATTAAAACTGCCGTAACAGTTATAAGAGTGCACTTCAATGATACATCTGGTAAGTAAGTGTTACAAATTAAAAGTAATCTAATACTTAATAAATAATAATTATAATACCGTAAATTTATTATCACTCGGGCAAATATATATTTAAATAATATAAAAGCTCCTAAATACTAAAACGATTATTACGTTTTTTCAAAAACAAAAATGTGTTTACAGGTGTAATGGATTACTTAATAATTAGTCCACATTAGTATTAAAATTTAAATGTTCACTTTGAGTAAATAAGAAACGACAAATATTATTTTCAGATATCTTAAATTAGAAAAATTACATTTTATGCATACAAAATATTTAATAATTTATAATATTTATGTTTTCCTAAACCATGGTATAATGTTTCATTTAATATTGTATAATTCGTAAGTAATAGTATAACTCTCCACAAAGTAATAAATTAAAAACATGTTTTTTATGTATTTAGTATTTTTAGCTGTGACTAATTATTTTTTCATTACTATGTAGTTTATTTTGTTGTTTTTGTAACAATTTCTATCACGTTTTTACCCTTTTTGACAACTACGAACGTGATATATTTCTAAATAGAATATATGGAACATTATTCCAATAACATATTGTGCATAGTTATTATTTTGATTCTCTACTGAATTTATATCTATAAGTGTGTTGAAAATAAATTCAAGGCATAAGTACAGTGAAATAAAATTAAATATTTTAAAATAATTCATATATTTTAAAATAATATGTTTTGTACAAAATAATTTAAAAATTCATTTAATTTTCCTAATTTTTATGGTTTTTAATATGATTTTACAAATTATTCATAGAAACGCTGAATTCAGAGAACCGAATCGACGAATCGAGAGTGCCAATGGCCGAGTGGTCTAAGTCTTTCGACTTTGGGTCTGAGTTAGAGATAGCGCAGGTTCAAATCCTGTCTGTGACCGTTGCACTTTTTATCAGTACAATCACCTCGTACTGTATCGACTCTCCCCCTTATTCTGTTTGATAAGATCCTCGCACAGGCCAGTGGCCCATGAGTACGGACTGAATAAGGATTAAAAGGGGATCGGCCTCTCCTTTTTTTAAACAAAAAGAAAAAAATTGATGAGGTACAGCAGAAATCAATGAATTAATGAGAAAAATTCATTTTACAGCAGAAAGAAATCAAATAAATTATTAAATAGGTATTTAGAAAAATATGTTTGAAATTTGGATGGAGGAAATCAAAGCATTAAGCTCCAGAAATAAAAAAATATAATTAAATTAACTTCCCATTGTTTTAGTATTGTAAATTTACAAGTAGGCCTATTCTATATATAATTTACAAAAAGATTTTAAGAACGGATGGTTTAATTTTATTTAATGACTATTACTTAATGGCAACCAATTTTGGTATTTTTTTATACATCACACAACAGTTTTACTTTAATTATAAACATTGCAGTCTTTTACAAGTACACTTTTTGTTCCAAACTGTAACAACTAATAAAGCTAAGGTTTATGTGCAAGCTCATTGTTATCGATTATTAAGAATATATTTGAGTTCTCTAAAACGTGTTTAACTTGTGTAAGTAAACAGGTGTAAGAGAGAAAACAAGCTTCAGTGCTGTACATGTGTTGCAGGGAGTGAGGTATGGTGTTTGCCTTCAATTACCAGGTCGTGCTCCACCATTTACAAGGCACAGGTAAGCAATCCAGATACACGAGCGGCGCTGTTGTGTTGGCCCACTTAGTCTACATCACACAGAATATTGCCTTTATACCTTCCACTCTGTATTGGGCTTGTAAGTACATCGGTAAACATGGCTTTTACCGCAGAAAATACATTCAAATTTGTTAAATTTCATACTTATTCCAATGCAAAATGTATAAATAAGTTTTAAAATAAACAGTAGACAAAATAATATTACTCAATGAGTGGAAAAATTCACCAAAATCTTACGTACATATCCTAAGATAAAAAAAAAATTAATTATGTAAAATATATTATTGTAGAATATGTGTTTTTTGAGATAGTGTAGATGTACATGTAATTAATATGGTGATATACTAAGAAGTTCACTGCTTTTGACCCTTTAACCAACTAATTGCCTGGACGTCAGCTTATTACTCGTGATGCTGGACTTATTTCGTTTCTGTCTGCCTATCTGATGTCTGGACGATATCTCGAGAACCTACGGAACTTAGGACTTGGAGGTTTTGCATGGAGCATAATGTCTATATAGGAAACATTGAGTTCAAGGGGCATATAATAATATGGAATTCGAAGCGTTTTTTCTGAGCGTTTAGCAAAAATTTGTCCATTATTTTAAGAGTAATATGACAAAAACGAGGTAATCGTTATATATAATTGTTTAGGTTAACAATTTGGTCCAATGGAACATTATTTTTATTGATTTTTCATTTGTAAGTCAAGTAGTTTGTTTATTTTGAAGTGTTTTACATTGGATACGGCAGATTGCACTACGACACGTATTATAAAGTGAACTGATGTTTAACAGCTGTTAACACTTTCAGCTGAAGTTCACCAAAGAGGCAGATACATTTGTTTACATTTAAAATCTAGAAAACTGTTATTGTAAAGTGCTTGATCAGTAGTGTAATGCAGGTTGCATAGAAGGCGTCATTGCCTAATTTTAAATTTAGATTGCACCAATGATCAATAAACTATCTAATGCAATGAAAATACTTAAACGTTATTATGAAAACAACCTCATTGTACGAATCCGTGAATTTTTTGCACATAATGTAACTGAATTTGGTTGGATCGAAGGTAAATGAAAATAGTCGAAAGAAGACGCTTTATAATAGAAACGGGTTTTCGTTGATACATTTTCTTGAAGGCACACTCCTTAATAATACTGCAAATATCTTAGACATAAAATTAATTTTAACAGACCGAATTTGATTCTTTACAACCTAACTAGTTTACCGAGATTCATCTATATAAATTAATTGTTCTGAATAACGTATCAAAACCTAGCAAAAACCACGAGTGATAGAGGCAGGAAATACGGTACATACCTTCATAATGCGCCCAAGAGGCTCACGAAGGAACGACTATCAATTATCTCAGCAATGCTTAGAATGTGATAGAAAAAGAATACGTGAATATAGTGTACTGTTTATCAACGGGAAATTGCGTGCAACTGCTAGTTTATTTATAAATCATTGAGTACAATTAAATAAAACTTAAAATCAGACATAAAAAACCTGTAAATTAACGAAATAAGGTTTGTATCCAACCTGAGCCAAGCCTATTACGCAACACGTGGTATATAGTACTCGTACAATACGAAGAAGAGTAATACATACCAAGACGTATAATATTTTAAATCTAAAATCCTATCTACTACAAAAATCACTCATTACCAATCAATTCCTGTAACTTCTAACTAATAAAGCTGTCTTAGATGACAAAAGCTATGTAAAAGCCATTTTTATACGTAAATGAGTAACTCATAAATAATTTATCATAGGTTTTTTACTCATTTTAGTGTTCATATCAATAGAGAAAAATATTAAGCAATAAGTGAACTGGCTCATAAAGTTACATAAAAACAGTGGGCGCGTTGCCTACCTAACGGCGGGTTTTCGTCCAAATTGACATTGAATGAATAGTACGAAAAACAATACATTTGGCAGGCCTATCACACGTGAATATTAAACATAAAGAAAATCACGGACTGCCGAAGTCAGTACAACTTCTGAGTTCTCGTTATTTGTTCTACGGTGCATCAAAACGGAAATATAACTATTTTTTCCAAATTTAAAACGTCCGGGGGGAAGAAAGGGTCATTAAAAAGTAAGATATATCGAAAAAGGTTCTGATACAGTCGTGTTTTAAACTGCCTAGTAAACTCTTCAACGGTGTTATTTTGGGTCTATGATGGGAAATAGCTTAGATGAAAGTTATGCGAAAGGCCGTCACTTGAGCCTGTTTATTAATTAAGATTGGTAAACTAACTCATTCAAATTATGTGCAAATACCCACTGTTCTGGGTTCTGGAAGTCATTAATGGAGAAAATGAAAAAAAAAATAATATCTAAACTATAATTATTTCGTCGTGATAGTGTTTCCAATTGGTAGATTTCACACAATCATTTATACCCATAATTGACCAATAATAATTCTTTTAACTAAATAATTTGGTATTATTATTTATATGCTAAACAATTAATCATATACATAATTTTGAAGCTAAAAAGTTATTCTTATCAGTAATGAATATAATACAATATATTTCTATTTCCATTCCAGGATATTAGTCTGATTTTCCGACCACTATTATTTGGAGTGTATAATTAATATTCTATTAATGAGACGAGAATGTTTATTAAATACCATTATTATTGTTCGTGCAATTTTTAATTTCCTTTTAGTCTTAAACTCGATAGTTCTTGATGAATTTTTTGATAAAACCCTCATCCAGGTTTTTAAAATCTAGAAATATTTAGTTATCTAATAGGTTAAACCGTACAACAGTTTTGGAATTAACGCTACATAGTTTCAAAGCTTCTTTTAGTGCTTTATCTCTCTTATTCCATAGAAGTGACTAAATAATAAACTATGGTCAGGTGAAAAACATCTCTAATAAATTTAATATTTCAATATTGTATTCCAATTCGTTATAGTAAACAACCGCTGAGTAGAGTGACGTCAGAAACTTTTTAAATGGTTACAATGTTTAATCATGGATAAAATAAACCTTAGTCTAGTTGATATCTAACTGCGGATTTCCACGATGTTGTTGTACATTAAGTTGTATCTTCCTAAGAGAGCTTTTTAAAAATTTAGAAGATATACCGATCGTAGTAAAACTGTGAAAATAGGATTACGTCTAACATACAGATCCAATTTTACGTCAATCAATATGTAAGAAATGTAATACATTATAACATATAATTTTGCCAAATGGTTTCAATATATTTTGTACCTGAAATATACACGAACTTCATGCATCAATATTGTAAATTCCTATAAGGAAATTGGCACTAAGCCACTAAATAAAACCCCACTATCTTTATCCGTAATCCTTTCTATTTTGCATTAGCAATAATTAATCAGACTAAACCTTATTGTAAACTATATATTTCTTACATTTTTATGTTTTGTGATTAACCCTTCTGGTGAAGTAATTTTAATTTAATTACTAATGTCTCGCCTTGAAGCTAATTAGTTTGGGGTTGTTTAGGACGAGTTCGTGAAGTCAAGACTTTAAGGTTAGAACTGTGGTGGAGCGTACTACTGTGTTCATCAGAATTCGTGGAACCAATGCTTTTTGTAGCCTTGGAAAGTTAACAACTTTAAAAAGGTTGTTTCATGTCCGGGACTATATATTTTTTTAATACGGGTACGCAAGTCAGTCTGCTATATTCATCCCTATTAAAGTGTCAGCGTAAGATACCAGAATGTTGTAAAATTATTATCAGCTTGGTGTAAAGATAAGATTTATTTATTAATACACACCCTCCTTTAAATCGGTACAGTACTGCTTATTGCTATTATTATTTGACTAATAATAATAATATTAATATATAAGAAAAGTTCCTTAAGAAAATTAATCTATCGATAAGATGATATAAAATCAATTTATCATTCGAATAAAGTAAGAGTAAAGTGTTTTTCGTGTAGCTTTGAAACATTTGAAAGTGACCTTATTTAAGCCGATCAAAGCTTTAAAGTGCTACTAAAGAGAAATGTCTCCAACAAACTTTCGTTTAAGCTGATTTGAATATAGTTAAATAAGAAGATTAAATTAATCATAAGTCGATGCTCAAGGATAGTTACTTGACAGTTCTTAAATACCTATTTATTGTTTTGACATTCAAAATTAGTTATGTGCTATTGTTAATAAAGAAACTTTGTTACAATAAATCGTGATATTATCTTACTTTGTTAGATTCAGAAAGAATGGTGAACTTTCGGTAGCCAAGATAAAACACATATCGAATCATGCCATCCCCAGAAAATGGTTGCTTTCGTTTTATTTAAAGAAAGAATGCAACATATTAGGTTTTGGTTTTAACATTATTTTTAGTATCATTATTCAGTTTTGGAAAAAACACGTTGTTTAAATAGATGTCACAACTTTAAATCTTTTAAATTGTATTTTTTTACTATTTAGATTTAAGAATCACAAACTAAAACTTGCGTTATTACTTTTCTATCGTTCATTTTTATTCGGTTGCGATCTACTACTAGAAACTAAATCTTATTTCGTACACCTTTTGTTGCAAACAAACTTAAGATCTTATAACGGCTCCAAATTCAGGGGCTTTATTTATATTATATTTGACCTTGACTGTAAAAGACTCTGAGATGATTATTTCATTCTTAGCTAAACTTACACTTTAATTTAATCGTGTAATAAATTAGAATTATGGCTTGTTTTAGATTATATGTTAAATTTAATGAGCGTTTTCAATATTTATCAATATTGCATTCAACCTTTTTAAATTTTGTAACACCATTAAAGAGAATACAATAATTTCAGTACAAATATGTATAACAAGAAAGGTTTACATGACTTTTAGGTAAGATAAATATAATAGACAAATTTATAAAATGAAATTAAAGATAACAGATAAATTTTGTGAAATGTACATTGCTAAAAAGTACATGATTTCAGAAAATAGTGAATAGTACTACACAACTCTGTAGAATTGTTTAGTCGTCTTATTATCTATAAGGATCGAGACTTACTTGTACATAAACTAGGAAAAGAGCAACTTAATTAGGGTCCTAACTATTCCAGTAATTGTAATAAAAAGGCCATCTATTGATCCCAAAAATATTTCAATTCCTATCAACGTTGCATTGCAAATCTTATGACAACATATTATTCAGTAGTATCCATATAATATACAGGAAAATACTCCAATAAATGTACTTACAAATTTATTAAGCCTGGACTTCCAGTAATAAGCTTCGTTAACGCTCAGCTATCAGTAAGCTATAAGCCACAAGCTGATATTTAATTTTCACTGTTTGTGATAGCTCGTCTAACCTTTTAAAATCCGATGTAATCATTCACAGTTTAACGTAGCTAATGATGTATCCCTATTTACGTATATGTGTAAATGCATAATTCTGTTGCTTTATATTTAATAAATATAACAACTGAAAAAGGATTTTACGTGTATCATACGTGGAGTCTACAACTTTACCATGTGTGAACCTCTTCATAAATCAACACTCTTGAAGATTGAAGTTTTATGCGCTACTCCTAGCAGATATATGTATAAACTACTCATATAGTAGTTATTCTTCTGTTTTTATCATATAAATAAATACTGCTCTAAGTTAAGGAATAATGTACATATTGTATTTATATTGTTATGATATTATAATTTTATAAATGTAGATTTAATTATATAATTCAAGATATGATATTGCTTTGTCGTCGAAAGATATTTTATAGCTTATACAGTTTTATTTGTAGTTGTTCTGGTTTCCAAGTAGATGGAAATTTACTTTTAAAACAACTATTATGAGCTGGGGTTTTAAAGGAAACCTCCCGTTCAAGGAGCTTCTAGATATTTTTATTTAGATTGGTCGTTTCTTGAAAGTAGACAAAATTTTAATTTGAAAACTATAATGATAATATGTTTTAGGATATATGCTGTCGTTACATGTTACACGAGTAAGAGAGCGAAAGGGAATAAAAATTCATTTACATGTACATCTGTTATGATCCTGGATTATCAGCAAAATTAGAAGATTAGGCAGAAAATATAACATTTTAACTACTTTTAGAATACAAAAGAATCATAGACGATGTCTTGTAAAATTCAAGCCAAAAAATGGCACACTGGACTCAATACATAAGTGTAGGAGATACTGCATAATATCATCTTGAAATACCAAATGCATATGCGAGGGAAAATGACCACGAAATGTAAGAATTAAAGAACATAAAGAAAATACGAAATAGGACTCGTGGAAAAGTAAAAAAATTGTTCAAAAATGCTGGTCTGATAATAATCACCGGAATGAAGCCAACTTAATACACCGCGAGGAGAACTTCTTTGAACTTAATATATTGAGCTTGCATACATACAATTAGCATTCAAATCGCTGGCAAACTTCGGTTGAGGTTAGACCACTTTGGGTCAAATATTAAAAAAGGATTAACTGGGAAACCTAAAAATATTGTAACAACTAACATCGACTAAAGCAATCTTACACACACAATAACATAATGTTTAGGATCAAAATATAGGGCTGGAAGTGGCTGCATTTTATACCTTCCTCCTCCTTACCAACGCCTTCCTTTCCCATTGATTAAGATGAGACACTGCGATTCCAATAGAACTGCTAAACTTGATTATCTTGTTAGTATCATACTTTCGCCTGTGTTGGTAGGACTTGTGATGTTACTCTTGAATCCTCGTGTACGTGCCTAGAGCTCGTGACAACGTCTTGGCTCGACTCTACGCAGTTTGGGCAGCTATGATTGAACCCTTTTCTTTAACTTCGTTTCTTCTTTATTATTTTTATGTATTTAGTGTCTCCTTACCTGAAGAAGAGGACAGATTTCAGTCATCAAAACGTAGCGTTATACATTTCTTAACATTTAATGATGGCATATGTTCGAAACCCTATTATTATTTCAAACCTTCTCTCCTCATTAACAACTTTGAAACAAAATGCTGAAATTTCATGTGTGTAAGACGGTAACTTTTCATTCAAGGAATTTCTAGATATTTTTATTTGGGCTAGTCATTCCTCCCTAGAACACAAGACTTCACCTTCACAACAGCTAACGCGACCTGCATTCTAGAATTCTAGCAATCCTCCAAAACAGTTCACATTGTACGTTAAAATCAAATCTCTTTAAGATATTAGTTCCTGTTGAGGTTCCTAATAAGCAGACACAGTTTTAAATCTAAAACTAACGTAATTACTAGTTTTTCTAAAAGACAACGTGTATTTCGAAAAATTTTCTGTTATTAGTTACAGCTTTGGTAAATATCTTCCATAATATAATTAAAATTTGGCCATCGTATGAGCAGTCTTAGTTTTTAGCACTTAGTAAAATGAGTAGAGCGTGGCAAACGTTATTGCCTAAGCTCTATAAGCTGTCTGCTTCGGGCTATTGATGTGCCGGTGAAGGTGGTATTAAACTTTATATACACCCTAGCTCATATTGTTAATATAATTAGGCTAATTGATAATTCCACTTTTAACTCTCAGTTAAAATAAAGCTTTCTTCTAGCACCAAATGAATATTTATTTAAACTCAATTTTCTGTAGCAAAACACAAAGGAAAATATATACTTTCTAAACGGACAACGTCAGGGGCAGCTTCTGACCTCAAAATTGTTGTTGGAGTTATTAATCTCACAATGGGACATCTATATTTGTTTTGCATATATTGCATAAAGCTTGCTATCGCAACCACGGAGTTAGGCTAGAGAATACCAGATATTTTATCCTATACTCGTATTTTATCCTAACTAAAAAACCATAATATATCTAATCTATATTAAAAATAAGCAACGAAAGTTAGGATAAAAATATTTAAGTAACTTGTTTGCTCTATGTAATTAATATAAGATATGCATAAATATAACATCTAACTGCTTATTTTCCTCAAAAATAGAATATCGGTATCATATATTCTATATTTTGTAAAATATTATGTACTGTTGGTTTTTGTTACTTAATTACTATGTAATTCTTCAATATAAGATTAACGACCTTCACGAAAGAGTTTACAAACAGTTCTTAGATGCACCGCTGAACTTTAGCTGAAGCTGGAGAGTTCGTGCAAGACTACACTTATTATTTGAAAGTAACATAATAATATTCATTAAAACATAGACAACCAAATAAATGTAATGGAATTTATAGTTAATGTATTATATATAGTTTAATAATTATTGATAGCAGTACTCATTTATGAAATATACCATATTCAGTTAAAATTAGAAATTAACTCATTTACTTTTATAGACATTGTCCTCGTAACAGACCCTAGGATTATCATAGTTTATTTAAACACAGATTCAGCATAGCTGTTGTGACAAGAGATGTTTTAATAAAAATGATAAGCTCATATCCATTTCACCTTCACAGACATCAATCCTGGAGTCTGGAATCAACGGATGAATAAAACCTAAAAAGTATTTAGGCTCCTTCGTCGCGTACTCTTTCGGTGAAATTCAACAATAACGCATAATGAAACAGGTTTAAAATAAAATTATTATCTTCAGGGGTAAATACTGTGGTGTCAATTGACCTACACCAGGCTGTTATGGAAGAAAGGTAAACATTATATTTATTTATTTACTTGTTATATTTTATTTCAATACCCAGTGACCAATTCACAAATAAAGATGTAAATACAAGTCGGCATTCTGTAAATATATGAAAACTATATATTATAAGGCTAATTACAAATAATAAAAGGTTGAAAAATGTAATGAAACCATGAATACGTATTAAATTTGTTGAATATAAAAGAAATAAGAAGCAATAGGTGTACATAAATACTTAACACAGATAGCAATAGATAAATAGTTAAGTAAATAAGGAATACAGATAAGCAAAATACAAGAAGCTGCTACAGAAGAAGTCGCACTCAGAAGCAACGAGATTACCAAGGCTAACAAATCGGGCTAAAGGGCTAATGTAGTTGATGTTGATTACGTTTTAGCTGGTAAAGTTTGTAAAAGGTAAAGTAAACTATGTAGAATAATGTTGTTTTGCTTTACTGCAATGACCTTTGGAAAATTGGTTCCCAGAGGCAATGTGCAAATTGAGGGATTTGCTCTTGTTCGCATCCGGGCTTTCGGTGGTAGCGGACGGCGGCCCGCGGCTGTCCGGGGGATCAGGGTGAAGAGCTGAGCGACTTATTTATCAGTAACACGAGTTGAAACTTGCTCAGCGAAACTGCGCTTCTATGGCCTGTATAACTTAAAATTACCAAGTAATTGGGCATACCAGCACTTCAACTGAGCTGAGACGACCTTGAATATGACTGATTAGTACAGAGTAAGTTCAGTGTACAAAAAACTTTATTTTCCACATAGTACAAAAATACAATTCCATGTGCTATACAAAGCACATGTGGAAAAGAATAACAGTTTCTTTTTTAATATATTGTCATTATGTACTACATTTGGTAAAGTATATTCAATGCCTATCCAGTCATCTTTTGGCAGAGGGTGAACTGAAATTTAAATCAATAACATGTTCCAAATTTTTCAGATATTATAAATAAATAATTGTATAAATCAAACAAAACCAATTAATATTAAAATTCTTAAAAATTTTAGGACTACTTAGGCAGATTTAAAATATATAAATCAGTAATACATGATTAAATAAAAAAATGAATCAAACTGTAATACATTTATAAAGTTATTTAACAAACAACTTAAAGAACTATGGCTTGGCAGAAGACATATAACAGTAATAATTATTTAGAAGATAAATAACAATTATTAATAATGTGATAAATCAATATTCAGATTGTGGTACAAATTTAACAACTCCAAGGTCCACCAAGTTCAATAGAAGTTCAACAAAACATGATGTGATATAAAATATGTACAACAGTAACAAATGCATAACTGATATGCATCAATATCATTTATTGATAGCAATAAATAGTACATGCTAATTTGTATATTGATTCACTAATTTTGATTATTTTAGGTACCCTTATTCTTTAATGTAAATTAGCCAAAACAAATTTATAGTTTGCCTATTTGAACGTCTGGCCTAAATTGCGTAAGAGTGTCGAAGGCTTTTGTAAATCGTTGTTTTTGCCCATAGGTGCTCTCAAGGAACTTTTTAAAAATATATCTTATACGTATAAATATATATATATATATATATATATATATATATATATATATATATATATATATACACTCATTTAGTAATGTGCCAATTTATCAATATATTATTGCAACACATATTAAAGTAGAGAACCAGTAATTTGAGGACAGCAGGCATTGGAGTAAATGTTTAATAACAAAAACTGCGTAAAAGCGATTTTTATTTTAATTATTTGTTTCGAATAAATATTTTTTACAAGTCATTAAATACTTATATTTTATTGATTTAATTAAAGTTCTTATATATAAATTTTAACATTTATTTTCATTCTACTTTAAGAGAGCTCTTTATTTTCAAATACATTTATGCTTTGTGTTATTATTTTAGCAAGTAATACGATCCACGAATACAATTTTATACTTGATCTTTGGGTATAAGATTAAGCTATATTATTTTACATAATCAATAATTTTGACAGGGATATAATTTTAATGTACTTTAATTATACTTTATGGTTTAATAGAATCACGTATTATCCCGTAAATTCAACTTTTCGAGTTCTTTACAGCCGAGTGTGTTCTTGATTTTAATAATATAAAATCAATGTTTCTGCTTTATTAAATTTTAATAGTGTTAATCTATACACTAATATTTAAACACTGATACTGTTACATTACATACCTTACTTAACAAGTACAAGTACGTACCTGAAGTATGTATAAGGAACAAGGGTCAATCATATTCGGTATACTACGCAGAGATAAGACTATTCTTATCATATTAACGATCCTTCTTTACATATATTATCTTTGGCATTCGAAATCTCCGGCTTCAAAAATATATTTTTTTTAAAATTGTTTATGCATATACCTATAACGTATTCCTTATATCTTTTTGATTTGGTAATGACCTATCCTTTACTTACTTAGATGCTAAAAATATGTAATTAAGACAAATTTTGTATTAAGTCCTTGTGTCTAAAATTTTTCGTGACATTTAAAATTAACTGAAATATATATCAGATAATTTGAGAGTTAAGCTGACCGTTACAATTTTAGAGATACCCAGGTGTGCTCGATTGCTAAAGTACATATAAAACTACTCCAGATAAAGCTGTAAGATTAGGTTTTCCTACCTTTTTGTGTAAAATTATTGGTCCTAATTAAAATATCAAAGTAGTAATTATTAATAATATATTATAAACATATAAATGTTAATTAAATCTCTCTCTCTCTCTCTCTCTCTCTCTCTCTCTCTCTCTCTCTCTCTCTCTCTCTCTCTCTCTCTCTCTCTCTCTCTCTCTCTCTCTCTCTCTCTCTCTCTCTCTCTCTCTCTCTCTCTCTGCGATTCTTTATTTACATGACTTAATGATCCTTTTTCTTGTTATTATACATGACTGGGAAATAACCAAAAGAGCATTGTGCACTTGTAAAAAACATTACTCTAGCTTCTTTGCTTAATTGTACTACCTCATTTATAAATCAGAAAAATTTATTTCGAAACGATAAAGCATATGCTGTTTGAAATGAAGCTTTCTGTTAATGTAATTCTATTTATGTATTTTAATCACTTTAAATTCCAATTGGTAGTAAATCTGGGCTGTGATATTTATTTCTTTTCTGTGACATAACATTGTTTGTCACACATGGTAGGAAATCAGCTGTAACAGCTGAAACGTTTTTACTCATGAAATTTGCATTTCGGTAGCTGATTACAGATGGAAGTCGGCAGCTACATTGTTTCTTATTTAAATGTATTATTTTTCTTTACAAATGATCTCAGTTTTTACGGAATACATAATGAGCCGCCGGGAGTTATTCAAGAGAGAATCTTGCGACTCCTTCTTTTATGTTATAATAACGTACTGTAATATTATATTCAATGAATCTATCAAACTTTCCTGGTTTGATCATAAAAAAGATCATAAAAAGGAATAATAATAATGTTGAATATTTAGCCTTCCAATAGAGTACGCTAAAAATCAACTCGAATATTCTCATGAAAGATGTAAACATTCTCTCAGGAATAATTGAGATTTATTGTAGTTATTTTTTTATTACTTGCTTATTATATACACATACAATTAAATATTATATGTACATATATATATATATATATATATATATTATTAATTTTGTAATTTTGTATGTACATATATAATTTTGCGATGTAGTTTATCAGAACATAAATCAATGATTGAAATTTATAAATGTATCTACTTTGCCCTGAAACAATCACTCACATTTGGCTTACTGGAGGCACACCCTAATTAGGTATTGAACATATTCTTGGATAGCTCAATATGTCTTTGATTGAAAACAAGGAGCTGGTTTTGTTATCGAGTTAAGTAGACCTTAATGTGTTTCAATCGAAGCGAATATGTACGAAATGTGATACAACTTATTCATTTGTTACATAAGCACTAACTTAAACGGCCCAACATTGGCATTGGAAGCTTTTTCCTCTAATATATTTTAAAAATATTTCTTAATAGCCTATGACTTTACCATAATGAATTTACCTAATTGATTTAGGGTAGTCGATGGTCAATATTCTTTTCTAAATAAACTTATTTGAACATTTTCAGTCATAATTTAATATATATACTTATGGGTTCTTGGGTAACAATTTCTTTTATTAGCTAGCTATTGGTGACATTACTTGGGCTCTCCCCTTGATTGACCTATGATCTGAGTTTAGCATCGAGCATTTTGTTTCACCCCAATATTATATCAGTATATCTTTCAAAACCTTTGCTAATTACAATTAAATATTACATTTTTGTTTGCATGTTAGATTTTCATTGTGCTTTATGTAAATATACCACATAAAATCTTGTGGTGGACTGGCCGCAAACATCGGTTTTATATATTTAAAATATTTACAAAGAACGTAATTAAATCACAAGGATTTTTAGTTTTAGCAGGCCGTACTGAATAAAAATAGTGAGAACTTATGGTAAGGCCGGTTAGCCTACTATTTTATGAATCAGAACGGGGAGTTTTATTTGATCAGATCCCCTAGCTCACTTCGAGAGTCAATCAAGATTACCGCAGGAGTTTACCAACGTACATCATGTACGTGTTTACTTATTCGATTATCTCGGAGAACCTTTGAACGTAGAAAAATATGATGTCTTCTGGGCATAAAACTCTGCTTAACGGAACGTAGAACTGGCTGTTGGTCAAACAATCATTCTGAAGCACGAGTCCGACAAAATCTATTATCCAACCCATGCTCTTATGACCGGTCATTGAGTATGCCATCACAAGAGGAAACTGACGTAACGGCAAATCGTAAAGAATACCGTTAGGTTACACGTCGTGAGGGCGTCTGGCAATAATCAAGAGTTCGGTTATTAGTGTCGTGATAATCTTGGTGCCATTAAAAAGTCCGTCGGAGACGTTTATATTCCTTTTTGTAAGGCATGCTAAGCCAATTTCAAGACGGAGGACGTGGTATTTAATATCATTGGCTGTATCCGGACTTAGGTGCCTAATTTATCACCGCTCTTTGTTTCTACCGTGAACTCGTTTCTACCGTCCCGTTAATGATTTCGTTGATCTCCTTGCGTCTATGTTCAAATTCGATAGAAATACCCTATGCCTCCATCAAAATATAGAATATATAGTTTTATAAGTCAAAGTGAGGTTTACAAATCCCTATATGGCAACTTTACCTGTAGACAAACGGCTTAAATTTGAGTTTCGAACCACCACCAATGACCGGGCATGTGGGCTGTTTGCAAGGGAGGGTCGCTCAGCAATCCAAGAAGCAGTCGGTGCTTAATCAGTTATCTCGTGATAATCTCTGTTTATAAACTTCGGCAGGAGTTTCTAGAAAGCCTAAAACTGTAAGTCTAGGGTTTCTTGGAAAGTACTTCTAACCGGTTAAAATTACTCTCTTGACCCCCCGAAAGCTACATAGAGTACAGTGCTCTAGCTTAATGACGAATCAAAGTTGGTGTAGTTAACGGAATTACTAATCCTGTACGGTATCGTTAATGAGAAGACTCGAGAAAAGTCTCCATAGAAATAGTGCCCGAAGACACGTAACAGCATATGGTATTCGTGGGTTTACAACAAAGGGTAAAATCTAAAAGAATTGTCTACACATAAGTAGAGCAACAAGTAAAGATATTTTCCCCAAATAGCTCTTCTCGTTTCATGAGATCTCAATGTAAGCGGTCGAGGATGTAGCTATAGGCAAGTGCAGCTTCGTCAAAGACAATTATCTGCGCGGCTATAATCATTTATGCGCGTTGGGACCCAATACTTATGCTCCAACAGTTAGTTCCGATAATAACATCGAGTAAAGGCTGAGCATGCTAGGAGCTGTTCATCCACCAGGCACGTGTATTGGCGAGCTCACTTGGGCATGATCAAAATTTTGTTGTTGTTGCTTTGTAATTCGGGATTATTGGTGTGCTTAGAGGTGGCGCGTCTTCATAACGTCTTTTCCCCCCAGAAAAGTGTTAGTGTCATTTAAAATCAAATGTCCTGAATGAACATGTGTACACTCCAGGGGGTATTTAGATGATTTGTTCAAAAGACGGCAAAACCTGTTTTGTAGCTTTAAATTTGGGTGCGTAGATTTAGTAATTACACAATGGCTCCCTCCTCTTGACTGAAAACTTCCATGCGTGAGGCCTACGTCTCATAGCTTGAATGAAAGACAAAGACCTTAGGAATAACAACTCTCAATCTCAGGTTGCGTATGATTAAAGAAAAGAGAATCATCTCGTTATTTTTTTCTCACCATAGTATTTTTAATACAAGCCGCAAGTTCAATTTTACAACCAGGTAATTCACTTTAACCTACTCATTGCTATATATCATTTAACCACAGTTACGCTTCAGTCAACTTTTAAATAAATTCAATAATAAAAAGACGCGTAATACATCATGTAAAATATACTAAGGTTAAACGCATAGTTTACTTTGGGTAGCAATTCCTATCTTTAAAATCCTATTTAGGGTCCTATATTCTAATATTTATTTTTTTTATTTTAGTCAGAAGCTGTTCCATAAATAGGCACAAAATATACCTAATATTGGCTGTAGCTACCATGATTTACTGCTGTATGAAACCCGTTCCTGCGGTGCCGTTTGGTACCGGTGTCTGCCCCTGATTAATTTACATTAGCTATCCAGTACTCACCATTTCAGTGCGATATAGTTGCTCCAACACTTATCTTTGAAAATGTTTACATTTATTTATATCTCTTTAATATTTATACTACTATTTCTGCATATTTTACTAAAAAGCTATATATTGTAGACCGGATGGACGAAACACATGAGATTGGATATCACTGAGATCGTAGTAATGAATACTCGATTCGCAAAGTTTACTTATATGTTTTATTGTTGCAAATGAACATAAAAGCACCACTTCTAGATGTTCGCAATAACATATTGTATTTCCACGTTGCTGCCAAATAGAGTGATAAAGAACTAAATGATATATGGGTATGGGCCTAATGGTTCCAATATTCTATGGGAATTTTGCATACGAACTTATTAATTATTATATTGTTTTAAATTGACTTCCCCCTTGACCTTTATGTCGAGTCACAAAGCGTCTTGCATCTTTGCTCAACATTGCAGTTGTAGTCGGAAAAGTAAGGATTGGTAGACCAGAAGTCCAAAACATGAATTCTGGAAGCACCAGAAGTTAAATAATAGTCTGGAAGTTAAATCACAGACTCAGTTGAACTCGCCTAAAACAAAATCACAACGCTATTAGCCACTTATCGAGACAACTTAAGATTAATGACAACGTGGTCTCGTCAAACCGATATCACCACACTATTATCTACATTATCCTGGCAAATAAAACATCAACCCAGGTAAGTTACTTTACTATTTACAACTTTATTTTATATTATATTCAAAATTAGATGTCTCGCATGAAGAGGCTAAATTAAAATACAAAAATATAAATTTTACTTACGGACCTCGCATTGTTTCTCGGCAGCAGGATGGTCAGCTAACGAGTTCTCAAGAGAACAATTAATACACGTGCCAATTAGGTTATTAATCCGCCAAGAATTTAGTTCAAAGAACTTTGGATGGAAATTATATTAACAAGAAACAAGTAACATGATTGCGAAAATAGGTATTAGATAAAAAACATCTAAATAATGGTACAAAATATATTTAAAGATTTAAATGATACTGCGTCAAATATTTCGTATTTAATAGCACCATAACTTGTACAATATAGTAAATATGAGAAGTCTAAGATTATACATTTGAACATAAATATATGTACTACATACTGTGTATGTAATTATATTAGTACAAAAATGGCAGAGCTCTAGAGGAGAGTTAAAACACAACGTACAAAGTGAATAATTTTGACAACACCAAGATATAGAGCTGGAGAACACATAGTAGATATGAGTAATAAGAAAAGTAAACTTCTGCTAGGTTTTTAACAATATCCTAAGTTTTGAGTGTGCATTTTTTTCTATTTATAATGTATTTAAGGGGGTTCGGTATGCCCTATCCTTCCCATGTTAATTTGGCCAATTTTATGTACCTTTTTCTCAGAAACCTTTAAAGCTATCATCATCAATTTTTAGGACACTACTATTTAGACCTTTGTTAACATTTAGAGCGGAACAAAGTTAAAAAAAAGAAGTTTTTATTTAATTTGTTGTAAATAAAAAATTTATTAAATTATTGTAAAATAATTTATAATTATAATTTTTAAATAAAAAATTTAAAATAGATTTTTATAATGTCTTCCGCTCTAAATGTGTGTACTGGTCTTAAGTTCATGTGTATTTTTTATGTTAATCCGATCAGTGGATCTTGAGAAAAAGGTACATAAGTGATAAAAAGTAATTTTCGGGAAATCGCAGCTAAAGGCAACACACATCAAATAAGCGAATTCACTGACCTTTATTATAATATTAATGACATCCAGCTGCATAACTAGGGTTATCAGGATCCTCCAACTCTTCCCACTGATCTTCCAGCTTCCTCTTGGCACTTGAGCGAGCTTGCCTTGATTTTTTTGTACGACTTCGGTATCCATGCGTTGAGCTTTTTGTAAGCGAGGTATGTCCAGCTTTTTCATTGCTTCACAAAAATTATGTCCAACAGTCATTCCAAAGATGTTGTAAAACCATACATTTTGCCTTATTTCCTTTATTGAAGGAACTTATGGCATCATACACTCCTAAGTGCAAGGTGTGTATGCCAACAAAGACAGTTTTTGGCCGGCGAGACCCAGATTACTTGGTTTACGGACTCATTTGGGTTTTGAGACTTACCGTGGAGACATTTACGAAGCAAATCAGGTGCACTTAGGTCTGTAAAAATAGGCTTTATCTTATTCATGATGACAGCAGGAAGGTGAAAATGTTTGGAATGGTCATAAGTTTCATTACAAGCCATACCCTTTTTGGTACTTGCACCAACTTTCACTCCCTATTGGGCAAAGTCCGTGTTGAGGATTTGTTTTGCTGGATAGCAAATGGTAATACTCAGCCCAAACAGCTTTTCGCATGTCTTCTAAATTGCTTGCATTTCTTCGAATTGCTAGACCATAATATTTTTTTATGGCTAATATGGCAGCTTCAGTCAGTCTGTTCCGACCGCCTATTGTTTTTCCATCGGTTTGTTTGTTTTTTCCCTCTTTTAATTTTAAATTCTTTAGGCGAGTCCCCATGCGCTTCTGCACATGCCCAATGCATTCTAGTTTTTTCACCAGGCACTCATCACCATAGGGCTTGCTTTCCACAACACTACAAAAACCCTTTCGAATCCCCATCACCTAAGTATTCAACGTAGCAAACATTGTAAGTGGGTAGGGACCGATGGAAAATCGCACGAGCTCCGACAACTTCCATGCCTCCGCTTACTCCCAGATAGTTTGCACTGCACTTATCACTATGTTGTCCAATTAATTTGTCTTTACAACGACAATACTTAGATAAAATCTCTGCATCAATTACCTTACCGGTATCCACAGATTTTGCAGTGATTATACCATTTTGTGATGTATGGCCTCGCTTTTGCCATGTCCCGTCTATGGCTACTGTCAAATCCCTCCTACCTTCATTTATAATCACTGATTCTTCTACTGCTTCCTTCATAATCTTAAAACAAACATCTTCAGTCACAGACCCTAACAGTTGTGTGTAATTCATAAACCGTGATGGAGGAGAGGGCAGATTTAGTACGCGCCACATAGTGTAGCGGCAGCCGTCTGGCCTCTGC
This sequence comes from Homalodisca vitripennis, assembly GCF_021130785.1. Classification (NCBI taxonomy): domain Eukaryota; kingdom Metazoa; phylum Arthropoda; class Insecta; order Hemiptera; family Cicadellidae; genus Homalodisca; species Homalodisca vitripennis. The sequence continues at coordinate 127,351,974 of NC_060212.1, read as the reverse complement.
CAATCGTACGCATGCCATACACCAATCTTACATTTATGTCATATAATTTTGTATCATCATTAGGTCTATTTTTGCAAGACTAAGGAGTTTTCATAAGAGGCCAGTGTCTTTTCATTGCAACCTTCACATGAAAAGTTCCCCGAGAAAAAAAGGCCTACACGATACTTGATTTTAAAATCGATCGGTTGATGACACTGTTTGCATACTGCTATTTGAGAAATTACCTTTACAAGTTTTTTAAAATCAACAATATCATTTTGGAAATTAGGCTCCTTATCAGTTATGTTTTTATAATTTTGACTGATATTACCTAGTTTTTCACTTTTGAAGCACTAACAACCTCATCTGTGTCCTCATTATTCGGCGTTGGGACTAGGCTCAGTTTCACTCTCAACTAACCTATCTTCCACAGTTTCTTTCCAAAACAACACCACTACCACTGCTTTCACACTCTACAACTACTTTTCTTTTTTGTAAAACTCACTTTTTTCTCTTCTTAAAAATTCTATTACTTTTAGGCATTTTAGAAATCAAATGCGTTCTACAAACACAAAATAACAGTAACTACAAACCACCAAAACAGAACTTGTTTCGTTTACAAACACAAAATTGGTTTATTGTAACTGAAGACAGTTATATAAAGCTGTATTTTTTGTTAGTAGACAAGGCAGGTGTACCAACCCATAAATCTAAATCATAGTTTGGAAGAATACAACTGTGTTACTATAACAAATACTTCAGTTGCAATGGAAACACTAAATTGTTGGCATGTAGTATATTTTTCAAAATAAAAATATAGTTCCCATCATCGGATTTTATTAGTTTTTGCATTAAAAATGTCAGGAATTAGTCATAGAATTAATAAAATATTAAAATACGGAAAAGTTATAAAATGTCATTTTTGGATACGAACCCCCTTAAACATGTAGGTACAAACAAGTTAGTGTATTATGCAACTAAAAAGGCGGATGTAACAAATACGTTAGTAACTTTCTTGTGAAGATATGACTATACTAATAGCTGGGTTTTCATCATAACCTTTACAATTTAGATTGACGTTAAGAATAAAAATGATCCGAAAACTACAATTTAAAATAGAGATTTCCCACAATTTGGGGTTCATATAATAATGTAAACTCACTTTACATTTTTCATTAGAAACAAAATTTTATGAATTTAATATATACACTGTTTATAGAAGATTATAGAAGATAAAAGCCCTACTATAATCATTACTAGCGTCAACGAAGTGTAGATAAGTACGAATGGCCGTCTAATAATCAAAGTGTTTTTAACAAAAATTATAGTGTAAAACAGTACAATGTGATATTAGCCAAGCGTTGTTGTTAATCTGTGAGGCGCAAACAAACTTAACAAGAGAGTGAAGAAATAGTTCACGTTTGTAAGCTTGCATACCGTTAAGGTCTTTGAAGGTAGAGGGAACAGTAGTTTAAAGCAATATGCTAGTATATGCAGTTAGCCGCGCGTATAACAGAAGAATGTTAGTCTTCTACGTACTCTCGTTGTAAAACTTTACTCGAGAAATAAGAAGTTTGTTACTACAAAAACAACGATGTTTTGCTAATGTTGAAAAAACGTGAACCATGAATATGAGTAAGCTATATTAGGATATATTCTACTAGTTTTTCTGCTACGTACAAAAGTTTTTATCATAGCTTTACCAAGATATATAAACAAGATACAGTTAACCCCCCTCCCTCTAATTAAACATCTCTGAACACCGGATTATTCGTTAAAGACTATCTATTTATAGTACTATACGTTAAAATTGATTCCTCCTCTTGTTTTCTTAAAAAAAATATAATACATCTACAAGGATTGTTTAATATGAAAATACATGTTTCAAAAACATCTTACGCTTGGTTTTCCGTCACTTGGTTGTACAAACAAACCTAAATAGGCCACCAATTACACTATTATCTTATTTTTTTGAAACATGTCACCAGTAATATCTGAAAGGATACGTTTTGAGCACCCTGAATCTTGTGTAATAATGTTTCACATCTGGAGGATGGATTTCAATCCCTCAAACTTTTTATTCAACTTTTTAGAGATAAAAATTTTTACAACCACATTTATCGTCTAAAAAAATTTGAATAAAGTTATAATTTTTCCTAAACGCTTACTAAAAACTGTAGTTATTAGTCTTTCTATTATTAATTAGTAATACAAATTTCTACTTTTGTCAATTAGTAATTTTAAAAGCTTCCCTTTAATTATTTTTTACATTCCATAAATGTTTATCATGAACCACAATAGAGTATTAAATAAATAAATGTAACTATTACAAGTTTCAAAGTTTAGATTATTTTATTATATATCTCAAATTAATGTCAATGACAGGCTTGCACGCGTATTAAGTTTTAAAATGTGCACCAAACTAGCAAAAATGTCGTCGGTATTGCAACCGCAGTTTCCCAATATAGTAACCGCAAATTCGTGGTTTATGTGTTACGCGCCGTTAATGGATATATACCGTGCATGTTTAAAAGCACCACTAATTTCCCGCTGTCGCTTTCATAGTTAATGAACAAACACAATAACCACAGTTATTACTGTTTGTTTTATGTATCACGGTTTTATGTAGTACCACACGTTATCCAAATATGTGAATAACAATAATTAAGATGATTGTTAAATAAACATATTTAATAATCTGCTTAAGAATTTATTCCTTCGGAATCTAATAGTTATTAAAACTCATTCTTAAAATTTAAGAACATTGTTTAGGCATGATTTATAATTTTAAATTAGTCTGTTCATTTTGTCCTATACGTTTTCTCTATAATTTTCAATATATATATATATATATATATATATATATATATATATATATATATATAATATTGGTTTCTAGTAAAAGCCACTTATTTAAATTCCTATAATACAAATTTTTTTCCATAAACATAATGTGAGAATAGTCGGAAAGGGTCAATTAATTTCACATACAAGGTATTAAGAATTCGAATTTGTCATATAGTAAAACAAAGTAAGAGTACGTCACACCATATATTACCTAGCAGGTTTCCCTGAAAATAAATGCAACATTTCAGCTGCATTTCATTCTTATAGTTAGCCTACCTTGTTGTTACGTCAATGTCATATGGTTACATTAGTAATAATTTAAAAAAATATGTATTTCCTGTCATTTATCTTTTGTCATCATGATTACCAATAAGACTAATGTGAAGGAACAATGCTTGTGTTGAGGGCTAGTGCTCATCTATATAAATCTACTGGAGTGTCTACCCATCAAAAAATAAATAAAACAGTTGAGGAAAAGAGTAAACTAATTAATCAGTCAAATAATTAAGAGAGTCTATGGGTGTTTAGAGCTCAATAGACCGCTTTAGGAGCTGATTACTTCTGGAGTTTTGCAGTATCACACAAGAAGCATTCAGTTTATTGGTTACACTTACACGAGATTAATCATTATTATTTAACAGGCCTTCTTTTATTTAACCTTACTATTGGTTCAGGGAAAATTGTAAGATAGAATTTATGTAATAAGACTCAATAATATTAATGAGTGGGAATTAATGAGCGTTTGTAAACATCGTTTACTGAAATGGAATGAAAATTTATTTTTGCTGTTTTATTCTTAACAATGTTAATGATTAAGCAAAACAGTTGTTTACAAATAAATACTGCTGACAAAACGAGTTTTCTAACTATCTTATACAGGATTGAAAATATTACAGGCAGCAATTCAACAATGGTTTTCATAAAATTTTAATAAGTAGAGAAATCCGTAGGCTACCTGGTATGGAAAATCGAACTTTGAGGCCAAGTAAGAAATAGTAAAGGTATCTGTCATGTTTGTACCATAACATTTAATAATGGTATAGCTCACAATCACGTGTACCTATTACCACCCCTACTCTGCTTGGTAAGACCCTCACGTAACCTGTTACCATTGGGGACGTGCTCAATACTAGGCAAATAGGTGACTGCTTTCAAGGTGATATGTGTGTGTGTGTGTGTGTGTGTGTGTGTGTGTGTGTGTGTGTGTGTGTGTGTGTGTGTGTGTGTGTGTGTGTGTGTGTGTGTGTGTGTGTGTGTGTGTGTGTGTGTGTGTACATAGGTACGATCTCAGCATTAATAAGTTCATTATATAAAATTTGCTCTTTTTCTCCAAAATATAGGTGATCTTTAATCTTTTAGAGAATACAATACAGAATCTTCATAAAAAAGATATAATGTATTTCTAAGATAATAGATCATATTCATTATTTCCCGTGTTTAGCCATAATTTGTTTTACTCAATTGTTAATACACATGTACGTTAATGTAAGACTAAAAAGAGATTTCTATTAGTTACTGAGCGTTAGCTAAGCTTATCATTCGAAATTTTGGAAAATTTTCATATATGTATGTTTGACTGTTTAAAATTATATCTCTGAAACAAAATGGTACATAGACATAAAATTCAATACGAAGCTTGATAAAGAATGTTACATAAAATTATAGCACATGCCAATTATCTGAGTTTGGCTTAGCGTTAGTAAATATTTCTACATGGTTTGTATGGGGAAGAATAATAGTAAGCATAAACTTAAAGAAGAAAATATATATTTACAAACTAACTAAGTACACCTATACGGAATTTTAGAAAGTGACATAGTAGCACATACCCGTAGCATATTTTGAGTAAAATTAATCTGCAGATTGTGAATGCAGTATGCAACTTCATTTATACTTATATAAGGTTTATTTATACAGTCAGAATAAACCATGAAAATTGAGGACACAGAGTGACAAACAGAGTTTGTCTGTGAGTTCCTCAGCTTTATTAAAGAGGGATTTTCAATTTCCATCTTTGTTTATCATATACACAAATCTAAAACTTCTATAAAATACTAATATTTGTTTTATGCCCAGATTCATCATGAATGTTTAGGCTCTAATGTTTTCATCTCCATAGAATCGATTCACATGATATTCCTCGCTATAATATCCAGTGTAAGTACGAGTAATAACTAATATGTAAAGTATACATAAATTTTGTTACGATACATCAAATTACTACTAACTTTATCCAAGAGTATAATACACAATTGTATATTTTGTAAAATAATTGGATTAAATGTATACGTGAATATTATTTAGTGAATAAAATTGAATCAATTGTTTGGATACAATACAAGTAACAGCAAGATCTCAGCGTAATAATAATTCAATTAAAGTTTATTGAAATTTAATATGTATTATGAAACCAAATAAAAGCAACAATATTTTATTTCTGTGAGCACATCTGGCGATGTGTTCAGCAAATAAAACTGGTATTGAACATCAGCAGACCAAGCACCATGTGTTCGCACCAGATGGGTTCATTATTCCCTTTCTTTGCTTCTATTTTGTTGCTCTACGTAATTTTTTTAGTGTTTTACTTATGAAAAAAACAGAACATAACTACATGAGAACAACTTGTAGAAATATAAAATTAAAGGTATCTCAATTATATTGAGGTTTTAAATAATTGTAAAAATTATCAAGTCTATGCTTGCATTTTTGTTCCTAAACATTTTCTGTTTACAGATCTATAGAATTTACGGATAAAGAATTTTAATAATATTAATTGACTTAAATTCGATTTCTCATTATGAGAGGTGCAAAATGTGCTTAGGACAAAGTAATCTCATTTGGATTACGTGACAAAGTTGTTTACTTACTTATTAATGAAAATATTATTTTAAGTGCGCAAGCAAATTGTTATAGCGTTTATGGTAACTATTACGTTTTTAGTGGAGGATAAATCTATTCCGTGTCTGTCAACTTCGACGATACAACAATTAGTTTCTCCGTGACTATAATTAACGTTTTCGCTTTAAAATGAATACGAATTGTAATATTTATAACCTAAAATGGGATAATATAGCTACTCATATAATAGTTTATTAATGTTACAATACTGAAATAAATTTTCCTCGGAGGATTTCACTGCCCATAAATTTTGCAAATGAAAATAAAAATAATACTAATTTAAGGGATATACGAGAACACAAAAGCGACCATGCAAATGATGTGTATTATTTTATTGTAATATTGGGCATACATTGCCATACTTCCTAAAGAGTAGGGATCTTATTAATCACACAAATCATGAGTAGAGAGGGCGAGAGTTATGAAAAAAATGTATCAAGTAGGCCTACGGATTTATTATCAGTGGTTTGCACGCAGTCAATGTGGTACTAATTAAAAAGAACTAGTTTATAGTTATTCTGCCTCAGAATCATATAAAAGATGTAGAAGTGTATAAAACACACAGAGTAGCGTATCTGTACAGAAGGTTTGCTCTTTGTTGTAACATATCGGATATTTATATTGGCGCCACATAGTGCTCCGAGACATCTACATCAATATAAATGGGAAGAAGTGTACATCTAAAGAGAGTTGTGCGTGTGACGTAAGTCATGGTAATGTACTCAGCATAACTATCACACGTGGGTAATTAACTGAAATAAACGGGTGTCTTAAATTACATAGATCATTAGTAGAGCGAAAAGGTTTTGATTCAAGAAGCACCATATCACACTCTTTTGGGATGATTTTTTACTCTTAAAATAACACGATTGGAAATTGAAACTTAGTTGCTGAGATTTATTTATTTACCATAAGAAATGTAAAAATACTCGCCAAAGCACAGCCAAATACTATACAGTGGTAAACACCATTGATGTGATAATGATGTCTTATATGAACAGTTAGCACTAAACTAAACTCATATCTATATACAATGTTAGTTATTACACGAGCAAACGTTGAGACAGACAGAAGGATGTACAGATATTGAATTATCAGCCACTCAAGTGAAGTCTACTTTAAAGTCTACAAAAAAAGTCTGCTTCAATTGAAAAACAAACATAGAAAACCTGTTACCTTAACGGTGATAACAATAATTTCAAAATATGTGTATGAACAAATAAATCATTTTACGTGTATATTTTACGTATAGTTTCAAAGCCTACAACTTATTTAATTTGAATATGTCAAACAATGATCTCCTTTATGTTTAACGTATTTTGGGTCAAATATCTGCGATTGAATACGAAATCTTGGCATGTGAAAAGACTGCAACGTTTAAAGGGAATAAAATATTCTGGTGATTTGATTTATTGAGGTCGTAAGGTAAGGATGTAGGCTGTTTATAAGCAGGATAAAATTGCTACTAAATTGCTGATGTGTAACTGAAGAACGTCCTACATAAAATAGAGAGCATAACAGTTTTTATATTGAACGCAATATATGGGTAGTGTATTTCTAAATTTTTTGGGGGCGAATATAACTATTTAAATTTTTGAATATTTTTTTACTTTTATTTGTCTCATCTCTACAATATTATTTTCAGTATGATAAAAACACATTTTTTGTGGTTTTTACTACTATTATAATTTGAAATATACAATACTGTTTAATGCCAATGGCATACTTAATGGTTACAGAATATAGCATTTTTTAAGTTGTCTTGTTTCTGGAAATTAAATATGTGTATAATTAATTTACCGGAAATATGTATTAAAAAATAATTCTTTGTATAAGTAAAGATTTTTACTGTTATTTATTGTTTTAAATCTGTGATTCAAATATTTTGCATAGCAAATTGTAATTGAATAGGAAATCTGACAACAAATATACAGTCCAATGATAATGTACTGTAAAAATAACTGGTATTGCATTTGTGTTATTTATTCATTCAGCAGGAACCAGGATCATGAATGTCATTAAATATTATCAATTATGTTCTAAAATAGGGAATTAGCATACTAAGTAATTATATAGCCACTGGAAAATATTTACATGTAAATTGTTAAACTTTTATGTCTTAGAACGGTTTCAGTTTATTTTATAACAGATAAATATCAGTTTAAACCTTATCATAACGTTAATTCACGAACAATAGTACAATCACGTCACCGACAACAGCAGAAGCGTTCTCTATATTACTTGTTAGCGGGCAGATGGAGCTCTCCACACTTGACATCGGTTGATAAATGACTCCATCAATCATCTCTTTGTGTCCCAACTCATGCTTTAAAACTGCTACAGTTTATGGTTATTTAAATTTATAATACTGCAGACTTTACAAATGACAATAATCTTCACTGTAAAAGATAATCCTGGAATAAGATATCTAAGAATACAAAAATTTTTAGGTAAAAATAGGTTTTCACTACAAGTTTTAATTTTCTCATCTGATTATTATTTAATGCATGCTTAACATGGTGTGTAGAAAACTATTATTAAATTGCAGAATTATAAACTGAATTATTATCAAACTTTGACGTAGGTAAGTTATTATTAGGATAACATCACAAACTTAGTGTTTTAATCATTCAGTAATGCATGTTCTAAAACGAATCGATTTAAACTTATAATCAGATTAGCGTATGTTGGAAAAATTGACAAAGATATACAAACATGTAAGCGTATGTTGGCAAGTCTTGTGATTGCAATATTTTGTTACGTGTGTTATCTTTAAAAGTTGTATGGAATAATTGATATTCTGGTTCATTGTGATCTTTGGTTTAGTAAAGACGATAAATTACCCAATGTTTTTGTTACTATAAATTTACACAAATTTTGATTTTGCCTGAGTTAATAAAACTAACGTTTGTGACGACATAAAACAATGTCTGAACAGGAAATTTTCTTACAATTAAGACACTACTTTAATAAATATTCTGCAACTTTATAGACCAGTTATGAGTTGCCCGGTGGGATATTAAAAATGGCAATAGGTCTGTATTAATCATAGATTTTAATAATTTCAGTAACATCGGTCCAGTGGTGTCTTGTAATTTATATATGTATATATGTGTGTGTGTGTGTGTATATATATATAATTTCAATGAACATTGAATCACAAAAATTATTTGCTCCATTAGCTCCAAAGTAATGTGCTACTATTACACCATAGAGCTCACACCGTATCTGTCACATATGAGTTTAAATAAGGAAACTAACATATGATCGGAAGAGCAAACACCTGTCAAATGACTTTTTATTTAAATTAAATAAATGGCAATAGCCTTATTTAATTTCAATAAACATTGATTCACAAAAAGCACTCGAACCCGGATCTCTCACTTGCGGGATGAATGTGCTACCATTACACCACAGAGCCCTCACTTTTTACTATTCAATTATTTTGTATTTGGCCGTATCTGTCACATACTCTACTTACATATTCAATTAAACATAGTACTTAAAATCCATGTACTAGGAATCTAAAATCAAATCTGTACAATACTATCAACGCAATACTTCCTACACATACAAGTCCATTATTAGCTGTGATATAACAACTGCGATGATAACACTTGACAAAACAGGCTTTGTTACTGTAGATTGCATTATCTCAGTTGCGTTGAGTCTCCAACCACCAACCGTCGTAACTCAAATGTTGGGCCGTAAGTTATCTGTAATAGCCATGAGTACCCTAACTGCGTGTTTCTTAGATTTATTACTGCTACCTAAGGACATTAATTGTAAAGATTTAGCTACTTTCTCGTTGCATTGTGAGCAAAGATTGGTTGTGAGCAGATGAAACTAACTTCACTATATATTCTTATAACTGCCAAGATGTTATTTAAATTCAAATATGAATTTCATGTTAGTGATATACTATGAAATTATCTGAATGGTTTTAGATACATTAGGAAAAGAATTATGACTGTAATAAATAAAACAGTTTTATTCTTAGAGCTCTTCTGTAGCTATAAACACAATTTTATTATTTAAAAGTTTGTTGAATTTGTTTTGTCACTAAGGTAACATGTAATTAAATGTAAAAACCTTATTTCGCATGATATATTCTATGCTTTTCGTCGGACCAGTCAGCCTTATAGATGTTAATCTATGCTTGCATACTTTTTAATGCTTATTTTCCATTGTCTAATGCTCAAAAATTATCATTTTATAGTGTATAGTTTTATTTGTAAAGTTAAAAGTATTTTTGTACAGATAGTTATTATTTAAACTAAAAAATGTTATATAGAACTTGTTATATGTATGTGGCATTAGGAACTATGTAAAAAATTAATGTTTTATTTGAATTACCCCCTTGCGTTAAGGGTTAGAAAACTTTAACGTCTAAATTTGCCAAGGGCTAAACATAATTTAGTTGTTTGCTGTACAATAATGTAGCATTATAGCAGTTTTTTTTTTAATATTGCATGAAACTAAACAAAAAATTTAAATGTATACGTAATATGTAAGACAACAATTTTCAGTCTATTTATCCACCGGACGTACAATTGAGCTATAAGTTAAAATATGTTATGCAACCTTATTAAGCCTATTACAAAACGTGGTGAAGTTTACATCAATAGACAATTAAAACTTTAAATTCCTCAACTAAGTAAAGTAATGAGCGAGTTCTCTGGGTTACACTTAAAAAACGTTTATTGATGCTTTCGAATAATTTGTAAATGGTGAGAGAAATATAAATTATAAACTTCTACTACTGTATCCTGTAAAAATAAAAAAGTATACTACGTCATATTTAATGTATAACGAATAAAATAGCATTGTTTTACTGAAACAATTTCTGATTTTAACTTTAAACTAAAAGTTGTCTAAGTCTGTTAGAAATAATTTTAGCTAAAATCACTTTTAGTCATTTAGGAATTACAAAATATATAGACTGAAATAAAATATCGAAACAAATTTGATTCTAAACAGAGGATAACTCTTTCACATACAAATTTCGTCAAATATTATATATTCTTTAATATTTATTATCTTATTATCATTAAGTAGAGTTCCTTATTATTAGAGGCTCCAAATAAATGAAAGAGTAACAAATTAAGTAATATAAATGTAAACTAAAAATTGAGCTGAAGATGTGTATATATATGTGTGTGTGTGTGTGTGTGTGTGTGTGTGTGTGTGTGTGTGGTGTGTGTGTGTGTGTGTGTGTGTGTGTGTGTGTGTGTGTGTGTGTGTGTGTGTGTGTTTGTGATTGTGATTGATAAACACTAAACTGAGATTTCTAAAGTTCATAAGTAATTCCTATGGCATACTAATCTTTCACCCCCTGTCTCTCTTTCTCTCACTCTATCTTATTTCAATATCATTTACTACTTTTAAGAATACAAAAAGCTTTTCACTATCTAATAATAAAGGCTTGCAACAAGGTAAATTACAGTTCTTTCAATCCTAGCGTACCAATAAATTACTTTTTTAAATTAAATAAAAGCTTGGTATCAAAGTTGAATTAATTTAGAATGAGCAATTTAGGATGATATTTTCCAATTTTAAGCTGCAATGTTTGTATTATACTCTATAATAAATTTAACAAATATCTATAACAAAACGTATACTGTAACTTAACTTCTTAACTATCAAAGTTGAAATTTTTTAAATGATCTAATTTGGTCATATGTAGTGGATTTTGCCTTGCTGGGGATTACTACTTGCTTATACCAATAATCGGGTATTGGAAAAGTTTTGGGGGAAATAGAAATTTGTCATTAGTTGACATTAGAGAGCTGGGTTACCAGGGAGTTAAGGTGACCGTACTGTTTTTCTGTCGGAGGTATGGGTAATCTTGCGAGAGTTATGTACGAAAGTTGATACTATTTATTTATTTGTAACAGACTTATCATCAATAAACATTGTGATCTTGTTGCTATAATTTAATTATTATAAAGGTTTCTTGATGTTATTTTCAATAGTATCTGTGAACAATATCTGTTACATTAGCATGATGTATTTGTGGTCTAAGGCCTCAATGCGGAAGGCGGGCAATTGTAAGACTATATTTTATTCGATTTAGAGTAATCGATAGTTAATATAATTTTTGAAGACTAATTAGTAGAATATTCTGTTTTATAATAATTAGACACATTTATTTCTGCGTACTTGTGTAGAGCTCCTACAAAAAGCTATTGGTGTTAATACTTGTTTGCCCTTTGGTTGACATTTAATGACATTTCATGCTTTATGTTTATGCTCTCATTTTAACATGTTACAAAATTTTACAATTTTAAGTAATTGAATAATAATATTACTCCCACATCTTTAAAAATTAATGGGTACAGATCGAAAAATATTTGCTAATTAGTTTAGTTTGTCAATGATATAATATACAAACAGCTATCGAGAATTCCCGCGGGGATGCAGGAAAACTTGGATACCTTAACTTAAATTATTACAAAAAGCTAAATTACATTACGGGGAGTTTTGCTTTGCTAGGCCTCTATCCTACTGAATAAGAACGGTGAGATTTCTAGTGAGTATCCTACAGCCTTATTAATCAGAAACCCATCGATTTTCTTTGAGATCCCCCAGCCCACTTCGAGAGTCAATCAGAATTACCGAATAGCTCACCGTACACGATGGTCTTTGCTTAGGAGAATTCTTAATAGGTTTTTTTCAGGGTGGACTATAACTGCGATGAATTCTAGTTGTCAAACTTTTCTTAACAGGACGCAAAGCTGGCGGTAGTTCTAAACATTTAGTCTCCAAAGATGTATTGTCTATAATTGCGGATAATTTTTAAAGGCCAACGAGTATTCCAGCAGTAGCGGAAACTGGTGTTAAGGAAAACTGTAAAATATAATTATTAACTAAAAAAGATCATTCAAAGAATGCCGATAGCTTGCATGTTGTAGGAGGATGCTCAGATTAAACAAAATCGCCAAACTAGCATTTTTATCTAAATCTTAAAGAACATAAAGTGTAGTTAAGAATGTCTAATTTTAAAGAGCGAAGTTAGGCAAAAAAATCCCTAACTGCTACTTAAACTAGACAGCAAATGTTTAAAGGTAACTTCCAAACGACTACTAATGGCCAGGCGGCAAGCAAGTTGCATACAATGGCACGTTTTCTCAGCAAGTGAGGTCACCTCTCCTAGAATTATATGTGGTTAACGTTGCTTAAACGGTTATCTCACGATAACTGAATTTTTAAAAACGTCATAAGGCACATCCAAAACCATTAGAGATAAGGAATTCTAGAGAGGTAATATAGTTCACCCTGGCAAAAGAATTAAGAGAAATAACTCTCTTTGCCCTCCCCAAAGGATCTAGATAAAACAGTGAAGTTGGATTAGTCAACGGATTAGCTAGTCCTTTGCGGTTTCCACTCGGGTTAATTCGCAACGTGCGTTTAAAACAAAGAGTTAGATCTCATGGAGTTCTCCAGAATGCATAAAGCTTTCTTCCACAAATAGTTCTTCGCAGTTCATGAGATCTTAATGTTTGCGGTCGAGGATGTAGTGATGACCTATTGAAGCCTCGATGAAGACGAGTAGCTGTGAGGCTCTGATCAGGTATATGTGCTGGTACCATTTGATTATTTTCTCAGCAACAGTCTCGTCACTGCGATTGAAAGGAAGCTGGATCATGCTGAGCCTGTTGTGCCAACTGGCACGTTTACGGTGTTCTTCCTTGAGTATGATCTAAATTGTGTTACCTCGTGTTTTGGGGTTGAGGATCTGCCTGGTGATGAAACTTCTTCAACCCATACTTCTCTCACAGAAAATGTTTAGTGCCATTCAAAAATACTTTTCCCGGATACACTTTTAAAGGCTTCATGAACTATACGTACCAGGGAGTGAATAGCTGATTTTTTCAAAAGAATGCTGAACATGGTTCCTGTAGCTTTAACTTTGGGTACGTAGATCACATCATTATACAAAGGCTCCCTCCTCTTGACCGAATACGTGGACGCACACGGGTCAGGATAAGCAACGTAAATGAAGAACAAATACTTAATAAAAAAAGTCTTAAAATCGGAGTACGCACATTTAAAAATAATAAAACAACCCGTTATTTTTGTACAACTAAGTACCTGTTAGACGAGTTATAAGTGTCTCAGTAGTGATTATGCACTACACAGTACAACAATACAGCCCATTTAAGAGAACTTCCAAAAATAAATTACACTGCTTTAGAATATTAATTTAACACAGACGCTTACTTAATCATTAAAATATAAACAATAAAAACGAAAGACACTTAATATATCATTAAAAGTATACTACGATAGAACACATAATTTAATTCAAATAGCAACACAGCTAACTACTATTATTTAATATTTAATTTCGCTATTTTAGTCAGAAGCTGCTCCTTAAATATGCACAGCATGTAACATTGGCGGTGGCTACCATGACTTACTGCTGTAGGAAGCTCGTCCCTGGGGTGCCGTTTGGTGCCGGTGTCTGCCCTTGATTCCTCGACATTAAATATCTTGCACTCCTAACTTGAATTGATATATTTACTTAAACACTTATCTTGTAAAAATGAATAAATCTGTATATCGCTTATATTTACACTAATTTATAAAAATTATATTTCTGTAAACTTATCTTACAAATCTGTTAATTTTGCTACATTTACATCGATTATATATTAATGGTTAGTCAGTCTCAGTGTTGCAATTCAGATAACGTAACAGCTGACTTGCGTTATCATGTTTAAATACTGTCTAATTATGGGCCTTTTATATTGCATGTGCAATACACCTTCCATAAAATATTTATTTATTAACAGATTTTACAAATAAGGTATCCTAAATAAACGAAACGTTATTAAAAAAGGACTATACAATTTGGATAAAAACAGTGGTTAATTAGATATTTCACAAAACAAAAAGTAAGAGGCCGTTATTTTGAAATTATTAACACTAACGAATAAATATTTTTCATATAAAATACCTTCTGACAACGACCCCTTTTGTAACAAATTGTAAAAATAACGAATATAAAGGCATTATAAAAAATTGGCGTATAGCTGCTAAATAAACTGGACATGGGAAAAAAACTTAATATTGATTTTTAGTTTAGAATCACATATGGAATTTGAAAATGCATAGCTACCTCCACGTTTTTGTTACACACTGTATAATGCATCCATATTATATACTTATTTATCTTAAAAAAAAAAAAAAAATGGCAGAGCACTAAGGTGAAGTTAAAACACAAAATTTAAATACAAATATTTTTTACAACACCTACAGAAAAGTTGTATAACATAGTGTAAATAAGAGTAACAGGACAATAATTTGAAGTATGTAATTTCCCATATATGCCACCTTACTAACCTATTTATACTGTTTGAAACATGTAGAGAGAAACAAATTATGTTTATTAGCGAGAGTTTGGAGATGGGTTTAGCAAGCTAATAGTAATAAATGCGCAATTTGGCATAATAACTATTTTAATTTGCATTAATATAAAGAATAGTAAATATTGAACACTAAAAAATTGATATTAGTCACAATTAAGTCATATATTAATTTATGATAATTCATGATTTTCATTATATATATATATATATATATATATATATATATATATATATATATATATATATATATATATATATATATATATATATATACTTTACTCTATAATGGGTTTTGTGTATTCTTAAGCAGTATGCAGTAAATTATTTAGATAGTTTTGTACATTTGTATAAACTCCTTGGTCATTGGAATAATAACACATTTTTACGCAATGCGTTGTAGTGTATAGTGTATCTATATTCATCCCGAACTTTTTTAATGATTTATCATGTAGCCTATTGTATATGAGTATCAGAGTTTAGTAAAATATTTCATACAAGATTTCAAACGTGGCAGATGGTGGAGAGTATTTATGCGGAATATAGTAAACAGCAAAATAAATTTTCAGTTATTACCTTGAAAAATAACTAAACCAAATTCTTCTGATTCATCCGATTCTACTCGTAAGTCATAAAAATTAGTAAAAGTGTAGCACGTACCGTGAAACTCCTTAAACCCAAATCCGTGACCTCGAATATTTAACGAAAGTCGTTGTAAACATGTCTGATACAAAAATAGATTACTAAAGGCAATATAAGCATAATAAAAGCGATTGATATTAATGATAATTAGATTTAAGGGGAATTTATTTTTTATTGTTGTTTAGTTTCTCCCCTTTACAAATATATAACTCTTTTTGTGTACAATTAGGTATAACTAACTCAATAAAAATGCTGAACGCTTGCACACAGTTTTAGGACGCCGTCCGCAAAAGTTTCAGCGATCTGTCTTTTCATACACATAATATAAAGAACCCTATGATCTTAGTAAGCATTTCAACCTACCTACAGTTGTGAGGAAGGAAATAAAGAGTATTTTTGAAGATCTTTCTGACTCAAAACTTTTTGAAAAATATTGTAGGGGAAGACTCAAAACCCCAATGAGTCATTCGACAACACAGTATGGTCCATAATTCCGAAGCGAGTATTTTTGACGTTGTCAACTGTCAAGTATGGAGTATACTCTGCTGTATGCGCTTTCAACGATGGTTTCAAGTGCAAAGTGGAAATATTTGAAAAGGTGGTATTCTGGCCGGGTACAAATCTTGTGAAGGCTATGAAATTACTTGAAGCGTCGTGACTACGAGAGGCAGAAAAAAAGCGCAAGACTAACAGAAGAAACTAAGATACTCCAGAGCACTAAAAAGGGAGAGATTAGAAGATCAATTTGAAGAAGAAGAGGATCCCGACAACCCTTCATACAGAGCAGGACATTATTGAAGTTAGTTTACCTAAACACAGCAAGACATCTACAGGTAGGTAGGCCTACCAGTTTATTGAGTTTCCCGAAACTTTGCTTTTTTTTAGTTTATGCATTTTTTCTCAGGCTGTTATTGAGATATCAACTTGAAATTTGTATGGTGTTTGTATGACCCTATTACCTAGTATTTAACAGGAGGTTTTCATAAAATGTTACATTATAGCCTTTAAAAAAGTTTTTTAACCCTAAAATTAGTGGTAAAAAGGTGTTTTTTATTAAAAAAATTTAAAATACTTAGGTATGTATTGTTGAAAAAAATTTCTGTAGCGTACTAAAATATGACATACCATACAAGGAGAAAAAAATTATGGCTATATGTCATATATTTCCTGAGATAAATGGCATATAGTTAACATTGAGTTGGATAGGCGTTGATGAATATTATAACAGGAGTAAGATTGTATGAAAAATGAAGATTGATCTAATATTTCGCACCTATGTTAATTCTAAAAAAAAACTCTTAAGCTAGTTCTTAATCGTGTGATTTAAAACTTTATCGCCTACCATACTGTAGTTGGAGAGTTGTAGTCATAGAGTAAATAGGCTACGTAAACCTATCAGAGCACAAATATATCTCATTACCGTAGGTGAAGAAGATTGTGTTAAGTAGTATGTGGATAAGGCTAATCCTGCAGGGCTGTATAATTCGCACACGTCGGCCGTTTCTGAAAGCAGGAAAAACATTCATTGTGACAATTTAAAATATCTCATTTATTGTCATACGATCTTTCAGCACCGGCCTTAGTGTGATGTCTTTGTAGTAACAAACATATCTTATTTTTCTAGTAAAAGTTTTCGTCGATGGTACGTAGGAAATTAATGTACTTAATTTATACACACGGTGACTCCATATCCTAGGATCTTGCTTTGAATTGATGTTCCTTCTACGTTTACAAAAACACTTAGCGGTATGTATGAGTACAAACGTGAACTAGTTCTGCAGTCTTGTTAAGTTTGTTTGGAACTCACGGATTATAATTTTTATAATACAGTGGTACGCTTGGCTAATACCATATTTAACCATTTCTCAGTACACAACTGCTCTTTTCCAAACAATAAAGAAAAGAGGTGGTAGAGTTGGTAGCTGAGCTATTACTGCAGCCAGCTGCGTTAGAGTGAGTGCCAGACTGACATTCGTTCAGATCTACGCTTCGCTGACTCTACTTCACAACATATGGCACTGTTTTTCTCTGTTATCAACATCAATGCTATTCATATAGGTTTATATATATTATATATATATATATATATATATATATATATATATATATATATCGATTGCTGCAAAATATTCACATAACTTTATTATTGAACACATTATTTGGCTTCCTTGAAAATCCTCCACATTAATACTATATATCATATAATATATAACATTTTATAATAAATAAAGCGTTGAAATATTTAGGCAGAATAACATAGCTTCACAGGTACTATTCTACCTTTAATTTACAAAATTCTAAACTTAATCTTAATGTCGAAAACAATGGTATAAATCACTAAAAATGTACTTTAAGGTTAAGCTTAACCATAAATTTATAAGTGCCCTCAAACACTGTACTTCTTACGATGAAAATATAATTTTTATTCCACTAATTTGAAAGTCATATATAACACGTTTCCAGAAATTTTAATTGTCAACTAGTTCTTCAATAAATAACCCTCTTCGATGTACAAAGGAGGTTTATTAGAAACGGTCATTACCCATTCATACTTATACTTAATATCCCTGTATATCTCATTATTTTTCAAAAACTAATATTAAAAGCAAACGTATATTTTCTCTTTTGTTTTCTAACAAAAATATAAATAATACATGACGTTATGTCAATTATATAATTATTTCAAGTAAACCTATTGTTCTTTTTCTGTCATTGAGTTGTACTTAAAAATGTATATTAAAGGCAACAAATTTTAATGCTATTTAATTTAGGAGCAAAATTTCATTGATAAAGAAAATGAAAATACTGATTTTTTGGGCTTAAAATAATGTGCTAAGTTTTTGTCGACTATAAAAGACGATAGACTCCAATTCAATTAAGGTATTTGAACTTTGGAATGATAGAAATCCTTTTACATGTCTAATCTGGACAAAAAACTTTGTAAATCGAATAGATATTATTACACACACACACACACACACACACACACACCACACACACACACACACACACACACACACACACACACACACACACACACACACACACACACATATATATATATATATATATATATATATATATATATATATATATATATATATATATATGATAAAACACTTGCTAAATATCATATTATATACAATTTCTAATGGTATTATTATTTTTATTTTTGTATTGTTACATTTGGCCATAGTTTCAAACTGTGGATACATTACGATAATCAATTATAAATAAATGTACATAATTTTCAAAAGTTTAAAAATTAAAACAAATAATTTTGTATGTTTAACATTTAAGCAAAGGCTTTTAAGCATTTTTAATTGAAAATAATTCAGCCAATTCGGAAGAATGCCACTGGTATTGAAAACAAATTTTCTCTATTTAGTAACCGCAACATTATGTGGTTTACGTTTGTTCACATATGGCATTAATGAGAAAAAGTACTAGTAAAACTCGTTTTTGCTGTCATAGTTAATTTAAACATTATAAAATGAAAATTTTATTTACAAAAGTTGCTAGTATTTATCATCGGTATTATTATTTTATAGTATTGCACGTTACCCATTTATATATAATCAATTAGCTTAAAAAATTTTCTCCGTACTCTGTAATTATTATTAAAACTTGGCACTTTTTTATTTTATTGTGTGGTTTAAATATGACATAGTTTGAACTTCATCTAATTTTAATTAGATTTAATAAAGTTTAAATATAAAATGCACACTTACTCTTTAAAGTTCTTTAAGGTGAGTTTAATATTTTGTACTTAATTGCCCTATACTCTTTAAAACTGTCGATATATTCTTTACAAAACAATATATTTTAGTAACATTTTTTGACTAGGGACACGTACTAATTTTATTACAAAATTATCTATCAATAAGTTTATATAATGAACGTAATTTGAAAATTAGTAGGATAAGCTAATTTGATTTGACTTATAAGATATTAGGAATTCGAATTTATTGGAAAAAACTAGGTAAGTGTACGGCACACAACGCATCGCTAACAATCTTTCGCTCACATTCAATGTGACATTTCTACATTTACCTTATATCGTTCTGATAGAGAACCTTGTTAGTGTCGTCACATGTCATATGACTACATGTTTACTTAGCTTTCGAAGTAATTTATTTATTCAGACCCTTTCTTGTTACAAAAATGATAACCCATGCAATCAATGTGAACGGGTTAAAGGTTATATGTTGGAGGACATGTTGTAGAATAATTTTCCTTCAAACCTTATGGAATGCAATGAAGCTTCATGCAATTTAAAGTCTATGGGTAGTGCCGTACCGGAAACATATTTGTGGGGTGATGTGAAGATCGATAGATTTAGATTAAATCTTTTCAACCTCTCGATTGGTAGACTTCGTAAACAAACAATTCAAGTGTTTGTTAAATCTATTAAATAAAAAACACTTGATGGAAGTTTTAATACAATTATTATTTTTAAAAGACCTATATAGGATATGGACATATGCATTTAACCAACAAACGTCATAATCTGTATGCGTTAATCAATAAGTTCCGTTATTACGGTAGTTAAATTTTAATAAAAACAAACCACGTATTTGAGATACAACAGAATTCTTAACATTAAAAATTATTCGACTTGATAATATGGCTATTCATCTAATGAAGGTATTGAAAATTAAATATTAATTACTGCAATATAGAGAAATATATCAATTTAGTGCAATAACAACAAATTCGAAAACAGCAACATTTACTATATTTATAGCGTAATATATTTATTGCATTGTTTGGCTGGAATAAAAACAAATAATATTTGGAATAAATCTTATTTATGATAATATGCATACTACAAATCATACTACTTATGAAAATAATGTTTTACAAGGATTATTTATGTTTTATTGAGTTTTTTAGAAAGGACACATAATTGTAATTGAAATATAGACTGCATCATTACCATACATAAAACTGTAGTTCTGGTAAAAGTTTTAAAATGTATAGAATTTATATAATTTATTATTGCAATATCTTAATTTAAACCTGTTACTTTTTAAGCAAACTATAGTTTTGTAACAACAAGACTATTATAATTTCTCTAAAATATTCAATATTTGTATTACTATTATATTAAAAGTAATGTAAACGATATTGATTAATGAAACTGTTTGGTTATCCTTGTTTGTAAGCATTTTGGAACGATAGAAGTACGAAGCAGCAAAATAGAAATCTGAGCATAAATAAAAGGCAGGAGAAAATAAATAGATAGGCCAATTTTGATTATTTAGGTTTATTAAATTAGAAGTACAGTATGACTATGAAAAGAGAGCTTGAATATAACATATCCAGTCCTAACTTAAATATTATTTTACTATGGTACAATAATAACTATAATTAAACTTGTTTAAGCAGGTATGTTTAAATATCTTATTTATGTGTGTTTCAGAGCTTCACAACATGAAATTAGATATATTAAAATATAGTCAGTATTTCTTTTGAAATTACAATAGATTTTTTCCAACAAAGATCTGTTGTTAGTTAAAATAAAGCCTTAAAATACATTCTGTAGTATATCCTAGTAAACTTTCTTGATCTTGCTTTGATATTTAAGTTCTTTTAATAGGTAATGAGTCAACAAGAAACAATATTGAACCCATTACCCAGCAGCGGATTTCAGACAGCTGGAAAAGTCAAATAAGTAAGGGAATGAGTAAAACAATTGATTAGTCTAACAATTAAGAAAGTCGATCGCCGTTTGGAGCTAAATAGGCTGCTCAGTTAGGAGCTTAGAAAATTAAGAGATAAAACATCCAATGTAACTGATTAGTTCTAGATATTTTAATAGTTTCACTTTAGTACTTAAAAAATACGAATTATTAAGTTAATTGTTTAAATTCATAAGATATTAAAACTATTTAGAGACTCTTATTTCATTTAACCTAATTTAAATATTATGATTTTAGTTTAGAGAATATTTTGAGATGGGACTTATTGAACTAAATAACGTAAAGGAACTTAATTACTAAGAGCTTAGTAAACAAAATTTACTCAAATTGATTGCTTTGAACGATTAAATTTCCAAAAAATACGCATACATTCTTAAGCAAAGATAATACTGTTAGTGTTATATTTTATTATTACCACAGTTAGATATTAAAAGATTTGTTACAAGATATATTCTAAAATAATAAGAAGATATAATTTAAAATAATAAGCAGAATGCATTAAAACTTATTTGTAATTATATAAAATTTGGAATTTTATATAATTATATTTGTAATTATATAAAAATGTCCTGCCAATGGTCAGTGTCAAGTAGAGTCTTTTCTACTAAGTAGCAAAAGTCGCTATACTGCTAGGCCCAGTGGCGACGGTTGTGAAGACACTGAAAAGAGTTGCGCTGGTACTTCTCTGTAGTGCAGGACGGGAAACGCTTTTTCGGTGGGCTTAGCACTGATGAAGTAGGCTAGAGCCAGACAACTCAATCTGCCATTGGATTGCAATGGACTGGTCCACCAGGCTGGGGGTTGGGCGTAGGGCTAACAACCTTACCCGAGAAAACCCTATTGTTCAGAATCGTCAACAAGCCTCGGAGAGAGACATTGTTGGCGAGGTCAAAAACCATCTGGGTTTCGAGTGGCCACAGGAGTAAGAGAGTAAGTAAGTATACGGATGGCTCGCTTATTAAGAGCAGAACCGGATATGGAGTGTTTAGTTAATCCCCTTTGCGGCAGTTTGGGACGGAAATGCTCCATATTTCAAGCCGAAATCTATGGTATCCTGGCCTGTGCCAACCTAGGCCTCACCAGGGGGTACCAGGGAAAGAACATCTGCATAATGTCAGACAGTCAGGCAGCTCTTAAAGCTCTTGACTCCAACAGCATTTCATCCAAGCTTGTGTGGGAGTGCTTCAACACTCTCTGCAAGCTTGGATCACGCAACTTTGTACGTCTTGGTTGGGTACCGGGAAATACAGGAATAGGTGGCAATGAATGCGCCGATAGGCTTGCCAAAAGCGGAGCAAGCATGCCATACACCGGTCCAGAACCAAGTTGTGGTATAAGCAAGTCAGCTGCTTATCAAAGTATAAACAAATGGTCCAGGAAGACACACCGCTTGCGGTGGCAGAGTCACCAAGGACAAGCACTCGGCAAAAGACTGCTTGCTGATTCTAGCTCCGGCTTCACCAGATGGCTGATGGGGCTAAGCAGGGATCAGGTTAAGCAAGTGATTGCCTTGATCACTGGACACGGCCACTTCAGGAAACATCTAAACACTCTAGGTTTACGAAATGAGGACTCGGAGTGTAGACTCTGCAATAAGTCTGAAGAGACTGCAAAACACATAATACTGGACTGTGAGAGACTGGGAGCAAGGAGAAGGGCTCTTTTCGGTGATAAAAAACCAGGCGACGAACCAGATGCTAGTATCGGCGAAAAGCTTAATTCAGGGCACAAAGATAGTCTTACCCCTCTAACATCAAAGGGGCACACAATAAACTCAGGTTGACTTGTGAGGATCTGTGAATCCACCCCAATACCCCAACGCAAAAAAAAAGTAGGTATATAAAATTTGGAAACATATTATTTCATATAAATGTTTCTTATTTGGTAAAATCTGACAAATATAAACTATATTTAGTACAAAAACTCTCTTCTGTGCCTTATATAGATAAGTAAGACGAACAATGTCCTAATATATTATAGTCTATCTATTTGATGTCCAAAGAATTTCAAAATTCGTTATAAAGTAATGGCCACCTGGTAAAAACATTGCACTAAAGGCCCAAGTAACAAATGGTGCAGGAATCCATCCTTCAGGTTCAATAGCACTTCTTGTTAGTAATGTACAGATCACTTTTTGCTCTAGAGATTACCACTCTGCTTAGTAAGACCTGCACGTACCCTGTTACCATTACGACGTGCCCAATATAAGACTAAGAGGTGACTGCTCTCATGTTAGTATGTAAAACATTTACTGCACCATTTCTCCACAGGGTTGTACAATAGGTTTTAACTTCTAAAATTCTATATATCACATATTTTTTATTTACAGACTGCAATAAATATTTAAATATTTCAATTAAACTGAGTTTTTTATGTTTAGACGTATCTTGGCTCAATTAAATTATGTTAATGGCTTAGTGTGACCATAGACTTAGAAATGTTTCTATTAATACCTGAACGTTAGCAAAGCCTATTATTGGAGACGCGGGATAATGTTTATTTACACATACATGTCTATATGCACAATATATCTTTAACGAAATGGTCCATAAACTTGAGATTTAACATAAATCTTGAGATGTGTATTGCAACAGTCGCTTATAATGATTGCAACTTCCACTCAATTGGATTTTGTAAATCTTAATGAACAATTTCAAGTTTTTTTCTATGGGTAAACACGTTAGGATGAAGAAATCACGTAAATACATTTATAAACACACTGAGTATATTCATGAAACATTTTAGCATGTGAAATAGTAAAACTTATATCGCAGTTATCCGTAAGGTGCTTTTAGAAATATTTTATCTATTGACTTAAAATGACATCAAACTTCGTTTGTACGGGGAAATTAATGAGTTATATGATGTTATAAGTCTATTTTTGGGACATGCACGACCTATTCAGTAGGCAAGGCTCTATATTTTTTTTTTCTTCCAGGAATTTAAAAGTTTAATTTTCAGTATTGTGTGCCTTTTTTGGGGAAGATTTCCTAAGAATGACAGCTATTGATAAAAAATTCTGCATACAAACACAACAATGTATTTTATGTTACACAAATACTTAACTTAAAGTAAAGTTTGTATATTAATAAACAAATAATTACCTACAATAGTGAAGTTTTTAGTTAGAAATATTTTAAGAATAATTGAGAACTGGTATTATAAAAGGACTCCTAAAGATATGTTCATTACTTTTTTTGTAACTGGTTGTGAAATAAATCTTCGCTGCATATGTCAAACATTAAATTATCCTTTCAAATCATGACTTATTAATAACACACTTTAACGAAAAAAATTTATAGAGTTACACATGTTGTTAAAATGCTTATTAAAAATTATATTTTCGTTATATGTAACAGTTAAAACTACCTGGTCGTTACTGAAATATGTTACTTTAGTAATGGCTTAATTTTTTAAATATAATCCAATAAAGTTTTAAATAATTGATTTTTCATAGCATGTCTATACTGTATATACTAAGGTAACAACAATATTTGTTTTAGTTCGTAATTGAAATTTATGTTTACCTCCATGTAATGTACATCTTGTCAGACTCAATCAGTATGTGACAAATCATAGTTACATTTAAGTAATACTTAGCTTCCGAATAAAACGATACTCATTTTAGCAAACAATACTGCATGATCCCGATAAGCTCTTTTACAATACTACACATTGTACTCAAGTCAAATGTGCATTGAATTTAAATCATTTTATGATTTTCGTGATGGCATTGAAATATGCAATATATTAAGATTTTTAGCTACTATTGTTAACTCTCATTGTTGCCTCAGCGTCTTAGCTATGCCGACTTCGAATTCTCTGCGATTTTTGTTATAAAAGTACATGATTGGACCTCACCGGGATTTAAACACGTAACCTCTCGGTTAGACAACCGAGACAATCACCATTAATCTACGGAGGACTAGCTACATTTAACTTAGGCTGGCATTACGTACTTACAACTTACCGTTCCAGGAACTCAAAGAAAAAGATTTTTTACCTGCAACAGAGATACGTTGTTGAGTCATTTATATCATATACAGATAAAGGGAGTCTCAGTTAATGTATTTTTTTAATATAATTTTACTTCGTTCTTTATTGTACATTGAGATCTCTTATTTGTAATCATATTTTTTTTTCAATAAAAATATAGTATTATAAAAAATATTTCTTGTTATAAACTATTTCATAGTGTTTTATGGTGCCTGGATAATGGCACCTGTAGAAAATATAACCAATTTTTATTAGACAAATTAATATATGACCGTAGAAATTATTTCATAATGTCAAAAGAGATAAGGTCAGAAATTAATCCTATATTTTACGGATTGACAGACAATAAGTTTTTGCCCATGCGTCTAAGTGGCAAAATACAGATTCCGAATGAATCGATGAATGTTTTATGGTCTGTACCCAAAGAGTACCTTTGTGACATTGTCTACATTAAAGTATGGTGATTTTCCTGCATTTGTACATTTAATTAGGTTTACTAGTAGAGCAAAATTTATGGAACATTTATATTTTAGTGCAGAAAATGAACATGTAGTGAATGCGAAAAACTTTAAAAAGCTAAAAAGCAGCTAATTGCACAAAAAAGCCTGACAGTCAAGAACTATTATGAAAAGGAAGCTTGAGGATCTAATTGATGAACACGAGAGTCCACACAACCTTGCAGAATGTCCTAGGCATTATTAAACCGGTAAAAGGTTTACATTAATTTCTTTTTGCGATTTACTTAACTTATATTTTATATAATTTATGCCACTTTTCAGCTCTTTTTCATATATTTTATAACATATGCTCATCACAGATTTACATGTTTTAAAATTTGTTGACTGTAAATTTTACAACAAATTATTTGAAAACATTGTTTGTCCAATTTAATTATTTAAAATAAAATAAAATAAGTATTTGTTTATCTTGTAGTGTATGTAAATAAAGGTTAAAAAAAATTACAGAACCAAATTCATACTCCTAGCTAGATTAGTTCCATAGATAAATGGCATAAATTTAACATTACGGACTCCCATTAAAGCTACCTATCTGTGAACTTAACAAAAACCTAAGTAATTACGTTAGTTCTAATATAACCAAACGGTCTAGTTTAAAATATATCGTTTACAGATATTATCCTTCCTCAGCAGTATACGTGTATTATAGTGTGTCAACATAAATGGGAGTAGGCACAGAAATAAATGGAGGAATTGTAAAATTGAAGAATTACAATTGAGCAAGTACTTTTTGTGATTCAATGTTTATTGAAATTAAATAAGGCTATTGCCATTTATACAATTTATATATTATATATATATATATATATATATATATATATATATATATATATATATATATATATATATATATAATTCAATTATTTTGTATTTAGCCATATCTGTCATATATGCGTTTAAATTACCAAACTTAACATATGATCGGAAGACCAAACACCTGTCAAATGACTTTTATTTACATTTAATTTGTATAAATGGCAATAGCCTTATTTAATTTCAATAAACATTGAATCGCAAAAAGTACTTGCTCCGCCGGGACTAACGTCCCTAAATAATAAATACCGTTTTGGGTCTAAATCTTTTCTTCTTTATCGACTTAAATTACTTAGCGATATCAAGTAGATAACTCAGGAACAGGTAAACTTCAAGCATCTGCATCGCCACAGAAACAGAACCAATCCAGCCGCTTTCAATTTTACTATGTGTAGTCCTGGAGCAACAAATAATTTTCTTTCAATTGGTACATAAGTTGCTACACTATGTTCTATTATTTTAGTGTCCATGTAATTTGTACGCTTTTTGACAAAAATATTTTCATTATTAGTGAAAGTAACACTAATAAATAATACATATAAATTGCATAATGCTGTCAATGATGAACCACCGAACATGGCTAATTTTACTTTATTTTATTTTGCCATTTTGTAACGATAAATTAAATAATATTTGCGTTATCCAAAATATAACAGACCTATCATTAAAAATATTTTTAAAATTATTAAATTTTTTATACATTTTTAAAATCTGAATGAATAATATTAATGAATAAAATAGATTTTTTATTTTGATATAACGGGAGTGACAATAAGATATAGGCGTCTCAATTGTTAAACATATTATATTTACTTAAATTTACTGCATACTGTGAAAGCCGAAAGGCGAGCACCAATAAGGTTACCGCTCCTGTGAGCACACCTGGCAACGTGTTCGGCAAATAAAACTGGTATTGAACATCAGCAGACCAAGCCCCATGTGTTCGCACCAGATGGGTTCATTATTCTATTTCTTTGGCTCGATTTTGTTGTATTCTATAATGTTTCTGGTATTTTATATAACGGATCTGCCTCGACTTGTTTTCAAAACAGGCCATATACTTGGTGAGAAAAACAACAAAAAATTAATATTTTATAAACATATTTAATTTTCTTACAGATTAAAAAAAAAACTTGAAATACTGCGTTCTAATTTATGTTTCCTAAAAAGGATTCTGATTAATGATTTACATAGCTTAATGATAAAGTTAATTTTTATTAAAATTTATATATTTAATCTTTACTTAATTATACATTATATAATACATTAATTCTCATAATGTATACTGCAATAATTCTTTTGACAAATTAATCTTATTTCTAAAAAGTGACAGAGCTGTTTTTTAATTGCCTAAATAAAAGAGTATTTTAAGTGTGCTATCAATCTTCATTAATTCTATATAAATACATATATACTTGTTTATTCTAAATTGGTTTATAATTTTGTTTTAACACAAGGAATAAGTTTAACGTAACTAATTTGTATAACTCTATTTTCATATTAGGCAAAATTAAGCACTTAAATATTTTAAGCTTCAACTATTCATATTTCGTTTTATTAAGTGTCTGTATTGCTTAATAAATGTAACATAGAGGTTTTCATAGTTCAAACAGTGAACGAATAAAAATATAATTGATGTTAATTGAAGGGCAGTGCGAGAACAGACAGTACTACGTTGTTGCAGAAATTGATGCTCATTTTTTTTGTATATTCAGCTAAAATTAACATATTTTCCAAAGAAAAGGGCTCATGACGCAAATAACACAAATTATCAGTAAATTCAGCGATTTTTATGATGCAAAAACCATCAAAGTTTGAATTTATTAGCGGTGGTTTGTATGCAGTGAAAGTGGTCAATGTAGAGATATCTAGTTTATAATTACTTAATGTAAGAAGCCTACTGTTGTAGGATGGTCTTCTCGTTGTATAAAAAAATTCATAATGTATCTGTGTAGAATTGATCTAGGAGGAAATATACCGAATTTTTACGTTAGCGCAACTTGGGGTTCCGAGACAGCTACATCAATATCAACAAAAACAAGTATCCTATATATATATATATACAACCGCATGTGTAACTGACTGACTCACTCACTCACGTATACTAATTTCTAACCTACTTCCAGATGAGTTAGAGACTTGAAATTTGGTACACAGATAGCTTTCCACGTGTAACCACCAGGAAAATCCCGAAAAGTGAGAATTTTTTCATTTTCAACCCCTCAAAAAAATTCCCAAAAAAAATCGCGCATTCTTCACCCCTGCAGGCATTTTTTGTAAGCCCGATAGCGGGCGAACCGTTGGAGCTAGCTCGGATCTGACGGAAAATTCAAGGTAGGAATGAAGTGAACTACAAAAAAGGTCTAATGACTTTTTGCTCTATCTTCCATGGTTAAGCGACAAAAACGCTCGAACATTTGAAATTCCAGAGATTTTTTTCGATAAAAAATAATGTTTCAAGCCCGATAGCGGCCGAACCGTTGGTCGTAGCTCAAATCTGATTGACCCATCAAATTAGCAAATTGCGCGATCTACAGAAAAGGTCTAGTAATCTTTTGCCCTATCTCGATTGGTTTGGCCGAAAAACGTGATTATGTACAATTTTGTTGTAACTTTTACGCGAAACTTTTGTTTTTGGGGTCGATAGCGGCGAAACCATTGGTCGGAGGTCAAAATAAGACTAACGTTTTATTTAGGAAATAAGATGACCTACAAAAAAGGTCAAGTGACTTTTTACTATATTTCCCCTTAGTTTGACCGCAAAACGGCGATTAAGTGAAAATATTGGACATTTTCGCCTAAAAATTTACATTCCGGGCTTGATAGCGGCTAAAACGGTTGGTCGTAACTCAAAACAAATTTTAAACGGGATTTAGGAAATCACGTGATCTACAGAAAAGGTTCAGTGACTTCGGGAGTTGGCTGAGCGTTAGCTAAGCGTCAATAGTAGATAGGGACAGAGGAATATTTATTATGTTCACACAGACACAATACCCTCTAAAAAAGGCCCAAGTGTGTCATTAACCCCCGTTAATATTAACCCCCCCCCCCGGGGATTTCCTGGTATGACCTGATAACCTCCTGTACATTCAACCCCCTGATGTGTTTAACCCCCCCTGGTAACATTAAACCCCCCCCAGGGAATTTCCTGCCATGACCTCATGTCCGAATTTTACCAGTCACCAAATCTCTTAACCCCCCCCCTGGGAAGATCCTGGTATGACCAGATAACCCCCTGGAGACTTATCCCCCGGTAACGTTAACCCCCCCCTGGGAATTTGTTCATATGACCAGACAATATCCTGACGAAATTAAACCCCCTCTTGTCTTAACCTCCTTAACATTAATCACCCACCCAGGGAATTTCTCGCCTTGACTAGATAGTCTCCTGGTGATATTAAACCCCCTGTTCGACTTAAAATACTGCCTTGAGGTCGGTTTTTATTATGTTTATACTAAAACAATTCAAGATAGCTGACCCGTGCAGACTTTTCTCCCGAGCTCATTTCTGGCTAAACCATAGGTCGTAGATCAGATCTGAGGGCACAATCGAAAGACAAAATTAAATTTCCAACAAGAAAGGTCCAGTCACTTTTTTCTCGTATCTCTAACGGTTTTAACCGCAAAATGCCCTCAAAGTCAAAAGTTTTTACGAATCCGGAAAAAAAATCTATGAAAAAGGTCAATTTTTAAATCCCTTGTCATTTACTTAATGTCCGGACTTAACCAGTCACCGAATTCCGCTTATCCCCGAATTTGCAAGCGTTTACTTTGGGGGCCCTGGGGGCGTAGCCCCCAGCGAGCCGAAGGCGAGTACAACATATAGAGCTGTAAGTATGTGTGACGTACATGAGTAACTAGTGCAACTTTCTTACTCGTGATAGTAAAATGAATTAATAATGGCCATCGGTATATTTACTCTATGGTTACTAATAATAGAAATAGAGCCTTAATTGCAGACATTTAGCAAAGTCTTAAAATGGAGGAGGTGGATAGTAATTAGTTATCCCTGTCAGACTGTTCACAATTTAAAATAAGCTGCTGTATAATAAGCGGCCACCACCAAAATCGATCTATGTTTAACGAATCATCGACATTCATTAGTATCGAATCATCTATATTTTACTTTTAAAATACTTGAAAAATTCGATTTAAATTACATAATATGCATTCAAAATAACATATTGTTATTGTTACTTTACATCCTAAAAACTAATATATTACTAATAAATAAAAAACGATCTAGGTTATATAGATTTAAAACATATGACAAATAAACAATATACAACTTACAAACTTTTTACCTTTTTCAAGGATAAACAAGTCTGAATCCTTTTGACAAAAATATTCATACGTGCATCATCATTATACTCATGGACATTACTCAAATAAAAAACACATGATTTTACTTTGAAATAGTTTGGGACCATAAAGTTGTCATACACGTTATAGGATTTTAAAACTGTATTCTAGTAAACCAATATTTTAACATGTAATATAATGTATGTAGTTCATCATTTAATTTATACTACGTTTAAGCAGCGTAGTACTTACGAGGACGTTACAGTGTAAAAATGTCTGAGAGCATTAAGAAAATATTCAAAAAGATCATTAACATAAAGATCTGATTTTAATCAATACTGTTCTATGTAAAATTACATTTGGATATTAAAATTGCATGTTCATCGCCATTGTTCTTGCCAATTTCACTAACCTACTCAGTACTTAAATTGTTGTACTTTATTGACTTAAATTAATTTTTAACAACATTTTTATTCTGTTAAAACCTAAGCTGGCAATGATTAATTAAGAATATTATTGTAAATTCAAATATTTCTAATCGATAGTTCAATTGATTTTGTTAGTGGTTACTGGATGGTTACGCTAACGCTCATCCAAATGAATTAGAGTGATATGTACCATCATTGAACTCGATATACGCTCGTACATAACTTAAACATAAGATAAAAAAAAATATATATATATATATATATATATATATATATATAATAGTAACTTTCTGGAGCTACCGTACCATTCAGAAAATTCTACATAAATTTAATAATAGTTTATTTCCGAAATAACAGTTAATATTATAACTTCAAAAATACATTAAAATATTTCAAGTCTATGAAAGAAAATTAAACATTTAAACTATATTCCGTCGCTTAGAGAATGTGCAAAATTTGAAGTAAAAAGAATTCAACGCCATAGAACAAAAGTTAAATGGTTAAAATATTTATCAAAAAAACACATTAGAGCAAAATATATGTATATAAAAAGATATATATATATATATACAACTATATACAAAATATTCATAAACTTACAAAATATCCATACACTTAATAACCATTTGGATGACTTATTAGAAAATTATTTATAGAAATTTTAACTGATTAATTATTAAAAACGAACTACAAGTGCCTCGTTTATACACTAAGAAGAATTTAATAAATAAACAGATATTGTACAATATACGATGACAGCTGTATGCGTTGGACAGCTCTGTCGTATAATAGACTAAGAAAATTAGAAACCTAAAAAATATAGTTTTAATAAAAAATGTAATTATTCTTATTTACAGTAGTATGCGTTTATGCTAATAGAATAATTTTTATTCCTTAAATATTAACATCATAAGAGACAACGTTAATGCCTAGGACATCCGGATCCGCCACTTGCATAAGGAACTACCACGCCGAACATCCGACGCTTTCTATGGGATGAAGTTATAACTTCATCTATATTTTTAGTTTTTATTAGTCCTTAGTTCTTTTTTACATGTAATATCTATGTAACAGCTTATTTTGAGATATTGATTAACCATATAGCTAATATGTATTTATAACGGTTATTTCAGGAATCAGCAAAAGCAAATGATGTTTACTTATCAATCATCTAAATTCATAAGGAATCTTTTATTGTACCGTAAAGGATATTATTATCAATGAACGATATTCCGCCATATGCCCTCAGTATATTTTACGTAGTATCATTAGATGTGAGTTTGTATTGGATGGAAACAAGACTAAAAAACGAATATTTTAGATCTGAGAAAACTTAAAATTTAAATTATTTTAAATAGGTTTATACCCTAATATGAATTTTATAAAGTTGAAACTCATACACTACCTTCATTTTCTTTGCTTCTAATTTTACATCCATCCTTAAACCTAAACATAATGCTCATAAGACTAATTTACGTTATAAAATACATAATTAAGACGTATAAGAGTGAGGTAGAAAAACACATCTTACTAGTTACTCCATTGATCCCAGCTTTAGTATTGAATACGGTTATTATTATGCTTTACAAGAAGAGATCACTCTCGAGTAACTGTCTAATCGTAACGCTTTCAGGGATAATGAGCATAATCAGTGCAGATCTATACCTTACTGATGGTGGAATGGATCAGAATTTACAGCATCTCGATATCATTATTAGGATCGATGATTAATTTGTATAGATCCTCATAAAGTATAAAACGGTACATTCAAACTTTAATCTCGGATTTGCTTTTATATACTGTACAATATAATAATACTTAATGGAGTGAATGCTCAATAATACCTTCATGACGGCAAAGACACAATTAACTAAACAGATTTATGACATGTGTTGATAATTTACAGTCATAATTCCTAGTCATACGTGAATACGTACAATTGCCTATCTTTTAGTTCTCAAACAATAGTATATACCAGGTAATAAATGTTTTAGTTACAGCTTGTAATAACTATCTCAGACAATATGGTACGCAATAAAGTAAGTAAAAAAAGTATACATAATGATTCACTAATTTTCACATTTACAACACGAACGTTTACCATAAATACTTACGAAATATACAGGAAATATGAGATAAATGAATAAAATTTATCTCATATTTCAATTAAATAAAGCTATTGCCACTTATACAAATTTAACGTAAATAAAAGTCATTTGATAGGTATTTGGTCTTCCGATCATATGTTGGTTTGGTTATTTAAACGCATATGTGACAGATGTGGCCAAATACAATATAATTGAATCGTAAAAAGTGAGGGCTCTGTGGTGTAATGGTAGCACATCCACCCGGCAAGTGAGAGATCCGGGTTCGAGTCCCGGCGGAGAAAGTACTTTTTGCGATTCAATCTTTATTGAAATTAAATAAAGCTATTGCCACTTATACAAATTTAACGTAAATAAAAGTCATTTGATAGGTATTTGGTCTTCCGATCATATGTTGGTTTGGTTATTTAAACGCATATGTGACAGATGTGGCCGAATACACTATAATTGAATCGTAAAAAGTGAGGGCTCTATGGTGTAATGGTAGCACATTCACCCGGCAAGTGAGAGATCCGGGTTTGAGTCCCGGCGGAGCAAGTACTTTTTGCGAATCAATATTTATTGAAATTAAATAAAGCTATTGCCACTTATACAAATTTAACGTATATATTATACGTATATATATATATATATATATATATATATATATATATATATATATATAAATCTTCAATAAGAAATCTTCAAATGTATTACAGTAACAGTTTCTATATTTCTATAATCGGATTAAGTCGTCTTCAGGAAATTACAAACATATAAATAGGGCTATGAGAACATAATAAAAATAAAACAAAACATTAACACAGAAAATGAGAAAATTAAGAAGTTTTATATATATTTAGAACATGTCATTAACAGCACAGAGAAATATCATGAACATTTATTTATTTACATATTTATTTTACTTATGTTAGTTAGTTTGCCGTGTTATTTTTTATTGTACCTTTTAGAAAACGGCGAATTCCGAAATATTAAAGGAAGATTTATAACGAGAAGTCTAATAATTTTTATAAAAGAGCAATTCTGAATTGAAACATCCGATGATAAATCATCGAAAGAATACTAAAGCGTTCCATTTTTTGATAATCAGATTCAAGAAATGTGAGCTCTTTTGTTATTTTTTACTTTTCCTTTAAAGTGAAGAAAGTATAATTATCTAAGTTTACGTATGCAAAAGGTTTTTTTAGAAATTTCTCAGAGAAGAATGGTTATTTCACTAAACATTAAGTATAAAATTAAAATCCAAAACATTAGTTTAAAAACATTTACTATTATTTCATAGCTCAAACTTCTACATACAATTCATTACAAAAATAATTGTAGCAATAATAACTATTATATGCCAACAAATATTTAGATCAAATATAAGACTAATATTAAACAGTATATCACATAATACTGATATTTTTAATTGTTTAGCATTTATAGAAAGATAAAATACGATCGAGGGATGTGACAGTGAAAGTAACAGACACCAAACACAATGCTGATTAATTGCTTTTGGTTCCACACATTGTTACTCTGTCGTGGGAAGAAATATTGAATTGTGCTCCGGAAACATCATTTAGCTTCACTCGTTCTGATCCGCCTAACGACAAGCATTTTGACCTTTTCACGAAAAATAAACTCTTCGTAATCATAAGTTATTATACAATACAAATTTACTTTTTGCATAGCCTCTAAGGTTGGTACTTTATAGATTTTGAAAATTAGGGTTGTCGAATTTAAATTATAGTTAAATGCAATAAATGTTACACATGTGTCTGAAGGACCTGTTCACTATTAAAATGATTGTCGTCTGTCTTTCAAGTCATGCGACTCTAGGCCTTATTGTATAACATGGAACCGAGCAAGCATGGTGCTTAAGATAATAAAGAAGATAATCAACCTTTGTTAATAATATAAATAGAGTATTTGTTTATTTTTTTAATTTATGAGGGGTTAAGATATAATGTATTAATTTAAAATTATCAAAAAGAAAAACAACAACACAAATTGAGTGCCTGAGTGTTATAAAAAACTTGTATCCAAAAGTATTTTAAGTTTCTCTACATTAGATGCATTATACAACCTGTGAAGAGGAATAAACTTAGGATTCCATCTTTCTCAGGTCCTAATGTTTTTAATGAAATATAATAAGTAATAGAAGTATAAATTTTCATTTATATCACTAAAGTAATTTTAGTATACTAATTTGTTTTAGTGTTCCAAAATCCTGTTCTATTTTTCAATAAAACAAAATCCTTACAAACGATATTATTAATTTAATTATATTAAAATGAATTATTAAAAAAACGTATAATGTAGAACTTATTGTACAAATAAGTAGCAAGTTAAGGTTAAAATAAACAATATAAAAATACGAGAGATTTCATGTTGTGAGCCGGGACACATTGGTATGTGTCAGCGATTGTGACAGCCGTCATCTAGCATCATCCTCGGCCGCGTGGTTAGCTGTGTCGCTGTCGTAGGGAATATTGCCTTTATCTCGTACTTAAATTGTTAGGGTAACTACCAATTCAGAAATAGTATTGTACTTAAATCCCAGTGGAATTAGGTTTCATTGTAAATACAAATTAAAACTCAGAAAGTACAGGCAATTAAAAATACACACACGCGCGCGCGCGCTCGCGTGCTGCAAACAAATACAAATTGGAATAACTTATGGAAAATGTTGTATAATTAACTACATTTGCAAATCATTCACCAAAAAATATCACATAATG
Source organism: Homalodisca vitripennis (assembly GCF_021130785.1). Classification (NCBI taxonomy): domain Eukaryota; kingdom Metazoa; phylum Arthropoda; class Insecta; order Hemiptera; family Cicadellidae; genus Homalodisca; species Homalodisca vitripennis. The sequence continues at coordinate 127,315,644 of NC_060212.1, read as the reverse complement.
TCTTTTGAAATTTGAACATTCATGTTTTTATACTACTGCTGTCAAACACTTGAATTTTCCATATGGCTATAAAAACAGTTATCCATCACAATGTTTCTTTATAAATCTAATGTTGTTCAAAAGATCTAACTTACGGGTTTTACCATTACTTTACATGCAAATACATTTTCGTTTTTAACATAGCTTTGAAAAATCTGTACATTTTTAAATCATACTTTTGTAACTTATTATTCTAACATTCGGCATATTTTGTTATAAATTTTACAGTAATAGTACGTAATTTACAATAACAAGGAATTGATGCGTTCTCAATCAAACAATAAAATATTATATAATTTAAATATAATAATTTAATATTGCATTCTTATTGTTTATTCACATATTTTAATGGTGACTAGAAATAAGTGACAAAAATTTAATTGCATCAAAATGTATTTTAATAATTTAATCCATACTTAACATACATGTAAATTAACGTTTTTATTTAATTATAGCTTTGAAAGTAGCTTCACTAAATATATAATGGTAAATACTAGTTAAAACCCATTATTGTATTCCACGTGTCATATCGAAACGAGGCGATGAGTTAGTTTTGAACTTCTTAGTTGCCTTCAACGGTGTACTACCGATTCTACGAGTCTATTCTATGACAGTCTAAGATTTCAGATGCTGCACTGAGGGATAGGTAAAAAGAAGTGACTCTCAACATTCCCACATATTATTATCTATTCAGATATACCTATGTCACATGTGAAGTTTATAAGCAAATTTAATTCATGAAAATGTTTGAAAAAATTAAATAATATATTTTGTAATTTTATAAAAAATTTTGGTGACCTCTGCACAAAAAGATAAATTCTATTTATATATTAATGTGTTAAATATAGTAGCAAGGTCTCTATAATATTTATCAATATTGCACTGAATGTGTTTTGTCGATATGTAGCATAAAACATGTTGTGTTACAATTATCTACCACGCGATAGGTTTACTCGAATTTTACCTATTCAAATAGTATATTTAGTACAATTTATAATATAAAATTTCATATAAAGCTTTAGTTGGTAAAATGTGCTTATTTGTAAGATTTATAAAACGGTATCTAGTTAACATAATTCTGAATAACATTTAGAATGTGTTTGTACTATATAGAGCCAATTCATCTTCTAAAAGTATAGTTCACTTATTAGTGGTAGAACTGATGAAACAGTTATTTAAATAGTCCAAACCACTATATATTCGTGTAACTGAATTGAGAAGACCGACTCTTGATACTCACAATGCATAAACTCCTAACAATCTTCCAATTTCCATCTAATAACATGAGATTAATTTGTAGCTTCCATGTAGACAGGAAAAACCTTGCAGACATATAAAACTTCTCTTGCCTTTACTTTGCATTGTTACACATGGAAGGATTACGCCATAATACATGTTACGACCTAGTTTTCTCTAAAGTTACTTGCAATAATTCAGGTCTAAAGCTCTTTGAATTTGGCAACATACCTTACTTTCACATGTTAAAGTTGTATATTGTCTTACCCAGTTTGTTTAAAAATTCACCTTTTCTGTGATTTTCTCATTGCTACTATGTTTACTTAGAATACAAACATAAAAATGTTTGCTAATGCTTAGCCAAATCACGTGCGGAGACATGCGTTATCAGGGAACTCCAGGTGACCACTATAAATGTTTAAATTAATACGAGGTTAAAGTAAATAAGTTATTTTAAACTGGCATAAACCGGCACTTTTACAGCATCTCAATTGATTTTGTAATCCGTTCCGACCCGTTCAAAAAATAAATTCAGCACGAGCATAATTGGGATTGTAGTGTAATTCATGAACAGTTTACCAAAGAGCTTAAGAGGGTATATCATGCAGGTATAATCTAATGATGTTTATAAGTACAGAATTATCTTACTTGATACAGATAAAACCCAACAACGACAAAAGCATGTTCAGTAACTTGTAGTTTACTACTTTGTGGTATATGAGCCTCCGCAATAAAACATCACTTTTGGAGATTGAAGTTTTACGTTCAAATGTAAGCTGACCATATGAACAACTTTTATAACATTTAGTCTTCTGTTTTACTGCATAATCACATACTCTTCATTTTATTTTTAATTTTTAAGTCAAAAATTATGTAAAGATTATGCACAATGTTGTAATTAAGTTGCTATTATACTGTTGTATTATAAATTTTAAATATTTAATTTTATTAGAAAGATGGCATTGCTTTCTACTTATAATACGTTATGTCTGATATAATAAATTCGTTTTTTAAATAATAATTTTAAAACTAATATAAATTTCGTGTGGTAAAGCTTTCAAAAATCGAAGCTATATTTTATTAAAGGTCTTAGCTACAGATTAGCTTAGATTATCATACAGTAATGTTGGCAATAACTTTTATTAGGTTTAATGTTTTTAACAATATAAGAATACCGATGTTTAACCAAATTAAGCCTTGGGATTAAAACGTTGCCATTTTTTCATTCCCCGAAATTAAACACATTTTGATTAATGTATTATGTTATATCTTACTGTTGTCATAAATACTGTTCTATCTTCTTTTATTTTTTTCAGAAAGAAGTAAGTTAGTTGTCAATATTTCAGTAAAAACAATGTAACACCAAATATAATAGATAATATGCGACATTATTCATAACAAGGATAAAAATGTTTCATAATTTTTTTAGTATAATTTTAAAAACTATTTAAAATAGCTTATCATTGTAAGATTTACCCATATCATTGAGACCCATACGACCATTATTTCAAATATGCACAAATCTCGCGACGCCACCCATAACTTGTCTCCCACAGAAAGCATCAGTGTACGAGTTACATGACATACCACATATTTTAAAATATAATGTAATGAACCTTGTAAAGACACATAAGACAAAACAGTATTAAATCAGTATACTCATAACTACAGTGTTAAATCGTTACTCTCTTAATTGAACACTAGTTATTCCTTAGTCCTTGCCTTACGTTGTCATATAAAAGTTTAAATTTTGTATTGTAAATGTGTCACGTGTCACATATGGTGGTGCCTTAACTGATTTAAATTTTAAAAAAGTCTCGTAATCAAGGGTATCGTACACACTTTCGTAGATTTCATTATTTAGAAATTACAGATTACTTAATGTATGCAGCAAAATTATCTTACTGAATGCAGATTAAAACCACACGATAAAATGATTATTTGGGAGACTTGAAAATACAATATTCCTGTCATTATGATTCTCAAGATAAAAGGCTACGACGAAAACAATTGACAAGATCTAGGAACCAGAGGGTATCATTTCACTTGAGGAGCTTCTAAATGTTTTAAGTTACAGTTGTGGTTCCTCCTAAGCAGATGAATTATGATGTTGAAAGGAAGTTATATGTCCTGAGGTACAGAACGTAAAGTCCTGTTTTGAAGCTTTTATTTATTGTTAGTTTCAGATGCAGCTCTTCTTTAATATGAAAAAGTTGGTTCTAAAACATTTAAAAGAACTGCTCCTATTTCCAAATCTTCTAAATACTTCTATTTAATTTTTCTCCTATCATAATTAGGATTTCATGTTGCATGTCTCTATTTATAGCACTATTCACGATAGTTTCTCAATTAAAAGTTATTTTAGGCTCTATAGTATGGCTGATTCGTTCTCTTGACGTCCCTGTAAAGATGATATTTACTTTGCATAAAGACCCTCAAACGTCTGAATTTTGTGATTAGCCCTAGTTACACTTCCAATTTTAGTGAAGTAACAATATAGTTTTCTCAAGTATCCTACTAAAATTTCGTAATTTCAATGATTCTTGAAATTCAATAAAACACAAAGGCTATGCTATAACATACAAATGCACAATATCTAAAGATTGTGTAGACATTAGAGTTATTAAGTAACGAAGTATAATCTTATATATTAATTTAACTGTTCAAATGAAATGTAAATATATCCTTCCTTTTATATTTAGTAATTTATTTTTGTAGTAGTTGGTTTAATGTGAAAACAACAACGCGATATGTAAAAAGAGTACCCTGTCATAGCCTGGGACTTCGGCTAGCCTCAAACCCGATGTTAGAATAAAGAACCCTGAACTGGAACATATATTGTTGCTATCTTTACTTTCCATGTACGGTATAAACTCCGTGTCCCACTCACGGCGCTTGGATAAAAATACACAGAATATATAAAATTTGTCCTGACATGTTGTGTTGAGAGAGAACCCTATCCTAGCCAGGAGCTATTGAGCTGTAGTCTGTGAGCCGATCACTAAGTAAACAGCGCCACACTTGTTTTTCTGTCTCTGCAATGCTACACTTTCTCAATATAAAAACTTGTTAGAACTAAATAATAAAGTTATTAACTTCTATCATTCGAAAAATATTATTCTGTTTTACAATATATGTTCCAGATGTTTAGAATTATTTGTTAGGGGTGTACATCTCAGCATATTATTATAAGGAATAAAGTGTTATCTTTTAAAATATTTTATTACTAAATTTATTGATTTACGAATAACCAAATTAGTTTTTTTAAGTTTAATTTTGCTCAATAAAATCAAACATTTACCAGAAGTGGTGCAAGAAACGAAAAACCATACGTATAAAGCAATCGCAGTATCGCTTTACCTCTGGTCCTCAGAACCGTAAACTCTAAAAGTTCTATGCTTTATACACAAAATATATTGCTACATTCAATAAAAAAATTATACGATAATCTACAGTATAAATATAGTCATAGTGCATTTCTAAAGAAAGCTACGAAATTCAAGTTTAGGTTTCCTGCAGAATAGTTTAACATAGTTCAAATATTGCTAAATATAATTAGAAACATTAAATAAAATACGTAAAAATAGTCTAGAGCAATTAGTTTTTTATTCATTTTTATAATAGCTTTTTATTCCCTTAAGTCAAAGGATGAAAACAGTGGTATCTAAACTTGTTCATTAAATTGAAGAATTTTCAGTCATCCTTCCAACTCTATGTTTGAAGTGATTATTATACTATTTAAAGCTCGGGAAGGGCCTGTTAACACACAGGAAATTGCGTAAGAATTCACGGGTACGTGCTAGTACCCAATATGTTTTACTACAGGGAATAAAATTCAGAATTGATACTGAATAGTGTGTATGATTCTAAATATTAATTTCTACAATTCTTATTATAATAAAAAGCATGATAAATCAAAGTTAGTATTTTCCTTGTTTTACACAGCTGACATTTTCTTGCTTTAAAAAAAATCTTAATGTTTTCTTAGGCTATAACTCACACGATATGACTTGTACTTAGCTTACGTGAAATCATACTGTTTTGCTTAACTTAATATTGCAAGATGGGACTTATATAATTAGACTCAATAATATAGGACATAATTATTGAGCTTTGATTATCAAAGTTTTACTCCAATATATTGGGTAACTCGAAAGTTTCTAAAATTGACCTACCTACAAACTTAAAAAAGGACCATTTTCTGCTTTAAATTTTTTATCTTAATATTATTCTCTAGCAGTTACAATCAGATGTGTACAAAATTTAATTAAAAACTATAATAGCAATGCTATAAAATAATTTTTATTTTAGAAAATTAGAAATTATATTATAATCGGTTACTGCTTCCTATTTAATAAAAAATTTATATTAAAAACTATAGTCAGTATTATAACGTTATTATGTGTATTATCCTGATAAATAACAGATAATATTTCTTACCATCTTATATGGCATGGAAAATTAAGGGAAAGTTATAAAAAAATCTATAAAATTGTATAAGCGAGGAAACCAAATGGCCATCTGTATAAACCCCGTTTATTGGGTCCGAATACTGGAAGCTATCCTGCATGAATCATAGCAAGTTTTACTATTACTGTACTGTTTACTTTGTACTCTAGGGAATTAGATCTCTACTTAGTAAAACCCTCACTTACCCTGTTACCATTAGGAGATTATACGATGCCCAAATATAAGTGCCCAATATAAGATTGCACATTGACTGATACTAGAGTACCATATATTAAAGGTAGTGTACTATCTCCATAGGAATGTACTCAAAATTTAACAAACTGAAATTATAAAATGATCCTAATTTCAAAATATGCATCTCTTAATTTTTCTTATATAAATATATATTACAATTTTTCGATTAAAATTAGACCTCTTTATCCTGTTTAGCCATAATTTTAGTTCGATCCGATGATATTTAAAATATAGTGTGACCTAAGACGAAAAGAAATTTCTATATTAGTAACCTAGAGTCAGCGTAGCCTGTCAATGGAGGATGGATTTTCATTTATCTATGTCTGTATGCACGTACGATATCTTGAGTACGATCTGGTAGTTTAACGTTTTGCGTTTGATTGCACGTGTCATTCAATTGGTTTTGTTGAGCAGTTATGAAAATTTTCACATTGTAGAAACCAACAATGCAACAAGAAAATCACAAAATAAATAAATCTGTAAATAAATCCAGTTAAAATCATACAACATTTCAGCATATGACATAGAAAGGTTTTGCCTGAATAAATAAGTACATTCAGATATTCATTATTTTCAGCAAATCAATTCTGAATTTCCGCATCGCAAAAAAACGGTGTATGCTATTTAAGACATTGCAAAATGTCCCTTGTTTGGTCCTGGAGCCTTAATTTCTTTTTCGAATGGATTCATTTAGGTTCCATTATTTCAATCGCTTTTTTGATAAATATGGTCACAACAGTACAAAAGTAGGAGTAATAAATAATAAATAAAAATTATATAATATTAAAACTATTATCAAACATTAAACATGTCTAATATATCTGTTCAATTCGCTACGATACATAAAAATGATACCTACTTCTATCAAGAAAATAAGATGAAGAACATAAAAAGATCAGGTCGTAAGATGTTTTTTTGTTTGTTTGTATAATCATTCCGTTAAAAATTATATCTGAATAGTAAATCCTAATAATTAAAATCGAAAAATTTGTTTAGATATGACGGAAGTGACAGTAAGATTGAGCGTCTTAATTTTAAATTCGAATTTGATGGAAATTTAATACGTATTGTAAAAACAAAAGGGAAGCAGAAATACGGTTACTTTTCTGTGTGCATCTGTCAACGTGTTCGGCAAATAAAACTGACATGGAACCAGTTAATCAGCTGAACAAGCACCACGCGATCAAACTGGACGTGTTCTTTATTCAGTTTATTTGGTTTTATTTTGTAGATAACTGTAATGTCTAATATTATTTGATACCGTGCTGCCTCAAATAACTTTGAAAACAAGACAAAAATAAATTACAACATCTTATATAAATATTAAATAATACCTGTAAAATGTATGTAGTTTGGGTTAAGGTATTAAGTAATTGCAACAATAATAAAGGTTATGATCGTGTTTATGTTTTAAAGCGTGTTCTGTTTTCAGATGTTTTCTATTTATCTGGAGTTTATTGGCAAAGGTTATGTAAATATATTAACAAATATCAATTCGAATTCTAATAATGAAAGTTTTGCTTAGTACACAGTAAATTTATTTCGAATACCAGAAGACGCTGTTTACTTAAGGACTAATGGAAATATTATTTTAAGTGCACGAGCAATTTTTAATTGATTTGATGGACATCTTTTATGTTTTTAGTGGAATTCACAGAATGAAAATCTTTTGTCTGTGTCTGTCAGCTTCAACAATACGAAAACGAAGTTCACCGTGAACAGAATTAATTAACTAATTCGTTTTCAAAATAATTCAAATTGGGCAATCGATAAATTAAAACGGATTGATATCAACTACTCATTTATAATTTTAATACAGGTCAGGCAACTGTAATAAATGTAACATAAAGGTTCATATTACGCAAAAAAATTAAAATAATAAATAGTAGTAATTGAAAACTATAATAGCAATTCTATAAAAAATAGACAGTAACCATGCAAATGACACATATTTTTGCTATTAGGTAAACATTGGTATACATTGAAGAGAATAGAGTCCATGACACAATGACTCAAATTATGAATAAAGCGAGCAAGGGTTATGATGCAAAAAACTATGAAAGTTCGGATTTATTCATGGTGGTTAGCATGTAATTGAATGTGGTCAAGATAATGACAACTAGTTTATAAGTACTCGGTCTCAGAAGTACACTGTCTTAGGATAATACTCTTGTTTTATAAACAACATTTAGTGAAATGGGTAGAATTTATGGTCTTAGTATAAATATGGCTGTTAAAATAAGCGCCACATGGGGGTCTAGACGTCCACTTCAATATTAACAGGAAGAAGTATACAAAATAAGTAACCTCTGTATGTGACGTACATGGTAAATGTGCAACTGTCCCACACGTGAAAGTTACCTGAATTAAATAAGGATCTATAACAATACAAATATTAATATGGCTAAGGGGTAATGACGCAAAAATGATGAACCACACTGTTTAGGTATATTTTTACAATACGAATATTAAATTCAAAATTTTTACTTTTTTACTAAATTCTTTTAAAAATTGAGGCTTCACTGAGACTCTGCAAAGGGTATGAATAGGGGAGCTGGAAAATGTTCTGTCTGTCTAACTAACCTTTTGTAAAAATGTGACATTATTGTAATAGTTATATTTAAAGTTTTATATTTCCTTATGGTTACTATTAAAGCAACGTAAAAATACTCGCTAACGCCAAGTAAAATTCTATAGAGTTTATAAACAACATAAGCGAACTCGATGTTGTCTTTTATGAAAATTAAGCACGAAACAAAACTCATATCTACGTATTACTTTTTTTCGGGAAAACGTGTAGACAGGCAGATCATCCACATAAATTAAATAAGCAGTACTTCGTTTGATAAAGCTTCGTTATCGCCCAACCTATCATTTCCTGCCTAAACTGAAAATAAATACGTATAGCTTTTTGTTTTAATGTAATTTCTTATTTCAACAATTGTTTACATTGTATAAAGAAATTGGCCAAGATAGTATAAGATTATTTAATATTATTTTCAAAACCCTGTATTTTATATAATGCTAGTATATAAAACAGCAAAATCTCTTAAGTTTAACATATTTTGGGTCAAATATATGTCGTCACTAAATATAAAATCGTAGCATATCAAAGGCATGAAACCTTTTACGGAATATATTATCCTAGTGTATACGAAATCAATATTACTTGAGATCGTAAGGACGCGGGCTGTTTATAAGCAGAAGGATATTGCTACTGAAGGTCTGTGTGGTCTTGGAGCACGTCCTATACAAAATACAGAGCTGTGAAGTATTTATATTGAACACATATTGGTAATTGATTTGTCAAGTTTTTAAATTTTGTTAAAATATAATTATTGTATTTCTTTTCTTTTTTTATAGGTTGCTTTCATGGAAAGCCTTACCTAACTTGTAAAAAATTACATTATCTTCTATTTAAACGTATAATATATGTGTTTTCAATAGCGCTTTAGTTTTATTGGAAAATTAAACATAACGCAAATGGTATTTATAATTCGTTGTTTTTGAAATAGAAATTTAAGTGTTGTCTTTTTGGTGTGAACTATTAATTGTTATAATTATAACTAAATATATTACTTTGAAATAGGGATTTAAACATTTAGTAAAGTAAATTTTTATTAAATGTAAAATCTGACCTCAAATACGCTTTTAAATGATAACACACTCTGAAACATCAAATTTATTAATATAAAGAATAAAGAATTTTATTTTCTTAAATTTCAACAGTTATCAAAATGTACACTTTTATTTCAACATTTAATAATTCTCTTGTCAGGCTGACCATTATTTTATTACTTAACTTAGTAGTTTTGCTTGAAAACAGCCTTAAATATTACAATATACAGTATGTACATATTACAGTAGGTAAATATTGACACAAGAAGGAAATTTAAGAAAATCTAGGGCCTCTAAGGCAAGCCTGTTCAGAGTGCTTCCTTTACAGTATTTACAAAAAAAAAAAAAAAAAAAAAAAAAAAAAACAACAATAGCACTCAGAAAACATTATTTTTTAAAGTAAATTGACAAAGACATACCCAAAAAAGATATTGAGTATTTGAATATATACTCGTGTGCGTGTTTTTGTGTATGTTCGTGTGTGTTTATTAGTTCATCATATACCATATGGGTACTAACAGTGTTGCTAATTTGCTAATACGACTTACCAATGGATATTTTAGATTAGACCTTACTTCATACAATACAAAGAGTTTTCAGTTGACTTTTATGATTATTATTAAATTAATAAGCTGATGTTTGGAAAAACCAACCCAAATTGAACCCAAATCATGACTTACTAACAAGTATTGTTAAATATAGTCATACGTTTAAAAATAGTAAGTTAGGTTTATCTACATACTTTATACAATCGCATGTGTAACTCACTCACCCACTGATGTATAAATACAAATTATAACGTACGTGTAGAAGTACAAGAAACTAGAAATTTAGCACGCAGGTGCCTTTGGACTTGTAACCAATAGGAAAAGTCTCAAAACTAGAAATGTTAAATTTTTATATACACACACACACTTATGTAAATATATATATATATATAAAAACGTTATTTACTCAACATTGTAGGGTTATTTTTAGATTATTATCATGAAAAGTCAACTAAAACACTTTAACAATGTTTTTATTGCCATACACGTATTCGGTATTCAACCATCATCGGTGTACATTAACCCCTAAATAAATAATAAACTGTTAAATAGAGATTGTAGTGATTGTGAAAGCTATTAAATTGGCCAAACCGAATGTTTTATAAAAGGTTTAAAGAAAATATAAAATTTTTGAAAACAAATAACTAGAAACAAATAACCTAAAATCAAATCAAATTTTGCTGAACACTAATTGGCAACTGACTATAACTACACAAATATTGAAATGAACATAGACATTTAAGATATCGAAAGGAAAGGAGAGAAATTAAACACAAAAGAAGAATTAAATATCTATCTGGTTGAATTTGTGACTATTTACAGATCTGTATAATGATTCCTTCATAAATCTTTAAAAATTCGAAGTGTAAAATAAAACTTTTCACTTATTTACTGTTAATCTCTGTTTTTGGTCATCAAATTTTATCTTACTAGTGACATTTGAGTACAGTTTAATCAGGAATTATTGTAATGCATAATATAAACATCAAAATAATACAACGTTTCATCTTTTTAATTTTTTTTATATTTTATATAAAAACATTTTTTTATGTGAGTACACTGTTAACTTCCAGTGAAAATCGATTAAACAACACTTACATTATACTGTAAACAAATATTTATTGAAAAAATATGTATAGGCCTAATCAAAGTAATTAGAGGGCATGAACTAGGAATCATACAACAAATTTATAGATTCCTGTCGATGCAATATATCGTATTTCATTATTGGATGACATATAACAACGGCCATGACAACCCTTGACAAAACAGGCTTGTTACTGTAGATTAAATTATCGCAGTTGCGCTCAGCCTCAAACCACCAAACCTCATAACTCAAAGGTTGGGCAGTTAGTTACCTATTATACGCATACATACCTAAATGCCTGTCGCTTTAATTTATTATTGCGACCTAATTAAATGTATATAATTAGTACATATTTTATTTTTGTTTAATTTTCATAGTATTAAAGGAGGTAGCGAGCAGATAAAAACCTTTATATATTCTCACAACTTCTAAAGGTATATTTAAAATTCACAGGTATTACACGTTAGTGCAATAGTATAAAATAAATTAATTGGTTTTAGGAAATTGAAGAAAATATGCATAGCAGTATTAAATTTACCTAATGTATTCTTAGAGATCTCTTTTGTCTCTCTCTATATATATTTAAATTAAAATAAGTTTAAATTTTTCATCTTTGAGTAGCATTTCTATATTAAATGTTTTAAAAGTTATTGAAATGTATAACAGCTAACTTCTAGTAATATGTATATTGTAAGTTAATTATCAGGCTAATTAGTGTATAGCCATTTTGTAACCTCATATATTTATAATTCTATTTTAAAATTTACCGATGGTCTAAATTGCTATATTTTATGGTATATTTATATTTAATAACATATGAAGTTTAGTGTATACAGACAGTTGAAAAAATATTTAGGACTCATAATATTTTTGCTGCAAATATAAACCACTTAAAAATATTTTTTTCTTTTACATACTGCGTAACACGTTTGGCATCTTGCATTTTTACATGTCTCAAGGGCTACACATAATTTAGTTGTTATTTGCAGTAAATTTCAGGCCATTGTAGCTCAATTACATCATATGTATCGACTGTTAACGTTGTCATCTTGTGTCATATTCTTATTTTACTTTTCAGGATTATTTCATTATTGTTATTTATAATAGCTTTTGCCTTTCAGATAAGCTGACGTGCATAAAACAATGTAAAAACAAGCTACATTATACGCGTATTTATTGTGGTATTCCTTAAATAAAACACTATTTCGTTCTCTTTGCCTTATTTTGTTTTATAATATGTTTTTAAAACACACACAATATTACAATATTAATAATATGCCATATAAAATTACAGGTTCTTATCAAATGCTATTATTAAAAAATTAGAGACTTTTCGTAATCGATAGAAAAGTACACTCTTACGTTAATTCCGTTATTAGGATATCCCCAATGGAATGTGAGCGTACCGACGAAAGATCAAATCTTTCATATGCTCGTTACAAAAATAATTCACTGCAAACATCACTTTTCATTGCAAGATTTTGAACATGCACAAAACTCTCCTTACACATTTAAAGTATCAACCAATTCATACTCTCATGTATCATTAAGGTCTAAGAACGCACTTAATATGCGATCCTGACGTTCTAACCCGTCTTTAACCATATCTATCAGAAACACAACGGCGTCTTTTTTCGAGAAATTTTCTCAGAAAATGTTGTGTTCAGAAAACTGGTTGTGGTAAAAAGAATAAATCAAACTGCTTTTGTTTTAATATTTGGATCACAAATGGCAAAATTATGACTGGGCAATAGTTATAAATTGACAGGGATCTTCTTTCTTAAAAAATTAGATGCACTTTTGCAGTTTTTCGGGCAGATAAAAATTGACTAATTAGTAAGTTGTTTTGCAATATCCCTTTATATTTTTTTTTAAATTAACATAGATCTCGATTAAGGATAATTAGGTTTTTGGAGTTGTTGAATGATCTCATATAACTCTTCCTAAAATACGGGAGCCAGGACCATTAAGGCTTCACAAGCTGCAAATAAGCTGCAGATGTGAAAAATCCGTTGAACTTGTTGGTAATCTCACAAGCATTTACGTAAAAATCCGTCCCAAATCTTGAGGGACTCCATATCTCAATTGAATTTGTTTGATATATGCGCCACTTGAGCTCTTAGAGTTATAAACGATAGTATTTTGTAAGTTCCAAATCTCGCTTTTTCTTGACGTCCGGCGAAGGTGTTACTAATTATTACCTAAACTCATTAAAGACCCTCAAACGTCTTAGTTATATAGTAAGCCCAGATGTAATGTATAATATCAGTGCAGTAACATTATAGTTTTTCCTCTAAAGCTCTCTTAATAATTAGTGGTCTCAATAATTCCAGAAAATCAAGGAAAATTCATAAACGAAGCCGATTTACTAATAAGATAAATTACTACTACAATATTGTGAAGCTTCTTCAATCTTCAGTCACTATTAACCACTAGACGTAAACTAAAATTCAATAAACGTGTAAATATATTCTTTCTTTTGTCTTTAGTAGGGGTTTTCAGGCAGTCGTTTGCAAAATAATTGAACTAGAAAATACTACTTTTGGATTGTCCACTTGGTTAGGTACTGAAAATTGAAATTTTTGTACGTTTTGCCGATGTAATTTTTATTGTTATTTAATATTTTTATTTAAATTGAAATTTAAATTGAAATTTAAAAATAACCGCTTCTCTATCTTGTCATAAAGAGGGCGAAGAGGTACTCTACAGAACAATATTTTATACAAAGCTCCCAGTCCGCCAAATATGAAATAAAAATAGTAAAAAACAATAAGCGTTACCTTTTCCAAACACACACGATACAGTGAAAACATCTAAGAAAAGATTCTTAACTCTGTAACTAAATTCAAACTAAAGAACGATAAGGACCATAAAGTTTAGTTGTAAAAAATATACTTTAGCAAGCAAAATACAAAAAAATTAAATCCAAACCTCAAAATATTGAATTTGAAATATTACATTGATAATAAAATTTTTTGTTATTAACTTTGAACGTTTATATAATACGTATAATAGGTTATAAACATTATTATGTAGAGGATTTTTAACATAAACACTTTCTCCAAAAACTTTCTTCTGAATTAAAATAACGTATCGCAATTATTTTTCTCTTTAATTGAACATATTATATTTTTAAATACCAAGTACTGCAACCAATGCGTTAGTTGGAAATTAAGAACAGACAACGCGTCAGGAAATAGTACCATATCTTATCCTTGAGCTGCGTCTGACATCTACATCAATAATATAATAAACAACCCCACATTCAACATCAATTGTGGTTATCATTTCTATCCTCATATTGCATAAACTGTATGCTCCACTGAAGGTGTTAGGCAATAGATATAAAGGATATATCAAAGTTGTCTTGACAACATGTCATGTAGAGAGAGAATCCTGCCATAGCCTGGAGCTACAGAACCGTCTGTAGGCCGGTAACAAAATAAACATCCTCGCATTACCGTTTCTCTCACGGTATACATTACCCTGATTTTATATTACCCTTTCTTGATATACATAAATAAATATATATATATATATATATATATATATATATATATATATATATATATATATAAATAATATTTATGTATATTATATTGTGTAAACTCTAAAGTACTTATAAGAGTATTGAAGCCGATTGATACTACAGAAGATATATATATATATATATATATATATATATATATATACAGGGTGTATATTATGTCTGGAAACACCCATATATATCCTTTAATAATTTAAATATAAATTTGAAACCTCTTACAATCGTGATAGAGATTGGGCATCTACTTTTTGGAACAATGTTTTGTTATGTCACACCAACGGGGGACGTCCTGCCGAGGGTATCGTGAATATTCTTAATGGAAGCCTATACCTTGTGATACATAATTTTAAAGGTAATAGCTTACTGAATTGAATGCCACAAACCGCATCTCAAGGGAATTATTCTATCAGAAAATAGAGCATTTTTAGTATTGAAAATTTACTGATGTTCAACAATGTAATTTTAACATGGTTCTTGCCACAAAATGTGTTTACACTAATTTTTTAGCATTTTTTTAAATGTTCAATTAAATAAAACAAAAATTTCATTTTAAGCTGGTTCTATTAGCACAAATTTGCCAGTTTTTTATTACAGTACAATTATGGAAATACTTATGTATTGATTTCTTATTACAAATAAAAAATAATGTATGCTGTTAGAAAAGTCTTACAACAAACGTTTTACCTGCATTTGGTGTCAAAGCAATTGTTCGAACTGTGTTCCTTCTACGGTTTGACAATGAGCCAATCTTGTGTAAAATGATTCGACCGAGTTGCCTAACATTTCTTCAGTTATCAAAGCAATCTTCTCTATAATCCTGTTTCTTAGGTCTTCCAAATTATGAGGCTTTCTTCTATAAACATTGGATTTTAAATGACCCCCATAGGAAATAATCGATTGGTGACAAATCCGGAGATCTTGGAGGCCATTCGATTTCTCCTCTTCGGCCAATCCATTTATGAGGAAACCTTAAATCCAAATACTCTCTTACCTGTCTCCCATAATGGGGTGGAGCACCATCCTGCTGAAACCATACATTATCAAAGTATTCTCCTGATGCAATTTGAATAGCTGGGATTATTTCATTTTGGAGCATATTGTAGTAAAGTTCGGGCATTTAAATTTCCATTGATGAAAAAGGGTCCAACAATTTCGTTACCTAAAATTCCACACCATACGTTCAGTTTTTGTGGTTGCTGTGAATGGGACTCAGTAATCCAATGTGGGTTTTCACTAGCCCAGTAACGGCAATTGTGCCTGTTAACATTGCCATTTTAGGAAAAAATGTTGCCTCATCAGAAAATAGTATGTTGGTCAGAAAATCTCTATTGTCATCACATTTGCGCATCACAAGTTCACAAAACTCAACTCTTCTGTCGTAATCATCCTCACTTAACTGTTGGACTAAATGAACTTTAAATGGTTTGTATTTATTAATTTTCAAAATCTTACTCACAGACATAGGGTGCATATCATGTTGCTGTGCAGCTTTTCTGAGCGATGTATGTGGGTCTTCAATAAATGTTTGCAAAACATCTAGTGCATGTTCTTCATCTGTTTGCAGATTGTATCCTACCCGACTTTGGCCGATTACGTACACTCCCTGTCATTTCAAAACGCTCAATAGTTTTTTGATATTGTTGAAACACTTATGGGATTCCTTTCTGGGAAAGTGTCATGAAACCAAATTACAAACTTCCCGATAAGATATTTGACAATCGCCATATCCTCGCATCATCAACAGAGTAATTCGTTCTCTTTCAGACAATTCCATTAAAATGCCAAATAAAAACTGAACTACTGTAATTAGATAACTTGTTGACAGCAATGCTTCAGAGACACTGATTAACTCGACAGGAATGATATGACCTTTGTCCATTTGTAATTCCCAAGCTTAGACCTGTCTAGTGAAAGCTCCTTGCTCAACAAACTTTGAAACCTGTAGACCAGATGATTAATAACACAATAATGTTTCTCATAGGCTAGTGACCTTTGTCTCTTTAAACCTTCCTGCTGACTGGAAAACACCAAGTACAGATTCATAAGTAATCAGAGAAAGTGACTCATAAGTTTTATTCATTGTAATAAAAACTGGTAAATTTGTACTAATGAAACCAGCTTAAAATAATAAATTGTTTATTTTATTTTAATTGAACATTTAAAAAATGCTAAAAAATTAGTGTAACCCCTTTTTGGTGGCAAGAACCATGTTAAAATTACATTGTTGAACATCAGTAAATTTTCAATACTAAAAATGCTCTATTTTCTGATAGAATAATTCCCTTGAGATGCGGTTTGTGGCATTTCAATTCAGTAAGCTATTACCTTTAAAAATTATGTATCACAAGGTATAGGCTTCCATTTAAGAATATTCACGATACCCTCGGCAGGACGTCCCCCGTTGGTGTGACATAACAAAAACATTGTTCCAAAAAGTAGATGCCCAATCTCTATCACGATTGTAAGAGGTTTCAAATTTATATTTAAAATTATTAAAGGATATATTTGGGTGTTTCCAGACATAATATACACCCTGTAATATATATATATATATATATATATATATATATATATATATATATATATATATATATATACTTATGAATTGAATTATTATCATTATGAAAATTGTATTTGATAGTTTATAATATTAGAAATATTTTTCACGATATGTTCCTGACTAAATGGATCTTAAAATTGTTCTATAGTGGAACTATATAAATTGATGTCTGTTATTTTTTATTATGTTTTAAAACTCAAATTCAACTATTTATGTTCCTAATTATTAAGTCAAAGTATTAGCTTAAATTATGCTTACTCAATATAATAATAATGATAACGATTTATTTTCTCAAAATACATTACAGAATTGTACAAAAACCATGTTTACATCCAATATTACCATAATATCTACTAATGTACAATAGAAAAAAACTAATGTAAAATGTTGTTTGTATTGTTCCAATCTAGAAACAATACCACCCTTTTATACGCCATCGTTTATCCGCCAATATAATAAAACAATAATACCTTATTTAACATTTTTACTCCTATTTAGCGGACCTTTAGCAAACCTCAACTAAAAATACTCGTACTCCAAAGCCTGAACAATTACATTTCTGTCAGTCTGACCGCATATACGAACGATTGTCGAACATCAACTAACATATATAATTGATATTTTGCATAAATTACATTTCTATATGAAGACATAAAACATATTTCAATGGTGGTGCATTAGATGTAATTGAGCGTAACATCTTTAAATTGGTCTTTTGAGTAACCAGGATGGCAACGAGTAAAACTCAGAATAGGAAAATTTGTAAACAAACTCAGTACGCGTTTAAGATATTCAAACATATGAAATATTAACAGATATAGCGTAAGCGTCCAAACCCACATATTTATAGTCACTTTTGTATAGCCTTTTATTTTTTAAGAAATGATATGATACGCTATTGAATGAAAAAAACATTTGTAAGAATCATTTGGTAAGATATATCATGGAAGTTTTCAAACATAGGCTTTAAATATGCATAAAACTTTATATCTATAAAATGTGGCCTATTATACTTCATTTTTATGTCAAATTCATTTTTGAATTATTGTCTGTCTGTCTATCTGTTAATAGGTCATTTCTAGAATGAAGTTAGCAATTCATTTAAACATTGGCATGCGACATCAGAAAAGCCTGTTACGGCACGTTTTGTGGAGTTCTTCTACCTCATTTGTAAAAGTTAAAAGAAGAAATTAAAATTTTTATTTTTTAACTTTATCTCACAGGTAAGAAAAGTAGTCCGTGAGTTACCTGGCTTATACGTGAAATATTTTTAAAACGATATTGTATTATTTGTAAAAGGTGAGAGGAATTTTAGATATATTTTCACTGTGAGGTGTTTCGGTGTAATCGCTTTTTATGTCGTCTGCCCTGATAGTTGCAGTCGTGCTGGGGTTATTTTCCAGGGTCGTGCTATCGCCTTACATTGCTATCTTACCCGCGCCCTCACCGTAAGCTGGTAGAGATCGATATGATACGTAAGGTTTAACGTAAGTGAACAGAAAGCCTCAGACTCGTTCGGAGCGAATTCAGTTATTCACACTCTTCAATGGAACGATATCATCACAGTTTTCTGTTCTATGTTTCGCGATTTTACGTAAATAAATGTCGATTAGAACTGTCAAGGCCCCGTTCTAAACTATTACGTTTAGAAATAAATTCTATTGTAACGACGACTATTTGGCAATTATTTGTGCGTGAGAAAAACAGATTTTTTAATATCGGTGGTCCGCGAGATCTTTATTCCACAGCCGTTGACTCGAACCGGTCTCTGTATCGTCTGCTCGTTTCTTCTTTCTTCAGTGTGTTGTTGTGCTGTGTTAAGCTGAGGTTATGATATGGCTTTACAAATATCAAAATAAATATTAAATATATCAAACCAAACAAATTCCTTCTTTATACTAATAACATAAAATTATCATATAAAGTTAACCTGAAAGAAACATGTCACTAACTACGATAAACTATTAGCTGCTCCTAATCTGTACTAACGCAACAAATTGTTAATTTTAGGAATAGGATGCCAAGCTTATGCGGCCTATAGGATGCAAAATATACGTTTGCAAACTAGGAAAGGTAGTGAAGGGTAGTAGAATCTATATTGAATAGATACACTACTATCACTAACCGCGATAACCTATAAACGGCTGCTAACCTATCCTACGCATCGAATTATTAATCTTAGGAAGAGGATAACAAGCTTATACGGCTTATAGGATGCAAAATATACGTTTGCAGACTAGGAAAGGTAGTGGAGGGTAGTAGAACCGATATTTAATAGATACACTACTATCACTAACCGTGATAACCTATAAACGGCTGCTAACCTATCCTACGCACCGAATTATTAATCTTAGGAATAGGATAACAAGCTTATACGGCTTATAGGATGCAAAATATACGTTTGCAGACTAGAAAAGGTAGTGAAGGGTAGTAGAAACCTATATTTAATAGATACACTACTATCACTAACCGCGATAACCTATAAACGGCTGCTAAACTATCCTACGCACCGAATTATCAATCTTAGGAATAGGATAACAAGCTTATGCGGCTTATAGGATGCAAAATATACGTTTGCAGACTAGGAATGGTAGTGATGGGTAGTAGAACCTATATTTAATAGGTACACTACTGTCACTAAACGAAATAACCTATAAGCTGGTCTTAACCTATCCTACGCACCGAATTATTAAATTTACTTAACGATTACAAATCGTGGTGACTCACCAAATATACGATATAAGGCGAATGCGTATTCTCCGTACCGGGCTCCTCTCCTCGACTCGACTTGACACCACGATGTCCGCAAGCAAACTCTTTTCCTCGAATCGACTTCACACCACGACGTCCGCAGGCAAAACTCCTCGTCCCTTGTCGGGTCGGCTGTATAAGTAGACCGCCAGCCGGTCATGCGCAGAAACGCGTTTTCGTCAGTCTGTCGGCAGACGCTGCAGCGGCTACATCGGAGCTCCGGCTACTGCACTGCCCCGAGTAGAGAGGTTCCCTAACCTCAAATTAACTCCTTCTAATGGAAGGACTACGACAACGACACATTTACTTGTCAAAATAAACGTTTTCTCATTTAAGAACCAAAAAAAAAACAGGGTATAAATTTGAACCCTTACACCACTGTGATTTTGACGAAAAGTATGAAGAATATTACATGAAATACAACACAGAATGGTCCTAAAAAAATAATATGAACTGATTGTTCTAACATCAATGTTTTCCATGAGTAGAAGCTATGTCAAAGTAATAAGACCGCTTTTATTACTATTGTACTAGAGTGATAATGAACCTACACGTCAATAGGCAGTTAAGGGACTAAAGCAAGTTCAGAGTACGTCTTATCTTAAGCTGTAATTTTTAATGTGTCAGGTCTCAATCACTCAAATCGTTTAGCAGACTACTACACACAGATGTGTCTAATCTTAGAATACTCACTATACAGCATATTTTTACCATTTATATCCAAATCCTAAAAACTTAAACTCCCAAAAAAAAAACGTAAACACACATAAATTACATATATCTCATTGTTTTATACATAGAAATATTATTAGATTGCCTTAAACTAATTGTAATTACATATATTTAGATTATTTAAATTTATTGAATCCTGCATAGCATTTTAAAATTATCAAATGCTTGAGAACATACATTCAGACAATCTGTGAGTAAAGGTGAACGTTACAATCTAGAGATACGCAGGTGTGCTTGAATAAGGGAATACATATCGATCTACTTCAGATACGCTGTAAAATTTTATTTTCTTAACCTACTGCGTTTAATGTGTCCATAATACAAATTCCCATTTCCTTATCGTCAAATTATGTTTGCGACATATTAGTCATGTTATCATATATCTCTCTTTGCCCCTTTCTTTATTTATATAAAAAAATTATATTTCTAATAATAAAAACATTATTATTAGTGTTCATAACATTACATACTCTTAAAGTGGCATTTTACATCACAATGCGAGTTTATATTTTTTCATTAGCTTTAATAAGATTTAAGACTTTAAGGAAACTTCCATTTGTCGTGATTATAAATAAATGGAAGATAGACAAAACCAAAACCATTATTAATTTGTATAATATACTAGTCTTGCTTTGCTTATTTATTGTAATAGTTCATTTCTAAAACTTGAATGTTTTATATAGAAAATATAGAGAATATACTGTCTGTCCTGAAGCAGTTCTTCCCTTTTCATTATATTGATGTAAATCAATCACTTTCAGTTCGAAACGGTAGAAAATACCAGCTGTGATTTTTATTCTTATTCATAAACTGTTAGGCATGGTTAAAATCTGCTGTAACTGCTGAAACGTTTTAATTCATGTAATTTGCATTTCGACTGTCGATTACAGCCGGCAGTCGGCTGGAAGATTACTTATTATTTAAATATATTGATTTTCTTTATAAATGATCTCAGTCTTTAAGGAATTTTTTATTAGCTGCCGGGAGATTTTTAGGAGAGAGGCTGGTGGATCTCTCTTCTTAGTATAATGTACTCGAATTTGGTATTAATTTTTAAAAGCCTATCAAAAGTCACTAGCCGGGAGAATGTGCTACCATTTACCACAGAGCCCCTAATTTATACAATTAAATAATTTTGTATTTGCCCGTATCTGTCACATATAATTAAATAACTAGTAACTAACTTATGATCGGAAGACTAAGTACCTGTCAAACGACTTTAATTTACATTAATTAAATTAGTATAAATGGCAATAGCCGAATTTAATTTCAATAAACATTCAATAACAAAAAGTATATATATATGTATATATATATATATATATATATATATATATATATATATATGTGTGTGTTTGTGTGTGTGTGTGTGTGTGTGTGTGTGTGTGTGTGTGTGTGTGTGTGTGTGTGTGTGTGTGTGTGTGTGTGTGTGTGTGTGTGTGTGTGTGTGTGTGTGTGTGTGTGTGTGTGTGTGTGTGTGTGTGTGTGTGTGTGTGTGTGTGATATGCTGGGTATTTCTCCCTGTTTTTACACTTTATAATATCTACACGCACCACCATTCTCATGCTTTTACAAAGACAAAAATTTGATTTCGTCATCAGCATCTGAAAAAAGAGGCTTCAACAAATTCTCAGAAAATACAAACCTCCCTAATACAATCAAACTGTGTAGGTTTAGGTCTCAGCATATAATACATTTTATAACATATTTTATATCATCTTACACTACGTATGAAAGTAAAGATTAAATAACACAATAATAACGTGCTAGACTGCAGCAAACATAAATCACGTTTTATTGGTTACTGCTGTCTGTTCTGTGAAATGATAGGATGATAAATCTTTTAGGTTTAGAAACGTAAAATAAAAGTAGGAATGTATTTATTTTTCATCCCTCTTCGGTATTTTAATTGTATATTTTTCTCGTAAATATTAAATATAGTTTTAAATGCACGATATAATATACAAATTATTTAAATTTCTACTTAAAACAGTTTTTTATCTAAAATAATAAGTTTAAAAGTGTTCTCATTGCAATAATTCATAGACGATCACATTCATTATACGATAACTTAAAACAACTGAGGAAATAAAAACTGATCGTAGTTGTATATTAAATCATATACAGTAGTTTATTAAGTTGTCTTAGTTGTAAAAAGAGAACCAAACATAACTCACAACGTAGCCATGGCGGAAAGAGTTTATTTAACATGAATGTTGAGTATAGCTCCATTTCATGTAAGTCTGAATGCGTTTGGAATCTAATACTGTTACAGAATTGATTCCTGGAATCTAGAGCCATATTCACCTGAAAGAATCGAATAAGATTCAAGGTCGATAAAATTTCAAAACTAACCGTCATACTGTTTTAAAATCAGAGACAGCTTGATTAAAAAATATAAAATTAAGTGTAATCCAGTTGAATTGGAATTCTCATTGTCTCATCAGTTCCACAGTTGAGTGTACTGGAATGTCACTGACATGATCTTTAAACAAGAAGGAGCAACCGGCTTTTCCGCACAACACGTAACTACAAATAGTGTTGAATTTAGCTCCAGTTCAAATAAATCCTAATGTAGCGTCTGAAATCTGATGCCTTTACTGACTTGACTCATTGAATCTCTTTAGTCATTTGTCTGGAGAGATTGATAAAAGTCGACGATGATGGAACAAAAAGCAACAAAATAAACGGCTTTGAAACAAACCACTTTACATATGAAATGACTTGAATCGTTATAGAAATATTAAGAAAGTATTTATGACTATAATATACTAAAATTTTCTTTCGACGTCTTCTGTGGCTTCAAATATTATTTTAAAATTTTTAAGTTTGTTCGAATGTTTTAAATATTAAAATTATATTTAATTAAATACCATTGGTATAAAAGCTACTAAAATGTAATAAAACTGATTTATTGTAATCTATTTCAATTAAATCTTCAAAATTATTACCTATATAGGTGGTAAACTTATCTACTAAGCTTATAAAATGTTTTAAATAATGCTCTAAACTTATCATATGTTGCGTTATATTATTTTTTAATGTTTAAACTATATTTTTTACTGCAGGTTTCAAACTTTAATTTGAAACTTGTTTGCTTTTAACTAAACGAAATCTTTGTAAAAGCAATACATAAATTGTATCCTCAATGCACGTTTTAACTTTATTTCAAGAGTTAAGTATACAATTCAGAATGTTTATATAAAAATGTTTGGCAATTTTAGAATCATCCAGATTGTTGTGAATTGTAAATTACATATTCATAATTTTCAAGTACAAGAAGGCATTATATTTGTCTTCTAAGAAAATTTACTAAAACCCATTATGTTGCTATTGATCTACAAATATGCAAGACCCTAACACTACCGTTAAATTATTAAAAAAATATCACCTGAAAATTAAAAAGAAAACTAAAATACAATAATTCTTGTATTTGCAATATATGCATTATAAAATATTCTTAAAAACAGACCGATTCGTATTCACCATTGAATTACTTATTATATCTGTGCTTACTTATTATTTACGAAAGTAAGTATTAAAAATTGCTACTTAGCTAATGATTTTAAAGATACTGAAAACAGCCCCCCATTTATACCCTTTCAATATCGCATGAAACTAAACAAACATTTGGCAATAATTAACGATATCAGTCCAAACTAGACGGGTGGACCATCTAGCTGTATGTTTTGTAAATGTTTCATTAAATCCACATGGGAAACTAAATATAAACCCAAACAATCAGGGTGTTTATTGAGAAGTTAGATTCTTCTTATTTATAAATATGCGTTGCATTCTAATATAACATGAATTACTGCTTTAAAAATAGCTTAATATGAGGCAACGTAAGCGCATAAGATATTCAAAGTAGCTACTTGGAAAAAGAACTACCGCGCTGTAAATCGAACGCTTGCCACCTCAGGAGCGAGAACAACCTCAAAGTTCTGGGAGATAGAGAGAAAACGTAACGTGCTTGATTCCACCATCGCTATAACACAGCTTGTTAATTCAGATTGGTAGGCTAATGTCATTTTAAAACACAATAATGATTCAAGATTACTAAGGTCAAATTGATTTACATGTTGTTTTAATTCAAGGAATACTATATAAACCAAGAAAATCATAAGTTTATAAGTTAGGAGAATATTAATAACAATATTAATAGTAACAATAAATACATGTTTCATTCCAAAATTAAGTATGTAACATATGAATTATAATCTTAATTAGTGGGAGATTGTTATTTTTTTATATCCATAAACATTATTATTACACTTATAAAGTAGTCAGTTTGGCTCCAAACGTAAGATTCCGTAATAGTAATATAGTCCGAACGTAAACTTTTAACTTGTTTTGATTAAAATATAATTTACATTTAAATCACTGTATTATGCGTTACAAAATTGTAAAATAAAAGGTTTTTCCAAATTGCAGTAAAATAATTATAAAACGTTAAAACCAAATTGGTCCACCAAACCTGATATCATGTTATTAAACAATAAAGAGACAAAATGATTCCAATTTTTTTTCTGCTAAGTCACAAACCACGTATAAAAGTTTGTTATGTGTCGTTTATAGAGGGTTATAGTTTATTATCTATTTGTTTGTGGAGTAGTTAATTATAAAAATATACACAGCACAGTAGGCGTATATTGTTACTGGTTCACTTTCACTTCAGTGGTTTTGTTTGCTCTCCTGTAACCAGGTTACAAAGGAAATATTTACTTTGAGAGTAAAATGCTTCCTGGCGCCATTATTATGTCTCGGATTACTAATATACATACAATATTGTTCTGCTCCTTTGTGGCAGGAGTCTTATAGATTAAAAATTTTGTAATCCGGATTAAATGTTTTCTAATACATATTTCAAAACGAAATTACAATATATTACTTTGGTTATAAATATATATCTATATATGTATATATATATATATATATATATATATATATATATATATATATAAATATATATATATTAGTGACAGTTAATCATAATTAAATAAATTTTATATGAGTATACAGTAAAGAGAAGATATCATTAATTACATAATTCAAGTAATAACAAGTAGTAACCATTGATTTATTCAATTTTTATTCTCTTTCTTTTTATTTCTTGTATTTCCTTACTCTTTTCCAGCTTCTTCTATCACAGAAATACAGTAGGTATTAAAGTTAAATATTTTACTGAGTAAAGGTTTTACTAATTATAAAAGCCATTAGTCAATAGAACTACAGACACGATAAATCTTCTTTACACAGAAGTCAATTGTAAAGGGTCTGAATAGCTTTAATTAGCATTGTGCACGGTGACTTTACACAGAGTCGCCTTAGGTAACGCTACCTAAATCTGGAAAATGGTACAGAAGCTTCTAATGTTGAATGGGCTGAGCGTGGGTATTGTGTCTATTTAAATACAAAGAGTAAACTACTCCGGATATAAGAAGAAAGTATTATTTGTATTGAAAATGTGGCTGTTTTTATTCTACATAACAACTCAATTTACCATTATATGTTTATACACTCTTTTGTATTTAATATTGACTCTGCAGCACGTAATCAGTAATATTACCAGTCTAAAACATACCAAAGCTTAATTATTAAAAATGTCCATTATTTATTTCCATTAAATATTGAACCATGAATAAGTAGGTTATATAGGATAACAATTTCAACATGAAATGACAATAAGAGTAAGAAGGATCAAAGAACTAAATGGTAAATAATTCATCTTAAACAGAAGTGCGTTATTATTGAAAGGAAATGCCTATTCTATTATTGCAACTAAAACATATTCTTTCAATAAAATCTTCTAGGGAAATATTACTAAACGAAAATATTTCTATACTTCTAAAGTGAGCACGACAACTGTGCAAATATTACAGGTAAGCCAGTAAGCCAGCCCATCTCATTTCTGGGAGTCGGGTAAATTAGAATGTGTCAGTATTGAGTGTATTGTGTGTATTGAGCACCTTTCCTGTATATATCGTACTATAGGAACTGTTAACATTTCCTATCAGTATTTTCTTCAGCTGGTTTCTTTGTTTCGCTGGTAATGTCTACATATAGTACTATCATATATATTCTAACTATAATTAGTTTGTTTTCGTAGCTCTTCATACATGTTTGTCATACATGGAATATGTCACGTTTTAATAACAAATAAGTGATATTTCTATTAAATGATATTTGTATGAGTCTTTACACATTTTCCTTTATAATTTTTTATGAAATATTAATTATATGGTTAGTCTGTGATAATTTTTAATATAAGGAAAAGATTTTTAATTGAATAAGTGTTAGAAAAATTGAGGAGCCACAAATATGTAAATCTGTATGTCTGTCCACTCGGTATCTTCAATACAAATTGTGCTATTTACTTACAGTTACGCATAAAGATTCAATTCTATACAAGCAACAAAGTGATTGATGATTAAATCAATTATACTTTGCTAAGCAAATATGTTTCATTGGTGTTATGGTTACTGTCAGAGAAGTGAGAAACTCGAAGTATGATTAAATAGTAAGCAAACTAAGTAAAATCATATGGGCACTAAATCAAACGTTAGTGGCAATACTTAATTTCAGCACGGGGAAATGTTATTGAACGCATATTGAATCTAACTCAATAATACCTAAGAATGCGACATGCAGTAAAATATATTGAGAATATGACATCTACAGAAAATTTTTTTTTCTTCAACCAAAATTTAATTCTTCACAGAAAAGAATGAGCTGATATTGTTGTGTTATAATGCAAAATTTAATATTCTTATCTGCCGAGTGGATGTACTGTAAACATTGTCTTCACTGTATTGTGTATCTCGATCAATCTGACCGCAAGGTATCTTGAGAATGGAATAAGCCCAGGCATAGAAAAATATTGAATGCAATCTCAACAAATCCTGTTAAGGATATCGTGGTGTTGCCGCATCTTTCTTAGTGAATACATATAATATAATATATATATATATATATATATATATATATATATATTTGTCTGTGTGTGTGTGTGTGTGTGTGTGTGTGTGTGTGTGTGTGTGTGTGTGTGTGTGTGTGTGTGTGTGTGTGTGTGTGTGTGTGTATTTTATACATTGTGGCAACTAGGCATACTAGAAATATTATAGAGACACAAGCAGACAGATTACGTCAGAAGCCGAGTTCCATGACACGATAACATACGTATATATTTTACTGGTCAAATCTACAAGACATATTCAACTGTGTTGTCTGAAATAATTTAAAGAACCCGGAAATCGTCATACACACACTAATCCTTCTATAGTGCATTAACTAGTCATTTTTTCACTTAATCTATAATCCTCATGAACAGTAACATATATGTACTTGATGTATGCTGCCTGCAGTAGGCTACTTCTTGTAATATACGGAGCATCAAAATAGACTTTGCCTTCTCCAGTAGAATGGGAATGTTTAAAATTTACAGTATCAAATAAATAATTGAAGGAAAAAAAATTGGTATTTAATGTAAAACAATATAAAAAATCATAAAATATGTATATTCAGTGCTCGAAACACTGTACATATTGGAGATAAATGCGGTCTGGGTTAAATCCAAGATTATACCTTACTTAGTGTTGAATGTTTGTTAAGTGGTATAGATTATTAACCAAAATATAGTGGATAAGCTGTAAAATTCCTCTTTTTATAAATGTGGAAATATACCATACAAGGCTTAAATAGTTATAATGATTTTACGTGTGATTAATAAATATATGGTATACATCATATAGGTAGTGGAAACAATTTAGTGGTATAAGTAAATTTGAAAGAATGTGACCATATATTTTAAATATTTCTCATAATTTATATATTTTTGATTATGATTAGTTATTAAAGACTAACAAAGTGATCATTCAAATGCAGAAGAATTCTCTTTAAAGTAAATATCAAACAATTTAAAAATGTTATTTGTATAATACAATTATTAACACTTATTATATTATTTATTTATTTTATTATTATTATTATTTACATGTTTTATCAGCCCATATTTCATATGTATATACAAAGTCCATCTACCATATGTACACAAATTTAATATCTATTTTATAATTTAAAGTAACTAAGGTTATATTTACTTATAACGGTAATTATATAAATATCAATAGACCTTCCAATGTTATAAATAATAAACAATAAATATATTCCTATATATGTAAATATATATATATATATATATATATATATATATATATATATATATATATATATATATATATATAACCTGCGTAAACATTGTGATCTGCCGCATCTACTAAAGATCGAATATCCACCTCTAGCTTGCTTTGTTTGGGTTTTAGATAACCTTTATGGATGACATTGTACATAAAAAGGTTTTTCCATTTAGGACTTAAAATTTCCCTATGTATCATATATATATATATATATATATATATATATATATATATATATATATATATATATATATATTACTAGCTGTTTCCCGTGGCTTCGCACGCTTTTTCGTAAGCTTTGCCCGTGTAAGAGCATTTCTGGTTCAAGTAAATTATATTTCCATCGCCAATGTAGAGTTTGCCTTGATGTCACGATCATGAAAATCTATCAAAATTGTATTGTACACGTACATGTCCTTTATTATAGAGTGGTCTAACACTCAACCTTTAAGTTCAACCAGAAACTTATTTTAAAGACAAATATACATTATAACTTAGCGCCTTCAAAGTTGAAGGCAATTAAACTTCAATGGTAAGTCTAAACCTATTACTATAAAGCAGTATAGAATCATTGGAAATGTTTATTTCCTCAAATGTTCCATTACACTCATTAATTACTTCTTGGATTTAAGACCTGCAGCTTGAAAAATCATTACCCTTTTTCAGCTAACTGAAGACGTCTAAGAAATAGTACACCATTCTTTGTTTCTAATTTCAATTTGAACACTTTAAGCTTACCGCGAAAACCCACTGATAAGCAATATGTATATATAAGCAATAAAACCTGATTTTCTTTTCTTGAAGCGAATAGAGTTCAAAATGTTCAGATGATTGGTCAAGTCTGTTATAAAAAGCTAACTACACCCAAAGTTATGTATCTTCATACTTATATTTCAAACTTAGTGGTATATTTATTAAGGCATGAAGGGATGTCTTTTCCTATAGAATCAATCTTTAAATGCACATTCCAGGTCAAGCAAGGATTTTTCTACTTGCTCACCTATTTCAACAACCCTGCTTTGTATGGTTCTTATGTGAAAGTGCCAATGTGTCAATTTTCTCTGCTATTTTGGAATCTCAAAAGCTTCTGTCATTTCAATAGCACATTTACAAAATCAAACTGACACCATTAATAGTTTTCTTTCCCTAACTAGCCCAAGAAATAAAAAGATATAAACAAAGATTGAGTTCGGAATATAATATTTTACTAAATATACCGGTTTGTTGTGTAAGCTTCTTATTCAGATCTGCGACTTGTAACTCCTGTTTCCCTATTAATTTTATGTTTCACTGATTTAATACTCATGTTTGTACCAGTATTTATTGTTAAGCTTGTTTCCAATGAAATTTATGTTAAGTTCTCAAATTTAGCGAAAAGTATTAGAAGAACAAAGTATTCCTAATCCGATGGCACGATCTATATTTATAAAATACAGAATAATAGCATTATTAAATACAAGATTTTGAACGCTCTTTAGATTAAATCAAATTGTAATTATAGAGTAAAACCGAACACGAACTGTAATGAAAGTAGTGCATACACGTGTATGCTTATAGTGAAACATAAAACTTCAATCTCCAAGAGTGTTGTTTTATGGTGCTGGTTCACACACCGCAATGTAGTAAACTACAATACACAGAAAATGCTTTTGTTGTCGTTGCGTTTGTTCAATATCAAGTGAGGTAATTGTATACTGGCAAACATCATTAGAGGTACACCAGCAGCTGCAGTATACTGTGTATGAGCCATACTACAATCACAATGACACTCGTAACGTATTTATTAATAGAGCGTTAGCGAAGGTTATCAGTCGAGGGGTTAGAAAAACTTTCTAAATCTATTTAAACTAATCTATATACTTTATATTCGAATGAATTTTCATTTTTAAAAGCACAATAAAGTTCCATGATAACGCACATAAAAAATGTGATTTGATTGAGGAGTAGTGCAGATTCTACGTCTTTTGTATAGGTAATAATATTTTAACTAAAACATTACAAGAGACCTACATTTTCAAATTATCTGGTTAACATAATTTAACATTTTAATATTTGACAGAGTATGCTGGGCTTATACACTTCATACAACGCTGTTCTAGATTGTCGTTTTTCAGAAAGACTGGATTCCTAAATATTCCTAAATCAGCAAAATAGCAATTTGCTTCTGCTATAACCTCCTCATTTGCATGAAATATTCATCCTACAATCCATTTCTTCATATCAGGTAACAAATAATAGTCCGAGAGAGCCAAGTCTAGAGAAAAGGGGTGGTGGGAAGGGCGGAACGATTTAGAACCTCATTACCATTCGATTTGCGGCCGCAACATCTGATGCATGAACTGGTTTATTTTAATGATAGAAAATATCTTTTTAGTGGTAAACTTTAGAAAATTGTTGATGAATTCCCGGATTTGAAACGATTCAGTAATAATGAATAGTATTCATCAGTAATAGTTTGACGCCTTTCTAGATAGCCAATGAAGATTATTTTTTGCGTATTCCAAAAGACAGTTTCCATATCCTTCCTGGTGGAAGGAAAGGTATTTTCTTTTCTTGGTGCACATTCCCACTTGGAAACAAATTGTTTGGATTGCTCTTTGTTCTCAAGAGTGTAGTGGTGTATCGAAGATTCATCAACATAGAAGAAACAACGCTTACATCCTCGCGGGTTGAGCTGGAACAGCTGCAATTATTTCGTTTTTGGTAAATCGAGAGCAAACGTGCCACTGAACCTGCGGATAATTTTCTTATGTCCAAATATGAGTGCACACTTGGCGGGTGAATGTACTACAATTACACCACAGAGTTCTCACTTTTTACGATTCGATAATGTTGTATTTGGCCGTATCTGCCACATATGCGTTTAAATAAGCAAACTAACAAATGATCGGAAGACCAAACACCTGTAAAATGACTTTTATTAACAATAAATTTGTACGAATGGCAATAACGTTATTTAATTTCAATAAACATTGAATCACAAAAAGTACTTGTTCCGCCGGGACTCGAACCCGGATCTCTCACTTACCGCGTGAATGTGCCACCATTACACCACAGAGCCCTAAATTTTTACGATTAAATAATTTTGTATTTGGCCGTATCTGTCACATATGCGTTAAAATATGCAAACTAACATATGATCGGAAGACCGAACAACTGTCAAATGACTTCTATATATATATATAACAAACTATATTATATATATATATATATATATATATATATATATATATACTATATATATATATATATGTTTTTTATAGAGGTTTGAAAAAAGATCTTCAAAAGACACCACCATCGCTAAACTCCACCGTCCATGTGTGTGTGTGTGTGTGTGTGTGTGTGTGTGTGTGTGTGTGTGTGTGTGTGTGTGTGTGTGTGTGTGTAATGTATATTGGCATATCCTTCCTGGTCGAAAGAAAGGTCTTTTCCATTCCCATATAATCATACACTGTTGATATTATATTCCAATAGTGTTTTATACAATATATACTGTAGTTGCATACATAACCATAGTCATTATATTAAATCAGTTATTATAATAAGAAACCAACCAAAATTCTTTAATTTCAATAAAGAAAATAACTTAAAATCTAAATAATCAAATTTGATAAAATACTTTTTAAGTTATTTCCTAGTCAGATATTTATCCTACCCGTAAAAAACTTGAGAGGTACTAATGTGAATTAGCCCTCTTCGTTTATATAACATTATCCGAACCGGTTCAGTTGTTTCGGAAAAGGTCGGTCGACATACACATAAAGTTAAATATAAAAAGGTCCGTAAAGTTTTGGTATATCAAAAAAATAATACTGACTTAGTAAAAATGGACGTTTTCTGTGATACCTTTAACGGCACATAAAAAATCTCATTCATTTCTACTTAACGTGTCACAACATATCTATTCTCAAACATACATATGAAGAGACTCATTTCCTTTTTACATTTTTACTAAGCCACTTGTTTCCGCTGGTTAAATTTGTACTATTATATTTTTGACAACCATCATTAACAAAATTAAAGAAAGTTTATAAATTAACTTTCATTAAAATTTTATAATTAAAGAAAAACTCCAGCGTATGTCCCATACTTTAATGATCCGAGAATACTACATAAATTTAAAACCTATTTTGGATTTATCGTTGTAGTTCAACTAGTATTCACATTTAACCCTGAGATTGCAGTGTCTCCAGTATTGAGAAGATTGTACATGTTTTTATTTCCAGTCATGTTTCTTCTATAGCAATTTGAGTCTAAACAGCTGAGATGAGCAGAGTTTATTAACTTTTAGATAACTTTAGTCGGTCGATATTTAGCGTAATGTAATTAATTTGAGGTCGTCTTGTTAGTTATCCTGGACTAGATAAGGTCCGTAATTAAAAACTGTAGCAAAAAGTTCGTTGTAAGCTTTGAACACTGGCTGCTTCTTCCACTTGATTTGGTGGTAAAGATGTTACTTAGTATCCTGTAAAACCTCGAGAGCCTGAGTTGTATATTTGGGGTTTATTTAACTTCCAATGTGAGTGTAGAAACAATATAAGTTTTTTCTAAGCGTCCCTTTAATAATGGTGATCTCAATAAACCCTGAAATCGGATAAAACTCACATACGAAGTCCCTTTTCTTACCTGGTAAATGCTCATTACCACTACATTTGGTTGGTTGCTACCTTAGTCATTCCTGAGATTTCTCCACTAAATATAAACTGTTCACAAAATAAGTAAAAATATCCTAAATTTTAGTAATTTTAGTTTTCAGTAAGTTCGTTGTAACGTAACAGAACTAGAAAAAGCTGTAAAAGAAATATAATATTCCCCCGACACTTGCCTTCATCCAGTAACACAAAACCACTAGGAAATGTCCGGAAAAATAATTTTTCCTTCACAATCCACTGGGCTTCAATACACCCGTACAATGAAGTAGGTGAATTGAACATTTCCAGATTTTGATGTCATCTTGTAAGTTCAACCAGAACCGTTAAAGGAAATTCACTTCTCAATCCACACAGAAATGGGGCACCTGGTACCACAAAGAAACGATGACTTATACAAATATTCAAGCCTGCCAAATATGCCAAGTAAAGAAATCGTAACAGACTTTAAAGTTACCTAGTCCTATCAATCGCAAGAAAGTGAAAAAGATCACACTGATTGTGTAATGTTTTATAACCAGCAACATACTTCAAAAGTAAATCCTAATCTATAAATCTAAGATCTTCATTTTGAAATAAATGATAATAAAATAATATACGTTTTATTCGCTCTTAGGATTATTAACTAACATACATTTATTTAGATATCATAGTAAAACAGTTACTAGTGGATGTTTAACATATACCCCTTATTGAATTCAAAAGTAATTCTATAAATATTAAATATCGCTTCCAGTTCAGTGTAAAGAAATTAAGATTTCACATGAAGCCATCACCTCAAAATTTCATACTAAAGATGCATGCAAATCAAACTTTACATGTTTGATACGTACACAATTGATGAGACATATTGAAACATAAACAGACGTAAAAAAGTTAACAAATCATTTGTACAACATTTTCGGTTAGGTTCTATGTTCTCGAATGTGTATAAACTTCATCTTGTGAAAATTGTCATTGGTTATCACTGAATAAAGAACCAACATGTTAATTAGCTTTGGTTATGTTGGATTTGCCAAAAAAAAACACACAGACATTTGGATTCGAAGAGGTCATGATTGAAGAGAACCAAAACTAATATTTCGGAACTTTCGTCATAAGGGCGTTTTCAATATCAATGTCCTTATAATAAGAAATAGAAAATATCCCTTGTATTAAGCTCCATTATCTTTAATCGTTTCTCGCTGAAGAGAAATACAATGCAATTTATTTTGAAAAGGGACAACGCATCACGCTTAAAAATAGTACCCAGCTTTAGCCTGGGGTGCTTCTGACCTCAAAACCGATGTTACAATAAATAACATTACACTTGAACGTCTGTTGTTGCTATGTTTGTTTTCCATCCTATTGCATAAGCTCTATGTCCCACTCATGTTGTTATGCTAGAGATATATTAAGGATGTCAAAGTGGTCATGACAACATGTCACATAGAGTGAGATCCCTGCTCTAGCCTGGAGCTACTGAGCTGCTGTCTCTAAGCCGATCAAGTGTCACACTGGCATTTCTGTCACAGCTTTGTTACTCTTTCTGAACATAACAGACTTGTCTGTCAGAACGAAACAATTAACTTCGAAATGGATACAGTACCAAAAATATAATTTTTTAATTTTTTAAATTCTAAATATTTAAAAGGATTTACATTAGTGTATACATATGTGTTTACAAAATATTATAAAAGAAATATTTTTTTTAATTCAATTTACACCTTCATTTATTCGACCAGCTTAAAATCAAGTGAGTTTATGTCTTACTCGGTTAACATGTTTTTCAAGTGCTCTTACATGCGCAAAACAATACGTAAATACAATCAAAATATCGCTTCAATTCTGATCTCTTTAACCATAAACAATGAAAAATATGCATCTGATGTTCATGACACATGACTACTTCCAAAATAGTTTAAATTAGATCAGTTCATTACAAATGTTTAGTCATCATAAATATATATATGGAATGATTTGCATAACTTAAAACTCCTATGAAGTTTTATTATCTCAGGAAACTACAAACGACACCGTAATCGTTTCTACTAAATTTTACTTAATAACATTTATCATATAACAAAAAAGTGTTACTAGAAAATAAGTGATGACAGTAAGAGCAACTGAAGTGTTATATGTTTATATTTTGCATCGTATATTGCTTGTATTACCGTAGTTCGTTAAAAAAATAAGTTTATGCGTTTTAAACGTAGCTGGTGAATATTTTGTCTTGAATGATAGTTTTCTTTTAGTTGATGTATGTATACGAACAAT
This sequence comes from Homalodisca vitripennis, assembly GCF_021130785.1. NCBI lineage: Eukaryota > Metazoa > Arthropoda > Insecta > Hemiptera > Cicadellidae > Homalodisca > Homalodisca vitripennis. Next base: position 127,279,722 of record NC_060212.1, on the reverse strand, counting down.
CACTCTGAAATCCAAAAGGTATTAGCAACGAACTATTATATTTCTACTTCTTCTTTAATATAATATATTTGGCAGTCATATTTTTCAATCATAATGTAACGGCTGTGACAATTTATTTTGTGAATTTTAAACGTGGTAGTTGGGCGTCGACTGGTATATTATTTCACCTTTAAATGTACTATTTTCTTTAGCGATGATCGTCGTCTCTAGTAAAATACAATGTGCTATTGGTTAAAATATTTTTAAAAGGCTCGTAATTCTTCTATTTATTTTCTTGTCGTGTAGTCTTATTTTCTATTTACATTTAAAAATCGATCAAACTTGCCAGTGTTTATTCACGCATTTTAATAAGGTATAATTAAGTTCTATAAATTAGAGCTTCTAAACAGAATAAATCCAAAATTTCTTCTTTACTTTTGGCCAAATTTTGTATCAATCCCATAAAATACATTCAAGACTTAACATAATAAAATGTATTGACACTATTCAACTATAACAATATAAATTATTAACACAAAATTACTTTTACTCCTGTAAAATAAACTATAATATGAAAGAAAGTGAATATACTTATTGACATATATATTAATCAGTATGAAGGGATATTTGTAGATAAGCTGTGAATTATTAAGCCTGTTTATCCTCGATATCCCATCAGTTTATGAAATTATTTGAATTAGCATTATGAATACGGCTTTAAATAGGAAATTACAAATTATAATTAAAAAAATTATGTATATTTACATTATATCCGTATGATTATGTTTATAGCATAAGCGTGTCATTTCTAAAATCTAAATTTGTTAGGTACCGAGGATTTTTTACATAAGTGAACTGTCAGCACGAGCAATATTGGGAATGTGATATGTGTCGACGTGACTTACTGTTAAACTTTATCGTGTTCCAAAGATTTACCATCTGTTTATTACTTGTGAAATGTATGTGCTAAAGAAAATAAATATAGCAATTTTCAAGTAAAATATAAAACAAAATTTATTTAAATATTTTAATTACATATTCATGTAGTATTGTTAAACTCTTAATTGTATTGAACTCGTAGTAAACATTGTTAATATTTTGTACTATGGCAAAAAACATTTAGCTGCAGCTATAAGTAGTTTAATTATCAGTAAATATTTTACCACTGTTTCTAATATTTTATATTTAAAAACATGTTGGTTTTGGAACGTACGCATCCAAGCAACTGTTTAAAATATTTAATAAAATAATTAATAACGCAGGAACGCTTAGAAAGTATTTATTGGTAATATTATTTTCTATTTAGTTATTATAATGACTCCTTTCCAAATTTTATAAAATGCAGCATGTAGAAGCGATAACTGTATCTGAATATCACAATTAGTTGAAACTTACCAAAAATTGGGAAATAAACATGTTTCGTCTGAGATTTTTTAAAGTAATGTACGCTGTATTTGAATGCTGCAGCCGTATAAAATTTATTTTAATTAATTCATAAATTCGTTTCTTATGGACCAAGAGATAAAAATATAAATGTATTAGGGAATTCATAACGGACTTAGTAAACATTAAAACCCACTTTTATACATACATTTTTTTATTCACACAAAAACTATAGCACAATAACTATAAATTTTTGCATGTTTATATAATTACACTATTAAACAGTGGAAAGGTCATAATCTTGGTATATTAATAAGAAAAATTTTTAAAACCATAACATTTTTTCGGACATTTGTTATCTCCTCCTGTTAAAAATACGGTTAATGTTACTGCCTGCCACTGAACGACGTCAGATATCTGGAAACAATTCAAGTTATTTTCTCAATCATTCCATCGTCACAAACAATTCAAAAACGTATGAAACTTTCTTTGTGAAAACTTGGATGTAGTTTAGTTTAAATTAGTTGAAAATTATGTCTGTGAACATAATTCCTAGTAATGGTTTAAGGGGTGCATAGTTGCATAAATTAAAACAAGCCCCTTCTTCCAACATTAGGTATTGTAAATAAATAGCAACAAACAAATGCATCTTGAAATAACTTGTCGGTTTTATGAAACTTGATTTATATCATGATATATTCGATATAAAAATTTATCCCTAATCCAACTGACCGCCATTTTGTAACATTTTATTAGACGAAGCAAGATAAAGAACTCATCCAAAAAAATGTATAAATACTGGCTCTATATGAAAAGGTCTGTATCTATTAAGAACTACGTCAGTTGTTGTATTTACAATTATTAAAGATCGCAATATTGCATTACAGTTAAATGTTTTGTTTGCCTGGTTTTTGTATATTTATTTACTATTTAAATTTATGAACTCAAATATACATTAAATTATTTTTATATTACAAGTCGACAAATTGATAAACATTTATTCATTTTAAGTTTAATTCTTCTGAAAATTTATGGTTTAATCAAACAAATCAACACAATTAAATAATTGTGAATTAAAGCGAAGACATGAACGTAGTGACATTAGAGATATTAATCTACTCATATGTAGATATCACGTGGGTTGCCACAAGATACGAGGCTGTCTGAACACTTATGATGAAATATGCTTTATCATTTGGTGTTATCGATTATGTACGAGCTGCATATGTGATAAATGTGCAGGAAGCTTATTGTCACTTCATATAATATACATCCAAATAAATTGCATTATGTAATAAGGTGTTATGTAAATCTTAAATAAAATGGTTTCGTTGTATGTACTTGTTTTTTTTGAATTAAGATGACAATGGAAGTAATAATTTAATTGGCCTTTTTATTTGGCATAATAATAATATATATAGCACAATGTACCTAATAATATTCGTAATTTATCACATAGAATTATTCAATTAAACATATACTCAACACATTTGGAAATAATTTGAAGAAAATTGTACGGTTTTACTATATAGTATGAAGTTAGTTAGTATTAGAAGTTAGTTAATGGTTTATAAGTACCTCATATTTGCAAGCAAAAAGTTCAATAACTAGAAGTCATTTGAGTAAAGTTGTCAGTTAAATCCCTCTTGATTCGTTACAGTTCGGAACTTATCTTACTTTATTGCAGTAAAACACAGTTATTTGATTCAGTAAACGTTCATTAACCTAGAAACACTTAATACGGGAGGACTTTGTTTTTTATTCAACTTTAGAATTTGTCATTATAGTTAGTCGTTATTTCTTCCTCTTTCGATGGTTTAAATAAAAAAAGTCATGATTGAAATTGTATAGTCTTGATATATTATAAAACTTTTGATTATATTTTAATCATTGAAGCTATTTTATTTCACTAAAAGAGTAATAAATTTAAAAAGTCCTTTCTTATAATCGTGTGTCCTAAATTTATCGTGTGTTTGTTTGTATCTCCCACCTATGATAATTGGATTTATAATGCTTTAGTACAATGTTTATTTAATATAGAGTCAAAAGGACATTTTGAAAGTTTAAATAATTCATAGAAAAAATGTACAGACAATTATTCGTATGTGGATTTTGATTCGTTTCTTTTAGTATCTACTACCCAATCGATACACTTCAGATTGGCTTATCGTTTCCCATTTTTTGTTAGATACTGGTTGAGGGAAATCAAGTTGGACGTAACTAAAGGACGCAAGAAACGAAAAAAAGAAGAAAGTTAACGAAAGTTGGGTAATCAAGTTGGACGTGGTTTGAGGACGGGCAAAATAAGGCTTGAAAAAGGGGATCGGCTTTTTTAAAAACTAACATCAACGCGTAAGTGAAATATCAAACTGGGACCAACCTCCGGAACTAAGTAAGTTACTTTCAGATTACAGTGTAATTTTAGAACAAAAAATATAGGTAGAGTGCTGAATGAACAAGAACATTAGTTGATACCGTCCAATGCTTCTTTGACGATATTCTTGTACCAGGAGTAACAAAAAACTACTCTTCCAACTACTTAAAATTGTATTTGAAACTCAAAACCACAAAAGTAGAGAAGTGTACACCAAGGTAAGTGTAATTTATTTAAGTCTAATGTTGAATACCTTGGCCGCTATTGACAGTGAAGGATTGCATAAATCAGGAAGTAAAATGAAAATAGTGAAAGCAAACAGGCCAGAAAAATATACCTGAACTTCAAAATTGTTTAGGTCTAACAAACCACTATCTCCGTTTCTTTAATGATTTAGGAACAATACTGCATCCCTTAAACATGTTGCTACGAATAGTAAAACTTATACTTAGACCAAGGACTGGAGAACAGCTTTAAGGGGATAATCACTAGTGAAGAAACACTTCTTCGTTTTAACCCTGCCTTACTTCTAACACTTGCATTTGACGCATTACCATTGGGTCTAGAAGCCATTAAATTTGTTTTTTGTTACAGATTTGAAAAGACCTAAATATATATATATATATATATATATATATATATATATATATATATATATATATATTTATACATAAATATAAAGAAAAGAATGTGTGTGTCCCCTTTCGTCATGAGTCCCGTGATAATCACAAACACGTGGACATACCCTGACTAGCTATACAACATGTAAAGTTAACTTTTAATGAGCGGAGCACACGATGTTGATAACTTATAAATATTAAATGTGCAATTTAAACTTGAGTTGCAGTTTTGTCGTTATGCTTTACGTTAGCATAATTAAAAAATACAACACTTTCTACCATCAATTTTGGGTACAAAAGAAAACGGCTAAACAAACACCATGCTTATTTCAACTGTACACAAGAATATAGTAAAACAAGGACAATTATACGTTCTTAATCAAAAGGTTAGGCAGCTAAGGATTATCTGAATAACAGAACAAAAATAATACAGCAAGCAAGTTACTTATTTAATACTAATTAGAGTTAACGGGTTTTTAATATACAAAAACTTGGATGAACTTTAAAATAAATTTGAATAATTAGAATAATTTTGGAATAATTAAAACTAAATTAAGGCCAATTGTTCACATAGTAATTTTTATGCTTTTTTTAAGTTTTTTTGCGATGGAAGGATTGAGAAGGAAACATGATTTTCCGGATATTTGACGTCGTTCAGTGTCAAACAGTAACATCAATATTGTTTTCTCAGTAAAAGATAACAAATTTCCGGAAAAAAAACTTATTCTTTTAAACATTTCTCTTAGCAATATCCTAAGATTATGGCTTTTCCACGGTTTAATTTTTTTAATATTTAAACATGCCGAAATTGAGGGTTATTGTGCCATAGCTTTTGTGCACAATATGTCATAATGTTATATATATATATATATATATATATATATATATATATATATATATATATATATATATATGTACAACAAAAAAGGTCATTCCCAAATAATAGGAATAAAAAAGTATATGAAAAATCCACTTGCTTGGGAAGAAAGAGCCCAGTCCTTTTTTTAGTGGAAGAAGGCTTGAAACATGATCGCTGATATGTTTATTTAGTTTTTCGTGGATTTTATTGTTGGTGTTGATTTATAAGTTAATATTGTGAAAATTGTAGCAAAATTTTTAATAATTTTGTCTCTGAACACCTAAATAAAAAATTAGACACCTTCACATATTCTGTGACTCTTGCTTGGGCCAGAACAAAAGCTTCACAATGATAATAGTTTTACATTACCTAGTTTATGAAGCAAAGAGCCTTAACTCCAACAAAGTACAATTACCTATGCGTGGCCATTCATACATTAAATGCGACAAGAATATGGGGATTGTCAACACAAAATCCAAGGCAATACTTCTTTCACATTGGATTAAAGTATTTTTTTAATGGTAGAAAGAATCCTTCCTTCTTTGAAGTTGTCTGTATTGACAATCAATTCTGTATACAGTGGAACTTTAATAAGTTAAACTTTAAACAAACCTTAGGGCTGGGTTTGAAATTTCATGAATGTATGCAAATGGAATATTTTTTCAAAATGCTTTTGATAGAGTATCTATAACAGTTGAGATCGGTTTCAATATACAAATTTATTCAGAATCAATACAATATGAATCTACAAACAAATTAGCTATAAAAACAGCATATATTATATTAAATATAATATTTGTTTATGTTATAATTAGTTAACATGCTAACGCTATGGTGAAATGTAATGAGATTAGTTATGCAACTACTACATACTCAATTAAAAAGTAAGTGTAATACTTTAAACAAATTTCTTATTTTGGTGATAACATAGAGATATGCACACTAATTTGCTATAGCTAAATTTAATTTAATTTTACATTAATTGATTCCATACTTTCTAATTACAACTTTACCTTACCAGGAACTAAGAACTTTTACCTTGTACCATGCAAACTATATTTTATAAACTTTAATATGAATAGTTAAAACTAACATCTAGTGTATGTAGTAGACAAAATATTCAATTTCGTTAATTTAAATAAAAAAATATAGGGTTTCAGCGGAAGTTTACTCCTTTGCGGCACGTTATATCTGATTTAAATATATAACATTGGTGATTGATCTTAAGGCCAGATACCATATTTAGATTTACTTTCTTGAGTTACTCGATATTATTCGCAATAATGGCCTGGCGGCGATGTCAACTAAATAATTCATAAAATTTTTACCCTTCAGGCATTAGGATTACTGAACCGTACCGTATAAGCTGATTCCATTCCCATGTTCATTCCTAGTGCCTCTAATTATTATTTTTTGAGAGTGACATATATATATATATATATTCTTAAAATTTTTATAACTGGCAATATCCTAATTTAATTTCAATAAACATTGAATCACAAAAAGTACTTGCTCCACAGATATACATAGTGTGTTCAAAAAGTATTTAAAATTTTGAATTTTCCTAGGTTACGTATATTCGAATTTCAGAATTTTTTGTGGCGTTATGTTGATACGTATGTCTCTCACTTATGTTGACAATTTCGGCCTTTTGAATGTTCAGTTAATTGTTGACAGCTGCTTTGCTTGCACGTGTTTTTGGTTCGTCTTCGATTTTTACCTATTAAAAAAAGTATATATATAAATTAAATTGTAACTGGAACCATCTCAAACTTTACCAGATCCTAGATAAAGTGACACTTTAGCCGGTAAATAATGAATAAGGCTATAATAAGAATGCTATCTCAGACTCCAGTAGCTACTACCCCCCGCCGCGCGCCGTCCAATCTCAAAGATACACTTCCATATAACTGGCTGGCACTACTGTTGAGTTTAATATACACAAGTGTTCGTATCCATGCCTATTTTTAGTTGCACGTTCCAAATAGAAGTTGAGAGAACATTACGTTACACAAACAATGTATGTCTCAATTCTAAACTTATAATTAAAAAAGCCCTTACTTCTTCCACCAAAAATCCATCATGCAATGGCCACTTGAAATTTCTCTTTTACATTTTGTATAGGCTCTTATTTATAAAAGTTAATAGTGATATTTTAGAAATGTGTTTGTTTTATTTGATATCAGTAACTTTAAATAAACATGCTATTTTTATTATTGTTCTCTATATTACGTAGCCATGGTAATAAGTGGTCAATTAACATTAATGCTAAGTTCAGCTGCAGTTCACATTCTTATTTAATGCAGTTTCTGGAATTTGATGTTGTTACAAACTTTATTCCTGGAATCTGGGACCATTTTGCCTATAGATAAACGAAAAGAGATAGATAGATATCGACGACGAAGAGGCTCTAAACATTCATTATTAAGTAATACAACTATGAGCATAAAAACCTAACAAAACAGGATTCTCTGCAAATTAAATTATGTTCACTTTAACAAGAGAACTATAATCTGTGAGGGAACAGCCTCTAACCACTAACCATCATAACTCACAAGTTAAGGCAGTATTCAACAGATATAGCCGTGCCTACTTTACCGTACCTGTTGCTTTGATTTATTACTGCCTCTTAAATAAGTTTATTTTTTAAAATAGAGAAATATCATTTTAGTTTTATTTTGACGGGAGCAAGGGTTGTTTTAGTATGATTGAAGCAACTTCAATAGTTTTTCTATGAATTCCAGTGGCATATATCAATAAATTAATGAACGTTAAATACTAGTTTTATAATACAAGGTGAAGTTCATTACATTACGTGTCACAACAGGCTTTAATGAGGTTTCATAAATAATTACAAATCTATAGTTAATTTCATTCTAGTGATATCCTGAAGACAGATTTAGAGATGAACCTACGCATACGAAAACTAATTCTGGTAGAAATTAAGATTCATGACAATTTAAATAAAATAAAAAGAAGTTTTTTTCCCCAAAAATATCTTGCAAAGTTAAACATAAAGATTTTATTTCATTACGTTGTGATTTCCTATGAGTTTAAAAAAATGAAGTACTACACACCGAGGCACTATAAAATGACGTTTTATGTGTTATGAGAGGTAGGCTACATGTGTTATTATGTTAACAATTTTTAATATCGATACGTGTACTAATTTTGTTTATAAAATAATGTATTGTGCTTTTATATAGTTACCATCTTGATTACCCACAAGGCCAATGTAAATATTTCTGCTGACTATTATGTAAATCGCATAAAGTGACATGCACCATTATCCATCTCAGTATTCCTCACATGTAAATGAAGCTATATGTACAAATTGACAAGATCAAAAGTCAGTTCGTTTTAGAAATATCGTGCTGACCGATGAGAAAATAGTCCGACAGAAATGAAGTGTTTCCAGCCCAAGTAGTAAGCTCACATAATAAGGTCATTTAGTATAAAATTAAAATTTTAAAACGTAATAATACCGAAAATAAATAAATAAATTGTATATTTAGAGCTCCATAGATGTTATTACTACTATATTATTATTCAATTTAAATTTTTTCGACTTCTTCTGCTATTAAGTTTACATTTAAATTATGTAAAGGGTCTTTAAAAGTAAAACAAATTCTTTTAAACATTTACGGACTGATTAATTTTACAGGTATGTAATCTCTCTGTAGGGACAGAGTTATTTAGAAAAACTGTTCATGGCCTTTTTTTAAAAGCTTACATACTAAAACCAATGCATTTAAAATATTTTTTTTCTGTATAATTTGTATAGAAGAAAACATTTCCTAATATATTTTGATATTATTATAATGAAACTAAGGCACAACGAGCCCTAAATAGAAATATTATAAAAGGATTCCGTTTCGTCTTACTTGATTTCAAGCATAAACAAGGATTTAAGTAGTTTTATGTAAAAAATGTAGTGATGATACCAGTAACATCCAGTTAAAATTGCATAAGTATAATAGTGAAAATTATTAAATCAATTGTTTTTTACTTTTAGGGAAAGTGAATGAGCTATTATCTAGTTTGAATTCAAAATTTAAAATTAATATTTATTTACATATTAGTACAAAACTACACATTATTGAACAAATAATTGTTTTCTTCAAGAAAATAACCATTATCTACCTAAAGATTTATAAAGTATTCAAGGCCCTATAACTAATCTTATACAATTACTTTGGTTATAAAAAAACTAAAACATAAATATTGTTTCAAAATATACAACTACTATATAAAACTCTATTAAAAAATCCTACTCTCTTAAACATTTAGATGATTTATTAGATTTTATTTATAAACATGTTTTACAAAGAGTTATTGACGTAGAGGAAACTTTTCGATCATACAATGATTGTTGAATTTTTTGTAATTCGTAGTTTTAGTTTATCAGGCTTTTTACAATATTTATTTATGTGTATTGTATCTTTCAGTCATTAGGCATATCAGATTAGTCTTTAAATAGATCTTAAAACTTATCTATTGTGGTTTATAAAGCCCGAAGAAAATTATTTTCTAAATTTATTGTTCTATTTGTATAGGGGAAAATGAGGGCAAATGTGTTTGAAACCTCTCGATTACTCAAATTGTTTACCTTAAATTATAAACATTCATAATACTGATACATGTTTTGTTAAAACTGAGTACAATTTTATCTGAAAGGCATTTGCCAGAAGAATCTGGGACACAATAAATCTTGTTGATACAGTAGTGAAGTATAAGCGTGAAGCATGAATAGCTTAAATAAATATTGTGTACAGTGAATTTACACAAAGTCATCGCAAATTAAGCTTCTTAAATATGAGACTTATTACTGAAGTTTATACTGCGAATTGAATAAATAGGTTTTGTATGTTATAATGCAATGATTACGTTTCTTCGGATATAAAGGAGTAGATATTAGCAGTTAAATCAAATAACTTGTGGTAGTTTTATGCTTATATACAAAGTAATTTTAACATTACACATACGTTTAAGTTTATTACTACCAGTTATCCATAGCGTCACACGCAATTGTTTATTGAAATACAGAAATACCACGAGCATATTGTTTTTAAATAGCTTTCCAATCATTTCCTGAATAAAACCTTTTTAAATTTAAAGAGCAGTTTTTAGGATTGTGGTGGTTGAAAAGTGAAACAGTTTTTAAAAGTTGCGGTGAAATTACTTGATTTCTTCTTCAATATTCTATTTACTTATTATCGAAAAGGTGCAATAATTTCAGTTCCAATTAAAATATTAAATATAAATGTGGATTAATCCTAAATTCAAAATCCTTAGCTTTTTACATTAAGGTTAAACGCAACATATAAAGTGGATAGGCTCTATGTTATTTTGAAATTGAAGTAGGCATTTAGTTGCATAGCTAAGAACTTTAGATGTTATTAAAATCTGTTTAGCGTTTATAATAGGCTTTTGCACGTGTTTGACCACTTCTGTATCGAAAGAATCATATTTTAGACACCACTGTTAAGTTTGACCTGTTGCCCTGAGGAAGAAAATATAAAACCTCAATCATAAAAGGTGTAGTTTCGGCCGCTGAACATTTCGTATGTTTTAAAGATATTTTTGGTATCGAAGTTTAATATAATTTGTGTAACTCAATAAACAAAGTACATAGTGCATTTTTAACTCGTTCTGTAAGTTGGGTTTTGTTCTTGTCTTTAAATCTTTAAATATATTTAAGGTAGCTGGAAAGCTTTAATTACTACGTTTATATTTAATAATTATTGAATATGATAAAATGTAATAAAACTGATTTATAGTAATCTATTTTAATTAAATTGGCATGATGGTAAACTTAACCAAGCATATACACTTTTTTATAATAATGCTCTAAACTTATCATGTTTTATATTTTATTATTTTTATAACGTCAAAACTATATTATTACTGCTAGTTTAAAAATATCATTTAAAATGTTTTCGCTTATAGGTCAATTAAATCGCTGTAAAAGACTTGTATAAATTGTACCCTCAATGGGCGTTTTTCTCTTTATTTCATAAATAGACGGGTGGACCAGCTAGCTATGTTTTGTAAATGATTGATTAAATGCACATGCGAAACAATATGTAAAACCAAATAAATTAGGGTGTTTATTAAGAGGTTTGATTTTTCTTATTTACAAGGATGCGTTTTATTCCAATATAATATTATATACTCCATTAAAAAATAGCGTAAAAAGAGACAACGTAAGCGCATAAGATATTCAAAGTAACTACCGCGCCGTAAATCGGACGCTTACCACCTCAGGAGCGAGAACAACCTCAAAGTTCTGGGAGATAGAGAGAAAACGTAACGTGCTTGATCCCACCATCGGTATACGCAAGCTTGCTAATTCAAATTGGTAGGCTAATTTCATTTTAAAACACAATAATGTTTCAAGATTACTAAGGTCAAATTGATTTACATGTAGTTGTAATTCAAGGAATACTATATAAACCAAGAAAATCATAAGTTTATAAGTTAGGAGAATATTAATAGTAACAATAAATACATGTTTCGTTCCAAAATTAAGTATGTAACATATATGAATTATAATCTTACTTAGAAAGAGATTGTTATTTTTTATATCCATAAACATTATTATTACACTTATAAAGTAGTCAGTTTGGCTCTAAACATGAGATTCCGTAATAGTTTTAAAGTCCGAACAAGAAATTATAACTTGATTTCATTAAAATATAATATATTTACATTTAAATCACTGTATTATACGTTACAAAAATTGTAAAATAAAATGTTTTTCCAAATTGCAGTAAATTATAAAACGTTAAAACCAAATTGGTCCACCAAACCTAATATAATTTTATTGAACAATAAAGAGACAAAACGATTCAAATTTTTTTTCTACTTACGTCACAAACTACGTATACAAGTTTGTTATGTGTCGTTTATAGAGGGTTATAGCTTATTATCTATTTGTTAGTAGAGTAGTTAATTATAAAAATATAATATATTGGATGATTTACAGCTACACTGCACACGTTTAATCTACACTCCAAACTTCTACACAGTAGGCGTATATTTTTACTAGTTCACTTTCACTTCAGTAGGTTCAACCAGGTTACAAATGAAATATTTACTTTGAGAGTAAAATGCTTCCTGGCGCCATTATTATGTCTCGGATTACTAATATACATACAATATTGTTCTGCTCCTTTGTGGCAGGAGTCTTATAGATTTAAAATTGTGTAATCCGGATTAAATGTTTTCTAATACATATTTCAAAACGAAATTACAATATATTACTTTGTTTATAAATATATATTAGTGACAGTTAATCATAATTAAATAAATTTTATATGAGTATACAGTAAAGAGAAGATATTAATGATTACACAATTCTAGTAACAACAAGTAGTAACCATTGATTTATTTAATTTGTATTCTCTTTCTTTTTATTTCTTGTATTTACTTAATCTATTCTAGCTTCTTCTATTAAAGAAATACAATAGGTGTTACATTAAATCTTTTACTGAGTAACGGTTTTCCTAACTATAAAATCCATTAGTCAATAGAACTACAGACACGATAAATCTTCTTTACACAATTGTAAAGGGTCTGAATAGCTTTAATTAGCATTGTGCACGGTGACTTTACACAGAGTCGCCTTAGGTAACGCTACCTAAATCTGGAAAATGTTACAGAAGCTTATACTGTTGAATGGGTTGAGTGTGGGTATTGTGTCTACTTTAAACAGAAAGAGTAAACTTCTCCGAATATAAGAAAACATATTAATTGTTATAGTAAATGTCGCTGTTTTTATTCTACTCCACAATTAAATTTATTATTATACGTTCAAACAGGTTTTTTTTTGTTAATATTAAACCGTGCAACACTCAATCTGTATTATTACCAATGTAAAACATACCAAAGCTTATTTATTACAAATTTATAGTATTTATTTACATTAAATATTGCGGTATGCATAAGAGGCTATATAAGATAAAAATTTCAATATGAAATGACAATAAGAGTAAGAGGAATTAAAGAAATAAATGTTAAATATTACATCTTAAAACAGAAGTGTGTTGTTATTGAAAGGAAATGCCTATTCTATTATTGCACTAAAATATATTCTTTCAATAAAATCTTCTAGGGAAAGATTATTTAACGAAAATATTTCTATACATTTAAAGTAAGCACGAGCACTGTGCAAATATTGCAGGTAAGCCAGTAAGCCAGCCCACCTCATTTCTGGGATACGGGTAAATTATAATGTATCAGTATTGAGTGTATTGTGTGTATTGAGCACCTTTCCTGTATTTATCGTACTATAGGAACTGTTAACATTTCCTATCAGTATTTTCTTCAGCTGGTTTCTTTGTTTCGCTGGTGCTGTCTACATATAGTACTGTAATATATATTCTAACTATAATTAGTTTGTTTTCGTAGCTCTTCATACATGTTTGTCATACATGGAATATGTCAAGTTTTAATAACGAATAAGTGATATTTCTATTAAATGATTTTTGTATGACTCTTTACACATTTTCATCCATAATTGTTTTATAAAATTTTAATCTCATGGTTTTCTGTGATAATTGCTAATATAAGGAAAATATTTTTAATAGAATAAGCATTAGAAAAATATATCAATTGAGGCGACAAAAAACTATATATCTGTATGTCTGTCCACTCGTTATCTCCAATAAAAATTGAGCTATTTACTTAGAGTTATGTATAAAGCTTAATTTCTATTCACGCTACACTGTGATTGATGATTCAATCAATTATACTTTGCTCAACAAATATTTTTCATTGGTGTTAAGGTTACGATAACAGAAATGAGAAATAGTATGATTAAATTGTATGCAAACTAAGTAAAATCATCTGGGATGATATTACGTAACATGTCACTGAGTAAAACATATCCGGTTGAATGGAAAATGTAAAATTTAGTAGCAAGATTTAATATTAGCACGCGGAAATTGCATTGAGCACATATTAAATCTAATTCAAAAATATGTATAAATACTAAATATAGCAAAATATATTGAGAATATTTCATCTACAGACTTCTAATTTTTCTTCAACCAAAATTTAATTCTTCACAGAAAAGAAGTTGATATTGTTGTGTTGTAATGCAAAATTTAATATTCTTGTCTGGCGAGTGGATGTAAATATTGTCTTCTCTGTTTTGTGTATGTCTATCAATGTGACCACCAGATATCTTGAGAATGGAATAAGCCCAGGCCTAGAAATTACATCTCAACAAATCCTGTTAAGCATCTCGTGGTGTGCCGCATCTTTCTTAGTGATCATATATAATGTATGTATACATGTATACACATATATATATATATATATGTGTGTGTGTGTGTGTGTGTGTGTGTGTGTGTGTGTGTGTGTGTGTGTGTGTGTGTGTGTGTTTTATAAATTGTGGCAACCAGACATAATCAACTATACCTCTAGAAATATTATAGAGCCTCAAGTAGACAGACTACGTCAGAAGCCGAGTTTTACGACACGATAACGTACGTACATATTATATTTTTCAAATCTACAAGATATTTTATTTTATTATATTTGTAATTATATTTTACAGTTTTTTCTGAAAATATAATTTATAGGACACACAATCATCATATACGCACTAATCCTTCTATATTGCATGAACTAGTCATTGTTTCGCTTAATCTATAATCCTCATAAATAGTCAAATATTATTTACTTGATGTATGCCTGCTTCTGCCGAACAGTGGGCTACTTCTAGTAAGATATTTAGCATGAAAAAGGCCTTTGTCTTCTCCAGTAGATAGGACATGTTTAAAATTTACATTATAAATAAATAACTAGTGGAAAAACTAAATTGGTTTTAATTGTAAAAACAATATAAAAAAAATCATAAAATATGTATATTCAGTGCTGTAGCCGCTGTAAAATATCGGATACAATAATTGCGGTCTGGGTTAAATCGAAGACTACATCTTTACTTAGTGTTGAATGTGTGTGGTATAGATTGTTAACCATATTATAGTGGATAAGCTTTCAAATTTCTTCTGTAATAAATGTGGATATTAACCATGCTAGGCTTAAATAGTTATAATTATTTTTCATACAATTAATAAATATATAGCATTCATCCTACATGAAGTGGAAACAAATTAGTGTTATAAGTAAAACATTTAATATAAATGTATCTATATGATTTAAATATTTCTCAAAATTATATACTATCGATTATGATTGGTTATTTTCAGTCTAACAAAGTGATCATTCAAATGCAGAAGAAGTCTCTTTAAAGTAAATATAAAAAAGCTTGTAAAAAAGATTTATTTATTTTATAATTATTATTATATAGATGCTTTATGAGCCCATAGTTTGTGTTGTGTTACTATGTATAATATATATAAATATATAAATATATATATATATATATATATATATATTTTATGAACGCTCTTTACAATATTATCTGCAATTGTAATCGTAGAGTAAAACAGAACACGAACTGTAATGAAAGTAGTTCATACACCTATATGCTTACAGTGAAACGTAAAACTTCAATCTCCAAGAGTGTTTTTTTTATGGTGCGGGTTCACACACCGCAAACGTAGTAAAACTACAATACACAGAAAATGCTTTTGTTGTCGTTGCGTTTGATCAATATCAAGTGAGGTAATTGTATGCTGGCAAACATCATTAGAGGTACACCAGCAGCTGCAATAAACTGTGTATGAGCTATACTACAACCGTATTTATTAGTAGAGCATTAGCGAAGGTTATCACTTGAGGGGTTGGAAGAACTCTAGGAATCTATTTCAACTAATCTATAGACTATACTTCAAATTTGAATAAACTTTACTTTTTAAAAGTATAATTATGTTTCTTGATAACGCGCACCAAAATACGTGATTTAAATAAACAGTAATGCAGATTTTACGTTGTTTAATAGATAATAACAGCTTTTAACGAAACAATTACAGAATAAATAGATTTTCACATTACCTGGGTAAAATAATTTTGACAGAGTATGCTGGGTAATCTTATTAAATGAGACACAAGGATATTTTTATATGTCGGTGCAAGAATAAACACCACCTAGCTTTATTCATTATAAGTGTTGTATATTTCAACTCTATAAGTTTATAAACTTCATACAACGCTGTTCTAGATTGTTGATTCCTTTGGAAAAACAGGATATGCCTAAATCAGCAAAATAGCATTTTCTTTCTGCTATAACCTCCTCATTCGCATGAAATATTCATCCTACAATCCATTTCTTGATATCAGGGAACAAATAATAGTCCGAGATTGCCAGGTCTAGAGAAAATATGTGGTGGGAAGGGCGGAATGATTTAGAAACCTCATTACCATCCGATTTGCGGGCCGCAACATTTGATGGAAGAACTGGTTTATTTTCGTGATAGAAAATAACCATTCAGTGGTAAACTTGAGGACATTTTTATTGAATTTCCGGTTTTGAAACTATTTAGTAACAATGAATAGTATTCACCAGTGATATTTTTACGCCTTACTAGATAGCGAATAATGATTATTTTTTGCGCATTCCGAAAGACTGTTGCCATATCCTTCCTGTTCGAAGGAAAGTTCTTTTCCCTTTCTTGTTGCACATTCCATTTGGAAAAACATTGTTAGGATTGCTCTTTGTTCTCAAGAGTGTAGTAGTGTATTGAATTTTCATCAATATAGACGAATCAACGCTTACATTCTTGCGGGTTGTGATGGAACAGCTGCAAATAGTGCTAAACAACTTCACATCTTATTTCCTTTTTGGTCAATCGAGACGAAACGCAGCACTGAACCTGCGGATAGTTTTATTATGTACAAATATTTGTGCAAAGTATTAGGTGCCCAGAAGCCTATAGCATTAAGTGTCTTATGTATAAATAAATATATATATATATATCTCTGTGTGTGTGTGTGTTATATACTATAATAATACAGCATGTTATATAAATTATTCCCTTTCATACTATGGACAGATATAATAAGACAGACGTAAGTAAATACAAAAGATGTATAGTACCTTTTTCTACGCTATAAATAGTTACTTATTTAATTCTTAATATCTCAACAATAACTGCCTTCAGCAAACATAAAATATACCGTTAATATTATATTCCAATATTATAGTGTTTTCAAAAATTATATACAGTAGTAGCATACATAATTAAACATAGTGATAATATTACGGGAGTGTGTATAAAATGAAACCAACTTCAATACTCTTAGTTAAATCAAGAAAATAAGAAATTTAAGTAGACAAAATAATTTCAAAGTAATCATCTCCTAGTCAAATACATATCCCTCCATAAAAAACTTGAGTTGGACCGATGTGGGTTAGCCCTTTTCCGGGTTCAGTTGTTTCGGAAAAATACATCCGACTTACACATAAAGTTAAGTAGGAAAAGTTCTCTAAATATTTTTTATATCAAGATAATAATACTAAGTAAAAATTTACAATCTCTGTAATACTTTTACTGGCATATTAAAACATCACATTAATTTTTACATAATATGACACAATATATGAATTCTGAAACAGATTGTTATACCGGATAATTTTTTCTTCACATTTTTACGAAGCTATATATTTGTTTCCGCTGATAATAATTTTACTACGATATGTTTGATAACCGTCATTAACAAAGTTAATAAATATTTATAACTGAGTTTTCATTCTAATTTTATAATTACAGAAAAACTCCAGCGTATCTCCTATAATGTAGGGGTTATCCTACATACCCTAACAACCTTTTCTGGATTTTTCGTTTTAGTTTCTACTGGTATTCACGTTTAATCCTGATATTTCAGTGTGTCGAGCATTGATAAGCTTGTATATGTTTTAACTCCAGTTGTGATTCCTCTATAGCGGAAAACGAATTTAGTATAAACGGCAGAGTCAGAGATGAGCAGAGTTCAAGAACATCAAATAATTTTCTGTTTCAAAGGTTCTACGTGTTTTCAGTTACAGTTTCAGTTGATATCTAGCTTAATATAATTGGTATAAGGTCGTCTTATTAGTTGCCCCGGTCATCAAGACTCATCAAGATAGGTCCTTAATTTAAAATATAGGAAAAGGTATTTAGTAAGCATTGAAAACTGGCTGCTTCGTTCTTTTGACGTGGTGGTAAAGATTTTTTTTAGTATCCTGTAAAAACTCGAGCGCGTGAGTTATATAACTGGATATAATTAATTTCCAATCCAAATTTTTAAACAATGCATGCTTTTTTAAAGAGTCCTTTTTAGTAATGGTGATCTCAATAAACCCTGAAATTCGGTAAAATCTCACATACAAAGTCTACATATGGTAATGAGCATTTAAAACACACAAACACACAGTTGGATTTTAAGGGGTCAGGATTGAAGAAACCCAAAACTAATAACTTGGAAATTTCGTCATAAAGGCTTTTTCAAAATCAAGGTTCTTAAAACTTTTCGGAATTTATCGTAAAACTTTTTATATTTAATAGAAAATATTACTTTTATTAAATCTATTGTCGTTAACCGTATCTCGCTGAAGAGAAATAGAATACAATTTATTTTGAAAAGAGACAACTCATAGCGTAAAAATAGTACCCAGCTTTAGCCTGGGGTGCTTCTGACCCAAAACCGATGTTACAATAAATAACATTACACTTGAACGTCTGTTGTTACTATGTTTGTTTTTCCATTTATTGCATAAGCTCTATGTCCCACTCATGTTGTTATGCTAGAGATATATTAAAGATGTCAAAGTGGTCATGACACCATGTCACATAGAGTGAGATCCCTGCTCTAGCCCGGAGCTACTGAGCTGCTGTCTCTAAGCCGATCAAGTGTCACACTGGCATTTCTGTCACAGCTTTGTTACTCTTTCTGAACATAACAGACTTGTCTGTCAGAACGAAAATAATTAACTTATAAATGGATACAGTACCAAAAATATAATTTTGTAATTTTGTATGTTCTAAATATTTGGAAGGATTTGCATTAGTGTGTACTCTTATATTTACAAAATACTATAAAAGAAATATTTTTTATTTAATTCAATTTATCCCTTCATTTATTGGACCAGCTTAAAACCAAGTGAGTTTATGTCTTACTTTGTTAACATGTTTTCAAGTGCTCTTACATGCGCAAAACAAGACGTCAATACAATTAAAATATCGCTTCAATTCTGATCCTCTTAACCATAAACAATGAAGAATATGCAGCTGATGTGCATGAAAACATGCCTACTTCCAAAATAGTTTAAATTAGATTAGTTCATTACAAATGTTTAAGTCATCTTAAATAAATCTATGGAATTATTTGCATAACTTAAACACTCCTATGAAGTTTTATTATCTCAGGAAACTACAAACGACACCGTAATCGTTTCTACTAAATTTTGGTTTTTCTTAATAACATTTATTATGTAACAAAAAAATTTTATTAGAAAATAAGTGATTGACAGTAAGAGCAACTGAAGTGTTATATGTTTATATTTTGCATACAAATATTGCCTGTATTACCTTAGTTTGTTAAAAAAATAAGTTTATGCGTTTTAAACGTAGCGGGTGAATATTTTGTTTTGAATGATAGTTTTCTTTCAGTTGATCTATGTATACTAACAATCACTCTAAAATCCAAAAGGTATTAGCAACGAACTTATTATATTTCTACTTCTTCTTTAATATAATATATTTTGGCAGTCATATTTGGCAATCAGATGTCACGGCTGTGACAATTTATTTTTGTGAATTTTAAATGTGGCAGTTGGGCGTCGACTGGTATATTATTTCACCTTTAATGTACTATTTTATTTAGCAATGATCTTCGTCTCTAGTAAAATACAACTGTGTTATTGGTAAAATATTTTTAGGCTGGTCACTCTTCTAGTTATTTTTCTCGGTCATGTATTTGGATTTTCTATTTACATTAAAAAATCTATCAAGCTTCCAGTGTTTATTCACGCATTTTAATAAGGTATAATTATATATTCTATAAATTAGAGCTTCCAATTATAATAAATCTTAAAATATCTTATTTACTTTTGGCCAAATTTTATTATCAGTTCCATAAAACACAATGAAGACTTAACATAATAAAATGTGATTAACACTATTAAACTATAACAATAAGAATTATTAACACAAAATTACTGTTATTCCTGTAAAAATAAACTATAAAAATGAAAGAAAATGAATATACTTATTGACATATATATTAATCAGTATGAAGGGATATTTGTATCTAAGCTGTGATTTATTAAGCCTGTTCATCCTCGATATCCCATCAGTTTATAAAATTATTTAAATTGGCATTATGAATACGGCTTTAAAAAGGAAATTACAAATTATAATTGAAATAAAATTATGTATATTTACAATTATATCCGTATGATTATGTTTATAGCATAAGCGTGTCATTTCTAAAATCTAAATTTGTTAGGTACCGAGGATTTTTCAAATAAGTGAACTGTCACCACGAGCAATATTGGGAGTGTGATATGTGTCGACGTGATTTACTGTTAAACTTCATTGTGTTCCAAAGATTTACCATCTGTTTATTACTTGTGAAATGTGTGTGCTAAAGAAAATAAATATAGCAATTTTCAAGTGAAATATAAAACAAAATTAAATTTAAATATTTTTAATTACGCATTAATGTAGTATTGGTAAACTCTTAATTGTATTGAACTCGTAGTAAACATTGTTAATATATTGTTACTATGGCAAAAACATTAAGCTGCAGCTATAAGTAGTTAATTATCAGTAAATATTTTACCACTGTTTCTAATATTTTATATTTAAAAAAGATGTTGGTTTTGGCACGTACGCATCCACGCAACTGTTAAAAATATTTAATAAAATAATTAATAAACGCAGTGAACGCAGAGGAACGCTTAGAAAGTATTTATTGGTAATATTATTTTTCTATTTAGTTATTATAATGACTCCTTTCCAAATTTTATAAAATGCAGCATGTAGAAGCGATAACTGTATCTGACAATCACAATTAGTTGAAGCTTACCAAAAATTGGGAAATAAACATGTTTCATCTGAGATTTTTTTAAAAGTAATGTTACGCTGTATTTCAATACTGCAGCCGTATAAAAATTTATTTTAATTAATTCATAAATTCGTTACTTATGGACCAAGAGAAAAATATAAATGTATTGGGGAATTCATAACGGACTTACTAAACATTAAAAACCCACTTTTATACGCGTACATTACATTTTTTATTCACACAAAAAACTATAGCACAATAACCATCAATTTTAGCATGTCTATATAATTTCACTATTAAACAGTAGAAAGGTCATAATCTTGGTATATTAATAAGAAAAATTTTTAAAACCATAAAATTTTCCGGACATTTGTTATCTCCTCCTGTTAAAAATACGGTTAATGTTACTGCTTGCCACTGAACGACGTCAGATATCTGGAAAAACTGTAATTCAAGTTACTTTCTCAATCCTTCCATCGTCACAAACAATTCAAAAAACGCATGAAACTTTCTTTGTGAAAACTTGGCCGTAATTTCGTTTAAATTAGTCAAAAATTATGTCTGTGAACATAATCCCTAGTAATGGTTTAAGGGGTGCATAGTTGCATAAATTAAAACTGCCCCTTCTTTCAACATTAGGTATTATAAATAAATAGCAACAAACAAATGCATCTTGAAATATCTTGTCGGTTTTTATGTGAGAAATCTAAACTTTGATTTATATCGCAATATATTCGATATTAAAAATTTATCCCTAATCCAACTGACCGTCATTTTGTAAACATTTTATTTGACGAAGCAAGATAACGAACTCATCCAAAAAATGTATAAATACTGGCTATATGTATATGAAAAGGTCTGTATCTTATTAAGAGCCACCTGAGTATATCAATATAGATCGAAATATTTATATTTAAATAATTTACAGTTATATTTACAGTTAAATGTTTGTTTGTATGGTTTTTGTAGTTTATATTTACTTTATAAAATTTATGAACTGTAATATAAATTAAATTATTTTTATAGTACAAGTCGACAAAATTGATAAACATTTTATTCATTTTAAGTTTAATTCTTCTGAAAATTTATGGTTAAAATCAAACAATTCAACACAATTAAAATAATTGTGAATTAAAGCGAAGACATGAACGTATATTGATAAATGTGCAGGAAACTATATTGTCACTTCATATAATACCCAATATATCCCAAATAAATTGCATTATGTAATAACGTGTTATGTAAAACCATTAATTAAATGGTTTTCGTTGTATTGTACTTGTTTTTTGAATTAAGATGACAATGGAAGTAATAATTTAATTGGCCTTTTTATTTGGCATAATCATAATATATAGCACAAATGTACCTAATAATATTCGTAATTTATCACATAGAATTATTCAAGTAAACGTGTTCTCAACATAATTGGAAATAATTTTAAAAGAAAAATTGTACGGTTTTACTAATAGTATGAAGTTAGTTAGAATTTAGAAAGTTAGTCAATCGTTTTATAAGTATCTCATATTTGCAAGCAAAATTTCAATAAGTAGAAGTCATTTGAGTAAAGTTGTCAGTTAAATCCCGCTAGATTCGATACAGTTCGGAAACTTATCCTACTTTATTTCAGTAAAAAACAATGTTATTTGATTCAGTAAACGTTCATTAACCTAGAAACACCTAATACGGGAGGACTGGTTTTTTATTCAACTTTAGAATTTGTTATTGTAGTTAACCATTATTTCTTCCTCTTTCGATGGTTTAAATAAAAAAAGCCATGGTTGAAATTGTTATAGTCCTGATATAATATACAAATTTTGATTATATTTTTATTTTTAATTTTTTAATTTAATTTTAAATCTATTAGCTTAACTATTTTATTTCACTAAAATACTAATAAATTTAAAAAGTCTTTTTTCATAATCGTGGTCCTAAATTTATCGTGTGTTTGTCTGCATCTCCCACCTATAATATTTGAATTTATAATGCTTTAGTACAATGTTTACTTATATAGAGTTCAAAAGGAAATATTTAATGTATAAATAATTTATGGAAAAAAATGTACAGACAATTATTACTATGTGGATTTTGATTCATTTCTTTTAGTATCTACTACCCAATCGATACACTACAGATTGGCTTATCGTTTCCCATTTTTTTGTTAGGTACTGGTTGAGGGAAATCCAGTTGGACGTAAACTAACATCAAACGCGTAAGTGAAATATCAAACTGGGACCAACCCCCAGAACTAAGTAAGTTTCTTTCAGATTACAGTGTCATTTTAGAACCAAATATAGGTAGAGAGCTGAATGAACCAGAACATTATTCGATACCGTGCAATCCTTCTTTGACGATATTCTTGTACAAGGAGGAACAAAAAACAACTCTTATAACTACTTAAAATTGTATTTGAAACTCAAAACCACAAACTAGATAAGTGTACACCAAGATAAGTGTAATTTCTTTAAGTCCTAAGGTTGAATAACCTTAGCCGCTATTGACAGTGAAGGATTGAATAAATCATAGAGTAAAATAAAAAATCATAGTAAAAGCCAAGCCAGGAAAGTTACCTGTACTTCAAAATTTTCTAGGTCTAGAAATCTTCTACCACCGTTGTTTCAATGATAAATACTGCATCCTTTTGAACATGTTTGCTACGAAAAGGAAATACTTATACGCGGACCAAGGACTGTAAAACAGCTCTAAGGGGTAAAGAAAATAATCAACAGTAAAAACTTGCAACTTACGCATTACCATTGGGTCTAGGAGCCATTACATTTATCCTATGTTACAGTTTTGAAAATACACACACACACACACATATGTCATATATATATAGGTATAAAAGAAAACAAAACATGTTTCTTCAACTTGAAAAGCTTAATATTTCGTTACTTTTCAGTAACATTTGGGGGGGGTGGGGGGGGGGGGGGGTGGGGGGGGGGGGGGGTGGGGGGGGGGGGGGGTGGGGGGGGGGGGGGGTGGGGGGGGGGGGGGGTGGGGGGGGGGGAGCAAGGTTTTGTTTTAATATGATTGAAGCAACTTCAATAGTTTTTCTATAAATTCCAGTGACATATATCAATAAATTAATGAACATTAAATAATAGTTTTTATAATACAAGGTGAAGTCCGTTACATTAAGTGTCACAACAGGCTTTAATGAGTTTCATAAATAATTTAAAATATATAGTTAATTTCATTCTAGTGGATATTCAGAAGACAGATTTTAGAGACGAACCTACGCATAAAAAAACTAATTCTGGTAGAAATTAAGATTCATGAATAGTTTAAATAAAAATAAAAAGAAAATTTTCCCCAAAAATACCTTGCAAAGTTAAAATTGAAGATTTTATTTCATTACGTTGTGATTTGTATCAGTTTTTAAATAATGAAGCTTTACACACCAATGCAATATAAAATGGTGTTTAATGTGTTAAGAGAGGTAGGATACACATGTTAGTATGTTAACATTTTCAATATCAATACCTGTTCTAATTTTGTTTAGAAAATAATGTATTGTGCTTTTTTACCGTTACTATCTTGATTACCCACAAGGCCAATGTAAATATTTTTCCGCTGACACTAAGGTAAATCCCATAAAGTGAAAATGCACCATGATCCATCTCAGTATTCCTCAAATGTAAATGAAGCTCTATGTACAAATTTAATAGTTGAATAGTTAGTTTTAGAAATATCATGCAGACAGACAGAGAGACAGGCAGACTGAAAAGGTTTTCCAGCCCAACTAGCAAGAATCAGCTAAGAAGATCATTTAATAAATACGTATACTAACAATTTTAAATCATAGTACTAGCAAAAAAATTATGGTTGCCTGTAAAGTCGGTTTTACGGGCGAAGATTTTACGTGACAACGTCTTTTCTCGGTAGAATATTTATTGATATGAATATTATTAAATTGCACAATAGGAACAAGGAATTGAATAAAAATAAAAATTGCACAATTTTTAACTATAGAAATATATTTTTGTTTAATAAAACATTGTACATAATTTGAAATTAATTAAAATTTGTTATTTTAAATGGTAAAGTTGAATAAAACATTTACTAAAATTGGAATTTGAAATTCTTGCTAAACACAGTTAAATTCTAACTCCACGCGTGGTGATTGGTCGGTTTAGTTCGTTTGTTTGGTCGCACTGTTATGACAGGTTAGAGGTTATAATTTGTTTATTTTAAATGTTTGACTAGCAATACGCGCTGTTTCTTCTCAACCGACTGAATTACGATTGATTGCAGAATGATTTAAACTAATAATTTACTTAACACTATCAACATTTGTCAATAGTATGACATAACCTATAAACTCAGTTTCTCAACTTTTGTGTCAATCTAACAATTAATCAATCAATCCTAGTTTACGATAATGAAATATCAGTGTACAATTATTTACCTTTATTGTTGTAGTTGTTGTAAATGACGAATCTAAGCACTCCATATTTTCACGAATAAACATAGTTATCTGCTTTATCCCGTGCGGCGGACCCACAGTTATCTGCTTTATCCCGTGCGGATCCCGTGCGGCGGACCCCACTGGACGGGCATCGTAACGTTAACCGGGCGTTACACTTTTTCATGAGTGACTCCGAGCCGCAACCTAATTTAAAACGTTGTCACGTCAAAAAATTAAATATTTGTATTCTTACAGCTCCACAGTTGTTACACTGTAAGTCGAGAACCCGACGCTTTACATCTATGCGGATAGGAAAATAAAAACTATTATAAGTTCAAAAAACCTTGCATTTTTACTGACCATTATTATGTTAAATGTAGCTAATTAAAGCTTTTAATTCATCGATTATTTACTGAAACCCAATAAACATCAATAGCTTACGTACGGTAACACATGTTGGTTAACAAAAGAAAATTTATAGAAGTGCATTTCTTTAAAATATTCCAAATTTATCGGTCTTCACTGACGATTGTGAGTCTGTAGTAATACATTTTAACTCACAAATATTAACATAAATGTTCTGAATAGTGATTTCTTTTTTTAATAAGTAATTAGATTCTAACGCATAAAAACTAAAGCTAACGTTATCTCGATTAGGGATTAGGGATTAGGGATGTTGAGGTTGTGGCCAAAACAACGAGCTAACATCTAGTTTACTAAATCTATATTTGGACTCTTACTAAGAGTAGATTTCCTCGGAAAGTGTTTTGGCCTGTAAATTCATTCATAAATACTTTGAAATAGGTTCTTTTTCCCTTAATAAGTAAGTTTAATTTACGCTTAACTCGTTAGGAGAATAGTTAATAACATAAAAACTTTCTTGGTAGCCTGACGGGTGGTAGAAGAGCGATCGAATTCTGATATAAGAAAGCTAAATCATTGACATGGACAGGTTCCAGTAAATAAACATTTTAACAGCCACTGGTATCACCAAGCTGAGTTAAGAGCAATATAGAGATAGGATTTCATCAATAAAAGGATTTTCGAGTCCAGCTGTAAAATTTAAATAAGATAAGTTAGTTATTTCGTGCCGTACTTATGTAAATCTAAAACACTTCAGTGGAATGCGCTTATACGAATAAATGGGTGAAATAATTAAAAATTATTTTACAAAATAATGGAAATTTACATCATGTGACTGCAAAATATTCTATAATATATGATGTATCAATATAAACTTTTCTTACAATGATGGTTAGGGTAATTTTTTTGGAAATTGGTATTTTATCAATCTTTTTACAATTGTTTAAGTTTATTGTAACTTTCAGTCAAAAGGCATATCTGATTAGTCTTTAAATTGATCTTGCACTTATTTATTGAGGTCTTAAAAGCCCGAAGAAAATTATTTTCGAAACTTAGTGTTCTATTTGTATAGGGGCAAATGTCTTGAAACCTCTCGTGTATTCAAATTGTATCTTAAACTATAAACATTCATAATACTGATACATGTTTTATAAACAGAGTACAATTTATCTGAAAGGAATTAGTCAGAAGAACCACGGACACAATAGATCTTATTCATACAGTAGTGAGTAGTGAAGTATAAACGTGAAGCATAAATAGCTTAAATAAGCATTGTGTACAGTGAATTTACACACAGTCACCGCAAATTAAGCTTCTTAAATATGAGAATTATTACTGAATTTTTTACTGCGAATTGAGTGAATAGGTTTTGTCTGTTATAATGCAATGAGTACGTTTCTTTGGATATGAAGGTGTATATATTAGCAGTTAAATCAGATAACATGTGGTAGTTTTATTCTACTATACAAAGTAATTTATCATTACACATTCATTTATGTTTAATTCTAGCAGTTATCCATAGCTTCACACGCAATTCTTTATTGAAATACAGGAACACTACGAGCATATTATTTTTAAATAGCATTCCAATCAATTCTGAGATAAAAACTTTTTAAAATTTAAAAAGCAGTGTTTGGGATTGTGAGGTCGAAAAGTGAAACAATTTTTAAAGTCACTGTGAAATAACTTGAATTTTCTTAAATATTCTATTTACTTATTACAGAACAGCTACAATTATTTCGGTTCCAATTATACTATTTAATATCAGTTTGAATGAATCCTAAATTCAAAATCATTCAGGTTAACACACTATATCAAATGGAAAGGCTCTATATTATTTTGAAATCGAAGTAGCCGTTTAGTTGCATGTTACTAACATTTCATTGCTAAGAGCTTCAGATGTTATTAAAAATTAGTTTAGCGTTAGTGGTAGGCTTTTGCGCGTGTATGAGCACTATCGAAAGAATCATATTTCAGACGACACTGTTGATTTTGACTTGCTGCCTTTAGGAAGAAATGATAAAACCTCAATCATAAATCGTATAGTTTTGGCCGTTGAAAATTTCGTACATTTTAAGATATTTCTGGTATTGTAGTTTAATTTTGTTTAAACCCAATAAACAAAGTACATAGTGCATTTTCAAAAACTTATGTAAGTTGGGTTTTGTTATTATCTTTAAATCTATAGAGAGAGTTAGATAGTAATTTTTCTATGTTATCTGCATAACACTGCTGATCAAGCACAGCATATTTAACATTAGCTCATATTTAGAGGATAAATTGTATTTTTAATAAAGTTTATACTATATGGACAACCTATGTGCTCAACAGTAATTATAAAGACGGTTGAAATAAAAAGTGTTGTTATTAGTTTTCTCTATGCTTTCAAGCTATAAACGCTAACAAATTAAAACGTATGCGTAACACAAATAATAAATGATAGTGTTGTAGTATTACAAAGTTTTCAGAGAGAATGTATAAAAAGCACATTTATTATCTGCAGCTTAAGGGTAAAACTTAATTTTAAGACCATGAGGAGATTTTTGCACTGGGCTTGTATATTAAGTAGAGACACTAAGAATGTCCACATAGAACCTCAATACAATAGCCCTCATTGGTTTTTAAGTACGTGAGTAAAACACACACACACACACACACACACACACACACACACACACACACACACACACACACACACAGATATATATATATATATATATATATATATATATATATATATATATATATATATATATATATATATATACTATTACATTCTTATATAATAGCGTAAATTAATTTATCCACGAATAAATCTGAATAAACAAACAGTGTAATACTTATACAAGTTTAACTAGTGGGAATATTACCTATTCCACATCATATTAAATCATGCACAAGTATTTGTGTAGTATAGTAAATAAAGCAGATAAAAACCTTTTCATAATTAGCCTAAATTTTAGTCTGTCTGTTTACACGCTGTATAATAAACAAATTTATCTATGTACTTGAAATATTCAATAAGACTTCACTAGGTTTGATCATTTAGCATGTCATTCCGTGAGACTTGAATGAGCGTTATACAATATTTTTACATTGGTCTAATGTGTAACCATGATGGTAACGAGAAAATTGCATAATAAAAAACTTTGTACACAATACAAACAAAAAACCAAATAAGATTTTAAACCTCCAACACATTCAGAAACATAGATTAAAAGTTAATATTGAAATGTGTTGACAAGATCTGATTTCAGCGCACTCTTTTTCGGTGGTATGGTTTCCTAACTCACTATAGATTCTATTATTTTAACGAGGATATTACACCTAACTCAAAGAATAAAAATAAATTGTATTATGTGGTAAAAAGTCCTAAAATTTTTAATCTCTTGACTTTCAATTTCAAATTAAACCTGAATTCTTGCTACATAGGCAAAATGCGTGTTATGGTGATGTATAACCTACAATTAAAATTTCTCTGAGCACCCCGTAGGCTAGCCCAATATCTCTTTTGTATACAAGAAACATAATACTCCCTTTATGTAAGAATATATGCCTGGCTTTTAGTCCGCAGGCTATCTATAGAATAATAGTAACTGTAAATAATAACTGCACGAAATCTCAAATACGACTATGACACAACATGTAGTATTTATTACCTGCTCATACTCGTTATAATATTCCTTAAGTACAGTGGGCTACTTCTAGGAAGTTATTAAAAAAGCTTTATCCTTATTCAGAGTGTTATACAATTATGGCATGTGCCGAAAATTTATAATTATAATCCTGAAAAATAATCAAAACGTACATAGAAATGCGTTCAGTTCTTTAAAGTTGGTCTTTAGCTAGATTAAGAAAGTATTCTTAAAATATTCAACAAAAACATTTAGAATGCAAAAGACTATCATGTATAATTGTAAAACGTACAAGTATGAAAGCAATAAATAAACCCCTTCAAAAAACGCGCTAACGTGTTACTGTTATTGAGAATTCACACACAGATGTTTTTGGATGATAAGTAACGCTTCAAACATTCTTTGAACAGTTAAAAATGTTTAATAAATTAATTTCGTCAGGAAACCAGCTTGGGAATTAGGCACCTATTTGTAATGGTAGACGTGTGTGGGAAAGTTTGGTGTATTGCTCTGCCCTAGTTCATAGAGTCTTGTTAGTGCCCTATCTCCCCATTTTGTTACTTCAATTACTGTATATATCCTGTCACACATTTCCAATTGTAAATAATTCACATGAACACATTCAACGTTTTTGCTATTAAGTACAATTTTATAATAACGATAAGCTAAAAAATATAACTGATTCTGCTATTCCAAAATTACGATAAAAGACTGTAATTAATATTGCCAGCACATAACAAAAGCTGCTGCATATGTAACCTTTTTTTTTGAAAACTGTGTAATTTTTCGTATCTGTTCTGTTAGTAACATATACGAGTAATAATACTTGGTATTTTTACATTGATATTTTTACTGTGTTCTTTTGCAGGTATTATTTTCTTCTATAGTTTAATTACATACAATATTTTCTTGAAGTCATGTATGGTTTAGTGTTTTTGAAAATCATAAAATAATTCAAGTAAGATAATGTACAATATTTTCTTTTCACTATTTTCATTCAAAAGATGGGTTATATGGTGCCCAGTCTATCAATGTTGTAGGAATCTCGACGAAATTGTTAATAATTGAAATTAAAATAAGTTTTTAAATTATTATACACGGATATATTCGAAACGTTGCTTAAATTCTCAAGCGTACGTACAATTCTATTATGACTAGCCTACATTCGAGAAATGCAATGATAAACTCTCTTTCGAAATTTATGACTAGGAAACGTTGTGAAATTTGCAAATTCTTCGGGAATGTTTCTTTAAATGAAAGTTCATTAGCTAATATGTCCACAAAAATCAGAAAAGTTTATATAACTTATTACAAAGAAAGTGTTCATTTCACTGAGTAGCTAGCATGATATTATTTAATCAGCATGCTGTACCAATCAGCAACAAAACATTTACTATTAATACATGGATGTAATCTCAACCTATAATTAATTATTAAAGTACGTACAGCTATTGATAAATAATCATATACAACTCATAGAACATAATTTTACGACTAAATAGTAATATATCGCACTTTATTATTTATTTCATTGTTTAGAATTAAAGATAAATTGCATTGTTTGCTAGGGATGTAACTGCCAGTATTATATACCACACACAATGCTGATTAATTGCTTTTACCTCCACACATTGTTCCTCTGTTGGGAGAAGAAATAGTGAATTGTGCTCCGGAAACATCATTTAGCTCCAGTCGTACTGATCCGCTTACCTTCAGGCATTTTAACATTTACGCGATGAATAAACTCTAAATTTTTTTAAGGGGGGTTCGGTAGGCCCTATCCTTACAATGCTATATTCCTATATTTTATGTACCTTCTTCTCAGGAACAACTGGTTCGATTACAGTAAAATTTGTATGTGTTATTTTTTAGGTCCTTATCATGAAATAGAGCGCAAAAACAATTTTGGTTTTTAAGAAAATTTCATTAAAAAGAATTTTTTTAAAAATACATGTTTTTTTTTTAAATTTTATGTTATTTATTTTTTTGCGTAATTATTAAAGATTTTTTTACAATGTTACGCGCTTAAAATGTGTATATTGGTGGCATGTACAAGTGGTTTTTTTTTCATAATGATCCATCTAATACTTCCTGAGATAAAGGTACATAAGTAAGAAAAAAATTAAATTCCGGGAAATCAACGTTAAAGTTAAAATATACATTTGGTCTTACTTGGTAATATGTAACTGAAGTTAATGGCATCATGCTCCATAACTGGGATCATCAGGATCCTCCAAATCTTCCCATTCATCTTCCAACTTCCTTTTAGCACTTTCACGGGATTGTCTGCTTCTTTTTGCAACTTCCGAGAGATCATGCGCTGAGCCTTTTTTTAGCCGGGATATATCTTTATTTTTCATAGCATCACAAAAATTCTGCCCAACAATCAATCCCAGTTTCTTAAATACCATACACCTTGCTATGTTTCCTTTATTAAAAGTATTGATGGCATCATATACACCTAAGTGAAGTATGTGAATGCTTACAAACACGGTTTTTCGGTAGGCGAGTCCAAATTTATTTGGTTCACAGACTCATTGGGATTCTGTGATTGATTTACCATGTAAGCACTTTTTTAGAAGGTCAGGAGCACTAAGATCTTTGAAAAATAGGTTTTAGCCTCTCCATTATGGCAAGTGGTAGGTGAAAATGTTTTTCATGATCATATTTTTTCATTTTGGACCAATGATTTTTGATATTTACACCAACTATCACTTCCTTTCGGGCAAAGTCCAATGTTGAGGATTAGAGTTACTTGATAGTAAATGGTAGTATTCTGCCCAGTATAGCTTGCTTAATGTCATTCAAATTACCTATATTTCTGCGTATGGCTAATCCGTAGTATTTCTGAATTGATAATATAGCAGCATCTGTTAGTCGGTTTGCGACCGCCCTAAGGTTTTTCATCAATTTGTTTTGCCTTACCTTCTTTTAGTTTTAAATGTCCTTAGGCGTGTGCCCGTACGCTTTTGGACATGTCCAATGCACTCTAATTTTGTAACTGGACAGTCATACCATAAGGCATGCTTTCTAATACACTAGCAAACCCTTTAGAGTCGCCGTCTTCAAGATATTCAATATAGCGAACATCATAAGTTGGAACGGACCGTTGAAATATTTTACAGGCCTCCTACCACTTCCATACCCCCACTTACTCCTTGGTAATTAGCACTGCAATTATCATCATTATGGCCAGTAAACTTTGCCTCTACAACGACAGTACTTAGACAGTATGACGGCATCTACAACTTTACCAGTATCAACACTTGTAGCAGTTACAACGCCATTTTGAGATGTATGTCCCACGCTTTTGCCAAGTGCCGTCGATGGCAACACACAAATCCCTATTTCCATCATTTATTTTCACTGCTTCTTCTACAGCCTCTTTCATAAATGAAAAACATATATCCTCAGCTGTAGACCCTAGAACTCTAATGTATTCACTAAACTTTGTAGGAGGTTTAGGCAAGTTTAGCACGCCGCAAAGAGTTTCACAAGCGACCTGGCCCCTTCCAATAGTACGCATACCGTACACTAACCTAACATTTAGGTCATACATTTTATTGTGTGATGGGTTAATCAGGTAAAGTACAGCAATTTTCATATGAAGCTAATGTCTTTGTACTACAACCTGAACATGTAAAAATCACCTGAAAAGAAAAGTCCAACACGCCTACCGACTTTGAAATCAATTGCTTCATGGCAATGTTTACAAACTGCTATATTAGAAATTATTTTCAACAAACTATTCAAATCAACTATCTCATAGGCTAGACTAGGCTCACCATCAACAATAGATTGGTAGTTATTGGAAATATTTCCTAGTTTTGCTTTTGAAGCACTAACTGGTTCATCTAGACTAGTCATATCTTCCAAAACATCAGCATTAGGACTATGCCTAATTTCAGATTTCTACTGTCTTCTTACAAAATACTCGTTTCCTTTTCTTGAAAACACTAGTACTCCTAGGCATTTTGAATAATATATCCTTCTAAAACACTAGACACAACACTTTAGAAAAATAATTGTAACTTTTGAGTTTTCACAATAAAGAATAAACTCATGAATGTAAACAAACAATGTTTTCTTACTTCTCTTGTCTGCTGTTTATTGGCACAAATACTTCAGGTTAGCCAACCATTGAAAGAAAAACAACTGTTTCTGGATGCTAGTTATTATATAACAAATAAATAATAGTATTTGTCGTTACCATAGATACAATTCTGGTAAAAATTGCATATTTTTTAAAAATACTTCCCATTGTCAGAATTAAATAATTTTATGTCAAAATGTTCAGAAAACAACACAGAAAAATAAATTTAAATAAAAAAAAAATGTATAATATTTTTTAATTTTTAACCTACCAAACCCCCTTAATTTAATATATTTATATTGTTCTAGTAGGCTCTAGGGTTTGTTTTATGCACTTTTGATAATGAAGGACATTTGTTAATGGCAGGGAGATCGATTGCATATAACATATATTTTTGGAGTCCTTTTTCAATTATTAAATTATTTCATGATTTCCCTCCAGCCATACCACATAGTGTTCTAGTTATAAACAAGAGACAGACTATTGCGTTTATTTACTTGGTATATATAACAATTTTTTTAAGATTAATATATTCACTGATTTTCGGTAGTGAAATGCAAATTTAAGTTCATATTTTTGGTTCATTTGAAAATAAGGGAAGTCAAAGTTTCGGCACTAGAAATATGTTAAACCGGAAGGAAATTATAAGGGCATAAAGTAGTTTTTGAACGTAGTAGGTTTGCGATACAATTATATTTATATATTTTTTGATTGGGTTATTAGGACAGATAATTCAACTGTATGTGTAGAAATGATGTTGATACGAGCCAGAATTTTAAGCTTCTACAAGTGTCAATCCTGACATATTAACCAGCAAATATTTTACTTATCTTTTGAATCTCTTAACCATTGATACTAAAATAGGTAATTAGTTAATATTTACCCATTTCTGATAGGAAAAGATCATAGGGCTCCCCCATATTACACATAAAATCATCGTTAAAAACTTTACTTTACGCCTTTTGGTTTAGAAAATACTGTGTAAGTCGGTGTGCTACTGCTAGTTAAACATATATGTTTTTTCCACATTTTCAACGAAATTCAAAGCGTTACATCCTTGGGACTCGCAAAATGAATGTAAAGGGCTTATTGGTTATTTTTGTTGTGTCTCTTTTAATATGTTAACTAATTGATGATTTAATTTTCTTTTAATAAAATTTGTGACGATAACACTTTATATTGGATAACATTGCCTTCATCTATTATAATATATCGTTTATCATGGTATGGTTTAGGATGTAAAACCATTTGCTAATTATCTAGGTGGATTATCTACGACGTGTTGATTATGCTTGTTAAATAAAGATACTGCGATGTTACTAACAAAATGCTAAAGTCATACAAAGTGCTAAAATTATATAGCTAGTAATTTCATAAGCTATATTTTGCTTTGTATTAAAATTTTATTTCTATTCAACAATAATATCATTAATACTATCAGCTTCAACATGTGCTTAAATGCAAGCTTTTAAACCTTTTTCGTAAAATGGTGAAAATGAACATTTATATGTGTTTTTAAGCTCACCCAATCATACAACCTAAAATATGGCTTCAGTGTATGTTATTACGCATAATTACACTAATTCAGCTAAAGATATAATTCCAATAAAGACTAAAATGTGTGGAAACTTGTAACCACATGAGATTCATATCATTATTAGGAGTTATGCTTATTAACCAATCACGAGGAATAATGAAGACCCTAAATATCAAAATCATTATTTTTTTAATCATTGAAGATGTCATGCTAAAAGTATTCGAATGATAAAGTAATGCTATCTATCTCATCTCATTGCACAATATGTATTTATAAAATAAAAGTATGATAGCAATATAAATACAAGAATTTCAACTCTCTATGTATATATATACTTAAAAAACTAAAAAAAAAACACTATGTAATCATAAAGTAAGACGTATTTTCCTGAGTAGATAAAGACTACTAAATGAATCTGCTGTGATTAGATAATCAATGACATATTCCTAGGAATTAAGGCATTGTAAGGATCAAGAATCGGCATTCCTCATCCAGAATAGCTAGTAATTTTCTTGCAGGTTCACTCGGTCATGTGGTGGGGGAGCGTTCCCCTCTCATCGTGGTCGGCGGGGAATTGGTGTTGTTTCTTACGGGCACGGACTCGTATATAATGTAAAAAGTCAATTTAATTTAATGAATCCCAAAATTCAGATCTCTACAAAACTCAATTTGTTATACTATACTTTTAAGAAAAAATTATTTACGTTCCATATTCTCAATCCAAATATACATATAATTGAATTTCGGAAGTTAAAAATAACACTTTAAAAGTATAATATACAAAATTTCACTATTTGGTAACCAAAATAAAATAATTCTATAAACACTTTTTTTGTGCTTTTTACTACATAGGATCATATATCATCATCAAACCATTTTTTATGAGTGCCGAGGCTAGGGAAATGGTGAATGAATGGACGTCAAACCAAGATTCAGGTATTTCAATAAACAATGCCGATTCTCGATCCTCACAATGCCTTAAAAAATATTTTGCGAAAGATTGTGTAGATCAATTTTAGATAGATTGTGCAAAAAGGATAATTGTTAATTTATTTTTTATACTCATGGTGCCTGGATATTTATGTTATTTTAGTTTATTTAAAATTGTTTATTGGTGTTTGAATATTACCTTTGTTTATCTTAGTTAATTATAGCTAATTACAACCTTGCTCTAATATTTTATATTTTTCTTGTACAAAATATCATTATTTAACCGAATAATCATTCCGACCTGGGCCTTTACAATGATTACTGTAAACCTCTCCCCCGACTAAGATATTAGTGGAGCCTACCCTATTAAGATTTGTATACGATACTGTCCGTACGCACACCACTTACTGATTAACTACTTGCAGTCTGACATATTAATTAACACTACTGTATACTAGTTAAATTATGGAAATTTTGCTTTCTAAATTCAAAATCACTTTCCTAACCGAAACAACTTTTATTTTACTAAACATAATTTTTTAATTTTTATTATTTTAAAACACTTATTAGAGTCGATTCTATGATGTAAGCACAATAGTTTTTGGAATTATCTATTTCTTACGCAGAGATCCGATTAGACTTACAACAATAAATAATAGCTAAACTAAAAGTTTAAACACTCGAAAAGTTAACCCAGCTCGACTAGCTGTCTGACAAGTTCCAAATATTTTCAATTACTATAAAAAGAAAAGCACGTAGTATTGTACATTTTACTAATCATAGTTCTAATATTTAAGTTTATTCTATAAAATTATTTTATTATTTCTGTTCTGTTACGTAAAATTCCTGTAAATCTATAATTGTGTAAGTTTTTTAACACACCCTTTTTTATTTTCTATGTAATCATAAAATTGCTGAGTTTGTTCTACCATTAAAATATATGACATATTAAGGTAAATTTAAAGTTTATCTTAACGTAAACAAGTCACATAGCAATCTTGTTAAATAATTAGAATTATTACCTATTTTTATCAACGTATTCTTTTATTGACTATTGATTATATATCCTATATTTGGCAAAACTTATCTCTTAACAGCTAATAAAGTGTAATGTTGAGTTTCGCTACATTTCACCTACCGCTAAGTACAGCGTCTGAAATCTGACATTGTTACAGAGTTAACTCCTGGGTTTTAACTCAGTAATCAGAGTTTAACTCTGATTTTTTACAAAACATTCGGTGGCGAAGAGGTTCAAAACAAAGTCATTTCATTGTTTTGAAATCAGATACACTAAATATGTGAACAGAGTCTTTCTGGATTCTGAGCAACCATGCAGTGCATTCTATATAAAAAGGCAGTGTCAGATTTCAAAAGTGTACTAAGCGAAAGGTGAAATGGAGGTAAACTCGCCTAGAATTTACCCTACTCACAATCTGTCTATTCAGAGAAATTTTCATAAAGATGAATAATCAGGTAATATACTGCTTTTGTTAATTACATTATTTTGATCATTCGTAATTTCGATTATTTGGAACCTTTATTTTATTTCACTAACTTACAAAGCTGTAATACATAGCAAGGTTCTGGTGTGTTACCCAATATATTTTCTTCCTTCTGGAGATTGAAATATGGGAATGTATGAGGTGAATAATAAAATATTGAGTTCTCGTTGGATAACAACAATACTTTCTGTAAGTGTTACTGTTTTGAAAAACAATAATTAAGCTTATTTTAAGAATACATAAATACAGTACAAAGAGTACATTAATAAATATTTCAAACTCTAAGATTATATCCCTGTTTTATTATATATTATTAGTTTGCTTTAAAAGTATTTTCAATGACACAGCCCGTTCCATACATTAATACTTTCCATACTACTTAGACTGTCTACTTTGGTATTTGGAAAATGTATATACTAGTATCAAAATACAAAAGGTATTGTCGAATGTAAAATAAATATGTAGTTCTTCTTTTACTTATATCACTACTATAAGTGTTCGAAGCAGATTGGAAGTACAACGTCGATATTATATCTCAATATTAGTGTTCTGATACATTATATAGAAGTATATACATAAATAAATATTGTGTAAAGAAAACGTCTTCAATACTTTTAATAAAGTTAAGGGAATAAAATGAAAAGAATAATTTTGTTAGGATAAAACTAAAGAGATTCACTTATTTGTAAAACCTATACAGTAATTTTATGGTCAGGTAATAGTGCAACCCATAAAAATCTTAATAATAACCATAACCAATATGGGGCAGCCCTCTTTCGTTTGAATGAAAATATCTGAATAAGTTCAAAAGTTTCCAAAAATCTGTGAAACACATAAAATATAACGTAGGACTGGGATAAACTTAATACTCCTTCTTTTTTATGTTAAAAATACGTAAGAATGTTTTTAAAAGTAAACGTATGCGCTGCAAACATTCTAAGCTATTATTTCTATTGAGCCGAATGGTATAGAATCCGCTACGTTCTATAAATTGTTTTATATCGACTTAACAATACATACTCGGTGAGAATTTACACTCTATGTAATGCCTTTACAGGCATATAAAAAATATGATTAATTTCTACCTAACAGGTTACTATATTTAAATTCTCAAACAAATTTTGTTTTTGGGTGCCTATTTCCTCTTTACATTTTGATCAAGCAAATTATTTCTTTCTACTGATTTTATTTCCACTAATATATCTGCTGTATTGGTCATAAAATATTAGA
Organism: Homalodisca vitripennis; assembly: GCF_021130785.1. Classification (NCBI taxonomy): domain Eukaryota; kingdom Metazoa; phylum Arthropoda; class Insecta; order Hemiptera; family Cicadellidae; genus Homalodisca; species Homalodisca vitripennis. Next base: position 127,240,849 of record NC_060212.1, on the reverse strand, counting down.
CATTTTAAGTTATATTAGCTCTTAATCCAGTTTTATAACCATAGAAAAGCACTATCATATCCTCCATATTTTAGTGATACGGCTAAATTACATTACCCTATAACCCATTTTAGTTTACGCACAATTATTCTTTAAGTCTGAGATATAGAGATTATAAAGCAGTGCGATCATCTATTTTTTTATATTCCCAGTTGTAATTATTCTCTAGTAAATGAATATAATCTAATAACTACTGAGAAGGACCGGAATGCCAGATGGTAACTTTCCATTCCAAAAGCATTTAGATGTTTTATGTACAGTTTCGGTCGATACCGTGCTTAATTTAAGCATAATGTTTTGTTGGTATCCTTAGTATATGCGATTTGTTATGATAGGTTCCCAACTAGATGCAACAAGAGATATTTTAAAAACTCTACATTATGGCTGCTTTGTTCTCTTGACGTTCTGGTGAAGGTATTATTTAGTCTACTTTAAACCTCACGCACCTGAGTTATCTACCCAAGTAAACCTATATTTCCAATATCAGTGTAGAAATAATACATATTTAAATCAAGAACCCTCTTTACTATTTGGAAGATATTTCTTCCAAATAAACCATAAGGACAGTTTCAATAGGGATATAAAGTATTTTGAACAGCTTTACTATTTTTGACATAAAATTTTATTTTTTGTATAATTCTCATTATGATTTTAAGTTAACATAACTACTAAATGTAGCCAAAATTATATATGGTATTCAAAAGCAAATAGAAATACTAGAACTTTAATACTCATTCTAGCTTATTGGGAAAAAGGTCAATATCCCGTGACTCACTTCTAAATATCAAATTGAAATGCATTATAAGTTTAGATATTTCATTCAAACAACTATTATGGGACAATAACTCTCAATTTCAGCGTGTTAATATTTTCATAACACTATGAAACCGTTATTAAGTCTATAATATTTTAAATCATACATCAATAGTGTAAATTGTTATAACTATAAAAAATTCTTTGTAAAAACTTAGACGTTATTTTATTAAAATTATTGTATTAAATTATAATTATATATATATAAACCCTAATAACAGTTTTTGTTTATACTTATTTTCGTTAAAAACACCAACTTTAAACATTCAATGTTATAGAAAAATAGGAAGGAATAAATTTATCTTGGAATAACTTGACAATTTCATGAAAAGTGAAAACTTTGATTCATATTGTAATACATTAGAGATTAACATTTAATTTAAACTATTTCTAAACGCTGTGTATGTTGTAATAGGTATGTTTGTAACTATTAGGTATTACCGTAGATAACGTATTCACAATTAATTACTATAGTTTGCAATATTGCATGCGAGTTATAATTTTTTATTCCTGGTACTTATTTTTTTTTACTTTATACTTTTATGCTAATTTACAACAAATTATTGTTTAAAGTACATATTAGCTCATTCAATAACAACTATTCGTTCAATTTTAATTCCTTTTGGACATTAAGGCTTCAGTCAGATATTTAGATAAAATTAACTTACTTTGTATTAAGGTGAAAGTTTGAATGTGGTAATGTAAGCGACACCAATCTGCTCATATGTATTCACGAGGGTTGCCACAAGATATGGGGCTCCCTGAACACTTATGATGAATGGTGCTTTATCATTTGGAGTTATCGATGATGTATGAGCGGTATGATGTGATATATATGTGGAGGAAGCCTATTGTCACATAAGATAATGATAACCAATGTATCCAAATAAATGGTATTATATAAGAACGCTAAAAAATGAAGTAAATACTTTCGTTGTATATACTCTTATATTAAAGTTAAAATGCCAGTGCCATTATTTAGTTTAGGAGGGCTTTATAATTTTGACGGACAAGAAACTTGTATTTAATGACCGGTTCTTAATAATTATCTTTATTGATCGAAATTAGTTAATTATAAGCGGTTTCGATTGTACAAAATCGTGCTCCTAGTCTTTTTGAATGAGTATCGAGAAATCAAGGCAATTGAGTAATATAAACAAATGAACAAGAAAAACAGTAAAGAGGAATCTTTCACGTTATATTAGTTTTATATTCTGTTATTCAGATATAACTTGCTTGATTACCTGCTGCAAATTAGGCTTGTTTTGCTATATTCGTCCACATAGCTAAAACTACGTAGTAATTTTTTGTTGTTGTCTTTTTTGTAAACATTGATGGTAGAAATTGTTGCCGTTTGGACTTATCAACATATACAATCATGACTATCGAATTCCAATTTAAGACTAAATTTTACATTTAATATGTATAAGTAAGTTATCACCCTGGTGTGCTCCGCAAACGAAATAATAATGTTATGTAACGTCATAATCTATTTAACTGTTTAGTCTTTTTCAAGGGACACATACCTAAAAACAAGTATTATTTAATATTTAAACGGGAGTATTTCTACCAAATTCTAACAAATTTATCAGCAATTGGTCTTGAAACCATGACTTATACAAATATGAAGTCAAACTTAGTATAACAGTGTACACCGCTCACATCGGATCACCTATCTAAAGTAAGCAATAAAACTTAAATTCGGTGGCTATACGAAAAATCGGCAGATGACATGCCACCCCATCGTAAATCGATTTGTTAATCAATAACCAATAGAAAGGAATCAAAATGTATAACTCAGCAACTTTTGTTGTGTTTCCAGAATATTGACGTTTTCACAAATGTGACCTCATATCAACTTCAAATTCAATAGATACCTTACTAAAACTAACATTAATGTTTCATGCCTAGGACCTACAGAAAAAACGAGACTATTTACCCAGTAATTTCTGTTTTGAGGTACTTTTAAGCTTAATGCATACTTCGATAATATTACACATTTATGCATTGAAATATAAGTAAAATAAAAATAATAATAAAACAACAAACCATTACTACTACTATTGAATTTATTTGTTTAAAATGTGTAGATTATCGAAGCATGAAGAAATAGCGATTAACTGAAATAACAAAAAGCTAAAACTGATGAAAGCATAACACCCTCGGGGCTTAGCTGTTTTTACGTTATTCAAAGTTTATTACTCAATAGCAGTGCATTTTATTAAAATAAAGTAAGATAATATCGGTGTTGTAATGAATCTAGGGAGATTTAAAGTCTAGTTTGCAAATTTTTCTTCTAGATATTGTACTTTATGCTTTCCAAATATAAACTAAATATCATTCAATTAATAATGCTATAATACCGCATTATTTTAAACTCGTATTTATCAATATTTTGAGTATATATAATTGAATTTATTGGGTTTTAAATAACTTTTAATGTCAGCTCTACATATCTATGACCATTATACATGCCTGAATATACCTGGTTTTACGATATGAAAAATATAAATATGAACGTTACATTTAAACTGTTATGTTACTAGAATCCTTGTTTACTAAGTAAGTAAATGTACAGCAAGATACAAAAAAAAGTATTTAGCCCTGGTTTTATGAATGTCGGCTCACATTTAGTATAACTAAAACTAAATGAATGCAAATCTCTATACGAGCTGACGGCGATCCTTTTGTTTTTAAGCTACGGTTACATAAATGTGATGACCAGTATGGCTGCGTTTTGTGTGAATGTATTGATAGGGTGAGTGAGTATGAATACTTTGAGTGTAGTTTTAGATAATCGTTTGAAGGAGTGTAATCACAGTGGTGTAATAAAGCTTAAATGCGGAGTAAACTTCGTAAATTAATTTTTATATTTTGTAATCTACGTAATATACATATAATATATATTTTGAAAACTGTATATTATGCTTATGTACAATCAACTCTTCAATATGGTATTTTAGCATAGGGTGGCTGTTGAAAGTAACCTTGCTCCCTTAGAAGTAATTTTAAAAACTATTATAAAAGTAGCTCTGAAGCGAAATTGTACTTATACAAGTAATTTATTATTTGAAGATTTTAAAGTTTTAACCATCTCGCACTTATATATCCAAACATTAGTTTTGTACATTTTTCACCATCGAAATTAAATTTTCAATCTCAGTAACTACAGCCATTGTACGCATTCTTCAATTCATAACAGCATTATTGTTCCTATACTTGTTAAAATCATTAACTCAACACCATCTCACTATATTACTCATATAATTCTCTCAAAATTACCAAACTTTATAAAAAAACTAAGACCTTGCACTATTAATAGGTACACTTATCAACTAGGGAAATAATGAACTTGAAATAGTGTAAGTTACTGAATTATATATCTGGTTAATTACAGGTGATGGAGCAATATATAATTGCCTATAATCTTAATCGTGTCTTATGTTTCCTTCACTAGATGAGCGCTAGTATTATCCTGATGCAAGCTCCAAATACCTCATTAATAGGTAAAAATAATTTATATAAAATAAAAAACCTATGTAACAAGATTAGTATAAAAAGTAAAAATTAATGATATTTTTGTTACTGATTAGTAAAATATAGTCTGTTTAGAACAGTCTAAAGGGTTGCCTAACTAATGCTCTGATAGAACATGGCGTTCATGAAGTGTCTTATTCACCAAGCGGAATAAGGAACTTCGAATCGTTGAAGCTCTTAACCGTGAAGATGGTTACCTACAATATGCCTACTTCCGTTTCAAAATTACATTAATTACCACATGGTAGCACGTTCGCCCGGCAAGTGAGAGATCCTGGTTCGAGTCCCGGCGGAGCAAGTACTTTTTGTGATTCAATGTTTATTGAAAAAATTAAATAAGGCTATTGCCATTTATACAAATTTAATTAATGGAAACAAAAGTCGTTTTACAGGTATTTGGTCTTGCGATCATATGTTAGTTTAGTTATTTAAACGCATATGTGACAGATACGGCCAAATACAATATAATTGAATCGTAAAAAGTAAGGGCTCTGTGGTGTAATAATAGCAAATTCATCCGGCAAGTGAGAGATCCGGGTTCGAGTCCCGGCGGAGCAAGTAATTTTTGTGATGCAACTTTTGTAGAAAAAATTAAATAAGGCTATTACCATTTATACAAATAAAATTAATTAATATATATATATATAATATATAGTATATATATATATATATATACTTGAAACACAAAATTTATGTAAAACATATTAACACTTTTCAATATTTATACTACAACAGTTGTCACCCTGTATATGTAAAAAGATCAATTCCCAAAAGCTTGGTTACACGAGCAACCAAATTGTGCAGTGAGAGTGAAGATCTTAAAAATTACTTTAGTAACATATATGATGCTTTTTTACGAGGATATCCTGAGAAGCTATTGAAGGAAAAGCTACAGCTCAATGAAAGTAACCTTAATAATAGTTATGTCAAAAATAAATATTATGATGAGCCTAAATTAATAACACAACATCATCCTGTTCTCTACAAAATTAACAACATTTTTAAAGTAGCTTACAAAATTCTTCAAAATTCTCCACTGACAGACTCATTTCTAAAAAGTATTTCAAGTATTCCTCCTTTCTTAAAGGACAATATATCGAAACCAAAATTACCAGCTGATTCTGATGTGGAAACTAAATTTAAAGGAGCACATCCATATAATAAATCAAGATGCATGGTGTGAAATCAAATACAAGAGTAATAAAAATCCGAAAGTACATTTTACCAGCTTTCTCTTATTAGAAGTTAAATGCTTAATATATGATCAAACACTCCAATAAATGAAAATTTTTTTATTTCTTGAGGCCTTTCGTGCTCAAAGAACACATCGTCAGACCCACATAACTGAAACATAAGTTTTATTTCAGAAACAGAATTTATATCAGAAATATCAGAATTTCTAATATAGCTTCGTGACTAAAGTTAACTCAGGAGATTTGAAAATTTAATTCAAAAGAAATATTACGATTAGGTACTTGTTTTAATATGAAAATGAGTTTGAAGCTACGAGTAATATGAAGTCGAGTTATGAATCTTGATTAAATCTTAATACAAGGTTTGCAGATTTGTGTATGCATCACTTGAAATTGCCTGCTCATTATTATAATTTGTTACTCATGTTATGATTTAATTGTTGTATTATAACAAAAATATTTTTTTTTATTTGTAATTCCGCTGCATTTAATTTTGGTATGCAAGGAAACATAAGGGAAAATTGAGAAAATCCTTTACGCCTGCAATTGTAATTAACAAAATTAAACAATGCCATTATATTTCGTTATTTCAATAATATATATGAAAAAATATTAATTTACATAATATTTGCAAATTGCAAATTTATTGCAAATGTAATTAATAAATTTTACAGAATCGATCCAAAATGAGTCACCCTTAAAATAATATTACTACATATAGAAACTGTATAGGCTATACTACATTATCTATAGTATTTGCTCTATTTTTGTAATGGTAAACATGTTTATTTACAGTAACATATATTTGAATTGTCGGAATATTAGTGGAAAAACATGGTTTCACTCGGGTACAGTAATACTCAGTTGCAGGATAAACCGATACTCAGATTAGCCGTAGAAACTGTGAAATCCCGAGAAGCTGTATTATTAAAATTTACTCTATAAGTAAGTAAAATACGCACTAAAACTTTAAAAAAATATTATTGTTGTGATGACATAGCAATATAATGACTAGTTTGTTTGTAACTAAATTGTATTTAATTCTACACTATTTAATTAAAATTTACCTTATCAGGAACTCAGAGACTAAAAGCTCTTACCTGAAACATACATAGTATATTTTAGTAATTATATCATGACAGGTTAAAAGTAACTTCCAGTGTATGTTGTGGCCCCTAGAACTTATTTAATTGTGTTAATGTTAATATAAGCAAAAAATTAAGTAAATGAGATGTAATTAACAGAGCTTGTTATTTACTAAGCAGTGTATTGTAATGAGTGATTTCAACAAATGAGAGTTGACAGAGTCAGAATTATGAAATCTAAAAAGAGACATTATAAGATCCAAATCTTTGCTCTAATAAATAGGCATTTTAAAAATCCCTCCATTTTTAGAACCAGATTCATTAACTATTTTACATTTTTATATATTATATTGAAGTATATAATTCATTATATTCTAAAACTATAATATAATTTAAAACTGTTTATTATAAATGCCAATTATAGGGTGAAGTTATCCCAGGCAATATTAGAAAGTAATTTAATAGAATATTCAAGAAAGATGTATTTATAGCTTAATTGTAGTAAATAAATTTAAAAAAATAAATACCAGGTAAAGACTAAAAATCTTTAAGAATCTAACTTCCTTTCTAAATTCTATCTAGACACTTGTGTCAAACAATGCAAACTTCAAGTAATGGTAATGGACTAAGGCTATATAAGAAATGCACGTTTAAAAATATCAATGCGTTCAAACCTCAATTTCTCGTTGCTCCGTTATTAAAATAAAATTCATATGTTGTGAGAAAATTACTTTGGAAAATATCAAAATATTTGTAATTATTTTTATTTCTCTTAATTCTTTTATAATAAAACGACAAATTTTCATGTTATGTGCTAGAACTCTTTTTGATGTCTTTTAAATTTTATAGAAGACTGGGATACGGGCATATATAAATAAATGTTATGCATTATATTTTAATATCACATAAATAATTTGTGATTGGTGATGAAAAGATCCTAGACTCAAAGTAACGACAAATATCTTTAACAGGCGATCTTCAACATTTCCATGTATGTGAACATCTTAAAAAACTACATAAACAAGTTTTTTTTTTATAGTTTGTCCATCCTATTGATACAAATATCCGAAATACCTGGTTTTGTATCTAATGCGTCGCCGTCATTATTGTACGTTTTCGATCATATAAACTCTACTTTATGATGGGGATGGGCTGCGTTAATTTATAGTTCATTTTGTCTCAAAAATACCACCTTGAATGGGGTATTCACCACAACTATGGCAAATGGTACTTTCAGTTTCCTACGGTAAGCATTTACAATGAGAGTAAAATTATAGGGACTGCTAAAAATCAAGTGACACATAGAGTTTGCTTGTGAATTTCTCACCTTAGTGTAGAACACGCTTCATCATTTGTGACACAAATTAAGTGATCTCATTATGTTAATTTCATGATTTATGGTAAAGCCAAATACCCCGCTTAGGTGTAAATGTATTAATAAGGAATTATTCAGTATTTCTCGCGAAATAGCCTTGGTGACTACTCAGTACAGATACATAACTCAGAAACAATAGGCGTGAACATTTCCTAAAACACGTACACTTTTTAATTTCGGCCGTTGTCATTTCTTGTGATTTGTTTTAGTATCACTAATTAAGTTTTTTTTATTTACTTAGCTTCGATGTACTCTCCTTAAAAATGTAATAAAATATTAGTTAACGTAACAGGAGGAATTAATAAATATAATTTATATTAATGTGTATTGTCATCCCAAAAACAATGTTAGTATATTTCGTTCATTTCATTGATATTAATGAAAATAATAATTACTTTAGATAATAATATAAAAGATCTATTTGATGATGTATTTTTATTCTATTAATTAATATAATTAAATAATATTGAATAAGTTTTTGTATATTATAAGAGTGACAGTAAGATCTAAGCATCTTATTCTTCACTTGAATCAACTTGAATTGAGTCTTGTGCATATTTGTAAAGTTGAAAAATAATAAAAGGTAAGGTTAATTTCTTCTGTGAGCTAATCTGGCACGTTTTTGGCAAACATTCGGTATCGTACGACAGCAGATCAAGCCCTATGTGTTCTCAGCAGATGGGTTCATTATTCCCTTTATTTGGCACTATTTTCTTGTCTCCAAAACGCTTTTGGTTACTTTTTTATGTTAAAAAAATTGAGCGTCATGGGCTCATATTCTGCAAAGCATGTCAATTGAGGAGGTTCAAAATTGTATTTCTGCATGTCTCTCTTTCTACATGTTATAATATCATGTCTGATTTTTAGCTTGTATAAAAATTTGACTTAAATCAAAATTCAAGTATATTTTTATTGCCTAGTTGGTTGCCTAGAGCTTCCGTGCAGAGATACAGGCTGAGGTACAGAAATACAATTTTCCTAACAACAAAATATTAGGATTCGTTATAACTCAGCAGAACATTTCCGTCCTGGAGTATTGACTGGATTATTACAAAAAGCTTCTTTAATATAATACTTAATACCACCTATTGTCAAAATGGTACAAACAATTAAGACAATTTGTTATCTAAAGGCATGTAATTTATATAATGGTCAAATTTTTCTCACAAATCTAGTCAAATCCTAATCAAAAAAGAAAACAGTGAAGGGGCATAAAATATTCTGGTGTATTGATTGCTTCAGATCGTAAATGTGTGGACGTTGGCTGTTTATAGCCAGCATAAAATTGCCACTGACTGGTTTCTATGGTCTTGAGCAGACCGTACATAAAATCATATTCATCATACATGTATATAGATTTGTATACATATACATATGGCATAATAAAAGACAAACGATAATGATAAAAAGTGTCTTCAATAATAATATATTTTTGTATTTATACAAGGATGTGTTATTGAGGTCATATATGTGGAAAGGAGAAAACTATGGTGGATTTAATATAATTCATATGATGCAAAATTTAAATTATCATCAAAAATATTCTATGAAATTGGAAGCAAAATTCCACTTTTCATAATTATCTTACAAAAGTTTCGTGAAATTCCTTATATTAAAATAAGGAACGAGTACGCTACAAGGGTTTGCGTGACAGGTTACTCTCAGGTATCTTACAAAACTTCATGTCTATAACTACAAGTTTTAATAATTATCAGTTGTGCAAAAAGTTGGATACTAATAAGACTTAGACAGATATTTATATAGCCAAAGATTGAACTTACGGCAGACTATTGGTTTACGCGGAAGGCTTGCCGTTCTTCTAATAGCATCCTGAAACTTTACTTATATCTAAATGCAACAAAGGTTACCATTTTCCAATTTTAATATGAAGGTAGTAGAGATGGAGGTTCACACCAAATTCCAAACCTCATTTCGGCAGTTACACTCAACAATAAAATTGAATCAACCCTTTCCTTCTTATCTACACTATGTATAAAGTTGTTTAAAATTGCATAACATATGTAGAAAATGCATCGAATGGTGGAAATTTGCTAAGTTAAAATATGTTATGTTTAAATGGCCGAAATCTTCAAACGCCTTATTCGTTAAGACTACCAAACGAATTCATCTTAGGTGGTTAAATAATACACTAATAATGTATAAGACTTCCAATGGACAGACCTGTGCAATGATTGATGAATCTTTAGGAGACGAAGTGTGAGATGAAAGCTGGAAATTTTATTAGATAAGTACAGTAGTATTTTGTATTTTTTTCATAGTTCTATTTAAAATACAATTTAAAACTCCTATTATTGTGCAGTCCATCCGTATAAAAAATTTACTTTGTAAAATTATCAAAAAATAACATTTGTCATCATTCTTAAAACAATGCTTGAAAATAATTAAAAGATATGAATTAAGAATGATTGGAAACAACGTTTTTTCAATGCTGTCAAAGCAGTAATTTATGAACAAACAATTGTATTATTTAATATGATATAACTACTGAGCTTACAAAAACCTGACAAAACAGGCTTGTGTGCATATTAAACTATGTTTGCTGTAAGAGGAGGACCATAATCTGTGCAACCGCACAGCCTCTAACCACCAACCGTCATAACTCACAAGTTTGGGCGTTATTTACCGGTTATAGCCATGCATACCCTAACTTACTGTTGCTTCGATTTATTACTTCCTCTGAAATAAATTTTAATATTTTTTTGACTATTAACAGTAAACATTTATGGTTATATTACATTTTGTCATCGAATAAGTTACCAGATAACAAAAGAAATTTTACAACACGTAATAAATTCCATAGGACTATTTAAAACATTAGTTTTTAAATGTTAAAAGTGATTGCTATATATATATATATATATATATATATATATATATATATATAAATGTTAAAACCAAATTCGTCATCAAACTTGTAATCCTTAGATTGGACAACACAGTAATAATACAGTTAGATAAATTAGTGACACTAATACAAAAATTACTGAACCGCATAATTTACAAGAATTTATTTTGCAAATTAGTTTAGTAGACTATTTTAAAGAGGTTATGATTTTTATTTATTTCCTACTTAAACTGTTTATTAAATTCATAGATTTTTATATATATATATAGTTGTCTATCTATGAAATGTAGTTTTTTTACCTACGTAGTTCATTACAAATACCCTCGGAACTAATTAGACATTAAATGTTATACTAATCCATAATATAAACAAGGTATTTCAGCTTGTAGCAAATCCTTGTTACATAATTCACTATAGTCAAGCTTACAATCTTATCAGAGATTATATGATGCCTCTAAAAGTGTTTGATATAAATATACAATAGTAAATCTTTTAACACTTTTTGATAGATTTTTTTTAACATGTACATTTCGAATTCAACGAATTCATCATCAGGCACTTGTAGGTTAAGGTAAAAGAAGTAAATCTTTTCATTGCGTTTATACTATGCTATCGTTACCTCATCTGAGGAGTTTGAAAATGCAGCTGCATTGCAAACATTTACACTACAATATCAAGTATGTCTTTCAAAGAAGGCGTTTATTGTTACTAGTTCACTTTCGCTTTGGTGGTTTTCTTGCTCTCCTGTAACCAGGTTACAGAGGAAGTATGTAATTTCATTTTTAAATATTAGTATAAATTAACAATATACTAACAATCAGACTATTATCTTATAATTCTAATAACGTCATGATAGTATACACACATTCGTAGAAACACACACATCGATATTAATTTTATTAGTATTCAACATTTAAATAATAAAAGCAATACAAATAAAAAATATGTTTAGATATGTTACAATAATTAACCTAGACGAGACAATTCTTTTTCTCTTTGTAATTTTATATGCTCAATTGAAACAGTAAAGGTTCAATATATTCCATTTATAAAACTTAAATATCATTCAATGAATGTAACCTCAAGTCATAATTAGTTATTTAAAGAAGTAAAGAACGTGATATCATAAACTCAGTATCTTTATAACTAAGTTATATAACACAATTTACGATATGCAACATTATTCAGCATTAAAACATTGTTACGAGCTTTGCTACTCTCAAAGTATCACACTCCCCATACAATGATTACTAATTTCTTAACCCTAAAAAATTGTTCCTATGTCGAGAGAAGACATATTGCATTTTGCTCCGGAAACAATATTTGACTCCACTCCACTGATCCGATCAACATCATGAATTTTAAACTTTGGGGCATAAATAAACTTCGCAATCGTATTTTTTATGTAAGACTGTTTTATTGTAGAATTAGCCTTTAAGGTCTGATATTTTTTAAATGCGTGAATATTTTACGCAACCCTTAGCAAATGAATGATAGTCTTTTAAAGAGACAATATAAATAAAATATATATGAAGGCTTCCTTCACTATTAACATATGTGACATAATATGTCCTTTATGTCATACCCCTCAATGAGTAGAACACGAATCGAGCACTCATGGAGCTTACAGCGACCAATAACATATGCTATTTATGTCCTGTAATAAACGTACCACAGTATACATATAATAATATACATAATACAGTAATATACATATAAAGGATGTAAATTATATTTATGTTTGAAAATTATCAAAATTCACTGTCTCTCACTCTATTATTAATTCTTGTTATTGTATGAATAACCTACTTTTGTTTATTATTGTATAATATTCAAACATACTATGTAAACATAACTTGTTTACAATGTATTTATTGCTCTAGTTTCTCATTATTATGGTTACCCATAAACACAATTCAAAATATTTGCAAATGCTTAGTGAAATCACAACCACCATGCTCCATCATCGAACTCAGTGTTTCAACACAAAAAATTTATCTATATAGGTAATTCATTTTACGATATAACGTTCGGACTGACATACACAAAATAAAAATGTTCCATTCACACGAGTGATAGGCTTCACTATCGGTTAGTCAACCATCATTTCTTTGGCATAAATAAATTTAAGTTTACAATTTTTATTTCTTGATCGACTAAATAAATAACAATAAGTAAACACTAACTTTTATTAAGTTTTACTTAAAAGGAGTTTTACAACATAGGATTGTGTTTTTATATTTTAAATACGGATCTAACCTATTACTAAATAAAAGATTAATAGCGTACGGTACATCAATGCAACAAAAAAAAAACAGCATTTCAATTTCACATTTGACACTTCTGAGCAATAGTAGGATGATACATTTTTAGGAGTAGACGTGTAGAGTAAGATTAGGTATTTATTTCTTCATACAATACCTTAAATTTATTTTACTCATCCAATGGAAATTAAGTATAGTTTAAACAAGAATTATATCGAAGAGAACACTAAATATACAAAAATGCATTACCTTGCTATGTATCGACGTTAACAGGTATACAATATGTATTTAGATATGCTCAATAGGTTACGTTGTATAAATTAAAAATAAAATATTTGTAAATAAAACAAACCTCAGTACTTAGAAAATGTTTTATTGTGTTAACACAAAATCTACATACAGTAAAAAATAATAAGATAACAATTAAATTATATTACCCATTTGAAATTCCTTTGTTATTTTCAGTAACAAATATATCTGAATTTACTCTTATATAGTAGAAAATGTGTAACAAGACAATCTTAATCTGTACTAGCACAACCTCTAAACACCAACTTTAATAACTCACAAGATGGGGAATTATTTACCGGTTATAGCCATACATATCTCGTCTGATGCTTTGATTTTGTTATTACTTTAAACACATTTTAATATTTTGTCCTATTATTACAACAGAGATTAATGTTTTTGTGCCCAATATTAAGAAGAAAAGAAGAGTAATGGACAATAACCAAACCGATGTCATAGCATATTGTCATATAAATGTCTATATGATTCATGGACATTACATGTTAGAGCTATAATATAAGATGATTTGGTTAAAAATACGTATGACTATACCAGATTTAAGATTTGTAGATGTAGAGCCCAACAGTGGTTATAAATATTATTTCACCTGTTTTGGATATAAACAATTATATTTATATTCAAGTAATAGAAAACTTTAAATCTTGTAAAGCAAGTCTATTTAAATCTATAAAAATTCAAACAATACTAGGTTATTCACCTGACTGATTAACTATATTTCGAGGTTTTTGTAGCGGATCTATGTTATAAAACAAATGTTTATAAATTTTTCTAAATACATTAAATAATGGTTTGAATTTATCACATTGTCATCTGTAGTTAAAAGTATATATATATATATATATATACATATATATATATATATATATATATGTATATATATATATATATATATATATATAAAATATTACATTATATAACATAATATTATTGTTATTATATAATAATAATAATATTACTTTCAAAAGTATTATTATTAGTACACTCAAATAGATCGCAAACACATAATTGACCAGAACATAATTGAATTGCTGGGCCAAAATAGCTGGAACCATTTTCCACTTTTTTCTACTAGAACAATTTTAGCTCTCTTAAAAGATATTTATGATTAGTAATTTGAAAAAGTCATGTAAGTAAGGAATGTAAATAACGAATTTCATACGCCATCTAGTTTTCGTGAGTTTTAGTATCAAACACCCAATTATCTTTAAAAATTGGTGCATCATAATATTATAGTCTGCCCTTAATAATAAGGTTTGTTTCAGGCATAACATCAATATACTTTTTTTGTATTTATATTACATAGGATGGTGTTTTGGTTGGTTTGCTCGTCTTTGTTTTCCTTAGACTGGACGAAATTTTGGTTAAGTGAACTTCATGTTCGTTTCTAAATTCATATTCACTGATATATTCAACACATTGCTTGAAGTCTTGAATGTACAATGTAAATATATTCAGACTTAAAATAAGTTTGTCTCAAAATAAAACATTAGGATCCTTAATATCCTTTAGGCATTTTACTTAAAAAAATTACTAACATATCTACAAATTTCAAAACTGTTGTAATAAAATTAGTGGTTATTTCACTGAATATTCTGCATTAAATTACATTCTGAATCCACCAGCAATAATTAACAGGAAAACGTTAAATATTATATCAAGGATGCAACCTAAAATTATAATTTGACTGTAATTTAAAGGAAATATCGACTATTATTGTATACAAAATGTACGCAGTAGGTCTAGACCTAAAGTATATTTCACAAAATATTTACATTTCGTATTGTTCAGCATGTGGAGATAGGTTATGAACGAGAGATATGACTGTGCAAGTACCAGACACCACATACAATGCTGATTATTGCTTTGTCTCCAGACATTGTGCCTGTGTCACGAGAAGAAGTATTTTGGGAAAATCATTTACCTCCATTTGTACTGATCCGCTTAACATTTCCGTTGTGAGCATTTTAACCTTTCCTGCGTAGACAAACACTACGTGGAAACGTCTGTTTATGTATAACCAATGATTACTATTACATTAAACTCTAGGATTATTTTAATCTGATAAATTAAAAACATATTTTAGAAAAAAAGAAATACAGCTACTGTAACGCATGTTTTAGAGGTATTCTTCATTATTAACAGCGTTTGTGTGTTTAATTCATGCCGCATGACTTAATGTTTTACAAAAATCTTACTCATTAGGCCATTATTGGTTGGTAATAACAGTACTTCAGTATATCCGTCTAATGTGTATACATAGGAAAGGATTAAATAAAATGTCTGTAATGAAAATTAATAAAAATAATTACAAAACACAAAGTTATAATTTGTTATTGCTATTGTTGATCTATAAACCTTACAGTTTCGATAGTATGATTAAATATAATTTTCAATTATTTTTTTTAGCTGTTCAGAATTCGCTGTATGTTAACCGCCATATGAAAAACCCCCTAGGTCCTAATAATTTTTAGGATCTATTGTCAAAACAATATAGTTATGGTCTGCAGTAAATGAAAAAACTGTATAAAAATGCATTAAGTTAAAAAATACTTCAGAATACTTTGAAATTGAAAAACTCACACTTTTATAAAATAAACAATTATTGTATTTATCTTGTCTAATTTTTTTACTATAACTTTAAATGCTAGATAATCGTCACTAACGAATTTTATGATGTTTAACTATTGCCAATATATCAACTATTATAAAATATCTGTAAAATGTTTAATATACAATGTAAGGATGAAAAAATAAGAGATTTCACGTTGTGAGCCGGGACATACTGGTGTGCGTCAGCGCCCTTGACAGCCGACATATAACCATCCATAGCCGCATGTGTTACTTCTGTGTCGCTGACGTAGGGATTATTGCCTTACTCTCATCGTCTTGAACGTAACATTGTCGTGAACTCTGGTTTCTTTATAAATTTAAATTAAATACACAAATATACTGGTATATTAAAAATTTGCTTATAACATAGCACTAATAAAGATTATTGGTGAAGAATTTATTTACAGAGAGTCAAAAAATCTTCTGTGGCTGATAGTACTCATTTTTTAATCAAAAATTGTCTTAATCATAGGTCGAGACATGTCACGTTTTAGCCGCTAGCTGCCATTTTGTATTTGCAATATAATTATTATCTCAAAAACAGGTAAAACTAAAGGAACCAAATTTAGCACAAATAAATATTAGGTACTAATACGCAAGAGGAAAGTTTTTAAATAACAATTTCATTTTTTTAATATTTAAAAATTGCCTCTGTTCAAAATATTTAAATAGAATTTACGAAAATAGCAAGTATAGTTATAAAAATATATCAGTCACGAACTATATGAACTAGGACGACCTTCAGTAAATTAGGTTATGTATTTAATTCGAACGTAAACAATTTAATACATGTATACTATTTAATCGTATGTAGAAGAAGCGAAAGCATTTTTTTAAATCATATATACATATGGTAATGGTAGCGCATTCACCCGGCAAGTGAGAGATCCGGGTTCGAGTTCCGGCGGAGCAAGTACTTTTTGTGATTCAATGTTCATTGAAATTAAATTAGGCTATTGCCACTTATACAAATCTAATGGTAAATAAAAGTCAGTTGACAGGTATTTGGTCTTCTGATCATATGTTAGTTTGGTTATTTAAACACATATGTGAAAGAAACGGCCAAATACTAAATAACTGAATCGTAAAAAGTGAGGGCTCTGTGGTGTAATGGTAGCACATTCACCCGGCAAGTGAGAGATCCGGGTTCGAGTCCCGGCGGAGCAAGTACTTTTTGTGATTCAATGTTTATTGAAATTATATACATATATATAATATATATATATGTGTGTGTGTGTGTGTGTGTGTGTGTGTGTGTGTGTGTGTGTGTATGTGTGTGTGTGTGTGTGTGTGTGTGTGTGTGTGTGTGTGTGTGTGTGTGTGTGTGTGTGTGTGTGTGTGTGTGTGTGTGTGTGTGTGTGTGTGTGTGTGTGTGTGTGTGTGTATGTATATATATACGATTTAACTGTAAAATTTGTTTTTTTAGAACAACTCAACAATTAATTAGTTCTTCAATATGTCTAGTCGAAATTTTACAATATTAATAAAAAAAGTAACATTATGTTCTCAACTAATATTTTCTAAATTATAGACAACATTGTATATTCAATATTGAAACAATGTAGATCGCAGAAATAAATGTAGTCTGTGCGCAACCCAAGAATAAAATAACATGTTGCATTGGCTGCCCTACAAAAGCCAATATGTATAAGCATACAATATGTACAATGTATAAGCTAGAGCATTTAATTTTGCTTTACAATTGGGAAGTCAAACTATTGAAATAAATCTAATTTATTAACTTTTATTTGGATGAAAACAAATATATATATATATATATATATACATATATATATATATATATATATATATATATATATATATATATATATATATATATTTATATTATAGATGCGATATAAATTAATAAACTTTTTATATGTTAGTGAAAACACTAGACTATAAATTATGCCCGAAAATTTATTTATACATAAAACTCACTTAGATCTATGATGCTCACAATTTAAAAATTAGCAAATCATGAGTGAATATTCTAAAACTGGTACTATGGATACTCTCGATAGCAACGGTTAATAGCAAAATAAATAAATATTTTTTTTAAACTGAATATATTCATAAAACATTTTTACATGTGTTAATAACATGTATTCAAATTATCTAAACATTATGGTATGGGAAATACAATGTATATTTATATTATATAATAAACAAAAAATGGACAGATTTAAGAGATTTAGTCTATTTTATCATGTTGAGTACCGACAGGTAAACTGCATCAATTTCAGAATCGTTAGTCTTATTGTATCTTATATATTGTATCAGTATATAACATGTTCATACGTCAAAACTTTTAACTCGGTTTCCTTTACATATTTATGTTGAAACGCTTTGAAATGTCTCCATCCCTTCAAGTATTAAGGGTTTGATAAAGCTCAGCCAACAATATATAATGACATTATAATTAATACTGTAAATAAAAAAAATATATGGAGTGTTAAATATTTATCCAACATAAACCATTCGAAGCAATCTACTGTAATCTTTCTATGGCAAAGTGTGGCACTTATTTTACATTATATTAAAATATCCTTGTTTAAACATAAAACTGTAGGAACAAACACTTTTATTATCTACGTACACAAATATGGATGTAAACATTATTGCAGAAGATAAGTTAAGATACTATTTCTTAACAGTTAAAAAATGCAACAACTACGTGTATTTTAAGCAATAGGACTATTATTTAATGAAAAATATTTTCAGATATCTAAATAAATATATTTGTGGTTAATTAGGATTTTAAAGAATATTCTAAATTAATTGTAGCTGTTAAAAGCTTACAGGTTCAGATAGGGGAGAATTGCTTACTGCGTATATTTGAGATTCTTTATTAATGTTATGGTTTGGCTAGACAGTGGTAAATTGTATAAACCTACACCGGAAGACATAAGTAAAATTAGAAATAGACTTCGTGGTTATATTTCTTAGATTAATATATTATGACATTATTGTGGAAAATATCGGTAAAGTACATTTTTAAATTTAGTTTCTCTATCGATATGGTATGTTATGATTGTATGATTATATAACATATTTATTTAAGCAAATATTTTAAAAAGCACGATCTTTTAAAAATAAAATTATCGCATTTATATTTTCAAAGGCATCCCAGCTTATAACAGGCTATAACGTATCCTAACCCACTAACTTTCCCTATTGTACTTTACTTGTAAATACCGTTGACAAAAAATACTTTTCTTTAAAAAAATTTAACAAATTAATTTCCTTGTCTGACGTCATTCACAGGCGTATAGAAATAAAACTGATCAAGATACGAACTATGATCTTGAAGACGCTAATTTCCTTACATCGTTAAGGTAAACAGTATGAGAGACTATCACAAGGACAAGATTGGTAAGAATAAAAACAAATAAAGTTGATATAAGAATACTCTATTACTATTATAAACAATATAATAAACCTCCGTCGATTGCTCCTCCAAGTCAAGAGATATACTTGGCAGTGATAGTAATTTTACTTATTGTTTTTATACAATATTTTACCCGCAGATCAATTAATGAGTGGAAATTTGGGAAAATTTTTGGAAGAGTTGCCGCACAAATGCCATCTTTAGAATATTTTAATATGTATTAGTAATTCGACTCAAAACAATAACAATTAAAATAGGTTTACGCACAAAGTACATACATTCCTTTGTAACCTGGTAGCAGGAAGGTAAACAAAACTGCTAAAGCGAAATGTACTTGTATGAACCAGTAAAAAATAAACGTCTCATGTAAAAGACACACTTTTACAATGTAGATGTAGTGTAAACGTTTGCTGCACAGCTAGAATTGTCCGACTACTAAACTGAGATAGCGTTATTATCAGGTAAACACAGTCACAAGATCCCTCATAAAACGTATCGTAAATTATGTAACTTTTATTTGCTACAAGCAAGATAAAATGTGCAACCGGTATGTGTATACATTTATTTAATCTGTTCCAACAAAATATAATGTTTATTTTGTGAAAGTGTTTATTTAAAAATCAACAACTTAATGAATATTATAAAAATATATTTCATTGACTGCGTTAAAACTGTTATTATCACAAAAAACATCGTTACAGAATTTGACTATAACATTGAAATTCTCTTTTATTCACTGCATTCTTATAAGAAAATATATTCTTCTCGAGACGTATAAAACCGAATAGAAACGTAGAGAAATAGACGTTAAGAAACTTCCAATATAGAAAAAAACTGTTGTAATTAAGCTCATCCTTGAAACAAAAGTGCTCCTAAATTACCAGCCGCAGCAGATGCTTTCTTGTACTACTTGTTAGCTGGTGGTTGGCGCCTTTCCTACTTGACATAAATTTGATATATGACTTCATCACTCATATCTTTGTTTTCTTACTCAGGCCTAACATCTGTAAATCGCCATTTTTACATTCTTTATTTTTGAATATTTGAAACATTGCAACTAACAATGATATTCAGACAGCATTATTAATCATATCAATTTGCATTTATCAAAACATTTATTTTAACCCGTATCAGCCAAGTAATAAAGAAAGAAATAAAAACACCTCTTTGCGATCACACGAGTTATTCCTGTGCCCATATGATAAAATGGGCTGTTAGGGCAAAATTAATAAATGCTTTAATATATTTAAAAACAATTAAACTGAGAACAAAAATAAATATTGTGCAACTAGATTTTGTCCTCTTCAACGGAATAAAAAACATTTCGTAATAAAAGACACAAAACGAATTGAAAAAGGGAATCAAAGTAGTATATATGACCACTAACATCATGCCAATACTTTGCCGATATTTGCACTTAATTTAAAAGTAAAACCAGTAAAAGTGTGTTTTAATAAAATTATAATGTACTGGAAAACATATTATCCATTACTCATTAGTAATAACATTGGAAAGTAGAGATAAGGAAATTACAGCCAGAATTCGGTGTTAATTACCTCATTTATAAGAATTCGTGGAGTGGGTAAAGTCAACTGTAGATCACGAAGTAAAAAACAATAATAGCAGAACAAACCTGGAATTCTACTATTCACCAGTCTTGTTCCCTAGATATTTGTCAATACACGCATTTTGTATCGTATGGTAGTTGAAAAAAATGCAATAGTTTAAATTTAGGAGACCTAATATGTGATACAATCTTACTAACATCTCTCTTTTATAAATCAAGGAATGCTGTGAGGTCTCCTAAAATGATTAGCATTTGATCCTGTATAACACTGTGTTCAGAAAAACGCTTGTAAAAAATTAAACTAAAATAAACTATGGAAAATTCAATTAAAAATAATAAACGAATTAAATTTCGTTATCAAACAAGTATAGTTAACTTATCTTAGGGCATTAATTATCTTTTCATAAAAATACACACTTAAAAATTTACGTATATGTGGGCTATGCCAATCGATGTAACTCACCACCAGGCGGTGCTGCAATTTATAAAAGTTATCAAAGCACCTGCACATTACAAACTGCAATGACAAGACAGCTAGGTATATTAAATAGCCAAACACTATTTGAAGACGCTATGTTGTTATGTATATTTGTCTTTATTAATGAAGTACATGTACGTGTACAATGGTTATAAACATACACTTTTGACAGATGTGCTTGATCGTGGCAACATGGTAAACTCTACATCGGTGTTGGAAATATAATTTACTTCAACCCGAAGTGCTCATACACGGGCAAAGCTTACTAAAGGAGTGCGAAACCGCGGGAAATAGCTGGTATTACAATAAATATTATTCCAAACTTAGTGTCTTTATTGATTGCTATTTTAGAAATAGGAAACTATAAAATTTATTTTCAATCCAATAATTCATTACTTATAATAAAACTTCATATATACTTTAATTGTATGTTTACAAAGAGTTAAAACATGTTTCTAACATAAAAGTTAGTTTTAGCATGTATACCATGATACACAGATCCCTACTTCATAAGAAACGTAATAGATGTTTAATTTTACTAATTATTTAGGTTGAGTTTAGTCTTTGGTAAACACGCTGTCACAATAAAAAAAGTATTTGGTATGTGATGAATTATCATTTGTGTTCTAAATAAATAAAGACGTATAATTCTTCAAATGGCCTATTTTATATAATGATGATTTTATCAATATTATTTGTTTTTTAAGACCTTATTGTTTATAATTTAAGAATTTCATACAACAACTTAGACTATACACACTTAACACTAATACGTCAAGATATTACTATGCAACAGTTACAATAAATGCAGAAAATGTAATTGGAGAAGAATGAGGTTAACGAAACCATTTGTTGAGAACACAAGGGCCTAGGTTAGCTCATGTTCAATACAAATTTTATGAGAAGTCATATTTAGAAGTATTTTAAATCAAATTTTTCTTCTATTTATTAACTTGGGTACTTTTATTTCATTCAAATTAAAAAGAGTATATAACAAAAATTAATTTATAAAATGTCAATTCACAAATTAGATGCTTACATATAATTTTTACCGTTGATTTAATCCTAAGGAATCACCTGTTTTTATTCACCGTTATTCTGTATACACATATTAAATTAAACACATATTTCATTTTACAAAAATCGCTATAATAAAAGCCGAAGTATATTTCTGGGTATAGTAGGTATTATTTTCATTTCATTTTTAACAATAACATGTTTTATATCTGTTAACTGTCTACAGCACAAAAGTTATAGCATATAAAATTGTGCAATATGAATGGCCACAAGATATATATTTTAGCGAGTAATTTATGTACTTTCCTTAGTTAAAAGGCTCAGAAAGTTTTCGAATTCAAACATTAATCTTCAAACTCGAGAAACTATCTATCACATATTCCCTGTCAGCTCTGCGACAGGCTTTCCTTTATTTAAAATAAAAAATTTCGATCATTCCTAAAGTTTAATAAATCATTTTGACTGTTATACGCTATTTCCCCATATATTTTAGTCTATTGCAAATTTAATGTTAGTTATTTTACGATTTAGGTAAATAGGCCAATTGGTATTTAGAAAACACTACACAAAAAGACTAGAACATATAACAGGTATTTTGAATTTTCCTACAGCATTAGAGGACATAGTATTGACTATTCTCATTTACCATATTGATATTAAAGAATATTGCGGCTTATACTCCAACCATATTACCTAGTGTCATATATTGTGTTTTTATTGTGTGCAACTTATCTCGCGAGGACAAATATTTTCATTTTTGCATAGTTTTAATTCCGAGAATACTTTAAAATCACTTTTGACTCAGATATATTACTTAAATTCTTATTTTAATGACTTTTGTTATCTTAAAAGAAATAAAAAATTATTTATTTATAAAAATATTAATTTCAAATTTTATTCACGTGCCTAAGATGAAATTTTTGTTCCTAACTTTCGTTTGTACTAAAAAATAGATAACTGTACAATTTTGTAGTGTTAGTTAAACATTAAAATCTAATTAATTAGGTACTTCATCAAAAATTATTAACTAATAACTTTTCGAAAGAAATTGGTTGATATTATGCTTTACAAAAAGCAAAATCACTCGAGTACCTTTCTATTTCTATCTCTTCCAGGATAAATAAGCGTAATCAGTGCTGAACTGAACCTTAATAATGATGGATTCGAACAGTTCTACACAGCTACAGTAGGAACGGTTGAGTCGATTTTAATATTGAATATTGCTCCAGTTTAACTTCCATTTATTGGAGCGTCTGGTATCTGACACTGTCTCAGACTTCACCCCTGAAATCTGGAGTTAACGTTCGTTTGAAAAAAATACGAAAACTACGATGAGAAAGAAACTAAAAACGAAGCCAATTTCTTTTAAATATTGGAGACACCTGTGATTCTGTCCGATTATTGTAAAATAATGTTTTATACTGCAAAGAGATCATTGTACAATTTAGGAGTGAAATAGCAAAATAAGCTATTACTTACTATTTTGGATGGTAAGTAATGTTTTAAACATACTTGGAAGAGTATAAAATGTTTATATATTTTATTCCTTTAGGAAGAGAGTTCAGAATTTGGGCACTAATTTATGATAGCAGATGGTATGGAAACGTATTCTGTGCTACCCGGGATAGTTGAGTCATGTTAGCGTACATTCCTCCTAATTGGCAGTAATTGGATTGTGAGTCATGTATTGTACAAGGTATATATAACGCTAACACACCTGGTTAAAAAATAATATTGAAGGAAACAGCATTTCATTGTGGGTATCAAGAATATGTTTTATGAAAACATTTTTGTTTGTTTAAAAGAATATATATACATAGTACTTTGTAAAAAGACAAAATTAATAATACGTATTTGGCCTGTACAGTAAATTCCGAATATTATGTTTTGCCTGGCTTTTTTTGTTTAAATATAAATTTTCTAGTCACATACTATTATTTGAAAAATTTCAATCTACCCTCAACAATTATTACTTTAGTTTCAAGCATAACAATATTATCCTTTAGTAGCTATATTACAGAGGATGGTGCTTTGGGTTGCTCTGCACGTAATTCTTTCTCGATACTGGACGGAATTTCTCTTAAGCGAATATCATTATCGTTTCTCAAGTCATACACACACACACACACACACACACACACACACACATATATATATATATATATATATATATATATATATTCGGCTTAGTGCTTGAAGTGTTGGAAAGATAATTAGAATATATTCATATTCAAGAAGTGCATTGAGGCACTCTATTTCTAAAGTTAATCAAAAATAAAACCTTGTGATCTTTCTTATAACTCTTGGTCCTTTTCTTTAATCAACATAATTATAAAACATGTCACTTGTGGCAATACTTTTAAAACTGAAATAGTACGAAAAACGGTTATCTTAGTAAATATCCTGCGTGATTTAACATTATAAATCAACATAATACCACAAAAATTGTTATTGTAACTTTAGCTATTATTTAATGTACGCAACCTAAAATTGAATTAGATAAGTATTGAAATAAAATAGGTATGATAATCTTATAGAACATATACATAGTAAGGCTACAACTAAAACATTTTCACATCTTGATGACGTTTTCCATTGTTCAGCAGTAGAAGATAAATTAAGAGCTAGACATGTGACTGTGCAAGTATTAGACACCACACACAATGCTGATTAATTGCTTTTGGCTGCACACAATGTGCCTCTGTTAGGAGAAGAAATATTGAATTGTGCTCCGGAAACATCAATTAGCTCCATTCATACTAATCCGATCAACTTCAATCGTATTAATGTTTCCTCCATTTATTGTAAGTAGAACAATCTTTTAATAGCCTATACGTTTATATTACTTAAAACAATTAATAATTTTTAAAGTGAGAAATTAAGTAACTGTAACATGTTTCTAGAACCATTGTTCACCGTAAAAAACAGGTTGTACTTCCTTCATACCGAATAACTTAATATTTTAATGTAGAACAAGGAAAGGATCGCAGATTATTCTTATAAAAATTCATTATTACATTAAAGTTCACTAATAACGATGCATCAGTGTATGTGAACGTTATGTATACAGAGGCTTATATAGAATTTATTTAATAATAATAACCAAAAAGAAAATTTAGAAAACCCAAAGTTTTAATTTTTAAAATCGCTTATGTTTATTCACAGAAGTATTTTTAAGCTGCTCAAAATTCCTGTATGTTATCGCTTATAGGGAAGAAACATCTAACAACCCAATCTTTATTAGGATTTATTGTCACAAGAATACAATTACGGTCTCCTATAAGTGAAAAAATCTCAAAATGCAATTTTAATCCATAAAACACGCATGCATAAGAAAAATTTGAAAATGTTTTACTTGCAATAAATGCAACAAATATGGCAATATTTTTGTACAATTCTATTTTATGATTTCCTTTACTATCAAATTTCAAAAAATTTTAATAACGTTATAATATTGCCAACATATAATATACCATAAAACAATCGTATGAAGTAGAATTTAATATTCAATGTAGGGGTGAAAAAGAATAAAACTATAAGAGATTTCACGTTGTGAGCTGTAAGTCTGTGTCAGCGTCCGTGACAGCCGACATCACACATCATCCTCAGCCGCATGTGTTACTGTGTCGTTGTCGTAGGGATTGCCTTACTCCCGTCGTCTTATCCTTAGAACATAATATATTGCACTACAAATTAATATCGTGGAGTTTTGTTTATTTGTAAATTCAAATGAAATGCTTAGAGCTATATACAGATTATCTAGAATTAATGGCACTTAAAGATATAGTTGAAAATCACCATAAGCAACTTTAAAAAGAAAATTTTAAAGAAGTTTCCTATTAGTTCGTGCTAATATTTTGATGTTAAAACACGATGTAAATGTATGTAGATAAAAATACATAATTTAGTCGCCTTCGCAACAAGAAAACTATTTTGTCCTGTTCCTTCATAGAAGCAATATTTTAAGTTAGTTGAATTAATGTTAATCTATTCATCTAGTTTTAAATGTACTTAACTTTAATTTATCATGACTTATAAATTTAAGAGGAAACTTTAAATAGAAAAAACAAGAAAGTTGTGTGTTAACTACGACAAATTACAAACTCTGTAGCTATTGGTTCCATGAAAACTAAAGAAACGATATAAGGACCCACCTATTCAAAATGATTGGTTTTATTTTTTACGATTTTACGGAAATTTTTAGCTAAGGGAAAGGTTTCAATTAAGAACATTTTCAGATGACTAAGTAAATATATTTGTTATAAACTAGCAAATTTTTATGGAATTTTGTACGTTTATTGTAGCTGTTTAAGTTTGATATGCTCACAGGTACAGATAAGTAATATTTCGTAACGGTTTATAATTGTTATACTTTGATGAATTTTAGACAGTAACTGACCAGTGATAAATTACTTAAAACCAACATCTGGGGACATAAGTTATATTTTAAATGTATTTCGTCGTTGTATTTCTTAGTTAAAATTTTTTAACATTATTATTTTAATAAATTGGGATTAAAATTTTAAGAGCACGTAAACAATTAAACAACTAAACTATTTTAATTTTCTAAATTAACTGTAGCAATCTGACTAACTAACATTTTCAGGTAAGTAATATTTTTTAACGTTTTATGTTTTAAATATTAGCTTAAATTTTACACCTGAGGACACAATTAACATTTATCATAATAACAATTAATTTAACAGTAGACGTCTTTGGTCTCTTAAAATTAAATAAAAGAAAATTTAGTTAAAAAATGATAAGGTAAAGTTTGAAGACAAGTATTATCCCGATTAAATTGGTATTTTAGAACTTTATGGAAATTATATAATATTATGAAATAATAATGCATGAATATTTAACAAGTAAATTAAAAGAATCGAACAATTGTATTTTTCAAAGTATATCATATTTTAACGGGCTAAATGTATTCTTTTTGTGATAAAAGACAAAGTTATTAATTAAGTTACTGTCAATTATCATAGAACGTTGAAATAGTTCAGAACTTACAAAATTTAAGTTTTATCAATTAGCTGCGCATCAATAAAGCAAATTATGAACTTCAAGATGCTAATTGATTTACACTGGTAATATATTACCGGCCTTTACCGTGGTTGAAATAAAGTATGAAATATTGGAATTAAAACAGGACTGACAAGAATATATATATATATATATATATATATATATATATATATATATATATACATTTACTTGGTACAATTATACCGTTTACTCTCAAAGTAAATACTTCCTTTGTTTTTTGGTTGCAATAGAGCAAAAGTAACCAATAAAGGAAAGTGACACAGTAACAATAACGCCTCCTGTTAAATAAATAGTTTATACTATAGAAGTTTCCTAAACGTTGGCAGTATTGTTCTGAATTATCTAACTTCTCAGACCATTTAGCTATAGTAACAGTAAACACGGTGACAAGATCCTGGATTCAAACTGTGTTGTAAAGCATGTAATATTTTCTTGCTACGAACATGATAAAATGCTACAACCAGTCTGTATACACGTATAGAGATTCAACGCAATGCTTATACTGTGTACTTTTTATTGTTGAAAATAACTGAAAAATGAAAAATTTTTATTTCATTCTGCTTAAAAATGATTACGATATTTAAATCTAAATTTATGTTACCTTTTTTTCATTTAAGGGGGGTCGGCATGTCCTATCTTCCCTATGCAAAATACCATATCTTTAGGTACACATATCTCAATAACCAATAAAGATATCCAGTTAATTATTTTTTTGTTGTGTTCCCCACACCTTAATCTTTAATTAGAGCGATTGGTTTTTAATTTCTCAAAATGTTTTCCCAAAAAAATCTTTTTTTTAATTAGTCATTAAATATTTGCGGATGTTATTTGTATATTTTTTTAATGACAAATTTAAAAATAGGAATATCATAAAACCCATCGCTTAAAACAAAGATATAAGTGTGGGGAACACAACAAAAAAAGAATTAACTGGATATCTTTAGTAGTTTTTGATATATGTGTACCTAAATGTAAAAAAATCTACTTTTCGGAAAACGCCAAAAAAACCAACTTTATTATGAAAAACGGAAAAAACCTACCTTAGTGCATGCCTGCTCCATAGGAAGGGTTGTCAGGGTCTTCCATATCTTCATAAACATCTTCTAACCTCTTATTGGCAATGCTGAGCTGTTTACGGCACCGTTTTTTCAATTTCTTGCATAGCTTTATCCGATTTTTTTATCCGCACCTCGTCAAGCTCCTTCATGACACGGATGCAGTTTGACCCAGGATTGATTCCAAGTTTGTGTAAAAATTTTACACTTTATAATATTACCACGGTTGTAAGTAGCTATTGCTTCACACACTCCTAGTTCCAAGGTATTCTTCATTACAAAAACTGCTTTAGGAACCCGAGACCAGATGACCACTGTTTCAGGGATTTCGCTAGGATTCTGCGTGCCCCCGTGCAGACACTTACGCAGCAGATGCTCTTGAGAGAGATCCCTGAAAATAGGCTTTATTTCATCCATAACAATTGGAGGCAGATGGGTGTGGTCCTTATGATTGTATGGTTTTTTTCCTCAGCTATAGCTTTCTTGAATTTGCACCATGTATCAGGGTCCATTGGGGCATAGTGCATGAGCAGGTTCAGCGTTAGATGAAACAAGATGAAAGTAAGTCGCCCAGACTGCTGCTTTCATTTTCTGCAAACTATCTGTATTCCTCATAATTGCCAGACCATAATATGTCTGTATTTCATCTATAACAGAGTTAGTCAAGCGACCACGGCCTCCTATCTTTTTTACCATCGGAAAGATCTTTTTTCCCTATTTTAGTCTTTAGAGTTCGGAGCCTGGTGCCCATACGTTTTCTAACATGAGCTATACACTCTAACTTTTCTGTTACATACTCTGGGCCATAAGGGGCTTCCTTTTGAATGGTTGGGAATGCAGCACTGTCGCCGTCACCTAAGTAATATCTGTATTTGATACCCCTAGTAGCCTCTGATTTCCTGAACATGTCAACAACACCGGCCACCTCCATTCCACCACTTGTCCCGGCATAGTTAGCAGCACAATTACCTTCATGTTGTTGATTTAGTCTGTTTTTGCACCTACAAAATCTGCTAAATACCCTAAACATCTACTACTTTCCCGGTATTAGCGGCAATAGCAGTAATAACACCGTTTTGTGAGACATGGCCGCGGCGCTGCCAGGTTCCGTCAAAAATACCAGTTATATTCATATCGCCATCATTTTCAACCACAGCTTCTGTGGCTGCTTGTTTCATTTCTTCTTCACAAATTTCTTTTGCTGTTGCTGCAAGGGTTTTGTTGTATACCTTGAAAGAAGGAGGCTTTGGTAAGTTCATAACTAAACAAATGTCTTCGCTGCCTGCTCCCCTTCCCAATACAGCGAAAAGCATAAACTGCTCGAACATTTTACTTCTGATCTACGGTTTCCTAATTTTTCACTGTTACTAGATGATACAGAAAATCCACACTCATTACACTTTATTTCAATTGTCACAGATAGGCCTACTCTCTGTTACTTGTTTGAAGTGAAAGTGAACCATTGCATTGAGAAGCAAACCGCTATGTCTAAAAGCAACTTCTCAAAACTCAGCAAGTTTTACAATATCATTACTACACAATTGTTACTCATACTTATGTATTGCTCATACTCATCTAAACTACTAACTAACTTTTTCCCTGATGTACTCTGTTTATTTAGATTACAAATCATCACTTGGTCCAGGAGTAGGCGTAAGTTCAGTGACATTGGAGCTAACACTAGGCCTAGCAGAAGTATCACCACCACTTCCATTGTTTGTCTTCCAAGCTGGTACCCCCACTGAATAAACTTTTACGTTTTTTAAATGTCTTACTAGGTACTGCGAGGCATTTCCAATAAAAATATAAACTACAACCACTTTCAATAACTTTGGTAACTAAATTTCACCATTGAAGCATAAACAATCACTGTCACAACATTACAAACACAAACATAACCAACAAGTCAGACAAACAATAAACAGAACATCTGACTGACACAACCAAAGTGTATCACGTGATGAAGTGTTGCCAACACAGCTATAATAACAAAAAAAATCTTTCGTAACAGTTTTAGAGTGAGTACTATATTGAAGCCCAGTCGGCGTGGTGGAGCCACGAAAAAACTACGGTGCATACTGTAATAAAATGTCTCATAAAAAAATAAATATAATAATAATAACAGTAATTTTGGTATTAAATTAAAAGCTAAAAAGTAGAGGAATTTAGATAGCTAAAAATCTAAAAATCGATAATTTTGACGAAAATTCGTTCCGACCCCCAATAAAAATGAAAATTCATTTGATCCACTGCGTTACTATATAAAAATATGGTCTTCTAGAAACAGAATAAATATGTTTAAATCAATTATTTGAAAGTCATATTAACGCAAATGAACAATATTAAAACACTGAAGTCACCAAACTTATTCATGTAACAAAAGTTGCTCCCACTTTGTCAGTAACAGCAGAAGCTCTCACTGTACTACTTGTTAGCGGGCGGATGGAGCTCTGCACACTTCACATCAGTTGATAAATGGCTCCATCACTCATCTCTTTGTTTCCTTACACTGGCCTTAGAATTGCCAACGTTTAGCGTTATTTAAATGTTGTTTGTTATTGAGTACTACAAACGTCGCAACGAAAAATTATGTTCATACATACTCTTGGATGATATAAATAAGCATTTATTGAATTGTGGCAGAATTTAAGTTACACAGTCTCATATTTCTACTAGGACAAATCTGGAAATTATTTTGTACCTACATCATCCCAGATAGTAAAAGAAAGAATTAAACAATCTATTTCAAATAAACACTAATCCCAGTGCCCATGTGGATAAAATGGGCCCGTACGGGTTAAGTTATATAACGGTTCAACATTTTTAACAGATGAAATATTCACAAAATGAAATTTTCTTGAAACTAGGACGTTCCGCTTCAGTAGAATGAATATTTTTCTTGTCTAAAGACTAAACAAAATCAAAGCATAGAATCATGGTGCATATCAGTACCGATGTCATAAGAATGCCTTGCTAATCTTAGCTGTTATTTGTAAAAATAAAAAAAAAATTATTATGAACTACTGGAAACTAATCATTTATTACTCAATAATGTAAACATAGGATGGATTTAGGTTTAATTTCCTTAATTAATTACAATTTACTTAAAATAAATGGATGTTGGGGTGGATACTATATATAGAGTATTAAAACGCAAAGGTCAAGAATGATACTTTAAAAATAGTACTTGCTGCTGTTCACTAGTCTAGCTGATCAGACATTTGTCAATACACATATGTGGCATTGTGTAGCAGGTGAGATATTTCCTCAGTTAATGAGACCGAATATGACTAGATAGCTTGCCATGAACTCGTTTTGTAAATCAAACATTGTTAAGAGGTTTGCTAGAACCCTTAACATTTGAACATTTAATTCACTTCATCGAGAGAAAATCTTTTAGAAACCAATGAAAGTATGCCATATAAAATTTATTTCAAAATAATAGAAAATTTTACTATCATTAACAAAGTAGTCCAGGAACCCTATCTATATAAAAATAAAACCCTGCGTGAATATATATAATTAATTTTTATACCAAAGAAGCATCTCCCTCTTGATTTATTTTCAGAGTAGGATAAGAAACTATAAATTGATCTTTAATCCAAATAATCATTACATGTTAAAACTTTTCATAAACACATTAATTATGTGTAGACGAGGATTTAAGATGTTTCTAAACAAATACAGTATACGATTTTTCAAGATATACCATTCTCGAAAATTTGGAAAATACTGTCTCTTGTAATAACAGTTAAAAATGTTACAAGTTTTTTGGTGGTAGCATTAGGTCTTTAATTAATTTACTGCTTGATAAAAAGTATTAGAATATGTGGCAGTTGATGGGTTTGTAATACGTGTATTAAATAAATATCGACGTATAAGTCTTCAAACTGGCCTGTTTTTAATATGCGTGAAACAACATTATTTGCTTCACAACGAATAAAACCTTGATAATTTTTTAAAGTGTATTTTAAGACCTCATACACTAACCTAAACTATACACAACTAACACTAGTGCTTTCTAATATTACCATACGAAAAGTAATAAAATAGAAGAAAGCTTATAGAGGATAGCAAAATAGAGTAACAGAAAGAGGATAATTAAACTATTCGTTCATAATAAGTAAAAAAAATGCTGACTTTATCCAAATTTCCTTTTTAATATTGAAGCTATTATTTTGATTTGCCTTTGAAAAATTATAACATTAATAGCAAGTACCGCGTATTATAATAGATTTAATTGGTGAATAAAACATGTTAATAACGGTATTGTATTTTAATTTTGTTACTACTAATGTAATTATATTTTAATAAAAGCTAGTAACGAACATCCTATCGGACTGCTTACTAGAGATAAAATGGGGCAGATAGAGTGTAAGGCTCCAAGAGCGAAAACGTAAAGTCACAACTAACACAGCGTCTACTTTTAGTAGTTTGTAATGGCTACTTCATCATGATTCGTTTCACATCACTCATAGAGGGAGAAATATTGAAAAATCTACACCTCCAACATAATAAATTAGATACAATAATGACAATATGGGTGGCTACAAGAGGCGTAGGAACCCTGTTAATTTTAGATATATTCTAAAATTTATGAAGGGCAATCGAAAAATTTAAGGTTGTACGTGATCAAATAATTCGTTGAACATAGATATGTTGTAGTAATTTGTAGACACTTATATTATTACAACGGCAATCATATATCATTATTGATGCTGAAGTATGATGCATTCTAACATGGAATATGATTTAAATTTAATATTTATGATATTGTTACTTCGTATAAATATAATTAAAAATTAAACAGCTGATTTAAAAGCTAGTTGTTGGACAAACAATCAATGTGAAAAGTTATCATAAATATAACAATGTTACCATTGATAAAGTCCAAATGCCATTGTAAATTATTCATGCATCTTTTTAATTTATTATAAAAGCCAAAACTGTAAATTGGATGTACGTTTACACATGCACGCCATACATCCATTAACGTCGCGTAACACATAAACCGCATATTTGCGGTTAGCATATTGGGTAGCTGCGGTTTCAATCCCAAAGACATTCTTGCTGGTTAGGTACATATTTTATAACCTAATATACACTCAAGCAGCGTTTGACGTGAATATGAGACTTTCTCTCAACTATTTATTTAACACTATTTCTTATAATAATATTTTCTTTGTTAGGATATCGAAATTAAAAATGTATACTTCTATCAAGTTCTAAAAAAATTTGAGTTTACCTTTACAATCATACGTTAAATTATGTAATGTTCCTGAATAATGCTGAAGTATCTCTGAGAATAATGAAAACATCTGTGAAACACATTGTGTTTGGTCTTCTGGTGTTCAGTACCAATTTTACATGCCAAACATGGCTAAAGATGTGTTTATATGAGATGTGACCGTTTTCTCATAATTATGAGTATGAACACTTTTATTTCACTTCAATTTATATCCAAATTGATTAAACTTAATACAAACCTTTTATTAGATACATTTTAAGCATACATGTTACTTAATACCGTTGTTATTTGTATTCACGTATAAAATGTATTAGAAATTCTACTATACAAATGGCATAGTAAAAAAGCTGATTATACTCTTGTTTAAAATAGACATTATTTCGATTTGAATTAACGTGTAAAAATTATAATTATTTTGATGTATGAGAATGTATTTAAAATTGTATAAACTTAAATGATATGCTCTATTTCCCTTTTAATATATCTATTGTAATTAATTTCAAATAAAGGTAGTAACATGAACAAAAGATGATTGCACATTTGGAAATAAAATTAAGGTTGATAAAATGTTAGACTCGTGGACCAAACATATGAAACGACATCAACATCTATTGTTTGGTAATTGGTACAGGTACCTTCAATATGATTCGTTAGTATCAGCCAGAACTTTTCTGGGAGGAACATTGAGAAATCTAAGACCTTGTTCAAGAATATTTCGAGCAATATCCGTATGACATTTTTGGTATAAAATAGAGGAACAAAGTCATATATTGAGATTATATGTTCAGTTTTGTCAAGGAAACAACAATCGATACGTTTATTTCTAACAATAAATAATTTTAATAGTCCTCATATTTATTTTTGGTGGTAAATGATCACTGGATTACCAGCAAAGAATATGTTGCACATAACATCCATGTGTAAATTTACATACATATAATAGTTTTATTATTGATAAAAATCTATTACCATGGTAAATTATTAATGGTTTACATTAATTTATGAAAAATACAGCTGCAATGTGATGGTTCTTTTACACATGCACACCAAATATCTATTAAGGTCACGTAACCACTTATTTGCGATTAACATATTGGGGTACTGAGGTTTATATACTGATGACATTTTTGCTATTCTTTTCATATTTGAGAAATTAATGCAAACACGACTAGAGTTTAATGGTTACACCAATAGGTTGTTTTAAAATATAATTTATTATAAACTTTTCCTATTTTTGTGATTCTTTAATTTAAGTTACGAAGGTTTTAATTCTGGTGTTTATATAATTTGTGTTGAATTACACGTTGAACTGATAATGATACAACATTGTATACATAGCTCATGACAAATATATAAAGTGCAATTCCGTTACTGAAGAATTTACAGTTAAATACCATTACGTTGTGTACAATATATTTCTTGTTATATCTAATCTACAGACAAAAACCAAAGTGAGCTTAAATAAACCTGTAAGTAACTAATACGGTTCCAATTCAGGCTGAAAACGAAAGAAATCTTCAATACATAAATCTGTTCATGCTATGATACTATGGAGAGTGGTTTCCCTGGAGAAAGTATTTAAACATTTTATAGAAGGAGTGAATAAATCGATCTACGTGTATTTGTGAAAAAATCAATATGAGTACGGTAAGTTTAGATATTAAGACAGGCAATACAGAATAGTACTGAAAAATGAGAGATAAGCACTTAAGTGGCATAACTTTCCTCTCACTTCGTGAAATTTATAAATAGTTTTTTGACGAAGAACTAAGTTTATTTAATAAATATTTTCCATAAAATCTTGGAATATATATAATTTCAATAAACATTGAATCACAAAAAGTAATTGCTCCACCGGGATTCGAACCTGGATCTCTCACTTGCCCGGTGAATGTGCTACCATTAAACCACAGAGCCTTTACTTTTTACGATTCTATTATTTTGGCCGTATTAGATTTGGCCGTATCTGTCACATATGCGTTTAAATAAACTATATATATATATATATATATATATATATATATATATATATATATATATATATATATATAGTTTTTAAATCAAGGTGTTTAGTTTTTAAATGCTTTACGATGTAGGCCTACTTTTGCAAATATGCGTTACGTCCAATATTATGTTCTTGAATACGATTTTTTGACGTGTCACACTGCATATATATTAAATAAATGATTATAAAATTGTAATTTAAGAGAAGTTTTAAGAATTATTATTTTATTACAACACTGACCTCCTTAAATCTAAAATTCTCAAATTGCTTAGTCACTATGTCTATGGATTGTGAAAAGAGTAATTGGTCACGCTATGTGCAATTTGTCTAAGTCTTTAAGCTACACATACACTTACACTGCAATTTACAGTATGAGTAACTATCTAAAAAATAACATCGTCAAAAACAAAACAAATCAATTTGATGACGGAGCATTGCTTTCATTATTAAATCAACATTTTTTACTACCATTAAGTGTGCCTCTATACTATTAATTTGAAACTAAAGAGGAATCATTAGTAGCGATAATAATTTATTATATTTCCTTAGGTAATTATTTTATACAAGGAAAAATCGATTAATATAAAAATTAGGAATTACGACTAATGTGTTTAAAATCCAATCTTAGGTTTATTAGTAATTCGATACTAAAAAAATAAAAAAAAAATAAGCTTTTATGCTCAAAGTAAATGTTTCCTTTGTTAACTTATTATGAAAGAGCAAACGAAACCGCTACAGCGAAAGTGAAACAGTAACAATAAACGCCTCCTGTGAAAGACACACTTTAGTCTGTAGTGTAAACGTTTACTAGGAGGGTCTGAATTATCCAACTCCTCAGCAGCGTTAGCGATATAAATTGGGTCAACACAGTGATAAGATTTCGAGTTATGTTAATTGGAGTTAAAGTTAAGTAAAATATATAAACCGGTATTCCTACAAGCTTTGCTAATAATCATAAACCTGCCAGTATTATTAAATTGAATTTATGCGTTATGATAAAACTTAATCTAATGTGTATTATTTGCAATTTTAAATAATAAACAATTGAAATTATAATTAAAAATCAAAATAATCCGAGTTTTGGGAAACATATTCTGTTTATTAAATAGTTGTTTTATCAAACTCATATTTACAAACTAACACCATTAATGTTGTTTCTGGAACAAGATGGTATCATGTGGCCGACAACCGCAGAAGCAGGCTCTTTAAATACTTTACTAAGAAGAAAGGCCGAACAGAATTTACAATTTAAATTTAATGATTTTAGACAGAATTTAACTAGAGTTTATAAAATGTTTTTAACCCGAAATTCTCTATTTGAATGGTATCAGCTCACATTCAAAAGTAAAATTGGAAACTCTGTGCGTGCACTGAACCTATCCCTGTGTCATTCAGTGGGATGTTACGGGTTGAATTAATAAAATCTTGTAAAGTAGTAAACAATGAAATCTTTTGTAAAACTAGGACTTTCCGCTTTTACAGAATCAAAAATTTCCCATCAAAACGTAAAAACATAAATAATGAGATTCGATGACAAATTATTATAGATTTATGGTTAGGCTGAACGTTAGCAAAGCTCGTATAGAACAAGAATAAAAACATAAAATAAAAATGGTATTCTCCGCTGCTCGCTAGTATTGTTTCCTTGGAATTTGTGAATATAGGCATTTTATATTGTATTAAAAATGAGAAAATTTATGTTTATGAGACCTTTTATTAGTAACAAGCTTACAGACAGGGCATGCTTACAGTGAGACATTCGCATTGCTAGAAATGTATGATTTCATCCTGTGGTACTCGTTATTTAGCGTTATTTAGAGAAACGATTATCGAAGCTACATAAATGTCCATAAAATATGAATCTTTTTACAGTAGTTTGATTCCATGTAGTGTTTGAAAAACATGCTGTTTTATTAAAAACCATTTAAAAATTAGCAGCTTTTTATAATTCGTATGTTATTAGAGAAAAATTAAAGAGAATTACGAAACCATCTTTTGAGGATAGATGAGGCTTTGAAAATGCTAAAAGCCTATGAATTCTTATTCATGATTTACTATTGTCTTTTTATCCAAAACAATCGCTTAATGCTTTCCACGGTATTACATTTTTACATTTACAATTTAATAGCAATTCCAATATTTAAATTAAATAATATAAATTTTGAATTATGCTAAAATTCTTATTTTTTGTATTTATGTACCAAAGCATCCCAGTTTATATTAAACAACCTAAAATTAACAATTTCCACCACTTTACCAAATCGATTGATACCACTGTTGCTTTATTGGTAATCCGACAACAAAATATAAAACCAAATAAGCGTTTAGACTCAAAGTAAGTACTTTCTTTGTTACCTCGTTACGAGAGAGCACACGAAACCACTTTAAAAAGTGAAAGTAAACCGGTAAAAATAAGTACCTTCTGTGAACGACTTTCTTTATATTATATAATCGATTTTTGCAAATTTAGCTCTGAATTACCCAACACCTTAGCCAAAGTAGCGATAAATATAGGTAAACGCAGTGTAGTGAAAATATACTGAGTTTGACAGTGGTAAATTATGAGATCTAGCTAGCTTTTTCTTAGAGCGCAATAAATTGTGCAATACTTGTTATTTTCAAAAATGAGCAATAAGGAATACAAATTAAATTGATTCTATTTAATATGTTTTTGGTTTATCGATGAAAGGCATTCTTTTTAAAATCATTGCTAGTTTAACACTGTGATCACCATTACTTCAATCATGTAAGTGGCGACAGCAGAAGCGTTATTTATACAACTTATAAGCGGGCGGATGGATCTCTACTCACTTGACAACAGTTGATATATGACTCCATCACTCATCTCTTTGTTCCTTACTCTAGTCT
Source organism: Homalodisca vitripennis (assembly GCF_021130785.1). Classification (NCBI taxonomy): domain Eukaryota; kingdom Metazoa; phylum Arthropoda; class Insecta; order Hemiptera; family Cicadellidae; genus Homalodisca; species Homalodisca vitripennis. The sequence goes on along the minus strand of NC_060212.1, from coordinate 127,202,083 downwards.
TACAACTGCAAAAGTTTAGCGTTATTTACATTTTGAATACGATAATATACTCTTTATAAACATGCAATATGGTCAAACAAAATCATGAATAACATAATCTTCCTTTTATTTAATGTATTCAAAACTTATATAAACTTATAGTTATACAGTTGAATATTCATATTAATAAAACATTATTGTTTATCCCCGATAATAAAGAGAGGAATAAATACTCTCTGCGAGCTTACCCCTGTGTCCGTTTGGATACAATGGACTGTTACGGGTAAAAAAGTATATAATTTCTAGTTTAATACGTAACAGCCCAGAGAATTGAACACTCTGTGCGAGAAATCGATTTACTCCTTTGTTAATGTGGCTACACTGGATTGTGACGGGTTAAGTAAACACATTCTTCAAAAATGTCGAACTGTTCAAGCTTAAAGACGATTTTATATGGCTAGGACTGTCCGCTTCAACGAAATATATAATATTCACATAAAAACATACAAACAATGAAAAAAGAGAATTAGAGTGCATATGACCATTGATATCGTGAGAAGACCAATGTATTTGCTGCTGTTTGAAAGAATAACATAGTCTTTAATCTTAAGACACTGGAAGCCAAAGTATACATTACATCATTTTCAAGTATGCGAAATACTTGAAAATGTTGTAATGTATACTTTGGCTTCCAGTGTCTTAAGATTTAAGAATATTTATACAAACACACACACACACACACACACACACACACACACAATTATAATACAATTTAGTGGAGTGGATAGTGGACTGGGGATGAACTAAAAACAAAAAATTGGTTATAAACATAGTCCTGCAACTCAATTTTTGAACCATCCATTGAAGAAAGGTCTCCACTTGTAATCCTTTCCAGAATTATACGTGAAACTATAAATGATATTTTTTTTATTTACCAACTCATTACTGAAGATGCACATTTATGTAATAGTTGATATACAATGTGTGTACAAGGAATAACGTATTTTGGTTGTATTTATACTTTGAAGAACACTCTTGAACATTAAAAGTACTAGGACATTAGTCACTTTTTGGTATTAATAAGTTTATAAAATAAATGCCAACATTAATTGGAAAATAAAGGACTGGATAAATTTTATCGTTTAAAATCTGTAGAAAATAACAAAAACTATACACAAATAACTCTTTTACATCACTATAGTGCTTTGCAATATATACAAAACTGAAAAAACTTATATTGAATAACAAAATAGAGCAAAAGAGAGATAATAATAAAACTGCGTATCCGTTGCGAGCACATGGGGCTGTCTGCTGATGTTCAATACCAGTTGTATTCGCCAAATCTGGTTCCAGATGTACTCACAGTAGAAGTAATATAGTTTCTTATTTTGTAACTGAGTATTTTTTTCAATTTCTTAAAAAAATGTGAACATAAGTAATTAAAAATCATTATTCAATTTGGTATATATTCAATTATCCAAAAATAAATCATGAGAAAAGAAGAACCATGTTCATGTTTAAAGTAGGTATTATTTTATTTACTCTTTAATAAAAACTAAAAAAATGATTATAGGCTAGTTTATGAGAAGTAGATTTAAAATTATATACCTATAATTAGTGATATACAGCTTAACATTCGTTACTACTCCTGTAGTAAGAACGACTCACACACATGAAACCAATTTCCTACATGGATAGATAGTTTTGGTAGACCTAATATGAGGCTCCAGGACCAAAATGGAACGTTCCACGAAACGACAACAGTATTTAGATTCAAGAAATAGGTAATATTTCCTTCATTGCAATTTATTAAGTATCGCCAAATAGTTTTTATTTTCTTTAAATTGGAAAATGTGCAATAATTTACTATTTATAATATTATATTTATACTATTTATAATATAATATTATGTATTAATAACGTCTAAAAAACATAATAAAAATAATCATATTTACGCCACACACGCCTGTTATTTGTATTACGTTGTAAAATATCTACCTAACTGGCAAGAATGTTGTTACAATAAATTGCAACCACAGTTACCCAATGTTAGTAACCGCAAATATGTGGTTTATGTGTTACGCACCGTTAATGGATATGTGGCGTGCATGTGTTCAAGTTTGACCGATTTCCCACTTCAGTTGTCATAATTAATGTAAACCATGCTTGGATAATTCACCAATATGTTCACAAATTGTACCATTATTTTACAATTATATGATATCAATTTAGATCTATTGTGTTCATTACCAGATTCTCAGTTATTATTATTTATGTAATTTAACAAAAATACCACGCAGACGTATAGTAATTCAATTTTATGTGGAACAAACTTCTTTTAGATTGATTGTATAATGGAAAAAAACAATTTAAGATATTATTAAATTAGATGAATGGTTTATATAAATAATCCTAAGAGAGAATATTCGTTTAAGCAATTTTTACAACAAATATATAAAAAAATGTCAAAAATATGAGAAGTATTTGCTTTTTATAGTTACCTCACTATTTATTATAAACCCAATACCATTCTTTCGTACCATTTTGTAAATCCATTGTCATTATTTATTATAAGCCCAATATTTTATACATAAAGTAGTTAGTCTATTCCTTGACAGCCTGAATTTCAAAAATAAGACAAGCAACAAAATAAGAAATTTAAATAAAGAAGAAATTACAATCCCTTGTTTGAAATAATATGCAGTTAATATTTTAAATTATCGTTTTGGATTCATATTCAGTAGAGTTAAAATGTGCATTTCCAAATATTCGGTACCTTATGTAGAATAAAGCAAATCTTGATTTATATATCGCCGTGTAAAAAATATTCTGAACGTGTATCCATATATAAACGTGAGTTTGTGCAGCAATGCAATGTTTACATTGCTTGTCATTCACGATTTACCACTCTTACTCTACTATGCATTGCTGATAACACATTCTAACATTCTGCACTGTACTTGTGTGTACTCCATACAAAAAATACGTAAATATTTGAACCAGATTATTACGTCACTCCTGAACCGAGAGTAAATGGTAATATATCAGATCTACATACGTATGTACGCTTGGCTGACTGTACGCGTTCACATGTAGCCCAACATTACTTTTCTGAATACATCAGTAACATTCACAGAACCACTCATTCAATATGAAAGGTGGTGTACTTTTGCATTGATGTAAGAGCTTTTATAATGAAAGAAAAGTTTCCACACCACTTTTGGATGTTATCTCTGTCTTTATATCAATATTTATTACATATTGTTATAAAGACTTATTGAGTGAGTACCGTGGAGAGACGTCTTAAAGATTTTACATGATTGACAATTTTATTTCCTACTTCTTACTTTAATCATTCTGACGTATAAAGAGTTCTAATGTAATATATGGTTTACTTCTTATGTTTTCGCTATTTTTAATTGCATATAAATAATATTAAAAACAAAGCAATTAATTAAAAAAGCTTGTTTTCAAACACACAACCAATGTAAAATTATGACGACACCAATAAAGACTCAGGAATGTGTTTAATTCTTAATGTAAGGCTTAAACCAATTATGTGAGAAAAAAACTGGAATTAGTGGTACTTTTACAAGGGCACGCTATATATCTATTAAACATGAACCACATATTTGCGGTTACTATATTGGGAAACTGCGGTTTCAATACCAACGACATTCCTGCTAGTTTGGAGCAAATTTTACTACGTAATACAGATTCCAGTAGAGTTTAACATCAATATTACACGTGTACTGTAATAGAATTTTGGGAATTCTATTTATTACCTACAGTCATAGTTTAAGTTATTGATAATTTTTTGTTACAAACTACTTTATTAACTGTGGTGTTTAGATACACATTTTGATTAACATTACTAAGAGATAATGAAATAACACATAGTTCATAACGCATGCCTTGGTTTTAAAGTCATATATTTAATAACGAATTTGAAAACAAATTACACCGCTTATTACTTTAAAAACAATCCGTATATGTTTTGTAAGCTATTCGTACCGTTATATCTAACAAAATTATGAAAATTTAAAGATTTGGGATACTTTTAAATATATCTGTTTATAACCGTAAATAAATATTGTTATTGTTTTGTTATTATTTCATAAGCCATTTTAAGTTAAAAGAAAATGTTTATAAATTTAGTATGTTTTATACTACGATTTTTTGAGGAAGGGATCTTTAGATACAAGGATTTAAAAAGTTCTTGAACGAAAGAATAAACTAGCTTTCTACATGTATTCTTTTGAATAAACTTGTGAAAGGTGTCATGTGAAATCATTTAAAACACATTTTGTAGTGGGGAACACGACATTAGCATCGGAGAATGTATATATTATTTTTTCAAGCGCTCGTATTGCTATACTTAATCTGAATTTGTTTTATCTAAAATTTTTTGTGAAAATTACGCTATCAATATTTTAAAGTGTCACTTTAAAATCACACCCATCGGAGTTCATATTTTCGAGAATGTACTATTTTAGACGTTTGTTTTATGCAATATAATAAGGATTTTCTAGAAGACAAACGGCAAACGTAAGTCTCCACCTATAAAACACATTCTCAACAAGTTTTATAGATATAAACTTGATCCTGATTTGAATGCTATATATATATATATATATATATATATATATATATATATATATATATATATATCTAGGGCTTCAAAGATTCTTACATTAAACTTTCATAAAAAAACACTAATTTTGGTACCTGACATATTACTTTAGTGTTGGCTTTAGAGATGAAGTGGCAGACTGCAACTGTAATAAACGCTCGGCTGACTGCATTCAAACCTATTGCTCAACATTACTCCTCCCTCTCATCAATATTACATAAACTCTATTGATGCGTGAACATGTTGACAAATTAGGCCGCTTTTGCTTTCATATATTTACGGTATCTTAATTTTGACAAAGATTTTGTCACTCATACTTTTGTATATCCTTATATCTCAACTCATGACTGTATAGATAAAATTTTCCAAATCTATATAACATACAGTGGTAGTTATGATAGAATTCAGTACTACCCTTTTGAATCATAGTTAAAGCTCAAGTGTGATAGAAATATTGGTAATCACAATTTTCGTTGCCAATCTTTACTCAATAATCCTAATTCTATTTCTGATCTCATATATATAATCATTAAAGATCTACAGTACTTAACAGCTAAATTGTTACGTAATACTTTTTGAATAGTTTCGTGTACCACCGTTTAATTTATTTTACCTTTCTGATAAGGCCAGTGAATTTATCACAGCTCTCTTAAACCTTGGTGATCACTTTGTTACTCTATTAAAATTTGTTCATTAGTAAAATTCTAATTTTGTTCTTTTGTAATACATTACGTTCATTGTTCTATTTTATAGTCTAATAATAATTTATGACATTTTAATTATTTAAGTTATTGTGACAGAACATTACAGTTATTTATATATAAGGAGACAAAAAGAATATGGTGAAAACTAAAGTCCAAGATTATGTTTGCCAGGAAGTAAAAAGTAGACTGTAGTATGTTTAATTATCAGGATTTAACCAACCTTTTCCCTTCCATGGCATTTTGTGGCTGAACTGTTAGAGATACGAGAAAAAGTGACTGGACCTTACTTGTCGGCAATCTAATTTTGTCTATCGATTCCGTTCTCGGATTTTAGCCACGAGTTTTTGTTTAGCCAGTACAGAGCTTGGAAGAAAACACTGATCAGCTATTGTGAATTTCTTATTGCGAATATAATAAAAACCGACCTTAAGTCAGTATTTTTAAGTTTATTAAGGGGTTAATGTGCTCAGGAGTTTATCTAGTCATGCTCGGTAATCCCCGGGATAGAGGGGTAATACTATCAGGGATTAAGAGATCATGTGATTATTTTCTGGGAGAATTTAATCGACCAGATAAGTTATATGAAAACAGCAAAAGTATAAAGTCACTAGTTTAAATATTAATACAAGCTAAATATGGAACCGGATAAAATTATACAAATCGTAGTCGCTTATAAATTTTTTACTCTTAACATTGGCAATTGATGACAAAGATTTTGCCATTGAGAGCGTTTTTCGCACTAAAAGTAGGATGTGTGAAAAACCAAATGACCTTTTATATATAAGTCATCATTTTAAAGTTATAAAATGTTTATGCTAAAACCTAACTTTTCGGCCGCTAGGGACCCCAGAAACACAATTTTACGTAGAAATCACAAATTATTTGCATTTAAACGCGTTTTGCGGCCGTACCATTGACGATCGAGTAAAACGTTACAAGACCTTTTTTTGTTTTTTACATAATTTAACAAGTCTTGTTGAATATGTGTTTGAGCTACTACCAATGGTTTGGACGCTAATCAAAAATGTCACATGGAGATTACAACAAAATTGCATATAATCACGTCTTGCAGCCAAACTGATTGAGATAGAGCAAAAGGTCATTTGACCTTTTCAGTAGATCTTGTAATTTGCTAATTATATAGGTCAATTATATTTGAGTTACGACTAATCGTTCGGCTGCTATTGGGCTCAAAGCAATATTTTATATAAAAAAATCTCTGGAATTACAAATATTCCAGCGTTTAGTCGCCTAACCATAGCAGATAGGACAAAAAGTCCCAGGTCCTTATTTTTAGTTCATTTTTATCCTGATTAATCATTTTCTATCGGTCCGCTCGCTATCGGGCTTACAAAAAAGGCCTGCAAGGCTGAAAAATGCGCGAATTTTCTCGAATTTTTTGAGGGGTTCCAAAGTAAAAATGTCCGGTTACAGTATTTTCCTGTGGTTTACACTGCAAAAGGTACCTGCATGCTAAAAGTCAAGTTTCTAGCACTTCTATAAGTATGTTAGAATTTGTATGTTTATATTAGTGAGTGAGTGAGTGAGTCAGTTTAACATGCGGCTGTGTAGGATATGGGATTATAAAAAATTTAATTCTAGTTTACTCCAATAATTGTTTAAAGAATTAATAGTAATAAATAAATATTGAAGGACAAATAATGTGGAACTTAATATTAAAGATACATTTTTAAGTAATAATTTCCTGCTCAAGTGGCGAGTACAAGATTTCTAATGTAAATGAATCAGGGGCAGACACCAACACCAAACGGCACCCCAGGGACGGGTTCCCAGCAGCAGTAAGTCATGGTAACTTCCTCCAATGTTACGTGTTGTGCATATTTAAGGAGCAGCTTCCGACTAAAATAACCAAATTAATCTACATAGGCTTCCTGTTGTTATAGCGACAATAAATTTTTTAATTAATTATTTATTTATTAATTCTTCAAAGCTTTATTCTGAAAAGAAAATATTACTAAAATAATTATCGCATTTCTCCTAATTCTGTGTCCCCATATGCTTTAATTGCATATCAAAACAGATGTGTGTTATATTTATATATACAGTAGATACCACAAAATAGAGACACAAATAATTATTAATATTGTTTTACTACTATCGGAAATAACAACTTTCATCGTCTAATATCCATTTAAATGTTAATGGTCTCCTTCGTCGTAGGCACCCATTTGATAAAACAAGGTGTATAATTTTTATTGTATATATATATATATATATATATATATAATATATATATATATATATAATTATATATATAATACTAAATATATAAAAATAATATTATATATATACAATTTTTTTATTTAAAATGGCGCGTAATAGGTAAACGAATTAGAAATTGGAAAATAGTTATGGTTAAAGTTTAGTTTTGAATCACACTTTAAATTTGAAAATGCATAGCAAGCCCAACCTTTTTTACACACTGTTTTATATATATTTATTTCAATAAACATTGAATCACAAAAAGTACTTGCTCCGCCGGGAGTCGAACCCGGATCTCTCACTTGCCGGGTGAATGTGCTACCATTACACCACAGAGCGCTTACTTTTTCCGATTCAATTATTTTGTATTTGGCCGTATTGCCATTTATACAATATAATGTATATAATTATTTCAGTATATTATGTATTTAAAGCCTCAAATAAAGATATCCTAGAAAAGAAAAGCAGATTCAGCAAGTTTGTGATTTTTTAATTGTATATAGTAACCAGGTAGTTAGAAATTTTTGAATAAGATTTATTCCTTTCTTTACATTATAAATCAAACTGCGAGTTGTATGTTTCTATTTGTAATTAACTGATTCTTAGCGAAGCCTATAAGTAGAGGACATGCCAACATGTCATGTCTTTCTGTCTGTCTATATATATGTTTAACTGTCCCCTCGATATCTTTAAAACTAACTGACATATTTACCTGTCATTGGGCACAAACTTTTAATACTACTTGAGGAACACATAGTACTAAGTTAGTGCTTGTCACTCTATGGATTTTTGTGTCACGATCTGAGAGTTATCGAATACATTTACATTGGTCTTATAGATGACCCTGATGGCTATGATAAACGCTGAATAAACGCATATACACTGAAAATATTATTATAATGTGACATATTAACTTATTGTAATTTAGTCATCCCAAAACATACATCATGTTATTGAAATTTGCAGAGAGTTTTTGAAGTTTGCCACAAAACAGACAAACACAAATCTCTTTTGTTTGCTGGAAAAGTAAACATTATTTTCCGTCTATCAGGAATATTTGTATCATAAATGTTGCACAGAGTATCAGCACAAATTTATATATTTAAAAATATTGAGATTTATTACATCCTTAATTATTAATTTATACTATTTAAAGGAAAATATGATTAGTAAAGTTATATATTTATATCAAACATTTATTTTAATATCCTAAAATGAATACAACTTAATTTATTAACTAGCATATATTACATTTCGAGTTTACCAAAAAGAAATATTTTATCAAGACAACAAGTTTAAAGTAGGAAATAGGTACTATAATACAAAAAAATTATAATAATATGCACGTAACTTGCGCAAATAACAAGATAAAATATACACCAATTTTTGAGCAATGTAAGTTACGACTAAAATATATATGATGTTAATAATATTTTTCATTGTTAAGCATTACAAACAAAATTCGTCCTAGAGTTGAAACTGTGGAAGTGTTATACACTACAAACAATGCTGATTAATTGCGTTTGGGCCCACATATTGTGCTTTTGTTAAGAGAAAAATATTGAATTTTGATCCAGAACCATGATTTACTAAAATTCAACTAGTACTGATTCAATCAATATCAGGCATTCTAAGCTTATTTAGTATAAAAACTATACTTAGGCATATGTAAGCAAAACAATAATTCGATGGTATACCATGGTAGTTGCATTTGGTTCAATTTTCATAGCTCAATTGCTCTCAATTAATTACTGTATACTTATCTTAAAACGGACAGACATATTTTAAAATGACACATAAATTCAACGTTTGTTCCTGAAACGTCGCTTCACTATAGGCTATTCAGTTGTAATTCATTCATCATGGTATGTAATGTTTTAGCAATATAATATATATATATATATATATATATATATATATATATATATATATATATATATATATTTAATTGATATTTTATGAAATTATTTTTTATCACTACATTATTCACTAGAAAGATAAATATTTTAAGCCTTTATATGTGCCATAGACTAATTTCCGATCAAATATTTTATTTTCGATTTATACGACACACAAAATAAAACAGGCATGAACTAAAAAAAGAAAAGCTTAGGAATACTTGTAAAACTAAACAGGCTTTGTAAATTTTAAGGGCTATGGCTATGCTAGACGTAAGCACGTGCTACTCCTGCCTGCTTTGACTGAAGAGCATGGTACAGAGTTGGATTCCCTTCTCAAAAGAAAACATTGTTGAGATTAATGTCATAGAGCCCTCCTCATGGATCCAACCTTACCTATACAGAATATCATGTCACTAAGGAAGCAGCCAAAGAGGTCTAAGTAAAATTTCTCAGGTTCTTGTCCTAAGATAAAAATAGTCTTAGTTATTTAGATGAATCAGCAGTAAGTTTCTCCAATGTTGTTTTTTTCTGTAAGAGCCTAAGTTGTTTTTTAACAAATTTTATTCTTAATAATTAATTGAATATATTTGTGTGTTCATGCGTATCTATTAGCTGAACTCATTCCTGCTTATATTGCAGGCTGTATAAATTAAAACAATTCTAACGTTTTTTCTACTAAAATATTAAAATTCTTATATTTCTACAGTTAAATAAACAAATTTAATGTAATTTTTAAAAGATGACATTAAATCGTACTTATTATACTAGGTATGCCGCCGAGAACAGTAACTATTGATTTCGTAAACATTTATATCTCAAGTAAAGAGGTTAAAAATTACTGAACTTGATCGGTTCAGTACTAGTAGAACTAAATGATATTTTTAATCTCAATTCAATATTTCTTCTCATGACATGGGCACAGTGGACCTTAAAGCAATTAATTAGCCTTGTGTGCGGTTTCTGGTACTTGCATAGTCACACTAATAACTCGCAATTTATCTTGTAGTTCTGAACAATAAAAAATACCATCAGCTGTAAAATATACATTAGTCACGCACTTGCGTATAAAGATATTTAAAATTAAAAATTGCCTATATTTAAATTTTATCGCTGTTTCCACCTATTGTGTAGATGGATATAAAACCAAAATAGTAATTGTGATTACAAATAAAGTCATTTTGATAGTTGCATATAATAATAAGTTTATTAATATCCTTGACATAATAGTGGAGTTTTTTGCACCCAATGAACTCTACGACTTAATGATATGTAACCTTTGCAAAATGCGACTAAAATTTTTAACAAATTCAAAAATTTAACCATAGTATCTAAAGTTAATTGTAAAGATATATAATTCATTACTTTTAAAAGCAATTACATAATGTTCAGATGATGAGTATTTTAAGGCAGCGTCTTGAAACTAAGTACAATCACATTATGTGCTTGATATTTTTAATGCTGTGCTGAGTAAATCGCAGTGTTCTTGACGAAATTTATGGCATGATTCTATATCCCTAAGTTTATGAGAAATTCAGTCAGTGAAAGAGATGTATCAACAACTTGATAGTAGTTTTCTTATATTACAAGCAATAAAAAGAAGATTATTTTTAGTTAGCTTTTAATTATGTTCTTCCGTATCATAACCCCCAACATTCTCTTTTCGCAACATTAAAAAAAATACCAATACTAATGATAGTTTATCTAAAAATAAGTTTTTTATTAACATTTTAAGGATATAGAAACAAGTAAACGAGTATTTTATATATATATATATATATATATATATATATATATATATATATATAATATTAATGTCACAGAAGCTACAATCAATCGTCTAACAAGATCGATCCACATAGTACAATATATTGTAGTACCTAGTATCACTTCCCATAAAGAAATGCACTAGAGTAGCATGACACCTACAGTATCGTATAAAGCGCATAATATCACAATAGCTAAAGCTAAAAGTGGGGATGGCTGGAGGGATAGTCTGCCATTAAAAGTGCTAGATCGTTCCTTAAATATTTTGTATGATTAAGGAGAAGTGTTTAGAACTGGTTGATTACGTTTTCACTAGTAGATCAATAGTTTATCAAAACAAAGTTTTTTTTAATTCAAAATTTGTAATCACATAAATATTTTTTGCATAAAATGAAATTAATTAATTATCATAAAATACTTTTTAACATTTTCTGAAACCGCTGTTACTACAGTTTTAATGCAGATAATACAGAATCTTGTAACAAGATTTACCCTTTCGATCATAAGTACAATTATTATTAAATGAGAGATAATGCTTATGTAGTCTGTACCAAATCAATTTGATGTAATTATTTATTTATTTAAGAGTCAAATTATTAAGTACAATTTAGTTAATTATTTCATACCGTTTATTAAACCACTGCATAATAATTTCCTACCGAAAGTGCATGATGTAAATCCACTAAATTTCCTTGTATTAGTCGCAGGACACGAGTTTTAGCGAACTGAGTTCTTGCTCTCTGGGCGATTGCCAAGAACATTACATAATCTGGAGTGTGCTAAACAAGTCCAATCCTTGCCACCTTCTCTTTTTTTCAAAGTAAAAAAGCGGTAACTAGCTTGTTTAAGTATTATACGATTTCTAGAAATATAATTCTTGTTTTCTCCGGTCAAAGTAAACGTTTCATTAGTGTAGGATATCTTACTACTGGTGCTTGTTAAGACTTCACGACTGAAATATAGTTTCATAATGGAAATAGATTATGTTCAATTTGTATATTTTATTTACCTACATTTTTGGATTTTAAAATATTCCACAAATATTACCCTGAATTCCAGTATCTTACAGCTTGTTAGTGAATATAATTTATAGGTATAATTTAAATTTATGTGTGTGGTATAGCATAATTTGAAGAAGTATATTTATTTATACTAGTTTATCGAAGACATTATGTTAGCCACTAAAAAGGTTACGCTTCTCATATGCACACAACAAACATAAAGTGATAGCAATAAACCAGTTTTTACTCTACTAATTTGAGCCATCTACACCCTACGGAAGCGTTGATAAAATATTAATTCTATGGAGGAATGATAAATAACAACTATAAATATGACCCTCTATTGGATAAAGTTTTGGCCATCTAGTTTTGGCTACCTAAATATGTCTTTTTTAAATATTTAGGTAGCCTGAATCTTCAAATTAATATTGTAAATAATTCTATCTTTTGTGTAATATGGCTATTTCGTTTAATTGCACGTCCATCTTTTAAGTCATTTTAGGAATATAAAATATACCTTTCAGATCAGTATGTCATTATTTGTTGAAAGAATATAATAAATTAAATTATGCTTCAACTGTTTTGTAAGTAACTTTATACCATGAATATAGCTGTGTTTTTACCATAGCTGTTATATTATTTGTATACTAATATTTTAAAGACATATTATCCTGAATTGTATAATTTGTGGTATTTGGACATGGTTGTAATCTTACGTAATGTTTGTTAAAGTGTAGGCGGTTTTATGTTTTGCTCATATAAATCGAAGATACCTATATTTCAAGTAATTCAGTTAAATATTATGAGAGTCTGTAAGCCCGTGAAAAATATAAAGAATTCATAAATATTGTTAGCTACCAAAATAAAACACAACTACAAAAAGTTTTCATATACAGTAGATTATCTATAACTATTTTAGATATACGTGTCTCACCCACGAATGGTAGGTAACAAATAACATTTTTAAAGCGTTTACTTAAGACAGATACGTAAATGCATTCATTATATCACAAATCATATCGTAAGGCTAAGCCATAATGGATGGGATACTATTAATTATAAATAAGAAACAATTTAATTCCATTTGCTTTTCGATGTAAAAGTTCAGAGAAGCACTATTAATATGTTTGCAATTCACATGTAATAATAATAATATTCACAGCATAAAGTGTACATAAAATATAGATAATCTAGGAACAAAACTGTAAAACATATAATATATCGAGTTTAGTGGAAAAATAATTATTATTTAAATTGATTCAATGCTACAGGTCTGATTTTAAAAGTATGAAAACTGGATAACTCTTGTTCTTTGTTTTTAGTTTTTTTACGATTGAAGGATTGTGAAGAAAACAGGATTTTTCAGGCATTTGCCATCGTTCAGTGACCTAAAATATCAATTACAATATATCAGCAGCTTAGAGACAATATCGTCTGACTAGACAAAATGTCAGCAAAGAAGTTTTGTTACCAATTTTGTGTATCACTGAATGATGGAAGATGTCCGGAAAAATCCTTTTTCTTAATAATATGTGTTATTTTCCTAAGTCGACATATGACTCTATTTAAATGTCAAATCCAGGATGAGATATCATTCGAACGTTCAAATTTTGTAAAAAGAACACGAAAACCTTACATCTAATTTCTTAAAGGAAATCAGAAAGCCGCAAAATTTTATTTTATATGTTGTTTCGCAACTATAAAAAGATTCTATTCGAATCTTTTGCACTGTACAGATAAATTAATAGGAATTATCTATTATCATTAGTTAAAAGTTCAATATAGAGTTTCAATAACTGGATGATAATGCATTACACGCATTTCAAAGAAATTTTTAGATTGATATTGCATTAACTAAACAAAAACTATTGTTCTGTCTACAGATATATATATATATATATATATATAATATATATATATATATATATATATATATTTAATATTAATATTTAAATAATTTATATATATATATATATTCAATATTAATAATTTATATATATATATATATATATATATATATATATATATATTGATTTAATATTAATAATGTAATTAATTTATATATATATATATATATATATATATATATATATATATATGTACTTATTACTATATTGTACTATAAGTATTCAAAGCTTGGAAACATGCTTTCTTCATGAAAATTTTATTAATTTATATTTCTTTGATTTTTGAGTTGCGCTATATGAGATTTAAAATTGTTCACTCTTTGAAAGTGATGTATCATCTTTTGACGTTATACAAGTCGAAGTGTACGATGACCTATCGCAAACAATATTTTTAGTTTCGCATTTCCTTTAGTTGTATAAGAAATCTGAATTTTAATATTTTTATTCTTAAATATGGTACTATAGCAAACCCTAGTGTGGATGGAATCCTTGTAAGTTTCTTTATCACTTATATATTTAGGTATTATAGTATTAGTTTTATAAAATAACATTGATTTTATAGTCTTTAATTGTTTTTTATTTTATTTAAAAAATAATATCATAACTTTTGCAATAAAGAAATATTTATTATATGTAACTGATTAACAACGTCAATATAACTCAAACTAAAAACAAAGAGTTATTTCAAAGTGAAACTTCTATAAATAGATTGACATGTTGGACAGTGTTAAATACAGAGGGAATGACAAACCGCTGGAATTTAATTTCGCTAACAACGTTATATGTAATGAAATTGAGAGCCTTTAAGGAAAAAGTTTTAGCCCCAATGAGCTTAGTTTGTGTCATACCTGATGAGACATGTGAAACATGGGTCATTTAATTAAACCAGAGAAGAACAAGTTTTATCTCATTGCAATTATTACAACTATAAACTCACATTGAATAGTGTATTTAAATAATTAGTTTTCAATATTTACGCATGCAAATAATTACATTATTCTTGACTTATGTCAAGAATAAATCATTAACATAAAAAATACCCAGTAATTATTACGTGCGATTTTACCTATTCAGCAATGTATTTATTAAAAGTCTTCGCTAAAATGTTTTGCAATTAAATATTTATTTTCTGTCTTTGAAACTTGACGATCGTTTATTTAGATGTTATAATTTGATAAATTATCGTTCTATTTCAGAGCAGAAGAAATTATATGTATCACACTCACATCCATTTAGCGTTTTAATAAATTTATTTCTCACTAATTTTAGTTTTAATGTAAAAACTATTAGAATATAGATAAAAGACAACTTATATTATGTTTACGTAATACATAAAACAATTGCCTAGGTTATACATACAGAGTATAATGACGTAAACTATTAACATAGAATCTTGAATGTGCTTAAAAAAAGAAAAGTTTGTTGAAGGTTGATAATCATAATCGATGAATAATAATTGATTCATAGCTTGTTTAACAATCGAAATTTGTGAAATTTATGTAAACAGAGATGTTCATGAGTTTTAATATTTTGATAACTTCTCCCAAGCTTTTATGATTTATCGGTTTGAAACATCTGGTCCATAATCCATGTGTACATGAAAAGACTGATATAAAATGCTTTAGTTTTCTTCTTCAGATCTCCAGAAGCACATACCTATGAATAAAACTGTTTTCGTCAAGTTTATGCGTGTACTATTAAAAAATATTCAAAAACCTCAAACACATTTTTTTATCTTGGTTTAAAATATAATTTCTTTCTATAAACGGCTTCAGCTTTTAGAACGATTATTACTTTGGAAACCTCTAAACTTTTTTGAAAATTTAACTTGTATTAACATTTAAATAATTGTGATGAGGTACCACCTACATATAGCATAACATTTTAAAAATATAATTTTTTTTACCGAAAAACAGTTATCTTTAAAATACGAGAGTTAAAGTTTCTGAATACATTAGTGTAAAGTAAAGTAGTCTTATTTTACCAGGCGAAGTTAGGGATAAGAAGCAATCTCTAACACTTAACCTGGAGCTAGTAGTTTACGACTAAAACAAATTTTACATTAAATAATACTTTGCATTGTTTAGGATTCAAAGATAAATTGCGATCTAGCAATTGACTGTTCAAGTGTTGGACACCACACACAATGCTGACTAATTGTTTTTGACTCCACACATTGTGCGTCTGTTGTCAAATGAATTATTGAATTGCGCTCCGAACACATCTCTTAGTTTCTATCACACTGATCTGATTAACAAAAAGTTAACCCTGAGCATTTTTATTGCAACCAGTTGCTTAAATGTGCATAGATAAATTGGTTCAATGGTTAAATTCTTACAGCGTTCTTCCTTGAATTTGGATTTATATAATTATAATATGTCTTTCCAGAAATTTTCTTTAGATTTGTACATGAAGCTCAATTTATTGTATAATCTACGATATTTTATTCTAAATCTATATATGTAATTATATATACAAAGTCTCTAGTCATGTCTATTATATGTGACGACACTAAAGTCTTTAATATTACTTTTATAATAAACTCTATGAATAAACCAATGTAAATTTGTTCATAAAACAAACTGAAATTAATATTGTTAGTTTTTATATGTACGATCTACAGGAAAAACAGTATGAAATGTAAAAACAGAAGTCCACCGTAAAAAAAAACTTACAAAACAGAACAGTTCTAGGCATTTGTATGCTTGATTATTTGAATTATAACTCCTGAAGACGATGGATAGAGATTCATGGTCCTTCCGAAATTGGACTTAGCTAAACTCAAAATGCACATTGAGTCAACCCTTTTCACCATAGCTACGTTAGTAGTCCTCTTGATTTGCCTTCCTTTCTGAAACTAACCTCTGTTGATTATTTCTAATGTACCTATAGTAAAATACACGTTGATAATAACATGTGTTTAGTAGAAAGTTTTTATAGGTCTTCTATTATCTAAGATTAACGTGAATATTTCAATGTAAGACGGTGATTTATAAATCAAATTGCATTATGTACAAGTTCAAAGAATCTTAATTTAACAACGATAATATATTTTAGTACTAATTTTATCTCTTACTTTAGTTGCCTCAAATTATTTTTGCTGCATTATATATGTAAATAATCTTTACGCAAGGTTTTTCTTTCCAAAAAATACAATATATTTTTCCTTCACATTACAATATTTTCAAACTTAAAATAATAATTCAGCTATAAAACTTGTAATTAGCCATAAATTAATTTTTTCTATGTTTAGGCAATAATTTATTTTAAACAGAAAAAAATTAAAGTTACATATTACAATAATTTTTAGTCTGGATTTTTACATGTGTATTTAATTTTAGTTTCACAGCTTTACCTTCAAGAAAGTAATACAAACATATGTGCAAAGGTAATGTTAGTTCAAAGTCAAATTTCAAAATTTAACTTCGTAATTCAGTTCTTTACAGTATTTTCTAAACAATCTGGTTTTTATACACTTCTTATCAAAATGATTTACTTAAATCATTAAACATTTACAATCAAAGTGTCTTAACGTAGCAATGAAAGCAATAGGAATAATCCAATAATGCAATATTCCTTATGATAACGATGCAGTAACACACTTAGCTAAGGATGATGCTAGATGTCGGCTGTCACAGGCGCTGACACAGACCAATGTGTTCCGGCTCAAAACGTGCAATCTCTTACTTTGTATTTTTACATAACAATTTCAATTTATTGTGCTAAAAACTATAATATATGATTTAAATAGAATAAGTTGCAGCTATGTGGTAAAAATCACTATAGTGCATTATTTTTCTTGTGCAGGTAAATAAGAAAGAATAATTTATAAGCATTTGCTGCCATTTATAGACTAAAACACAGTTTATTTGAAAAATTTCGAATGTTATCTACAGATGCCTACACTTTACTGTCTATTCATACGATATTCGGTGGAGAAATATTATTTTAAATTGTAAGCAAGATATATTATACGTATACTGAAGCTAGGGTTATTCGCGCAATAGAGACGAGATTTTGTAAATATGGTTTTAATTCCTCGGATAAACTTATATTGGTATAATAAGACAACCATTTCAATGCGTGGTACTCAATTGAATTATATTGTACTAGATAAAACAACTATATTGGCTTATAATTCCTGTGTTTTCTTAAGTACCTATTTTTCCACTCCCGTTTATGTTGTAGGCCGATCAATTTAAACAAGTTTTCTTTTTAATTGCTTTACCTAATTCAAACGGTGATATTTGATATAAAAACATCTTTTGTAAAGTCAGATTTTACTAATGCTAGAAATTACATTTTTTAACTTAAAAAGAGGTTTTATAGATTAATATAATACAATACATAATGTGCAATAAATTACATCCACATTCAGATTTTACAGTATAAACATGTGTTTGTTAATGTAAACCGGTGTTGTTATTGGCGGAGCGTTATCGGTATTGTTATTGTTACGGTGTTTTGTGTAAAAACTCCATTTCTGTCTGTAACTTTTTCAAGAATGAGTTAGTGATCTGCTCTGTTTCAAGAATAAGTGAAAATAAACTTTATAGTAGAACCATGGAAGGATATAGTTACTTAAATAGTTTTTTTTTTTTTTTTTTTTTTTTTTTTTACACAACACATGTCCAAAGTTTCTGTACAATATCTGGATGGAAATACAATTTAAAGTTGTGGTTTTAGTCTATATGACATGATAAGCCAAGGTGTTGAACGTCAACTTATCGCGACAGTTAATGATTGTTGTGGTAAACGTAAGCACAGATTTAAAAGGGCAGCAACTGTAAAAGATTTATTTCATATATGAACCGAACCACGTCCTCCATTCTTAGCTTTCATTGTATTGGTGTACAATTTAAAAGCCAGTTGTTATTGTGACTCACGATAAAGCGGCTAGGATTGAATCCAGAGCTGATAATTTGAAGTTGAAGGTTTAATCGTGGAAATTTTCGCATATTTATTTCATTGATTCTCAAAATTTTCTACTTAAAGATATATATAAATTTGCAAAGACCTTAAATCTTGTACGACTGTGATGGTATTATATTTAATGATCGAAAATCATTTTTCGAATGGTACATTTCTCTTTCACGAGATCCCAATTGTGTTTCTCTTTGGTTAGGAACTTTTGAATTACTGTTTTGTATTACAGATCTACGTTCCTCAAGTAGAACACGATTTATATGGTCCCTCCAGGCGTCCATTGGTTTGCAGATAGGGAATTTTAAAGGCACTTTTTTGGTTCGTGTAAAATGCTCAAAATCGGAATATTGACGTTTAGTAACAAGAGGGAAACGACCATGAAAAGATTTTACATGTTATGAAATTTTAAGGGTATAGGGAAGATGGCAAAGAAAAGATTGTATGGAAATACCATGGTTGTCAAATACCAACATGCCATCCTCTCTGTATTATGAATCTAGAAACACCTATAAGAAATGCTCCTGTGGTGAAAATGAGTATCAGATACTAAAACACTGGAAAACGCTTGTCTACTAAGCAGCAACGGCTTTAGATGTAATCTTGTCAATTCGAAATTATTAGAGTGGGCAACTCCTCTATGGACAGGTTTATTTACACTAATCCAAAAATTCCGAAACCCGAACTTAACCGACGTGCCTTTTTTATGGACGAACCAATAAACAAAATTGTACTGCAGGGTTACTAGAGAATAAAAAACATTGAAATTTGTACCTCTTTATGCTTTTATCTGTAAATATGGTTTGTTTTTGGTAAATATTCCTACGATATTAGTGGGAACAAATGAAAAATGTCAGGAAATATAAACCAGTAATGGTAAAGAGCCCGATATAATCCTACAACAAACACCATTAAAACAAGAAATTATAGTAGTTGGAATGTTCCCATACAGGACAGCAAAAGGCCGAATATGTATAATTGTACGAAGAACGTTAGAGTATCACCATAGAATCCCAAAACATCACGAAGAATCCCGAGTTTGATCCTTGAGAAAACTCTGTTTGAACTCTTTTTGGGAAAACGAGGACAAAGGTACGATATTTCACATGTACCGGTGACATAATTTAAGAAGAAGCTGCTGGATCTTTTAACTGATCCGTGTGTCTAGATAGAAGAGACTACCTAGTTAATGACATCGTTATGTTTGTTTGCTGGCATGATCCCAAATACTGTAAGCCTCAGCTTTACATCCGTACTCTTACCTAGAACCACAAGGAGATACATGTATTTAAATACGAAACTTTAGTTGACAAGCTCTTATTGAACAGCTCTTTAGTTGTTGGCCTAAAAGTACGCTTCTCGAGTCAACAATGACTCAATTCATCGACCGTTTCCGAGGAATAACATTTAACTATTAATAGAAGTAATAAGTTATTGAAATTTAATTAATAGACTAAACATTTTTTTATAAGTACATCCCACCATTATCATATCCATTTTTACTACTTATAAATGTAAATCTACAAAATTTTCTTGGCCTAAAACGGGTATGACACATTCTGGAAAGAAAATGTACAAAATTGAATATAAAAAGCGTCGAAGGGTTAGAGATTTTGATAATCAACATTATGGTATGAATAAACAGAGCTACACTTATTAATGCATTTAAATTTATTTCCATAGTTAAAATTTTACAGCTGAAAACAGTTGATAGTTAAAAATATGGTTAGAGTTTAATCGTAAAAAGTGGGGGTAGTCTATTTGAAGTAATCAGCTATGGTGTGAAAATAAACTTAACTTGAGAGTTTTTGAATGTAAGATTGGTTTATCTTTTTCTTATTTAAAATATTTAAGTTTGCGTTTACATTTTATTAAAACTATAATTACATCTAACTTTTACTGCCCATGTAAAGGTTTCGTGCTATAATGATATGTTCGCGTGTATAAATCGGTGTAGTTTAATTCGTTGTACAAAAAAGGAATATAATAACTCGATTTCCTTGTTCGTGTATATGTGAGCGTGTTTGGAATAAAACATACGTCCACTAACACCATTTAAAAACAAGATAGTGTCGCGATAAATTGAAAAACCTTTTCCATTAACTTGTCACCACTTCGGCAAGTGAGAGATCCGGGTTCGAGTCCCGGATATATACAGGGTGAGTTTTTTAAAGTGATCCAATAGCTAACTTTTTAATTACACGACTTAGCACCACACTTTAAATTTGGAACTTGCTCAATTTTAAGTTTCACTCAGGGATACACTTTTAAATTTTTTGAAGATGACCGCCATTTTCCAATATGGCGGTCAACTTTAAAATCTCTTATAGAACACCCTGTATTTTATGTTGTTTTTAGGTTCTACTCAACAAAATAATACATTTTTGCTTTTGAGAGTTTTTCAATATCTCTAATGGTTCAGGAGCTACGTGGACTGGAAGTTTTCATAATTTTTGCCAATATGGCGGCCAACTTTAAAATATTTTATGAAACATCCTGTATTTTTATGTTGTTTTTATGTTCTACACTACAAAATAAGACATTTTTGCATTTTAGAGTTTTTCTATATCTCTAATGGTTCAGGAGCTACGTGGACTGCAAGTTTTCGGATTTTTTCGGACTGATGATAAAAACTTGCAGTCCACGTAGCTCCTGAACCATTAGAGATATAGAAAAACTCTAAAATGCAAAAATGTCTTATTTTGTAGTGTAGAATATAAAAACAACATAAAATACAGGATGTTCCATAAAATATTTTAAAGTTGGCCGCCATATTGGCAAAAATTATGAAAACTTCCAGTCCACGTAGCTCCTGAACCATTAGAGATATTGAAAAACTCTCAAAAGCAAAAATGTATTATTTTGTTGATTATAACCTAAAAACAACATAAAATACAGGGTGTTCCATAAGAGATTTTAAAGTTGACCGCCATATTGGAAAATGGCGGCCATCTTCAAAAAATTTGAAAGTGTATCCCTGAGTGAAACTTAAAATTGAGCAAGTTCCAAATTTAAAGTGTGGTGCTAAGTCGTGTAATTAAAAAGTTAGCTATTGGATCACTTTAAAAAACTCACCCTGTATATATAAAATAGCTATCTTGATATGCAGCTCTCATTCAGTTCATATCAAGAGGAATATAATGAAAAGTTTACCTTAAAGAGCTCACAAACTAAAACTACGTAGCAACACAACTTGCTTGAAAAATAACATTGATTATGTAATCAATGCATTCTTAACAAGAGGTTATCTAAGCAAATTACTCAAAGACAAACTTTTGTCTGAGAAAAAAACAAGAAATTCTAAATTTGAAAACGGTGATATAAATTTAATAGATTAATGCCTTTCACATATTTACAAAATTAATAATATCCTTCAAAAAGATTCTATTAATTTTCAAAATTCTAGTTTAACTATTATGATTTCAAAACAACCCTCTCCAATCCACAAATATGTACTGGCCAAACAGAAATTTCCAATGACACACACTAATAAATACCTGATAAAAATACAAAAAATACGACATCCTTGTATCAACAACAGATAATTATTTTGTCAAAATGATATCAAATTCGTCAAAACTAGTAACAAAACCAGCAAGGCCATTTCTAAAACATATTCTGTCTTTGTCTTTCCTAAACACTAGAACCAGGACACCAAAGACCAAATTCCACACGGACTCAACAACAAGTAACTTGGGGAAAAAATAAAACTTTAAAACAACGTCCGAAAGAAATATTTTGTTTATGTCATCTTTATTTACTATTTGTTCAATAATTAAATTTAAAAGATTTAATTTGTTTTATATTTTATACAGATTTTGCACCTGAAAAAATATATATAAAATTAGGCTATTGTGCTTTTACGGCTCTTTTGAACTAACAAGACATCTATGTGTGCGTATCTATGTTTGTGAATTATAATTAAACTACAAGGCTAAATAATTTTAGTATACAATACTCTATGATACTCGACCACACCGCTGCATTGACAGTGTGGAAACAATAGATTGCTGCAAATTAAACGGCTGATGGTTTCATTGCAGAGTTATTATAAACCACAACAGATTTTCATTGTATTACAGATCATCGTACAATTCACGCTCAATCGACTTTGAAGCGCTCTTCCTTTATCAACCAATATCACTTCGGAACCACTAAGCAATTATAATGTAATTGCTTCATTCCTTATACTACAGTAAGTAATATTAAGGGCAGGAATGCATACTTTATTATACTAGACAATATTATATATTGTTTATAATTGCAACATTTTTCATATTATTAAATCTCTTAGTAAAGTTTACATCTCAGTTGCTTATTGGCTGAGCGTTATCAAAGTTTATAATTTAAATGTCTTAATAAATTTAACTTCTGTCTGTGTAGACTAAGTCGCAATACTCCAGACGACAAAATGAATGTTTTTGTGTCACTCCATAGATATTCGCTTAGCAATACCGAAGACTAAAATTACCACAGAATATCTCCAGAGTAAACTTCAAGACTTAGAATTTATTATTTGTTATTTTACTTCGGTATATTCATAAAATATATCGAAGTAAAATATATCTTATTATTATACTTCGAAAGTGTAGTTTATAGAAAAGGTGTTACTGATTTTTTCGTAGATTACTGTAATATTACAGTGCTGCATTACGCATATCCTTATACATGGCTCAAAAAGCTCATTATTTCCACCTGTGTACACTTTCACGTAACTGAATATTCCGGTTTAAGAGACCTTGTTGTTTTCAGACCCCTAAAGTCACACGTGAAGCTATTTATATGGACTTGATTGCCTATAAACTACATATTCATTTGTAATTAATTTGCATATCCAAATATTTCAGTGATTCAATTATCGAAGGCGAGTCTTATGAAGCCCTAAATAAGGAATCCGTCACCTTTTATTCTTGTGTTGAGACTTTCCTAATTTTAATAGTTTAACAGTAATAACGGCAGTAAATATTATTTCCCTGCATACAATAACTGCTTAAAAGCTTCAAATCGATAATGGCTTAACACATAACATAAGTACAAATAACAAAGTATAGTTTACTCTAGATGTTATACGTGTTAGTGTGAACTATATAAATAAATAGCATTGTCTGAATGTAGGTCAAAGTCTACACAAGATTGGACTATATACAAACGCCTTAGGAATCGTACGCAGAAGCAAATCAGAAATGCCAAAAGTTAGATTTTATCATAGAACTCTGTCTCAGCGGCAGTACACGAGGTCACTATGGAAGAGGGTTAAGGACCTAGGTATTGGAAAATAAAATTTCTATACCCCTCTTTGATTTGACCTAAATGAAATCAATGACTATTTTGTAAATTTACTAATAGATGAGTATGCAGCTCGGGATTGTGTCACGGGATTTGGCCGGCTGTCGGTTCTCGTTTGCAACATTAGTTAGGCTGACGTGCTTGCCGCATTTTTGAGGATAACTAGCAACGTGGTCGGGGGTGATAATGTACCTCTACGCTTTCGGAAGGATACCTTACAAATCACACTACTTATTGTTGTTATTATTTTCAATTTCTCTTTGGCTTCTTCTGTTTTTTCCCAATGTTTGGAAGCGCACCCTGGATCACCAATTTAAAAAAAACAATTAACCCTCAAACTCCTTCTGAACTACGCCCTATAAGCATTTTCTCGTGTCTTGAAAGAGAAGTCCACCAACAGTTTTATTCTTATGTTAATAACAATAATATTCTGACCAAATTCCAATCTGTGTTCAGATCTAATCATAGTACCACTACAGCCTTTGTGAATATTACTGGTGACATCCGATTGGCAATGGACAAGAGACTAGTGACCATTTTAATATTGTTTGACTTCTGTAAGGCCTTCTACAGTTATATACCACCGTCTCATACCCATGAAATTAATGAAGTATGGTTTCTCCAATGGCTATGTTAATCGGTTCGAGTCTTACCTTATCGGAACTCAGCAATGTGAGAAGGAGGGAAATAAAATGTTAGACTGGAAACCGGCTACAGGGGGTCCCGCAGGGCTCTGTACTTGGACCTCTTTTATTCTAACTTTAAATAAACGACGTCACTTTAATCATAACACGTTAAAATTTGCATCTTAACGCCGACGATTTGCAAATATACGTGCACTTTTTACCTAACGAACTAGCCACTTTTCTGTCACTACTCATCTTGGATACATAAGCCATCAGCGTTTAACAAGGACTGAAATTAAATTAAAACAAAACGCAAGCAATGATAATGAACTGACCAAGTTACGATATCGTGCAGAACAATCTGTGATGGCATCCACTCTTTGAGGTAGTTTGCCTTCTAACTGTAATGTAATGTTAAGGGTGATGCTCTTTAAGACTCTTATACTACCAATCGTTGACTTATGTAACGTCGTGATGAATGACATGGCCGTTGAACAATCGGACAGACGCTGCTTGTGGCGGTCATGTGGTGGGAGGGTGTGATATAGTGATTAAATGCCTTCTTGTTCTTAATTTGAAATGTTTTCTTGTATATATTACAATATGTATATATATATATATATATATATATATATATATATATATATATATATAAAATTTTGTCTTTTAGGTTTTGAATTCACTTTGATATGTTAATATTTACTTTAAGCTCATTTAATTTCTTGTAGGTTAAGAAATTTTGTTATTTTATAATACAATTTTAATTTATTAATTTACCGAAATTTTTTCAATTTATTGTAAATTTCCTGTATTTAATATGAGCTTAAGTGGTAAGGAGAGCTTGACAGCCCCAAGTCCGCCTATTTAATAAAGGCATTTTTCATTACATTTCTTTTATGTTTTCAATGCATCTTAACCAGAGGGTAAAAAGTGCATGAATATGAGAAAGCGAAAAAGATAACTACCGGCCTGGGATTCACTGAAAGGAGCTTAATGAATGTTTGATTTCACAAACGAGTGTTCGTTTTTATAAACAGATTACGAAACTCAATTCAGAACTCCTCAATTACCAAGGTGTTGAAAACTCATCTAAAACGCTGTTTGTCATAAAACGCATGTTACACTTTGAAGAGATTCTTACATTCGGCTGGAATACTCTGTGACAAATGACAAAGTGCTAAAGTGGATTTTAAATATTGTGGATGGATAGAGCTCAAATATATGAATGTTCAAGTTTGAATGTGGTCTTGACGTGGATGAATATGGGATGATGAATCTTTACACGTTTGATAATTAAATGAATCTTTGCATGCAATGTGTAGAAATGTATGTTGCAGATTGTAAATAAAAGGCTTCATTTAAATCCTATCCTCGTTTGCAGCATTCTATGTAAGGACATTTTAATTACTGAGCCTTTAATGTAGCAACTAAACAAACCTGCACTTGGCCAACGTTCTACCACACTTTAATACACAACTGATAACACTGTGCACTAGACGGGTTTGCCTATCCTTGACAATATTGCATTCAGGCCTTGCATTTTACCTTGCGTACTTTACTATGAAAATGCACAATTATCTAGTTATTTATTTTACTATTATCCTTGGAAATATGATACATCTTAGAATTTGTTGCACAACACATGAACAAATTAGTCACTTTGTTATTAATTTATTCTCCCACTGAAATGAAATTGTGCCACAATGTCACAAAATCTAAATTTAAATGTATTTCTTCCATACATGTAAAATTTTACTTGCATGTGTTTTTTGTGTAGACAAAATTTAAAAACTAAAAAAAACACCACCTTCTTTACATTCTAAACTACCATTTTGAAAGCAATATATATAATTAAATATTTTCTTAGTCAGAATTTCTATAATGCAAAGGCATAAAAAATGTAAAATGTGACTTGTGTTTACGTTAGAAATTTTCTAGATTCAATCGTTTACTTCTGCTTTTGAAGGCATATAATTTTTCAGACGTGAAAATAATTTAAACAAATTCTTCTGTTTGGATTTCGTGGGCAGTCTGCAAACTAAATCTATAAAATCAGGTGTTTGGCTTCTCAATATTTTATGGGATGTGGTCCATTACATCCTGTATAAGTAAAAATAATACATTTTTTACGACATACTAAGTGCAAAAAATAAATATTTTAGTGTTGATTTACAAACTGTTTACGTAATTTTTTTACGAGTACAACAATTATCAACTTCTCTTTGCTGCAGTGTAGTAATTCATTTACCGGCCAATTTACTTAAAAAGCTTGATATTATTGTAATACTGTGAATGCTTTCATTTGGAACATGTAAATTTATAGTGTTAAGGAATATTATGCTTTAAAATGTATAGGATGGTAATAAAACATGGGAAAGGTTAATACATAATAACATGGCATAATAACTTATACTAATAAGTGAAATTCAACTGTAACTAAATGAAAAATAGGGGAATATTAAGATTTTCGCTCAGTCTAAGCTAATATTTAACATAACTAGTTTGATCACATCCTCACAGATTATAGCCAAATTCTTTATGTATTTTTCATGCCAACCAATAAATAAAACCAGCATCCATATTTTCTAAGGTAGGGTGTGTATCACGTAGGATTTTGGAGCGAAACATTTTGTAATTGATTACCATGCCAATATATATGTATATATATATATAGAATTCTAATTATACACTGGTATACAAAGTAAACCAAATGTGTGTAATCTATTAGTGTACGAGAATATAAGAATTTATAATAAACTTTTTAATTCTCCCTTCACGATACCTGCTAAAATATACTATCTGCTATCTAAAAACTACAAGAATAGTGTCAAATCCAAGTATGCCAAGAAGCATAAGAAAGGAAATTAAAGATAAATACATAGCAAATAGTAATAATTTGGCAAATTCAACTTGCACAATGCGTCATGGGACTGTAACAGTTACTGACGTTAACAGAGAAACAACAGTAAACTTTAAGGCAGTAGGCAGTAAACTTAAACGACTTTGTCGATTGAAAGATCAACACAGAACAGGAAGTAACAAACACAATCATTCCATGGTTGTTGCAGTAGGATAATACTCCAAAGTATTTCTATTTTTTAAATCGTTTACGCCGTGTGTTTACATTATGAATGGAGTGTTTATACTTTTGCTGTTTTCCACTAAGCAATAAAAACGGTGTTTTGGATTTGATAGAAAGCGGATGACAGATATACCACAAATATTTTAGAATATATCAATAGGGCATAAAGTAAGTAGGAATCTATGTCTCTGTAGTAATGATTCCTAAATTGATTAGCTAACTTTTTTTGGAATGCATATATGCATAATACTTGAAGAGTAATAATCCAAATAGGATAGCAAAAAATGTTTTCTGGAACAAAATAATTGTATTAATTGATATTGTTACAATTACAGGTTTACAGTATAACAAATCATTACAAGAGTAAACATAAAGTCATAGTTAAATGTTCTACTTTTTAAGGTTCCAAATAGTGTATCACTGGTAAGAGTTTTTCTCATAACTACACAACAAACTTTCATTCAGTAGCTTACATTGTTATCTACTTAAATAACTCTTTGTTATTTTTCTTCTTAAATTATTATTGTTATAAATTACATTTGGCATCATAGTAGTAATGTAATTAAGGCTAACATTTACAAGGAGACGTCTTTTAAAAGAGGCAAATATTTTTCAATTAAATATTAATTTATATTTGCAAAAATTTAAAACTTTGGCCATAACTGTCATCTTAGCTACTATAGATTCAACTGGCATAAAGATCTCCTAACTCATCTTGTCTTTCCAAGTGTACATGTGTTTTTTATAAGGAAGCAATACATTTCTAGACTATTTTATTACCTCATTTATTCAAATTATCCCTCCATTGACAACCTATAGAGTAAGAATACAGTCTTCAATATAACATTTTAATCGCAACTATCGTCAATATTTCATCTAATCTAATATTATTTATTTATTAACTCGTATAGCCTATAGTCTTTTGTAACGAATAGATAAATAAGAACACATAACTTAGCAATATATTTCCATTAAAATCTATACCATTAGACAAAAATGTTTGCTTCATATTAGGTCAGGGAAATGGTATTAAACCCTACAGCATATACATGGGGATTTTACAACATCCCATAAATGTCAAATGAGGTAAAGTTTGGTTTAGAGGATGACAATCCTGATACACATTACCTTTCCACTACATTAATGGTTTTGTGATCAGCTGTTACTCAATAGATGTTGAAGTTATATTTTGATGTTGTCAATATTGTGCCCTGGGGTGCTGTCAACACCAGACATATGCGTTCATGTGAGTTTTGATTTTATCGTATTAAAGTGAATATTTAAAGTTATTATATTCTACATAGTGATAATATATATAAAAAAATATGCCATGAATAGCCTTCACCAAGAACATAAGAAAATATACAAATTATTGGTTGAATCTAGTGATGAAAGTGAACAACAATTTAAACAGCAATTCCTTCCGACTGGATCAATGTTTTTAACTCAGGTTTGCGATATCGTGTTTGGTTTCACCAGACCTTTAAAATGATGTACAACTCAATATAGTTTGTTATTAAATATTTTCTTCGTATCCCCACGGGCCGTCTCCCAAAGGTTACATTTCATCACCACGTACTCAGAAAAATATGCTTTTGTTACCAGTAAGGGTATGCTAAAATTCCTAATATTTAATTATCACCCTGCATATGATTACACAGAAAAAGTATTATACTTATGTACTTGAAACCAAGTAGCATTTATTTCTAATAATGAAATACAGTTTATTAAACGGAATATGTTAAGGAGTTTTTTCAAACCTATTTGCATTTCCTCCATACCTAGCATTAAATAGTTTTAAAATATTGAATAACTTAATAAGTCAATTATTAATTGATCATCAGTAAAACCTTTTATTCTAAGATTTAGTAAATTTTACTTCCATTTATATATCTGCATATAATCATCTTGCTATATACGTTTTTATATAAGCAGCATAGAGGTTTTTTAATGTTATTACTATTTAAAGATTAAAATAAGACAAAATTTTACTTCAACTTTCATGCAGTAAAGTATAACATCCTTTTTACTATGAATGTGTGCATGGAAAAGTTAGAAATATGGCATATAAACAATGATATATAACATATTAGGCCTTTAATGTTTTAAGTTATTGAAGGCTTCTACCACAGATTGGGCTATTGCCAAGAGAAACTTGGACAACATTTTGAACACTTTCTATAACTTTAAGTACTAAATTTTCAATTCTAATTATTAAATTAATGTTATCTTAATGTAAGAGAATGACTTATTTGGATAAATGACGAATAACTTTAAAACGCCGCCATTTCAGTTAGAGTGAACCTTTTGAGGTCCGGTTTGCGGCAATGTGTTCTACTAACTAAGACCTTTAATTTGATATAAAACTCGACCTATGCTGCTATTTAAGAATTTTGTCTGACTCCTCGTGGGCCGTCCCCCATAAGGGATAAAAAAGTTAGACATTTATGGCTATTATTGATATACCAAGTCTCATTACTTTATCTATATTGGTAAAAAATATATTAAACCGTTCCGGGACTTTTTTACCATTCTGTATGACATATTAGGCCTTTAATATTTTAATTTCCATGTAAAAATTCGTAGGTTTGAGAGTTTCTGGACTCAAAAAGAGAGTTCCTTGCGTCTATAAATATTGTTGATCCCAATGGTAGGAGGCTGGAGTTCCAGGTCTCTAACCTTAATCTTCTGTCACAATCTCAAAACATTGTCATCTGGGAGTGCTATGAGTTTCTGGTTTATAAAATACAGTTTCAAGTAATTGGAAACTTTCAAGTTTCAGTTATTAATGGCCTTGAAATGCTTCCGATGAGTAAAAGTAATTGGTGTTACAGGGTTGGGTAATCAGATACGTTTGGTAAATTACTCACGTTAGCATTTCTCTACTCTTAATTTACATTTATTATATTCATATTCACTCTCTTGGTGACCAACAGTATCACCATCGTAACAGTGACAATACTAAGTTAGCATTTTCTTATGCGAACATAGAAAAATTGATTTGAAAATGAGTATAAATCTACATACGAGAAAGTTTGGTTGAAACAGAAAGACAATCTGAATTTCTTGCTGCCCTTTAACAACTAAATACGTTAAGAGACATATACCCAATATTACAATTTTGATTCTTCGAATATAAACATATTATAAATAAAACCATTAAATCCTTCAAGTAGTGAGTACTAAGTAAGGTTTTAATAATAAAGCTTTATGTACATAATTTACTTAGCATCGTAACGAAATAATACAATCTCTAAATACATAAGTATAGTAAGCGTATTTATTTGTAGTATAAAATCATGCGTAATTTAGTTGACGTTTCTAGGAGCATAATCACATTTTAATGTCAGTACAGGTTGTGACTCACTTATTTACTTTCTTGTTTAGTTCAGCACAGTTTTTGACTTGTAAAACGGTAAACTTTTAATAAAATGCTCCATTGGCAATGCTGACGTTTTTTGTTTTATATAAATATGTACTTTAATAAGTTTATCGTTGGCTATTATTTTGTACACACATACGTGATAGTGATGATAATATTTTTTCTGAAGAAAGTGTTTAAAAATAAAGAGCCATAAAATTAATATAATTAAGTATAAAATATTCACTCCTAACGAAAATGAATTCTCCGTCTTCCAAATATATGTAAGTACTCGTATAACTGATATGTCTAGTTATTTGATTTTCATCACTCATTTAAAAAAAAACTTCGTCCATAGTATTTATTTTATTTGATAAAACAAATATTTTTTAATCTGTTAAAAGAAATATTACTAAGTTTTTTGTACAAGGAGAGTTACTGACATACTTTAAAACTCAAAACACATATAATGTTTCAAAATTTTACTCGAAACATCATTTTACAATCATGGGATATGTTAATTATGGAACAATTAAATTTATAATTTTGTCTCAGTTGAGCGAATTGTTATTTTACTGTCCCAAAATTTGAATAATTAATCATTTTAAACAGTTCCTTATTGTGAAGCTGATTCTATCTGGTGGTTTCTTATTAATAAATATTAACTGTGAGATGTCAACTGGTTCAGAGTTACATGTTTAAACAGATCTATATGATCTAAACTGCCCTTTTCTTCAATTCCTCTTTTACACAGTAGAAACAGGGCGTATTGACAATCTGCTTTTTCTCTATGCTTTATATTAAAGATCAATAAAAACACACTTATAATATTCAGCCAACAGTTTAATCTTTGTTATAAAAGTTTTTACACTACCATAATCAAAGGGTTAATAAATATTATTTATTTTTAGATTTTATTCAAATTTCTGCAGAGCATATTTTATTTATTCTGGTTACTTTTTCTATTAGTACACACATACATTAGAATTTTTGAAAAGTACATTGTTGCGGGTAAAACGCCTGTAAAATTCAAGTCTAAGGACAAACTTTTAAAACATACTGTATGTAGCAAGAATTTTGAATTTTTTTAGTAAAATATACTGTCGATTACCTCTTACACATCATATTTATTAAAGATATGTACGCGCTAAAAGTATTTAAATTTGAATATCATTATTTCAATATAACATGTGAGGCGGATAAAAACTTTCTGTAACAGTCTAAATTAAATACATTTTTCTCAATGTTTCTCCCGTGAAACGCATATTTTATAAAATTTATTATTTATTTGCAAAAGATAAATTCATATAATTATGCGTATAATTTTTATTTATTTATTAAAAAAATTTAAAGTAAATGCATTAATTAAAATAATGTATTTAACTATTTATTTAGTACATTCCAACTAAAAATAGTATACTATTAAAAATATTAACATTTTTCTACAGCAAATTATATTTTTAAGCTAGAAAAAACCTTAAATATAATTAAAGTATTTTTCTTTGTCTTAAGCGCATATGTCACAAAGAATTAATTGGAACTCTAACTAATAAAAACTCTAGTACAGTTACACATACACGAGAAACTAATTTCATCAGAAAGGTTCAAATGAAAAGCATGTCACGTTTTTTTGTCTAGGAAAGTGGCCGTTGTCAAACAACTCTATGGATTGAGAATAAAATGAATTCGGAGACAGCTGGGTTTCGGCATTTTATGACATTCCTCATACTCTTATTTTACAAAATATTTTAAAGTTAATAAGGACATAACGAGTATTTATATTAGAAAATCCGTATTAGATGATACGATTTTACTTGTGACTTTATAATATTTATGGGTTTCTGTACTGTAACATGTAGTAATTCCCTTATAGTATATCATTTTCAAATTTTTAAATAATTATCAAAAATTATTTTGCTCACTTATGAAATTATTAGAATTAAATATTGTGGAATAATTTTAATCTGTGAAGACTTTACGAACGCAGTTTTGATTTTTGCTGATTGCATTTAAGAAAATACGACTTATAAGTCTCAAAGACTTTATACTTGAATTAATCTCAGAAATAACTCACAGTAAAAAGGAATCTTGGAGTAAAAATGATTCATTTTTATTGAGGCTATTATATTAACTTTCTTAAATGACTTGATATCTACTTTTCTGACAGAGGTTTCCCCTTTGGTAGAGGATACATATTATATATTTATGTGTATATTTTACTTTTAATAGTCTAAACCCTCAATAGAATACATAAATTGACTATTGGAGAGTTTCAAGTAAGCAGAACAAACCGAAATCCAAAATAAGAAATTGTAACAAACGTAATGATATTTTTCAGGATAATCCTAAAAGAATTGGTCATTCGATCATAGCTGACATTTCAACGTTAATAACATCTATAGTTATTCTCTCAGTATTTGGTAGCAAGTTAAACATAATTTGCAAAAGTTCTGTTACCTTAACAGTATTTTTTAATTTATATATCTAGGTGAACCCTTTATAAATTTTCTATCACAAAGAAAGTGTTCACTAAAAGATAAATAAGAATGTAATGTCTGACGGTAAAAGCTTGATGTGGAAAACCCCATTTTTTAATTATAACGATTTAACCACTTTGTTATTCCTTCCTGATCGTGCTGCTCCTCACTTATAAAATATAAATATATATATATATATACATAATACATTGTTAAAATAACATGCCGTTTATTCTGTGTACAAGGCTCTCATTGCTTAGTAAGCTAAATAGTAACAAAATTGATTATTATCTAATACATACCTTCTTTATCACTGAGCAGTTTGAACTCTAGTTGGTTATTTTAACGGAACAAAGCGTTCTGGTATGTCGGCTACTGTCCAGTAAGTCGAAGACGTACACTTATGGAAATTTCTGTCCATTTTACCTCACTTACAGTGAGTAGGTCCATTACATGACTCATACGATACGTAATAAATAGATTTTTTGTGTGCTGGGCTTCAGGTATAAATTTATGTTCATTATATTGTCAATTGAGTATAAAAATATGATTTATCAATGTCTGCACATAATAGCTGTTTTACAGAGATACGTAAAATTGGCTAAATGATAATCAAGAGCCAAAGTTGTAAAATAAAATTTCGCGTTAGTTACATATTGCTTTCGTTCTTCTTAACAAATCGGCTTGCTTAGGTGGATATAAAACATAACGAAGTTGTAGAACATTACAAATGGAACTAATTTTTTCACATGCAGCAATATTTCCTTGGCGAACATATGCGTGAGGAGTCACATGATCTGGCTGTTATTGTGATTCGACGATGGTGTTAAGTGTTTGACTGAAGTCAATCTTTTAATATATTAATTAATATAAATAAATAAAAAAAATAAATATATTGTATAATAATAATGAAGTTGGGTGTATTTGTATCCAAACATTTGAAGTTATTTTATTTTAACCTCTGAGAATAATACCCAGTTAACATCTACTGACTGGATTGCCTTCGGCCATCAGCAACAAACATATCAAAACAGCTGATGCCTTTCAGTTGACAACAATGTTTGTTGCGCTCAGCTTGTTCAAGTATTTATGGAGAGTGGTTGTGCTCTCATAAGCTTTAGCGGATTTCCTTGAAAATATTCCGTTCAAACTGTAGTGTTGTATTCAAAAGAATTTATATTATGTAAACGTTGTATGAATGTACAGTTTATTTTTTTATTTTACTAAATATATTGTAAATAGTCACCAATTTGTTAACACTATTGCAAACCACACAATTATTCTACTTTACATTTTATTTGTCATAAATTATGTGAAAACGTTGGTATTTGTAGATTGACTACTTATATATTTATAAGATATTATTCTATATGAGAAAACTTTTGTAAAGAATACAAAATAGCGACTAGCGTTTAAGCATAACATTTCTCGATGTATGTTTACTGGACTTTTTTAATCAGTAGTACTGCAAGCCACAGACTCCTTGACAACTTTTTCTGAGCACCCTGTATACACACATTATTCACTCATAATCAAACTAATTAATCTAAAAAAATGATCGTATCCTCGTTTATAATATGATGACATTTATTATACCCGATCGAAATGTACTACTTAATTAGTTCTCTTCAATATTCTAAAGATAAAGGAAATTAAATTCCTTTAGTGCAATAAAAGTACTTCACGCATGCAATATAGTCTTTACACTATTTAAAGTAAATTTCACAACACGTACAAAACAGGTATTTAACATTTTATTGCATTCCTGTGGAGACGGGGCAAACTGTGCATAACTGTCACGCTCAGAGTTTTCATAATCTACTCAGGTTTTATTATAACACACAGATTATCAGGTAACCCCCATTTGAACGTTTATATTAGACAAAATGACAATTATAATACCATATTTCTTTAAAGTTAATACCTCTGAGAATAATACCCAGTTAACACGTATTGGCTGGATTGCCTTCGGCCATCAGCAACAAACATATCAAAACAGCTACTACATAATAGATGTGATTAATTCTATATCTTTTTAACAACATTTGTATATTCGAACCTGGGTAATGAATTAGTGAATTAATTTATTACATTGTTGCAAATACAACCATATTTTTTACGATCTGATAAAAGATTAGACTCTTTCACCGACATACATGATTTATACAACAATTTATTGCGAGTTAATAATGTAGTCAATTTCTCCATCAATTGTTTATATATTTTTCCATTTATAACATTAAGCATCATAAAGGCCACATACATTTGTTGGTACAATTTTTTCTACAAACTATTAACTTAGTAAATAGTCCATGAGTGAACCCTCTCGACTTTGCAGTCGAACCTTTAAAAGCGAGGTGATCGTTCTGGCAGATCATCGGTCCGAAGGCTTGTGATGGAAGGGTCACAAAAACTAAAACTTGGAAGATTGATAGTTCTTGGCGCAAAACAGTTCTCTGTTGATTTCTATACAGGATATTACAGCCTATTTCTTTATCTGGCTGCCTATTTTATACGTATCTCTTTGGTTACGATCCTTTGCGTCCTTTTTTTTTTCTTTTGATATTTGTAATCAACATGCCCTATCAAACTTGTTATATCAGAAATAATTGTGCTTATTTGTGTTGACGAATGTACGGATATTTATGAAACGCATTAAACCCTTCCCTAAACAATCCAACAAATCATAACCTTTATCTGTAGGCTAAATTTTAAATTAGCACATACTCCAGATTTACTTAATATAATAAAATGAATGATTTGGACAAATAGAAACTTCGATATATGAATGAAACGTAACTATTTCCGGACTTAAAACATCGTTCAGTGATAAATCGCTAACTCTCTCCCACAGGTCGGTAACCAAACCTACTGTAATAAATTAATACAATCTAGAGATATATAACATAAAATAAATTTTACTAATTTAAAATAAACACGACTCCTTTAGATTTCCAAAGGAAATTGAAAATACCGGAGCTTAAACTCATACACTCCTTTAATACTTTAAACTATACATATAGTAAATATGTCCTGATATCATTAATTGTATTATTCCTTTTCTGCATGAGCTGGCAGAATGGAATTTAAAAACCTCATTATAAAATTATCAGTGTATTGAAAATGTGGACAAATGAGTATGTGGCTAAGGCTTTCAATTAACTGCTGCATAGTTACAAGGTAAATTCACGATCGCTCCCTAAAAGCCCTCAAGCAATCGAACCCGGTTTGTGTGTTGATACATAACTAACAACATTGTATTAATGTTTGCACAATATTACATTATATTTCGTTTTATTATAATTGGTATTTGCCCATTTACATTCAATGTAATACTCGCTCATTAGGCATCGACCACAGTGTTTAGCTGATTCAATGTTTGATTCTTATATTATAGTATACATCTGCAAGGTTAATTTTCATCGTAAAAATCCCTAATAATTAAATTATATTTAGAAATGAATGGATAACGAATGTATAAATGATTAAAGTTTATTCCAGCAGTTTATATAATTATACATATGTACAATTTTTTCTAGATGAAATAGCTATTATTTTATATATACAGAAGCTTATATATGGAAGAAATGTAAGATAAGTAAAACGAAATACTAATACAAATAAATAATTATTATTTAATAGTAATTATTTAATCAATAAGTAGTAAATTTTTATAAAAATAACATGTTGATTGTTTTTTCCTTCATGTTTTACTCAGTCTATGGTCGGTGTAAGCATATTTATTTTACGCCAATGCTCTTCCACCTCAAAAAATATTTCTTCTTGTCCGAAGTAGCGTTGTGAAAGGTTTGTAATGTTTTATTATGAGAACCCTGTAGATCTTTGTTATTATGCCGTTTTATTAGTAATCAACAATCAGACTTATGACTATAAATTTTCTACAGTCTCTAGAACACAATATAGATAATTTTTCGCTCAATACGTAAGTTTCGTAAATCGTTTATGTTATTATTAAAAAGGAAATCACAATATGCTTACTGTGGATCTTTCCAATGAACGACCGAGTCGCTAGACTTCTGGGAATTCAGAAAGCGGTTGACAACCAAAGCCATGAGATACAAAACTATTTATTTTTTTAATCAAACCCATTATGTGTTTAAATAATAATAACTTTGTATGTTTATGTATGGGTAGGACACCTGCAGAACTAAGCTACAGACATGTGTACTCTGTTAGCAAATTATTTTCAACGTTAGTCACTCTTCAAAGTAAGTGTGACACGTGCCGTGATTCCTACACAACATAAAAGGTCTAGCTTCTTTACCAACGTTTCATTTGGGTTCCTACCTCAGAGCTATTTCTAAAATTTCTAATATGAGATGTTATTTTATACTGGTTGCTTAATGTGACTACTATTCGTTTGAATTATGGAATTAATAGAATGCAAATGCAATTTCAATAGGAGTGTCTACTGCAAATTTTGTTGCTTTACTTAGAAGAGAAACTTCATGATTTCCACTGAAAGTTGATGCAGAGTTATACCTATTACATAATTACTAGATACGGCCCTATAAACTTCTATTGTCAATTTATTTCAGTATTGTTATAATGCCCTATTTTAAAGTGCTCTAATGCAACTGTTTAAACCAAAGTAGTTTATAAGCATGAAATGAAATGAACAATGTTGACAGTTCTATACTTTGTCTAACCATTTAAGTTTGCAATAATAAAAGGAGCAAAGATTTTCTTTTCTTTACTTCTCTTGGATAGTGAATAGTTAAGAATGTATACTTAACAAATATTTGTACAATTTTATAAACAATCTTTGCTGCCATTGTATAAGTAAGTGTTGCGGGAATGACATAATCTTTAACATCCCTGTTTGTCAAAAACGAAGGTTTAAGTGGTCGACAGAATATACATCTCATAGTCTCTGGAGAAAATCAAAACATATCCCACTAGGTGTCACGGAAACAGTGCCTTAACTACATAAACGTGGCTAAAAATGCGCAAAAATCAGTAGTAGCTCTGGATTGATGCACTAAACAGACGATAATTAGTATAAATAGGACATATGAAAAGCATACGTAAACCAATTTTTTGAGATTATGAAGTTGAAAAATTAGTGAGGGCTTTTCCTTTTATATGGACACATTATTGACCAGTACCACTATATCTGTAGTATAGTAGACAATCCTATCCATAAATTTTTCCTACTTTATCTTTTTGATGGCATAAATAGCATCGAAGATTAGGTTTTCACCTGTTTGGACTGCCGTATGGAACATTATTTAGTATTTTATGTGATAGTCGATACGAAATGCAGTATAAAATTAATGTAATAAATTAGGAATGTTACATTAGAAAATCAAATATCTTTTTGAATATACTCTGGTAATATTTCAATATGGTAAACATTTGTTATAAATGCACTTAATATAAAACAACGCATATGTTTATGTAAGCATCGGTATTCCTGTAAAGCAAGTTTACAAAAAAAAACACACAAGTAATTAAATTAAAACAGGGAACTAATTTGTTTGCGCAGCAGGCCGCAGTCGTATTTCACAAGTTGGTGTTAGTTGCTGGGTGCGGCCGTGTCCACACAAACTGGCTGACTGTTGTGCGGTTGTTGATTTATTGTACAGAGTTGAACACATCCTAAAATATATTATGCTTACAATGTCGACACATGTGTCAGACATAAGGAGGGTCACTTACAAGGGTTATTCCAGTCATTTGTTAAATATTCATGAATAACGTGAATAATGTATTTATACGGGTTGTCTAACTGAAAGATAAGCACTGGTGGCCAGGGGGGCCGCGTGTCAATTTGTATTATGTAAACTTAAAACTTATTTTCATTGCATCTGATACAGACATTTTCCTTAAAAAAGAAATATAACGTCAAATGCGCTATTTTTAGTGTAATTCGTAATAGGAAACAAAGTTTTCTCACATATTATTTTTCTTGGTCTTAAAAATTTGACCAAACACTAACAGCAATGCAGTTGTAAATTACAATAAAAACAATTTCAGACTTTAAAATTTTGTATACGTAAATTACATTGTGATATAACATGAGAAATTGCTTATAGTTACAATTTGTTAAGCATTATATACAATAGCTCTGTCAAGTTAAAACTAAGGACATTAATGTAAACAAAAATTTATACGATATCAGAATTGAAAAAAATATCCTTCCCATACGTATTTATTTAAAACTCATTCCACCGCCAGTGGCTTAGAAACGTGTTTTC
Organism: Homalodisca vitripennis; assembly: GCF_021130785.1. Classification (NCBI taxonomy): domain Eukaryota; kingdom Metazoa; phylum Arthropoda; class Insecta; order Hemiptera; family Cicadellidae; genus Homalodisca; species Homalodisca vitripennis. The sequence continues at coordinate 127,161,995 of NC_060212.1, read as the reverse complement.
ATTGGTTAGTTTATTAATCAGAGAATTACAGATAAACACTGTTTAAACGAGAAAATACAACAATTTATGTTCTACAATAAAATTTAAAGAATCATTAAATACACTTCGTAAAGCAAATGGTTATTTTTATAATTGTAAGTTTTATTAATTCAGTAATTTTTCTGATAGAGTAATTAAATATTTTTAATTACTCTGATATAAAAGACACAAAGTTAACTTACGTTAATAATATTATACATTTTAAGGTAAGTGATGGTACATTAGTTAGGAATCGTCTTCTATTTCCTCTAAATAATATTGATTGCGGCCCATAGTGATTCTCCTTAATTAATAAGAAGTAAGATTAGATGTTTTTGAAATTTATAAACCTTTGAGACCTTTTAAACCTTTTAGATTTATAGACTGTATCGTAAGATTAGTATATGTATCTTGTTTTAGTTTCATACACAAAAAAATTTCACGTAGTATACAGTGTGATCAAAAGAAAATGTTTGTAAAATCTTTACAGTATACAATTTGTTATTGCTTTAAAAAATATATGACTAAGAGTGTTATTTTAAACTGTACTTTTTTCTTTCTATTAAGCTGTGCCGGACACTTAATAATCAAGGTTTTGAGAAACAATCTATTATTACAGTGCTAAAGGCTTCTATTCTGAGATATTGTGCTTAAAAACCAAGACTTTATTTAGTGATAAATTGAGTTATAAATTACATACACCATGGTGTCTTTGGCTATAAATATGAATTTAGGACTTGCACCAACTACCTCATGCAGATACCTCATGCTAAGCGGAAATTTTGTTCTTAACCACATCAAAGCACTCGAGGGAGGGACACTTTGCTTATCGCTTGTCAAAATCAATCCTGCTCAAGCGGACAGCCAATGCTGTCAAGTCATGTCACCTTTTTTATGCACAACAGGAAAAGAACTTCCTGACTGAATTTATAGCTAATTATTAATCTCAGCATAAACAAATATGTGGAATATAGCATGTACTTTATTTCATTCATAAAGTAACTGTCCATATTTGCGTATTATTGGTTAAATTGATAAACTTAATTTGGCAGTAGTTTGCATCATTAAGTTTTGTAAATTATGTGGGGAGTAAATAAATTGGTAGGGTGTAATATTAGAAAGTGCCTGAGGATGGGTGGTGCATGTCAGACTGCTCGGTAATCTGCAGATATAATAAGACTAAGCTTTTGTGATAGCTTAATGGAGTAGCCATTGTTTCACTCTAATTTTGAAAACAGGCAAAGAGGATGAGTCAACTAGAGTGCAGCTATTATGATCATCACGAATATTTCTATGTAAATATTCTATGTATATGTTTCTTCTGATGGAATTTTTTTCGTTTTCCATCAAACTTTCACTAATATTTCTGATATCAAAGACATAATTTTTATATATTTTGTACTCACATATCTACATATATAGTGGGTCTAGGTCACCCGAAACAAATGTGCATAAACAACTCCAAGTTATTTATAGGAATCCACCTTCTATATGTCCCCACAAGAACACGTATTAATAAGACAAGTTATCGCAACTATGAACAACCAAGTTTTTAAAGTTATAATCTGTACTGTTTCTTAGGGAAATCGGCATTAACTTTGTTTTTGTTATATTAAGAGAAAGGAAATTTTGATCAAGGCAAGTTTTTGAAAGAGCAAGATCGCTTGATGATTTTGCCTAAAACTTCTGGCCCAGACTTCCCTCTTAAAATACATGAGTGTCATCCGCAGATAAGTATAATTTACTATTTAGATGTAATTTTTATATATTGGTGATATAAATTAAAAACGAAATTTGATAAAGAGTGCTGCCCTAGACAACATGTGTATATATATATATATATATATATTCCACAGGTAATAGATCACTGTTTATGCAACTAATAGAGACACATTTAAACCTACCGGTGAGATAGCTTCGAAAACATGAGAGAGTAACTCCAATATGTTCAAGCTTCAATAGTAATTTGCTTCTGGCTACGGAACAAAAGTCTTTGATAAATCCAGAAAAAATTACATTAAACGTGTTCTATCCGAAATGCTATCATTTAACTTTCTATTGATGTCAAAATGTAAGTTTGTGATGTTTTTGGCATTTCTAAACCCGTACTGAGAGTTACACCGGATTTCGTTTTCTTGGAGATATGTGACTAGCTGATATTGTATTATGCGCTCTAATACTTTTGAAAATACACTCAATAGTGAAATTGGGCGAAAGTTGTTTTTATCATTGAACTCGTAGAACTTATGTAGACAGAATACTTTCGCTAACTTAAAGAAGTTGGTAAAATCGCCATTTAATATACTTAAATTGATTAATTAAAGTAAGGGTTGAAAAAAAATTGTATTTTAGTTTATTGGCCGAAATATCATCGTGGCACGGCGGAGACTCTCCCCGCAGTCCAGCCACCACAATATGATGGACATATCTGTCACAGTGTGGAATTCAAAATACGTTATATTTGTCTGGAACACAGCTGGTCTTACTCTATTTATATCACTAATCCTCACAAATATGATCCAGACAAGATTGAATGTTGTTTGATACTCTAGTAGGTTTATAAATACAGTGTGTGAGCCAATCGCCATGCAAACAACTTAAACATCTATCAGTAAAAGAATTAGTCTTTAATAAGACAATATTAATTTCTGCACTAAATATTAATGTTTTATTTACTCTAATATTGTCATAATAGTTTTAAAGTGCATTATTATTAATTTAAAACTGTAAATTATTTTAGGTCATGCGTAGTTTTTATTACGATAAACTAACTATCGCGGATGTAAAAAAATAAAATCCAATCACGAATAATATCCGTAATATACTACTCGGGTTTGTCTATTTTCTAAAAATCTTTATTACAAATAACATTTAATACAGCACGTCACTACCAATGTTTACTTTCAAAAATCAAACATAAGCAAGATGTTTAGATTTATAGCCTATTGTAGAAAGATAAAGTAGGACCATATCTCAATTAGCTTGTTTTAGAATATTCCGTGTTGAACAATAACCCAGTAAGTATAGTCCGTACATTTTCTTAATAATTAAATATAAAAATTATGTTTGTGTTTACTATTTCTTGGAAACTGTTGCAGTTTTGTTTTGAAAAGTTTAATAGTTCATATTATTTTATGTTTGTTTATAAAAAATTAATAAATAACTTAGGAGTTTATACCACATAAGTACACACACACACACACACACACACACACACACACACACACACACACACACACACACACACACACACACACACACACACACACACACACACACACACACACACACACACACACACACACACACACACACACACACACACACACACACACACACACACACACACACACACACACACACACACACACACACACACACACACACACACACACACACACACACACACACACACACACACACACACACACACACACACACACACACACACACACACACACACACACACAGGAATCCATAGAAGAAGAACATACAACCATGCAATTTTTATAACTTACAATAAACATATATAAATCAATAGATTTTAAAATTAAGAAAAACTAGCAACCTATTTTAGAGTTAAAATTAACAAAAACAAATTATCATACATATAAGATAGAAATACATAAACTATTGTAAAATTGAATCATCAAACTAAAAGAGAATTTTTCTTTAGACCATATACCAGAGAATATATTACATCTTAATATCAAGGAGATTGTTATGCAAAGTAAGTTTACAACACCTGGAGTTATAAAGTGAATTTCGATCAGCTGGTGTCTTTAAAAATAATGGAATTTTTATTCTTTTCAATGATGGCTTAATAGGATACTGAGAAGAAGCATTTCTCTTGAAAGGTAATAAACATTTGAGTTATTACATACAGTAATACTTTCATGATATGTATTAAATTGGTGAATCTCGATTTTGAATCCAAGAACAGAAAATATATTTACTACATGATGAACACTTGAATATTAAATGACAACCAGAACTCTCAGATCTGCAAAGATTACTACTACCATTATTAAATCTAAACTAAGCTGACAAGGATGATTGGAAGATGAATAAATTTCAATGGAACATACAAAGTAAAACTGGATTTGATTTCAAGTAAGATCTACCCAATTTATGATTCCAAATTTTTCAAAATTTAAACCTATTTTTATAAATTCAAATTTAACATGTACCACAATTTTTCCTTTGTTGGATATGAACTTTTTTATATGCTCATGGCAGTATAATCCACGAAACCCTGTATGTGACAAATAAACTTAATAGCAATTATTGTAAATCAAAAGTTTATTTATTTATATCAATAGCTAGTTAAGTAAGGGAAAAGTACGGGTTAAATAAATAAATAAAGCAAAAATAAAAATTTAATAAAACGTTAAAAATCTGATTTATTACTAAATCCCACCTACACATTAGCAATAAATTAACTATATATTCATTTAGTTTTGTGCCTCTGAATTTTTAAATTTATAACTATGCACTAACTTTAATAGTATTGATATAATTTATATATTACTTTACATAAAACATTACAGATCCGAAGCATAAGTGAGATACAGTACACTGTTAGGATAGTTTTAATTTCGATTTAATTACTTATTTAAGCTATTTACTTTACCACTAAAAAGGCAAATTTATACCAATTAACACTTATGGTGACATGAAATATAATAAATAGTATGTTGTGTGATTTACAAAAATAACATGGCTTGACTAAAATTAAAGAAAGCAATCTCAAATACCTGTAAAAGTTTCTTATAAAGTATGGAGTATATCATGGTAATGATTTTTTAAAGTAATTATAGACATGTTACAAAATCACGTCTGTCGGTATAAAAGTTCTAAACGTTTCGTAACTAACTATATAATTAAAACTGAACTACTATTCGGACATAAAGACTAAATAAGGAATTGGAAAAAAACTTTAACTGTATTTCAGAGACTATATACAATTTTTTGCATTACAGGCCATTTTTAATCTCACTATTTATGTTTTACCTAAAAAAATACATCTTTACTAATATAATATATATAATTATAGTTATATTATTATACGTTTATTAATTTTATTAAAGTAAGAAATTTAAATTATGTGAAAATTGCATTGCATTTAAGCCGAGAATAACTCATAAATCTCGGATACTTTAAAAGTAAATGATATATAGGCACAACACCCATATCATGTCATATTTTTAATACATATATAATGTACAATACATTATTAATAACATTTCGTATATTAAAATAAAAAAATAATTATATGTTTGATAAAAATTAACATCCTAAATTTTTTAGATATCGCAGATATTCTTACATTTTATATGACAACAATAACTATATATAGTTATTGTTGTTGTATATATATATATATATATAAATTAGTTGGATTAATCTTCTCGTATGATTCATTTAGGTGGTAAAGACCTAGCATGTATTATTATCACTTAAATGTTTTTGCTCATAATATCAAAAACTAGGGTCATAAATAATTGCTTAGAACTCCACATGTTTAAATAGTCTATTAAAGTGGAAAATCTGTCATCTATTCAATCTAAAGGCATTCCGATGTAAAATGTATATGTAGAGGGATCTGTAAACGTCACCAAAACCACTCTAAAAGTTTTCTATCAGTTTATCTGCACTTCTTTTTCCAATTTAAAATATAGTAAATAACGGTTTTTTACATACATTCACCACAGAATACTCAAAGTACTTTAAAATATTGTTTAGGAAACAAATTATCACCTACTTATCAAAATAAAAAATGGTACCTATGTAATAAAATAATCCTTATGAAATATTTAAGATTAATTCACCAATTTTTTTAACCAAATTTTATTTGTGTTAGGTATTTTTTGTTTAAACGAAAAGTTGAAATAATTTATATGCTTGATTCGAAACTGAAATTGAACACAAATTAAATTTTTTGTATTATTTAAGAGTTTAATTTAATGCAATAAAAAAATGTTCTAATTATATTCTAAATAAAATGTACATATTCTTTAAGATAGGCAAATCTAAATCACACTGAATTTACATCGCCGACAACTTTTACGTTTAACACATGTCACTTCATATTATAGTAGGAACAGACTCAAAGAAAAAAATTTAGTTAAAATGTATTCCTTTATAAACTGTTTACTAAAACTTTATATCTTGATGTATTAAAGTTACTTGGTTGTTGCATTTTAATTTCTATTGCAAAAACCTTTTAATATGAATTTTATATGAACAAGTACTATATAATTTGTATATCCTTGCAATGTTGCATTGATAAATTAGTAGGTTTCAAATCCTTAATCAAATCCAGTTGTATCAAGTATAATACAATGTTCCTTGTATAAAAGAGCTAACATTAGTTGAAAAAATTTAACATTAGTTTACCCATAAAATTCGTAATTCTAATATAAAATGTCTACCTACGCTTAATGCCTCGCAGAATGAATTTGGCAAAAATGACTTGTCCACGACTAAAATAATAGAGCGAAAATCTAATAAGATATAGAGATTTATATGCCGGCCCTTTTCATGTTTGGCCTCCGACTGTCCTATCTTAAGACAAGAGAAATAAACTTGAAATTATTCTGCCCTGATTGTAACCAGTCATCGTAGATTACTTTCAGATAAATCGCTGCATTTCTAAACATTACTATCTTCGAGAAACATTCTTGAGAAATTATATCTTCAATTTACCTACGTTTTTCCAAATATACTTATATTATCAAATATTTTCATATAATATTTAGGTCCATAATTATTTCTTAATTAAATTTTAATCTACCGAAGTAGCACACGGTCAGGAACAGGAAAATTAATAGTCTATTTATCAAGTTTATAAAGTTTTGGATTTAAAGCTACATATATAATTTTATTATAGCCTTGTAATCTACTAATGATTTCATGCAGTTCTAGACATTTTAATATAAGGGCAAGTTATGTTTCTGTTATATTTCCTAATGCGGAGCTTTAGTTACATAGGATTTACCACGTAGCAGCTGTTAACATTTCCGGACCCTTTTGGGAACAATACTTTGTTTCAGCCATTGACAACCTCATAACGTTATGTTGTTATAATATAGTAGAAATGTATACGGTAATAAATATAGATTTTGAAAAAACGCAAAATTTTCGCCCTTAGATAAGTTTTTAAGGTTTTTAGAATAATTATAGTAACATACATAAAACGCAGTTATTTAAACTCTAAAATACGTATAAGTATAAGTAAAGGTATAAAAAATGTGTCTAGTATATGTGTGCTTTTTCTTCTTTAAGCTGTGAAAGTGAGAATGGAATCAAGAGTTTGTGATGAGATTTCCAGGTCATTTCTCCAGTAACAATATATTTCAACTGAGGTTTTCTCGTGCAGGCACTATGACATTTAGTTATATCTTTGATTGCGAATGAAGCTATAAAATATGCTTAAACTATAGTTTAACTATATTAAATAGATTGCTAAACTATCTAGCAGCAAAATATAAAGACAGTATTTTAAATTGAAGCAAAGAAATAGCAAACTCTGGCAATATTGCACTAACCCCTATCCAAAACAAACCCTGACATAGTGTTTATTAATACATCAAAGATCCAAATACTGGCGATATCACAACACAACTATTATGACTTAAAATACTCACTGGGTGCCACGTCTATTCTGTAAACAAATCAAATGATGGAACTTCATTGAATTGAATAGGTGTATGTATATTTTTAATATAAATATTACTTATCATGTTTTTAAGAACCCTAAGAAGTATTAGTAACACTATTATTTTACCTTATAATATCAAAACAAAGGTCATAAACAGTTGCTTAGAACTTTAGTGTGTTTGTAAAATCTAAGAATGTAGAAAATCTGTCACCTATTCAATAAAATATAGTTCAGTGATAATATGATATATAAATATGAAATTTGGTAAATTGCTTTACCTTCTGCAATAAAACCGCATTGGAGATTTTTTTTTTTCACTTTATTTGAACAAGTTTTTATTTTTTATAACGGGTGGCCTATTGCCTATGCTCTTACAATTTAAGGGCATTTGTGCAGGGTTTACCAGACTACTATTTTTGAAAAATATTTGCTATTAATGTGTACAAAATCTGATAAGGAAATGTTCGGATGGATACCAAGTTAAATCAAGTGTGAGTTGGACGATCTTTCTGGTATATATAATTTTCTTTGGAATATATACTTATATTTATTTATTTTATTAAGAGTTTATTTTGTCGGGAGCAGCCCATCCATTTGTATAGTTGCCATCCTGTAATCCTTGTGTGTCACAAAGGTGTTGAGAAGAATTGAAATACATATTACAGGATAAATTGGTTTGAATGTTTTAGAAATTATCAGCCCTTAACTCCTATTTCACCAAATTAAAACAAAATTCGGGATTATCAGTGGTAAGATTTGATTCTGATACCAAATATTTTAAATATTTTCAACTATTTTACAAATTTAACATTAAAAGGCGTTGTGGTGGCTATAAAGTACAATAATTTTCTGAGTACTGATGAAAACGAAATTTGAACTATCAAGTTTACTCAAAAGTTGTATCACAAAATTGCTGTTCACGTTTTTGGAGTTCAATTAATTCACAGGATTTGAGGTCATACTTATCTCGGTACGTATCTATATCCGAGTTCATTATTACGGAGCAAATGTAGAGGCCAAGTAATGGTTTTCATATTATGTTATTAATAGTTATTATAATTAGTTTAATATACCAATGCATTTATTTTCGTTTATTGTGGCCACTTTTACATAAAATAATAAATGGTCACAGTCAACCTAATACGTTAACATGGATACAAGTAACGTTTATTTATTTGTCTTTTACATGAATATATAAAAAAATAAATGTTACTGTAATTGAAACACTCTAATTCTAATCTCATTTATTATTAAGTAATTTATTAGAGTGATTTATTTTATGTATAACCAACACATGTAAAGCGAGCAATTTGTGTCTTTATTACTTAACTTCTCAACTTTAAGTGCGTCAATGGGATAACCCAGCTCATAAATAAGAAATTTAATTCAAGCCTTTTGTATAAGAACCAAATTATAGGAATATATTGTAACGATTTAAACCGTATATAATAGCCAGACTATAAAATAAGACACGTAAAATGTCTCGTTGTAATGAAACTCAATAAAAGTGGAGTTTACTTTACTAATTTCTTTCCTTCTAAGTTCTACTGTTGAGCTATAAAAGGAAACTAGCCCGTAAGGGTCTACAGAGCTCGCAGATAAGGGCAGGATGGAGTTGGTTACATTACCATTAGGCTGAATGTCCTCCGTTCTGAAATGATCTTAATATACAGTATGTTAGCTACCGGTGTCCCTGTCTTCTGCACGATACCTTTCTATTCTCAACTCTGTTTAAGTGGAGGCTAGTTTAGAAATAAAATATTATCAACAGTTTATAAATTATTATAGTTTATAGAAACTTCATTTATATTATTTCTTTATGGTTTATTTAAATATTTTTAACCTACTCACTCGGTATTATCAAATTATATTGTATGATTAACCTAATAAATATTATTTTAGCCAGCCAAAAATAGGCTAACTATGCTGTAGTCTTTGCCAAATGCAAAATTTGTCTAGATTAATCATCAATAAGACTGAATAGGAAGCAATAGCTTAACCCTTTGTTTCATACGAGTATGAATTTATATAATAAACTAGTGTTCTACTTATATTACGGCGTCGGTAAGTGCAGTTTAACCCGATATGTGAGATCTGCACAAGTTTCTGATGGTTTAACCACATAGAAAATCCCCATTTTGACTTTTATCCTGGAGAACAACCAAAATTAAGTAGCCACCAATAGCATCATCTGATATCACTCCAACCCACTGTAGTGGAAAAAAACACCTGGTATTTTCTCCAACAACCCCTTAATAGAATTGCACATTAATATACAAAAGCAAGGGCAGTATAACATTATCCATTCTGAAGTGTTAGGTATAAGACATATTTAGAGAAAAATATATAACGTAGCCAGACTTTATTATTGCGAATCCATAATATGTAGTTATATTAGAAACTGTAACTAGTGGACATACTAGTGTTATGATAATAGACAAGAACTAATATTAAATTTTTGCACACATTTTCTTATTTAATTCCATCTTATCGCATTTATTTAGTATAAAGTTGTACTAATATCGGCTAGATGTTCTTTTAATTTGTATTACGAGTAAAATTCAACTATTTCAAACACACGAATGGAATAACTAATAGAAAGCCTTTGAGTAGACCGTTAAATATAATAAAACAATTTACATGTTATAAAACTCCTGAAATAGTTCTAATTTACTTTAACTTTCTAGATACCAATTCCCACACTTTTATTCGTATATTTATCCGTACACTTACAACTATACAAATAGACGTTACCGTATAACAGTCGTTAAATTAAGGAGTATATAAAACTGTATGAAATAAATGTCTTCCATTTTCCACAGTTATAATGGCAAATATTTATTCATACATAATTCTATAAATTGCATACTTAAAATTTTTCTAAGCAACAAATAAATTCTTTGTAAATATTACCAATGTTGATGCATTCCAACAAGAACCCTTGTCAAATGATCATTGCACAACAAAACAATTAAAGCTAACACTGCATGTGTGAGATAGAGGCAACTACACTGAATGGCTATTGCACGAATTAAAATTGTTAGCCTCGTTGTAAACAAATAAGTAGTTCCGTTTACATGGCCGTTTAGGGTTTACGCCATTCTTTGTCAGTGTCGTACAGCTCATATCGTGTATTCCACGCAATGAACTTATCATTACTGTGGCAACGTAAACTATCATAACTACAATGTCTCTTGTGTCTATTGGAGAAATAATTACCATTTTAATATTGTTGCAAATAATTTAACATACATACGTAACAAAACTTGAATTGTGCTTGACAACCGTTCTACCCTAACGGACTTCTACATGCATTGCCACTAGTTTTTGGATTTTATCATTGAAGTGGGGGAGCATTATATACAGAGCTATTTATATTGTTAATAATATTAAAATTATTATCATTACTTAAAGAACACTAGTGGTACGCATCACTTTACAGTTTTATGGAAACATGTGACATTTATAAGCTTTATTAATAAACCAAAGATTGACATAAAATATCTTGAAATAGTCAAATAAAGCTGTCAGTCCGTGATAAAGAAGCCATACTGACTATATTGGTCGTCACTTAAATAAGTTTCAGCCAATTTTAATTCAACACTGTTTTGTTTAAAAATATGTAGAGGCAATTGTTGTATAATTGCTGTCCTTAAGGACGAATGATTTACATAACAAAATCTTGATCCATTTTCTTATAGACTTAAAAAAACTGGGAAATAGTTATACCACAAATTTCGTTATATTTTAAATGTTATAATATTAAAATCAATATGCCTAATTGGACACAACGCCAAGATGTAATTCCGTTTATTTTTGAAATTAAGGTCCACTTTCGTTATTCGATTTATTTTGCTACAATATTATTAAATTGGTTTTTTTAGAATAATATTACATACATGTTTACTGAATAACAGTTATAAAATATTAAATATGTCATATTTCTGTACAAAAATGTTAGATAGTAATTCTAGGTCGATAGCGGCCACTTAAACCCGTTTCTGCCCAAATTATTTTTTTGTCAGATTTTTTGGTGGCCTTTGGTTATTTGCTTTATTATCAGTTATTTACTATAGTTTTAGTATGAAATATGTAAAATTTAATAATAACAATAAATTATAGCATGTCGACATATGTCGACAGTGGGCATATGAACGGGTGTGCAGTTAGAGAATAGAGGCTAATGTAGACATTTGTCGACAGTGGGAATGAAAGGGGTGGTTTTAAAATAAGTTAAAAAATGAAATAATGATGCTTTTATTGTTCCATTACAGTATTTATGAATAGAGTACATATCAGAAAGGATTGTATAAGAGATTACTTCCTCAGGAAGTATGGAAAGCCTCCGCACAAAGCACATGGCATCCAACTTGACAAAGTCTTGCACCGTTTCCTTGTTGCTTTGGAACACAGTGCGCAGCGAATTTGCTTTTGAACTGTTTCTAAATGATGATCTTTTCCACTGAATCGGATTTCAGGCAACACCCTACTGGATACTGTCTGGCTTGGCCGTCCTGCAGAGGATCGATGGCTTGTGCATGTTCGCATGTACGTACGGGACAATGTAGCGGGTGAATCCAAGAAGATCTAATTGTTCTTCAGCTCCTTTTGGCGTCATTCTGTATAAAATCCAAGCATTATTCATACTCACATTCAGCATGTATGCAACCATTGGCCAATACCACTTTTTGTTGCGAATATGAATACGGTAGGTAGATACATTTTCATCTAGCCTATCCACCCCACCCATATTCATATTGTACCAATTGACACAGTTTGGCTGTGGCACAACGATGTGTTTTTTATTGCTAGAGGACCAACGCTTTGCTTTCCCCTCAGGATGAACGCCTGTTGCTGTCGACGCTATAGTAAAAAACACTGTTGTCCATGTATCTTACAAGTGTTATGTTGGTGTCTGTGTCAGTTATTTGATGGAAAAGTACCTCTTGGTTCTTTCTTGAGATCTTGAGGTTTACGAAGAGGGGCATCCTCAACTCTGTCTACCCTTATGGTCCCTGTGTACCATGATATCCCCTGTTTTTTAACGCTTCAAGCAGTTTTAAAGATGTAAAGAAGTTGTCGAAAAAACAAACTATATTTTCTGTCCTGTGGGAGTTCAGATATAAGATCAATGACAACTGAGCCTCCCACACCGAGCTCAGGAATAGTTGCTCCAGTCGCTTTGCCCTGATACGGTTCCGCTTGAATAGCGTAGCCTAACCTTGTAGCTAATATCCAAACTTTATATCCGAATCGGATAGGCTTCCCATGGATATGTTGTTTCAACCCGTTGCCTTCCAAAATAAGGTACCATGGATTCATCAATGGATAAGTAAATGTCACCTGGGAAAGTAACGAAGCCATCGCTCGTTCAGCATGCACATAACAGAGCGAACTTTGGCAAACTTGTCATCTTTGTCTAATTTATCATTTTCACAGAAGTGAATGTTTTTCAAGATATCCTGAAAACGATTACGTGAAATTGCACGTGAAACTGCTTCATGATGTGTGTCCTCTGCCGTTTCCCAGTACATTCTGTAACGAGCCATAGTGTTGTATCCTGATAGAAAAAAGAATGGCGAAAAACAGACGTATTTCATTTTTTGATGTAGGAAAAGTTTATGTTTCCTTTTTCTAGGGAATATTGATTAGTGCAATAAACAATGTACTCTACGACCTCGTCATCAAAGAACATTTCAAACAGTTCTACAGAGATATAATCATTTGACAAGAAATTCGCACGAGTAAACTCTATAGAGCTTACATCTGCAATGTCTTTTTCTTCCCATGTACGTTTTGACTTATTTCCTTTCACCTTCTTTTTTGTTCTAACATCTTTTATTTGTATTCTTTTTTAGTTCTGCTCTCTAACGTATTTTTACTAACTTTTCCTTGGGTTTCTTCTTCAAAAACAACATCTACGCTTACTACACTGTCATCTTCGTCCACAGGTTCCTCAAATTTCTTATCTTCTACTTGTTTCCACTTCTTCTTGGTCACTTTTTTCTTCAGGTATTCCACCAATTCTTATTGTAACTAACCCATCTTCAGTTAATTTTCTTCCTATCAGCTCACCACCAGCTCTGAGTTGGTTGCCAGATAAATGATTTATGTTGCCACTATCATCGTCATCGGAATCACAGTCACTGAGGGCTGGATTATCTGGTGGCTCAATAAGAAATGTTGGATCTATAATATTTTCACTCTCTTCCAATATATTAGCGATGTGTCAGCTACCGTCAACCTAAAAAAAACAATTTGTTGTAATGGACATCGACCCCTACCGCTGGTGCCCACTGTCGACATTTGTCGACATCAATATTTATGATTGTAAAATCGATACCCTAAAAACATTATTTTACACGTTCAACACAGTAATACGTCATTACACATATCTTATATCACTATAAAATAGCGTACGGTAAATAATATTATTATTTACAAGGGTTGTAATACACTTACCTGTCTATCAGTGACATAGTGAGGCTGAGAGTCAATCAGTAGAGTTGTTGACACAAAAGCACCAAACTAGCCACTGCCGCGGCGCATCAACTGCTAGTTCAGAGAGATACCAACATAACAGCGGGATATTATCGTAAGAGTCCTAGAAAATCAAAATTTCCCACAAAAAAATATTAAGTTGCGTGTCGACAAATGTCGACAGTGGGGAAGAAACGGGTTTTAAAGCCACAGACTTTAGTTTCTGTAAGACTTAAAACTACGTTCATTTTATCAAAAGTGTAAGCCAGCTAAAAATATAAGTAATTTAAATTTCAATATACTCACAAAGATATATATTGACGCAATTTAAAACAATTCCTAATATAATCTAAAATCTAACATGAGTATTTTAAAACAGTAAACACATTTGAGGTTTGATGCCAAATTAGAATGGATTATTAAGTGAGATTAATGCTTTCGATAATTATTTGTTATCTAAAAGTTCAAATTATCAAGAAAATAAAGTATAAAGCACCAAGAAAATATTTGTATACTTGTACTATCATAAACAACGTATGTAATATATGTTCAATATTGAATAACCACACGTTAGCGGTACAACGTAGAGATACACAAACTCATCTGCTGCAGTTAATTGTAAAATAATCCAGTAATAAAAAAACCCAATGTTAAGGATTTTTTTGGCTGTTTACTGTTTACTATTTATTTTATATGGACCAATATATATATTTATATATATTGTTTTAGGTAAATGTTACAAATGAGCCATACTCCCTCAAGAGGATGGTTACTGAAAATGGGTCTACACAACTAGGACAAGATATAAAAATCATGTAATGACTGAGACATCTTTACCAAGATGTAAACCTTCAAATATGTTAGTTACGATAAATGTACTTGAAGGCCAGTACTGCTTTTACTCAACACCATTGTGAGGCTTTGTTACTAATTACAGATGTTACACACAGTGAAATAGATTAATTAGATTACCTAATAGTGACGGACTGACATGATTTACATCTAAAACTTGGCTTACTTATACAAAAACAGCAAACAGTTGTGTGTGGTACAGTAAATATTCCCTAATTGATTTATTACAAATGTTAAAATGTAAATAAGTTTTTATAGAAAATCCCAACCATTACATTTAATAACCTAAAAAAAAACCTGTAAAAAGCTTTTTTTATATTATTGTGTTTTGATTTCGTAATTGATAATATAAAATTTTGTAGCAGCATTTATAAAAGGACCAAATCATTACGAATTTGAGTCTGAAGTTGAATATTAAAGCTTCATGAATATCTTTCTAGGTATTAACACTATTTCTCACAGATAAACAAACGGACGTATAGATGGGCATTAACAAACATTCATTAAGGCTCTTAACTGGTCCTCAATAATACAACATAACGTTTGGAAGGATATAAAAATGTATTTTGAAAGTGATTACATTATTTACATATCGTATGAACACTGTATTCAAAACATAATGTACCGAAGAGTCATATATGTAATACAGAACGAAGTATTTATGAAAAAAAATTTCAACAAAGTACGAAATCGTCTCACTAACCCACGTCCTCGAGGTGCATTATATAATATAAATTAATTACATCTAGGAGTTAAGGTTTTAATGACATTAAACACAAAGTTATTATTATTTTTAATTCTATCATACCTTAACATTCCAACAGAGGTTACCACATAATCTGTGTGTTGTTATGAAACCTGAGTAGATTACGTAAGCACTGTGCGTGATAGTTATTGCCCCGTATCCACAGGAATGCAATAACATGTTAAATACCCGCTAGAAGTATCAGTATAGTTTTTACTCAGTTTTTATAAAGTGGATAAACACTATCTTTCAAATTGTATGTACTACCGATGTTTAAGTGGAAATTTATCTTGTTGATTTTCGTATAATGGAATGAATATATAAAATAATATATTATGTTTGTGGTTAGTTAAGTTTCATCCTGGTATAAATGGACCTAATAGTAATTAACGCTATAAATTATATATATATATATATATATATATAATTTTATATATAGAATTTTGACTAACGCTATATATTATATATATATATATATATATATATATATATATATATATATATATATATATATATATATATTGACTTCCCTGGTGATAAATAACTAAAATAATACGAGTGTTTAATCACTTTAAATTAGCCCAGTATGTTAGGTAATGTTTGTAGAAAACTTTGTCATATTTTTTATATTAATGTAAACTAAAAAACCCTGAACTTGTACACATGATACATACATACCCCAGGTAAGACGACAAAAACTTAATGTAGGAATGGCTCGGGTTTGTTCCATTTTAAAATAACCGACTAGTTTCTATAATAAGTCCTCAGTGGCTACGAATTTATGTAATAAATAATTTTATTACATTATAGTTTACTAAGCAATGCCTCCCTTGTAGACTGAAACATTGGCGTGTTTTGGTCAACAATGTAATATTTAAATGTAATATTATTAACTTAAAAGTGAGGAACAATTAGACCAATATTTAGTACCAAAACTTAGAAGAAGGCATGAATACAAAGTGACATTTTTCATATATTTCTATGATAAAAATGAGTTTAGTACATTACATATGCTTGAATTTACTTTAAGTAAACACTTAAAATAGGAAAAAGTTTTGAAAATATTTTACCAAACATTATATTAAAAATCGCATCGAACACAATTTGGTTCCACTTATTTGGAAATTACCGAATGATATGTTTAATTTGTTATACTAGTGAGTTGTATTGCTTTACAGAAAAGAATAAAAAATGTTCTTTGACCAATACAAATTATCAATTGTATTTATAATATTTAGTTTGAACGTTAATGGTACTTTGTTTCAGAAAATTAGATCTAAAATTTATTAAATAGAAGTCAATGAAAGAAACGTATCTTAACAGTAGTCTTAATTTTACATCGTACGTATTTATAAAAATACACTTTTTCTCTGAATTTTGACTAACCTTTTAATTAAAATATAGTACATATCAAACGTGTAAATTTCCTATTTTATATATTAGATATGATGAAAAAAAAATATGAGCCCTTGTAACTGTATACGTTTAGATTTGTGGGTTTAACACAATTATACAACAATTATACTTTTACCAGCATAATTTTAAAAGGGAATTTGAGTATACCAAACAATAATTTAAACCTTGAAATAATATGCTGTCTAGTATTGACAAAATACTATAGTTAATTATGTTAAACTAAGAAGTGAAACGACCTACTTTAAAGGAATTTGATCAAACAAGAGTGCCGAGACCCAGCTGTTTCCAAATTCGATTTTGTTGTTAATCAAGAAAGATATTTCACAACTGTCATTTTCCTTAGCAAAAAACGTGACATGGTTTTCCTTCCACACTTTCCTGATTACATTATTTTCTATCCATGTATAGCTTTACTAAAGTTTTTATTGACCCAAGTGGCAATTAAATATGACAGACGTACTTGAAAAAAAAATAGAATACTTTTGTATTTGCATCATTTCAGAGCACAAAAGTCCTTGTTATATTTATTTGTTTATTAACTAGCTGGTATCCTCTGCTTCACACGCAATTTACAAAATAAAACTGCACAGACTACTAATTAAAACCCTTTAGATAGAAGGCTAAAAATTTTTTAACTTGTACATCAAATACATATTATTTCCAATTTCATGGTTAGGAAGACCCCAGCTTAAGGTAAATTATGACTGAATCTTATATCAGGTTTGATCATTTTGAAATAATTTATGTTTAAATGAACTATATTCCTTACTCAACAAATGAGTTTTATTGTTGCCCAACAGGAAAAATACTTTAGGTTTTGGAAACTTCTTACGGTCTAAAAGAGTTTACGTCTAGCTCTAGTAATCTTCCTATAGGTATTTGAACCACCATAGTTCCGTATGTCCTATTGTCCAGTTTTGCTTTCGTTTGCCAAGAAGTAAAGTACATATAAATATTATTTATGATAGTACATTCGAGGTCGCTTTAATACCCCGACAAAGAAAATGTATACATATCCATGCCTCGATGACCTAATTCATTAAAAAAGTGTCTGCTTGTTGCAAGTTGTATTATAATTATTTTCTGCACCAGATATTTTCAGTATTATTAAGTCTATTTTTCCTTTCTCCTGATTAAATTAAAATACTGAATTGCAGAAATAAGAGGCCTGATATTTTCAAAAGACCCACATAGTTATATAGGAAAATGCTTCTAAATTCGTGCAATGTATGAAATTACTTTAGTTAAAGTTTGTTACTGACGTAATAAGGTTTCGATGGATGACAGGATACCGGAAATTTTCCATCTTTACATGTTACTAAAGGTATAAGACAACTCATAGACGATTGGAACTTATCCTATTCGTCAGGTTAGGGGAGGTAAAATAAGAAGAAAAAAAAAAACTGAAGAAAATAAAGGAAAGAGAAGGCTTGAAAACATACCTAAAATCTGCTTTGAGCTCAATCTAGACGTTTCCACTGTACAGAATGTCCCAAGCACAAGTCACGAGTACGAGAAACACAATCGAACCTCACACAAGCAGAGATTAAGGTAAATGAAGAATAATATTGGAGACAGCTACTTCCACATTACTATAATAGAAGAAACAGAAAATGCTTTAATTTAAAAGGATAATAAAGAAAAATAACATCAGGGTTCATCACATATAAAAAATTAAACTCATAAATTGCCTTTCAAGTAGCATTAGGAACAAAAAACCATTTAGTATATACGAAAAATGGTAATACATTTTATGTAAGTATTACATTCTATACACTACAGAAGCTTTAAAAAGGTAGTCATAAAAGCTAGGGTACTTTTACATACATGGATAAAATCAAATAAATAACCTAATTTAGTTTAAATTTTCAAATTTTTCATCGCAGTATTTAAAACACATTTTTTGTGTGAGAATCAAGTAAGAGATCAGTAAATAATTCACCCATTTTAGTATTCATTTATGATATAATATAATATAATATATAATTGTAAGTGTTTAATATTTATAACTATGTTTATAAAATATTTTACGATATCTTCAGTTACACGTAAAAGCTCTTGTTAAACTACAATTTATAAAAAAAAATAAAAAGAAAACGAATCAGTACTTTGCCAAAAACAACTTTTCATTTATTTTCAAATATGTATTATAATGTAATTATTTTACCAACTAATTAATTACTCGGGGTAAAAATTGCCACAATATATGTGTCTGCTATTTATTAATATAGGATCAAGCTTAACTAAGCAAGTAAAGCTTTTTAACTGAAGCGTTTTCTAACTTAAAAATGGAACAAATTAATAAGCATAATACATGTTGGACTTTGTTGTTGTTTGTGATTTATTCTTTCCGTACAAATGGTTAGTAGTTTACTTTCCTAAAGAATAGAAACAAATCTTTGAACATTCTTTTTCAACAATAATTTTTATTTAAACATAACTTAATTTATAAAATAACTTTTGTATTTCAGTAAAAAATTTGATGATTCAGTTACCTTCCCAGGTCTGAAACAAACTAGGCTCATTGGAGGTAACACTTTTACCTTAAAGGCTTTTAATTTAATTGAACGCCAGCTCGTTAACTAAATTGCATTACACTTGGTCGGGATTCCCACAGAATTAAGCAATTCCGGAATCGATTTAAAGAAATTTAACCCTTATTTTTTAATACTTTTTTTAAATTGTATTGACTTGTGGCCTGCATATCAATTGTGCCATGCCTTTATGTTTAAGTATGGTCAATCAAGCTAAAAGTAACGATTAAAAAGTAAACTTATAATTGTAAATTACTAAATAAGTAAATCGATAATGAATAATTTTTATATTAACTAACAGCATAACTTCATTTTACTGATTAACATAAACTTTAATGAAAAATATATCAATCCATTTATTAAATATGTAACACATTTATAAAACCCCAATCATGGTATAAACATATAACCACTTGTAACTGTTCTAAAATTTTTAAACTCCACATTTAAAAAATAATCAGGATTGATTATATTACACTATAAACGTCTATGTAAACTGAAAATAATCTTATTTATACTCTTACGACAACTAATCCGAAATCCGATATTCTATATATTGTTTATCAATAAAGTAGCAATTTAATGATACTATCTTAATTGTGATAAATTCTTTAGTTAAAAATTTATGCAGAATATCCACTTGCAGTTATTAAAAAAAATTAAATCTTAAATTTAAAAAAATATTAAGTATTGTCCAGTAGTACACTGACAGCACACATTTTAATCAATAAACTTGTCTTGAGAAACGTAGGGCATGATTTCAAAGCTTTGACTCTTTCTCATAATTATAATTATAAGATAGTAGACCAGACTAGGTTTGAAATAACTTACCTCGTTTCTTTACTATGATGAAATATCCACAATTATATATCTTTACCTTCTTTGATTGCATAGTAAGAGTAATAAAATTACGTAAATTCGATTGTAAAATTATTAATATCATGTCTGAAAGTTAAACCACAAGACTTTAAAAATTTACTAGTATTCTATAAGCCTCCTTTAATGATTTGTATGATATTATTTGTAAAATTTAAGACAGTACACATATGAACCGTTCACATAGTTTTATGGTCCAGAACTGCAATAAAACTGTCATACATATAGTAGCCATGTAATGAGATGCGTATTAAATTTCATCCATCGTAGGTTGTACAAGTTTAGGCCCTGTGTAAGGAGTTATCTTTCCGCATATATTGAGTAGATTTTCTTTATGAGAAGTGTAATTTAGAAGCTAAATTTGGTTGGTTACTTTTAACTTTACATGAAAATAAAGTAAGGAAAGTATATATATTACTTTAGTTTTTAATATATTAAAGAATAAAAATTAAGCTTTTTAAATCGATTTTAGCAGTAAATTATAAAAAGAGTTCGGTGCAGTTGTTACCCACAGCTATTAAAACTCAATGGTGTGGAAGCAACAGAACACGAATTCATTATCTGGTCGGTTTCACTTTAAATTACAAATTTACACTTTAACTTTATCAAAAGATAAAATGATATTGAATCTGAGTAAAGGCCTATGTTCATATATAACGAGATAACTTTCAAAATAGTATATTTGAAATAATTAAACATTTGTATTTATAGTGCATTTGATCAAAACGATCATTCTGGTGAAGTTATGCTTTATGTACCACGTTTAATCCAGGTAGTAAATGTTTCTCACTATTATCACTGAAACGTAAGACTATATGCAGGTAATAGGGAAAGACAAATTTCCATCCTTTTACAATCTTATTATTAAGTAAATTAACAGATCTACTGAAAAAGTGTAATGTTTTTTACTTGGTAGGTGTGCAAAGTACATAAAATAAGAGGTAAGCTCAATTCTGTTTTATTTATGGCATTTGCTATACATGTTTAAATTTATACTCATAGTAATAGCATTTACAGTATTCATTAAATTTGAAAACTATGCATATTTTTTAATTTTTGTAGGGTAGGCCTATTGGAAATTAGTGAATGAACAAAAACATCCATACAGATGAGTGGGGAACATAGTAAAGGTGCTTGGTACGAGTCTTAAAATGAAAATGTAGTGGAATAATGGTTTTTATACAGGCTGCACGTATACGATAATTTAGAATATATACGATTTTAATATTTAATACTTAAAAGGAGATTCATTTTGTAACGTAATCTTGTGCTTTTTTAATTTTGTATATACCAAAATTAAACCTCCTCGATGTCCAAAAGTTTTAAACGCCTTAACTGATTGTTCTCAAGAATAATTCACAAACATTTCCATAATGTAAGCCGTACACAGTAGTGAAGGTTTTATTTGCATTATCAAATGTTATTTAATTTATTTACACATTTCTAGATACTTTAGATATTTTAAACGCTTTTTCATACTAGTCATTAACAATGATGTTTCAGGATGGTGGACGATTAAAGTAGAAATTGATTGGCTACATCATAGATTGTAAGACCTGAAACGACAAAAAGATAACCTTAAAACGAAAATATTGCAGAATCTCTTGTCAAATGTGATAATTTTTTATAGAATAATGCTTCTATCAAAATATTTAAAGCTGTGTTTGTGCTATAAGTTTCGTTTATGTTTAGTTGTTTAATATGTTGAATTGCTACATATTGTTTCATGGATTATAAGTGTAATCATTTCAAATAAATTATATTTTGGTTGAAATAAAAGAAATAATTATGATACCCAATCGTTAAATAAAATCATGCATGCGTTTACATTCATTCGCATATCTTGTAATAAAAGGTTTTATAATATTGTGACTTCGTAATTTTTAGAACTATATTTGACATAACAGCGTTGACAGATTATTTTTATATTATTGTAAACAGGTTCTTTGAATTTGAAAACTGTTGGTTTATACGTCACTAGACAGACATATTAATATAAAAAGGCATACATGAAGTAACACATAACGAAGTGGGAAGTGTATTTATATTTGAATATTAACCTCAAGGATATAAGTGAAACGCTCAATACATAAAACTTACATAAAATTTTATTAAATCAGCAACTCAAAAATTTTAGCTTCTTGATTGTTATAAAAACGGCCTGTTTGCCTCGATTGGGAATATATCTTTCATTCTGGTTCAATGAAGTATAATAAAGAATCATTTATAGAAATGTATGATCTTCCCGGAAGTATCTGCACTTTATTAACACCCCTGTAATGAAAGGGTTGTAAAATAAAATTTTATATTTCATATATGATAATTCAAAGACTGATTATTAAGTCCACATAAATTTGTTGTTTCTATAAAAGATGCGTAATAGTTAGGATTTAAAGGTATTACCATCATAAACTGTATTATTATAACTACATTGCTTAATAAATACTACAAACCTGAAACATAAATAAGTTATACACATTATTTTTAATATTATTTCGACAAGAGTACTTGGTTAAAATTTTTCTATTTCAAACCAAGGTGTGCTTAATATTACAAGTAACTAGTAAACAATTTTAAAAAATTTTGTCAATATTGACAATGAATCACCGGTAGGCATATCCTCTCCACAAAAGACAGTTTTACATTTAACCGGGAGAGACGTCCATCCCTTTGAAACCTTTCTACTACTTATTTAAACGTGACATCACACTTTAATATCGCATAGCATACACAAATTGCTCCAAATACATTTACTAACTAAAATTTTCTTAAAGAAAATACACAGAAAAGGAAAGAATAATTACACTTTATTTAAATAGTAAGCTTTTTTACTTTAAAAAGTTTTTTTAATTGATACTCTAATTGAAAGAGGAAGTATCTGTAACCTAAGAATTGCATTAGTTATTCCATATTAGTATATACGTTCACGTTTGAATTAATCTCGTACTGTTTGTGTAATCACTTTAATTATATAAATATCTTGGATGTCGTTGTTTAGTTGTTAGAGAGATCTCTAAAACAGTTCCTATATTATTAGAACCATCATGTTCCTTCTTGTAACGGATACGTTACATTAAAATAAATAGTAAAAAGATAGGTTTTGTGAACGATATGTTAGCTTTAGACTCTTTGTCTTTACAGGGTCGTTTTACAATGGGTGCGGCGTAGGGCAGCTATGTGTAGTAAATGAAAATAAAATTTTGATAGAAACAAATTTTAGATTTATTGAATAAAAACTAATACTAATGAAACATGATTTTGATGAAATGAAATTATGGCTATGCTTAAAATACATCCTACAACACAAAATCCAATTAGCTTGAAATAATTAATTAGAAAATACCCCTACTCCCTAGCAGTTAAAATTTAGAGTCTGATTAGTTAAAAATGTTGATCGAAAAGGTTTAAATACTCTTAAACATATTCACCAAATCCCATGATGGCGACACGGCGGTCCTCACAGATAATAATTGAAAAATTTAAATTTGGATCACATTGAAAAAAGACTGATTAATAATTGAAAAATTTTGAAAACTGTTTCACAAACGTACTACATCATCAAGAGGTCGAGGAAGAAGACTCTCTCTTTCCCAAACTCCGCGTCAGTAGGCGCAGAGAGGGAAAAAGTGATACCCTTCAAAACGGAAATTTTCCGTTTTTCTGGTCGAAAAAATGATCCGCTTTTACTTCTGCTGACAACCCACTCGAAATTCGGTGCGCAGAAAACGAGTTTGCGTTCCCGCGGGGTCGCTACCCTCCAATGAGAATAATCCTTACGTTAGCCAATCGTGGCACGCGTTTGCCGTGTTTAGTTTTGTTCTTTGATGTTGATGAGAAACTATCGAGTTTTATTAAATATGGCCGCTTTACCATTTGAGATTTATGTTTGAGGTTACAAAACTGTCAGTGACGGGCTATGTCCACCATGCACAACTAAGCTTCATAATAAATTGAAATTTGATTATTCTCAAATATGAGAATGATAACATTAACTAAGCAATTAAATTGTTCGTTTTGGATTCCTATTCATTTAGATTTTATTATTAATAGAAAAATATTGTTTATTGTATTATATTATTCTCGAATTTTATTATTAATTGTAAAAGTTGATTTAGGTTACAGGCTAGGCCTATACCCGTTACATTCTCACTGCATGTCAAAAATAAAACCAATAACAAATAAGGGATTTAGAGAAAGACCTCTTCAATAAGATTTCAAGTTTGGGGGGGGTGGGGGGGGGGGGGGATGTAAAAGGCTATTGACATTTCAAGAATAAACTGTCGAAAATCCCATTGTTGCCAACACACAACAAATAATTCATCAAAACAATGAAAAAACTGGGAAAATACCTTAGGTTGAGGTCCGGTTTGTAGCATTGTGTTCTACTATAAAAGGAATGTACATCTGGACATAGACTCTAATTAAAGATTTTCTTCTAACTCCTTCCAGGCCGTCTCCATTATGAGCTGTAAATCTGACAGTCGCATAAAAATGTTATTTTTTACATGTAATATTAATATACCAAGTCTAATTGCATTACAAGATGTGATTAAAGAATCATAAAACTGTTCCGGAACGTTTCAAGAAAACTGTGTATGATTAACATTGCTTCAAGAAACACTACTTTAATGTTTTGTTAAAAAAATAGCGTATTAATATTATTGAATCATAAAACGATGATCGATAAAAAATTTTAAAATATCCTAAATGTTTTACAAATAAATTATAATTGTAGACCATATTCCTTGTACAGTATAATTGTATTTTGCAAGGCATTATGTAACCTGATTGTGGCAGCAATAAATGTTATATAAAATAGTACTAATAAAAAGGTTTGTGATTAAGATTTTTGACTCTGGTAACACTGAAATTTTAAATTTAATCATGAATAAAATATCATGTTTAATCAATGGAATAACCTTTTTTAATAGTATTTTTTATTTAAATATTTTAAAAGCCTCAGTGTTTTCTCTCGAGTAAAGAAAAAACATTTTCTTGAGAACCATAGGCTGTATGTGGGAGAAGCAGATACTTTCCGTCTAATCGTTTTACAAAACTGTGGATATTAAATTACCGGAAAGTGTCTAAGTAAGTTCGGTACATCAAAGTTCTGCTCTGATTGGAAAGTTTCTCTTCGCCAAGCTTGTACCGTCTACCTCTGTTTGTGGCAAGAGATAGATGGTCTTAAAACCTTAACCACAGGAAATACTCGTATTTAATTATCCTCCAAGATATTAATATTTCGGTGCAAGATTAATCATAATACCAAAGCATTGTTTGATATAGTGGGTATCCTTCTTTGAATAATCAAGTCATGCTTTTGTAGATGATATAATTATGATCTACAACAGCATAGAAACCAAATATCATCTTTAGGCAATAAATATGACCATACAAGCAATAATTTATTAAATAAAAATTCTATCCAAATAATAAATTCCCTAAGGAAAATAAAACATCCGTATCAATAAGTACAACATTTTTCATATTTACTATCATCAAATTCTTCAGTTATTCTCGATAAAATATTGAATTTTATTATAGATTTTAAAGTTCAAAAACCTGTATCGTTATAAACAAAAGAATGAATATTTCATACATGATATCCATACAATCATGATTAAGTACAGTACTATAAAAATATAAGACGTTCTGTATGTGTATTGTAAGTATATAAAATTGTTATTTTATACATTAAAATGAAACACTACTGTTTTTAAAAATCAATAGTTATATAGATCAAAGGGAAACAATATCTTACTGTTTAAAAAGCATTCAATACTTCTAGCTAACAGCTCCTAATAATGTAGTAATCTGATTTAATCTGACTAGTAGTCTTAACTTAGACCTCCATAAATAGCAAATTGACCAAATGGGGTTTTTATATTGATTAATGTGATCATTAAATTTTATTGTTTTTATATAATAGTTAGAAATACTTTGAAAAACTATTTGAAAAAAAATTATGGTTGCCTGTAAAGTCGGTTTTACGGGCGAAGATTTTACGTGACAACGTCTTTTTCTCGGTAGAATATTTATTGATATGAATATTATTAAATTGCACAATAGGAACAAGGAATTGAATGAAAATAAGAATTGCACAAATTTTAAACTATAGAAATATATTTTGTTTACTAAGACATTGTACATAATTTGAAAACTAATTAAAATTTGTTATTGTATTTGTTAATTATGTTATTGTGTAAAGTTGAATAAAACAGTTACTAAAATTGGAATTTGAAATTCTTGCTAAACACAGTTAAAATTCTAACTCCGAGCGTGGTGATTGGTCGGTTTAGTTCGTTTGTTTGGTCGCACTGTTATGACCGGTTAGAGGTTATAATTTGTTATTTTAAATGTTTGACTAGCAATACGCGCTGTTTCTTCTCAATCGACTGAATTACGATTGATTGCAGAGTGATTTAAACTAATAATTTACTTAACACTATCAACATTTGTCAATAGTATGACATAACCTATAAACTCAGTTTCTCAACTTTTGTGTCAATCTAACAATTAATCAATCAATCATAGTTTACGATAATGAAAATATCAGTGTACAATTATTTACCTTTATTGTTGTAGTTGTTGTAAATGACGAATCTAAGCACTCCACATTTTCTCGAATGAACATAGTTATCTGCTTTATCCCGTGCGGCGGACCCACAGTTATCTGCTTTATCCCGTGCGGATCCCGTGCGGCGGACCCACTGGACGGGCATCGTAACGTTACCGGGCGTTACACTTTTTCATGAGTGACTCCGAGCCGCAACCTAATTTAAGACGTTGTCACGTCAAAATATAGTATTATCTAAAGGCAATGTAGAAATAAACCTATTGTCAAACAATTATTAAATATAAATATAGAACTTACTATAAAGGTATTAGTCATATTACTTATTGCATTATATTATTATTTCGGTATTAGTAGAATAACACTATAAAGTATTCCCGACATAATACATTGTTTTAATTATATATTAGCGGAAACTTAGAAAATAACACATCTTGGTTTCTTTTACAATCAGATTACGAATTTTCTACCAAGAATATATAATCTTACTCCAGAAATTATAGTTATAAGAAGTTATAACATACGGAAATTCAACATCACTGTGACTTTTATCTAGACATCTGCGATTTGGTATATCTGGATTTTCTTCGATTATTAAAGAAATCCCTATGTTCTTGTATCCAATCTCTTCACAAGAAGCTCTGAAAACAACATTTACTATTATTGAACGCATTAAATTGCAAGGAGGTAGATTTATAGTTGTTCTTTGCTGTCAGAAGTAATTCCTAGGAGAAATAGCTCTTTCTGTTCTTTATCATACAATACTTAACCAGATGATACGTAAATGTATCTTAAAATCAATATATTGTACAAGTTTTAAATCACTATAGAACAAACATCAAAACGAGAAATAAATATAAAATGGAATAGTAAATATTAAATTGGATAAGGAGAAAGGTGTTTTATAGCTTTGATGCCAATACACATTTTATGTATGTGGTTCCCTAGTGACATAGGCAGATTAAGTGTTCGTGCCGAGCAGCTTTCTCAGTTCCTAACGCTCGAGAACTCTGCGCACAGAAATGTATAGATTCAGGTTCCTAACTACAATATTTTAATTTAAAACAGGGCCAGTTAAAATATGGTTGTCTTTGATAACCTAGTGAATAACACTTCATGTCGTTAAAAGTAAATTTATTGCATACCGTGTCTGGCGAGTAACGCCCATCGTTAGATGTACAAAATGTACATGCCAAGGTTCAGCTGTTTAATTATATGCCAAAGTTTAACTCGTTTTGGATAAAAATTTTATACGATGTATTACACACAAGAAACTGGTAAGTAATTTGTTATTCATTCTGTGATACAATTGTTTAAATACATCTTTATCGATACATTATAACCAGCACCAAATTAGATATCTACATAATTAAACTCAAACCTTAATTCGGGTTCTAAGGAAAGTCTCCACTGCAGATAGCATGGGATCCCGGAGAGCGGCTTCTAATGGAATGATGTTTACCATTTTAATGTCGATATAGAAGTAGTAGAGTTTCAACTCTATAAGTGAACTCATTCTAAATTTGAAGTTTTACAATATATAAACTGGTGAAGTTTCATTGTGCATTTCACTAGGACCTTAAAATAATATAGTTAAATACAAATTGCATTATCCAATAGAAAACATCTATTGTTACGTATTTTACTTACCTAAATGTTCATTCTCTAGTCTAGTTGTCAACACTGTTACATAGAGACCACCAACAAATGGACAAATGTATCAACTTTTGATACATAGGCAAAGTAGATACATAGTGGGTGTAGATATATATTAAAAATTTCTCCATGGTAGGTCGACTATTTCAACAGTTATTGTTTAGATTTGTAATTATTAGATTTCAATATCAACATATGTTATACTGCGCATTAATACAATACGGCACACATAGTTGGGGGTGACTTTTAAAACATGTATGAAAAAATAAGAAAATCCCAGAGTAATTTCCAATGGGTAATGCTGTTCAGATATAAAAGTCTCTTTTCTTTATTACACGTTCTTTTCCTAAGTAGGCCAAATTAATTAGTGACAGCCAAACAAGAGAAAAAGACGCGAACCTTAATGATCACTTCTGGTAACGATGTCTCAAAACATTCTCAAACAAAGTTTTATAAAATATTGTGTCAATAATTTTGTAATTATATTTCATACATTCACTTTAATTTTCTGTCTAACTCTACTTTTGAAACAAACCAATTATTGAAACACTAGCTATTATTCATGGATCCACCCGTATCACAAAATCTAAATCAGAAGAACTCAAAGCAAACATGACGTAAGCATATAGAGCCTAAATTATTTGAAACGTAAGTATTCATGAATCAGGTACATATTATTTTAGTGTTCATTGCTACGAGGATTAGAGGTAAGCTTTAATCTACACAGTTGATAAACAAACCATCTTGCTGAACCAGTTTAGTCTTACTTTGAATACAAATAGATATGTCATATCGATAATTAGTTGTTACGCAACATTTTCGTAGCAGCTAGACATTCTTGAGGATATTAACGGATATTGAAATCGTATACCAACCGCTGTAAATATGTCAATTTAATGGACCTAGTTTATAGGTTTACTCAATCCAGAATAAACATCTGGATGGTTATTCAATACGATACACTCACAGAAGCAGTCGTAAATTCATTAGTAATTAGTACCACTAATTAATAATCAATAACCCACCCCGTTCCCTTACGATCCGTTTCCAAAAGCCACAGAATTTCAAAAGTATTCATATTCATGCTTTCAATAAATTACAGCTGATGACTTTGCAGTTTCTCTACGTTATGAAAACAAATTTGTTTTGTATGAGTAAATGTATCAACCAGAGAAGACATACACATATATGAGTCACGTGGCAAGCCAAAATATCGAACTTTAGGACACAGAACGGTGGTTTATGAACGTCTGTTCTAGCAAGCGGGTGTTCAATTACTCAACAGAATGGAAAGTCCTCAATTAAATTAAAGGTGCTCAAGGCATAAGGCGTTCAAGAATCACCTCAAACGGTTCTTGGTGTATCAAGCATTATATTATGAACATGAGTTTTTGGCATTACACTGGAAGATCGCCCAATTACAAGACTGACCCTCTGTACTAAGTGGTTTGTTTTGGAAACGAATATAAAGTACACGA
Source organism: Homalodisca vitripennis (assembly GCF_021130785.1). NCBI lineage: Eukaryota > Metazoa > Arthropoda > Insecta > Hemiptera > Cicadellidae > Homalodisca > Homalodisca vitripennis. The sequence continues at coordinate 127,131,703 of NC_060212.1, read as the reverse complement.
TTGTAAAACTGTAGGTGTGGGTGTGTATTGTGGTATGAATATAAAACATTTCCGACAACTTTTGATTTGCATGAAATATAATATGTCTCCATGTACTCCGAAGATAATTTATAGAAATGAAGATAATAAAATTTAACCTTTACAGACAAAATTAAATTTTACACAATCTCATTTCACTACCAAAAGTTCATAGTTTACCAGAAAGCAACACAGTTCATAATGGGCAACCCTCAAGTATCATTTCAAAATGTCTTAAACTATACCTGAAATACGATTAGATATTGGCATTAAAAACACTACGGTTGACATTGGACCCTTTATCTGACACCCAACCTTTCTGATTTGATTACAAAACACAAGAATCTAAATGTCCAAATGACTTAACGTTCTTCAAATTGGGGAAGTATTTACATGGATGCCAGATAACATTATTATGCCAATATAACAGGTGGTTTCATAAGTCATTTATTGGCAAAGCTGGGTTTATAGTACGGTGTAACTTAGATAATTCCAATTATCCCTAGTATGATCTAATGTTATAGAGAGTGTATTTAAGAGAGATTGTCCAATAAAACTTTAAATATAAAGGCACATGATCACTGCATTATTTGCGGTTGAAAATAAAAGACCACGCCAATGCTTGTTGAGCCGGGAAATGTTCCTGAATTACGTAATCCCAAAGAAGTGGTCTTTTAGACGCTCTGTGTCTTTGAGAAACATTTTTTCTTTGTTTCAAGTAACAAAGTTTTCCACCTAAATATGGGTTTGTACTAACAATACACAATAATAATATTGGATTTTCATCCAATTGTATATAATCAAGTAGCAACGAATAATTTATAAAGACTATAAATATTGTAAAAGGTATTATTATCATAATATTTTTAATTGAGCGATAAATATCTGGTGGAAAATAAAACTAATTCCATGTCTCCTAATTAAATATATATTCACAATTCACCTCACATTCCTTAATTACCTAGTAATTATTGTTCATTTTGATCAAACGATCTGTCTAAAAATAGTCTATAACATATACACGCTAAATATTTCAAACGAATTAAATATTCATCAGTATTGTATTTACATAATTTATCGGGCCGTAATGTTTACAGATTGTTTCAGTTACATTATTCAGATGAATTGTATTTTAATGATAAAATAATAAAAACGTAACGTTTTATATAGCTTAACAGTGAATTATAAAACGATTAATATTTATATTACACGCACACCATACATTCTTTAAGCTGGTTCAAGTAGCTTTCAAATTTTTTCAAGTAATTAATTTAATATGTTTAACATTAATCATAACAATGGTGTGTCACTGCATAAAATAAAGTTGTAAACAAAAAGAAATTGCGGCGATTTACAAAAACTATTTCCTTCTTCCCCTCTCGTAGTTCCTGTGGTAGAGTTGTACATTAAAAGTAAAATTTGTATACCTACTCCAAGAATAGTAACTTACCTTTAATATAACGGTTGAAACCTAAATTTTAAAACTTTATTAAATGAAATAGGATCTTTTCGGACATTTTCCATCGTTTGGTGATGCAATACTATTTGTTTCCAGCCAGTACATTACATACAAACACCACTATTTTACATTGTATAACTAAACAATGGAAAATGTCCAGAAAAATCCTGTTTCCATCACAATCCTTCCATCATTAAAAGCACGCTTCAAACAACGAACATTTTATTAAGCTGGGAGAGTAACAGTAAAAGAGATTCGCCCAGTAAAAATGCGCGTATTTAAAAGGTTAAGATTAACAAACCGATATAATTTAAGTATTAATCTGGAAGAAAGCCTTATTTTTTCTGGTGATCTATACTCTTAATAAGTAAAATCTGCAGATTAATTTTAATCCAAAGATACTTAATTTAAAACATCAATAATTACATAAATAAATACTTACAGCCCATGATACCTCTAGCCTATTTATTACCTGAAAAATAAAAACACAGTGTGTTACGGAACAAATACAATATATCTGTGAATATAATTCATGAACTGATATGCAGTTGTTGTATACTATAAAAATATTGTGATTGGTTGAGGGGTATGAAAAATACTTTCCAAATCTTATTTTCAATGTAAGTTTTACGCTGACTAAATGGCCAAAGAATAATGTTTATTGCTCATATTAAGGGTGGAAAAACGTATAACATTATATTTTTATTTTACACAAATGACTTTATAAAGAGATTATAGACATAATTATATTATTTCTAATTTAAAAATACTATAATAATTATCCTTGATTATTTTTAACTTTATAACATAGTATAATGTAGTTCCATTAATAATTTGTAAATATAAATAACTGCATACCTGTGGATGACTACTCAAAAATAATCTGTTTTATATTTACCAATCCTTTTTTACACTAGTTACTTATAAGCAATATCGAAGTTTACATAACATAGTACTCCACTATAAGAGAAAAATACTGAAATACTTTATTTACAATTAATTATTTCAGTGAGGCTTAAGTGAGAACTACCCGTCTAAAACCAAAAATCAATCAATCAATATTATAAAGTAAAAAAAAATCAAATATACTAATAAATACGTAAACTCCTATTATTCATCACATTTTTCCAAATTATTACGGATCATAACGTAATATAGATTTAATTAGGATACTAATAAGTCAAACGTATAAGTCTCTAATGATTTATTTGTTTAAAAATATTTATAAAAAAATAATTTTTATTAAAGTGATATTTTAAAATATCTGTTAAAAATACAAATATAATAATTAACGTATTAATTTAAATTCATGATATTATATGCAATCTGAAATCCACTATGGTATATCCATAGGAATATTTTGTTTCCTTCCTTACTATTGTTTACTGTAATATCTCGGAATAGTTCAGGTTTCACAGTCATAAATATTCATAGACATTGACTTATTGGATGCTCTTTCTAAAACAGATGACATAGAAAAAAAGGCTTTCATCTTAAGGAAAGATAAAGGAGAAAATAAAATTAACTATCAATACAAATATATCAAGTAATGGCCATTTTTAATAATTATAAAAATGTAATTGTAGCTTGTTTGTGAATTCGTATTAGGAGTTATCTATGAAATAAATAGTTTCAATAAAGTTTTCTTCTTAATTATGTATAATTTTTTCAGAAAATAGTTAGCTAATTAAACACGCTACACATTTTAAATAGCTATGGATGAATTCTAATACCATTTACAATGAAAATTAATACAGAATATTACGATAAATAAAAATAATGAATTTTTACTGTTTTTTTTTTTACTTTCCAGACTTCAAAAGCCACCTGTGACACAAGTGTCCCAAATTCAGTTATAGAGATTAGACTGCCTCAGTCACTAAAAAAATCCTATTAACTCTGCTAGATTTAGATTTTCAATATTATAATAATTAATAAGCCTAGAACGTATTGTAAATATGTAGTAACTAATGTATTTTAGGTACGATAATAAACTAATTAAGTTTTTATTATTTTTATTTTTACTACTAAAGCCAATAATTTAATTGCTCAAAACTTAATTTACACTATAATAATTGTGGTTTTCTGTAACAACGTAGCATTATTAGTTAATTTCTTAACCTTATGGTAAGTAATTTCATGTTAATTTAACTTTGTTGAGTTTGTAGTTACCAATATACGTAGAGCCCGAATTTTGAGGTTTCTTCATGGAGTTAATAATCGCAAAACCAACATTTCAAGTTGCATAAGAAGCCCAATTATCTACAGGAAGTTTGGTAATATCTTATACCGTTAATATTAGACAAGAACATTTTATAACAACGGTGAATTCATTAATTTATGCAAGTAAATAAAGGATAGTTAACTAATACTAATTTCATTTTTACGTAGGCATGCATAAAGTGATACTGATAATTCAATAAACAAAATTACTTCCAATTTAGTTTGGATAATATAACAAACAATATATTTCGAATATCTTTCTCAATCCCAATAATATAATAAATGCAAAATTGTCATTGTGTAGTTTTTTTATTTCACTCTTAAACTGTTCAGATTTTACTGAAATTTTACATCATTATTTCGGTCCCCGGCATGAATATGGGCCTAATCTTATTTCAATATTTCCTCGGGGATAGACCACACTGACCTTCCCATTTTTATCTCGAAAGTTGTAAATTATAAATGGAAACATCCTGTGAAATGTATTTAATCAACTATTTGCTTTTAACATTGTTATATATGGCAGTACAATTATATGGCGAAAATTTAATGGGCTTTGTTTTTGAACTTATGTAATAATTCCAGCTCTAAATTTTCTAAACTATTAAAAATACTTTCTCGTGTATAAAGCAACATACATTTAAATATTGTCATTTTAATGTACTCTTAACTGTAATCTTTTAGCAAACAATAAGTGTTAAATATGAGAGATAGAGTTACTACCTAACCTTTACTATAAATAAGTCTTTGATTAAAGACTGTTATCAAATTCATCTTAGTAGTTTTTTTACAGAATTTGAATTCTCTGATCTATGACATATGTTTTCTTGGTTGTGTCAAAAAAGAAAATCATCTATTGGAAAAATACTGAAATAGAATTTAACTACAATGGCCATAAATATACACTAATTGACGTTTTTTGCCTATCGTAGGGAGTAGCAAGGAAAACTCAACATTGGTGTTGGAAATATAATTCACTAGAACCAGTAGTCATTCACGTACAACCTTTGATATCGCGTGTTAAGCCGCGGGCAAATACTAGCATTTACGTAAATTTTTTATCAGCACAGTTGATTTTTATTCAAATATAGTCTTAAAGGAAAATACGTTGACTGATAACTCACAAAAATTTGAATACATTTCCATTTATAATGGAATATCGAACTCACAGACACAAACACATCTGATGATATGGGTATTGGCTAGGGGAAGGAAGTAATATAGTCCAGCTTTTTGGGACCGGATGTTGACGTAGGCTGCAGCAAACGGAAGTGGTCAAGACTCATCTGCATTACTAAGGCTGAATCATTCTATGCTCTGGCTGATACAGTCTGATACTACAGAATACTGAATGATACTATTTAAACAATACATTGTCTACTATCTTAGAATAAGTAATATAATGTATATAGTTGTTGAAATGCATAATTTTAATAATACATTATAAAACTTATAGACTGCAGTAAATGCTGTAAACAGTGAATCATTTGAAAATGGCAAAAGTGATTTAACGTTGGTGAGAAAATTTTGGACTTAATGCGTTGTTTGGTTAACTGGTGCTACATTTTGGTTTTCAGAATCTCTGTAGTGATAAAATATTTTTATTAATCATCAAAAGCTTTTTTACTTTATTCAAAGAAAAATTATTGAAAGGAAATTTAGTGATATAAAAAGTACAAATTTGTCTGAGTTAAAACAAAATTTTTTCCAAATGATTTTAGGGACTTTTCACTAAAAAAAAACATTTACCCTATATAAAAATATTTTTATCATCAACTAAGTAATATAAGAAGCTGTTTTTCCATATGAAATTTGCTTTGCCTAGCCTTTCAGAACTCTATGGACAATTCTTCAAATAGGATTACAAATAATCATATTGTGATAAGAATTAATAAACCTAGAGCATGTTTCAATGCTGCAAAAGACTGGTCTACATTACAGTGGACAATATCAATTCAAATTAAATATCTTCAATTAACTCTGGTGAATAAAGTACTTGTGTTAGCTCCTTAAAAATATTTCAATCCAAAAATTTTGTGTTGGGTGATTTTTTTCTCATAATCATGTATTAAACGAGTTACATTTTATTTTCCCTCACGTCAAACCACTTAAATTAAGTAATAAAAGAGATGCCAACCGTGAGCGATTATCCAAAAACGATTACATCATTAGTATCAGTCTGAATCTCCTCTACGCTTAACTCAGCCGCAACTAACTACAATTCCTTGACCCAAAAAGACCTAAAGTGAATCTGCCTCGCACTACATGTTGTTGGTATGGTACATCCAGTGTTGTTATATCAAATATATATAATATATATATATATATATATATATATATATATATATATGTATATATATATATATATATATATATATATATATTTATTAAAAGGAAAGTCCATATAAGGATATCAGTTAAAAGCGATTACTACTGTTAAACATAAATATGCATTTTGTTTCTCATCTTCCAAAGTTGGATATTTATATGCATCAAAACTATATTCAAGTAATACACAAACAGTAATAAATACTGTGTAAACAGATTTTTAAAAACGAGATAAAATATGACTAAAGCTGATCTGATTAAAGACATAAGATTTCAACAACTGTCATGGTTAAATTAACAGAACTTACAAAAGTGTAGTAACACAGTCGTATTTCCGATATCCCAGCAATAATTTTGTTTGTCAACTTCATGCTCACTAGCTTTGGCTAAACATTACAAATATTTTTTTCTGTAAACTTCGAAAGTTGCATGACATTTTATTTATATATAAAAAAAGGATTTTGTAAGTTGTAGAGAAACTATTTATTTTGCTGATTGGGGGAAGAAATAATGTTTTTACCTGTGAGGTCTTTTGTTCTATACGTCAATAATAAAACGACCTGTACACTTGATATCTTGCATTGAACCAGTTGAGGCCATTAAAGTGTTGTCGCAGACCGACTTGTTTTCCTAACTTTTTACAAAATATTTGCTTAAGATTTGACTTAATAACAATATAAGTATTATTTGTTATGTATAATTATTTCCTAAAACACCTGCGGTAGTAGTTCGGCATTATACATTATTACACCTGAAATTGAAAAATCAAGTAAAAGATATTTGACTAACTACTATCGTTTATAGGATTCCTTCTGTTCCAAAATCGAGTTATTAAAACTCATTCTAAAGTTTTATCATAATCCTCGATTTTTCTTTAATGAAGTACGTACTTTTAACAAGGTAGATATTGTTTGCATGCTTTAAGATTAATACATATGAGGTAATTAAATAAGTTTGAACAATTAAATTGGGAACCTTACATTTCATAATGAGGAAAAAACATTTTAAGACTCTTAAAGTATACAATATGTACTAACGTTTTAATTGCTGTATCGTAGACGACATTTTTCTCCTCTTTGTAGGGTCTTATTTTTCCTAATCCTTTCATATTATATATATATATATATATATATATATATATATATATATATATATATATATATATATATATATATATATATATATATATATATGTCTTTTAATTATTTCGAAAATTACGAAATCAAAATCCTGCTTAAAAAGTGATCATAATTGAGACAATATGTATAGTACGTAATAAAAATAGATATTATACTTATACAAATGATAAAGTGTTTATACCCGACACATAATATATATATTCACATTTTTATAATTTTCACATAGTTTGAAACATAAATTGACAACTATAAAATTGTTTCACTATTAAATAAAACGAAAATTACACAAGTACACCGGTTGTATTAAACAATGCTACTTTTAATAAATAATTAAATAAAAATGGCTTTATTGACGAGCGATTTTCAGACGAATTCTGTTTTATAAATAACTCCAGTCAAAGCTGCGTTACTAATACAATTATTAACGACTAAAATATTTCTATAAGGGATTCGGTTGAGAAAAATATTTAAATATTTCCGCTACAACTACTGCTGAATCTATTTCTAAAACTAGAAAAAGTCGGTGACAAGGTCACAGGGTAGGGCGTTATACAAAACCGCTCCAAAATAACAAAAGTACCTCCTCCCCAGCTCAAGGTAAACTCTCGGAAAGTGTAGTCTTTTACTCTGACTGGTGCCACAAAAGACAACCTCCTGCCGAAACCAGAACCTTTCATGCAGGTACATACAGCCTTCATAGGCATCAGATTTGCTGGTATACGATGAGCGGGTACCCTATCTTGTTTACTTCAATTGTACACAAAACGAAAGGCAGTGTTATGCATGTTTTTTTTATACACTCAGCGTCCTCTTTCTAAATCCTATTCCTGTAGTCTGGGTCTGAAATAGTAGAACACTTGCACACAGAGTTGATAACCTGCAGCTTAGCAGTCTGAGGTAGCGAGGATCTGTACCACTACAGCGCGCTGACAGATAGAAGTCATGTGTTCTGTGAACGAAAGAACACTGTAAAGCAACAGACTAAGAGTTTTCACTGTTACTTCCAAGACTTTCGCCATTAAGTATCACTTGATCAAAGCACTCAATTACACGTTGCAACACATGAGGTTCTGCTGTATAGAGAACTAAAAAACTTACTAATATTGAGTTTAAAGCTTTAATTGACTGACCAAAATTGTTTAAGATCGAAGAACTTTTTTAGCTACGTACATATAAACACCCTTTTTGAGTTTAGACGTATTTAGCTAAATTACAAGTACAGTAAGAATAGTAAGAGCTTACAGGTTTTCAAATAATAGTTTTTCAAAGGGGGATGTGTCCAGTACATTTTTTGTTGAAAAAATACACTTAAAATGCAAGTTATGAAAACGTTCGGCTGTTTATAATCATTTATGCTATGGAAATGTTGAAGAAAATTAAAATAAAACTTTAAAAATAATTGCGTTTTCAATTAAATAATTGTATATTAAATAAAATATATTATTGATTATTAAGAAATAAAGATTATAAAGAGTGCTGATAAATAATTTTGTAATATTTGTGATTGTATAATATGCACTAACCGTGATTCACAGCAGAGAGATACACTTCAAAATTAATGATTGAAACAGCTCCACCGCATACTTGACCCGTTCCTCTTTCAGAGCATTTCACCTCAATACAACTTGTTATATTTATTTTACTCCCATCATTACTAAGTCTAAAATGTTCTGCATAAAATGTTACAAAGCTAAATATCCATTTTCATTATTATCGGACAAAATATTTTTCTTGGAATATTATATATACTTACAGATTCTTTGTTTCTAAAGCGAACACTTCACTAAAGAATATTCATAACCATTTAGAAATAGAGTAGTAATAATATTACCGATAATAATATTTGCTCGTATGCTGTATATTAAAATTATTGAGACCAGGTTAACTCTACTTTTTCATATCAGCTTTAAGAATAATAAATAATATATAATATAATATTGCAATAATTTTAAATTGTAATGTTTTTATACATTTGGGAAATGGATACCACTTTTAAACGTTTTGAATACTTGTTTTAATATAGCATTAATAATTCATTAATATTTTTAATTTACAGCATAAAATATAAAAATTATTAATTTAGTGTCACTGATTATTATGTTGCATACTGCACTTTGCTTTCACAGACACCAAATAATCGTGCTGTCACTATCTTTTCATAATTTATATGGTTACGTTAAATGTATACTAAGCCAGGAGTTTTTTATGTTTTGTTTTAATTTAATTACTATTGCAAAAAGTTAACGCCGATTTATGACGTATAAATTTGTCCCATTATACTTTTAAATTCTTACTGACAAGCTACAGCCGTGTATAATCTATACATCGAGGTTTTATGTACATGTGCAATACTGTATACTGTAGTATTTTTCCTTCAGCGGACAGTATGTTTCATTTTAATCTGATCATTAAATTCCAGGAATACTTGTCTCTTATTTGATTACTAAAATGTTTAAATAATTAACGAAATATTTAAATAACAAACCAAACTCTGTATACATACATGCGAAATGACAAAAAATTTTAAGTTATCATGAATAATTAATGATTCTCAAAGATAAAAGTTTTACTTTCTGAGTGGGTTCGGTGATACCACTGACCCTCTTCTAGACAAAGTTGAAGACAACAATGGGTGCTTCCAGTGTTTGTACGAGACCATTAACGATGATAAAGCTCAGTAACGTAACACCAATGATATTGTCAATTGATATGTTCATAAATGTATACAGCGCGATAAAAGTCATACTAAAATTTAATACAATTGGTAATAATTGTTTAATTTTATGTGCTTTAAAATATTGTTGATTACATTCCCTGTTGTGTAAAATTTCTAAAACTCCTCAAAATTCTTTTTAATACTAATAAATTCAATGAAATTTTATTTATTTTACGGTTTTCCAAAATCTAATAAATTAAAATGATTAAAATAAAGTTTTCCTTTTAGCAATATGGTTTAATAATAAATTTCTTTCAAATGATATGCCTATTGGCTAAGGTTTGTCTTAAATATTTAATGACCCTCCTCACGGTATTTCCCCAAATATAGGCGTATGATGGTTATTACACAAAAAAGTATATAAGATATCTAATATATTAGAAGACGGGGGAATTACCTACTCTAGGTTCCCAAAGGGTCCACCTAAGCACTTTGCGCACCCCAAGTTCCGCTTGTACAGTCTGCCTTCCCTTGTACCTTCAACAAGATCTAAGAGCGTATTCTCACCTAGAGTCTTATTCATCATCTGGCTGTGACGTTACAAATAGGGTTCGTCTCCCAACTTCGAACAGAATAAAATTCAAATAATGAGTATTCTTCGGCTGATTAATACTCTAAACCTCACTAAATCTTAAGTAGTGATGTGTGTGAAAATGTTTTTTGAATTGACCGTGTACAGTTATAATGGTTCTAAACTGTATCACAAGGTCTTTGTTTAGCTATCTGGTTAAGCTAGTTCGTGATTTAGCTGTTACTGCCTCTAATGAGCTTCTTTTCGAACGATTGCCAAGGGAAACTGTGCCACCAATAATAATGCTTACTTCAAACTATTTCGATATTGCTTATTATACAGTTGACGTTATTATACTTAAAACCGGTTCAGATACAAGACAGTGATTTTTACCCATTTTTCGATTAATCATCAGAGATTTCTCGGCCTCTAAAACTAGTATGTCCAGGAATAGCAGTAAGATTTAATTAATTACGACTAGCTACAACAAATAAATTCTTAAAGTTTTGCTATACCAGCCTTAAAGTAAATTATGTCAAGTTAAGCACCAAAAAAGCGGACTTGCTCTCAGACAATATCACTATACGCTAATTGACACAAATCTTAGTCAATTATATATTTGTGTAAAATAGAAGAGAGCAAATTTCAGCCTGTTTAGGGTGATTAGTTATACACGTCATAGCCAGATTGCCTTCTTGTAGGAGCCAAGATATTCACTTACATTGTCAAAGATTTTCTAATTTACCTGATGTGGATTACAAAAATAATTAAATATTTTAGATATATTACACCCGTATAATCTAAAATTATTTTATATATGAATATTTTACTTTTATTTTTGGACAATATTAATAAATTGATACTTGTATAACGTAACAAACTAGCTAAGTAATCCTTTGTATATTATAATTCGAAAGTTTAAAAATATATTTGTATGTTGATATGCAACCACACCAATCCTTGTAGACGGGCTTGTAATTTATGTAGATGAAATAACAAAACTTAGTCATGCCATTCATCCGAAATATCACATACAAATACTCTTGAAAGTAAGGTTCAGAAAATGTATTTAATGTTACTTACGGTACGCAATATTTTGTACAGCTGTCGAGTAGAAAGCGCGTTAAACTTTCACAACCTAAAAATCTTTAATTTTTAGACCTTTAATAATTAAACTTATTTTACCTTCAGAGGTCGGCGTAATTACATAATTAAGTATGCTGTTTATTACTGACTGATAGGCAAGATCGGTTATATATGGGTTCAGATTTAGCTGTGATGAATTACGCGTTTAAATGTTCCACTATCGTTTCCGGTTCTAAGATTGTTTACCCGATTTTGTCAAAAACGACACTTTTTCCAATTAATTGATTTATAACTTTATTTCGCATAGCATATACTATACCTCAAAATATAACTTTTTTTAATGTTGTAAATAGAATCAAGTAATTTGTGTAGCTATATACGTATAACATGAAAATACAAAAGAGCGCATGGAATGAAAATACAGCTTTAAACCATGGTTTTTGTTAACAATTTATTCATCAAGAACGTCCAACGGAGCTGTTTAACAAATGTGAAGTTGTTAATTTTCATAGCTTGCACTTACTATCAACATATAATGGCAACAATGTTGGTCATTATAACAGATGGACATTGGCTACAAACAGATGAATAGGCAATGAAGTTACAATGTTTTGTAGTTGAATATGGCAGTAAGTAACTAAAATAGCAGTATCGCGTTATGAATCATTTGGGGTAACGTTTTTTGTTCTGTTCCAGAGAAAAAAACGCAGTCACTTTTATGATATTACACAGTACATTAGATAATGCGAAAGATAAATCGCAAACTTAACAACTCAATATTTACAATCCATGAGACAAAATACAATATTTCTAGACATATTTTAACCACAATAAACAGCTAATGCATTTAGGATTTACCTATAATAATATAGAGTAAAATCAGTTTTAAACGTCATTAAAAAAATTTATTTCAGCCTACTTTTACATTGTAGTACCCTCCCTCCTCACTAGAACTACGATAATTTGAAAATTGATATTATACCTAACTCAATGAAGAAGTGTGTGTGTGCGCGCGCGCGCGTGTGTGTGTGTGTGTGTGTGTGTGTTTTAATGTCCATATTCCCATAGAATGATTTCGTCCGTAGACTTAAAATATTGCATCGTAATACAGTTTCTCTTTAGTCTGGTGGAGAGATAAAAATGTTTGTTTTCTGTATAATTTATGTCGTTATAACAAGGTCAGATTACGCAACACTCCTTGTCGCCTAACAGCTTTTGCTGAGCTGCAACAAAACTTTTTAAATTTATAACTCATTTAATTATTGACAGATATAACAACAGATAATTATACTGGAAAAAAAATCTCCCGGCAAAAGAAAGAACAATTGTGTCATCCTAATAAATAATGGTGTCAACGAAGCGCTGGTAAATTTCATGGTCAAACATGAAACTTCAAAGAATTCATTTTTCTTGTGACAAAATGTCTATGCAAACAACTTTGGCTGGAAAGAATTCGATAGATATCCTGCAAAATGATTCCTAGCCATTTTGTCCATTAAAATTAACTGTAATATACAGTAATTGTTTAATTAGTAAAAGTCTCTATAACAAGTCACAGTATTTTGATTTGTGTGTTTTTGCGTACATGTATTAATATGTTACGCGTTAAAACCTCTTACAAGTATACCAGTATTTATAACTTACTGACTCTGCTATTTTATTGCTAAAATACTCGCTTAATTTCAGTATAATACCATGGATATTAACAAATTTTAATGCATAATTCCTACTCAGTTTTATTTTATTTAACATCATTACTGAAATTAATTCATCATCGAATTATAAAGAAAGTTATCGCCTGATTCGAAGTTCTGTTCTCCTTACAAAGTTTCTTCTAACAAGGTTCTGACTTGCAATGTCTGAAGCAGATAATAGTTAAACACGGTTGGTTTGAAAATATAATTAAATATATGTTTGAATATAATGCACTAAGACTTAATCATTAGACCAGTGGCCAAAAACTTCCTTATTATCTAGTTTAATATTATCCTTATTATTCTTCCTTCCTTTAAACTTCCTTATTATCCTAATATTAGTTTAAACAATTCAATGTTAATTTACTTAAAATTCCATACGAATTAAGATTTCTCCTAATATACGAAGTAAATAATCATAAATCAATCAAAATTTAGGAATTAATTTATAATTATAGTACATCAAAAGATATATGGAAATTTGCAACTTCAATAAAAGTCACAATAAGCAATAAATCAGAATTAAACTTATTCATCAGTCTCTATAAAAAATGTTCAGATGTAAAATGTTCGGGTAATTTTTATATGTATAAGGTACAACACTTCGCGCAGATCTTAATAATTTCACTGTCATTTTTCTAACCCAAAAAAAAAACCACCTAACGTGCCGAGGTCGGCTAAAAGACCTCAGCTGTTTTGTGAGTTAACATTCTAAAGCACTTAATCACCACTTTTGTGTAGTACAGTTTACAATGAAGGAAAAAAGTTTAGTTTGGCGTCATTCATGTGTGTGGCCATTTTTTACAGTGAGATTTTCTTTAATCGTATTGAAGTGTTAAGTGAGTTATGTATACTTGTTTTCTCGCGTTAAATTTATTAAAATTTTTTCAGTAGGACGTTTGGTCAGGTCCAAGGATTCAAACTGAAAAGCCTTTATTATTTTCCGAATGGCCTGATATAAAACCACATAACATTACTTTTTAAACGTTAATTCTTTTATTCGTTATCATTCAAGCGCTAAAGTGTTTTTTTTTTTTCAATAAATGGCATTCTTACACACCATTTATTGACAAACATAATATTAATAGGAAAATGGTTACCTAGTTTAATATATTGTGCAACTCTATAAAATGATTCTATAATTTTTATATTTTTTTTACTTAAGGTACATACCCAGTGGGACAATAACAAAGTTTTTTTTTTTAAATAATATGTTTTTTTTATTTTATGTGATATTAAGAGTTAAAGACGTAGGAGATTAATATTTAAGTTTAACATCCAAGGATCCTACATGTTTACCATTATCTATGAAATAAATTATGCTAAAAGGATGTGTTACTTATATAATATAGTAAAAATAGTAGAAAGATAGCACCGGAATTTTAAAATAAAATTCTTCCGGGACTAGAGAAGAAAGAGTGAAATGGCATTAGGAAGCACTTATTCTCCTAAGTGTAGTAGTAAATTGAAACCTCCACGTTCCATCCAAGTTGTTTACTCTACTTTCGTAGACTACATAAAAAACTACTAAAGTATTCTAAAATCTTTTCTAAGTTACTAATTCGAACAATAAGTGCTAGGGTAACAGATATATACATTTCAGTATTATATATTTTTTACAATATAATATTATTTTATAGGCGCACGTACTAAGCTACCTGTAAGGCATTAAAATTGCAGTATTACTTTTCCATATTGGGACTATATATAACTCATGGAAATTTATAGCTTCTTCTTTTACGAATAGAAAAAACATTAAAAATCGTTTATACTAGAATTGAAAACATTTTAAAAATTATATGTGATTTGTAATTGTTAAACGCAACAATTATATCTTTATGTAACTAATCTCGGCTTCTGAAACTTTTTTATCTGATTTACAAGTAGTATATCTTTTATAATACCCTTCCAATTATCTATTTACGTCAATACCGAGTTACGTAGATGGCACTTACAATGCACACACAAACGTAACTTCTAATTATTTTTAAAATTAGTTAAAAACAATTAATAGCGATTGTCTATAATTTTTTTTAAATCTTTATACCGCGATATGGACCCGTCTGCACGTTTAAAATACTAAAATGGCAATAATTAAACCGTTAAATACTTCTCATGAGGCATTTTGAATTACTTTTAATAATATCACGGTTCTTATCATACAATCTTATATTGGAAGTTGTAACTTGTAACACGTTACTCTATAATGCATTAAGTTTTAGTAAATTAATGTACAGTAAGAACGAAAAAATAATAAAATATACATTATGGTAAAATTACTTTCACTCTCTATTTTTACACTTAAATTATTATATTAAAAACAATTTTTACATGTTATTGTGCATGATATTGTCGGCTTACAGTACATAAATCCTTGGTATGAATAAATGAAAAATTAATTTATGAGCCAATGCTGTATATGTTTTCATTTGCTGTATTTTAACCCTTTTTTAATAGCATCACCTGCCTAAAATCTGATAAAGTGCGATAAGAATGTTACGGCATATTTATTAAAATTACACATTGTATTCCAATTGGTTTATATTTCTTTAAATATTCTTCCGTCAAGTAGCATCAATAGTGTATTACTTACTTTGACCTAGCGTGATTGTATAACATTTGATTTTTTCAGACACATGTTGTTGCTTTAAATGTTTCTTTCAATAAGATAGAACTAATATGTTAAATAGTAAATAATGAAACAAAACTATTATTAAGAAAAGTGGAAGTAGTTGCGTTGTTCGCGCAGAAAACAGTCATAAATTGCGTCTCACAAAAACCGCACTCATGACTTCTTTTTACCATGCTTTTAAACTTTAACACTGATAGGCGCTTTTCCTAATAATTACTTTTAACTTTTAAAGCTTTTTAATCTCTTAAAAATCTCTAAAACACATGGGAGGCTACTAATTTTAAAGCCCTTGTATAAATATTCATACTCAATATGCAATTCTTAGCCCCTTGGATGCACTGTATTTAGAATTTTTGTAGTTACTTATTGCAATAATTTATTCACTTATATTAAAAGCCTATTTATTAAAATTTTAATTTAATATAACTAAAGTTAACATTGTTTTAGAAAAAATGTAATGTAATGGTTTGTTAAAAAATTCTTACGCATATCATCAATTCATAAAATTAATTTTGTTGAAGAAATTATGAGCAGAAGAAATTTTTTAACAAATAAATAATTAGTTGTATTTCTTTTTCTGACATTAACTTTATTATAACTAAAGACTTTAGTGGAAACTTTATGCGAGTACAATACAACTTGACATTTTAAAAATAATGTATGTTAAAAGGATATACACACATACTGTACATGTATATATATACGAAATGATATATATATATATATATATATATATATATATATATATATATATATATATATATATACTCATGTGAAGTATTAAATACATGTGGCCTAATATTTTGTCAAGCGTTTCAGTTTCTTTAGTTATAACCGCGAAATAGTCTTTTGTAAGTATACTCGTTACAAAATATATGATTTCCTACTGTTCCCTATTAGATATATATGGATAGACAAGTTACATTGAATATTATATTCTACTCGATTAAATGTCTAAGAGACGAAGTTTTAACATTAGGAAAAACTTGGAGTTAAAAAAGGTTAATTAAATGTATTCATAGAGTTTATTAAAATATGTATTTGCTTAAATGTTTAGTAAGTATTTTTAAAAACGTACATATAGTTCAATCTAGTTAAATTATGCAGTTTTGCAAGAACAAATGGATAATTTAAAGTTATTGCATTTTCTTAGAGCTTATATAGTATCTGTAACATAATTATGTATATAGCGAAATTCAAAACCATTAGTAATGAAAATTAAGCCACCAAAATTTGTTATTTTAAGCTTACTATATAAACTCCTAGTATAATAAATAAGCATAGATACAAATCTATTAAATTGAGATAAAGTTTTATGGAATAATTTTATTTCTTTCGAATAATTTAGAGTATTAAAATATCGATAAATACTAATATATTCTATAATAGAAATTATGTTAATAAATAAATAACAAAAAGAGTTTTAAGGTTATATTGCAATAACTATCAAGTCTTCAAGTTTCAACTTTAGTGGCTATTACATAAAAAGTATTAGTACGCCACACCACGTATTGTGACAAGTCAAACAATATAAATAAAATATTTTCTGCCATAAAAGTGATAAGTTTCTCCATCGCTCAGGCACAAATTCCTTATTAAGCAAATTTATTTTCACATATAGCAAATACACAGTATTATTCAAACAAACACACTCCTGTGCACAATTTACATGTAATGTACTACGTAGATTCGATAGTGTTGTTAAAAAACAACCTATGTTAAAATTATAAACTGAGCATGAATATCAATGAGCCAAAGATTACTTTGCTCATTTTATATTATAGTGAGAACATCTAACTTTACTAAATTAAATGAAAACTTCTTCCACTGATAAATTTAAATTAAATATACCACATAAAGCAAAAATATTAAAAAATATATTAAATATCAGCAGTATTAAAAATATAATAATATTTTAACGAAGTTTGAGGGTAAAAAATACATAATTAATCCCGATTTTTTTTGCGGTTTACGAAGTTCTCAACTAAAACAGCAATTAGTAAAGATAACTCCTGTTTCGTAATTACTTTACAAACACTCTGCCACCTAGTAATAGGGTTGAACATTTTTTGCTTTTATTCTTAAAATCTTGAAAGGGAATAATTTCCTTATATTATTCATTTCATTTTAATTAAAAGTGCATGAAGTTTTATTGTATTGGTGTTGAATTTTATTGAGTTATATCCAAATTAAATGTTATATTTTTAATATGTAGGAATAGGTTAGTTTTGTTAGTGATAATGTATTATACCTGTATGTAATTGGATGCCGTTTAAAATAATTAAAGACTGACACAAAGTCTTATATATAAAACCGTTTTAAGTAGATTCTTAATGGGGCATAGTACACAGTATTTAGAAATTAATTTAAGAATTAGTTTTTAACATTTTATATGTTGAAACCCAATTAAAGAAACAATAACACTTATTTCATGAAATAATACGTTAGTAATTAAGCTTAAAAAAGAATTTATTACACACCCATGTTATAGTATAAATACAATTCTTATTGATTTAAAGCTCCTTTTTAAAGTTTGGGCTCATCCTGCAATACGATTTACTATTATTAGGTATTACACAACCTACATTATTATTAAATTCTCAAACACATCACCTCAATTGCCGAATTATGTAACCTTAGGTATATAATAATGGCTATAAATTTAATAATACATTTGATAAATCATTTATGACGAATCTTTTAATTTTCTCAAGGAATAATTTATTAAAGGTTATAAAAAAAGGAAATATGTTACGAAATATTTTATATTATCACTATAGCCTTACATACCACACAGAATGTTTGTGTCCCACAGAACATGTGCGCAAAGACATTATTTATGATATTTGGCAAAGCTAGGAACAGTTTAGAGAGCATCACATCCGTATCAAGTTGACTTTATTAAACATTTTGAAACGGGATGTTATCAATATATTGAATTAAATGGTACATTTTATTATTCTCAGTTAAATGAGAACGTTTTCGCAACTAGTAGCTACATCAAGACGATATTGTAACATGATGTACAGTGATGTATCACCAGACATTTGGCTCTAAAAGGGCACTAGTTTATCACAAGACATAACATTATTTATGAGAGACGGAATATCGTTTTTTACTAAAAACCGGTACTAAATATGAATATAGTACCACAGTTTTGGTACTATAATCGGTTTTGGTACTATATACTACAATCGGGAAAACCCGATTTTCAAACAAATCCATTGGCCAAACAGTTAATTAAAATATATTACACGATTTTAAATGCAACTTCTTTAACGTGTTATGTATTGTATTGTATTATTAATTTTTTGAATAATTATATAACATTCAATGATATTCTCAATATAAAAGATAATTTTAATACATATCAAAAGATACATAGGCCTATATATAAATCACATATAAATCTAATCACAAAAAATAGAATTTACCTGAAAAACGTATATTCAAGATTGTTGACATTTAAAATAATGTTAAATATATATTGAAACTGGCATCAAAATGTCTCAGACAATTCACAGTATTCTCTATTTGATATAATTTTATGACTATTTACTCTTTACAGGCTGAATATTAAAATTAAATAAGTCTGAATCAGTGTTAAGTGATATTTTATGCGTATAGCTTGAGTTTGTGAGAGTTACGATAAAGTAAAAAAATATAGGTTGTTGATACGAAAGTGTAGTAGTGCAGTGAAAGTAAGTCACTTTTATTGAAACTTGTTTTGAAATTTTAGTGTTTCCCCTTTAAGAAGGGTAAAAAAACTTCTTTAGAACCATATGCTATATTTGAGAGAAACAGATCCTTTCCGGCTAATCGTTTTACAGAACTGTGGATATTAAATTACCGGAAAGTGTCTAAGTAAGTTCGGTACATCAAAGTTCTACTCTGATTGGAAAGTTTCTCCTCGCCAAGCTTGTACCGTCTACCTCTGTTTGTGGCAAGAGTTAGATAATATTAAAACTTAAACATCAGGAAGCACTTGTATTAAAATATCCTCACAGGTAATAATATTGTGTTCAATTAAGTATCATAACAGAATAACAATTTTTGAAAAATGTCGGTATTAAGTGACTTATACGGTAGATCCTATAGTTTGTTGGTTTATATAGTGAGTTTTTCAAAGTGATAAACGCATTCTATTTTTTAAAATTTACTCTTAAGGTAACCTGTGGGAAGTAAAATGTTGTAGTAAATTATAAATGACTATACAGTATTCTGATTTTTATTTTACAGTTATTTTTAACGTACATACAAATAATGCATTGTGGTTTAAAAAATCAATAGTAATATGATTTCACACATTTCACATAAATGTGATTATATAACTTATTGTTTGAAACTTAAAAACAGTCCTAGTTGAAGCTCATAATATTTTACTATAGTAACTTTATCAGAATACTAGTGTTAAACTTATATTTGCATGAAGCAGATTACCAACTCGGTATTATTATATATTAATCCAATTTATCATTGATTCTTCTAATAACATCGTATTCATTAATTCTTATACACTGAAAAACAGTTATATCTAATACTAATTCCCAAACAAATCCATAGGCAAAAATTTAATTTAAAATAAATCATACGATTTAAATTGTAACTTCTTTAAAGTGATGTATATTATATTGTATTAATATTTTTCTAACAATAATATATCATTAAAAGATATTCTAAACATAAAAGATTATTTTAATACATATTGCCAGTTTTTATATTTTAAGACCATACTTCAAATCCTCTACCACGGATAATGAAATCCACTCCAGAAGATATAATCGAACATTGTGAAAATTCAATATCAGTGCAATGTTTACTTAGACATCAGAAATTAGTGTATATTTTTTCCTGGGTTAATGAAGAAAATTGTGTCTCAGGTCCCAGTTTCATCTCTTTATAAGAAGCCCGAAAACCAGAATGTACTAGTGTTATTATGTAGAACATTACTTAAAAAGGGACCGTATTTTTTCTTGTTATTAACAGTATTCACCAAAAGAAATGCCGATCTCTTTACTTTATCATACCTTACTTTACCAGATATTGATGACCAAAAATTTCTAAAACCATATTACCATTTTACATTACTAAAAAACAATTAACAAAACAGGAAAGACATATTAATATTAAATGGAATATTAAAATACAGAGAATAATTATAAAGGCATCTTGCAGCTTTAATAGCAACCCGTTCTATTTATATTATTCACCAACGATATAGGCTGATTGAATGGTTGAGTCACTTAGCTTTCTTAGACCTGCACGATCAAGAATTCTGCCTTTTAAAAAGAATAAAATTATTCTTAAGTTATTGGGTAAAATTTAATCATCGTATTTAATTTACAAAAAGAACTGGTTTTACGATCACGATATATAAAAATTATACCAAGTTGAAGTATTTTCTCGTGGGTGGGTACCAGCACAGACCCACACAGCAAAGTTTTTATACGCCATGGCCCTTTGGAATATTGGAATATAATTATAAACTATACTGGTATTGTTTATTTACTAATAGTTGAAATATTCCCGTGGAGATTGAACTATTGTTAAAATAATATAGTTTTTCTAATATATGGTTTTATTATTTTATAATATACAGAAATGTATACAAAAACTATTGGATTTGTGGTTAAATTGATGGATAGGTATTTTCGTTTCAAGAACATAAGATTGCTAAAATAATAGTTTTAACTGTTTAAGTGAACTAATCAGCGAATATTTCAGTGAACTAGAATAGCAAATTGAAATTTTACGTTTTAAAATTACAACAGGGATTACAGTTATTAGTAAGAGGATTTCGCTATTACAGGAATGTAATGGGTAAAATCGAGAGAGGTTTTTTCATTTAACGTCTTTGAAAGTAATTTAATGTGGTAACTCCATTCTATTGTGATATTCCTCACTTCTTTTTACGTAAGATGCTTCTCTAATGTAGCGTTCCAAACTTTATGTCTATTATTCATTATATTAGGCTACATTTATTAGTAAGGTACATGTTCAAATGTGATATTTTTGTAGCTATGGAAGACATGCTTACATTTTTAGCTATATTCTCATCACTATCATGGTTACTCTTGATAATAATGTAAAAATCTTAATTTCCGCTCAGCCTAATTCAACAAAGATCTCTATGTTTGTTATTTATAAATGAGGCTTTACGCCAATTCCCAAGTCTGAAGGGAAGTTCGTTGTTCTAGAGGTATTGTACGAAGAGATGAACTTTTTCCAGCTCATCGAAATGTGGACTACAATATCCTTCATTTCGATCCTTTGATTTATGAATATTTGACAACTGGCTTAAAAAATAATATTAAATTCAGATATAATTAAACTCTATATACATTGAAGTTATTAAAAGAATGATGAAAATAACGATGAAATTGGCACGTAACTTTTACTAAAAAGTACACCGTGATCTAATTCAAACAGTTTAATTCACTGATAAGATTCGTTACTTCTTGCTGTGAGACCTAACATAAATGTTAAAGTTAATTTTAATTTTATTGTATATGTTGTGATGCAAATAGCATATTTTAGAGTTTATCTAATAGTGAACTAAGGTCACAATAGAGGTGAAACAGCTGAAATGATATTGTCCAAGTCACATTGATTTTACGCTCTTTTTAAAACACACTCAAACTATGTTCAAAGGTCTATACACAAAGTACAGTTTTTGAGCGCAAACAGACATTTTTCGGCAGCTTCAAATTATAGTAATTGAAATTTGAAAATATATTATATTTATTATAGAATGTTTTTTTGGAAAACGATTTAATTCATTGATGCCCAAGGTTTTTCCATATTGATATTTGAATTAAATTTACAATATATCCTTATTACGCGTAAAATACAAATTGAATTTGATAACTAATTTTATAGTGAACGCTACCAGTACAACAGGAGTTTTGGAAGCGCAATTAAAATAAAATTTGCACCATTTTCCTCAAATACAGCACGTAATTAAATTTAAGGTATGATTATCATCAATTACATATTATGAGTTATAATAAAATACTGATTAGTTATATATTTTACAAAGAAAATTAGACTACAGATCTGAAAATTAAATAACGTTTAGTAGGAGACTTAATTTACATGCAAATATTATTCTCACAAGTGAATAATGTCTACTTTTTCATCAACAACATTATCCATTATCAAATCAAACATCAAGTTTTTTTTTAAGTAGAAATAAATTGTTGGATTATATTTTTTCTCAGAAAAATTACTTTGACAACGGTTTTGCCTTTACGCATGACAATTTGTATGCATAGGAAAATTCACTTTCTAAACTTTACATGACTACACAATAAATTACTCTACGAGTATATCCAAACGTATAAAATACTATGTAATCTTTAATTACTGATTATTTTGCGAAGCGAATAATGTATTGTGTTCACGTGAGCAATTGTAGTGAGTGAAACAACCAAAGTTAGATTGAGCCTGGTAACAAGTCTGGTTGAAAATAGCCCATTTCAAATTACTGTTCCAAGTTACTTCTTGTACTACTTTTATTAAAAAACCATTGTCAGATTGTATATAACGGTTAAGTTAATGCCTATAAATTAAAATCATATTTTTTTTATTTCGTATTAACATATCGTTCAACACGGAGCTTTAAAATTTCTGCTAGTATAAAACAATTTAATGTTTGACAGTTAAAAAAAAAGACCTTAAGACCTATTTTGATTTTGAAATTGAAACCTTAATCTGATATAAAATGCAGACTTTCATGTGTTTTATTTTTCTTTTCAGAAAGGAATTCTTTCTACGCAAATGGTATTTCAAGGATGCACACTATACATGTATACAAGTATTTATTCAGTTACATAATGTTGAGTTACTGAATTTCCATTAGAATAGAAAGGGAATTTCCAGGAGTCTGTGAAACATTTTTATTTGATAAAATAAATATCAATATAAAATCCACAATAACAAATACGGGCTTATCAGTTATAAGATATACAGTAAAGGGTTACTATTGTTATATTTGTGTTTTATATATGAAAGGCTGGTGTATTTTAACACAATCCTTATGTTAATTCTCATTTAAAAATTGTGGTAACATATACATTTTTGTATAAATATACTATATTAATTTGACATTTTTTTAAATGAAATAAGATGACTAGACTGTCAACTCATGATCAAAGATTTCAAAGATTGCGAAGAAACTTTAATTGCAACCAGTCTTCATAATGATGCTGAATTAAAAGCAGTTTGGAGCAACAGAATAAATCTACAAGGTAAAGTACGCGCGCTGAAGGTTCGGCCCTGCCGTTGCCCTACTAACCAAATAAAAACATTGACTCTCCAATGATCCGTCACGGACGGCAATGTTTAATTCTCGCGCGACAATCAACTTATGGTTAGACCAACTTCCTGTACAAATAAAATTCTGAAACTTCGCAGATCTATTTTCCTGTTTATGCCAATGCTAATGGATGTATTAAGTTTCAATGTCTTATTACTTTTCTTCAATAAAATATATTTTTAAAATTAACTGTGCCAAAATTGTGTTACAAAAAAGTTTTTATGTGAAGATTTTTTTAATTTTTGGTCAGGAAACTTTCACCAGCGGGAAAGTTTTTCTGAATGAACTCAAGTTAATTTTAGATTTAACTTTTTTTCAGATACATAGTTTAGGTTAGCCGTAACTTAGTCTGAAGTAGAATGTATCACCGACACCGCTGCCCTACAGTTTATGGCCCATTCACCTCACTACTAACTAAACTAATGAATTGTGTATAACGCACTTAAACAACCTGCCCACTTCTAAGAACAGTGAATACTCGACTGTGAGGGAGAACAGGGACAATAAATATTCAGACTGCAGCGGGCCAAACATTGGCGGATGTCTGCAGAACAGTTGTTATATCGGGCAATCCACCCGTCCCCCGCCATAGTCCGCTCGGTTGACTCGGAGCCGAACCTTCAGCGCGCGTACTATCCCGCTGAACCAGTTCGGTCAATTGTAATAAAAATATGTGTGTGTGTGTGTGTGTGTGTGTGTGTGTGTGTGTGTGTGTGTGTGTGTGTGTGTGTGTGTGTGTGTGTGTAATGATAATCATATGATATAAAAATGTTATTACGAACTAGAAACACGTGTTTAATGGTTGTTGATAGAAAAAACAACCCAATGGAACCCATTCCTTTTTAATTGACTAAGTTTACAACTTTTTATTTTTCTTAACAAAGTTCATAACAAAACACTCACCAAAGCTATTATAAATATTACAATAGAACCCTGACTTTGTAATACTAATCTCATATAATTACACTGGTCTCGGAAGCCACAGAAATATAGGAGTCATCTGCTTGAAAGGTAAGATGTCCCATGCTACCCTAGAGGTTGTTTGTAGAAATTAAGTTAAATTCTTTAGAAACGAAAACAGACGACAAACTAAATTTTTTTTGCGTGCAAACCGTATAGTTTCATATTGTACAAGTTAATCACGGGAAATTCTCAAGTAAATACCAATACGTTTTCAGTGTACTCAAATTACTCGAAAACTACTCGTCAACCATGGACAATGGACCATTTATATGAAACCTAATCCTTCTTGTTGCAGTACAGTCTGAGAATATTAATCTCCAAAAGGTTTGACTATGAGAACATCCATCCTTGGTTAATTACATGCTTGTTGGAGACATATCATGAAAAAACTTTTGCTGTATAGATTTACAGACGATTACGCCAAAATAAAGGATTTTCACATATAATTGCCTTCCTTTATAGGCAAAGGTGGTTATTAGTACCGGGTAGCATAAAATAATCGATTTATCCGTAGGAAGATTATTTTGTATGTAAATTGTGCTTCAAGGCATCTAAAAACTTGAACTTAAAGGAGTTCCAAGTCGTTATAAGTGACTTGTGGCTTGCGCTGCTACTTAGCCGACTGGTGATTTGACAGTGCTGAACCTAGCCGAGAAAGTAAACTACCAATTTTATAATGAATTTTTCTATAGATTTTTACCTTTTGGTTATTTTTAGTTGCCCCAATTATCTGAAGTGAGTAAGCTAAAAAACAAATTCGAGATTGTCCTTTTTTTAAATCTGCTCTAAATAACGATAGACTGTACAAGCCTTTTGTAAATGCTTTTATTTGCTCCATAGGTACTCTCAAGGAATTTTCAAATGTATATTAAATATAAATTCCAGTCAGTCAAGTACGAATAAATCAATAGATTATAGCAAACAAATATATTTCAGTACCGATCAAGTAAGATGAGCAGAGCAGATATTCATTAGGTCCCAATAAACCAAAATCGGAAAATGTAATTAATTTTAATTATTTTGATTTAAATGAATTTATTGAGTGTGAATTTTAATTTAGATTTATTTATATATTTTCTTATTGAGAAGGGTTTAAATTTTATATTTACTTTATTTTAATAAATTCTTTTATTTTCGAAATGAAGTAAAGTTTATTTCATTGTTTTAGCACATACCTGCTGGGCATTAACATGAGTGATGCTGACAGATTATAAGGTCATAGATAAGTACTTTTAGAAATAAGAACTTGTACAAAAAGATTTATTTTTAAATACTCAATCACAATGTTTTTTTTTTGTAAATATATGTAAAATGGATATATATGTGTGTGTACATATAACTAAAGTCAAATTAGTACGTGTCAACTTAATTGGTGTATGAGTTAAAGGTTCGTGGTACCGATAGTTGAGGTATCTACCTTTAGAAATCTTGCAAACCTTACTGGAGTTAAAGAAGAAACCCGGCATATGCGCTTTTTAAAGGTGCCGTTAAATTTAAATCAGAATTGGGCCTTGTGCAGAGCGAAGCATAGTTATTAGAGGTCACGGTTAACGAGATGGATGAAAATTGGAGTACCTTGGAAGCACTGCAGTGTAAAGTAAATACCCTTCATTCCCGAGTGTGATTAGAATGCGAATACTTTTCAAAAGTATTAGTACTTAATGAATATACTGTTAATTTAGTTGAAGGTATAATGTAAACATAAACATATGTAAAAAAACGTTATTGAGTGTTTCAGGGCTAATTATTCATGTAATTACTTGGTAAATGTGATATACACATTAAAATGGATTATTTTTCATGGGAAGTAAAATTTGTTATTGCTAAGATCTTAGATTTAGAGAAAGATTTTAGGTACAGTCTTCACTACGAACAATACAATTGTGTTAGGTTTAATGAGTAACAGCTGCTATTTTTAGTTTTAAACTGATGAGAAAACAGAATTATTTCAGATTACAATTATATTTAAAGATAACATGCATAACAGTATTAAAATAGATTTTAATAAAGATACTCGGGGTGTACATACAATTTAAAAAAGAAATCCCTGAGGTCTTTACAAGCAAATAGAATGGGCAGAGGGATATGAAGTGCTCTTCGAGGTGAGTGAGCCAGAACCAATGATACCATTAGGGAAGGATTATTGACCAGTTGTACCAGTTGACCATTGTTGTAATCAAACCGATGAGTCATCTCATGCAAGCCATATATATATATATATATATTATATATATATATATAAATCTGTCACAGATCTGTTTAAATAACCAAAGTAACTAACGCTTGATCGGAAGACCAAACATCTGTCAAACGGCCAAATACAAAAAAATTCAATCGTAAAAAGTAAGGTCCCTGTGGTGTAATGGTACCACATTCACCCGGCAAGTGAGGGATCTAGGTTCGAGTCCCAGCGGAGCAAGTACTTTTTGTGATTGAATGTTTATTGAAATTAAAATCGGCTATTTATAAAAATTAAATATATATATATATATATAAATTAAATACTGTTTAAGAAAATTTAGGGTGCAGAAGTTTATAACGTACCAATAAACAAAAACTATGTGAAAGGTAAATTATTTTAATTATTGGATTTTAATGAAAATTTATTTATTTCATCAAAAGATATTACTGTGGATTATTAAAATGTTGTTTCAATTTATTTTAATGACGTCATTTATTTCGTAAATTAAGTTTAATTTATTTAATTAATAACAAAATCCACCCTTATAACTTTATTTTTGAGTACCGGGTAAAAAGTGTTGTTGTTGAAAGTGTAAGGTCTCACCAGTTCTTGTTAAGCGGGGAAATGTTATTCCTGAATTACGTAATCCAAAAGAAGTGGTCTTTCAGACGCTCCGTGTCTTTGAGTTGCTAGGTTTTCTTTGTTTCTGGCAACAAAGGCATTAGCCCGCGTACGTTTTTTACTGTCAATATACGTTGATGACAATGGATTGTTTAGGAAATCTAATAGAAACAAGAAACATCGTACAGTTTATATGGGCAATAAATATCATAAAATGATTAATACACCCTAATATTTGTAACTAATAAATTAATACCTCTGGAAAATTAAATAAATTCTACGTGTGCTTTGTTAATAGTTATAGCAATATATTATACGCAAATTATTTAGTTACTTTTTATGCAAATACAATTTGTAAAGACATAAACTATGACATTTATTCCCTAAAGGTCATTTAAACGAGTTCATTTTCCAGAAATATTGCATTTACACAATGTTTAGGGTTTTAAATATTGATAGAAAGTTTTTAATACATCATACTGATTTACGCTTGCATTTTATTGAGAAAATACAAAAATATGTAATGTTTTATATAGTTTGAGTTCAAAAAATTTTTATTTATCTTACCCTGATTAACCGTAAATTTGAAGTTAATTAGATTTAAAATAATTGTTCTAGTAATTCCAAAAAATTACGCATGTTTATTGTACCAGTATAGTGTGACCTTGTTGTGTCCTATAGAAATTCCTGTGAGTTATACAACACTTTCCTTCTTTTTCAATAAAAGTAGGGTAGTGTTAATTCAATTTTGGATCCCAGCCCATCACTAAAATTTTCCCATAATTATTAGTTGGTAAAATTAAAAATGTTAATAGGTTACGATCTTCGCACTGAGATATTCCGCCCAATAAACATATGATCATTTCAAAATATTAGAGTGTACAATTTATGTAAGTATTCATTTAAATAATAATTATGAAGGATGCTTCAATAGTCAAATAATAAGTCAAGTTAACATCATTTCGTTGAGTGCCATCTAAAATCCACTATACAAATAGTACATACATAGGAATCTGTATGTCATTACTGATCAAGTTCACCGTAACGTCTTATGGTAAACACAGGCTTTATTGTCGTAAATATTTATAGACTTCTTTTTAACGGATGTTCTATTACAAAACACAGACGTACCCTAAACAATGAGTTTTGATCTTAAGGAAAGATAAGGAGAGATGGAAACTAATTATCCACAATCATATATATGAAATAACTGCATTAAAGTATTCACAAAAGATATTTAGCCTATATGCAGCTGTGTTCTGAAACTCGTGGTAGGAATTAGCAATGCAATTAAATAAACGTTCCAAAAGTGTTGCGTCTGAATTATTTATTCACGTAAATTTCAACTAAAGAATATAATTTAATTATACTTGCTATAAATATTATAATCGTACTGATAAAACTTATACCTATACTAATAAATAATAATGCAACAGTTAAATTATAACCACGTTCCCTCTATTTCTGTTTAAATATAAAGTGTGAACCTTATTTAGCTAGCCAAATGTTTTGCAAGTAAATTATATGTACTTAATAGATACATATTCCTACTACAGCTCCATTTTCAACATTTAGAAGAATTAAATAAAAGAATACTGTGGAAACATAGTTATATTAGATAAACGTTTTCCAAGTTATTCATTTACGGGGAGTCACGACCGATATTTCATAAAATTAATTAAATTATCGCTACATAAGAAAATTCAAAATTATAAACATTGCCTCAAAGTCTCGCTTTTTCCCTATATTCTATTCTACACTGAATATAATATAATTTATATACCGCTATTCTACACGAAATTATATTACTCTTATCGAAAATTTAGTTTTTTATCGAGGAGACAAATGAAACAATAAATTTATCTAATTTAGATTTTATATACATGTTAGCAAAGATGAAATGTACTGAAAAGCAAATATACAAAAACACTTCTAGATTTGATAAGCTGGTACATAACAATATTATTCAAATTCTTTTTACACTTCTCTTAACTGCACAGGTACGTTTCAGAGAAAACATGACCTTAAGTCAGAAACTGATATCACACATTAATAAACATACCACGTTTGAGATTTATAAATGAATGCAAAAAATAGACACACCACACACACACACACACACACACACACACACACACATGCACAGCTGAGTGATCAACGCGAATATATCCGCTATTAATAGCATGGGTATTGGCTATAGGAAGTAATATGCCATATGTTTATTATTATCTGTTTGGGACTGGATGTTGATATAGGCTACGTCAAGAGGAAGTAGACAAGACATCAGTATTTTTTTTTTTTTTGTTTGTGACATTTGGCTACGTCAAGAGGAAAGTGCATTTGCTGTGATTTATTGTTCTGGGTGATATTTGTTATAGAACTACCGGAATAATATAATTTTTAATACATAATAATGTATATATTTTATTATCATTACATAATTTTATCGATATATATGATCATATTTTTACACAAATAGTAAATCTTGTGAAAAATGTCCAAACACGATCTCTTGGTGTTACAATTAATTTTTGTAAATTAATAATTGTTTGTTCCACTAGTGCTAGATTTTAAAAATACGTTCATTGTAGAGATCTAAACCCACGCAAAGGTTTTTATCTATACAAAAAGTTAATTGAGGGGAAGGAAAAGGTAAATTGTTAGTTTTTTTTTATTTTTTACTTTTTCCCACCCCCCCCCCCCCCCCCCCCCCCCCCCCCCCCCCCCCCCCCCCCCCCCCCCCCCCCCCCCCTTATTATTAGTTTGCTGTAAATTATTTAAAATTTAAAGGACGCGCTTATATTCCAACGATGTAAAAGATCGAAATTAAATGTGCATAACCTCACATATTAAAACCAATCGTAGTTTCATCTAGTTTCAAAACACAACATGTATTTTTTATTTAAT
The DNA here is from genome assembly GCF_021130785.1 of Homalodisca vitripennis. Lineage (NCBI taxonomy): Eukaryota > Metazoa > Arthropoda > Insecta > Hemiptera > Cicadellidae > Homalodisca > Homalodisca vitripennis. The sequence goes on along the minus strand of NC_060212.1, from coordinate 127,100,907 downwards.
TACTAATTCTTAAATTGTAACTTCCCTTGTTTATACGTGTAAGACACAAATTTAATTATTTGTTTAAATTGTTATTTACTATAATAAATAAAAAAGCCAAAAAACCTTTATAACACTTTATTACTTTTTCGATGGAGGACTACAACTGTCTGATGTCAAGAATACTTCGATTTGCAGCTAATTGTGTTTTATCAACATCACTGTTAAAAATCAAATTATAAAAACCTTATATCAGTTATTTTACTGATAAGAGCTTAAAAATACTGTTTTACATTTTTGCCAAAATGTAAAAAATTATTTACATATAATTTTTTGACCACAATTTAAAATTCTCTCAAGAAAGGTAAATAAAAAATGTGTTGGATGATTTTTAGCAACCAATGAAATAATTGGATTCGAATCTTCTTTCGTCTCACTTCAAACAACTTCAATGAAAAAAATATGAAGTGGGATTTCAACTGTGGAGAGATTTAAAATTCAAGAAAACCACAAAGCCACAATCCAACAGCGATTATACGTCATTAGCAGCAGTTTGGAATCTCCTCCCCTTACCCCCCTCCTCTATGGGCGCAACCCACTACAAACTCTTGACCAAATCCTATAACAGAGCAGAAGTTAATCATCTTAGTAGCACTTCATGTGGCTTTAATTTTCCATCTACCATCGTACAGGTTTGATTTATTATAAATGTTTTTATTAAAAACGTTTAAGAAAGTGTACGTACGAATTTACTTGATAGAGTTTAAAACTATACAAAATAAATCGACATATTTATTTAACAACCTCAACGATAGAAATTTCATAAGCATCAAAACTAAACTTCAAGTTATACTTAGAGTTAGAAGTACTATTTAACCAGAACTTCATAAATCGGTGTAAAATACGATTACGCTTGATGTAAATGAAAACATAATTAATTTAAGAAATCCTTTGCATTTGTTAGAACCACCTTGGTAGGATTCGAAGATGCGTCTGTAGTTTATTTTTGATTACTTTGAATAACACGTAAGTATAATTAAAATCCTACAATAATGATAGATATTTAATATTTTTATCAATTTAAATAAACTCAATTTTTCATGACGTTTGTAAAGAGGTTGAAAATGTAACATCCACTGTGGCATTACTGTTTTGTACATGTGAGGAAAAAGAACGTTTATGTGATATTGTTCAAGAATTTTGTTACATTTCAATGATAAAAAACAGGTATTAACACATAAAGACCAAAAATTAATTTAAGGCTTTGTTTAGGATAACAGCCCATCACGAGAGCACAAGTTTAAATTAGCAGATTGGTATAATATATTTATATCAGAAATCTAAATACGGACATGTTGTGTGTCCACTTCATGCACTTTATCGCAAACATCATGTAAGTGTGTAGTGTGTGTGTGTGTGTGTGTGTGTGTGTGTGTGTGTGGTGTTGTGTGTGTCTAACTCATGCAAAGGGTTTTCTTACATTTATTAATGGTTTTGAAATATATTGAAAAAATTACAATTTATTATTACGTATCATAATTATTTTCCCCCCCCCCCCAGACGTAATCCTATTTTATATTGATTTATAGGGCTTAGGTTAAATAGTATTTGATATACTCTTACATTCTTTAATTATAGTATTATTTAAAGTTTTAGTTTTGATGCTTATGTATATCCATCGTTGGACGGTATAAAAACAATATATGTGGATTTATTGTTTTTAGTTGTAATCTCTATTAAGTGAAATTCCTTATACACATTTTCCTTAATTTTTTTAAAAATATAAACACACTCGCATACAATATATATATATATATATATATTATATATATATATATATATATATATATATATCTTTTTGTATAATACTTACCATCATTTAGTGCTACACAAAGTTTTTATTGCTTAAGCAATGGAATATCTACGAAAAATTATATTTCCTTTACAATCGTTCCACGTCTAAAACTAAATTCATAGTAATGAGAAATTGTTGTCTATGTTTTTAAGTAATAAACATTTGCTGTATAATTATACGGAAATATATTTTAATACTTTAGATATTTTTTTTATTATCTGTTTTATTATTTTAACATCGTCCAATACAATTTACTTAGACGTTGTTATCCTGTTACTTTGACAGTACCTTTTTAGGACCATGTAGGCATACCAAATACCCTAATAGTTTGTAGTATATCTTTATGTTACAATTTTTGTGTCCTGTAGTGTAATGAAATATATTAAAGAGAATATATATCATCAACAGACAAACTTAGTATTATTGGTGACAGGAAAGGTGCCAAAGGCAGTGGACTTAACACAAATATGTTGCAGCCACAAAACACATACATACACTAGCTTTAAATATCAATGGAAATAGGGGCATTTTGGTAATGCTTACACAATGTTGATATTGTATATAGATTGTTTACCATAACTAATGTCATCACTGTGGTCTCTACCAACACCTCCAAGCTATTGCGTGCTTTGTGAAAGCAAGCACTTGAAAAGTGAAAACACAACATACATACACTAGCTTTTAAAATATCAATGGAAATAGGTGGCATTTTGGTAATGCCTTACACACACTGTTTGATATTGTATATAAAGAATTGTTTATCCATAACTAATGTTCATCACTGTGGTCTTCTACCACACTCCAACCTCCAAAATATTGCGTGCTTTGTGAAAGCAAGCACTTGAAAAAGTGAAAACAACATACATAGTGGGGGGGGGGGGTGGGGGGGGGGGGGGGTGGGGGGGGGGGGGGGTGGGGGGGGGGGGGGGTGGGGGGGGGGGGGGGTGGGGGGGGGGGGGGGTGGGGGGATCGTTTGTTATTTAAATGTTTGTCTTAATAACATTTTATACTCGCATTAAATCATTAAAAGGATTTTTTTGTTTCTAATTAAGATTGTAGAATATAGGTCAGAGACGGACATTTTCTTTTTCTTTACATGTCCGCAGTTGATCTTGTGATACAGTGACCAATATTTTTACAGTATGAATTGGTTTTTTTATTACATTTGTAACAGTTGTGTATTTTATTATTGTGGTGGTTTATGGACATTTTATTAAGTTGTGCATCTATATAATGACAGTTTCCCAGACAGACCAACCCATATCAAAGTCTACAGTACGTAGAACAGTCCAAAGTCAAAGAAAATGGCAGTCTAAAAGGCCGTGAGAGAAGTGGTAAACATAAATCTGCAACAAACGAAGAGAAATCCATAGACGTATTACAAAGTTTCGTCTAAGGAGCCACACTCATCAACACATCAATCAAGCAACTTTTCATGGTATAAGCCAGTTTTCAGTGTTAAAAGTTTTAAAAACATAACCAATATATCCTTATGTGTTGGCACTGCTTCAGGTGTTTCTTCAAGACGATTTTGATAGAAGAGTTGAATTGATAAAGATGGTTAGATGAGGGAAAAGAAATTAAATTTCTTATGTAAGGGTTTCATTCTCAAGCTACCTTTATACCTCACCATGGAGATGTGAGAGCAAGAATAAACTGCCGTTATTGGAGAAAAAGCAATCCTCACTGGATGAGAAATAGCCACATACATTCCCTCCAAAACAAGTGGGATAGTTAGAAATCCTATTGTAGAATTCTTTGTAAATCAATGGAAATTTTAATGGGGTTTTATATGACTTGGTGTTGGATAATATAATAATATTGGCTTTACGTACTGTTGTTGGGTCAAAGTTATAACACAGTATGGTATCAACACAATGGTGCACCACCTCATTATGAACTAATAGTACGTGAGCTGCTGGACTGAAAGTTTCCCACTCGTTGAATAAGGACGTAAGGGAACAATAGAGTGGCCACCTATATCGCCAGATTTAAACCATTTAGAATTCATTTTATGGGGTTATTTAAAACAAATATTTTTACATAACTAAGCCTGTTAACAAGAACTTGTTCATCGCTTCAATCAAGAAAACTCGGATCATCGGATCTCCGGATGTGTTAAAAATGTTGTTACTAGTTTCTGCCACAGAATTAGTATATTTCTAATAGACACATGCAAACACACTTTTATTTCACTAGTTGTAAATTAATGTTAAATTTTAAAGAATAGAATAGTATTCCTATACTAATTTGAATAATTTAAGAGACAATTTTAAATAGCGCATTTTAGGATGGGGTAAATCTTTTGAGGCAAGGTATAAAATTTCAGATTTTCCTCCTAACCCTCGCTGATGATATAAAAGGTAAGAGATCCTCCTGATGAGATAAAATCCTCTCAATGGAAAAACAGTTAAAAAGTCATTAAACCGTTCCAAGACTTTTAAAACATACTCTCCCTGTGTGTGTGTGTGTGTGTGTGTGTGTGTGTGTGTGTGCGCGCGTGCGTAAAATGTTATATAAATATTCACTTTTGAGATAGTAAAACATAAAGACTAAATATAGAAGCTACGTGTGCATGGATACTTAGAAGGCGTAATTTGAGAATCACGAAAAACATTACAAAGTGTTTTCTATTAATTGATAGTTTAATTATTTGGAGGGTTAAGTCAATATTTGTTCTCTGGTTAGTATGAAACTATACAACGACCATTTTACAACCTACTATTATAGGAGTTATAGTTTATGTATATATATAGTATGATCGTATATTAGTAAAAAAAATTATACTTATATTCTTAATTTATATATATATTTGTATTTGATTTACTAAGTTGCTGAAATGAATAATTGGCAAGGATAATTTCATTGTGATTTTTAAACATTCCAAAGCGTTCAATTTCAGTAATATAATGGTTTAATTAACAATCAATGAAACCAGACCATGTATTACGAGGGCAAATTGTTAATATACAGTAATAAAAATTGTGAATCAAAAAAAAATTATTCGTTTTTAAATAGCAAAAGTTTTGATTCAAAAATTGAATTAAACTACTAAGAAACCGATTTTAAAAAGCTTGTATTTATTTCCGCAATCTGTAATATTATGTGACTTAGAAAAACATTCGTAATGGTAAAAGTAATATCCAAAATGCCTCCTGACAAGTATTTAACTGTTGTAGCTTACTACCATTTAACCCATTTTGGCCTACTGCAATGTGACACGCTACCATATACATGGACTGATAATACAAATAATTAAATAAGGACTGGTCCATAAATATACTTCGACAAACATAATTTTCCAAATATTAGAAAATAATGTTTGTGTGATATAAATTAGTTTTTAGTGTTTTTATATAATTGCAAAAAAAAAGTAATTCTTTAAATACAATAGTAAATGTGTCCAAATCTAAGAGCACAATAGGAATACAATATTCTTTACTAAATCCTGTTCTAAATTTTCGTATGGTACAAATTCCCTTTCTAAAAGTATTTAAAATAGTTTATCTAACTTAAATTATCTCTACGTCACTAAATAATGAATATTGAATAAATATTTTGGATAAAAAATAAAAAACCAATTGATTGCACCGTAAGTTAGTATATATAGTGGACAGAGTTAAGTGAACGTTAAAATACAATATAACATGTATGTATAATCTACGCTTACTTACGTCCCTTTATTAACTGTTGATTAAACCAGTGTAAAAAGATATTAAAATGCTTAAATGAAAACTTATTATTCTGTTTAGCTAGGAGCATTTATAGGATTGGTGGGAAGTTAACTAAGACAACAATTTTAGAAAAATCTTTGTAAGTTCGTGATTTAATCTACGAAATATGGCAGTAACCTTGTTGGATAGAATGGAGAGAAAGAAAGTTTCAAATTTACTGTTAAACTTGCAAGGAATAAGTGCTTTTCTACTCGCCATTTCACCCTTTAAATACAATAATCCAGGTTGGAATCTTATTTAAAAATTTCGTTCGCTAGCGTGCTTTTCCTTTATTATGTTATTTAATCTACCGTTTAAAAGCATTTCTTGTTTGAGTGAATTACGTTTCCGACGCGAATGTTGCGCTTTTTCCTTTTTACCCACGATCAAAACAATAATCCCAAAAGCCTTTATTTATTAGCATTGTAAATTTACTCCGGTATTATTGTTTTTTTTATCCCATAGATAAATGTCTGCATTTTACTGATCATCAAACATATATAATATAGTATATATATATATATATATATATTATATATATATTAATATATTTATAATATTATTAATATATATATAAGTATAGTTAATAATATGGGGTTCCTGGTCGCACTTTCGGGAGCCGACCGAAAAGCAATGTAAAAATACTGTTCAATGTACCCATAAAGGAAGCTGAGAAATAACACAGCAAATCTCAATGAAGATAATTAAACCGCAATCTACAGTCGTTCGTCTCCAAAAAGCGAATCGGTACATTACTATCTACTCTGTGGAATGAAAAATTAACCAAATCTACAGCTGTTTGCTTCTACTCTTCTTAAGCTGTGGCTCTTTGTAAAATGTTGTCAAATCTGCTACGAATAAAGGAAATAAAAATCTTCGAAATCTTAATAAAATTTAATCAATTTAAAACATTTTTACTAAAAACATACTGTACTTTAATAATAAAAAACTTTTCTACTAAATAAACAACATGAAACTCACCAAGCTCTCTTCAGTTTTAGCATTTCAAAAACTTACAAAAGAAAGACACATTTTAACGAGTTCAACGAATTACCAAAACACTTTTTAAAGAACAGGTTTGATACTTTCCTTAAATGATACAGAATTCAAAGGAACTTGTAAAGTTCTTCTTTTGCAGAAAAAAACGTCTTAATGGGAGTGTTTTACTATCGGCAACAATAAACTAAAAAAGTAAGGGGATTACATATTTTAATATAATTACGAAAGATATTGAAAAGAACAGTAAAATAATAAACAAACACAGAGGAGTTTTCATCGTTTTTTTATGACATTTTTTCCCATATTATACGTTCTTTTCAAGATAATCCAAGACTTAATTGATGTATTTCTTAGGAATTTTTGTGTAACTATCAAGATTTATCAACACAATTCATTAAAGAGCATTATAGAAATTTTTTCTTATAGAATATTAGCCACATTTTGTGTGAAACACAAAAAGGTATTATCTGTAGATAATATTTCCATGTGATTCCTATGAATGAAAGACAACCCCACAACTATGGTTATCAAAACAGTACTAATGACGTGGGGGGGAGGGACTGCCAAGTTTTAGAGTTAAGAACTTTATTCTACAAAGTTAGATTGTTATAAATTTTCTTTATCTTTTATTAATATCTTCTTTCCAGTAAACAATCCAAGTGTAATTTTTCATATTTTTGTTTTAATTCTTTAATCTTTTTTTCATCCAAAACAGTCAAAAATCTGGATTCGGCAAGTGTACTTTACAATCTTCCAACTCGGCAATTATTGTAAAACCCGAAATTTTATCTTTTCATTTTCTCCAAATTCAAAATTTTGTATTTCTTTTATTTTCTTCCAATTCATTTAACTTCTTATACTCTTTAAACTTACATTCTCCAATATCATTTAACTCTTTCAAGAACTCCATTTAAATAGAAAAAAATTTAAAGACGGAAAAAATGAAATTTGCTAACAATCACTCGAGAAGTCGAGGGAATTGCCAACATCTTCATTGTTTGACGAGGTTCTTCATTTACCTTTCTCCAAAATGTACTATAAAATCATCGAGGATTTCTGGCTTAAAATCGTAGACAAATTCAACATCCAGATAATGAAAAAATACAGGTAATATCTTTTCATAATAAACGTGTGTATCGATACCTACAAAACCTAATGTATTCTTTGAAAAGGAAAATAATTTTGTCAATGGTTTCCAAGAGATAAGTAAAAATTTTTTTATTCTGTTTTCTAAATTCTGTAACAAATTTTGTTTGCTTTTTCACCTCCATATTGCAATTTTGTAAGCAGATTATTCAAATGTGTTAGTTTATTTCGAAATTTCTTAGGTTTAGGTCTTTCGTACAAAATTAAATTTACAATCTCTACAAACTAAATATTTTTTATCAATAATTTCTCCTCTATTATAACACTTGTAACAGTTGGCATTATACTCTTCCATTTTAAACAAAAAGATTTTTTTATAAATGGAGATTATGGAACTAAGTCTGCCGAGATATAAATTTTTCAAGCGCAAATGTTTGTGTTTACATTTCTACAACAGAGATAAATAGAAATAATTTCATTCTATTGTACAACTATTTTAGGATATTTTGTCTATGATTACAAAAGATTATTACGGAAGAAATCGAGATTTTTCAGTGGCGAAAGAGTATATTTTTGAAATATTTAGAAGGAATGAAAGAGAATAATATGAACATCATTAACTACTGAATTTCTCTAATATCGTTCTTAATCACATCATAGGCTAAAAATTTCTCAGAGACAACAAACAACATAACAAATCGCGTTTGTAACAGCTTTTTGAAAATCCATATTGATAATTATATCGTCGTTCCTTTGAACCAGAAATATTTGTCAAACTCTTTGTTGTATCAATGACATAAATAGGTCTATTCGCTAAAAATTCTTTAGGATTGGTAATACATTTCCTTATTATTACAGTAAACTTTCTTAAAATCTTGATACATCTGATACATGATTCTGAAAAGACCTCCGGAAATGTTTAAATTTTGTAATTCATCCTGGATAATAAGAACCGTTCAATTTTACTCTGATATTTTTTACATCCAAACTATCAAAACTTTGAAGGATTTTTTTCTTTGATTATTCTGTCTATCTGTTTTGAAAACCTATGATAACGAACTTGGGATTGAAGATATTTCTATAAATATTTGTGATATCGAACGAATAAGTTGTTCCGGAAATACCTTTTTGTTCAATACATTGCCAATCTAGAAAATTAAACATAATGTTTTTGACTTTTTGTAATTTCATCAATCAACCTTATTTTACTCGTGATTTTATAATCAATCATTGGAACTCTAATAAAAAAATCTGTAATTGTTATTTTTCCATCAACAGGCATAACATTTCCAGTTGCAGTCTTCAGAATCACATCATCGTCTTCTGCTCTTATAAAACTTAGATAAAATCCTCCTTTATAGATCGGAATAGTAACATTTTCAAAAAATCCTAATCCAAAATGAGATAAATTTCCAGCTGCTTCAAAAACACCAAATTTAAAATCTGATTCAAAGCCATTAGAAGTTTGAGAAATAACATCACTTTTTGAATACGAAAATAGTTCCTTTAATTGTGCTTAATTGGCCACAGTTTTCGACTTCTTCTATCAATTTATTGTGTTTTCTTACTTCAATCTTAGAAAATAAAAACGGTATAAAATTATCGATTAATCTAACATTATCAGTTCCAAGATATGCTTGACCATCTTGTTTTTGTTAAAGTTCCAGAAATATAAAACTGGAAGTTAGACGAGCAAAAGTTATCTCCAAAATCAATATTAAACTCAGTTTCTTTTATTCGGTTCATTCAAATGTTGTTTTACTAATTGGATAGAAATTTTTAAACTCCGCACTTTCAATATCACTAGCATATTTTCTGTAGTCCGCCATTTAATAAGAGAAAATTTAGAAATTTTAAACACATCGTGTATCATTTTTTCATCGAATCTAATGTACGTTTTTATAAGAAAAGATATAAATTTTAGTAAAATAATTAAAAAGATTAGAGTCATTTTTAATGATCTACTTCCGTCATATTCAGGATTCTCTTCCTTAAACTTTGCGATCTCGGTCACATATTTCAATAAAAATCTGCACAGGATAGTAACCGCTATCTATAATATTGTTCCAATCAACTGTATCTTTATTTTCATCCAAAAAAACTTTATACCTCAAGTGTTGATAGAGACAAAGAACAGACATATGATCTTTTAATTGATAATGTATATTTTCTTGAATGAACTCTGATGATAAAGTTTGATATTTAGCAATGTTTATACCAATTCAATTTGTTTACGTATAATCTCATCATATCTTCGGATAATTCATATTTTTGAGAAATGTCATCCCAATGTTCTTTTTTCAAATCTCTTTCGTGTTGCATGATTAAAAAAGATCGAAAGCACTGTAATGTCCCGCCATCTCTATTTATTAGGAAAAAATTTTCAAAATTCAAGTTTTTATAAATTGGCTCTTTTTTGGCGTTACATTCACCACATTTTCCAGAAATTCTCTTAACTCCATTGATGTTTGCATAGTATTTTATATCATTTGTTGCAGTTTTTTTCTTTTACATCTCACACAATATATGAGCGCCATTTATATAAGGAAAATTAGTCATCATAGCCGCCTAAATCCATTAAATCTGTTATCATTATTTTCAAAAAGTTTTATTAACATCTTCTTTAAATTTATTAAAGTTTTCTTCTAGTTTATTTACTTTATCGAGATATAAAGAGTATCGATCATCTATTCTTTTAAGTAATTCATTATTATGTGTTACTTTCTCATTGAAACGTGTACCAAAATTTTCAAAAAAGTTTACTTTCTCATTGAAATGTGTATCAAAATCTTCCAGAATTTTTGTTAATTACTTCACCAACTAATACATTAACATCATTTTTTATATGTATTAAAGTTTTCTTCTAGTTTATTTTACTTTATCAAGTAATTCACCAACATCGTCTACTGATCTTTTACTTCTTTCATCAAGTTTTTTCATAGACTTCTGTTGTAAAATCTTTAACATGCTGTTTATGATTCTCATAATTTTGTTTTTAGTTCCATTAAACATTTTAAATAGGATCTTCTAATTGAATCATTACAACAACATCAAATGGATTAATTCCTTTACTAACACCGCTAATTCTTTTTCCTTTAAAATCTAAGGCAATTTTTAACATTCGGATCATGTAAATCAACAATATCGATGTTTTCTGATAATTTTAGAGGTTTTAAAATTGTTCTTTAACAACAACATCATGTTTGTCAATACCAGGTCGAACACCGACAATTCTTTTTTTATTAGCCAAACTAACATAATTCTTTTCAACTTTGATCGCTTCAGTAATTTTATCAGCTTTTTCGATATGAGACTTTAAATTGGTAAATAATTTTTTTACACCATCATCAACTTCTTTTCCAATGTTTTTTATTTTATCAGCAACTTCATTTGAACTCATGAAATTTTGCAAGTTTGTTATCATATTCTGCTTTAAAATCTTCAATCTCGACAGCAAACATATCTGAATCTGGAAGGTTTTTGTAATAAATTTTCTAACTTGTTATCAAACTCATTTCTCAAACTATCAAAATTCAAACTATTATCTACATTTTGAATAATTTGTGTTCCAAATACGTCAAAAATATTTGTGAATCCATATTTATTAAGTAATAATTTGTTAACAACTTCTTTAAAATCTTTACCAGTACTCAGTTCATTCAAAACAAAAACACATAAATGACCACAAATTGGGGGATCTTTATAGTCTTGAATCTGAGAATCATTGTAGTAGACGCTTGATTTTTTCAAATATTTAATCAATTCTATAGGTGGTTTGTCCTCAATTCTTTCCATACGAATCAAAATAACATGCATTCTTATCATTTTTATAATAACAAATCCAATGCGTTCCACTTCCCATAATCGAGTCTAAATTCACAATTCCACATTCAAATTTCTTAACTTTTTTCAGGTAATGTATCTCTCATGAAGATTCCTCTAAAATGTTTAATATTTTTGCAGATTTCTTCCAATTCCCCGAATGTTAAAGGTTTAAATTTTTTTTTCAATGTTTGATTTCACGTAATTCAATGTTTTTTCATCTAATCCAGATCCTGTAACATCTTCCAACTCTTTATCTAACCAATTTAAAATGTTTCGAACAATAGGAATCACATCCTTTTTAACGATTGGAGCAGCTTTTACGAACATAAGGAACAACATTTTTAACAACTGGAATATTTTCTCCAAAATCTAATAAATCTTTCAAAAGTCCACCATTTTTGAGTTTCTTTCAACTGATTATACGAAAATTCTATTTCTGGTTCCTTTATCGTTTTTCTTATGTTTTTCGAGTTTATTGTATTGTCTATTTGTTAAAAATATCTTATCTTCGCCATTTTTTTAGTTGATCTATTTTAAATTGAATACTAACGGGTATTTTCTTCTTAAAAGCGGATTTTATTTTTTCTTTCTGATTTTGCTGAAATTTACATTCACCTCCATTTTTATATAGTTAAAATTTCAAGTTCTCCTTTCGATTCCCATTCCTAGTTTTTCTCTTCAAAAACATTGCTCCAGCTGTTGGAAAGCGCAACAAATCTTTCACCTAAACTAGCATCTTTTGATAAAAATCTATCCATTGCCTTATCTTGCAAAACTTTATCTGCGATATGTCTGGAATTTGTGTCTCTATGTTTTGCATAAAAAATATCGTGTTCCATAGCAGCTTGATCTAATTTATTTATACCAGTATCTCCTCTTTTTAGTCTTTTTTTTCGAGTTTTGTGCCAGGCCCCAGATACTGATAAGTTGGTACGTGTAATTCAAAAGGTAAATTGTTGATAAAATCATTCAAAAGTCCGCTACCCTCAATCATAGATGAACTTATTGCCGGCAAAACTCGTTTTTAAATATTTAATTCCATCAGGTTTTTCAATCATTTCATCAAGTTTGTTCGAAAATAAAATCTTTAATCGCTTTCTTTTCGTTCAAAAAATTGTTGTTTCCAGCCTTTTCTTGAGCATAAATATAATTAATAATTCCATCGAGTTTTGTCAAATCGTCGATATATCTGTATTCAATCTTATTATCACTGTATTTTCTTACACCTGATCCTTCGATTCGTTTTTCCCAAATTGGTTTAATCAAATTGAGATATTTTTTACCTTTACTTGACTTTGGTTTCTTAGTTGATGGATCATTATTTTTGTAAATTGAATCAGATTTCCATAAAATTTTCTGTATACTTTTTCAAGTCTTCTTCAGAATATAAACCGTCTTTTGGAACATCAGTGCCTGTTAAATAATCTCCATAAACCTTGAGTTCCTTTATCATGTTTTTTCATTAATAATGATATCATTATGCTCAAAATTTCACGGGCAAATTTCCAATCATAAAACTTTTCTTTTTTCTGTCCCAATACAAACCAAATTTATCATCCTTTGCTCTAGAAGAAATTTTTTACCAATTTCACCAATTATTATATCCGTTGTTCCAGGACTTTATTGGTTCAACTATGGTAGAGTCTTCAATGATTCGAGGTCTAAATGGTGTTGAAGAATGGTAATTTTGGCAATTTCAAACTCCTACTTCAGATTCTGGAATCGAAATATATCAGCAAATTGTCGTACAACTGGAACCAAATTCATTAAATTTTGATTATCGCTTAAAACATTTTCAATTTTGCCCTCAACATTTTTTATTTGCAGAAGTTACAGGTTGATTAATTTTTTGAATAAGTTCTTGTTCTTCTTCATACCATTCGAATCTGTTCTTTAAATTCTTTGATTAATTTCTTTTCGATTTGATCAAGTTTTTTCGCTTCTTTCAGAAGTTTACGTTCACCATTTAATTTAGAAAAATTTTTGAAACGTTGAACGTGGAACGTAAAACGTGAACACGAAACGTGAAAACGAGAACACGAAACGTGAACACGGAACGTAAAACGTGAACGTGGAACGTGGGAAACGTGAACACGAAACTAGAACACGAAAACGTGGAACGTAAAACGTGAACGTGAAACGTAAAACGTGAACGTGGAACGTAAAACGTGAACGTGGAACGTAAAAACGAGAACACGAAACGTAAACGTGAAACGTAAAAACATGAAAACAACTAGATTATCACACGTTTTATATTGGAAAATTTATTCAAATATTTGCCATTTTTAGGCTTCAAAGTTAGATTAATAGTTAAAAATCCGTAGTCTTCCTTCCAAATTTTATCACATAACTCAATAAAGTGGTTTAAAACTCATATCAGATCCCACATAATTGTTTATAAATCTTTCTCGAATAGTGATCGTCCTTGCTTAAAAATACACAACATATTCAGGTTATTTCTTATAACTTGTTTATCAACCTTTGAAAAGCATTGAGAAAGATAGATACAAGAGATATTTTTGTGACAAGACATTACGAAATATTCCTTAATAACGTCCTGATTTTCCAAAATACAATCATCAAAAACGATTAACGAATTGGGTTTACATTCGCTTAACGGAACTATGTCCTCGGAAGCATTATAAAAATATGATATTTTTCTTACTTAAGTTTCTTCTCAATATTTTCAAATCTTTCTTGTAATTTTTTATATGCGTCTTGTTCCAAAGACTTGCTAAAGACGTACAAATTGGAATAAGGAATCAAACCTATTGTAGATGAAATTCAATAATAAAGTTTGTTTTTCCACATCCACTTGAACCAACAATTAACAATCTGATTGGTTGATCTTTCTTATTTTCTTCAAACGTTTGAAGTTTTATCCTGATCTTTTTGCTTTTAAAAATTTCTTCTCCATTTAAATAGAAGATTTTCATCTTGAAGCAACGCTTGCGAAAATGAAGCTGTTCAAGTTGACTTCAGAAAGCTCTAAATTAGTTTTAAACTTGGAACATCCTATACACTTAGAGGAAGAATCAAATTATTTTATCGGTTTAAGCGGTTTTTATTCTGACAATTTTGTAATAAATATTAGTGAAAGTTCTCCTTATTGCATAGGATTTAGTGAGAAGAACATAACAAAATACTATGGTTTAAACAAAGGATATTATACTTTCGATCAAATTAAAAATTCCCTTAAAATTATCTGAAAACATTCAAACAATCAGATAAAATCTTTAAACTTTGACGAAAACAAGTTTGAAATGCAAAAAAATTATCTCTCTAATAAAATTCAAATAAAATCACCAGTAAGAATAATGTTTTTCAGCAATTATTGTAGAATTGTTAGGGTTTGTTCAAGAAAACTATTGTAGCCAAATCAGGTATATTTAGGAAATAAAAACGCCAAAATTTAGACAGTTTGATGTAATTGAAGTGCACTGCAATCTCGTTGAACCTAGTTTTGAAAATCATCACCGAACATTTACACAAAGAATCTGAAATTTTGTTACACTTTTTTCCCAAATGTTGCTTATGGATCAAAAATCAGTGAAAAACAGAATGAAATCGATTATATTCCAATTAGAAAAAATATTAAAAGAATTCAAAAAATCGTTCTAACTATACAAGACTCTGAGGGAAATTTATTAAATAATGAGAGTAAAACAACAATATATTTAAGATTGAAAAAGGAATAAAAATGAGTTGATGATGATGACAAAATTCAATATTTTTACTTAAAAAACAAGGGGCTATTCGAATGGCCCTTAACAATCTTCATCCTGACCCTGTTTTTTATCAATGAATCTGGACTTTATACTGAAATAAAAATTACTAGTTAAATTTCTTTTCTATCTAAATGGAGTCAGTTGTAGACCTACTCAACAATCAACTTACATTCAATAATAAAGACATTTGCACGATTGGTTGACGAAAATAAATGAAATTTGGTTTAAGGCTAAAGATGTTGCAGAAATTTCTACAATATGAAAATACTAGACAAGCTATCATAAATAATATTGATAATGACGAGAAAATAGCCTTTAAATATATAAATTAACAAGAGTCTATGCCATAGACCCTTTCATTCAAAATCTTCATCCTGACACTATTTTCATTAATGAATCTGGATTTTATTCTTTAATACTAAGATCTAATAAATTAGAAGCAAAAACCTTTCAAAAGTGGGTTACAAAAGAGGTTTTACCCCTCCATTAGAAAATTTGGTGAGTACAAACTTGAAAACAAGATTAAATATTTAGAGGACGAAGTTAAACACTTGCAAATTAAAGATGAAATGAAATCATTGAAAATAGAGAATCAAGAATTGCGAATGGAATTAATGAAGATAGATATGGTATGTAAAGATTTTGATAAGAAAAAACACCATGTTTTTTGTGTTAATTAAGAAGAATCACATGTGGGAATTATCCTTATTACGTTATCAGAGCTCAAAAGAGAGAAATACCGAAAAGATTAAAACATCTAAAAAATAAATTATCCTGAATTAGAGATTTTGTTCATTGATGACGAACCAAATTCTATCAATCTGTATAAACCAAAATGAAAGAATCTTTGAATATTTTATACAACGGAAATCATTTTACTACAAATATGGCAGAATCTCGACTGATTATATAGAATATCTAAATTACACGATGAAAATTTCTCTAAATTTTACTAAAAACTCTCGATTTATTATATTTTGTTTGTAAATGTTTAGCATAACTAGGTAACCATCGTAGAATTCTTTTTTCATATTCACAAGGCATTTCGTTTTTTATAACTTTCGCTGAAAATTTTTTTAGCACAATCTTTGCAAAAAGCATCTTTTCTATCTTTACTATACTGCCAGTTATTAAATTCAGAAATATTTTTTAATTTCTTTACAAAAGTAACACTTTTTCTCTTCTAAAGTTAATTTGTTCATTTTTAACGTATAATTCCTTACAATAACAGTCTTTTCTATTCTCTTCTTGACACTTTGTAACATTTCTTTTGAGACTCCATTTATATAGAAAAAATTATTACACGATGAAAATGTTAAACTCTCGACTTATGATATTTGGTTTGTAAATGTTTTTGATAATTATTTAACCATTTTATAGTTCTTCCACATTCACATTGAGTATCTTCATAATATAATCTATGAAGATTCTTCTTTACACAATCTTTACAATATGAGTCTTTCTTATCTCTACTATAGTGATCACTATTAAACTCTGAAATTTTTTTAGTTTCTTTACATTTAAGACATTCTTTATCTTCCAAAGTTAATTTTTTCTATTTTATCATATAATTCTTTATGATATTCCCTTTCACAATCTTTGCAATTATAATGCATTCCATCTTTCCTATTTTTATCTTTATAAAATTCATTTAAATCTTTAAATTCTTTGCACTTTGTACATTTCTTTTGATGCGCCATTTATATATAGAAAATTTATATTACAGTTTTGACTTCTTCAATTCATATTCATAAAACTTTCCGGTTATTTCTTTATTATTTAAATCTTTTATACTATAAGTTACAGGATCTGTGTTATTAATTTGATAAATCACAAAGATTTCTCTTGACCAATTGTTCTTATATTTGTTCGAAAATGTTTGTTTTTTACTAACAATTCTTACATGATCATTGACTTTAAATTTAGTTTTCGTGTGAATTTCAGGTGGAACATACTTGAAAACGGTCTCTAATAACTCCTTTTCTGCATCCTTATCTACGTCTTTCGGTTTCATTTTGATTGTGCTGTGAACTGTATCGTTATAATTGTTTACGATTTTTTGAAGAATATCGATCCATTTAAAGTTTTTATTAATCTCAAAAAATTACTTTTCATTCTCTCATTTTGAGTTCTGTTATATCTCTCTACAATACTTGATTTCTCTTCGTTTTCAGTATGATAAATCTTAATGTTGTATTTCCTCAAAACATCGTTAAATTCTTTATTTTTAAACTCTAAACCCTTATCTGTATGAAGTAGGTTAGGAGGTTTGTGATTGATCCTTATGGCATCTCTTACTATATCTTCGAAAGCTTTTGAAATATCCTTGTCATTTTTTCTTTTGATAGCTCTTGACCAAGCATATTTTGAGAAAGTATCAATAACATTTAACATATACTTAAATCCATCATTTTGATCTGAATAGTTAGACATTATAACTAAATCTGCTGCCCATAAATCGTCAATTCCTAATGTTATAATTTTTCTCTTTTTAAACTTTTTCGTACTGGTGCATGAATTTCTCGAGCTTCAATCTCTATCTCATCTTTAGTCTTCAATTCTTGCTTAACAGGTTTTGGATTTGGATTCTTTATAAACTTACTCTTGTTTGTCTTACATTTTGAACATTTTGCAGCAATTCTATACAATCCATTTTGAGTTTGAACGATTTTTGAATCTATATTTTTCGTTTTCTTTTTACACTTGTGACAGTGAATTAAATCATCTTCCATTTACATATCAAAGTTTCCAAGTTTATTTAAATTCGTCTAATATATCAGATTTTGCTTCATTTTTATAGCCATACGGTACTGTATCGATCTTATTTTCTAGGACAATTCTCTTATCATCTTTTAGCGTTCAGTGCCAGCTTGTTTATGGTAACAGTGTACAACTCATGTTTATAACTTTTGATGACTGTCATCTCCCTAAATTCTTCTTTATCTTCGAACAAACATCTCTTCAAGTTTTCGATATTTATTGTTTTATTTACAACGCTTCTCTTAATTCCTTTACACCTAACTGGGTTTTTATCTAGATATTTGTACGAGTACATCTTAGACCTTAAACCACAAAATTCTTCTAAAACTTCGCTATTTAACTCATCTTTGAATTTCCCTATTACCTTCTTATTTTTTAGTAGTGAAACATTCATGATCTTTTGGATAATCACTTTGTATCAAAGTCATCTATATTTTCTTTAATAATTTTAAAAAGGATCTCGTTTCAATTCTAGAAAATAACTGTCTGTATCCATGTAACACAGATTCAAATCTGGATCAAACTTCTTAATTTTGTTGTAATAAAACTCGTACATTAGCAATTTTTGAGAGGTCGAGAACTGAAAATCCTATGTAAATCGGTTTGTTAAATTTAACCTTTTTGTTTGTACATGTGACTCGCTATACAGTTGTCGTCAAAGATGTTATAGCATTTGAAATTTGTTTTCTTAGCTTGTTTCATTGAAAATTCTTCATTTCCAAGCTTAATATCACATCTGTTTCTCACATTTTCCATAGATTTTCCAAAAACTGAGTTGTTCATCAGCTTATAAAAGTCCTTTTCAAAGTCGCTTGTAGCTTTGGTTCTCATGTTTGTGTTAAAATCAATGTATTCTTTCATAAAAGGCTTCTGATTCGAATGCAATAAACTCTATTCACATGTTTCAAAATCATACCTTGTTCCAAATAGAACTTAAAATTTCTCGAATGAACAACGTATTCAGTTTTATCCAGTAGAGTTGTGCAAAGTTTGTTTTTATAATGTTCGGGAGCAAGAGGTAAATCCTTGTGATGTTCGTGTAAATTTGTTGGATATCCAAGATCGACTTCGAGAATATAGCCATAATCTTCGTCGCCAGTGAGTTCTAAAATTGTTTCTTGCCACTCTTCTTTTGTATACGTTTTAGGATCCATCCACTTGATATCACTAAACGGCAGTTTTTGCATAAGACCATACCCATAAAGGTTGTTTGCATCGAGATAGAGTAAATAGTTTTCGGGCTTTGTCTTATCAAAATCTTTTAAATATTTGTTATTTGCTTTCACATATCGTTTAATACACTGAGAAATGCCTCCGCGAATACCTTTTTCGATCATCAAATACATATTATAATCACTAATTAATTGTAATTCTATCTTCGTTAATTTTAACATAGCATCCCATGCAAGACTGGGAGCTGTTAGATAGTGTGCTGGATCAAGCTTATAGCAATTCAAACAAATATTCCTAAAATTTTCAAAGATATCAGCGAGCAATAGAACATCTTGAATGTTATAGAGATCAGAGTAATTTCCTAGATTTTTCTCTTTTAATTTGTTCCAAACATTTAAGTAGTGTTGAAAATCTTTCTCAGATATGCTCTCATCTGTCAAAAGTGAATAGAAATCTTGAATTCTCAATTCTTCTGTGTAATCAAGTTTTTCAATACTGTCGATAAATTCATAGGGAAATATTCCTTTTCCAGATAGAATTTTAAAAATCTCGTCCGTCGTCATTTGGCTGTCTTTCTATTATCTCATTCAGTCCATCTTGTATAAAATGATTTGTATGTTTGAAGTCTTCTCTCTTTAGATTTTTAGCTAACTTTTCTATAGACGAGGCCATGAATCTGAACGTGTCTACAAACGAAAACTTGATGAATTTTCTTGGCTTATCACCTTCGAATTCATAGCCATATCCAGAATTTACAGAATAATTTATATATTTTTTCATCGGTGTTTGCAATCAAATCAACATTTCCATATTGTTTTAGCCAATTCTTTTATGTACAAATGAGTATCGTAATTTGACATATTGTGGCAGAAAACGGGAATATTCTGAGGAAATTTCAAATTTAGATTGCAACATGCATGAGCTGCGCCTCGAAACTTGCCGGTTAAATGACAATGATCTCTCACTTTATTATAACTCTTATCTTTCCAACTATCAGGAGTAAAACCATACTGAATTGACCCAACATCATAAGCAGACCATTCACAAGATATGACAAACGTTTGAAATTTTGATACGAAATTTCTTCTTCTTCTGTCAATTTCATAGGTTTCATGTTCTTAGAATTATATTTTTTTCGCTATGTATTTCGATAATTTATTGAGTTCTTCAAACAATTTTGTCGGGACGTTTTTCAAATCTTCTTCATTTTTGGCACGATAACATATCGGTTTGTACATGCGATTGGTCACATTCGACACTAAATATAGAGTAAAACCATAAGGAATGTGCCTCTGAATCTTGGTTGTAGTCGATCTTTGTGGATTGTTCTTGCATGTCGGAATTTTTTCTAATATGCTCTCAAAGTCCATATAAATTACGTACGGATGGTTAAATTTCTTTTTGATAATTAGTAAATTTAGTTGTTTTGACCTGGAAATGGCATAATTGGCTTACAAACTTCATGATTTTTACAAATTTCTAAGTGATCTGTTAAAATCTCCAGATTTGTAAAAATGGCTTAAACATCTTTCTACACAAAAATTTTCTTTCTTTATGTTTAGACAACTGCGAAGAAACAAGCTTATTTAAATCGGTTATCAAAACATAATGAGATTTATCATCTTGTTTAACATACAATAAATCAATGTTTGTTTCAGCGTCATATTTTTCAGAAATTTGTAACGGAACAATGTTAATATTTTCATCAAAACTGTAGACATTGATAGACATTGTTGGATACTTATACTTGGAATTGTAGCTTCGTTTTTCAAATATTTGTATATCTTTCAGAGACATTGGATACTCAAAACCTGAAAATATTTCGTCATTCACAAATTTTTCGTATTGCTTTACACGTTCACAGTCTCTTTTCTGGTTTTTCAATAGCACATCTTATTGAGTAAATAAAGCAAAAATCATCTCTATTTTTTATATTTATACAAGCTCTTTTTTTATCTTTGATATTCTTTGGTAAATCGATGTATGATCCTGCATTCATCATTTCGTGTTTGTTAAGGCTCAAAACTAGTTGTTTACAACTTTTAAATGTCCATCCGGAAACCTTTATTTGGATTATTCGTTTGTTCTCGATGTGTTAATTTATTAAATTGCTTAGTAATAAAGTCGTTTACGTCAAAGATTTCGTCTGCTTTGATAGTAAAATACATTAGACATGTTTGCGGTTCACCATTCACTAAAGTTCGTTCGTATTTCACATTCCAAAGAGAGATAGCCCTTCATATTTTTAACATTTTCTTGAAATTTCTCGATTAAACTTTTAATTTCTGACCGCATAATTGAAAGATATTTGTAAATTGACATGGAATTGTCGTTCAAGTTTGTTAAAATGTATTGCTTGAAAAGACCGTGTATTGAGGATAAAACTTCTACATCAATGATATTTTCGGATTTTACTTTAAGAGTTTTATCAATTTCTTCGATCATTTCAGACTTGGTTTTATCGTTAGTACCGATAGCCAACTTTTCAGCTATTGAATGAAGTTTTTTCATCATTAAATAGGTCGAGATTTTTCTTTTCAACTTTGAAATTTCTCTTTAATTCACGTAATTTCTCAATATTAAACATGTTTTCGTGATCGGCAATTTTATTTTCTCTCTAGCCCATTGTCTTAAAATAATTTAGTTCATTATCGTAAATTTGCTTGTTTTTTTCGTGACTTTTAGAATTATAATGGCGATCATAGTTTTTTTCTTAAAATTTCTTTTTTTGCAGAACGGACATGATATTTTTTCGCGCTCCATTTAGATAGAAAAATTTATTTAACTAAATGGTGGCTTGTAAACCAACGATTGCGCCTCCTCTCACGGCGTGATAATCACTACGGATATGACGCAGGCGAAAGCGATTATCGTGATGGTCGGTCTGTAGTAGCACACCTCGACTGTCATTGAAGATTTTTCCTTTATTCGTAGCAGATTTGACAACATTTTACAAAGCACAGCTTAAGAAAGTAGAAGCAAACAGCTGTAGATTTGGTTAATTTTTCATTCCACAGAGTAGATAGTAATGTACCGATCGCTTTTGGAGACGAACGACTGTAGATTCGGTTAATTTTTCATTGAGATTTGCTGTGTTATTTCTCAGCTTCCTTTATGGGTACATTGAACAGTATTTTACATTGCTTTTCGGTCGGCTCCGAAAGTGCGCCAGGAACCCCATATTATTATCTACTTATATATATATATATATATATATATATATATATATATATATATATATATATATATATATATATATATATATATATATATTGGCAGCTTTGAGAAGCCTACTTCTGTTTAAAATACTAATAAGATGGATTTCAAAACCGTCTTTATATTTATACAAATTTAGACCCCTTTGTCTTTTTTATCTGCACTGCTTTGTAAACAATGTAGTAATTGTTGCACATGTATAATCCCTGCTGCATTTACTGAATTATATGTCTAATGCCAATGTTGATGTAGTCTTGTTGCCACGATCAAATAAATACTGAAAAATGTATACGATTGTGGCCACTGTAATTTACTTCGTCCTTATTATTCCTTCTTTTATATTTAGTATTTTTTTATTTTGAGTATTGAATGGTACGTATTAAATTAATATTTGCATGGTTTTAAATATTTTTACATACCCAGGATGAATATTATTAAGTTTTTGTTTACAAAATCATATTCCTATGGTAACAATAAAATGCCTTAATTATTTCCATTTTTTCACTGGACTTTATCATTGCTGATTGTTTTGTACATCAGTTGAAGCACTCAATATTCTCGCGACTTCGTCTACAAGCGAAAAACTGCTACTACCATCCTTACTTAGAAGTTAAAAGTTATAAGTTTGGGACTAATGAACAATTCACAACTATTATTTTAAACTATGTATTATCTTTTTAAGATTTATATGTGAAGCAATTTAGTTCTTATTATTTCTATATCGGAGCGATAAAATGCATAATCTTGCCGTATTTATCTTTTTACACTGTATATTCTGCAGTTTTATTGAATTTTTTATTATTTTTTTTTAATAAACGTTAGTGTTCAATGTAATCACTGAAACTAAAGTATTATTTTTATATTTAATGCACTTAATAAAACATATTGAGTAAAAATTTAATTTTTAAACCAGTATTAAAATCCTATAATACGGATAAGAAATTCCAGAATGCGTAATGAATTATTCATAAAGCTAATACTAATAGTACTATTAACCATGTTTGAGCATATTCATTACAAAGTATACGAGCAAAAAGTATACCGTACTGTATTTCCAAACGGTTCTGATTAATAATTAATGCAGTGTTCACTTTTTATCATAAAATCGGTGAGGGTTTGCTGGTATGTTTCATTGATACAACTAGATCAATCTTTTTGTTTGGCAAAACCTAAACCACAATAACTAAACATCAAAAAACTGCACCAAAACTGCGTGGATGTATGCATCCTATAACAAACCACACAGTGTTTACAACGTGACTACTGGAAAACCATTTGGCGTTGTAGATAGCTGTATGTATTTAGTAAATTCATGGAAATTTGTAACACCACAATAAAGGTCATTCTAAATATATCAAACAATTATAAAAAAGGTTTTGTATTGTTTTTATATATTTTGGGATTACTTTAGACCAAAAACTTGCATAAATGCAAAATATTTATCATACTAATTTACATAACTGAATATTTATAATAATATTCGTACTTTAAAATAAATTAAATCCGTACTCGCTGCTTATATTTCTTTTTTATAACTCTACTTACTATACAAACGCTCTGTTATCGTTTTCTGCAAAATGAATCTAGTGCAAAACATAAGCATATAACGTTAAACTCTCTAGAGGAGTTTCCAGCAAAATGAGAAACTTTGGTTTAAAATATTATTATTTATTATCTAATAAAGGCTGTCAGTAATATCTTATTTGTGGCTGGTTGATGGAAAAATAAATGAATCGTGGTTTATTATACATTTTAATAAATATACATCATTCATTAACTACTGGAAGGCTTTATAACGCCAATGGGTTTCTGACGAGATGATGATTTTTTATAACCACCCTTATTAACTACTGGAAGGCTTTATAAGGCCAAGAGGTTTCTGATGAGATATGATTTTTTGTAACTACCCTATTCATTGACCATAATGCCTATTCAGTACTTAATCAGTAATCAGTGATGTCAAATAAATAACAGATTTATAATCAGTTGGACCTCAATATACTTATAATTTGACACAAGTATCTATCTAAGTATATTAATCTAAGAACAGTAAGAATAGACATACTCACTACATTGTTAAATTATTTATGTATTCAATTAACACATGATCTTAGTACGTACGAGACTAAACATTAAAGCAAAAATTTTAAGACTTTACATTAATATTGTAACGAACCTTTCACCTTTGAGTATATTCAAAAGAAGGAATAAGGTCCTGAATAAACCTTTATCCTCTAAGTGGCGGTCAGAATTTTCCAAGTTGGAAGGCAGATTTTTACGTGGTGGAGAGGTTAACAAAATTGTTTATATGTTTTAAATAATATGATAAAACGCTAAGGTGCTATATATTATTGGAATTAGTATATATTTCATAAATTTATTCGTTTTTTTGTACTATGTTGACATGCATGAAAACATTTTAAATTTACCAATTATAAAAATATTAATTTAATTAACCAAATATAAAAGCTATATAGCTTTTATTACAAAAATATTATAAAATCTTAAGTTTGATATAGCTTATAATTAAATTTATTTTTTCGCAGGAAATCAAAATAGAAAACCAATGAGTATGGTTTTTTTAATCGTTAATTATAGTTAATAATAGTCTAAAATCGAAACAATTATCATATGTTAAGTCCCTTATTGCGTTTTATTCACACACACACACACACACACACACACACACACACACACACACACACACACACACACACACACACACACACACACCACACACACACACACACACACAAAAATATATATATATATATATATATACGAGTACGAGTTCGTAGCATACTTTTCTACAAAAAAATACACATATAATTTTATATTTATTTCAATCCACAAATTTCTACTAATTTATATCTAAAAAAGTACCGATTGTATCATAGCCTTATATGTATGAATGCGTTCATAATTTATAGAAGTATTTTAACTTTCTCAACTTTAAATATGGGTATTATATTTGACATCTTGGCTATTTATATGAGCCTAAAATAAGATAATGTACTAATTACAAGATATTCCCTGCAAGATAAGTTTTTAATAATAATCAGCAATTAAAATGGAACAAGGGCCGGGTCATAAAAGATTCAAAACTATATTTACGGGTAATACAAATATATATTGAACAATATAATTTCACAGTCAAAATTACGTTGTAATAAAAGAAAGTGGTGCATTAATGTTCTTTCACAAAGTCAACAAGCGCACTAAACAATGAACAACTCGAACTGACTCTAGAATTCTCACCTCGGATAATGTAGCAATCCTACAAAATACTTGCTTTTGAAACAGCTGTATTATGATTAGTGCTTACGAAAATTATTACAAAGATAGTTTTCAAACAACAGATCTTGTGCTTTATTTTCGTATTAATGTAATTACTTAAAACATTGTACTGTGTGTAAAAATAAAATAATGTTTGTAGATTTTCCGAATGAAATTGTTTGCTTATCCTATGTGTGTATTTGATAGTATCTTTTTTAATGAAGTTTTAGTTATTATTTGCAAAATATTGGAGGAATGTGAACTTCACCCAAAATAAAAAAGTTTATGTCATATAGCAGCTGTTTTATAAAAGTAGAGAAACAAACGAGATGGAAAAAGATAAAAGAAAATAAAAATCTTCTAAAAAGTAGGTTAAAAAACAAAATTCAAGAAGAAGATTAAGAACCATACTTTATACCAGAATGTTATTAGAGATACATGTCTAAAGCAGGCTAATAAAACTATTTTAACTTTTGTTCCGATTGTTTTTATCGCATTCTGTGAAACATTTTATTTTCCAATTAAAATTTTTTGAAACTTATTTCATTTATCATCTTTGTATTTTTAATGGTAATGTGTAAAAATAATCTTCTTGGATAGAACATATAAAATATGAAAAATTAAAAAAAAACAATTAATACTTGATTTTCTTCTTTTTATTATAATCCTTTTGTTTAATACAAGTATTTAAACACATTCATATGTAATTTATAAGAATATGCTAATAAAAATAAGCTTTGCCTTTTATAAAAAGAAAAAAGTAAAAACAAAAATAAAATTTCTAATAGATTTTGAGAAAACCGATAATACGTTAACTTAAAAACGATAAGCCAAAGCGCTCCACTTACATGAATCTTAGTTTTTCAGAAAATTAAACCTTTCAAGTCTCTGGGCATTTTTGAAGTCATAACTAAACAAAAATGTGCTCTCACATAAAATGTATTTATGAGATCATGACCATTCCACGGATTGGGGAATTTATTTTCTGCCTGTATTTATTTCAACACGTCATCAATATAACAAACTGACTTGAAAGCTCTACATGGATCCTCATTTATTGCCTCATTTATCTTTGGATTAGTATTAGAAATTTCTCTTTTATTTAAGAGAGGAATGATATCCTTACTAACACTTATCGTCATATTGTTTTGGTAGTTAACTGCCTTCTTAGTCACAAACATGTAACAATTGCATATTGCTCTGTATCAAGGTTAAAAACAATTTTAATACCAGATTACGCTATATTGATACCCGAAAAATAAATCACCGGAAACTTAGTACATAATACATCAACAACGATTAAATGTAAGAATGGCAACTTGGTTCTTTACGTGCTGTTGCATTTAATTTTAGACGTATAAGGTTATAAAAATGGAAGAACCAGATTGAATAGTAGATATTATTGTGGTGTCGTCAAATGAATTCGATTTTTATTTTTCAATGACCAAAGACATATAAGATATACGCTTTCTATGTTTAGAGTAATCTCAAAACAGTTACCTGAGTTTGAAAACTGGTCAAGGTTTGCACTAAAACTTGACCTGTTACTAACAATATCTCCCCAGAGATAAACTACAATAGTCGTCTTATATTGATTACCTGGCCGGGAATACAGCCTCGACATTGAGCTTGGAAACCTGGCAAATTTTATTTAAAACGCACAATCAATAATATTTCTTACTTAAAGGAAAACACAATTTTTGGCAATAAAAAATACAGTGTGAACAAACATGCTTTAAGATAGCAATATGTTTCACTGCCGTAACAATAATATATTTCTATAGTTACAGCTACGTTTATCGCATATAATTGATCTGAATTGTGTGAGTCTATAAATAGGCCTCGCATTTCTGCAATGCAATAAATTATCAACGAGTAGTTTTATTGAGTTTCCACAATACATATTTATAAATAACTATATACTACAAGGACTTTTCATTATTTTCTAGCCAGTATTACACACCTAATATTACAATATTCGTTAGTAAATCGCATATTCTTAAAGTTATACTTATATATTACAATAATTTGTACGACAGTTATAGAATAAAAATACTTAGGGTAAATTATGTTAATCTCAACCGTCCTCAATCTTTAAACCAGATATTAGACATTATAGAAAGATGATTTTTTTAATGTAAAGAATCGAATTTGTAAATCCCTTTTTTGCCAATATTATAAATCAATTTAACATTTACTACAGTACACTAATGTAACGTAACTTATTTGTACATATTGTACATGAATTTAACACCTAATGCATTGAATTCCCCATAATTCTTCGTATAATTTATTTTAAATTATAGTTAAAATGTTTATATTATATTTAAAAAAAATATGTTAGGTAAAGTAACATTATATATGGAAATCCTTGTTAAAGCTAACATTCTTCAGTGAACAAGAATATGCTCTCTTACTATTTCTGTCGTATAACCGGGTTTTATCACCTGGAATGGTTTTGTAAAACAGTGTAAGAATCCATTATTATCCTCAAGTTTGTCTAGAAGTGTGTCATTGGTATCGTTTAATGCTCTCTGTTGATAAAAGTTGAAATTGACTAACAACTGTAACTAATTATTTATGACTATGTAAACTTTAAAATATCATTAATTATGCGAAGTGTTTTGATTTCTTCTCTAAATCTTTATTTACGAAAGTATTCATTTTATTAATCTAACGGTATAGGAGTTCTGAAGGAGTTTAGATTTATGATTACAATTAGCTCTCAATACTTCTCCCTAATATCCAAATAAAAAACAATTTTATTTATATAATAAATTATCCATTTAAATTTTGTACATATTTAGACATAACATACCAGTATAAAACGGAAAAATTTAAACTAGACACATTGTTGTCGGATAATAGAAATTTTGAATAGGTTAACAAAAGGCATTAAATGCAACCTTAAAACGTTATATACTTAACGTAATTATTAAAATGAAAGGTAGGTACGCAAATAATACATTGCGTATTATGCGAGAGGAAGACCACATAACATCATACATTTCCAATGATATGATGGTTGTTTGTGATTAGCCAGAGACCATAATGCCTTGTCAATACGCAATCGGTGGTGTCTAATCAATAACAGATGTTTAATCAATTAATCCTCAGTCTATTCTATTGAAGGGAGCGCGGTATATACAAAGCCATACGTAGTAACAGTTAAATCATATGTATATTAGCAGGACTGTTGAAGTTATATTAAAGAATAAAGGTAACTATTGCAAATGTACCGGGAATAGATTAACTAACAACAAAATGAGCTAAAACTGGAGATCTCTGGTTCCATGCTTTAAAGTTTCTAATGTAACCATATGATATATGACATGTTACTCTACTTTAGAAAAACATTATAGAAATTTATTTACATTTAACAATTTAAAAATGGTAGACGTAAACATATAATTCCGGGGTTATACCTAAAACCTGAATTTTCTACCAATAAAAAAACTGCAAACAAGTACTTTTATAATATTATATGTACCTGTATATGTAACGTTATTCATGTATACTATTATTTATCCAAGTACAAAAATATACATGTGCAAAGAATGGCATATCTCCAATATATAAATTTAACCTTTATCACGTTAAACATTAAGTTCAGTGATATTTGAAAAAGTTCCCTTTTAAATTTTAAAAATGTCAATCTTTAATATTATTACTGCTTGAGAAATGAAAACTGATTTTTAATGTTAAGAACAGAGATATATCTAGTATCATATTCAGTAAAAAGAAACATTTTGATTAAGTTTTTAAATCATTACTCAATTAACTAAAGTAATGAAGATTGTTCAGCAGAATAATGCATTTTGCACTTTCTCAATTACCATCCCAGCTAGCGCAGGAAACTAAAATTTGCTGGCTAGGACGATCTGATAGACTACCAACTAGTATATCACGTTATGAACGTAATTACTTTTGAATTATTATTTATATCAAACTCACAAAACTTCAGAAAGTTGGAATATCTTATTTTATAGGCAATTTTAATATACGATTTTTATGTTATATTAAAAAAATTCAATTTTTTAGACACTAAGGAATTGATATTTAAATAATGATACTGAATGTAACATCTCCCGCTCATGAACGAGCTGCAAATATTGCGAAAATTTGTTGAGAATACTTGAAAAAGTTAGCAAAGGTAAAATAAAAACTAGCTTCAACATTATACTCATTTACTCAAGGAACAAAAAGTTGATTTATGACATATGAACTTATAATATGTCTGATAGTTTGAACTGTGATTTATTATCAATGGCTGGCCTCGTTCTTAATGGATAAGATCTTGACTTAAGAGTAGTTCTTATAAAGTCATATCGAGCTTCAGCTCCGCATGCCTTTCAGCAGAAGCAGAAGCTTCGATCACTAAGTTCACGCATCTCTCCACTGCTTGGAGGTAGACTGGCAGCTTCTTTAATAAAACATCCCACTTTTGATGTAGGTTTTATCATCAGTAACATCTTTTGAAAGAGGAAGGGAAGACAATTCGCAGTTTCTTTAGTCAATTAACTCTGTGTAGCCTGTTGAGGAAAAGTTTAGCTTTGGTGCCACGTATGTATGATTTCTTTTCCTCTTTTCGTCCTTTTCTCATGTCTTTATAATACGGAGGAGGCCCAGTTCTCTAACATATTTTCTAGGGTCTTGCGCTATTGTTATCATGAGATTATCAGCGTTATGTTAACATAACAGGATTCGATAGCAAAGTTGACAATAGTATTTAGTTAATCACAAAGGTTCCTTGGTTGTAAATGATTGGTTCACAAGCTTAGGGCCGTCAGTGAAATGTTTGGTATTTTTAATGCTAAACCAAATTGGCAAGTATGACTTCAAAACGAACATTACTTTTTCCTGGAACACATCAGATGGATTTTCTTGGTTCATGTAGAGTCTTAGTGTACGGTAGAGGTTTTCAGCCTTCTAGAGTTAGACAAAGGTCCGGGATCCCTATTGCTAAATCTTCCCGACATTTTCAAGATTGCTTTACGAAAAGTAAAACTAACTGTTTATACTTATAGTTAAATAAATTATATTATTGGGTTATATTCCTGGGACTATCACTTATAATAGGAGTCTCTGTTAGGTGACAAAAGGCATGCCTAGCCTATAAGTTGTTCAGAAGGAAATAGCGTGAGAAGCCACGAGTAAACTGGTAGTAAAAATATTATTGCAAAACGATCAAATTAAGCTGAATGGTTTTTTGCATTTATATGCGTATATATTCCAAATATATACTCAATTTTTTCCAATGCTGTGATCATTAAAACCAAATGAAAGGTATTGTGTCATGTTGAATTTATGTTAATAACATTAAAATTTACAGTTACTCAGAATTGTACTTATAAAACAATAGATAATTACATTTTAGAGATATTATGTTGACAAAGCTGCACATACAAATACAAAAATACTTCTAGCCTTTCGAGTGAGAGGCTTCTCCTATGTTCATCTATTTAATAACAATTGTATTTACGATACTATGAATAGAACATATTCATGGTATTTAGTTCCTTTTACTATTCTTTAAATATTGTTTACCGTCATCAAAAGCAATTTGATTATGCGGAATACACGGATTATTACTGGCAGAAAAATTATTAGAATGAAAATACAAGAAAAATGTTTCAATTTTAATAAGGAATAAATCTGTAAAATTTAGTACATTGGTTATTAATTTTATATATTTTCAGTCAGATAAATAAATGTAACAATTAAAAAACCCTTGCAGGTTTAATTTATTAATAATAATTATAGATACTTATTCCTGCATTTAAAATACAGAAAAAATATTAATTTAAAATTTCTCTATATCATACTGACCAAAAATACTGTGGTCAAAGATATCATTAAATTAAATACAAAGTGGTTAAGTTATTAAAAAGATTATGTTGATGCCAATTGTACCGCACATTGCGGCTTCTATCAGACACAGCTGACTATTTCAGGCTATTTACTAAATTACAAACTTATTTAAAGAGACCAGAAACAAAATTAATTGAAAGCTGTAGTATTTTCTAAAACTATTTTACTGTATGCTTTCAAAGAGGAATGCAATATTTACAATATTCAACTGATATAAATTTTGTTAAATAAAACTGAAAATTAAATTTAAAAAAAATCACAACATACTAATTGAAGAAACTAAAATCTTTTGTAATAAATGCAAATATAAATTGTATCTACACAACCATGTTTATTAAATAATCTTTAAAATGATAAATATTGGGTTCTCAAATCTACTACTTTTAATTCTAACGCTAAAACTATTTAAGTACATTTTAAATGCACCGTATTTTTTAAATAATTTTATATGGAAAAGTGCAAAGTTATTTAGGTTTAGGAAATCAGTATTATTACTATACTTATTTATTACTGTGTACTTTTTATCTTTTATTTAATATGAATGTTTTAATTTAAATGAGCTGACATCTACATACAATACCAACTAAAATAATACAGTTCCAAGGTAGTAAAATATTTTGTTTAGAGAATAAATATCTCACGAAAATACAATCACTCAGTTGTGCACATCTTATAAATTTGTTTCATAATATAATATTTTTTTCTGGCTTAACCTGTGAAAGTAAGGAGGACTCCAAGAGAGAGTGCGAGATGAGTTCCGGCGCAGTTCTCCAGTAACCAGAAATTTCCACGAGGTTTTCTCGCTGCTTCGCTTAATGAACCTATCCCCATGTAGGAACTTATCACCGTTATTAGACTGAACTTTCCTGATAAGTTTTATGCACCGTTATATAACTTTGATATTTCTGAGGATGCTATTGACAATTATTCGATGTAACCACAATTTTCTATTCGTTTTTGTCGAAAATATCGAAGCTTTTTTCATACTATTTTTATAACTACGCTTAATATTAAAATAATTATAGTCAAATATAATGTCCTTGTAATAAAAATACTCATCTATCTAATAATAAAGGGCATATCGCCTACTTATTGTGCATGCTATATCTAAGCCTTGAGAGACATGATAAGAAGCTTTTGATTTTTAAAATATATTTTAAAAAGAACAGATTATTATAAGATGAATATAATAAATGAAGTTTTAATATCTTTAATCCAACATGTTACTTACCTAAGATTACAGCTCTAGAATTTTAAAATATTATCATCCTTATTTTATGAATATTTCACAAAAACATAAAAAAACTGATAAATACGAATATTGATGTGAATATATTAATAGTATAAAATATTAATAGGGTATATAGTGATCACTGTTTTTAATAGAAGAATGTAAAATAAAAAGTTTTAATTTTTATGTTACGGGGGATTTAATACCCCCGTCATACTTATAAAGACATAACAATAAATTGATTAAAAGTAAACAAGAACCAAAGACATAAACGTGAGGTTTTAAATCCTTAGAAATTTATAAGTAAAACATTTTTCTTTTATGTTCCTCGAATTAAAACAGTGACAACTAAGTCAGCCTTTTGACCTAATATATATATATATATATATATATATATATATATATATATATATTTATAATTAAATTGAACTGAATCGCTTTTATTTTAGAAATAATACCTTACTGAGACCTCAACAGTTTACATCCGGTTTATATCCGAATAATATATAATTATATAACGATGAAAAGAAATAACATAAAGGGTAATAAACCATCCTAAAAATTAAAATAGCAGAAAATAGAATATTTTTAATCGAATTTCGTTATATTTATTATATATTTTCTTGGTTGAGGCAAAATTTAATCTCAACTATGGCAATTCAAATTCCTTAGACGAAATAATTATCTATACTGACTGAAATGAACGTATGTTACCAAATTATAGTTTATATGTATATGTTCATCCACACAACAAATTCTGAAATGGAATTAGCAAAAATTGTATTTAGGTTTCAATTCTCTTAAAAGAGTATTGAGATATTAATGGTTTTTTTAAAACACTAGAAGAGGAAGCACCCATTATTCTCATAAGCTTTGATTCATATCATCAACTACTTCTCAATGAAGTAAGAATTTTAACGTAGAGTAAATAATCTTTTTACTAATTTTTGTAAAAGATTGTATTAAGTCTAAGGAGATTTTAAGAAATAAAAGCTGTTTAGTTATGTACATGGTTCATTCAAATAAGGTCAAAGCATTCATGCAATTTAGTTTTCTGGGTAATATTACACTGGTTAAAACACGTACCCGCTTAAGGTAAAATATTGCAATATAGTAAATGCTACAATATATCTTCCCGTGCACATTAAAAATCGTTTTAGCTGGTAACAATCACAAAGGTATAATATACATCGGAGTTATACTGTCAAAATCGCGAATTAATTATTACAAGACGAAAGACACACTATGTAAAACGTAATCTTTAAAATCGAAATATAACCATAAAAACACTAGATCACCGCCAAGCTAATAACAAGATTTATGATATCAACGACGGCTGCGTAATCAGGTCAGTGTTTGTACGTGCACGTTTAATTTGCTAGCCGGGTAGCATTAACGTATTGTGTTTTTTCATTCGTGTTTAATATGTGATGCGATTTTATATTTAAACTTTGGGAGTTTTGTTCCAGCCCATACAGTTAATGTTTCTGCCCTGTATAATACCTAAAAATAACTGTACCATATAGATAATGGTCATATTTACAAAATAACCCATGTATTTTTACTTCTTGATTATGTGTGAGGAGGAATAAATAGAACATTTCTAAAATTTTGGGCAGTCTCTGATTATGTAATTTTCTCCGTATTATACAGGGTGTATCTGAAATACACCGAAAAACTTCAGGAGGTTGTTCCTGAGGTCAAAACGAACCAAAAAGTTCCTATAAATGTATGTCCTAAAATGCATCGTTTTCCGTCTGTCCGTCTGTTTGTGTTTATTACATTAAATTTTTTTTCTAAACAACCATTAAAGGTACAAAGTTAAACTTTTCAACATATGCTAATCTAGTAAAATATTGTCAATTTAAAAAAAAATTGAATAATTTTTACTCAACAAAGTTCAAAATGGCGGCTAGTTAAAATATTTGATGGTGAATTTCTCATTATGCATCAAATGGAAGGCATATTGAACATTTGTTGTAAAGTGATCCCTAATATTTTGAAATAAATGTTGCTCTGTTAAGTTATTCCGTATTTCTTAATAATGACAGCTTAAAAACTCTTTTGTTTAATGTGAGATATTTTTCTTTAATGTGAGATATTTTTGTTGAATGTTCTAAACAATTGTAGGCTACTGTAGTGTTTTGAAACAAGAAAAAAACTTGTAAATGTGATATGTTACTAGGTTAAGAAAAATGCCATAACTTTTTTTATTTCTTGAGCGATTTAAAAAAATGAGGTACCTTTCGTTTTATAAATAAATGTATATTTTTTTTATATTCTAAAAAAATTTTTAAACAGGAAGTAGTTTTTGAGAAATTCACCATCAAAGATTTTAACTAGCCGCCATTTTGAATTTTGTTGAGTAAAAAATTTTAATTTTTTTTTTTTAAATTGACAATCTTTACTAGATTAGCATATGTTGAAAAGATTAACTTTGTACCTTTAATGGTTGTTTAGAAAAAAAATTAATGTAATAAACACAAACAGACGGACAGACGGAAAACGATGCATTTTAGGACATACATTTATAGGAACTTTTTGGTTCGTTTTGACCTCAGGAACAACCTCCTGAAGTTTGTCGGTGTATTTCAGTTACACCCTGTATATATATATATATATATAAATAAATCCCTAACTATTTCCTTGAGTTATATTGTACACACTTCATAAAAACTGAATAGTTTTTGCCGTTTAAGGCAATTAGTACTAAACATAAGTAGATAAATTGAAACCGTAATTAAACCTAGTTTCCTTAATTCTGGACACCACAGAAAACCCTGAGTTATACCTTGGGTACCACTGCTTTTACACCTCTGCCGACCATTATTAAGGGAGAGAGAGTTCTTCCCAGAATGTAGAAGAAAGGCTAACATTTTAACTTAATGGAACTTCTTAGAAGAACATATTCTGTTAGATAGCTTGAAATGAGTAGTTATTCCATTAAAATATGGTATTAAAAGATAATTATTCCAAAGATTGGCCTGTCCGGATTGAGGAAGGTATTCCAGAGCCAGTGAAATATAATTATTTATTCCTCGTTATCAGATAAAGGTTGTAAGCTACAACTACAAAGGGTGCAGTAAAATATAGAAAAAGCTTAGTTTATAGTTAATTTTTTTATAAATTTACATAATTTACTCCTGGAAGGTTTTATAATATCATGCGTTTCAGAATAGATTAAATTTTTTTCATTTCATTCTTCTTTAAATTTATGTACAATATGTAATGAACAGTATTCCACATAAAAATTGTTGTATAAAAGAATTATATACACGAAATTATATTAAGCCATTTACATACAGTTCAAGGCAACAATGACTCAAAGAAACAAACATACTTGTGTAAATAAATAAATTATGTTGTTATTTATAAAATAAATCAAGTGACAAGACCCTTATTTTGTTAAGCAGGAAGAAATATTAAAAAGGCATTTTTTTAGCTCGAATACAAATTTTTCATTTGTTTTTATTTGTTTTAAGTTACTTGGTAACATTCGTAAGGAATGAATCCCTGTTTTACTTGTATGATTCTTAGCAAGCTCTAAATTGTCGTGATTGTTTTCTACCAAAGTATTTCCCCTTGCGATGTATGCGAGCTTATGTGCTTTAATTAGTCCCGGCATATGATCATTCACAAACATAACTGATAGAAAAATATGCAGCCCATATATACTCAAAATACCTAAATTTGTAAAAGAAGCTTTGATAGAGTCCTTACTTTTTAATCACTAATAATCTATATTAAAATCATCTAATTCCTAAAAAAAATTATAATCTTATTTGATATTTTTATGTAGCACCATACAAGGAAATATTATAATAAATACGTGAGGGGATATATTCAAAATACATTGTCTTGGGCATTGCAGTATTACATAAATATAAAAAAATCTCCCTAAAAACTTTTAAACCGGAATTTATTTTCAAATATTTATTTTCTACGTTTATCCAACAGTAAATATTTGTTATTTTAAAGTTATACTTAATTACTTAAAAACGTCGTTTTCGATGGATACATAAGGTTCTAATATTTGTTTGCTTTGTTTAGTTGAATAGATAATATAGTTATCGATATATCATGTGGAGCGATATATAGGCTTTGTTAATGCTTACCCAATGTTCACAACTACCCTACTCATTGACCATGATGTCCAATCAATACCCAATCAGTAATCAGTAGTTCCTATCAATACCATATTTATCATCAATTACTCCACAGCACAATTCTATTATGAGTTAGCTCAAGTGTTAACATTATTAAAGAATCTATTTATTCAATACAGATGTGTTTCGATTACGTACAAGACTAAAGGTTAACTTAGTGTTTTGTTTAACATTAATCTTAAACATTCATTTAATCATTTGGGTTCATTCAAGGAATCAATTAAATTGAAAGATTTTTATTCTAAAACTTTTTCAAATAATCATATATTTTGGTATTTTTACAAGCCGCATTCTTAGAGAACTAAAATTAGAGTAAATATCAGTAATTTTATTTTACTAAAGTAAATATACATTAAGCTCATATTTCAATACACGATATTAACGGAAGCTCAACAATGCCTTTTTCTCTTAAAACACAATTTTAATTTATTTTAATTAAAATTACACATATTACTGATTTAATACAAGATGAAAAGCACTAAATAATACAAACATATAGTAGATAATGAGTAAAAAATACTTTGCTTAATACTATATAAATGGCGTAATTAAGGGAAAATAATTAGTATAGCCCCACGTTAAATTCTATCTATTTTGATGTTGAATTGTTGTGTTTGGTATTTGGATGAGTTAGTTAAATAGGATATACGAAATATTCCACGATTTAAATGAAAATCAAACTAAATTATGAGTTACGCGAATCATAAGGTATATATTTAGTGTGTTTAATTGATGATACAGTTAACTCTAAAATCATAACAAGATTGTGACGTAGGGTAATTATATAAGTTAGATGGAGAGGTGAGGTAACGAACTACACGTTTTATAGGGTTTCTATCAGTTGCTATAATTATATATTGACGACTATCATTATTATAAACGACTCTTGATATATAACTGCACTAACAATTTTATATTTCATTGGCGTTGCTGAAATTTACTCTCTTCCTTGCAGTAGTGTCTAATTTGTTGTATAAATATGATTCTTTCGTACGTGTTGGGTATAAGCATATTGTCAGTTGCATAAATATTTTGTCTAATTTGTTAATGTCTGATATTTTAACTTAAAAAACGACAATTAGCCCTACATTTTTAATACCTTAATTAAATTACATAATCTAACTTTGTGAATGTAATAAAAAAGTTTTTTACAAATAAAAACATAGAAAGTATCCCTATCCTTTCAGTTCACCAATAATCAATTAGGAACTTCTATCAAACAAGATAATTGTATTCATGTTTCTAGTGATGCCAAAGTGTAGTTTGGAGAGAACGTATTATAAATTTTCATATTCATAATTCGAGTTCTACTTAATGATACACGTATAAAATGTGTCGTAAAGCCTTAAAGAAAATTATCATTAACCTTGAACAATCTAGTCTGATAGCTCCAAAGTGAATCAGGAGCAATATTATAATAATACAATATATAAAACTATCAACTCCGTAACTGATAACTTCTTTTTATAATTGCTGGCCATTTTTATTATGTTGCCACAAGGTTGGAATTTAAGCCGGGGAAATATCACAGGACTATTAATAGAACGAGTACCTCTAAAGATGTGGAGACTGACTAGACGTAGCATAGTTTTTAATAATTGTCTATCAGCTCTTACGACCTGCGAATACATCGATTACATTCTTTATGACATGGAATAAATTCCTTGCGAAGTCTAATACCTCATGGGCTAAAATAATCGTCCTTTTCCCTTTTTGAACAGACACACTCCCGAACACACTGACTGTACCCATTCGGTGTTGGTTTGGCAGGCTCCGAATGCTTTGCCCTTGTTAATCCAAAACGTGCTGAATTATATTTAGGTCTCGACTACAAGCAAGCTACTCAAATACTGGTATGTTATGTACGCCTAAGTACTCTAAAACTAACAAACTACTCTCGTAGCATGAAGGAATGGCTCCATGTGACATATATACACAATCTCATGTGGTCATTCTGCTTAAGGACCAATATAGACGCCCAACACTTCATCCATATAATTTGGGATGTTATACTACCGTATTAGGATCAATAAAATGTCTGTTTAGTTATCAATACATTTTTGTTCAGTTTTACATTAATATTGAGCCTTTATGAAACCTAGTCATCAGACATCAGTTATAAAACCCCTTCATTTATTCTTCTCCATACATTTGTATCTTGCTCTCTCATAAGAAGCAAGATTGCAATGTAACATGTGGTCAATGGTGGCACTTGGACAGGTTTCATAGACCCATTATAGCCTGCTGGAGTGGATTTATAACAATATAGTATGACTCACGAGTTCCAGTTGTTTTACTAAGTTAGTTTATGGTTACGAAATGCATAAAATTGTACAAATGTAACTTCTATTTGCGTAGTTGACCTCAAGCGACCTTATCCTGGTCATCTGTGAAGATTGTCTTGCTCTTGGTACCACAATTTTGAAAGTACTGATTTAATCACACCTAAGCATCTACCCGTATCCTTTTGGGAAACATTTTCTTCTACCAAATTGACCGCACGTATATATATAGGATACAACTGTCTAAATCTCGCCATTACAACACGATTACTTTGGCAAATTCAGCTGGTTACTGATAAACATCTACAGCTCCACATGATTAACATATCATTCCTGTTTGGATCTGATAAATAAATCAGCAGTATGTATATGTAACAGAGATAATCAGATATAAAGCGGAATGACTTATCTCCCTTATCAAGATGGTGCCTTTATCTTTGTGCAGATTATAACTATAATATGGCATTTATATATTTTTTATCCGGAGCAATAAAAGTGTTTGCTGAGTTGTTTTAAGGTTGTAGTTTAACGCTTTTTTATAAATAAAATCAACATTTTAGACTAAGTAAACATAAGAGTCAAATAAATATTACAGGTTGTATCGAGATAAAATGCTCTGAAAGAGGAACAGGTCAAGTATGTGTAACCCTCTGCTGTAATTGGCAGTTAGTACTTATCATACAACAGCATTTGCGCAATAGTTGAGATAACTACGTATAACCATTATTTGTTAGAGTTCATTAGTTTCTTTCATGGTTATATACAATAACTTAATAAAAACAAGTTTTATTTCACAACTATTTTATATCGTTACTAAAATTGTATAGTCGTAATGATTTCTTAACTGGCAAAAGAGTGCATAATTTGCATACAAAGTTAAAAATGTGGTTCAATGTAAATGGCACACTCTCCTCCACCTTAAACATAGTTACATAAACTTCACAAGACATTTTTATTGTACTCTACTTGTAGCTAAATAAACAAGGGAAGGGCATAGTTTAAACCATGTATGTAAAATTTAATTTATGTAACTAAGCAATCTCTAAGAGAAATTTATTACTAAATTTTCTTATATGCAATTAATAATCACCTCTTACTTAAGGAGTGAGAATACTTACCATTTACTTTAAGTAGTCTTTCTCTTTTGTTATGATGATTGAAAGTGGTTACATGACTGAGCGTTAATGAATTCTATAATTTGAAGGACTGATTACAAAGAATCAATCTATTTATGTGTTGCTTTTTCTGTACGATGTTTTGAAAACAAACTTTTATATATATATAAATATAAACTTTAATTTTGAACAATTTTTAATTTTAATATAAACTATGCAACACTTAGTTCAAAAATAGAGTTAATGTAGCTCCATGGGATTTGTATTTGCGTTAGTAAAAATTTTCACTGTAAGGAAAACCATGCTGGCAACGAATCAATCGTAAAAGAAACAAATAGAATATTCATTCATCACATTCAAGACATTTTGACATGTGCCATAGTAACACATTACACTTACCACTTACTTACTTTTCTTGTCGTTGGTTTGTAACTACATACCATAGTATTACAATAACTGAACTGAATTTTAATTACAAGAAAATAAAACTAATTAGACATGTGATTCTTGAATATACTTATATTTTATCTGGTCGGATTCTATAAATTACTTTTCTTACATAAATGTTTTGTGTCAACAATACCCTTCAACTTGTTTTGTTTAATATGAAATCTCGGCACGTAGTTGTTCTTATTTAGGTTTAAAACATCGTCATGTTGGTTCACTACATCAGTACAAATTTAAATGTCTTATTTACCTATAAATTTATTTATCTTATAAATTTAAAGAAAATGAATTAATTTTTTCAAATATGTTTAATATTTGCAGTACTACTTATATTTCATAAGAAAAAATAGATATTTACCTAAATACTAAATACATACTAATTTCCTTACCAGTGACTTATTCGGAAATTTTCCCTAACCAATGAGTAATGTAACAGAGTTTACAACTAACCATATTGCACAGCGAAGTTTGTAACTATATCATAACTTTGCTTTGAAGGATGTAAGTGAACTTGTGTCAATATACCAAAAACATTGCTAAAAGTATCACCGTATTATTGAGTAATCTTTTTTTAAGATTATGGATTAGAATTAGCTACTATAATATGAAATTAGGCGTGTTACATCAATAAAAATAATCAATGCCATATATGTAACGTGCAAATATGGCTTAAAATACTGTGTTTCTTCTTTATGTCCTTAAAACAAATACGAGAATATTTACATTCAATCACAGCAACAGTAAGATGACTTGCTCACCAATTTAGTGCAGACTTCATTCAAATGGTTCAACTATAATATTGCATAGCCAACATTACTTTTCTTACGAAATTAAATTTTTATCGTAGAGTAATAATAATACACTATCCTCATTAGTTGTACTGTCTAGGTGCAAGAATATTGTTCAACCATAATACTGCGCCGCGAGAAATGTTACCAAAGCTATTGCATAGGATTCAGGATCATAGAATAAAATATAAATATAAATATTATAATGTATATAGAATATAGGAAGCTTATTTGAGTAATTTATGTTTGTATTCATCTGTTTATTAATTAGTACTCATTGTGTGATACCCATTGTTCTATACTTATTCCTAGTTGTATTAACTGAGCAATATCTTCCTAATTGCAAGTATATCCTTGTCAAAAATTTAATTCAATTCATTGTATCTATAAATTTTGATGTTTTCGAACTATAAAAAGTTTTAAATGTTGGTAATGTTGAAGAATCTCTGGTGTAATAAATTAGGTTAGATAAGCTTAATGAAAATATAATAATGTATGTAAATATTCCAAATAACTGATAATAGATTAATTTTAGAGAATGGTATCAAATTCGTTATATATAGATGAAAGATTATTAATAATTATTACACTAATTGAATAGACTTCTTTTAAACCCCTTATGGACGGGAAATATTTATTTGCAGAAGATTTATAGACTGAGTAACTTTAATTGTATAAGACAAAACCCGAAGAAAGTTATCTAAAACAGGTCCTGATAAAAACGAAAATATATCATTCTTAATTTGTTATAAATCTATTATTATCTGTTTGAGTGCAGTTGTTACCCATGACAATAAAACATTACCATTTTAATAAATGGTATAATAATAACGATCAGTTATAAAATTGTAACTTTGTTCTTTTACGCGTGGCTGGCTTTTGTGGATTACCTGGCCGGAATATAGCCTGATCATTCAGGTTTGAAGGATAATTTATTATAAAACATACAATCAATAATATCTTGATAAAAGTTTAAATTGTTAGCAATGGGAAATACTGTTGATAAAATATGTTTCAATATTTAATATTATACCTACAGTATATTTTATTGCATATAACATTTATCTGAATTGCTTGAGTCTAGAAAATATAGTTTTCATTCCCTAAATTTAATTATTAAAGAAGAAGGTTATAAGGATTTTACAATACATACTTGTAACTAAATACATAAAAAGTTACATAGCTAAGTTCTTTTTAATAATAACGACCTCTAATATTACAGTTAGATTTTATAAATTTAACTTAAACTCTCACTACATTATGTAGAGCTTACAAATAAAAATAATTTACTTGAAAGCAATAAAAAATAATGCTTATGCAACATGTTTTACTTCTACAACGGTCTTTGAAACCAAACACTAGAAATGAACGAAAGAATATTTTTTGTGTAAAGTATTGAATGTGTAACCACCTTCTTTTTACGTATTGTACTTAAATTTAACATTCAATATAGTTCATTCACTAAAATTAGGAACATAATAAATCCTAAAACATAGTTAAACTGTTTATATTATATGTGGAAAGAATATGTTAGATAAAGTAACATGATATAATGGAGTCGCTGTTAAAGCTAACATTCTTCAGTGAACAAGAAGATGCTCTCTCATTATTGCTGTTACGTCACTGGCTTTTATTTTCGGTATGGCTTTTGCAAAACACTGAAAGGACTCATTATTCTGCAGAACTTTGTCTAGAACTGATAGCACCTAATGCACTCTCTTGGAATAAAAAAGAGAATAAAACATTATTTATGACTAGCTAAACTTCTCTTTTAAAATTTCTTTATACATGCGCAGTGGTTTGGTTTCTTACAGAAATCTTTAGTTACGAATGTATTCATTTTATTAATCAGAAAAGAAACCAATTTTTACGGAGTTTAAGTTTCTATTTATAGTTAACTTCCAATACCTCTTTCTGATTATAAATAGGTTAAAATGTAGATAATAAATTATCGATTTAAAACTGTTTACGCATTTCAGTATGGCAGCGTCTTCTACGTGAGCCATGAATATGCTGGCTGGACAGACAGTTTGTTCTTTTTGTGTGCACTGTGTAAAGAAACTAACTCAGAAAACACGAATCTGTGCATTTTAATTTTATGCCCCGATGATGGCGTATTTAACTACATAAAACTATCAAAGCTCGTAAACTGTTTTCATAGTGAAATTTATGACAAGATAAGTTCAGACTAGAACACATGTGGTTATTATTTTCTCTAGTATGGTTAATTTAACACATAATGACCTTATAATCACAATTTTCATGAATGTTCTACCCTTTACTTTAGTAATGAAGTACCGTAGTGTATGATATATAGATCATACGTATAATGTTGACCCTATTCAAATATGTCAATTTCAATTTATTGGTTTTATACTGTTGTTATAAAGAATGGACCACTATTTCACATAGTAGTTGTACTGTATTTGTAATCATGTTCGTGCTTTGTTTTAGTTCGTAAAAGATCTATATATAATTAGTGATACTAAAGTGATATTTTTTTTTATTTTGCTGCACATAAATAATTATCTACGTACATTAATGTATAATTAATAATGATATATGCTATTTGTTTCAACGGTATGAGAAATTCCCAGTTGACAGAAAGGCCACAAAACATCATACAAACTCCGATGATGTGATGGTTGTTGTTGATTACCCAGAGACCATAATGACTTGTCAATACACAATCAGTGGTGTCTAATCAATATCAGATGCTCATTCAATTAAACCAAAGCACATTCTATTGTGGGCCGTGGTGTAAACGGAGACATGCGTAGAACCATTTTAAACATGTATTTATACAGAGTGAATTAAATAAAGTGTCCTAAACGTATGTTAAAAGAACACCTGGAGTTGTATCAAAGAGTAAAAGCAACTATTGTGAATCACGTACTGGGAATGTATAAAAACACTTTTTCTGTTAAAAACAAAAAAAAATAAGGAAACCCTTGAGGTCCCATGTTCAATTCTATAAAGTAACTAGAGTTACCCTGTGATGTACGGCACATTGCCTTAAGGCTGTAATATTGTTATAGACATTATAGTAAAATTTGTTTATACAAATAATATTAAAACAGTGCGTGCACGAAACCATAAAATACTGAGGTTTTACATAAAAA
Organism: Homalodisca vitripennis; assembly: GCF_021130785.1. NCBI lineage: Eukaryota > Metazoa > Arthropoda > Insecta > Hemiptera > Cicadellidae > Homalodisca > Homalodisca vitripennis. Next base: position 127,056,275 of record NC_060212.1, on the reverse strand, counting down.
TGCTGAGTTCTCCACCAATAAATAAACTGCAAAGTATGTATATTTTTAATACTTAATATATGTAACATTATAAATGCCAAATTTATTGTTCCCACCCAGAGAAATAATTGCTTAACTCAATTATATCAATGTACACTTTTATTATGTTATTCCCTAATGTATTTGATAAGAAATAATTTTAAATCGAAAACATATCGATATCTTAATATTAATGTGAAAGTAATAAAAAAAAAGGTTTGATTAATCATTAAGTACTGAAAAGTATCCAGTATTGTATCTAAAAACAAGAAAAACTGTAATTACAATTTTTAATGAATCCTCAATTGCGCAGAAGATTGTGCAGAAGAACGTTACATTTCGTACTTCCATCGAGTATCATGCCAGTCAGCGTATCAGACAAAACTCTTTTGACTAAGACGATCATATAGAGTAAGAACTTGTCTATATCTTCATAAATTTAATAACTTTTGAAATATATAATATATAAAACTAATGTGAATGTTTAACTCATATAAATTTTATTATTTAAAAATAAAACTGAATTGTAAAATAAAGTAGTGCATCATCCTTAGCCGTGAACTTTCATTATATTTCTTTTACATACATTGTGTCCCACGAAGTTGATTATTTATTTTTATCAGCTACAAGATAAACATTTTCTATGATAAAGTTAGCTAGCATGAAAAAATACACGTTATAGTCTTAAGTAAACGTCTGCCTTAATATTTTAAAGTTAGTAAAAATCAAAATAGATGATAATGACACCAATGCGTAGTTAGTAACAAGCTCTATAAAAAATATTACTTTCGTTCTCCTATGGATATTAATAAAATGTGTTAAACTTCATTCAACTACTACAATACAATAGTGATAGTTTATAAAATTTTATGCTATCCATATTTTTATAAAATATATCTCTTCCTTTACAAAAAAAAATGTATGCAACTCAATAAATTACTAATTTCAATACCAACAACTTACGTTTTACATTTACATAAGAAACACACTTCAGTGAACATCGAAAATTTTTCCTTGATTTATTGAATAACAAGAAACCAATTAGCCTTTCCTAGAGCCTTATAGAGGTATCTGTAACTCCCTCAGGGCTATTTCTGTTAATACACCTAACTTAATTATAGTATCATTTAATACAAAGATATTTACTTTATTTTATATAATATGATATATATTACGTATAACTGTTTTCGTATGTACAACCACGGAAAACAGTTGTTCTTTCATTAATATTGTATATGCGACAAAATTTAAAAAAATATTTAAACATTTCTATTGCTTACTTTATTAGCCTTATTGTTTAGATTTTAAAGTTTTTAAATGGCAAAAATACATATTTACAGTGAAAAATGCCATTTTACATCGATTAATTGTTACGAGTAAATAAAACAGTGGTCTGCAGTCGTCTGCATAAGGATAAATTCAGAATGAACGAACTCCAAAAATGATCAGAGATGACGGGGCATTGGCAGCGCTCGTCAATAATGATTACTACTACAACCTGGTTATCTGTAATATGTTAGATACCTTAAAAGCATGTGGAGTAAGTTTAATGTATAGAAAATAATTTAATATTTAATGCAAAAGACCTGAATTTGGTTTATTATATATATTTCCTTCGTGATTGAGTTATTATTTCTTACATTTCAGAAGAGCCTGTGTATGCATTGGACGTATATTATTAATTTTATTAGAGAAGATTCAATGTCTTCCATCCAAGGCATTGCATAGAATAAGAGTATGAAATAGTATGAGTTCAAATCCTATTTAATGTCATAACTGTCAAACTTGATAACATTGAACTATATCGATTATCCTTAATTATTATGTTTAATAAGACAATATAGCTTAGGCTATCATCTCATGAGGCTAAGAATGGGACCTACTGAAATGGACCCTACTGGTTGTATATCTATATTTGTAAAAAATAGTTTTATACAGTATTCGAGATTATATTTACTATCTTGTCAATTATAAGTCGAATATTGTTACGCTAAAAAAGCTGAGAGTGACATAAATATAACAATTTTGTATTAATAGCAGCAGACCAGTTCAAGTATGTGATAAAGCTGTTTTATCTAGAAGTTTCAACTCTACAAGGAAAACTTATAGTTCCAAACTTGTTTGGAATTGATGGATAATATCCAGTGTACTACAACAAAAATAATTTAAATCATTTTGTAGAATAACATTTAATGATTAGTTCCAACTTCAGAAATGAGTTTTTGTACTGGAATTTTTTTGCACGATACAAAATTATTTTTCATGAACATCCTAGAAAAGGCACAATATGGATATTATATATGTGAATTGTGATATTTAAACTACTAGTACTATAATATAGTAAACTCTACAAGTTATAATATATTAGAGATGTAGCCTCGAAAAGTGGTTGATAAATATGTATAAACCTTTTAAAACTTTTTTAAACTTTTACTTTCATACTATGTACATTTCGAAATCTGGGATTTCATCTTCAGGTACTCAGGTTTAATAATAATAATAACACTATAATAATAATAATAAATAATAATAATATATATATATATATATATATATATATATATATATGAGGTAAACCTTTTACCCAAAATATCTAGAACGATAATTAACAAGGATGACTTTAGTGTACACAATCGATAGGGGACTAGAAATATAACAATAGATTATTCGTATATATATATATATATATATATATATATATATATATATATATATATATATATATATATATATATATATATATATATATATATATGTATATGCATGACTTATTTGAAATATAAAAAAGGAATACAGCAGCTTATATGGCTATCAATGTTTAAGAAAATGCTTGTTGATGCCAATTTGAAGCATAATTAAGACAATATTTTCAGTTGAATTTATCATCGGTAACTCTGAAAAATTTTCAGTTCAGTAGGTTTAAAAATAGCCAATGTCTGTTTTATAAATACTTGTTAATACAAACAATCTTATTTATTTATATTTTTAATTTTTTTTCAATGACAAAAACAATAAAAAAGAACAATACAGGCCACTTAGTATATGGTAATGCTTATACATTAATTCAGACTATGAATTAGACACTTTTGTTGTACCATTTAAAATTTATCACATAATCTATATTCGTATTCATAAATTGTTTTGGAAATTACTCTTTTTAAATAATTATTTACACTGACTACCATATGTGTTGTTTATTAAAAAGAACAATATTCTCTAAATAAATTATAAATACTTAAATCACTTAAGTTATGGAAATTCAAAAAAAAGTTTTTTACTCGTAACGCCTTCTGTGCTACCCATGGTAACGGTGACAAATTAAAAATATTCCGTGAAATGGTACCAATTAGTACCATCTAAAAAACCAATCCAAGAATATTACAAAATCATCTAATTATATTATTCTACATAACAGTGCAATGGCCACTTCTGAAAAAGTTATAAAAATGTTTCTTCACATTATGAAGGAAAATAAAACAAATCAACTACTTCTCTGTAAATTCTAACGGAATTTAAGTAGTATACTGTAAATTGCACTCACGACACTAATCTTTTATTATTTATGCATAAAACCATCACTCACTAGCAACAAAAAGGAGAAAATCATTAGGTATAACTATTTATTTATATCACTACGTTACATAAACCATACAATAAAAATGTAACGTTGAAATTCCCAAAGAGTGTGGGCATAGAAAACATAAAAAGATATCAAAATTGAAATTATGAAAAACTTTGCTCATGGAAATATACGTGACGAATAAACATCATATAAAAAGTAGATACCGTGCAAAAGATGATATAAAATCTAAGAAAGAGCCGAAAATTCCTAAATGTTATTGTCACGCCTCCTGCTCAGCTGGGGCGAAGGGGGTGTACTCAGGAACCAAACGCAGCTCAGATTACAGCAACTTTATTTAAATGACAACAACACTTCCGAACCCACGGACACCACGCGTCACGACCATCACTAGGCTAAGCCCTACACTAGATCGGCCCTCAGGGAGCTCGGACGTCCGCTCGCGCCGGAGTCCTCTCACGTACACACCGCCTCGGGCGCTCACCTTGCTGACCTCCCCCTCCAGTACTTCCAGACGGCGGGAACATGGGCCCCGACGTCACACACCCCCAGCCAAATTAAGGGTGGTTGTTGGGGTGGATACCCTCTAGGAATTCGTCTTCTTCATTCTTCCAGGCCCTGGCAGCTGGTCCCTTGGTTGTGTTCAGCTGGGCGGCTGGGTCACGTGCACAAGTCACCATGGCGTCTACCCTCACGTTTCGCCGCGTATCGCTAACAGTGTGGCTAGCGGTCGGGGTTCTCCAACAGTCAATATTTGTCTTTAGATGTGGAGGAAACACATGGGGAAACAACGACACTGCGGCAGCCACTTCTCAGGGACAGTCATTTACACTGGCACATAAAGTTTCTGGCGTTGGGACGGCTCGATCACACATAAAGTCTCTGGCGTTGGGACGGCTCGATCACACATAAAGTCTCTGGCGTTGGGACGGCTCGATCACATATAAAGTCTTTGGCGTTGGGACGGCCCGATCACGAGCCTCAGTCGTTCGCTCCCATCGGTACCGCTTCACTAATACATTTCCAGGGAAAGTTTATTAATTTTAATGTTATTCCAGCAACAGGCAATGGATCGTTCCTCACAAAGGTTTGCCTTCTACAAAACATGTTGTCCTACGAGAGCCTATCTACCTACTCTAGTTAGCAATGTTTGCTATTGGTGTAATCGCATTTATTTGACAGAAACATTAGTTCATAGAAACTTACTCTTAAATACCCGCGGTGGTGTCCATTCCCTTATATTATACATATATCCTTACGTGTAGGTATATTCGACATTTTATATTAAAATACATTAATCAACTTTACATGTCTTTATAACTACTTGAAGCGAGAAATTATAATTGTATATGAATAGATGAGTTCATGACACATTCCGGAACCATTCAGCTGTTCTGTGCGAGTCATACAAAACAAAATATATTAATCCTCTATATTGCCCTTTCTTATGATCTAGTACAATGACGATATTCCAATTCAAACATGACAATATTATTATCAGAACTATTTACCAAATTACTAACTAGTACATTAATCCTTATTATCTACCCATACTATAACTTACTATTGCAAAAACACTTTTTTTTATAGATAATAACCTTACAAAGTGGATATTATTATAGGGACCCAAACTAAATAATTGTAATTATAATTCCACGACAAGGCTATTCTAGATATTTGACATCTTCCTACTCATTAACATAGACAAGTGAAACAAACTATAGCAGGACATTATAAGCGTAACCATGTACTACAGGATACAGATATTTTACAGTGCAAGAGGTGGTACAAAGTTTTGTAACTGAAGTTGTGCACAGCGGCAGTGTCTACGTGACAAAAGTAGCTGTGGTCAGCAGTAGCCGTCCGGCCTCTCTGGTCACCTGACCTCTCGGGTCACCGGCCTGGCTCTGAGCTACTGGACTTCCCACCGGTGCTCTAAGACTTAGCATGAAATGACTTCGTTTTTCAACAAAGCTCTTACCTCTTAAATTTTACTCTTTACATACATCTAACTACCTTTTAACATAACTACCTCAATACCACACAAGAATATGTTAATAGCTAACTATACCCGAACGACTTATAAGTTACTTTGTATGCATTGACAAGCTAATACTTGATTATTTTTATTCCCCAATTTACAAACAAATTACAAAAGCAATTACTTATTTCTTAACATTGGTTAGCATAACCATATACAACATTTGGTTTCGTATACAGTGTTACAATCTTAGAAACTAACTTGTCAACGCTTAATTCATAATTACGTTAATGACAACTGGAAGAACAACATAAATTATTATTAACTGTTTTACATCAGTGTTATAATACAATAGGCAATTATATTTTACTAACAAATTATTATGTCATTGCGACGTACCAATCCTCTTAAACATTAAGTCTTAACCAAATCTAGGAATTCTAAAACTATTTCAAGGGTCCCCTGTATTTACAGAATAATTATGACTTTACAATTTAATTATTATTAGTCAAAATCAACTTCTAACCATTCCACGCTGATATTAGCGTATGTATACGTACCGCTGAAAACAGAACATGTATTTCACCTAGTCAATCATAATAAACAGTTTTGGAATATAAACTCTTATATTAGCTAATACTCATATTCACTCACATTCACTCTGAGTGGCCACTCGGTTTTTTTTTCATTCAAACTTTCACACTCCCCACATTTTCATTCACACACTGGACTTACATGTTTACGAATTCATGATAACAATAATCTTCTGAAATAATATATTTTAGACATTTTATTAATCATACACTATAACGTTCACAGTTATACAGTTTACCTCGAAGTTTACCTATGGTTACAACGATTACCTGGTATCCTTTATACCTGATCACGAACTTGGTCCCACCATTCAAGAGTTATTCTCAGCTCCTTTCCATCGACCTCCGTGATAGGTAAGTTCTTTGGCAAGCCATCGTCTCTGACGTCACGTTTGGCGGTCATCGCTATGTTGTCGCCTTTTCGTCTCGATACCTTGGATCTCCAGTTTACCCATAATCCCACGACGTACCGACAACCAATCAGAACCAATATTATTATAATGCCACAAAATAAATCCACAATAAATTGTTCCTGATTCGGGGAGAATATTTCATTTTCTGCTCTCACAAATGCTCCTATACCTAAGCCTACTAGATAGGGACTTCTCACAACAATTATGGTTAGTAAACAAAAATAAATGGAGTGCAGCACGGCTGACAGTGATGTATACATGTCCCTCTCCACTGACCAAACCTTAAGCGTCGGGCTCTCTAACTTTCTATGTTCTGAAAAAGATAAATTCCAGTGCGGCAGCTGACTAGGCCATTCGTTGTCTAAGCATTCGTCTAGTGTCTCGAAAGTGCTGGAAACATGATTAATTTTAGAGGTGATTTTCAAAGTTTTTAATTTTGACCACGAAGCTGGAAGTATGTGTGCCACAGCTAACTTATCCGCTTCCTGCCTACACGGATAGCTTTCTGCAACCAAAATGTGGGAGTCAGCGACTAAGCTACAATCACACGGCACTCTCACGTGTAGTGCACCCAGGCTCTTACGCTCTGTTATCTTAACTGTAGTGTTCGAAGTGTATCTGCACACAAACTCTAAATGCTCAACAATATGGATTAGTACATAGGTGAAGTCGTCTATCTGGGTGATAAGTGGCACGTCACCTGATACACATGAAAATACACATAGTGAGCTCAGCTCTTGTATGGTCGCACCCATAAATGTTTTTCTAGGGCAACGTGATCCGGACACAGCGTCACCGGCGTATCTAGGGACATAGCATAGTGGATTAATATTCGGCTGACAGTGCTGCAAGGCTGCTCCCTGTATCACTACCATACTGTCTTCACTGTTAACCAAAAATGACGTTTCCTGCTTAATGGTACAAGTCTGGTTATTCCATGCAAAAGGTATTATTAAAGGGGTGTACAATTTCCATTGGGACGTAAGTTTCTTGATTGGAATCTGCAAATTTATTAAGATTGAGTTACCAGAAATTACACAATCAGCTATTTCTAACTTAAGGTATTTAGACACTTCCTCCACTGGTATCGCTAGGTCATAGCTGTCCGCTTTTAATGCAACTGTCAATTTTGTTAAATCCTCTCTTAGCTTATCTACAGTTATTATAGAATTCGGGATCTTCCCCTCTCGACATTGACTCAATATCTCTAGGCGTGTAACAAGTTGTAACAATTGTAACTGACGTACTGTATGGTGCGCGCTCACCTGTAACAAACTAAAACTCTTGTGATCATTTCTCTGTTCGTTTGTGAATTCCTGCTTCTGAAATCGATCGATTAATTTGGTTATGTTAACGCCAACATCCACGACACGTGCGAAGGTCCTCTCTACTTCTGCACTGTAATTCTTCATACCTAAATTGACATTCTCTATTTCTGAAAAGGCTTCAGTTACTTGCTCACTTAAGCTATTTTCAAATTTTGACATTAAATATTGATTAGTGAATAAAGGTTTTAACTGTCGTTTAGTCGTTACTCCACAGCACCAATGGGCGAAATCTCCTATCACACTTAAACTCCTCTGGACTCTAGCAGACATACTATTAGACTTTACATATACATCGGATTTCCCACTGAGGCTCGAGTTCAGCCATTTCACTTGCTGTCCTATTCTTTTATCGGCCTGAAGAATCCATGCGAACAACATACATTGGGGATCATTTAATACTCTGTTACAAAAACCATTATTCTGTGGCAGTGACAAATGAGCCATATCGACCTCTGGCAACACTTCGCCTCTTTGTAGGCACTTTTTATCATCTGCCAGATTCATCACCAATACTTGGTTAGGTGGTTCGGCGTGAGTCGATCCGTAGGGCACTAGAACAGATTTTTCTCTAAATATTCCTTCCTTTGGTCCCATAACTCCTAAAGTGGGCAACAAACCTTCGTACTTAATTTTCAGGAGTCTCTGACTTCTTGGAGGGAGTTCAGTAGAATCATCACATATTACTCTCGCCTGTATCTGTTGTCTTTCTTCAAACTGTATGTGCTTCAACCACGAGGGGTCTGGAGGTGGACGCAAATACTTGGCGTCTTTTTCCGCGCTGAGGAAATCTACTGAGATTTTTCTTCCGTTGGCGATTATAAATTGGGCTCTTCTCCTCGAGAAATCTATTGTTGTACCAAAATTCAGGTGGAAATCGTTACCCAGGATACAACAGTCACCCACTCCTTTGGCCACAAACAATGGGAACAATATCACACAGTGGCTGATTTCTAAGATAATTTCTATTCTACCCAAAATCTGTACCGGCTCATCGGTGGCTGTCTTAACATTCATTCCTTGTACTGCTTTAATCCTGTCTCTCACGTTGGCTACCAGATTCTCATCAACACAACTCACACAGGCCCCAGTATCTAATATTATTGGCATTGTCCTCTGATTTAATTCTCCTTTTATTTCCAATACTCCCACGGTTCTAACAGTACTGGCCTCGGGACGAGGGAATTCCTTGGGTATAGCGTTGGTAAAATCCCCACGGCGATACTCATGGCGTGGATTACGGTTGTATCTCCTCCATGTGTCATGCCATTCTCGGCGCTCATGTTCTTGGCACAAGACGCTCATCCTCTGTTGTCGGGAGCTCATTCTAGCGGAACCACTCGCTCCCTGATTTAGTGGTTCCCTCTGTCGTTTCCCTGATTTCCTGAGCGACAGGCAACAGCATAATGACCGGGTCTATTGCACTGGTAGCATATCACTCGACCGTCACTAGTTCTTCCACGATTCGAGGTGGAGTAGGATCCTCTTGCTCTCCCTCGGTTCCACCTTCCATACTGTTCACCATCTTGTGCTCTTCTTTCCCTCGGAACTTCGAACTGAACCCTTGGCTGTTGCTTATTGTTCTCAGTCATGCGGCCTCGTGTATCTCGATTCTTCTCCTGCTGTTCTAGAAGACGCATGCTTAACTTGGCAAATTCAGATGTTAAGTTTTCTAGTTTGCTTTCTAGCTCCTGTGTTCTTTCCGTCTTGGATGACTGACTGGCGTTCCCTGTAGTTGTCGCCTTTGATGAGACTTCCCCCAGTAGGTGGTCTACCCGCTGTCCAGCCATGAAACGTGCGGTCTGGATCTTCCTTACGTTAGCCAGTAGGCTTTCTAGAGTGTCATTGGTCATCACCATCACTTTCTCCAATAGAGATGGCCTTAATCCTCTTAAAACATGTTTGATCTTAGTTCTCTCGTTCATTCCGGGGTCCACTTTTGAACATAAATTTAACACATCTTGTACATACGATTCTACGGGCTCCTCCTCCCCTTGCATCCGCATCCGCAGTCGGAACTCCATCTGTTCATCCCAAGCGATTGCTTGAAACGTATCCTTCATTCCATTCTTTACCCGCTCCCAGGTGATATTGGCTCCTAAAGATTGCTCTAGGTTTTCGTACCATTTCAGAGCTGCCCCTTCCAGGTAACAGGGGAGAATAACCAACATCTTATCCTCGTTCCAGCCATTGGCCTTTGCCACTCTTCCAAATTGGGCTAGATACTCCTCCACGTTGTCCTCCATTCCGCCCCTGAACTTTCCTGGAGTAATAACAGGCCCCCTGGCTTCAGCCATAGCTTCTACTTCCTCTTCACCGTCAGGACCACTACCAGGTAGGGGAATTAAATCTACTTCAGCTACGGTTCTTACTTCCTCAAGATGTCTTTGGGGTTGTCCTGGGTCTTCGGGAACCTCACTAACTGATGTCAGCCTTGACTGACTTCTTGTTTTCACACTAAACTTGATGTTTGGGGACGACATACGATTGCTCCACCCTATCACGAATTAAGATTTAAATAAAAACCAAATCAGAACAAAATTAAATCAAAACAAAATCAAAATCACTATCACAATCCAAATAAAATCAACAATTTAAATATACACATTCCCCTGAACACAAGGGTTATTCAAAACACGACAACATATTAATGCCGCGACAGTCGTCGTACCAATTGGGTTTGACCTGGCCTACCCATGGACAAGCTCTCTTTTTTATTTTATTTTATTTTTTTTTTAAACCACTTTATAAAAACACAAAATATTTCTCAAAATTATTCTATTCACCAATAAAAAGAAACAGCTTTGTTTACATCACGGGTAGGTTGCCTCCCTTACCGGTACCTTGGTTCGACGCACTGTGGCTGCTAAGTAGACTACTCTTACAACAACTACAAAATTATGTTCGGCTTACAAGCTACGAGAAAACAAATAAAATTATTTACTCCAAATTACACTTTGCTTTCAAAAGGTAACTACAATTATTTGGATCAAAAACTAACTTTCTCTCTTGTTCTTTCAATCTACATTTTTTTTCAACTTAATCAATTTACTTAAAAAAAAAAAAAAAATCCGAATTTAAAAAAGAAATATTTACTATTATATTATATTACTATTAAATATTATATTACTAACCTGGGATCGTTAATCCGTCTTTGGTTCTGGATCACCTCAGGATACCCGGCTGCCTCCACCAATTTGTCACGCCTCCTGCTCAGCTGGGGCGAAGGGGGTGTACTCAGGAACCAAACGCAGCTCAGATTACAGCAACTTTATTTAAATGACAACAACACTTCCGAACCCACGGACACCACGCGTCACGACCATCACTAGGCTAAGCCCTACACTAGATCGGCCCTCAGGGAGCTCGGACGTCCGCTCGCGCCGGAGTCCTCTCACGTACACACCGCCTCGGGCGCTCACCTTGCTGACCTCCCCCTCCAGTACTTCCAGACGGCGGGAACATGGGCCCCGACGTCACATTATTGTGATGTAGTTGGTAGACCTAATCTTCCAGCTTACATATTTGCTTAAATATTGACAGCTTTTTATTCCCCCTTCTTACATCTAAGCTACCTTAGTTTGTTATTCCTTCTACCTATAAACAAAATTCCTCCGGATCCTCTGAATTTACTTACTAATAGAAATATAATATGAAACAAGAAGACTTTAATTATATCTTTTCTATATATAGTTTTCAACCGCCGGCACATTTTAATTGGAAATACTAATATTATGTGTATGCAAATTTTTAAAAGTAGGTTTAGATAGAACAACCTAAATATGGGTGATTTATTCCAAAAAAAAAAAAAAATACCCAATCGTGCTTGAGAACGCGTGGGCCAGCGGTCTTTTTATTTACAGTAAATTAAACTGTTTTAAAGTGTAATAAGGTTGTTTAATTATGTTTTTATTATAAATTATTTTTATAAAATTATAAATTATGATAACATTTGAAAGTAACATGATATTTGGCTAATATATTTCATATATCTTAGTAATAGACATGTTTAGTATTACCTGCCGATGGATTAAATTTTTTACTAAGCGGTTGATTCAAATGCCTTTAGCAGTAAGTTATCATTTAGTTTCACCAACTGTCGGATTATTAAATTAATTACTCAATAAAAACTCCATGGAAAATATAACATGTATGTTGTTATAAAATTCGTTTTTATTGATTACGTAAAAAGGATCATTGCGATTGAAAAGTTTACTTTGACCCTACGTATCCTGCTTGGATAAGTTTTAAAGTAACGATGGAAATAAAACGTCTGTAAGTCCTTAAATTTTAACGATGCAACGAGCTAACTATGCATCTAATAATCGACTTGACCACCTCGATTTGATCGTCTTGTTACTAGGAACAACTTTGTCCATTTAATATTTTCTGTATCCCTTATGTTTTCCTCGATACACACTGTGTATGTAGGTTTCTGCGATACCATATAAATCACCAACTGTGTAGGCGAGTAGGCTATCATTATATACGTGGCGTCATAGTGCCTAGGGACCTCTGACAATATTTTCCAATTTATTTCTTTAAATATAGGAAATATAAGGTTTCCTCTTTGCCACTGTAGGTAATAAATATGTAAGGTTTGGAATACAGTCTAAACAGTTCCTTACGTGTCTTATGGTATATAATAACAAACCTCTAATAAGTAAAGAGTTTTATATATTCATATATAGATAAAGTTTACTTCAAATGTTTGTTAACTTATAATAATTATCATGTGTAAATAAACGCATATAAATAACATAATATTAATAAACTTTTAACACTTTTATTTTTCTTAACTATGTACATTTCGGAATCATTGATTCCATCTTCAGGTACAAAGATTTTTTTGAGAATTTGGTTCCATCAAAGATGCCCCACGCTCAGGTCGGCCTCCTTTAGGCGGTGACAAACAGTTTGAAATTGTTGCACAATTTGTTGAAGATCCGCAGCAGTCCACCAGATTAGTAGCAAATCTTTGTGATGTTTCCCAAATGTCTGTGGTAAAGTTACTGAAAAAAATATATTTCACGCTTATAAATTAAGCTTATCCATGAGTTAAACGAAGACGATCCAGTCCGTCGTCTACAATTTTGTGAAGAAAAGGAAGCTCTAATTTCTGTTCATCCATTGTTTGTTCGAAACGCTGTGTTTAGTGATGAATGCAGTTTTTTCCGTCAATGGAGATGTGAACAAACACAACTGCAGGTACTGGGACACAGAAAATCCCCATGTTTTCCGTGAATCTCGCACCCAGTACCCAGAAAAAGTTAATGTTTGGGCCGGGATTTTTGGGAATCACATTATAGGACCATTTTTTATTAATGGGAATCTCAATGGTCAACTGTATTTGGAAATGTTACAAGAATCAATTTTTCCTGATATAAATACTGTTATTAAGAAGAATCAACATGAATTTGAAGAAGAAATCGTTCATTTCCAGCAAGATGGTGCCCCACCATCATCGTGCTGTACGACATTTCCTGGGAACTCAGCTACGTGGTCAGTAGTAGGCGTGGTGTAATAGAATGGCCTGCACGGTCTCCGGACCTTACACCCATGGACTTTTTTCTATGGGGTCACATAAAATCCATAATTTACAAAACAACAGTAGCAAACCTCGAAGATTTAAGAAACAGGATTATTGATTCTTGCAACCAAATACTACCTCAGACTTTCCAAAAAGTCAGAGAGGCGTTCACTCTACGCTTGTCTCACTTGCAAATAGTAGAAAAGCTTCAGTTTGAACATTTGATTTGACTTCGTGACGTGGTGAGTTATTAAAGTTTTTCTGGTAATAATGGCTATTATTTCGGATTAGGAAAGAGATAGCAATCTCTGGTTTTCACCACTATTTAAGTTTTTCATTCTCTTTAAAATGAGGGGTCACTTGATAGGGGTTTACATTTGAAATTTTTGGGTTGTCCCCAAAATTTCGCATTTTTGGGGGACAAACAAATTTTTTAAAATCATAAAATGAAACTTCCTTTCCATATTCCACCACTACCCAAAGAATATCTCCTTATATTACCTATGGAAAAAAGTAGAGGGGGGGGGTCCTGACTTTATATTCACCCTGTATAAAACGTATTAGGGAATTCTTTATTTACATGATCAAAATTCCACCTGCAAGGTTTCTGCAAATAGTTTACGACAGTACTATTTTCAGAGTTGTATTATAGATGGCAGCACTGATGAAGTGAAATAATTCAGTTTCTCTTGAATACTCGGAATCATTTGACTTTGATATCGTGGGACGGTGTATTTACGGTAGCTGAATAAAATAACAGAGTGACCGGACATCAATATATTCGCTCTGTGACTACAATACGAGGAAACAAATGAGCGTTGTCAGAGCACAATAGTTTCAAATGTAGTTAATCGGAAAGTAATGCACCAGAGACAAAGCAACGTGTGTAATGGTCCATTCAAGAAAACCACCCAGAGGCACTGGGTCCGTTTACACTGAAAAGGTGTACTGTATTGATTAGGAATATAAAAGTATAAATATTCCTTGACTAAATTAAGAAAATGGTATGGTATAGCAAATATAGGTTGCCAATTAAAGCAATATATTGTACCGTATCACGTTTCTATAATGTTATATTTTAAAGAAATAATAATACAATGAGTTACAAGCAAAAGCAGAGATCGGGATGGACCGTAAATCAAGTGTGCATTTCATTTTAGCAATGTAAACCTCTTAATTAGAAATACTATTAGCACGTAAAAAGCCTTTGAAAACGTTTTGGTTTGCAGACGAGGCTCAGCCCATATCTGGACGATCATTTGACGTACAGTGTGGAAATTTGGCAGCAGTGTTGATCCATTAAAGGCTAAGGCACATCCGCTAATTATTGGTCTAAATATTTCAAGTCTTACTGAGGATTTTTGAGCCATTGTATTCTAAATCATAAAAAGCTGCATACCAATTCAAATTGTTTTCTACTTACCTATACTTGTCAAAGCAAATTTTTAATTTAACTCTGAAACTTACAGTTAGAAAATGGGTAAGTAGATATCAATATCATCCTGTAACAAACACTTTTAATAGGTGTGTCTGGTAGGTGAGAAAATTGCATGGCGTTAAGTTGTTTTGTAGGAGATAGCATGCGACGCTACTAGTAAGTAAATTGCTACTAATAGTATTATTTGAAAAACCAACCTAAATTAATTTTAACGGGGTTTCAATTAAAATGAAGTATAGAGTTGCATTTTATGCAACATTTTATAGAGGCACGCCCTCTTAAACTGTGTAAAAGTGTTGGTGTCGTGATGGATTCAATGAATCACTTTTAAAGTTCACAGTGACTGGGACTTATAAATCAATTACCCATACTTGTAAATCAATAAGGCAGTCTGTTTCAGACATCTTGGGCATTATAACTAAAAATACTTTTCTAATCTTACAAGTGATAAACATTCTTTAATGGTCAGATATTCAACAAAGATTGTATTTCCAGCTCTAAAAATTATTGTTAGTGTATTATTTTATATTATAGTACGATTATATTATAGTTCAATATTATTTACCGTTTATAAAAGCAACTTGTTTATGCGGATACACATTAATGCTACATGATTTATTGGTATTAAATAAACTAAATAATTTACCTAAAACTATTTCCTTAGTTATGAATAATAAATATTTTCATGAGCTTTAATCATTGGTTATTTAGATTTTATGATTTAAAATAGTAAACCAATAATGCAACATTGCAGATTAACTTTAAATATTTATTATAATATTTTTAAATAATGTTATTATGTAAAGTGTGTACATTATTTAGTTTGAGGATAATATTATTATACCCATTAACCAATTTATGAAACGCTATTTTATACTAAATAAATGTTGTGTAGTAGGGATGTTTTTATTGAAATGATATTACATCTGAATATAATAACAAATAGAATATTACAGTTCCAATGTAGAAAAAATAAACTCAGAAAAAGAAAAATCTCCTTTGAACATAATAGAAGAATGTCATTAATAGTACAATGTTTTATGCTGTGTAACCTGTGAATGTGGGGATGAATTTAAGAGCGAGTGTGAGATGAGATTTCCAGGGCAGTTCTCCAGTAACCAGGAATTTCTACGAGGTTTTCTCGTTACTTTCTTTAATGAACCTGTCTACATGTAGGAACATTATCAGCATTATTAGACCGAACCTTTTTGATTTATATAGTTCACCAAATCTTTCATACACCGTTATATAATTTTGATACTTCAGAGGCTGCTATTAAAAATTAATCAATGTCACTGTAATTTACTGTTTGCATTGCCGAAAATAGTTAAGCATTAAGTTAAATACTATGCTTTGCTTCTATATCTTTATTTAGCACTTGCGAATCTCGTGTAACTTCTCTGGTTAGCAAAACTGTTATGATAAAGTAGTATAATCAGTAGTGTCTTTTTCAAACCAATACCATGTACGTACATTAAGAAACATCATATATTTACTAAACAATAATATGAATACGTTATTAGACTGACTACTATTGTTACATAGTATTATATTTTTATGGCCGAAATACATTAATAAAAATTCTACAATCCACAATAAGATGATTATGAGTTACTTTTAAAAAATACCAGCAGTTACCTGCAGTTTTGAATGGATTTTACCTTAATAGGAACAGGAATTTCATTGGCGTAATTTGTTTATATATATAGATATTAGTTATTGCTGACATATATATACTGGTTACTAGAAAATATTTCAGTGTAATGCTGAAATAGGATATAACAGAAAGCTTGGGCTGGTTATACATGTTCAGATTCTATGTGTAACTCTAAAATAAACATAAAGTACGATTAAATTTCAATTCTCACTTCATTTGGCAGCTATACTTCATTTTTTTATTTATTAACACAAAGTTATCTTTGTTGTTATCTTTACGAATGTTAAAAACGTAATAAACAGGTTCATGTCAGAAGGTATTATATCATAAAAAATATCCTTAAACAGTTTATAATATTTTCAAAATGGCGGCTTTGTAGTTTTTTTAATATAAATTATTTAACTAACCTTTATTTATATTACAGTTTTGTAAGACAAAAAAGTTATTATACTATTCACTTTCCAAAAATGCCTTGCTTCTAAAACTTAGTTAAGAATGATCATTTAATAGAAGGTAGCAAAACTGCGAACTAAATAGCGCATTAAGTTAACATTATTTGAGCAGCTCTTATTATAATGAGGTTTGACTGTATTAAAAATGAAAAACTGAAACAGACTAAAGAACCTTTAACATCTAATAAATAAGCTATCCATATCACTACTAATTTCAAACTGATCTTACAAAGGTGTTAATTTGGTTATATTTACATACAGCTGCATAATATATGTTCCAATACTGTCAATACTGACAATTCGGTTTGCATGTACAGTATGAATACTTCCATGTAATAGTAATGTTCTAACTCATTTTTTCAAAATTTATACTTTTATAAATAGAAAGTCATTTATAAGTGTTTTGTGCCTTATAAAAGTACGATAAAATAAGTGGTTTATTAATATTTTATAAAACAAAATTTAAATGACCGCTATTTTAAAAAAAAACACATTCTTTTCCAATATAATGCCTTTTGAAATTGAACCATTTAATTGATTTAATATTAAATATAACAACGAAAAGAAAATAATAATTTTTTTTATTCTTTTTTTTAATTACAAAATGGAGTATCACTCCTAAACGAAGTGGAAATTGGAGGTAAAGATTCCTCATTCTTTGCTTATAAACTCACACATAATATCAGAATATGCATAGCCAGCCTAAATTTTTTGTTACGCTCTGTATCTCCTATTCCTGTTTAAATAACAGGACTTTAAGTGTGTAACAGAGTTGTACTGCCATGAATTCGGAAAGGTATTAGTGTTTAAGAGTACTAATTAAATTATTTAAATATATGTGCAATATTTAAATATTATTTTACTGCGCAGTTCAAATGATATTGTTATTGGTTGAATATTGCAAACCCAGTGTAGAATAATCCAAATTTGGAATCAGTATTAGCAGTCCTCGTAATGAAAGTGCTAATCATAAAACACGATACAACACTATGAATCGTGACCAAATATATTTAAAGTAACTTTTACTTAAGTATTCATGGAATACTTTAGCAATATTGTACATAGTATTTTTTGTGTGGTAGAATCACAACGATTCAAATTAAGATATCTACATACACAATACTTACAATTTATTTCATTCATTTACAGGTCACATGTACATTTTTTATGCTATCCATTCAAAGCTTAAATATGCATACTGCATTTTCAGCTGTTGTATTCTTGGAATGTATGAATAATTGAATATACATATACCTAATAAACAATGGTATATGTTATACATTCCTAATTTCATATTGCTATACCATCCAAACTGTATTGAGTCTCCTATAGTGCATAAAACGTCTCTCTTTCATTAGTTCCCCTGCTGGTTTCGCTGCAATCAAAGAATAATCTTTTTCGCATAAACTCCTTTGTGATTTGGACTAACATTTAAGCCATAAATTTTAATTATAGACTATGAAATATATTAGTGTAAAGTCATAAAATATACTAGCTTATTTTATCTGGAACGAGGAAAAACTTTTAATCTAACCAATCCTGGAAAACATATTGCTATTGAAGGAAACAGGATTTTTCCGGACATTTGCCACCGTTCAGTGAAACAAAAAAATCAGTAACACTACGTTTCGAGATCTCCAAATTGATCTCTTCTTCACGTAAAGAACTAACCTAATATATAATTACAAACTAGGTTAAAATAAACAAATCTTACCAAGGCGATGTGGCACGCCTAAGTCAGGCATCACAACCTATATGTTGTTTGTCAACTTCAATAACTCTATAAACATGCACTCGTAGTAACAAACTATACCAAACACTAATCATTACAACTTACCTACGGAATACAGGTCACAATACGTCTCTTTATTCGTCTACTAACCACCTACGACTGACCAGAGAGACTAGCCAATGGTTAATCGTCACGGCTGGCTAAAACAAGATGGCGGAAATAAAAAGGAAGGGGGACAGGAATGGGCCCTTTCGTTACTATTGGTTCATACGAGATGAACTTCTTAAAACAATATTGTGGCCCCGCATTGGTTTATTACAAATATCTGATCCGTTTGATACTTTTGGTTTTCTCTTTAGTTCATTTTTTAGAATTGGCAACCAAAGCGGCCTAATCTCAACTGATAGTTGACTGATTGGTTGGTCTGCCAATTTAATTTATGTTGGCTCAATTAATTTCCTTTTGAATAAATGTGGTTCCCGATGTATTATGCTGGCTTCATCCCAATTCATATGATGGTCTTCGGACCAACAGTGGTGTGCAGTTTTTTGACTTTTCTGTGAGACCCTTTCTCGTGTTTTCTTTTGTGCTCTTTTATCCTTACGTTTTAGTGGTCTTTTTGTCTCGCCTATGTATTCCCTATTGCAACTACATTTTATACTGTAAACACAGTTTTTGGAATCCTGTGTGCCATTGTTTGGTTTTGTTTATACGAGACTTTGTCTAAGGAGTGTTTTGTGTTTTAAACGCGGTTCTAATGTTGTACTTTCTACCTACTCTTCTAATTTTCTCCGATAATCCCGGCACATACGGGATTGACATGAAAGCAAATTTATCACAATTCTGTTTTTCTGACTCAGGAATGATTCTACTGGTTCGTTTGCACTTATTTATTACTAATTGAGGGTATCCATTGCTTCTAAGATCCGATTCAATTTTCTTAAATTCTTCTTTTAGTCCGTCTTTGTCTGAGCACATGCTCTTTGCTCTGTCAAACAACGAGTAGGCTACTCCTTCTTTGAGAGATTTTTGATGGTTGGATCAATAATTTAAATATTTTTCCTGTGTGTGTTATCTTCGAAAAACAATTGTCTTAGGGACATCCCTTTAATACACACACATCCAAAAAAGGGAAGCTTGTTTTGGACTTCCACTTCCATTGTGAAGCGGATGAAAGGAGAAATACTATTAATGTGATTCAAAAAATTATTTAATTCAATGTCTCCGTGAGAAAAAAAATAACTAAGGTATCATCTACATACCTCCACCAAATCTTCGGTTTGAACTGAGCTGAAGCCAAAGCTTTTCGCTCAAATTCCTCCATAAAGATATTGGCGAAAATAGGAGACAGTGGAGAACCCATTGCCATCCCCTCATCTTGCCGGTAAATTTTACCCTCTAATTCAAAATAATTGCATTCAGTGCATATTTCTAACAGTTCCGTAATTACTGGCACGGGAAGTTTAGTTCTATCCTTTAATGTTTGGTCTTCTTTGAGACGTGATTTAATAATTCCGAGAGTATCTGGAACTGGTACATTTGTAAATAGACTTTCGACATGAAAACTTACCAGTTTGTCAGTTTTTCAGTCAACTTTAGGGATTTTGACTTCTCTTCAAAAACCCCTGGAATTTTTGATGAAAGAGTCAGTTTTTTCCTACCAATGGCGTTAAGATGTCCAAGAGGACTTTAGACAATTCCCTGCAAGGTGAATCACGAGAACTAATGACGGGCCGGAGAGAGATGGTAGGTTTGTGGATTTTGGTAAGGCCATACATATGGGGGGATTTTGGAGTGGTGAGGAGTTAATTTAGATCTAAATTTATCTGAAAAAATTCTTTATGTTTTCTTAAGCTGTTTGCTACTTTGCGTTCAAATGAAATCAGTCGAGTCTTTATTTAAAACTGTATATTTGCCAGTATTTAAAGTTTCCGCAATCTCTTCTTTATACGCCACTGAGTCAAGTACAACAGTAGCGTTGCCTTTATCGGCTGGTAAGATTTTGACCGTATCGTCTTTCCCAAGGATCGACACGGCCTTTTTCTCCTCTGTTGTTAAATTGGGTTTTATGGGGGGAGTTTTTCTGAGTAAAAGACTGGCCTCACAACAAAACAGTCACCCTGTTCCTCAGATAATTGTTGAAACAGCCCGACTCGATTCCAGCTACGAAATCCAGTGCCTTTACCGATTTTTGTACCACAGAAAAGTTTAAAACCCTTGGATAAGACTGATATTTCCGCTTCATTGAGGATTTTTGAAGGTTGAATTACAACATGTAGGTTGTGATTCCTGACTTAGGCGTGCCACAACGCTTTGGTAAGATTTGTTTATTTTAACCTAGTTTGTAATTATGTATTAGGTTAGTTCTTTACGTGAAGAAGAGATCAGATTGCAGATCTCGAAACGTAGTGTTACTGATTTTTTTGTTTCACTGAAACGATGGCAAATGTCTGGAAAAATCCTGTTTCCTTCACAATCCTTCCATCGTCAAAAATAACCTTGAAACAAAGAATATCGCTATTGTAGGTTAATGCCATATTCAGACAAAAAACTAACTGAAATTCAGGTCATTAAACCTAACGACTGTATTAAGCCAAAACATTTATTAATTTATTTACATATCTGAAACAGATACAGTTTGACATATTTTTTGTAAATAAACTTCTTAACAGAAGGATAGTATTTAACTTTAATAGCACAAAACAACGAGATACTTGTAGTAGTTTTACTAACAGGCTATGAAAAAGATTGCGTAATTTTTATTATTATATAGTTTTATCCATACTACGGTACTACAATATATATATACACCAAAAACTAAATGTAATACAAAATCTTTGAATCTGAGTAGATAGGGTAGGTTCAAGTCATTTGAAATATCTTTTATTAGTATCATTGCTCTTGTACTGATTTATTCTGCCTGATAAGATCCTCCAACTGGCCAAAAAGACTTATTGAAATAAACGCAACTAAAAATACAGAATAATTCTATATAGAGAATCGTTGATTTATTGTTAGTTACGATGACGTCTGTAATTTTAAACATAGTGTTGTAAATTCTATAATTCTTATAAAAAATTAAGATTAGAGTCAATTAAAAAAACTATTGGTTTTAGGTGAAATGTACTGAAAGAAGAACAGGTTAAGTATGCACAGAAAGTGCTAAAACCACTAAATAAATTATTATGAGTACCTCTTAAATGTAATTGATGATTAATACTTATTGTACGCTAAAAGCCAAATTGAAATAATTAATCAATCGCATTAGTTGTTATTAAGTATTTAAGAGTGTGTTTTTATTAGGCGTAACAATTTATGGCGGTACATGATATTTATTACTAAACGATCCAGAAACACAGCAATGCATATATAACTTGGATAAATTATTAATATGTTGCAAAAAATACTTAAACAATACATCATTTTTGTAGTGTAATTAAGCAATTATTAAAGAATAAATTCGGTTTTAGGTTAATAAATTTACTGTTTTTTTATATTTTCGAAAGCGTGTGTAAATAGGTGGAAATAAAAACTAATTTAGAATTTGCAAAATGTTTTGACAACTGCGAGATAAATACTAAAATCACAAATAAACTTCCAGGTAGACCATATCATTTCTAAATTTTATTCCGACAAAGATTTCAAATACTACAATTAGTTCGGCCCTTATCCACCTTTAAGGAAAAGTTAGAACAGAAAAATCAGGTAAAACATGCGTAGATTTGTGACTAATTGCGTGCCATTTTAAAGTTTCTAGCACTTTTATCAGTGTGTTAGAATATATATTAAGCAGCTTAAACTTAAAACTTAGTCTGGTCAATTATAATATTCTTGAAACACTGACCAAAGAGAGTTTTGAAGTAAACTGATATTTTTATTGTTTTTCAATTAGCGAAGTGTGTTTAAAATATTGATAGAAATTAAAAACTACATGTTATAAGGTTTAACAGATTTATATCATATATGTATTTGCTTATAAATTGCATTAAATATATTACTTGGAAATGTATAACATATATTTAAAACATTAGTATAACAATATATTATACAGGGTGAGGCAGACCACCCGTACAGTACGTATAGCGGCCAAACCAAACGAGATAGATTATTCGTAACAACGTAAACTCCCCTATTTTCACCCCAAAAAATTTGGAGATATTATTTTGAAATCTCTAAAACTCCCTAAAAGGGTAGTTTTTGGGGTGTAGGGGTGATTTTTGGAAAATTTTCAAATGTAAAGGTATGTTGAGTTATACCTCATTATAAAGAAAGAAGTAAAATAAAGAATGTCTTATTTTACCAGGCGAAGTTAGGGCTAAGAAGCCCTCTTTAAAACTTAACCTGGGGACCAACGGCTTAAAGGTGACTTCCGAACCACCACCAATGGCCGGGCAGGCGGGCCGCTTGCAAGGACAGGATCGCTCAGCGGTCACCTGTCCAAGCAGCAGCCACGCTCGGCGTTGCTTAAAGGCGTTAATAAAGGTATTTATTCACTGATTATTTTGATGCAAAAAGTTTGAACCTAACTTGCCGCTTATGTACAGTGTACACCAAAACGTTAAAAAATCAGGGGTTTTTGGGTAAATTGAGTGCAACTAGCTGCACAAATGTAGAGAGACGATATTTATATTCAAAACTAATGATGAGATGGTTTATCGAAAATTACCATCAATGCCACTCTACTCCAAAATTTACACGTTTTAAAAATACATAGAAATTTGAAATGCTTAACAGCCCCAATCTAAAAGAAATCAAATAGTTAGGTTGTGTTGTAAAAAATTAGAAAGGTCTTTAAAAAATAAACATTCTCTACATTTAAAGTTTGTCTCTATCTACAATGGTTTCAAAACTGTGGTAAAAAATAGATTTTTTAATAATTTCACTCAATGTATTTATTATAAAAGTCAGTGCAATGTGCAAGTAACAAAAGTTCCAACAGTAAACTTGTCTCTTATGTTTATGATTGAAAAAAATAATGTACCCAGTTTTTAGGAGTCTTTTAAAATTTAAAAAAGGTATTGGAACACTGAAAACTACAATGTCTTACGATAAGTGCTGAGTTCTCTCATTAAACAGGAAAATTACCCATTTATTAAATTAGTACATTTTGAATTATAAAAAGTTTTACACTTAAATTACACAAAATGTATAGGAGCAAACCTGTTGTTATTTAATCATTGATGTGAGTGCCATGGAAGGAAGGAGTATCCTGTCATTATTAAAAATGTAAACACTTCAAACTAGTTTTGAAAACAAATCTACCATGTTACAGCAGAACCATGGTAAATTATCAATATGACAATGATCAATTATCAAACTAAAACCAACAATAACCTAGTACCTGACCTCATGAAGAGTTAAAACTGGTGCTCAAACTGCAACCCATTGTTATCCAGACAGATCAATCCTTGAGGTGAAGCTATCTACAGCATTCATTATCTCTTCTCTACTGATCGTGTTTATTGCCTCCCTTATCCGCTACATTATGTCCTCTCTAGTTGTTGGTCTTGATTTATACACTAGGGCTTTTAGTCTACCCCACAAGTAAAAGTCCATACACGTTAAATCAGGAGATCTCGCTGGTTAGTTCACAGGGCCGCCTCTTCTGATCCATCTGTTAGGGTATTGCTCGTTTAGAATCTTCGGCGACTTGTTTCACGAACTCGACTAGCAAGTCTTTGACTTTCCTGGAGAGATGTTCACGGTCTAGGTAACGTTGGGCATAAAGAAGAGCGGCAGCTGAGTACTTTTGGAAACATTCTCCTCTAACACCATAAGCATCTGGAATGCCTCCTCATTTAGAACGGCATTTTAGAAAATACAAAACTTACACTACGTACTTACAAAAAGTTAAATTTAAATTTACCTCATACAACATGGTCACAAAAACAACTAAATAGGAACACGATAATAACAGAGATTAGTTAAGAGACTTAGTTCTTATATTAGATAATTGGTTCCAAAGTTCTTTCAGGGGCAACCCGTGTATTTGGGATGGTTAAAGCATGAACACCACGGTTAGATTGCTTTTGAAACAACACTGATAGAAATCCTGATGTGTTTTTTACTAGATGATTTAAACACAAATTAAACTTAAAAGTCCAACTTGTTTTCTATTTGTTTCATTGGGTTTTGAAATTAATACAAACTAAGTTAGTAAAATTATTAAAAAAATCTATATTTGTAGTACAGTTTTGAAACCATTGGAGATAGAAAGAAACTTTAAATGTAGACAATGTTGAATTTTTAACGACCTTTCTAATTATGTACAAAACAAACTAGGTTGTTAATAGAATTTTTTTAGATTGGAGCTGTTAAGTATTTCAAAATTCTATGTATTTCTAAAATGTGTAAATTTTGGAGTAGGGTGGCATTTGATGCATCGTTTAGTTTGGCCGCCATACGTACCGTACGGGTGGTCTGCCTCACCCTGAATATGCATACTTTTTTCGGTATAGATATATATACAATTACAATTCTTATTATATAATCTATATATTTTTAAATGTTTTAAGGTCTAATTATATTACTTTTTTAAGTTTTTATAAATTTAAAATATTACTCTTCTACACATTAGTTTAGTATAATGTTCATTTAATACAGTTATATGTATCCCACACTTATTATATAATTATATCATTTACCAAAATATTAAAAACAAAGTACATTAACTATAATAATCTCAATAAAAATCGTTATTACTTAAAACTATACTTATAGTATATCATATTAAATTAGGAGTTTAGATAATTGTACAGGATTATAATTCCTGTTACAGTTATTGTGAAGGAAACACAATATGTACCATATGAACAAGCGACTGTTCAGGGGAGTAGGATATTATTAAACATGTGACGTCATAAAGAGTAGGGACCCCGGCAATATTTTCCAATATATATCTTTCAATATCGTAAATATAAGGTTTCTTCTGTCCCACGGGCAAAACTAAATAAGCATAGTATTCCAACAATTTTAACAGCTACATCTAAGAAAATATATATTTCTGTCAAGTACGGTGATGTCAAATGGGTTTTAATAATAGTAGTTTGATTAATATTTTAATGTTAGCATGACCATTTAGTTAGTACAGGGCAAAAAATGTATAATTTTTTATATAGTTCTTATCAACGAGAAGTTGATATTTACATTAAAACGAAAATTTAAAAAATACTAACTTAAATATTTTATGTGAGTTTAAATATTTTAGCATTTTATATGTAATTAGGATTGATCTTCTTGCTGAATTTTCTAACGCTGCGACCATTTTAATTGGATTAAAGATTTCTGTTTTCACTTATCTTAACCATATTCTAAGTTTTCTTACTTTAAAAAGAATGTAATTAGGTATACTAGCGTCACATCAAATTCAATGATGTTTAAAGTGTTATAATACACTTTAAACATTATAATCTTGAAATTGTGGTTTGTTTTCTTTTTATAAAATGGGAAATATAAAAACTATTTTCATATATTATCATTCGGTTTTTTCTAAAATATATAATAAGGTCTCAATATGACCCACTATGCATAGTAAAAGGCTTAGCTAATGGTTTTTTTAATTTGAAATCTATTATTTATTCCACTTAAAAAAAGTTATGATCTTTGACGAAGCTGATCATTTGTGAAAAGGGAAATCTCTAAAGCAAACTGACCTATAAAATTGAAGTTGTGCATCAAGCTTAATTTCTATTTGAAAAACACTGATTTCAATGATAGTGTATAATGTGGTATTTTGCTGGGAGTTAGTGAATGTTTTTACTTTGACACTATGGAGCTCTAATGATGGCAATAATAAAATAGTACAACAAATAACTTTTAAATAAGCCATTACTCCCATAAAAGATTCTAAAATGTGACATTTCATATAGTATTTTAGCAATCTTAACACAGAAAACATAGTTTTTAGTGATTTTTTGGGTAGAATTTTATGAATTAAAAATTTTAAAACATAAATAAATGAAAAATTTTTAATGTTACATTACAAGAATGATTTGATATGTATTCCAAGGATTTTGCATGATACTTCATTTTTGAAAGAATTTTCTCTGATGCGTCATTTTTGTGACCACTTATTTTTGTATTATTTTATGCCTCTCTGCAGAACATTTCGAGACTCAGCGAAACCTGTTTTACCACGTGGTACGGTTTTCTTTTTTACTTTGTCGCTAAAAGTATAGATACGTAATTGAATACTATATTATTATAGTTTAGTAAGAATAATTCTCATTGACACTACATAATCAAGTATATATATATATATATATATATATATATATATATATATATATATAATATAATATATATATATAATATACGTTAAATTGTATAAATGGCAATAGCCTTATTTTAATTTCAATAAACATTAAATCGCAAAAGTACTTGCTCCGCCGGAGTCGAAACCCGGATCTCTCACTTGCCGGGTGAATGTGCTACCATTACACCACAGAGCGCTTACTTTTTCCGATTCAATTATTTTGGTATTTGGCCGTATCTGTCTCATATGCGTTTAAATAAGCAAACTAACATATGATCGGAAGACCAAACACCTGTCAAACGACCTTTTATTTACGTTAAATTGTATAAATGGCAATAGCCTTATTTAATTTCAATAAACATTGAATCGCAAAAAGTACTTGCTCCGCCGGAGTTCGAACCCGGATCTCTCACTTGCCGGGTGAATGTGCTACCATTACACCACAGAGCGCTTACTTTTTTCCGATTCAATTATTTTGTATTTGGCCGTATCTGTCTCATATGCGTTTAAATAAGCAAACTAACATGTGATCGGAAGACCAAACACCTGTCAAACGACTTTTATTTACGTTTAAATTGTATAAATGGCAATAGCCTTATTTAATTTCAATAAACATTGAATCGCAAAAAGTACTTGCTCCGCCGGGAGTCGAACCCGGATCTCTCACTTGCCGGGTGAATGTGCTACCATAACACCACAGAGCGCTTACTTTTTCCGATTCAATTATTTTGTATTTGGCCCGTATCTGTCTCATATGCGTTTAAATAAGCAAACTAACATATGATCGGAAGACCAAACACCTGTCAAACGACTTTTATTTACGTTAAATTGTATAAATGGCAATAGCCTTATTTAATTTCAATAAACATTGAATCGCAAAAAGTACTTGCTCCGCCGGGAGTCGAACCCGGATCTCTCACTTGCCGGGTGAATGTGCTACCATTACACCACAGAGCGCTTACTTTTTCCGATTCAATTATTTTGTATTTGGCCGTATATGTCTCATATGCGTTTAAATAAGCAAACTAACATATGATCGGAAGACCAAACACCTGTCAAACGACTTTTATTTACGTTAAATTGTATAAATGGCAATAGCCTTATTTAATTTCAATAAACATTGAATCGCAAAAAGTACTTGCTCTCCGCCGGGAGTCGAACCCGGATCTCTCACTTGCCGGGTGAATATGCTACCATTACACCCACAGAGCGCTTACTTTTTCCGATTCAATTATTTTGTATTTGGCCGTATCTGTCTCATATGCGTTTAAATAAGCAAACTAACATATGATCGGAAGAACCAAACACCTGTCAAACGACTTTTATTTACGTTTAAATAGTAATAAATGGCAATAGCCTTATTTAATTTCAATAAACATTGAATCGCAAAAAGTACTTGCTCCGCCGGGAGTCGAACCCGGATCTCTCACTTGCCGGTGAATGTGCTACCATTACACCACAGAGCGCTTACTTTTCCGATTCAATTATTTTGTATTTGGCCGTATCTGTCTCATATGCGTTTAAATAAGCAAACTAACATATGATCGGAAGACCAAACACCTGTCAAACGACTTTTATTTACGTAAATTGTATAAATGGCAATAGCCTTATTTAATTTCAATAAACATTGAATCGCAAATAGTAACTTGCTCCCGCCGGGAGTCGAACCCGGATATATATATATATATATATATATATATATATATATATATATATATATATATATATATAAGATAAAGCACAAGAAAATATAATAACCGCGTGAAACACGGTGGAAGATTTTGTTAAATAATATGTTAGCCTTTCTTGTTTAACTTGGTAAAGTGAGAATGAATATGAAAGAGAGTGTGGTATGAGATTTCCGGGACAGTTCTCCAGTAACGAGAAATTTCCACAGAGGTTTTCTCGCTGCTTATCTCGATGAAGTTATTCTCGTGTAGGAACTTTCTCAGTAATTATTAAACCGAACATTCCAGATACATTTCTATCTTTTACCAAGTTTAGCACGCACTGCTCTGTTACCGTTATACATTAAATCTGTTATTGAGAATTATTCTATGTAACAACAAAAGTTCTACTAGGTTATAACACAAATATCAAAGTTCACCAATCCTGGCTAATATATGATGGAAATTTGACGAATATTGTATATTTTCAGATGCAATATTCGATACTCAAAAGTAAATTGTGTTAGGCTATCTTTAATTAAAGATTTATATACGCTAACTATTGTTCTATAAAATGAGTAGTTAATATTATTATTATTGAGTGGTTGGAAAAAAATAGCCAATACAAATTTACTACGTAAATAGAATATCATACATACATGTTGGAGAAAATATTTCAATTCATTTTTGGGAGGATGATTGGCCTTAAAACTTAACTTGCAAGATTTGTGCTGTTAATTAGGATTGCTACATACGATTTATAAGTAACATTTAAATTATTCTAATTTGTTGCAATATTTTAAATTAATGTGACAAAAAAGCTTCAAATATGTTATTTTAATTTATATTATTAGAGGCGTAAGAACAGAGTCGATAGCTGTCTTCTTAAATCCTTTTGGGATAAAACAAGATATAGCCATCTTAAACAGAATTAGGTATATTTGAAGTATTTGGAAACATTTCATCCCAGTCATATTATATAGTATCTTTTGTGTAGCAGAAGAATGGAAATCCAAAGATCTGCATGTAAAATACTTACGGTAGAACACATGTGCCTTACTTGCATCCCGCCCAACGCAAAGTATGAATATGCATGCTGTCTTTGTTTGTTCTCTCTGTTGTTTCATTCATGACAAGTATGCATAGTTTTAGGTCTTACGCATGATGTACTCTGTTTGCTGATTTCACTTCGTTATATCATACCGTTTCCTTAATTCAGTCTTGAAATTACATAAGTTTTAAAACCTATCGGCTAAATTTTGTTATATTACCCACCAATACAAAGGAGGCACGCAGGGTTTATTCTTTTCTTGTATTGTAACCACAGAACATGTAATTCAAAATGTAAAACTTGTGCATAAATAAAATAATATAAGTAGATTTATTACTTACGCGTTTTCATAATAACAATGTATTATATAAATAACAATAACAACAAAAATATGTAAGGAATTTTTGGAAAATAATGTATAAGCATTTTTTAAATTTTAAAATATGTGTGAAATACATAAGCGTAAATACAACTGATTGTAAAAAATAATAATATATTTCTAAAAACTACTAAATTATTTAAAACAAAATTACTACTACAGTAAGTCCTTTACTTACATCTAATATCGTGCTAGCTATAACATTCTTTCTTTTGATTTTTAAAAGTTCTAACAGCACAAGTCTATAAAATGGCAGGGAGAATTGGGCCAAAGTAAGTAGTACACCGAATCCTACAAGCCCAACCCTTCGTTTTGAAAAAACTATTTCCGTATGCAGTTTAGCAATAGTAAAGCATTGACAATATAAGTGCTTTATTATCTGCAACTTTGCGGGCTCTGGAGGCCTATTTTTAAATCCTTACTGAACTCTCTGTCTACACAACCTCAGATTGACTCACAAAGTGTACACTTTGTAACTAACCACAGTCTAACTTGTAGAATATTGTCGTTTAGGTTCTGCGCAACAATGTTAAATCCAGCGTCTGTGTTCCTCTAGCTAAATATAGGTCTCAAAATGTCAAGGAAAATCTATTTTGATAACCTTAGTTATATAAAAGCACAGTTATGTACATTAAAGTTAATATTAAATAAATATAGTTCTGCTTCCACATATGATACACCAGGTAAGATAATAATATTAAACACCAGCTCAATCGTAATTGTACGTGTCATTTACTAACTTATTGTTTTAGAAAGCCAACACAAAAACTAAACACCATTTTCCCAATTTCTGAGAGCAAATACTTAGATATTTTTAACATTCTAAAGCAAATGGTACAGGAAATAAACACAATACTTCAGTTTTTTCTATCATCATACAGTATGTAAAAACAACAATCACCGAGAACAATAAATATGCGGGCTATTGTAACAAATATCACAATAGAATCTATTGAGATCTCAGAGTCGTGCTATGACAAATAGAAGCTAATCCCTACTGTTTTAATATGGTTAATTAATAGTGTTTATTATTTAACGTGGTAGGATTTACGAAATGCACTTAACAAGTGTATAGTTTGTTAAAGTGTACATGAAAACTCTTTAAATATGACCATTTATTTTAATAATTTCCCGTTTTGAAAATAAGAGTTTCTTTCATTTTTAATATTCAATTTTGTAACGTGTTTTAAAGTAGGTAATGTAAAACTCACGGCATATTGTTTCTTATAATTATTTACACAGTTAAGCAATAAAATATTTAATATATAGATAGATCTAAATATATATATATGTGTGTGTGTGTGTGTGTGTGTGTGTGTGTGTGTGTGTGTGTGTGTGTGTGTGTGTGTGTGTGTGTGTGTGTGTGTTTTATGTGGCTGTAACGGATAGCACACCTTAACTCAGTGTTAACTCAGCCACGAATAAAAAGAGTTCAAGTGTTCGTTTCAGATAGTTTACCGTAAATCACTATATTCTAGTACAAATTTAGATTTTATGTATGCTCGCAATAGATATTAATTACTGGACCTCCATCATACTTGTCTGGTGGAAACTTTTGGACTTTAGATAACTGCAGTCTCAAACATTTATGTTCCTGAGACCGCTGGAGCGCTGAGACCTGCTTAACTTTTGAAAAACCTACTATCAAGTTGTTTTGTATATCCCAAGGATCCGAATCTTACATCTGCCTGTATGGAATAGTTTTTTGTCTGAGGCCTTAAACAGCATTTGTTAGTTAACTCTTAAATTTAGATTTACATTTTTAAAACGTCGAAAAATGTATGCTTTTATTCTACTGAGAAATATCTGCTTTTAAGATAAAATGGTCTCTATATAAAGTGCCAAAAATTTTCTTTTGAAAAGGTTTCCATGAAATATTTGTTAATTGTGATTACAATTCATGCATTTATAGTACATAAAATGCGGGTTTTTTATATTAAAACACTTTTGTAGGGAGAAAAACATAGACCCAAGGCGAAGCCGTACAAAACGATATATCCAACACAGTGAACATATCAAGTAGAGTACACAGATTGCATCGTGCTCTTTGTATTTTATTTTAAATGTTTACAAACATGTGATAGTCTCGCGTCGTTTCACATTGCATCATACGACGTTGTTGTCTTTGTATTCGTACCCTTAGCTTCTAATATCATTCCATTACCAGATATGGAATAGATTTACCACACAAATCGTTGTTATATCATAACTGTCTAAGAAGTTATGAACTGCATATAATAGTTAAATAATCAATAAGTATTGGATAAAGATATACAGTTATTCCAATACTCCAGTCTCTCTATACATTGCAAAACATGTTATTTTACTCCAATACTAGTTAGTTTTATAATTGTATGTTGTCTAACGCCATAATAAATAATGAGAACTGTTTTATAAACTTCTTTTGTATTAGTTTTAAGCATTACTCTAAGTGGATATATTTCTATACAGTACAGTACCAGTACAGTCTACTGGACGAAGTAATACATTACTTCAAATCGTGGCCTATTAAAATTAAATCCTTTCTCTTTTATCTTTGTTGCAACGGCAGACACAATCTTTACTAGCATTTGCAAACAACTTTACATACGTGTACGGGCCCGTTATTCAGGTATGATAAATATTTTTCCTAGATATTGTGTACAGCTTCTTTACATATTTTTTCTTGGGGCTACCCTTATTCTTTTTTAATATGAGGCCACTCTCACATGTGGCCGACATTTCCTAAATTTTGTTTTTTACAACTTACGTTATTATCTTTCACCCTAAATAAAACGGTTTTTTTATGCAAATATATTGTAATGTATTCCACATTGTACCTTAGAAGTTTCGTTGGACTAGGGTGGGAACTGCAACGCAAGAGTGCGTAGAAATGTTTTCTTGTCACTAATTCATAGTAACATCAGCTTTTCAATCTGTTATTTATTTCTTTTTCTTATATAATTAAATCTTTTGCATTTTAAGACTTCATATGCCTGTACTCAGGCATACAAATTTTAAAAATTATTTATTCTAGTATTGCCTCCCTGTCATAGTTACCCGTAAGAAGATTTTTTTAATATTCGCAACGCCCAGAAAAAACCCAGAGGAAATTATACAAGGAGTCAAAGCATAGGGTATGTGAGATATATCGAGCCTAACTAATATATTACTGTATCTGAAGTAGGATAAAGAATTTCGCAAAGTTTTAAGAGATTGTAAACCGAGAAATAAGTGTAAAATTTAAAACGCGAGGTGCTGTGCATTTTTAACGAATTATGTTACAATTACGCTGTACACTATAATACGTAACGCTAAACATTGATAAATTATCTCAAGAGCAAAATAAATAAACCACAAAATATGGTTTTTATCAAATAAAAAAATTTAAAATGCCCTTTACCGTGATAAATGGACCAACACATTGCAATCTACATACGATTCAATCGTAATTATTTTATAGAATATTTTTTAAGTAAAGTTTTCGATAAGAGTAATTGAAAGAAAAGCATTTGTGGAACATAGTTACTAAAGATAGTTTAAATTTACAGGCCTATATATAAATTTTTACTGCTATAAATACTTCGTGATGGCTGTGATGTTAAATATTTTTTTCCCAAAATCAAAAGGTTCTACGATTATAAAACCTTTCCTCGCTAGATATAGAATTTATTGTAAGCACTTGCACGTATTTAAAAAATGTTAGTAACAATTTTTTTGGAATCAAGATGTAAAATTAAGTTGAATATATTATACATTTAAAACCATTTAATCAAAATTTAAAATAATAATATAGTTAAAACCATATTTAAAAGAAACTTTACCGTACCAATATAGTTTTTAATATAAACATAAACCTATAAAAAAGTGATTACAGGACACATGAAAATAGTTTGAATATTTTACAGTTTTTAAAATTTAGTTGGAAGCAAAACCTTTTTATACTTTGAATGGTTACCATCCTAAAACAACAATAAAATAAATTTTATACGTATAAAAGCGTATAAAATGTATGAAATATCTGAAAAGTCTTTAAGTGTTGCTTATAGTAACTTTTTATAGTGTAAATAAAATCGTTTCACAACTGCAAACGGTTTAGGTTTTGCAGATGTTTCCTAATGAATCTGGTAAAAAAAAGTAGCAGTCGTGGGACTGCCGATAGAAGTGAAAACGAAACTATTAAGTTGAGAGTAATTAAAACTATATGCAAAAATTATATGAAAACTTTTATGTTTTATTTATTAGTTACATATGATGGGTTAAACAAATCATGAACAAAATATAAATACAAAGTGGTTGAAAAAATAATTAATATACAATTATCTTAACAATATCTTAATAAAAACAATAAATGAACATATTTCATAAAATCTAAAATTATTATAACATTTTTTTTAATTTTCCAATTTTAAAATCCACGTAAAAATATTATCAAATAACTAGAAATCTATTTTATTACACTAGTAAGATAAATCTTATACCGTAATAATACTCATTTCATGATGAAGAGGTTAAATATTAAAAACATAATTAAAATGAATAATGCTAAATTTTAAATACAAATATTCGTACAAATATTAAAAATGTTTAAAAATATATTCGTTGTTTTCATTATTCATTTATCTGTATAAAAATATTAATATGTTTCATACTCACTTTTATGTAAATAATACAGTTATTGCTACGGATAAAGTATATAATTGCAATAACAATTAAACCCACAATATTTTTAAAACTAATAAATTAGTTAAATTAACTTGGTTCTTTCGTAAATGTATTTTTATTGTACAATAAACTAATTTATTGAGTTAATACGGTATCAGTGAGCCAATGCGCCAACTACAGTTCCGCCAGAAACGTTCACTCATCACTTCATACGCTACTACAGGCTAAACTAAACTTCCAATGAAAAAATTATAAATTACAAAAAAAATATTCATCTATTTTCACACAACTTTCTCGCTGACAAATTTTGTCTGACCAAAAAATAAAAAAAATCCTCGCTTATTACTTTTTTCTTGTCATTATAAACGCTATGTAAAATGTAAACAATAATCAAAATTATTTCGAAATTTTTTAAATATTTAAAAATGTAACCAATAGATTGCCAATATTAAGAGCTTTAATTTGACGCATCTTACAGAATTGTACGACATTGCTTCACTTTTAAATCGCGAGAGGAAGCCGTAAAGGTCACTGATTTTCGCAGTCTGTTTTCATACTCCGCCGGGACAGTTTTAACACAGCGAGACTGACTTTTTCATGCAGGTTAGTAGTCCGCGGCCAAGTCTACGGTTAAAAAACACAGCAAGACTGACTTTTTCATGCAGGTTAGTATCATTAGCATGTCGGTGACGCGAACCGAGGTTTTTACCCTCTACCAAAACGCTCAACGCGCCTAAAGAAGTTTTCACTTCAAAAATTTTCTTCAGGGAAGGTGTAACTACGAAATTTTGATATTTAGTACCTAATTTTAGTATGTGTAAAATAGACACCATAAGATCACATTACATAAATTAATCTCCTTTTAATCACCTAATATTCAATCTATGTTATGTAACATTGTGAACAATGTGCAATATACTACAAATATCATTATTTCCTTAGACGTCTACTTAAAGATAGGTAGCACGTTTACTGCTACACACTCATCCGTTTGCAATTTTCTATTAGTCACTTGTATTACACATATATCACTATAAAAGTTAGGATTAAAAGAGAATTTGCATTGCATTGTTGTATTTTCAGTATTTTTTACACTTATAAGAAAATCTATATTATGCCTTTCCGGTACACGTGTTATTTTGAACAGAAATAATAATATAAAGACAATAACAATTTTGCTATTCCTATTGGCTGCACATGCTCTTATATCAAAACAGTTATAGTGAGAGACACTATAAGTAGTTTCATATGTATATAAATATATACATTTAACTTTTATAAATATTCAGGCAGGCGTTTAGTAAGATTAATTATAATTTTATTAGTATGAGTCTTGAATGTATATTTGTAATTTAGAGTTAATCCAACCAAATAATGAATTCGTGTTCTTTTGCTTACAAACCATTGAGTTTTAATACCCGTGGGTTACATCTCCATTGCTGTTTAACACTTGTTTTATCTCACTACTTATAGGACTTCCAGAATACGAACTTAATAGATTTTTTGCAGCAGTTGTGTAAAGTTATATTTCCAGACTATTTTATGAAGTTTATGTCTGTCGTACTGAGATTATAAGACAGCAATAGATCGAATGTTTTGCAATAGCTATCGCTGTAGAAACTATGAATCGCTTGTATAGGATTATTTTTATCATTCAGAAAAATATAGCTTTAACAGATTGACTAAGTAGGTTTGGAAAAAGGAGAAACATTTCATTTAAATACCAGGCAAAATAAGTCGAATTTATAAATACAAAATAAATTGTAAGATAATCATCAAATTGGCCGTAAATATTTAATAAACAACTCAGTTTGAGCAAAATCTGTATGAATGGACTTTTCAATTAAGGTCTTAAAATCTGAAGGGCAATATTTTAATATAAAGGTGAATTAAAAATATTATACTTAAAAATGCTTGCATTTAAAGAAAGTAAGAACAAATCTAAACTTCTGAATATAAATTTCCGTGGTAAAATTTACTCGATATCTGCGGAAAAATAAAACAGTATATAGAGTTATATCTTTGACAATCTACGAGCGATAACAGTTCTAAATCACATCTGTAAAATATATGAAATTGTTTCGTCGCATTTTAAATAAAATTAATCATAATATAGTACAGTAAAGTATTCCAGTATGATTAAAAAATATGTTAAGAATAGCATATATGCTATTCAGGACTGCGAGTGCGAGTTACTTCCATCCTTAATATATTGTGTCTTTCACTGGCAAACACATCTAACAAATAAATTACATGTATTTTTTATAAAATAATTAAAATTTTATGTTCTGTATGACTTTACTACTAACCAAAAACAGGACAGTTTGTTCACAGAATGAATACATTGTTACTTTATTACTCTTGCAAGCATTTGTTTTTAACTAGCCTACGTATTTTTAAAAGCCCTTTGTGGTGTATTGCCAAGGTTTAAAGGATATTAAGGACTTTTGTTCCGAAACATGTTAGGACACGTAAATTTCAAACTGTTTTGTTAAGGTATAGTATGATATGTTGTAGTTATTGTAATAAATCTAGTTATAAACACAATACAAAATGACATAAAAAAGGGATTTTTATAGAATGAGGCTAGCATACATTATTTGTGAATTCGGATTACTATGTAAACAATTGTACACGATAAAAGCCTATTATAATATATTTGTCTAGCATTTTTTTGTTAATTTAGAACGAAAACAATTATATTATTCAAGTAAAACTTGTCAACTGAAACTTTTTGCAAGTAACAAATTGTAACCATAAATAAAAACAATAAAAGTGGGATATTTTAAAGTTATTAAAGTATTTTATTTCAATAAAAAAGAACAATTATTTATTTCTTTCAGAATTACCTCAAATTATTAAACCTTACTTATCATTAGTTACTATAATGTAATGAAGGAAAACATACAGTTTTCTATTTTAATTAAACGTGCCATGTTTCAGTTGCCTCCTCGGGTCTGAAACAAACTAGGCTCATCGGAGGTAACACTTTTACCTTAAAGGCTTTTAATTTCATTACATGCAAACTCGTTAACGAAATTGCATACCAGCTGGTTGGAGTTCTCACAGTATTAGGCAATTTCTGGAATCAATTTACAAACTTTTCACCCTTATTTCACGTATTTTAAAGTGTATTAGCGTGTAACCAGAATAACGTTTGCTTTTGTATACGATAAGCAAGGATGGCCGATCAGAATAAAAGTAACCGATAACTGAGGAGCCGGGGCTCAGTTTGGACAATTTTGTCTTTTACCTTTTCCCACCTCGGCCACTCTTGTCAGTCGGTGGGGGAGTCACTCCGTCAGAGTATTGATTTTCTGCCTGGTTGGACTGATTGGTCGAGGTCAGGTGGTTGACCTTGACTAGACTACTGACCAGCTGTTCACCGGCACCGGCTACTGTTCGGAGACACGTTCGGCAGAAGCTTACTGTGTTTCTGGCTGTTCTCTGCTCTTCCCGTTTTCCCGTGAGTGCCGTCAGCGGGACTGGTGCGGCGAGTCTGCCCGAACAACTGAAACAAAAATTGAATGCCCTCTCCCTGCCAGCGCTACCGTACCGGCATCCAACCGGAGCGTCCGTATTCATCTTGAACAAGGTTGGATCCAAAATGTTTTTTCCTTCTTCTTATACCACCTGAGAGGATTGGGTTGTATGGAGCGCTGCCAGATGTTAGATCTGGAGGAGGGCCAGTACCTAGCCAGTATTTATTTAGTTTAGTTACATGACCTGAAGGGGAGGATTTCATCTTTAATTCGGATTCGTGGAGGCAACTAAGCCCCCGCCTCCTTCGAAAATTGGCTTTAAATCTTTTTTTTTAATTTTCGGTTACAAACTTGAAACAAAATTACTTTTTAAAAATAGTGGGCCTAGAAATTCTACAACCTTTTCCCTCCCCTCAGTTCATAAATTACCTGTTGAAAATTTGATATTTACTACTGCCGTACCTGATATTATGTTATTTAGTATATTATATTATTTATTTATTATGCTATTGTTTCTATTTATTATGTTATTGTCATTATTGGAATTCTATTTATTGTTGTTATTTAGTTTTTTAAGTTACGCGGTGCACCGTGGTGCTGCAGTAATTGTATTTTGCATGAAAATGTTGCCACCTCATTAATTATATATCATGTACTCGAAATCTTGTCTCTCTTTGTCTCTCTTCCCACTAGTGGCATGTGATGATTTTTTTTTTACTTTGCTCCGAGTTTGGGAGGGGCGCGCTTCCTAGACCTCCTGTCTATTTTCGCTAACTCGGGACACTGAGTAAACCGATAGTTATAAAATAATAATTACTACTGTAACTATTAAAAATGTAAACCAATGATTGTTCATCATTATTATTGATAACATACATTTACTTCACATATAAATAAAATCTTAAAAATAATACATTCATTTAGGATAAATCTGAACTCTAACACTTAATAAACTTTCATTATGATATAAATATATTACAACAGATAACTGACACAAATTGTTTTAACTTATAATATAACGTGTAACACAAATAATTTTTTTAAAAGTATTAACAGTTCTGAATGTACATATTCACACTTTTTTTCGAAAGAAAATTCCTATAATCAGGTGGTTGAAAACGATATGCACCCTTTATGGACAGGTCTTTTTAAAGTACACAGTTTAAAACACAAACATGCAACACAATACGTTGAGGTAAAAACTACGAAAAACACGACGACGATACGTCTACAACACTTCATAGAGATAAGTCTGTAACTGTTAGAATACTCCTCTCTCTTTCTTTGCTTCCTGATACGTTCTTGTCGTTTGGTCTATCGCCTGTTATCATGTTATTAATTTACTATTAAAACATCATATCATAAATAATATGCAGACTGATATAAAGTTTCACTCTTTAAACAATAAAGTTTGAGTCAAGGTGTTTGTTTATAACTATTAAATTCTTTGATAGGACTGAGATTTTTTCCTTCATAAAAATTTTATTTATGAAACAATTACGTTTTGTAAACACATGGTAGTGAAACTTTTGTTTAAAACATCTAAAACAATAGGGAAAATGTCACAAGATATAGTTCCATATTATTAGTTGTCGTACTCTTCCTGTGTAGTAAAATGTTACATATGTCATCAATTCTTACTGACATTCATTAAGCAGGCCAGTTTATTAAAATTAAAAGTACAAATATAAGAGCACAAATGATTGTAGAATAATAAATGGTGTTTTCCTAGAAATACAGACTATCAAGATTATGTATGAATAAATAAATCTGTTAAGTAATATTTATAAAGGTAAATTGAAAACTTAATATTATATAAACTGGCCGTGTACGGTATCAAAAAGAGGGAAAGTAAAAAAATTTTACAGTAATCTGTGTAAGCTATATCAAATAATTAATACATACTAATTGTGTGTTTTTTTTTGCTAAGATCTCGAAATTTGTCAAATGTAAGTCAATGGGAGTAAGCATGTTACATAATACTTGCCCAAGTACCCTAAGGTTCTATGATTAATAATTCATGGCTTATCAGGTTTCTACATTCAATATTTACACAAAATATAATACCTTTTTTATATACACCAAATGAGCTTTAAATTTAATACTAACTGGGAGGGTATTTACTAGTAATATTCCTATGTATAATGGTTATTACGTGTATTTAGTTATTTTTAAAAGGATTATTCATTTATATTATTATTTAATACAGTTTTATAAATATAAAGCTATGTACCATCATTAAAACTACAACGGTGTAGTGATTCTTGGCAACTCTCATCAATAAAAAAATTACATATTCAGTTTACTTAAGTGAATAATCTATTTAAAAATAGTTTTAGAAATTTTTATTAATTTACAAATTCTTTTTAGTTACATTTACAACCGATGTACTGCTTACATGAAGTTGATATTAAAGTAGTTTAAAACAGTTAATTTGGTGGTTATTTTATGTAATAAAAAATGATTATTCAATTATATTGAGCTTTGTTGTAATTTTTTCACTTTTAATACGTATCCTTGAAACTAACATTGTTATATCACCTGCACAACAATAACAAATCTTACAATACAAAAATCAGTAATCTTAAAATGTAATGGTATAGTTAAAACTTTGTAAATTAAGAACCATTTAATATAACAAATTTATAGTGAATATTATGTAGTATACAACTATTCATTCACTTAAAACTCTTTAGGACGTAATGCCGATTGAATGTAATATCTGTAGTGGTAAAGGTAATTAAACTTTATAACGTATTAGGGTTTTTGTCTTTATATTACAATGTAAAACAATTAAAGTTTCTATGGTGATTGGAAAACTCTGTTCTGCCACACTAATATTAATATTTTTACTAAATAATGATTTAATATTGTTGGAATAAAATTTTATGAAAAATTGTTTAATCTACATCTCTTAGAGTTCTAATAACAATGAGCCCCATTTCCTCATCCAGATGTCATCAAATATTTTAGTGAGTATAACAACTTTCACGTTTTACATGCGTACCAAGTGATTACTATTCATACACGGATATTAACATTAGTTAAATACTAGCTTATTTAAAGTAAACCTTAGGAAAACATTAGGCCTAAACTCAGTTCTACATCAGGCTCAGTTTAAGTGAAGAAAATATACTTTGTATCTATAGAAGTGTATTCAGTTAACTTTTAGGCTACCTTATTATAAAGAAAAAAGTTATTAAAATAAGTTTCTTTAAACAAATTATATACTATGTAAAATATATTTGCGTAAGAGATAGTTTACAAATAATTTGAAATTTCCAACTAAAAATATATATTAATAACACATTTTTTCTCATTTAGAACATTTATTTGTGCATGTACTTAGTTATAAGTTTATTTGCAGATACATTCTTAATATACTTAAAACCAACTTTGGTTTCTAATAGATGACATATATTTTATGATAAAAATTGTAATTAAATATAAAAAACTCTTTTAAAATAATACGCTTTATTGAATTGTATAGATTTAAATGAATCGTTAAACGTGTTAAAACCCCTGATCTAGAGAACGTCAGGGCATATTCGGCTTATTATATCTTTTATATTCGTAATTACTGTGAAAAATTAACATGAATATAATATAACTTATACTAAAATCGACCAATTCTATAAGATCTCTAAATAATTTAAATTTAAATACCACAGAAATTAAATCAACATACACTAACAACTAGTTATCAGAAACCCCTAACATTCGATATACTAGACAATGATTGAGTGTCTTTAAGTTAACGGGTAGGTCATTGTATATAAATTGTAAAGTAAAGTATGTAAAAAATGTGTGTATATTTAGACCTTACTTATGTAAATTTTGTCCGAGCAGCGTAAAATCTAGAACAAACTTTTACTACATAACCTCTGTTGATACACATCTCCAGAGACAGATTGGAATCTGTTCATCCTAAAAGGGATCTTTTCACCTTAAAGTTAGTTAATCATTCTGATTTTAATTGATAGCTAATATTAGACAAATGATATTTTAATTATTAGTATTTAAGTACTGTTGAACATCAAAGTTCAAATAAAATCGTTTAATATACTCTTATTTTAACACATAAAATGAGTTTTCTTATCAGGTTATTTTCCTTCACATATGTACAAGTTTAAGAGAGAGAAGCCTACTTCTGTAAATAGGTTTATACTTTCGACGTTGTATTCCACTTAAGGTGTAAGAGGTAGGGTAATAAATTATAAATTTCGGACTAAGGTTTTATAATGGTACGTAAATCGAGTTTAAAAATTATGAGTGATTGACTAGTCTACGTGGAAATACAAAAAAGCATCAAAACACCTCGAAGGTACGAATATCTTTAAAACTTATATGTTACAGCATGTTCTCTTGCTTCCCCACACCTTTTCCCAATATCATACAATTCTCTTGGTTCAGTATAGGAATTGTATAAATAATTGTATACATAATAAGTATTGAATCCCTCATTAATAGAACACGAGTCTATATGGTGTTTATTAATGATCTACCTTGAATAAATCATTATAAATGTAAAAACCGTTATTAAAAAATAATACATTGAGAAATAGTTTTAAACATGCCACAACATAAGTCGTAACAGTACAGAATATCTATGA
Organism: Homalodisca vitripennis; assembly: GCF_021130785.1. Taxonomy (NCBI): domain Eukaryota; kingdom Metazoa; phylum Arthropoda; class Insecta; order Hemiptera; family Cicadellidae; genus Homalodisca; species Homalodisca vitripennis. Next base: position 127,013,466 of record NC_060212.1, on the reverse strand, counting down.
CATCAGCTGGCTACCACATATACAATTTAATTATGTAGAAATATATTACACAAACAAAACAAACAATAATTAATTAATGAAGTATATTTGGGTCTCTACGCGTGAATTAAACTATTAAGATTATGATACACGTAATACGTTTACTCAATATGTCAGTATTAATCTCTATTGCTGAATAAAATAGTTATCTTTGCAAACAAAGTTTTTTTGAATTGTGTCAGATAATATTTGCATATATTACATAATAATTATTTTACATATCACAGAACATATTAAATTGGATTTAAAGTAAGACATATAATTAAAACGTGTATTATGCTATTAAGTTACTTGTTAATTATACAAGTTGAAATTATTCTACGATGAGAACAAATATCACACATAAAATACAGTTTCTATATTTATTACGTACATGTACATATGATATCACTAGTCCATGTTTTTTCAATTGTTACAATGTATGGTTGTTTTTATAGAGTTGTCTCTTGATAATTGGTTGGGGAGATACGTAACAGGTTTTTTTGGGAACTGGTGAATTAAATGACCCGGTAGGACATGTCTCTGAAACTAATTTAAAATTGTATATAAATTCTGCCAAAACATTGAAAGTCTTTATAGAATATCGTACGAACCGTAATTCTACAAAGTTGAACATTAATGTGGAATGGAAAGTAGATATATATTATTTTTATGTTTCTGTGGATTCAGATACTAAAAAGGTAAATACCGTTAATTAGGGATAGAAGAGGAAAAAGACAAACCGGGAATTTTTTTCAAAACCTATTCGTTGATTACAGCATTTTATAAATTGAGAAATGTAAATAAAAAAGTCTAATTTTATAAAGTATATTATGCGGTTTGGAAATTTAACTTTTATTCACGTCAGATATTTCCCACTAATAACTCAGAGCAATACCAATAAAGATTTGCTTGGAAATAAAAAGCCTAATTACCAAATTACGATAAGAAGGATAAATTCTTTAGTAGTCATCACTGTAAAAAATTATATAACTGCGTTCTATTCATGTAACATTGCCCGTTATAAAAGGTGGGAACCATTTTAAAGTTTTGTATTAAATTTCTAACTATACATGTTTTTATATGTCACAGGAAAAGTAAAACGAAACAATTAAATGGTATTAAAATAATAAATTAGTTTAAGAATATATTATAAATTTTTGGAAAGTTTAAATTAAAATCTTTCAACCATTTAATAGGTGGTAATGTGCTGCTCTCCGAGAACGTTTTGGGCTTCACTAATTTTACAAAATTGACCGATATTTGTATATTAACTCGTTTTTGAACACAAGTTTTTCCATAGATGTAGAAAAATATTTATAAGCTATTAAATAATGAAATATAATTATAATTTTTACGTAACAATAATAGCAATTTTTGCTAGTAACACATTTATATGAACAGCTATTATTGCGTTTATTACTGAGATAATATTTCACCGTTTATATTATTCCTGTAAGGTATGGTTACCTTACGTTATGAGCAATGTGGCGAGAATTCCAAAATACTCACTAACAGTCTTGTGTAACACGAGGAAAGAACCATTTCGGATTATAAAAGCACGTACCCAGACTTTTCCAAGAATAAATATAAAACCTTTCTCTATGATACAATGTGTTTTCGGTCATTGTAGATTTTTAAGGATTGAATTTAGGCAGTATCAAAGCCAATCCATACAGATCCTTAAATAGCATGGCTATGGTTATACAGTCCTTTAAACCAATTAGTGAATATAGGCTTTTATCCTACAAGCCGTACTGCATTGCTTCTGGAACTGCAGGTCCAGCACGAAGGGCACTACTTCTTAATTTTATATAACAAAAGGTAGATACATATAAATTAGGCAGATTGAAAAATCTCTTGAAAGTAACTTAAGTTCACTGTAGCAATGAAGACCATAGATTAGTAAAAATATTTTCACCATTCGGTTTAAATTAGTTGATAAAATAAAATTACATAGAAAGATGTGAGATATTAATTTGTGTTTATAGTATACAAATACATATTAGAACATTTAATAAATAAATCGTTTTTATTGTACAATATAAACTATTGTTCAAAATGTAGTGACATAAATGTTGGTAAGTACAGAATAGGTGTAGAAAGTGCTTTTATCGCCAACAAAGGAATTCTGTCATAACGGTGCTTCTCTAGCAAACATGTCCTTTCAATATAATGACATTTTTCTCTCTAGGAAACTTCGTATTTAAAGTAAACAAGTATAGAAGTACTACAGTTTTAAATTATTAATGCACATTGCACAGTGTAAATAAACATACAATACTTTTAAATTAATTTTTTATATTATATTTATTTACTAATATACCCACAGTAAACCTGTAGTTCTAAAAAAATACCAAAAAAAGCAATGTTATTATAAATTTTGTAATTCGCAAAGTCAGTATTGTTTATTTCGTAAAATAAAGTTATTTTTCTGCATAAACTGAACAGTTGATAGAATTATTAAAGATAATTTGGGATAGAATCGCAGTTTGTGTAACTATACAGTTATGTAAATGTATTCCTACTCACACAAGTACAAAATATAAACTGTTTTGAGGCTTTGGAAAGAAAATTAGGGTTGATGATTTCTATTTATAGATATAAAAAAATTAAAAAGGTAATTTAAACGCCTTAATAATGTTATTCTCTATATTAGCTACTAAAATATTTTTATTTAAAACGATTATTAATATTATTTCCATGGAAATGTAATATTTACAAATAAGAAAATCATGTTTTTTCTAAATAATAAGCTTCTGAGCAGAAATGCAGCAATTCAACACAACTTAACAAAGGAGAGTCAGCATCACAAAGAAAATTAAAACACATCAGTTTGAATGCATCATCTATTTACGAAACAGTTCTTCGGGTAACTCAGTGTTGCCTAATGGCCAAACTCTACGCAGTATCAAAAATAATGTTTAATGATTCTCTATGTAGCTGTATTACGAACGCCTCTATTTACGCAGTTTTTGGTAAGTACTAAAACTTTGTGTAAATGAAAAATAATAGTAACGAGTGCTAACAACAAGAAAGATAATTATAAAGTTGTAATAATCAACCAAAGACTTAGTATGTTAATCATGACGACTTATTCCTTTCAGCTACTGGCCAAAAATCAAAATGATCAATTTAGACATAAAAAGTGTAAAGTGGTCTGTAAAATGTTGTCTGTAACTAATTAAACATAAGCTATTAACATATATATATATATATATTATATATATATATATATATATATATATATATATACATACTCTATTATTATAATAAAGAAAAAAGTCATAGTTGGGGTTCTAAAGACATTTGTGTATAATGACAAAGGTTTAGCAAATACATTTTACAATATTAACTGTATCATGCAAATTTGCTGTTTTTGTGCAAGTATGCAGGGTTTTGAGTGTGAATCATGTCTGTTCGGTTATTCTGCCGTACTTTCAATCCTTCACGAATGTGTGTACAGCCGTAAGTACATTTCTTATATGCATCTGTTCTGTTAGCCTTTTTTCGAAAGATGGCTCAGTTATTACATTATTATATAGCTCGTTCTAGCTGCGTTCACCTATTTTCAGTGGCCACCTTCTTTAAGAGCTACGGCTTAATTGGGTACACAACCTTGAAAATCTACCTTAAGAACACACACACGTCTAGTGTCTAGGGTCAGCTCTATTGAAGTTGTTCAGTGACCTTTACGATGCAAAAGGTGCTGGGAAAAGTTATCTCAGTCATGGTACTAGATTAATCTGAGGAAAATCATTCTAATAACCGTGAGATGTTGTTTGCCAAGTTGAGATATAATGGATGTTATGATAATACTGTGTTCTGGTTTCAAACCTATTTGAAGCGTCGAGTGCAGATTGCAAAACTGGGGAGTAAAAAGTCAGAATCATTTCAACGACAGCGTGGTGTTCCTCAGGGCAGTTATTTGGGGCCCCTACTGTTCAACCTGTACACATCTGATCATTGCGGTTTTGCACAGTACTGAAATTTTCATCGATATGATGATTATTGTCAGTTGCACTCGCATTAATTCATGAGGCTATTAATGCTATCAATTCTAATATATTCAATATTAACAAAAGATCGTTGAGCAATAATCTCGAACTCAATGTGAGCAAGTGCACTGTCCTGCGTAAACAAGAATTAGCGCAGACCTCCGGTGAAACCTTAGTACAGTATCTGACAAAAGTAAGACTGATTCGTGTTAAACAGAGGTCTTAATTTTGTCTAACTATGTTACATGCACAATTCAGGAAGCTCTTGTTAGGCTGAGAGGTTTATCATATTTATAGATCTACTTCCAAAAGAATCAAAAATTGCAAAACAGATCTGTCAGATTCGTTTTTCACGATGATGTTTGGCATTGTACTTATCACTTTTATTGCGCAGTTTAGTTATAAATTAAGTATTATTAAGTAATTAATTATTATGGCTAAAGATGATCTTAAAAACTATTTGTACTTAGAATATACTTGGAAAATAAATTTATTATTTCCGAAACATACACTTTAAGTTTGATTCGTTAAGGAGAAAAATATTTCTTCAAGAGTTTCTTCAATGTAACCATAAATATAAACAATATTAATACTTTAGTATTTGTTAGAAAACTATTTACAGGTAAAATTTTAAATTTCAAGTCGAATGTAATACTAAAAATAGCATAAAACTCCTCGAATTTATTAACAGTTAAAACTATTAAAAGTTAAATAATATTTCAATATTAATTTATTTCGTCTCTTTAGGTATGTGACATCCTAATTATGATTCAGTTTTACAAACAATATCACATAAAATACGTTTATGAGACTTTAGAACCTATACCCACTTATCGGGAAAACTTTTGAATTAAAACTAAAAATAGAACATCCACGATATTTTCAATACATAATAATAAATATTTCTCGCCAAAAGAATTGATCGTTTGTAATACATATACTTTACACATTAAGTGTTATATTTTACTGTTTTTACGGATATGTAATATTGTTTTGCATAAATTTAGTTTGGCCTTGTTATTTTTGTAATTACACAACACTTCTTATGTGCTACAATATTATGATAACAGGTATAAGTCTTATTTTTCAGTGGTAAATACCTCAAAGATAAAATTAGGTGGCTAAAAAGACCTTGTAAATGAAAATCAAATATTATAATTATTGAGAACTCATTCATGTTTGAATTACATATTATATGAAATATAAAAAAAAAAACTGCTAACTTATTCGTAAGTATTAAAATGTACTATATATTTTTGTTATGCAGAAAACAGCACTTTGCAATAAAACGAAACCATTACAGAAAGATTATACAGTCAATTAAAATGTTAAAATAGCTTAAATTGATTTCTTTTTGAATTTAATATCTTATAGCAAGCTCTGTTAAGGCTTTAAATGAAACTGAAAACTTTCACCTAAAAAAGACATTCTGATTGAGATTCAGAAGCTTATTTCCTTATTTAAATAACGTGCCAATTTGAACTATACTAAAAAGACTCCTCTTCATTTAACCACTAATATAAAAAAGGACATTTACTGTATACAATAAAGGAAATAAATTATATACATACGTGTATGAATAGATAACACATTAGCAAGACATTCACAGAGTAATTTGATCTGTTCGTTATACAGAAGTCTACGTCATTTATCTTGATAGCTGGAACTACCCGCTTGAACAGGATGTTTTTGGGCAACCGTTAAGCACAGCGTCCGCCTAACACGGTGCTTTGACGTGGTTTACAACAGAATTCCCGCCTAACAAGCGGTATCTGCTTTGGACATATTGAGACATTAGTTCTACTAGAAAGAATTAAAATAATAGGCAACCATTCCTAATACACCTTTTTTAATACCTTTGCAAATATATGCGTAAAATAAGGTAAAACTTGTTTGTACTGAAACGCCTTTTTATTAGTCGTTAAAAGTCCAATATTAATATTCTTAGACAAAAGCTTCATGTTGTTTGATCTCCAATACTCAATAAAACACTAAGTATCGTTTTTTTTATTTATAATATCTAAAAATAGAGAAAATTTAAATTAATACTTAACAATTGAATGTTTCCCGTAACAACTTTAAATTTTTGAAATTTTAAAAATGTTTTTAAAGGTCAATATTAAAAATTGTTAAAACAAATATAATTCATACAGTTTCTATGGTATCAAGAGGTTATTACAACATTATAAACTATGAAATTTATAAAACTATATTCTTTAATCACTGTATAATACCTGAAATTTAAAACTGTTAAACACTAATACCTGTAGCGAATCTTGAAATCTTAAGACTAAGTTTTGATAAACGATTTTAACATTCAAAAACAATTAATTAAACTTACTATATATTAAGTAATCAAAATCAATAAAATTCCTATTTGAAATAGTGTGGACAATACAGAACATAATTCATTTTATGTATCATCAACATGATGAAATATATAATACTATGGAAAGACTTATTTTTATGTCGTTTATACTACATAAAATTACAGAAAATTTAAAGGAAAATTATTGAAATTATAAAATAGTTCAATCAGACCTAAATAGTTTTGTAATTAAACTTGTGTGATATTGGTTCTTTTTGGAATGAAGTGTTTATTTATAAACGCCAACAATTTGCTTAGCAAATTAGTAAAAAACTGTTAGTGCTAAATCTAACAGGTTTGGCCTAAAAAATAACTATATTGCATTTTAAGTAAAGATTTACAAAATATGTCATGTTTTTATATTATTTATTGTTAAATTTTGTAGGAAAATCTAACTATTCATATTAATTTAGAGGGTGACATTCAACTTTTAATACAAACAGAAGTATATGGACATAAAATATTGTATTTTAAGTAAATATTTACAAAATTATGTCGTGTTTTTATATTACTTATTATTACATTTCGTAGGAAAATCTAACTATTTATATTGATTTAGTGGGTGACATTCAACTTGAAATACAAGCAGTAGTATATGGACATAATATTTAAATTATTTTATTATTTGAATGCCTCTGTGAATATCAGTCTTTGGCGAAACCAACTTACCTCTTTCAGACAATATCCTGTTACTTTTTTTTAAAGTGTTTTGTTAAAAAAAATCTGTTTACAATCAAGTGAGTTAAAACAAAATGTTTTCAATTATAAAACGTTATAATATCCAATAAGTGTCAAATGCAGATTTTAATACTTCTCATGATTATATTTTACTACCTTTATGCACTTAAGTTCTTTCGTCCTACACTTGGAATAGTTACTGTATATTATTAGCAGAAAACTAGATAAAGAAAATAAAACTCTACAATTAAACAAGTTTACTACGGCAGACGTTTTACGGTGCGGAGCAAATCCAGATTGAAAGTGAATTGTCACACTCAGCCTATGAAAACAGTTAATGTATAGATTTTCTATTTATTTAGTACATATACTTTACCTTACGCTATTTTAACATTAATTTAGTGCCTGGAGTTTGCTTTTATTTGTGTTAAGCAAGAGTTATTATACTATATATACCTTCTGATGCACTCTCATTTCGACATCTACAAAACTAAAAATCAGTAACACTACGTTTCGAGATCTGCAATTTGATCTCTTCTTCAGGTAAAGAACTCAAATAATACATAATAACAAACTAGGTTACAGTAAACAAATCATTCAGAGGCGTTGTTTATTTTACCTAGTTTGTAATTATGTTTTAGGTTAGTTCTTTAACTGAAGAAGAGATCAGATTGCAGATCTCGAAACGTCGTGTTTACTGATTTCTTGTTTCACTGTACGATGGCAAATGTCCTGAAAAATCCTGTTTCCTTCACAATCCTTCAATCGTCAAAAAAAACCTTCAAACAAAGTACAAAACTAAGGTATCTTAAGATAAATTTCTCTATTGGTTACATGTGAATTAATATGTATAATTATGGAATAAAAATATGCTCTTGGACGATAAGTATTTATGGTTTTGTTCGAAATAATGTATACAAACATTATTCACGTACTTCATGAATATTTAACAAATGACTGGAATAACCCTTGTAAGTAAGTGACCCTCCTTATGTCTGACACATGTGTCGACATTGTAAGCATAATATATTTGAGGATGTGTACAACTCTGTACAATAAATCAACAACCGCACAACAGTCAACCAGTTTGTGTGGACACGGCCGCACCCAGCAACTAACACCAACTTGTGAAATACGGCTGCGGCCTGCTGAGCAAACAAATTAGATCCCTATTTTAATTTAATTACTTTGCTGTGTTTTGGTAAACTTGTTTTACAGGAATACTGATGCTTATATTAATATACAAGTTTATGTATTTAATATGCAACTACCAAAAATATATATGTCTCATAATCAAATAGTAACAGAATATATTGCAAAATAAATGTTTTAATTGCTGTGACACTAGCCGTTAAATACTACTATATAGGCATTCAATTACTTTTTCAATAAATATTAAAAAACTAGATATTGTCTTATTGCCTACTCAAACCAGATCAAAACCAACTATCGATGCTAAAGGATAGCTTATCCCTATTGAAATTGCCTGTAGTACTTCCATAATGCAAACGTAGAGTAGTCTTCAAAGTGCACCTGTATCAAATCTCATCTTAGAATAGCTCTGAAGTAGAGACCACCGCAACGTGATTGAGAAACTAGATGTATGATGTTGTATATAAAACACGTCACGTTGATGTTGTATATGAAACACGGCACGTGTCGTATTTCCTTTGTAAAGTGACTATCGTGGTGGAGTAGCAAACGGAATACCAATGTATGTAGCTCAATTTTGTTGTTGACTCCAATCCTAACACAAGCTTACACAAAATTATTACTATTTCAGCTTGAGTTATAAATTAATTAGTGCTGTTTCACATGGATTTATTTAACTAAGACTTTAAAAATTCCACGATCCGTGTACTAATCCAATCATTGGAACGATCTTTAGTAAACTTGTTGAAACATTCAAACAAAATCTTATGCACCATTAACTAAACTTTCATAATTTGTTAATAAGTTGTCTATGTGGTGTTTTAGACTTTTAATGTATATACATGTTGAACTGATTTAGTTTATTCCCAAAATCTTTCATTGCAATGGCCCCGCTAAGTACAGCACTTGTCAGCGTGGTCCTAATTAAAATATTCTTAATTAAACCATACAATGTATTTATTAAACTACGTATCAAAATTTGCACTTATTATTTTTTAAAGCTTACAAGCAAGAATAACAGCATACATGTTTGTTCTCTTTACATTTCAAATTATAAACTCTGATAAAACTTGTCTCTTAACTCTTAAAATAAAACTCTTAACTTTTAATAGCTTGAATAAACAGCTGTTCACACTAATCAGCTCATTGACTTGAAATCAGCTGTTCAGAGTAAAGCAGTTGTGAAAACTATACTTCCTGTTGTGTAGTGTGTAAAACATGGTATTATGTTTAATAGTATTAATCAGTTGTTTGGTATCCGGTTTTAATGAAACAACCACTATTAGATTTAGAATAAAGTTTACAACATTATAATATTCTTGTAATATTTTCATACAGGGTATCGATTTTGCGGAATTCAACATTAAAATTTATGATTGGCTGCCATTTTGAAACGGGTAAAGATAATTATTTGTTAATTTTTTTTTCAAATGAGCATACTAAAAGGCCAACACAACTGCAAAGTTTCATAACTTTATCTTTACTGGTATAAAATATATAACTTTTTTTGTAAAAATCACATACAGACAGATAGACGGAAAACTAAAAGTTTTAGGACATACCTCCATATAAAGCTTTTTGCTCATTTTCACGTCTAGAACAAAATACTACAATATTGGAACACCTTTTGAAACACCCTTTATATACAAATAATGTGCATGTTAATATGAGTTATATTTTCTGTATTACGTGGTTTGATCCAGAATAGGAAAGTGAATACTGAAAATATTTTATTAAATAAATGTGGATATATCATTTTATAATAATTAAAATTTATTCCAAAATTTTTAAAATGCCATCCCACATGAATGCATGCAAACCTAGATCAAATTACTACATGTGATACTATAAATCTGGCTACACTAGAACGAAATACAGGATATACGATATTACATGGTCACTTTGAACTACTTTTTTATTCATTAAATACCACAATTAAGAAGTGTAATGAAATAGAAACTTTATAAATAGATCTGATACTTTACGTCAATTTCAGCAGCTTGAAGTCATAAACTGCTTATATCTAACTCATATTTATGTACAGACATTTTCAATCAATTAAGATTTAACTAGCTTAATTAAGCCCATCCACATTTAGTTCTTATGAATACTTGGTGTTTGTCATTCATATGCTTAAAAATACATTTTATAACATTATATTCTTGAAAGAAGATATTTGTTCGAAGCTATAAATGACAGTTCGGACCGAATATTACTTAGATTTTATCTTAAATATCACAAAGCAAGAGTTTGTCATACCACGAGGCTTACAGGTTCGCTGAACTTATTTTGTAAATTTTGAATTATGTTGTTCATTTTATTTTAATATCGTTATAAGCGAAACTCTGTTATAGGCTGAGATTTAAAGAAGTATTTCAGTTTTTCATTTAATATCTGCCTGTATTTCTGGCACCACGATATCACAAAAGTGAAGTGACATAGAATTATAATGGTATATGAGGGTTTATTTGTATGTGACGAACAGTGAGTTTGCTAGTGATGAGTGACATTCCACGAGATTTGCTGATTTTATTGCATATATTTACATTAGCTGTATGGATAACCAATAACGGCAGGATCATAATAAATTTATTTCAACAAAACTATTCAACAAACTCAGTCGACCTATAAGAAAATCAAACATAAGCCATATTATGCATGTAGCCTAATTATTTCAATCCATAAAACACAATTTTATTTTGATTTATTATGTAGACATTTATTATTTAAAACAACTAATAAAAAAATAATTAATAAATAAGTACACTTAAATTTTGCATTACATTTAATTTCTAAAATTATGTCCTGTGATGCGTAATTACAGAGCCAACTTTTTTATGATTGTTTGACTCTGTTTGCAGTACACTATTGTATTGCAATAGGAATAATATCATTAACAGATCTGACTCGTAAGTACACAGGTAATACGTTGAAGAATAATTTATTTCAAAGCGAACAGTCCAGAATATATAATAGCTGCTTTAAACGCCGTGCATAAGTTTGTTTAATATACCATTAGCTTTTCTTGTTTAACCTGTGAAAGTGAGACAGAATATGTAAGAGAGGGTGTGATGAGATTTCCGGCACAGTTCTCCAGTAACGAGAAATTTCCACAGAGGTTTTCTCTTTGCTTTCCTCAATGAACTTATTTCCGTTTAGGCACTTTATCTATGTTAATTTAACAAACATTTATAGATAAGTTAATTATTAATCACTAAGGTTAGCAAAGGACCGTTCTGTTATTGAGGTACATGTTAATGCTCTATTTATGCACTATCCATGTAACTAAAAAATGTTATTCTTAAATAAACTATCTCCCCTTGTAATACTGACGAATCTCTATTGTAAAATTGATAAGGTTAGTATAGGTTTCCTTTATTTGAACTTCGTAATTACCTTAGTTAAGGCGCTTATGATTTGACAGAAAATGTCAACAAACTAGTGTTATATATTATTTTTTGCAGAAGTACATAGATCCAAAGATCTTCATTTAAAATACTTATGGTACGACAAATGTGCTTTCCTTCCGTCTCATGCGGCGCAAAATTTGTATATGCATGCCTTTGTTTGTTCTCCCTGTTGTTTCATTCATGAACCATATAAGTATTTTTAAGTCTTATATATTATTTTCTTTTATTACTAACTTCTGTTCGTTTTATCATATTGATTCATTAGTACATTCTCCAGAACTATAATTATACGAACTATAATATAATTTAATAACTTTTATAACCTATCATCTACATTTTGTCTTATCTCCCAACAATACGAATAAGCACACTACGGTCTCTACTTCCTTATATTGTAATAAGAGAACAAAATCTTAAAAGCTTAATACTTTTACATGAATAAATATAAATTGCCTTTGTTTTTTATGCGTTTTTTTTAATAACTTGCTTCAAATTAAAGCTATAAACTTGATGATTGCTTATTAAATAAATAACAACAATCTAGGTAACCACATGCAATATGTAAGGTCAATTTATGAAACTATGTAGTGTATAATCTGTGATTTGCTATGTTGAAAATACCTAAATACAAATAAAATGTATTTTAATCAATTATAAACATTTCTAATAACGAATAAAACACTAAACCAACGTACTTAATATTAAACATTTTTAGTTATACCTGATTTATTGCTATTTTATACATTTTTTTGTTTACTTAATAAGTCTATAAAGTATCATGGGGAGTTCTTTAAACATATTAGGGCCAAAGTAACTGGAACTCATCCTGCCAAAGTAAAACTTTCGGTAATTGAGAGGGTGGGGTGTTATTTTGAGTATTTTCTTCCCAATGTGAGAGTTTGTTGCTATGATATAGATGCTTTGTTCAAAGACATATAACTTTGTGCGTGATGCTTTTTATTAGGTTCCTGCATTCATCTTCCATTTGAGCCAAATCGACTTTATCTCCAGAAGGAGGTTTATAATCCTTCGATAAACACAAAAAATAAAGTTTTACCCTGTCATAATGCTACAAGCACTCCCCTCCCCATTGATATACTATTTCCGTATTCAGTGTAGAAATATCAAAACACTGAAAATATAGGTGATTTCATGAACAGCAACTATATGACTTCAGGCAGTGGAAGAATATTTGTAAATCTATACAGATTTCAAGGTCTACACAGTCTACGCTGTGTGGCACATGTACATGATCACTAAGATTTAGGATTGAATCCAGATTGACTACCAAAGTTTTTACTTTGTAACTGCCAAACTACAGCCACACAGCCAGATCTGTTGGTGTTCTTTTCCAGGGCTATAACAATATTGTTGCTCCCATTAGTGTTACTAAATATACGTCCCATAATTTCAAGCCCCTATTTTGAGAACCTAAAATCAATACATGCACAGTTATGTTTAGTAAGGTTAACATTTTAAACATGTTCTATGTTTGCATATGATGCAGCAAGTATGATATTAACATTAAACATCGGCTCATTTACGAGAAATATATGTATATTTATACCAGAAATTGTTTAACTTATTTTTTGACACACCCAACTCTAGAATTAAATACTATTATTTATATTTTCAGACATCGAAATTTAAAATATTTTTTGCATTCTAAATCAAATACTTTCAACACACTATTTCAAGTTTCTCCTACTATTATACAATATTTTAACAGAAACATCCCCGTGTATAGTAAATATGCAGTCTATTGTAGAAAATATCACAATTTAAATTATTGGCATCTCAGATTCGTGCTGGTAATGAATAAAATCTTATTCCTACTGTGTATTAATGTCTTTTATTACTTCACCAGCTGGAATTTAATCTGTGACAATGAAATACAAATCTATATAATTGGTTATCATCTACAGGAAACACAGTACAATTTGACCACTAATTTTAATAATGGACTGTGTTGAAAACAAGTGTTCCTTTTATGTTCATTATACAATTTTATATACTGTTTTAAAGTAGGTAAAGTAAAATTCATGACGGTTTTTAGCATATTACTTCTATATATAAGCAATAAAATCTTTAATAGATATAAAAATACACTGTCATTCAAATTAATTAGAGATAACAGTTTAGATCAAACCTATTATAATAAATGTTAATATAAAATACAACAATATATTTGTTGTTCTCGACGAAATAAAAAAGCAGAACAATTATTAATACTCTATGACGAAATTTTAATTATTAAACTCTATAATCCATAATGCCATATTATATTGCATTAAAGTATCTATATTTTGATAAGAAATACCCCATGTTTCTATATCAAGATTGATAGATTATTGATAATTGCTAATTATTTAATTATATATAAGGAGTAAAAGAACTAAATTTAAATATTATATGCTTTAAATTATTAAAAACTACTCAGAAACCAAATACTTTATAGATAAATCCGCGAACCGTTATTTCACTAATAATCTGCAGTTTTGAGAGGGTAAAGTGCATTTATTTAAAGCATTTACTCTTATAAATTAATCTTTTCAAAACAATAATAAGTGTCACAGAGAATTTTTATATGATACTGCTACGAATCCTGTCATTTATGGGTCTACACGTGGGCAATCTTTTCAAAATGCACATTGCTAAGTTTATATGGTTATTAGGAAGTATTCTTATAATCATGAGTCTAAGACAGTGTTACACAAATATTAACCTCACAATCAATCTTTAGTTTAATATTTACGCTAAAACTAACCCATTTTTAGTTTCTTTGTGCAAACTATACCGAGAAAACGGATTAATATAATAATATCACTTTAACTATTTCAATATTGTATTTAATTTTTAAAATGTAACTAAATACAACGGTATAAACAGAACACATTTTTATCAGCATTACAAAGAAATTCTTCGAGTGTTATTTAATGAATATAACATGTATATGAATATTATTTGGAAAGTATTGAAAATTATAAACTCATTTTAATACAAGTAAAGAGTAAACTCATTTTTACTTGACATATTAGAAACTTCTTAGTACAGTTCAGATAGTTACTTTGTTACTTCTACTCTAAATTACTCACAGCTCGTATAAAATTACTGTAATGTGACCCGAACACATTAGGCACAACTGTATAGCTATTAGGCTCAAAAAACTCTCCAGGGATAAGCAATAATCAGTGATATGTATGACCATCTGCGTATTAAACTTTAGAAGACAGAAGACTTAACTTTAAATTTAAGAAAATATTGCTGGAACCTAGATGTTTAACTAGTAAATTAATATAAATAATATTTATATACCATTTATTAATAATGTTTATGTTCAAACTCATCTTATGAGCCTTTAATATTACCAGAGTAATCAGTGCTTTAATTATTGAAAATCTTACTGATGGATTTCAAAAGAGGGAACACATCACTTTCCTCGTGAGTATAAATTATATAAATAGTGAAGATCTACAGTGATATTAAATTGCCAATAGTTACATTTATAGTTATGTTATTAACTTAGAAAAATAACCATTAAAAATATCAATACAATTAACTTTGGGTTTTTATGTAAAATAGGCTCAAACGTCCAAATATATACTTTACGGTAGCAGTTTCCTACGTATTCACTCGTAATATCCTGTTGAAAAGCAGGGAAGCCATAGACGTATCCTTTTAAATGGCATATCAATCTCTCTGAGATCAGTTATAGTAGATCAGTGGAAGATACTTTTATGTTTTTTATTAGTAATAATATGTCTACTTTGGATCTTTGTTATCTACTTCTGGTTAAGTTTATTATACGTTAACAGCTTTTTATGCAATAATCTATAAATACATGATTACTTTCGTTAGTAGTTTTTAGTTTTAATTTATAACATGTATACTTAACAGTTTTAGATGCATTATGCTATATTTAAAATTCAGACACAACTCATAAGAAAAAAGTATCTTTGAACTAGTAACATGAAGACTACGTAATATATTTAATTGATCTACTTTTCTTAAACTAAGTTCCTTCAACCTTTATATATAATTATTTTAAATAAATATGTTTATTTTACTTAGTCTAAGCAAATTTCCCATAGCATATTATATCTGACTAGAAATATTTTGAAGTATTTCAAACAACAGTGAATTCCAGGCACTCTTGGGAAATATAAAAAATATTTTTGTTTTTCTACAATTTTAATTTAGATCAAAATAAAAATATTAAAACAACTTAAAATTGTGGACGAATAAAAACTTCTTTTATATTAAAACCTGGTGACTTCCATCATGAGTACAAAGCAGAAAACTCTTATGAAATGTTTTCCAACTCTTAATATAATAAATCATTCAGTGTTTGCTCATACGCATTTTCTATATAAACTTGTTCTATATTTGGTAGCGAGTCAAACATTTAATTAAACAAAGTCCAATAACTTAATCCGTTCTGGGTAGTCACATTAAGTACAAGGTTGTTACAAACCTTGTCCAGGCGAATGCCTTATAATTGTTTCCACAATTTAATCAAATATTTTGTGGTTTTTAATGTATTAGACGAATAATTTGTATATTGGAATCCGAAGGAAAACACCAATTTGTAGTCATAGTTAAAAAATTTTTGGTATTTAATACAAGCCTTGTTTTTTCTCACTCCTAAAACAATAATTTCAACATCATATTTTTAAATAAAACATGCAATTCTGTCAGTATAAATGTACAGAACTTGCTATATTATAACAAAATTATTTATTTCTAAACATATAAATTCGTAGCTAATGACCACTTATTATAATACCTAGTCTGATATTTTGACAGACAGTGAACAGAGCCGATCCTAAATATCTAACTATGTCCGGTTAGTCGGAGAAATGCAGTAATGCAAATGTCTGTTAGTGTTAACTTACCTGGTGATATTTGTTTATTACGTATTTTATCCGATATGAACCAAATGTGTTACATTTTTTCTGCTTCTTCTTACATCAGTACTAGGGATCATGTGTACAAGTTTTAGTTTATTACATTGACTATACTAAACAAATCTGTCTTATCTGTTTTTACAAAGATTACCTGAACTAAAGTGCTATCTAAAAGTATTTAGACAGTTTTGTTTGTTCACGAATTTTCCACATTATATGAAAATGTTACACCATTAAGAATATTGACGAAAATCAAGCCTATTTTATAGTGGGGTAACACTTAATAGATGTAATAGCAATATATTATTTAATATGTTCCTTTAACGATTACGAAGATAAACAGTATAAGACTTCTCTCAATAATTGAAAGTTCTCCCGCTGGCAACATAGTGTATTCTCACTTTTCAACAACAGATTAAATTCCATCCGGCTGCTCCAAACGGGTATTTAACATTTTATTGCATTCCTGTGGAGTCGGGGCAATAACTGTCACGCACAGAGTTTGCATAATCTACTCACGTTTCATAATAACACACAGAGTACCAGGTAACCTCTGTGGGAATGTTTATGTTTTACACAATTAAAAATATTAATAATGTTTTTTAATGCCTACTATTTTACTCCTACATAAAATTAAATTATATACTAAAACTAGGGTACATGGGGTGAATGAGACAATTTGGTGCTTTGTTACAAATGATACAGTAAATTATTCGTTATGGTATTAATTATTATTTTCTTCCTGGCATATAAGACTCCCCAGTACATAATGTGTTTGTTTATAACACATCTAAAATTGTAATTAATCTCTTCGTAATTTGCTTATATCTTTCAACACGTTATAATCCGTGTATTATTGGAGATCCAAAAGAGTCTCCAGGAAATCGTGTCGTTGTCCATCTGTACATCCGTCTGTTTATCAGAGATATAAAACTTACATTTCTGTCTGTCCATTTGTCTTTTTGTTTGTATTTTTTTTTCTGCTGCTGTTTTCATGCAACACGTGAATTATGCTGCTTGTTAGGAACAAACGATATTTGGAAAACTACACCTACAGAGCCCGAAACAAAATAAAACTGGTTAATGCAGTTAAAATAATAAAAGGAACATAAGTTGTGTTAAAAATATGTCTAGGTTGTTTTTTATGATAAATTATTTTCAAAATTATGAAATATGAGGCAATTAGAAACTCAAATGCTATTGTCCTTACTAGTAACAAAACGTCAGTAACAGTCATTTTAGACCGTCTCTCTTATATAATTTGCATATTTCACTAAATACCTGATTCCTTTAATGTTTAAACAATTTGAAAATGTTGACCAAAAACAGTCTATGAATGCAGCGATTAAAAATTCAACAGATATTATTAGGATAATTAACTTATCTAAATTAACATGTCAAAGCGTTGTTTATTTTAACCTAGTTTGTAATTATGTATTGGGTTAGTTATTTACCTGAAGAAGAGATCAGATTGGAAATCTCGAAACGTAGTGTTACTGATTTCTTGTTTAACTGAACGATGGCAAATGTCCTGAATAATCCTTTTTCCTTCACAATCCTTCTATCGTCAAAAAAAACCTTCAAACAAAGTAAAAAACTAAGGTATCTTAAGGTAATTCCTCTATTAGTTACATGTGAATTACTATGTATAATTATGGAATTCAAATAGGCTCTTGGACGATAAGTGTTTATAATTTTGTTCGAAATAATGTATACAAACATTATTCACGTACTTCATGAATATTTAACAAATGACTGGAATAACCCTTGTAAGTGACCCTCCTTATGTCTGACACATGTGTCGACATTGTAAGCATAATATATTTGAGAATGTGTTCAACTCTGTACAATAAATCAACAACCGCACAACAGTCAGCCCGCACCCAGCAACTAACACTAACTTGTGAAATAAGGCTGCGGCCTGCTGCGCAAACAAATTAGATCCCTGTTTTAATTTAATTAATTTGCTGTGTTTTGGTAAACTTGTTTTACAGGAATACTGATGCTTATATAAATATAGGAGTTTATGGATTTAATATGCAACTACCAAAAATATATATGTCTCATAATCAAATAGTAACAGAATAAATGGCAAAATAAATCTTTTAATTGCTGTGACACTAGCCGTTAAATACTACTATATAGGCCTTCAATTACTTTTCCAATAAATAATAAAAAAACTAGATCTAGTCTTATAGCCTACTCAAACCAGATCAAAACCAACTATCGATGCTAAAGGATAGCTCATTCCTATTGCAATTGCCTGTAGTACTTCCATAATGTAAACGCAGAGTAGTCTTTAAAGGGCACCTGAATCAAATATCATCTTAGAATAGCTCTGAAGTAGAGACCACCGCAACGTGATTGAGAAACTAGATGTTTGATGTCGTATATAAAACACAGCACGTGTATTTCCTTTGTAAAGTGACTATCGTGGTGGAGTCGCAAACGGAATACCAATGAATGCAGCTCACTTTTGTTGTTGACTCCAACCCTAACTCAAGGCCACACAAACTTATCACTATTTATATAAAGAATCAGTTTGAGTTATAAATTAATTAGTGCTGTTTTTCATGGATTTATTTAACTAAGACTTTATAAATTCCACGATCCGTGTACTAATCCGTTCATTGAAATGATCTTCAGTAAACTCGTTGAAACTTTCTAACTAAATCTTATGCACCATTAATTAAACTTTCATAATATGTTAATAATTTGTCTATGTGATGTTCTAGACTTTTAATGTATATACATATTGAATTGAGTAGGTTTATTTCCAAAGTCTTACAATTCAATGACCCCGCTAAGTACAGCACTTGTCAGCGGAGTCCAAATTAAACTATTCTTAACTAAACCATACAATGTATTTATCAAACTTCGTATCAAAATTTGCACTTATTATTTTGTTAAAGCTTACAAGCAAAAATAACAGCATACATGTTTGTTCTCTTTACATTTCAAATTATGAACTGTGATAAAACCTGTCTCTTAACTCTTAAAATTAAGTTTCTACCGTTAGTTAGTTCCATTTTATATAATGCAACATTTCACAACCTAGTTAGCCAGTACAACTTAATATTATTTTTTATCCAATGTTCCGGAACTAAACTATCGGCGGACTAACTACCTAATTGGCACGCGTATGAATATTTTATTGTACCCTTTGTTGCAGCCCTACTACGTGACCGATTTCACCTCGCGCGCTATGTCCGTAAGTAAAATTTATATTTTCGTATTATTAAATTAGCCCTTTGATGCCAAACATATAAAAATGAATGTTGTAAATAGTAAAGTAACTTACCCTTGAATATCTTTTAATTGCTTGATTGAAATGGATACAACTTGTGGCGTCGTCCTTCTGACGAGCATGTTGTCGTCATAAGTTTTTTGTCTCATTAAATGGCTAATACCGTCGCGAATTTGTTTTAGGCGAGCTCACGTATTATTTGAGTAGATGGCTACCACTTTCATAACTTCTACTCCTCTTCTAGTAATCACCGACTAGAAATAACCCTTCTTAGACTACAGCTTCAATGTCTCGTGCCAGTTCGTCGTCGCCCGGGTTGCGAGTCAACATATTGCGAAGGGAAGTAATCTTAAAGTTTTATAAAGTAAAATATCGTAGGCATAATTCCTACATTGGACACATTGGAACATTGGATATTTTAGGCCCACCTATCAGATATACATTTTTAGTTCTTGTACTCTAATTGGCAGCAACGTTACAAGACATACATTTAATTTACCAACTAAAAGTGGTGCTTGTAAGTTTATTAATTAAATTGAACTTATATGTAAACTTTGCAATTCGAGTATTTATTGATACGACCTCAGAATTCACCAACCCCATGTGTTATCGTCATTCGGTACAAGTTCATGTTCAAAACTAAAAAAATTGCAATGGTCATATAGTGTGATTGGATTGTACAGATTTTGCCTACACCTTTTTTAATAGAACAGTTAATTTGATTTTAAACCATGCCTGTCTTTACAAGTATACAAAACCGAAAAGAAAAAAGGAATTAGAGTGTTTGACGCGGAAGCTGACAACTTGAAGTTTGAATTTCTAAGGGCTCAGTCACAATACATACTCACGGGATTGTTAGAACATAAGCAAGAAGCTGCTTTTAAAAAGAAATACTACGATATCAAGTTGAAGGCCTTAAGGCGACATGCAACAGCTGAACAAATTGCCCCCTCTGAAAACAAATCTAAAGCTGTATGGACAGTAATAAACAGAGAAAGAAAATCCAAAACTTCACCCGGTCTCCATAAACGTATAGGCCCAACAGTAGAAGTGATTACTGATCCTCAGAAGATGGCAGATTTGATGAATATCACTTTTATAAAGCTGGCTGATAAAGCACTTGCAGCTAATCCCCAATCAAATCAAGTTGTAGCAACTAGTAGTTCCAACACTCCAGACCTCTACCTACAACCTACTTCAGTTAGGGAAGTAAAACATATTATAATGTCCTTAAAAAGCAAGACATCTGCAGGAATAGACGACATATCCTCCAAACTTCTCAAGGCCTGCTGTAATGAGTTTGCACAGCCACTGACTCTTCTCATAAATTTGGCACTTAAGGAGGGTAAATTCCTATGTTACCTAAAATTAGCCAAAGTAATATTTTTGTTCAAGGAAGGCAACTGTGCTGAAATTTGTAATTATCGCCCAATATCTTTAATATCAACATTGTCCAAAGTTTTTGTAAAAATTGTGCTGTGCCGCCTCTTGGAACATTTGAAATACTACGATCTACTAACAGCACAGCAACATGGCTTTATAAAGGGCAGATCTACAACAACAGCAATAGTAAGTCTAGTAGAATGTATTATTGACAAGCTTGAAGCTGGAGACACCACCACTTCAATTCTACTAGACTTCAGTAAGGCATTCGACTGCCTCGACTATCACCAATTATTAATGAAGATGGCACATTTTGGGATGAGAGGAATTACGGCTAGTTGGTTTCGAAGCTACTTAGAAGGCAGACAACAGATGGTTGAGCTGAAACATTTGGATAAGGGGTGTACAAGATTAGTGAGATAAAAGCCCTTAACAGTCACAAGAGGGGTACCACAGGGGTCCGTTCTTGGCCCTGTACTGTTTATTTTCACCAGTGACCTCCCTGGATTTCTGGAACAATATTCAACTACCATCACTTATGCTGATGATACGGTGCTCCTACTAAGTGACAAAATGCCTAGTAGATTAGAGGTTTCATCACACATTGCCATGGAGATGGCAATTCAATACTGCCACAATAACAACCTGGTGGTAAATGAGGCTAAATCGAAACAACTAGTTATGGGTAGAAGGAAACACGAAGTAGAGCTATTACCTAATATTGTTCCTGTGGATGTAGCCAAGTACCTAGGAGTGGTTATTGACAATGACCTCAGTTGGACTCAGCACATAGACAACCTATGTAAAAAACTAAGTACTGGACTGTATGTGGTGAAAATAATAAAAGAAATTAGTGACAAGAAAACAGCAACTGTTGCATATTATGCAGTGTTCGACTCCCATCTCCGATATGGTCTTTGTTTACGGGGAAATTCTAGTTTACGGAATTTGCAAAGACCTCTTGTTTTACAAAAGAGGTGCCTGCGGATTTTGGCTGGAATGCAACCAAGAGAGAGCTGTCGAACAGCTTTTGTCGAGTATGGTATCCTTACCGTAGTAGCACTCTACATTCTTCAAGTGATAATGTATGCAATAGACAAAAACTTGACAAGAGGCAGTAATCTCCACAGTCACAACACTCGTCACGCTGCAAACTTAAATTTGCCAGCTCACAGGCTAGCATTGTTTGAAGAAAAACCTTCCTACACGGGAGCAAAGTTATTCAACATGCTGCCTGATAACATCAAATCTCAAGAAGGAAGCCTGAACTTTAAGAAGGAACTAAAAATATGGCTGCTGAGTCATCCCTTCTACACCATTGAAGAATTTCTGAGCTGGAGAACTCAATGGACTACATAAACCATTATGAAAATCTTATTAATTTGTATTGACGCTAATGTAATTCTCTAAGAATGTACAAATAAAGAATATTGTCTATTGTATATATATATATATATATATATATATATATATATATATATATATATATGTGTGTGTGTGTGTGTGTGTGTGTGTGTGTGTGTGTGTGTGTGTGTGTGTGTGTGTGTGTGTGTGTGTGTGTGTGTGTGTGGTGTGTGTGTGTGTGTGTGTGTGTGTGTGTGTGTGTGTGTGTGTGTGTGTGTGGTGTGTGTGTGTGTGTGTGTGTGTGTGTGTGTGTGTGTGTGTGTGTGTGTGTGTGTGTGTGTGTGTGTGTGTGTGTGTGTGTGTGTGGAAGTGACATAGAATTTAAATGGTATATGTGGCTTTATTTGTATGTGACGAACAGCGGCTTTGCTGGTGATGAATGAAATTCCGCGGGATTTGCTTATTTTAGTGAATATATTTACATTAGCTGTATGGATAACCAATATCGGCAAGAAGAGCAAAATAAATTTCTTTTAACAAAACTTTTCAACAACCTCGGTAGATCTATAATAAATTCAAATTGTGCCATATTATGTACATAGCATAACTATCTCAATACATACAACACAGTTTTATAGTGATTTGTTGTATAGAAATTTATTATTTACAACAACTAATAAAAAATGTATTAATCTATAAGTACACTTAAATATTTCATGATGTTTTATTTCTAAAATTATGTCCAGAATATTTAATAACTGCTTTAAACGCCATGCATAAGTTTGTTTAATATACCATTAGCTTTTCTTGTTTAACCTGTGAAAGTGAGACGGAATATGTGAGAGAGAGGGTGATGAGATTTCCGGCACAGTTCTCCAGTAACGAGAAATTACCACAGATGTTTTCTCTTTGCTTTCCTCAATGAACTTATTTCCGTTTAGACACTTTCTCTTTATTAATTTAACAATCATTTATAGATAAGTTAATTATTAATCACTAAGGTTAGCAAAGGACCGTTCTGTTATTGAGGTACATGTTAATGCTCTATTTATGCACTATACATGTAACTAAAAAATGTTATTCTTAAATAAAATATCTCAACTTGTAATACTGACGAGTCTCTGTTGTAAAATTAATAAGGTTAGTATAGGTTTCCTTTATTTGAACTTCGTAATTACCTTAGTTAAGGCGCTTATGGTTTGACAGAAAATTTCAACAAACTAGTTTTATATATTAGCAGAAGATAAATACAAAGATCAACATGTAAATACTTATGGTACGACAAATGTGCTTTCCTTGCATCTCATGCGGCGCAACATTTGAATATGCATGCCTTTGTTTGTTCTCCCTGTTGTTTCTTTCATGAACCATATGAATATTTCTAAGTCTTATACATTATTTTCTCTTATTACTAACTTATGTTCGTTATATCATATTGATTCATTAGTCCTGAGCCGGGGCTCAGTTTGGACAATTTATTTTTGTCTATTATTTTTCCCACCTCGGCCACTCTTGTCAGTCGGTGGGGGAGTCACTCCGTCAGAGTATTGATTTTCTGCCTGGTTGGACTGTTTGGTCGAGGTCAGCTGGTTGACCTTGACTAGTTTACCCACCAGCTGTTCACCGGCACCGGCACCGGCTACTGTTCGGAGCGGTCAGACACGTTCGGAGAAGCTACTGTGTTTCTGTCTGTTCTCTGCTCGTCCCGTTCTCCATGGCTGGCTAATTCACCGACTTTCGGCAGGTAATTGTCTTTTTCACTCTCTTTACTTAATTAGTTGGCGGTTTTTCTCTCCCACCCAGACATATATTATCGTAGATTAGTTATAAGTAGTTTATATAAATTATTTTGTAACTTGTGTTCCTCGTGTACGTGTTCGTGTCGCTAAGTGTTCTATCCTGTCTTTAGTACGTTCTAAATTTGTTAATTTATTTACTATGCAAGTTAAGTTTTTTTATTTTTGCTCTTGTGCTTTCTAACTGATCCGTTCGGCGAACGGAAATTATTTATTCCGTGTACACACTTTGTCTTTTTTAGTGTAAGCGAGACGGTACAGACTTTGCAAATTTTTGTTACCTCGTGTTTTGTGTTGCGTGCAAAATTGGGTGGCAACATTCATGATTTCAATTTTATTATTTAATTATTGCCTTTATAGTAGCGTGAACTGATTAGAATTTTAATTATTGTTATTTGGGAAATAATGTATTGTTATTATTAGTAAATTATATAATTATTATTAGGCCTACCTTACAATTAATATTTAATAGCAAAATGTAAATTATTATTATAATATTATAATAGAATGATTAAAATCCAGCGAATTATAGTTACAAGTAATTGTTATCACGCTTAATCATTTAGTATGGCTGTTCTAGCCTATAAGTAAATGTTTATATATTTGAAAATTTGTTTTGTTTGTAATATTTAATATTGTCACCAAGTAGTGTATCTTATAATACTTGGTGTCTTGAGTTATTTTTAGGAAATAGTCTTTGATACTTAAAAGGTACTGTTAGTTACAGATCGTTATTTTAAATTGTTAAATTTAAATATTTTATATATACTTTGTGGCAAACGTAATTAAGTTTTTATTATTTCTCAGGTTACAATAACATTTTTCTAAATATCTACTGGTTATGTTGGGATTCTATAGGGTCCCCGTGAGTGCCGTTAGCGGGACTGGTGCGGCGAGTCTGCCCGAACAACTGAAAAATTGAATGCCCTCGCCCTGCCAGCGCTTCTGTACCGGCATCCAACCGGAGTGTATGTGCTCCTATTCATTTCATCTGGAACAAGGTTGGATCAAAAATGTGTTTTTTTTTTTCTTATACCACTTGAGAGGATTGGCTTGTATGGAGCGCTGCCAGATGTTACATCTGGAGGAGGGCCAGTATATTAGCCAGTGTTTATTTAGTTTAGTTACATGAACTGAAGGGGAGAGGATTTCATCTTTAATTCGGATTCGTGGAGGCAACTAAGCCCCCGCCTCCTTCGAAAATTGGCTTTAAATATTTTTTTTTAATTTTCGGCTACAAACTTGAAACCAAATTACTTTTTAAAATTAGTGGGCCCAGAAATTCTACAACCTTTTCCCTCCCCTCAGTTCATAAAAAATTACCTGTTAAAATTTTTAGATTTACTACTGCCGTACCTGAAATTGTTATTTATATATCAAATCTCTATATTATATTATTTATTTATTATGTTATTATTTCTATTTATTATGTTATTGTCTATATTGGAATTTTATCTTTTGTTATTTAGTTTTTAAGTTACGCGGTGCACCGTAGTACTGCAGTTTATTGTACTTTTGCATGAAAATGTTTGCCACCTTCTAATTATATCTTGTACTCGAAATCTTGGCTCTTTGTCTCTCTTCCCACTAGTGGCATGTGATTGTTTTTTATGATTTGCTCCGAGTTTGGGAGGGGCGCGCTTCCGAGACCTCCTGTCTTTTCGCTAACTCGGAACAGTCCAGTCTGGAAATTGAATAACTTTTATAAACTATCATCAAAAGTTTGCCATATCACCCAACTAAACGAATAAGCACGCTACGGACTCTATTTACTTATATTGTAATAAGAGAAGAAATTCTTAAAAGCGTAATGCTTGTACATGAAGAAATATAAATTTCCTTTGATGTTTATGTGTTTTTTTAATAACTTGCTTCAAATTAAAGCTACTAAATTGATACTTGCTTATTAAATAAATAACAACAACCTAGGTAAATACATGCAATATGTAAGGTAAATTTGAAAATAGTGTAGAATCTGTAATTTACAATGCTTAAACTACTTAAATACAAATAAAATGTATTATAAACATTTATAACAACTAATAATAACTAAACCAATGTACTTAATATTGACAACAAATACTTTCAACACACTATTTCATGTTTCTCCTTCCATCATACAATATTTTAACAGAATCATCCCCGTGTATAGTAAATATACATCTATATAATTGGTTTTCGTCTACAGGATAACACTGTACAATTTGACCACTAATTTTAATAACGGCTTGTATTAAAAACAAGACGTGTTTCAATAGAAAAGACATATTTTGTATACTTCCACATAAAATTTATTAAAATAGCGCTTTCGCCGGTTAAGGCATCATCAGTTTAGAAAGTTTCTAAACTGATGATGCCTTAACCGGCGAAAGCGCTATTTTAATAAATTTTATGTGGAAGTATACAAAATATGTCTTTTCTATTAAAACCAACTTACTTCCACCAAGGATACAAAGCAGAAGACGTGTTTCCTTTATGCTCATTATACAATTTTACATACTGTGTTAAAGAAGGTAGAGTAAAATTCATGACATTTTGTAGCATATTACTTCTAAAAATTAGTAATAAAATTTTTAATAGATATAAAGCAACAATGTACTCATTCCAATTAATTAGTAATAACAGATCAATCACATTATAATAAATGTTGTTAATAAAAAAAACAATATATTTCTTGCACACGACGAAATCTCTATGACGAAACTTTAATTACTAAAGTCTATAATACATATTGCCATATTATATTGAATTAAATTATCTATATTTTGATACGAAACAACGCATTTAAATATATCAAGATTGATAGATTATTAATAATTTCTAATTATTTCCTAAGCGTTGCATTCTTATATAAGGAGTATAAGAACTAAATTTATATATTATATGCTTTAAATTATTAAAAACTACTCAGAAACCAAATACTTTATAGATAAATCCGCTAACCGTTATTTCACTAATAATCTGCAGTTTTGAGACAGGCTAGTGCATTTATTTAAAGCATTAACTCATATAAACTAATCCGTTCCAAACAATAATAAGTTTGAAAGAGAATTTGTATATGATACTGCTATGAATCCTTTCATTTATGGGTCTACACGTGTGCAATTCTTTCAAAATGCACGTTGCAAAGTTTATAAATGGTTATTCTATAATTTCATTGAAAAAAGTATTGTTATAAACATGAGTCTAAGACAGTGTCACACAAATCTTAACCTCACAATCAATCTTTAGTTTAATATTTATGCTAAAATTAACACATTTTACTATCTTCGTGCAAACAATACCAAAAACGGATTAATATTGTACTATTGTTGTAACTATTTCAATATTGTATTTAATGTTTATAATGTAACTAAAAACAACGGTATAAACAGAACACATTTGTATCAGCATTACAAAGTAATTATTCCCGTGTTAATTAATGAATATAACATGTATATGAATACTATTTGGAAAGTATTGAAAATTATAAAACTCATTTTAATACGAGCAAAGAGTAAACTCATTTTTACTTGACATATTAGAAACTTCTTAGTACAGTTCAGATAGTTACTTTGTTACTTCTACTCTAAATTACTCACTGCTCTTATAAAATTACTGTAATGTGACCCGAACAAACTAGGCACATCCGTATCTATACGGATATTAGGCTATAGGAATTAGGCTCTCAAAACTGTCCTGGGATAAGCAATAATCAGTGAGATTTATAACTATCTGCGTTAACTTTACAAGACAGAAGACAACTTTAAATTTAAGAAAATTTTGCCGGATCCTAGATGTTTAACTGGCAAATTATTATTTATAAACAATATTTATATAATATTTATGTTCAAACTCATTTTTTGTTTCTTTAATAGTTCCTATAACATATGATTTTATTGTATTTGAAAATGCTTGAGTTTCAGGATATTTAAGCTGCCATAGTTAAATTTGCTATAATATCCCGAGTAAGTATACTTAAGTTACGTACTTAAAAAACTATTACTCATGGCGTTTTTTATGCAAAGTGATATTTTGTAGCAGGTTTTGCATGATTGCATTATCGATTTATTTTTGATAGTAGTATAAGGAAATTGTATATAAATGTAAACAATTAAATAATAGTTGACATATTCTACTCAATTTTAAATAGTTTAAGTTTATAACCCAAACCCTTCCAAACTTTAGGAAACCACCATCCTAAAACAACAATAACATAACATATTTGAAAAAGCGTTTTAAATATATAAAGTGTCTAAAAACTGTTACAATGATTTTAATAACTGTTTATAATGTAAACAAAGCCCTTCCAAAACTGAAAACGGCTTACATTTTGGAGATCTTTCTTAGGGGAGATGTACGCCTATATTGTAAAAAAATCAATATTTTTTAATATTTTTATCTTAAAGTATAGATTTTTCTGAGTTCAGTGATATATAATACATATATATTTGGGTTATATTTATATGCTACAAAAAACATTATAAACATGCTAGTCAGGCGCACGGATCCGTGATCAGACGTATCGAACACGTCCTGAACGATAGGATATTGTTTTGAGCATTTTAATATATATAACTTGCACTTTTTAATATTACTTAATATTATTTTAATAATATTTTAATATTATTTTCACCAGACCTGCTTAAAAAATGTCTCCATGGTCAAACACAGAATGTAAAAGAAAGTTTTAATTCTGTGTTGTGGACGCGTATACCTAAATTAAATTTTGTAGGCCTGCAAACACTAAGATTTGGTGTTTTTGACAGTATTATTACTTTTAATGAAGGAAGTCAAGGCAGAATAAAAGTGCTTAATGATCAAAGGTATAAAGCTAGGCCAAAACTGTGTTTATACCCTACGTCAGATTGATGAGGACCGAGTGAGGAAAGCCGAAAAGGTGGTGAAGAAGAGACAAAGCAAGCTAGGAAACGGGCAAGAATGGTGAGGAAGAAACTAATTGATGATGATAAGGCTAAGGAACAAGACTATGAAGCAGGAATGTTTTAAAAGGTACTTTTCAATCATATTTTTGTATACATAAAAGTGTTTTGTGAATTACCGAAAATTTACTTTTTTGACATAAATGTTCCTTTTTCTCAGGAACTAGTTATCCAATCTTCATGAAATATATATCATATTATATATATATATATATTATATATATATATATAACGTACCTATTCATACAAGCCCTACCACTTTCATAAGTCTAGGTAAAAATAAAAAAAAATAAAAACTTTTTTAAAAACAAATAATTGAAAAAAATATTGAGTATCCTTAAAAAATTTCTAAAGCCAAAAATATTGATTGGAAATCTTTAAACGTGGTAGGGCTTGTGTATAATAGTATGTTTTAGAAGTGCTAAAAATTTCAATTCGTTAGGTATCATAGTTCTTGAGAAAAATGAACATAAATATTTAAAAATTAACATGAGCTGGTATAGGGCGTACATCTCCCCTATACCAGTCTGGTGGAGTCTGGTGATAAATTTCTTCAAGGTAGGTGTAACTAAACAACTTTGATAATTAGTATTTAATTTTGTTATAAATGAATAAAAATCAAAATATCACTTTAAATAATGCAATATCCTTTTAAAAACTTAAATAATAAATAAAAAAACCATCGTATACATAGTGCAATATATTTAAAAGTTATTATTTCTCTCAATTTCTACTTAAAGATACCAAGCACGTTTGTTATATTCCTCTTACATCCGTTTGGAATTTTCTATTTCACACTTTTTTCCAATACTTTAAAGAAATCTTAAAATATTACATATTTATTTTATATATTTAACTGGAAAAGCTTATACTTTTCTGATAAATGTAACAATCTATAGCAATTTTATTGCAAAAGTAAGTTTTTTCTTAAAATTATAAAGTTCTATTACTCGAAAACCTTTAATTATAAGACATGGCTTTTATTTTAAGCACTTCCAAAACATTATTAAATCATTTTTGTAATCAATAGAAACAAATTAGTTAAATATATATCATAATTCAATGATCCCTTTACCAGTATTTTTTTTAATAAAGGGATTTACTAAATTGAAAAGAATCTTTATTATACAAGTATAGCATTAACAGATTTTTATGCAATAATCTCTAAGTACATGGTTACTTTCGTTAGTAGCTTTTTAGTTTTAATTTATAACATGTCAATTTTACAGTTTGAGATGCATTATGCTATATTTAAAATTCAGACACAACACAGCAGAAAAAAGTATCTTTGAACTAGGTTACATTAAAAACGTTTTGTAATTGATATACTTTTCTTAAACTAAGTTACTTCAACATTAATATATAATTATTTTAAGTAAATATGTTTATTTTACTTAGTCTGAGCAAATTTTCCATTAATAATTATATGTCGGGTTTACCTTAGAGGCATATTATATCCGACTCTGGAAATATTTTGAAATATTTAATACAACAGTTAATTCCACGCACACTTAGGAAAAATAGTTTTGTTCTTCTACAATTTTAATATAGTTTAATATACAAATATTAAAACAACTTAAAATTGTGGAAGAATAAAATATGTCTTTTATATTGAAACGTGGTGACTTCCATCAAGAGTACAAAGCAGAAAACTTTTATGAAATATTTTCAAACTCTTAATATAATAAATCATTCAGTGTTTGCTTATATGCATTTTCTATATAAACTTGTTCTATATTTGGTAGCGAGTGAAACATTTAATTAAATAAAGTCCAATAACTTAAGCCATTATGGGTGGTCACATTAAGTACAAGGTTGTTCCAAACCTTTTCCAGGCGAATGCCTTATAATAATTGTTTCCACAATTTAATGAAATATTTTGTAGTTTTTAATGTATTAGTAGACGAATAATTTGTATCATGGAATCCGAAGGAAAACACCAATTTGTAGTGATGGTTTAAAACGTTTTGGTATTCAATACAGGCCTTGTTGCTTCTTACTCCTAAAATAATAATTTCAACATCATATTTTTAAATAAAACATGCAATTCTATCAGTACAAATGTACAGCTCTTGCTATATTATAACAAAATTATTTATCTCTAAACATATAAATTAGTAGGCAATGGTCACTTATTGCAATAACTAGTCGGATATTTTGACAGACAGCGAACAGAGTCGATTAGAAATGTCTAACTATGTCCGGTTAGTCGGAGAAATGCAGTAATGCAAATTTCTGTTAGTTGCAACTTACCTGGTGATATTTGTTTATTACGTGTTTTATCCGATACGAACTAAATGTGTTACGTTTTTTCTGTTTTTTCTCATATCAGTACTAGGTATCATGTGTACAAGTTTTAGTTTATTACATTGACTATACTAAACAAATCTAACTTATCTGTTTTTACAAAGATTACCTGAACTAAAGTGCTATCTAAAAGTATTTAGACAGTTTTGTTTGTTCATGAATTTTTCACATTATATGAAAATGTTACACCATTAACAATATTGACGAAAATCAAGCCCATTTTATTATGGGGTGACACTTAATAAATGTAAAAGCAATATATGATTTAATATACTCTTTAACGATTATAAATATAAACAGTATAAGACTTCTTTCAATAATTGAAAGTTCTCCCGCTGGCAACATAGTGTATTCTCACTTTTCAACAACAGATTAAATTCCATCCGGCTGCTCCAAACGGGTATTTAACATTTTATTGCATTCCTGTGGAGTCGGGGCAATAACTGTCACGCACAGAGTTTGCATAATCTACTCACGTTTCATAATAACACACAGATTACGAGGTAACCTCTGTGGGAATGTTTATGTTTTACACAATTAAAAATATTAATAATGTTTTTTTAATGCCTAGTATTTTACTCCTACATAAAATTAAATTATGTACTAAAACTATAGTACATGGGGTAAATGAGACAATTTGGTGCTTTGTTGCAAATGATACGGTAGATTCTACGTTATGGTATAATTTATTATTTTCTTCCAGTCATATAAGACTCTCCGGTACATGATGTGTTTGTTTATAACACATCTAAAATAGTAATTAATTTCTTCGTAATTTGCTTATATGTTTCACGTTGCAACACGTTAATCTGTGTATTATTGATGATTCACAAGAGTCTCCAGGAAATCGTGTCGTTGTCCATCTGCATGTCCGTCTGTTTATCTGAGATATAAAACTTAATTTAAAGTTTTTAAACTTTTAACTTGGTACATAGGTTCCTCATGTTCCAAGGAAGAAAATTAATGATTTAGCGGATGAACGTCACATTTCCGTCTGTCTGTTTGTAAGTTTGTTTTCTGCTGCTGTTTTCATGCAACGCGTGAATTATGCTGTTTGTTAGAAAAAAAAACGATATTTGGAAAACTGCACCTACAGAGCCCGAAACAAGAAGAAAACTGGTGAATGTAGTTAAAAAATTAAATGGAACATAAGTTGTGTTAAAAATATATCTAGGTTGCTTTTTATGAGGATTTATTTATAAAATTTTAAAAAAATGATTCTATTGAAAACTTAAATGCTATTGTGCTTACCAGTAACGAAATGTCAGTAACAGTCATTTTAGAATGTCCTTCTTATATAATTTCCGTATTTCTTTAAATACCTGATTCCAGTACAGTTCAAACAATTTGAAAATGTTGACCAAAAATAGTGTTTGATTGCAGAGATTGAAAAATTCAACAAATATTAATATAGGATAATTAACTTTTCCACATTGATTTGTTAGGTTAGTCTTGTTAAACACACAACTTTGTTCATTCAGTCGTCACGATGTATCTTATAGTTACCAAGATCCCATTTGTATGCATAAAACTTCGAAAACCCTGTAAATAGATCGGCAGTATTTTACTCCTAAAATAGAAAAATATTAACACTTTTAAAAACATTCAATAAAACAGGCTCTTTATAATATATATAGTTTTTTATTTATCGAGTGTTACATATACCTGTCACTTGCGTTTTTACAATTTTAGAATAACTTAAACGGAAATGAACTTTAAAATAATGTGATAAAGTAGAGTAAACTAATAAGTCAAATGAGGGGAAAAGCCAAATATTTTATATTTTTCAACATGTTTATTGATTTGTTTATAATGTTATTATTACTATATACTTATTTCGAACATTTTACAAATTTATTTTCACATTAAAAACTGTATATTGATATATAATTTGTGTCGTGGCTATTAAATAATATTTATATCATACGTTGTTACCAGAATTTTAAAAATAGTTTATTATGCTTTTATAATTTATTTAAAATAACATCGCTTTCATTACTTTCTCTTAACTTGGTTTAGATTTCAATGGACAAGACAAATAACATAAAAGAACCATATTTTTCACATCTTTTTGACATATTCTTGCTGTGTTTATACTAAAGATTTCTAAATACATTTAGATGTTAGTAAGCAGCCTTGCACACTGAAATTCATTGGTATTTGCAGAATTTGGGTAGGAAACGAATTGCTTCCTAAGCAAAGGTTTCTTA
Source organism: Homalodisca vitripennis (assembly GCF_021130785.1). Taxonomy (NCBI): domain Eukaryota; kingdom Metazoa; phylum Arthropoda; class Insecta; order Hemiptera; family Cicadellidae; genus Homalodisca; species Homalodisca vitripennis. Next base: position 126,979,726 of record NC_060212.1, on the reverse strand, counting down.
TCTCTGCAGCACGCTAAGTGGGTTTAGCTGTATGAAGCCAGAAATTACCTTCTATTAGTGGTAGAAGAAAGCACCACAACGAAGCAGCGAGTGAATTTTATTGTATTAAATCAACTTAAACCTATATAAACTTAAAACATAAAATCAAATAACTTTAAGATGAAAGAGAGTTGTAGAGAATTTTTCGTAGTATTATTTTCGTAGCTTTCAGAACTATAGAGTTTATACATTTCCCCAACATAAAATATCCTACATAACGTTACTGTTGTTGTCTTATTTCTTATTCTCTTGGAGTCACTCAAGTCACTGTAATCAACATAGATTTTTTTATTTTTAGAGTATTTAAGTGTTATGTAAGGTTGAATTATTTTTACAATTGAGGATCATAAACAAATATAGTATTTTTTAGTAGAAATGCATAAAACAATTTCTCATAATTCAGTTAGTTTATGAACAATTATTCAAGATTTATGTTTACGAGTTAACATTATTTACTTACTCTTTTAATGAATATTCTTTCGTTTTAAGATAGGTTCACGAAATTGCATTCACGTACCTTTTCCATATCATTATTACCTAGTTATATAACAAATATAAAAATAAATATATAAATTAAAAAGAGCTTGTTTTATTCAAGGTTTTTAAAGTGTCAATAGGTTTCTATTTTATGAGTACAATACTGCCGATGTATTTACAGTGTGTTCCAAGTTTAATGCACACTAAAGGGATTTTGGAAACTGTAAGAGATATAGCGAAGATTGAACGAACAAAGTTGTGTGTAAAGCAAGCACATAATCGTTACTTACTTATTAAAAAATATGTGTAAAAGATGTAAAACTTAAAATTTATAATTAAACAGTACAGGAAATTGTATTTATGGTATAGGCAAGCGTTTGACTCCAAAATCTAAGATCAAGTCTTTAAGAGTTATGTGTTAAACAAATCATTTCAATACATTTAAAACTACCAAGAAAAATTACAATGAATACCAAGGGTCTATGGGTATAAAAATATTCAACGCTTACCCTGATGTGAAGTACATATTTTTTGAGGAGATTGTTTGAGTATAGGCGCTAGTACGTTCGCTATGAAAAAAGGATTGCAATTCCTAAAAGATGTAACGGACATAAAAGGCTATTACTTGCGAAAATATAAAGAATTAGTGCAAGAAAATTAAAATAAAATTGAGAAAAAAATATACTTAATATATATCTACAAGAAAAAACTAATAATAATAAGATATCATAATATTGTGGTCGATAAAAATCATACTTAATTTATTTAAAAAAATATTAATCAATTGCGTATAAAATTTACTTTATCAAGAAGGGTTCGGCGTGACGTAAGTATTTGTGAAAGGAAGTCGGAAAGATAGGATGTACTACCGCCGGAAAGAACACAGTGGTAAGGCGAGTCCCGACATTTGTTTTTTCGGGTACAAGATAAATGGCAGGAAAGAGAAAGAGAAACTCGAAAGATGAGGTGCCAGGACAGTCGTCGTTTTATATAGCAGTAGCTAAAAATAGCGAGTCCTGAAAAATTTAGAAGGACACATGTGAACACGGTTCTTTAAGATTTAATCGAGGTGACAACAAATATTCCGAGTACGTGTGCTTCAAAATTGAAGTTTAATTCTGCTGAGTTAAGAACATTATGTTTTGATTGATTCTGTTAAAATATATTGATTCACTTAAATATAAAATAAAATATTAGTATCTTGTAAATCGATTATTTCTCTTCAACATATTCAGAACATAATTTAAATCAAAACACTCTTTTAAATTACAAAAAAATATCGCAGTCTTGTTTCAAATAAAAATATGAATAATTATTGATGTTGGAATGATTTACTAATGAACACAGTCGCTGCCCCTTACCTGATGCCATGGATCTATGTCGGATCAGCGAGCATAGTGTAGTAGTATGAGCGTAGTTTTCAGTATAAGCAGCGAGTGTATCATTAGTATGAAAATCGAGCGTAGTCTTCAGATTAGATCGTCCCGGATACTCTTTCTTGACTAGTCAATCGGCCGTCGTGCTCGGTCATGGAGCGGCGATATTCTGGGTTGGCATGAACCTTTTAGTGTCTCACTCATCGTTAGTAAAAGTAATAATTACAGCACTTGATTAGATTACTTTAAAACTCAAGTCATTATATGGTTATCAAAAAAGGTTGTAATCTCGCTTGTATAAAAGTTAAAGATATTAATTCTTATTCATTCTTTAGGCTGATTTGCATTCACTAAGTTTTCCTATACATAAGGCTATTGTAATGGTTACTTTTGGTGTAGCTGGCTGAAAACAATACTTACAGTTGTTAACTATGATAGCTTTATAAGTAGGATCGTGGACGGATATCTAAGATATCTAACTTAATGCTACCAAGTTTAAAATTAGAAAATATTATTTTTATCCCCAAGAAAATGTAAAGTTTTTATAATATTTGATCAAATTTTAATGAGTCCTTTCTCCACTTAAACGGAGCAGGGAATACAAAGATAACACAAAACAAAATAGAGTGACACCGGTAGCTAACATACTGTATATTACGATCATTACAGAACGGAAGACATTCAGCCTAGTGGTAATGTAACCAACTGTATCCTGCTCTTATCTGCAAGCTCTGTAGACCTTCAAGGGCTACTTTCCTTTTATAGCTCTACAGTATAAGTTAGAAGGATAAAATTAGTTAAGTGAACTCCACCTTTATTGTGTTTCATTACACCGAGACATTTCTCACATTTTTTAAATATATAGTAAACCTAATCTATTCTTTTACACTTGCAAACATTTATTCCGTTTATATCGTTCTCTTGTATAAGGTCGAAATTAATTTGTTTAAGATAATTATTATGACCAGGGTTATCTAAGAACCTCACGTTAAGTTAATATTTTAAGTAATAGAGCCACGAGGTGTACGTGTTGCACGTGTTTGCCATACGTTAAATAAGTCATGAAAACTGTAATTACTTTTATGATAAATGAGATTAGCAGAAGAGCTCCTTGGTTGTTCCAACCACGGTGGAATTATTTTTTTTTATAATCAAATTTTGAATTATTATATAATCAAATAACTGAATATATAAATGATTTGTAGCCCTGTTACGGTATAAGTTATGTTCTACTTATTAAATTAATACTTCTTGAAATGAGCTTTTTAAGTGTATGCAAATCTATTTATTATTTTAATATTCAAATCTTTTATGTTAGTGAAATACGTATATGTACAATATAAGGGGCCAACATTGATATACTAGATTTGTAGGCATCTAGCTTTATGTACGAAGACAAAATCAGAAATCCTACAAATTATTTGACCTCTGAAAAGACAAATTATAATATTTTGATAACAATGTGGACTTATTATATTGTTAAAATTTCCATTTTCATATTCTTACACAAAAAAAATTGTAATAAAGACAGAACTTTGTGTTTTGATGCTAACGTTGCTACTAGTTTAAAATATTTTCAACAGTTTATATTAGGTATCAGGACCAGAACTAAGGGCTGACAATTCACGAACATACAACTCTAAGCTATACTGTACTGTCCTTGTTTGTTTTCTCACACCTCCCTGTCACACAAGGATTATATGGGATGTTTGGACATTGTTGTTCTGCTCCCTGACAAAATACCTAGGCTCCTTGTTAATTAAGTAAATATACAAAAGTGAGTTATTTTACAAAAAATATCATCAACATCAAAACAAGTCATCTAAGAATTGTCAAATAAAATAATTAGGATCAGACAGAGTATTATTATTAAGCCCATGCCAAATCACACTAGAAGGTTTATTAATTATCGTTGCCTTTAAGAAAATATTGTTTAAAGTTGATTTGTTCTAGTAGTTCCCTCTAGGCTTCATTGAATACACTTTCAAAAAGATAAAAAAAATAACATTGCTTGATTTCTATAATGTTCTTTATATATTTAACCATTTTACTTCGTAAGGAAACTAATTAATAATAATGTTCAAGTAAAACATTATATCTTGTAATGCTTGTACCGAATGACGATAACACATCGAATTGCAAAGTTTACTTATAATTTCAATTTAATTAATGAAACTTACAAGCACCACTTTTAGTTGGCAAATTAAATGTATGCCTTGCCACGTTGCTGCCAATTAGAGTACAAGATCTAAAACTGTACCTCATAGGTGGGCTTAAAATATCCAATTTTCTATGGAATTATGCCTACGATATTTTACTTTATAAAACTTTCAGATTTTAATTCCCTTCGCAATATGTAGACTCACAACCCGGGCATCGGCGTCTTGGCACGAGACATTGATGCTGTAGTCTAAGCAGGGTTATTTCTAGTCGGTAATTACCAGAAGAGGAGTAGAAGTTATGAAAGTGGTAGCCATCTACTCAAATAATACGTGAGCTCGCCTAAAAAAAATTCGTGACGGTATTAGCCATTTAATGAGACAAAAAACTTATCACGACAACGTGCTCGTCAGAAGGACGACGCCACAACTTGTATCCATTTCAATCAAGCAAATAAAAGATATTCAATGGTAAGTTACTTTACTATTTACAACTTTACGTTACATTCATTTTTATATGTTTGACATAAAAGGGCTAATTTAATAATACGAAAATATAAATGTTACTTACGGATATAGCGCGCGAGGTGAAATCGGTCACGTAGTTGGGCTGCTACGAAGGGTTGAAATAAAATATCTTCTCATAAAAATATTGAAATAAAATATCAAACATACGCGACAGGGCGTCTGCTAGCGCAATATCGGTAGAACTTTTAAATTCCACTTCAAATGGTAAATTCAAAATCCTCTCGATCCACCGGGCAAGTCTTCCTACCTTTCTTTTGTGATTGAGGACATAGGATGAAGCTTGGTTATCTGTAATTAATTTAAAAGTTTTAACTTCTAAAAAATCATGAAATTTTTCTATGCAAATTTGCAATCAAAGCTTCTTTTTCATAAATAGTATATTTTAATTCGGCATCAGTAAACTTCCTAGAGTAATAGGCTATCGGCATTATTTCATTTTGGTTGTTTTCCTGTAATAAACAACCACCTTCGGCTATTCCACTAGCATCTGTCATTACAACAAATTGTTTTGAAAAATCGGCTAACTGGAGTACAGGAGGATTCATTATAGCTTCTTTTAACTTTAAAAATTAATCTTGACATTCACTTGTCCAAATAAATTATCGTTTTTCCTTCTTAAACGATTTAAAGGATTACATAATTTGGCATACATTTTAATAAATTTAGAAAAGAAATTGGTCATACCTAAAAACTGTGAAACTTGTTTGGGTTTCTTAGGTGGCATAAGTTCTCTTATACTCCTTGTTCGCTCGGTATCTATAGTAACTGTATTATTTTTTATTAAATTCCCCAAAAAGGAGATTTCCTCAAAACAAAACTTTGCTTTCTCTAGGTCTGCCGTTAAGCCATGTTTGCTTAGTCTATTTACAATTTCTCTGACACGTACTAAATGCGAATTAAGGTCTTTTCTGTACACTAAGATATCATCACAAAAATTTATCACATATTTAAATTTTATATTGTCTAGGACTTTGTCTAGATAGGCGGACAATACAGCACTACCAACATGTAAACCAAAGCGGATTCGTTTAAATTTATATTTACCAAATATAGTACTAAATGAGGTAAGATCTGGACTATCAGGTGATAATGGACATTGTAAAAAACTTTTTCTTAAACCTATTACTGAAAAATATTTAGCTCCACTAAGATGTTGATAGTAATTATTTAAATCACCAATGGGAAAATCAATTGTCTGTAACTTTTTATTTAATTCTCTGTAATTGACTAAAATTCTGTCCTTTTTGGTTGAAAAGGTTGGACTGGAGTAGGCTGAAGTACTGGGTTCAATTATTCCTTGGTCAATCCAATCCTGTATTATTGTTTTCATCTTATTTACAGTGGGAGGGCTCAAAAAATAAGGTTTAATATTTACAGGTGTGGGGTCATTTAGAATTAATTTAACTTCCAAATCTAGAGCCTCTACTGATTTTGGAGTAAAGACGTTTGGAAAATCCCTTATAAGGTTTTGTATCTCAGCCTCAGCTCTAGTGCACCCTATTTTTACTTTAATGTTGTTTAATTCATGTTCAAAAGGCTGTTGTCTGACAATAGTTACTTTATCATTACAATTGAATTTAAAATAACGTGAATCTCCATCAAAATCTAAAATTAGTTTATTATTAGTTATAAATGGGTTTCCTAATACAATGTCCCATTTTAAATTATTGAATACAATAAGTTTTAATTTCCAACAAATTTTAGAAATTTTTATCTTAGCATAACAGTAACCAAAACATTTTATTTCAGTGTTATTTGCAGCAAACATTTTATCATCTGACTTTATTAAATTAGAAACATTTTTATTCAACAATAGGCTATCATACAATACTTTATTAATTATATCTCTTGTAGCACTAGTGTCTAATAAGCAGTTTGTTTTTACATTTTTACCCACTACAGCTTCAATTAAAGGCATATTGTTACACTGTTTAACATTTAGTCTTAAATTAGGTTTTCTATAGTTTAATTTACTCCAATTTTTAATTACCTTAGCATAGACTCTCATAAAATAGTGTTTTTCTTTTTTTACTGCATTACTATTTATAAAATTATTATTCTTAGACTTATGAAACCGGGGAGGGATATTTTTAGGTGTTGTGTGTAATACCACTCCCCTACCAACTAGTTTTTTGGCTTCCTAAAACAATTTTTTGCCAAGTGACCAGGCCTATTACAATTGAAACATAACTTTGGTTTTTTTACAGTAGGCCTACTTTTACTAAGTTCAACATGTGGTGGATACATGTTGTTAACATATGTCCTACTTAAATTGTCCCTTAAGTTATCATTAAGGGTTATGTTGTTACTATCTACACACAATTTTTCCAAATCTTTAAAACAAATGGGATTGTTTTCAAAAATTAACTTATTCCTATCTGTAGGTTTAATACCTCTTTTTATACAAGTTACCAAGTCTTGTTCACTTATGTTACACAATAAAACTTGACTGAGCTTTTTGATATCTTAGATGTATTCATACAGTGGCTCATCAAACCTTTGTGGCCTATAAACTAAATCTAGTTTAAGTCTTTCAATTAGGCCTACAGGGATAAAAGCACTAATTAATTCCCTGTGTAGATAGTTGACATTTGGTATGACAGACTTACACTGTATTATTTTGGCTAAAAGTGGGCCTTTTGCATAACAGGGTAACAATGCTAAAATTTCATTATCTGATAGGCTAGTTTCATATTTTAGTTTCAACAAAGTTTTCAAAAAGTTTATAAGCTCAGGTACTACTACACCATTTGTTACTGTAAAATTTGGTAAATAATGTTCTAGAGGGTTGTTTAACTTATTAAACATATTTAAAGTAGACATAGGTTGACTAATACAATTATTGTTTGCATTATAGATAGGCATTAAAGGCAAAGTGGGGATAGAGGCAGTAGGCTGCGATATTGTTGGTGGTTGTACTGAAGTAGGGCCTATTTGTTCTTTAACTGCCTGTTCCATAGCCTCATCTTGTTCTAATGATTCATTTAAATTGCCTTCTAACACTTTAAGCTGTTCTAGGTTCACTTTAGGTAGCAAGCTTTTAGCTAACTGTTGTTCAAAATTTAATAGCCTACACTTTAAAGCTGATAAAGTTTCACTATGTACAGTAGTTCGTTCTAGCTGGTTGTCTAAAAATAAACGGTTTATTAAATGTTTAAATTTTTCTTGAAATTTTGTGATTTTTAAAGGTGAACTATCACTGTTCTATTCACTGCACCCATGTTCTAATAAAATCACTTTTTCACTGAGAAGTTGTACTTCCTGATTGTGATCTATTTTTAATAGGCTACTTGCAGTAGGTAAAATATTGTTTCTCAAACACTGTCTTAAGGACTTTCTTAGTTCATTTACTGTACTGTCACTATTTAATTTAACGCTTCTAGATATCAGTTCAAATACTAACTCATCTTTAGACAAATACTCTATTTTAATGGGAGGCATTATGGCGTTTTCACTCAGTTTCGCCCAGTTGATGGCAGAGTAGGCACATCAATAGCAGAGTTGCGCAATCAGTATTTGTACCGAATGATGATAACACATGGGGGTGGTGACTTCTGAGGTTGTAGTAATAAATACTCGAATTGCAAAGTTTACTTATAAGTTCAATTTAATTACTGAAACTTACAAGCACCACTTTTAGTTGGTAAATTAAATGTATGCCTTGCCACGTTGCTGCCAATTAGAGTACAAGAACTAAAAATGTATATCTGATAGGCGGGCCTAAAATACCCAATGTTCTATGGAATTATGCCTACGATATTTTACTTTATAAAACTTTAAGATTTTACTTCCCTTCGCAATATGTAGACTCACAACTCGGGCGTCGGCGTCTTGGCACGAGACATTAAATCTGTAGTCTAAGAAGGGTTATTTCTAGTCGGTAATTACTAGAAGAGGAGTAGAAGTTATGAAAGTAGTAGCCATCTACTCAAATAATACGTGAGCTCGCCTAAAACAAATTCGTGACGGTATTAGCCATTTAATGAGACAATAAACTGATCACGATAACGTGCTCGTCAGAAGGACGACGCCACAACTTGTATCCATTTCAATCAAGCAAATAAAAGATCTTCAATGGAAAGTTACTTTACTATTTACAACTTTACTTTACGTTACATTCATTTTTATATGTTTGGCATCAAAGGGCTAATTTAATAATACGGAAATATAAATTTTACTTACGGACATAGCGCGTGAGGTGAAATCGGTCACGTAGTTAGGCTGCTACGAAGGGTTACTACAAAATATTCATACGCATGCCAATTAGGTAGTTAGTCCGTCGATAATTTAGTTCCGGAACATTGGATAAAAAATCATATTAAGTTGTACTCGCTAACTGGGTTGTGAAATGTTGCATTATATAAAATGGAACTAACTAACGGTACATGCTGGTCTCAGATATATTAATATCTTATATATACTATGTTTTAATTACGTTTAATTTACGTTGAATTTATAACAGAATAGCCTTGAATTCCCATACGGAGTTTGTGACTGACATCACCGGAATAATTTATATTTTTAATTTATATTTATATTTTTATACAATCAAAATCGTTTTACACGTAGCATTTTTAAAAGAGTTAGGCTTTTGTTAAATAATAGTTTAAATCAATACTTTTATGTATTAAAATAAATTAGTGTTGTTTTTTTATTTCTCATAAATTAGTCATCAGCTACACTTTTAGAATGAACGGATGACAGATTGTATTAGATTTATCGATTATGCTTTTTACTTTTTATTGAAGCAGGTGTTTATGAGCATTATTTTAATATGATGTGCAAAAGTTTGAATTATAACAAATACATCCCGGGGTTTTTAAATCTCATTTGCCACTGTATTACGTTAACAGCCTACTGTTATCACGAAACTGTGATTACATTTCACCTATGGTTAATTTGTTTCTATGAATGCTCATTGAAGAATTTTATATGTAAAAATTATTATAGATCTATTGGTGTGCAATTGAAGAAAAGGTCCATATGTTTTACTTATACTTGTGTTATATTATTTATCGGTAGCGTGGAGTGACTATTTTTAAAAAGCCAGTCCTACTGCATATTTTGTATAATAAAGTTCTATGAAAAATGTTTCGTGCAAAAGCTAACGGGTATAGTCTGAAAATATCTCTTCTGTATTTTAAGTAAATATATTACAAAGATACGTCTTATATTTAAGTAATTTATTCTTCAGTTTTTTAGTAAGAATAACGGACCATTCATATTGATGTAGTGTGTAACACTCAACTCTAAATACAAAATATAATATTTGACATACAATTGCAATTATTGTACTACTTATATGTTTTAATGGCAATATTCTACAAAAATATATCCTGTTATATGTATTTAAATTCGGTAGAAGAAATTCCTAAGAAAGGAATTACCTGTAGGTCATGCTATTTTGAATTTAAAACCTTTATAGATCACAAAAATCGTGTACATAATTTCAACAATATCAATTTAACAACAGATTTATAAAAGTCAATTGTGAACTTTTCCCTTCGTCCTTCAGACTTGGCGAGAGGCACTATTGTGATATAGAAGACACCAGACGGGAAGAAGTCTAAAACATCTGGAGTACAACTTGATAATGGGTTGACATGGAATGATCACATTGATTCTCTATGTGCTGAATTATCCTTAGGTACCTATATTTCGATGTCTTTGGCAGAATTCTGTTCATCTACCCACATCTCTCTTGTAGAATATTGTTTTGGAAAGTATGTTCAAACGCAGACATTCAGACTCTAGAAAAAAAACTGATAGAATTATTGAACAATTTAAAATCAGATATTCGTATAGAGGGGCTTTAAAAACACTACAGCTGTTGATGTAGCCTAATCTTTTTATTTGAGAAACAACAATGTTCTTTCTGTTTAAAGTGCGTTAATGAGGGGCCAAGACATAACCCCTGTTGTTTCATGTGGTTTATGAACAATTACTCTCAATGACGGGTGTTCACTTTATTAACAGATGGCAATGCTCAATCAAAAAGGCCACAAAGCACAAGGCGATAAGAAGTCGTCTTATAATCTATTAGTGTTACACGCATTTTATAACGCCTGTAATGAACTTTTATTTTTTACCATCTGGGGTTGTTAAATTAGTTAACAATAACCCAGCACTCTTTTATACGATAATAAAAAAGATTTATAGTACCCTAGAAATATATTTAAATAAAATTATCCTAATTATTCTATTCTGTATAGAATATGAATAAAAAATCTCTCGTTACTTTTAGTATTACAATTTTTTTCTGATTGTAAAAAGTAATAAAATCCATATGGAATTTATTACGTACTTAAATATTACAGCACTCTGAAGAGGGGCACCATTTTATAATTACACATAAATACATATTCAAAGGAAGTTTGTAAATCTAAACTAAGTATTTCTTTTAGTAATTATGTAATAGGATGTAACTCATCTCAATACTCATTGGAAATCAGGATTCTCTTCTAATTAATTTCAATCATAATCCTTTATAATTGCATAATTGCCTTAGCATTCTATTGCATCCATAACGCAAAAGAATAATAGTCGCATTAAGCCACCGGTTTAAAATCTCGTATTATCTCTAAATTAGAGACTTCAATGCAACTTGATAGAGAAACTAGACCTTTGATGTTGTATATGAAACACGTATTGTATGTGAAACACGGTACGTGTCGCACTTATTTTGTACAGTGACTATCGTCGTGGTGTTGCAAACGGAATACAGATCTCTGTAGCTCACTTCTGTTGTTGACTCCAACCTTTATACAACCCATACAAAGTTATTACTATTTAAAAAAAGAATGAACATTTTCGACAAAGTGTGAGAGATAGAAAAATTCTGGAAAAACCATACGACTTAAAGCTATAGATAAGTATAAGAAAACAACCTATGCTGTATAGGTGTAACACCACAAGCTTTTAAACAGAAGGGTTCTCAGTAACATACAAAAGATAGATGAACTAAGATGTTCTATGAAACTTTTGATCTTCTTAGTAATTGCTTTTAAAATAGAAGAACTTGTATATAAATGATCAAAGTATGCACATGGCAAAGCCATCGTGGATTCTATGGAACTTAAAATCTTAATATCAGTTTATTAGTTTGACTTAGTCTCTACACATTAATATGTTTTTTTTCATTCAGTATAGAGCAATGTAGAGTAGCAACCATTATTTTTATACATTAACTATTGTGTCCAAAATAAAATGTTGACATTAAATAGAATATATATCGTTTAAGCTTTGTGATTGGAAAGCCGTAAACACACATCAACTAACTAAACTTTCGCATTAAGTGAAATTTTTCTAAGTTGTGCTAGGCCTTTATAGTATAAATACTATTATGTCTGGACGTTGCCTAGTTTAAAATAAAATTATAAATATGAATGGTTATAAAAATATGATTAATAAATCAAAAATCTATCAACAATAATAAAAAAGCTAGTAACTAATTCAACTATTGTTGGGAACACACGCAAAAACAAACACACACTCATATATACTTGCATATTACGCTCTGGGTTATATCATTAATTCTAAATAATTATTCACCAACCATGTAATTATGATGTGCGTCATAGAAACCCATCACTGAGTTGACTGACACAATTTTTTATTTGTTTACAGGGGGAATATATATATTTATGTTTGTTATTTCGTCTGTTTGTCCATTTGAAAGACATCACAAAATAAAATGAGCTATAGATTTGAAACTTTGGAAACTACCTCATGTTTAATATTATGCGACTCGTGGTAAAGCGTATTTATACCTTGCAATTAGATAGGAATAATTTTAAGATTTTTGTGAATTTGACATGATAACAATAACGACTAAGGTTTAAATATCTAAACAGTATGATTAGAGAGCTGCAGCAGTATGTTAGGGTATTACTCATCCAGGATGTTCTTTCTTATTAATTAATATGTTTAAGAATGTTTACTCAAAGGATGCATAAAATATACAACAATAGTTCGTGCCCTCCTCTAGTGGATCCTTCGGCTGACATCTTTGTTTTATAAGTAATACAAATGCAACTTTTGAAGTATCGATTGATTATTGCACTGGTATTACGTTTTTATTATGCTTCCTAGATCACTATTGTTACAAGTGTCTTTAGAAGTTAACCATAAGTGAATATTGTAAGAATTGGAGAGATAATATTACCGTTTGGTAGTAAGAAACTGTGGGACAGTTCAAAATACGTAACATGTTTAATATGTTTTTAATAAAAATAAAGTGTGAATAAAGCATATCTAAATAAGCTCTTTACTTTTACAGGTGAGTTGAAGCATTGTATGACTGAAGAGAGAACTGGTAGTACTTTTTACTTCACGCATCTGTAGGTGAGTATGATGTTTATGAAGTTTACAGCCTGTTTTGTGATGTTATGTATCTGAAGATATATCCTATATCCACGAATCACCGTTTTGAAAATACGTCTACTAGCTGATGTTCCTAAGCCCAAAAATCCAAAGCGAAATGAAATCTTATTATCGACAGATATTATTTTCAGCATTTTTATTGTATCCGAAAATTGGCCGTAGTACTATTATATCAAACTAAAACCTGGCGTAGATACCCTTGGGTTATAACTGGCGATAAAGTAGTAAAATATTAAAAAACAATATGTGCCGTGTTATTTTGGGTACACGATTTAAAACAACATTAAAATTTTTAAATATTTTACAATATATATGATGCCATATGATATTTCGTTATTTCAAAGAGATCATTATCAAAGGTTTGTGGATGAATAAGACAAATCACTAATCTAAGACTTATTCAATTGTTAAAATGAGAATGTAGAGATGGGAACAGTTAGCTACAAACTAACGGTGGGTTAACTCACACTTAAAAAAAAAAAAATACACGAAAAACTAGTTTGTGAGTTATCCAAATAAATCGGTGGGGTTTAGCATTTAGGAAAATTTCCAAGATGCATTCTTGCACTTAATTAAGTGCACTGTAAAGATAATAGTTTTCTGTTTGAAATAATTACACGTCATAACAATTTCCAATACTGTAGCGATTGTGCCGTGTGTTGTTTCAGCAGGTGCATTGTACTTGTGTCATATTTGAGTTGATTTTGTATTGAGCATTAAACTAATTATGAGGAAATCGTGTACTGTAAAACTTAAAAAAACGAATATTTGAAAACATTTTTATCGTGTATAGAGTTATAAAATATAAATAATGATATATAATCAAAAGTTTACATAACTAATGGTTTACTTAAAAGGAAAAGAACTGTTTAAAAATGAGTTGATCATATACAATGTACATTAGTACAAATATTTTTGAAGTGTCGTACAGAAAATCGTGACAGCCTAAAAATTTATGAAGCTAGCAATGAACCCAACAATATCTAGTCCTTATCTGGGTCTTTTGTATATAATTACAAGCCATTGATTGTGGTTATTAGGTGGATCCCGCAACTGAAGAATTGAGTACTCAAAAATTAGTTAAAATTTTGGTAAAATGTCGTAGAATTACTATATTATTTCTTAGCCTAATTTGCGACTTACATTTCAGGAATAACAAAATACACATCCAAAACTAAATTTCGTTGTGAATCATAGCTTAATTTATTTCATAATCGTAACTTTCCGGTAAATTTTTAGATAGTTTATCTACTTGCTGAATTGCATTATGTTAAATCTACGCTGTATCCGTCCTACAAGTATAATTATATTTTCAACCACAATCAGTAGAGTATGTGGTAGACAGTTTATATGAGATTCAAGTAATTGCTACAATTAACGGTGATGTTTTCTAAAATTGTATCCAATTAGTCCTTTATAATAAAACTTGTTTTCTGCCATCAAGACAATATGTTTAAATAAAATCTTATTTTTTATTTTACAGGTGACCTTTTTGCTATGTATTTGTTTATTTACTTGTACTATACAGATTTATAATCGATTTAATACAAGCTAAGAGTCTCAGTTCAACTAAATAATATTATTAAAAACCAATGAGACTATCCATTGTGTAAGGAAACACTGAGGGTTTTCTCTGTTATCTGCAGGAACTTTATAAGCGTTTCATGTAATACGTATTACAAATAAGAACTATTCTCCGTTTCAACGCTTTGAAACTTACCCAACATAACACTTCTTATGATCTGAGTAGTTGTATTGCAGATTAAATATAAAAATATAATTTTATTCCATCAATAATTTACAAAGTATAATTCACGATAACCTTTTTCAGAATTTACTGACCACTATTACCAGTAGTGTGGCAAGTGATATAATTTAATAATAATATTAATGCAATGCAAGAGTAGGTATTTTTATTACTACCATCGACCTTGTACTTTATTATTCTGTGTGATTATATTATCATACATACAATTGGCTATTAAGGACGGTTATAATAAACTTAAAAGTCTCACATTTTTCAACAAATGGTTTTTATTTCTTGATTTTCAAACATATTTTCACACTTTTTAAACTGATACAATACACATATGTCCTGTATAATATTACTTTTTCAATTTATTCAATATTATTACTTAAATACATTTTTAACGAAATATTGACTGCAAACACGTATGTAAGAAAAAACGAACTCCAACAATGATTCGCTTTGACAGTGCACTGGTGGGATGATATAAAGATAAAGGTAAGAATTGTACCTTACTTTTAGTTATATTTACAGTACATATTAAATCATGACTGACGTAATATGATAATTCTATATCAATATAATTAATATTGCGGTATATATAGGCAACACAATACAATATGAACCAGCAACTGTATATGAGTAGGATATTGTAATGCACGAGACATGACAATGACTTGGGAACTTGGCATTATTTTACAATGTTTTTGAACATCTCTCTTATCTGAAATATAGGGTTTCCTCTGTCGGTAGAATTTATACTTAGCAACATATTTCATTTCAAAGCGAACAGGCCAGAATATGTAATAACTGTGTTAAACGCTATGTAAAAGTTTGTTTAATAAACCATTAGCTTTTCTTATTTAACCTGTGAAAGTGAGAAAGAATATGTATGAGAGTGTGTGATGATATTTCTTGCACAGTTCTCTAGTAACGAGAACCTACAGAGATTTTCTCTCCGCTTTTCTAAATGAACTTATTCCCGGAGTTTTCAGAAATATTGTGTTGTTCAAGTATAGGACGCACCATTGTGTGAACGTGTTTTTGAGAGTAAATCCATGCAAATATAAAGTGTCGTTAGTTACAAAAATTTAAGCTGTAATAATGAAAACTCTCTATTGTAATATATATATATATATATATATATATATATATATATATATATAGGACTACATGGATATGTTAACAAAAGAATTTAAATTAAATATATCAAATAACAAATACAAATATACTCAGTTGTTATTGTACTCAAGGCTCTTGTGATTTAAAAACATTTTAACACACTCGCATTATATAGTACATTTGTGTAGCAGAAGCATAGAAATCCAAAGACCTGCATGTAAAATACTTATAGTAGGACATATTTGCATAACTTGCATCCAACCTGGTGGAAAGTAGGAATATGCATACTGTTTTTGTTTGTTCTTTCTGTTGGTTTATGCATGGAAACTGTAAATATTTTAAAGTCTTATCATGGTGTTCTATGATTGGTAATATATGTTCGTTATATAATACATTTTCCTTATTTTAAACCTATGCTCTAATATGTTTCTTTTCTCCCACCAATGCAAATCGGGCACGCTGTGGTCTTTGTTTCCTTATATTGTAATCAAAGAACAAATTATCCAAAGCAATGCCTTTATTTTATATGTGTTTTTTCGTTAACTTGCGTCTTATTCAAACAATATAACTGGTAAATAATTATTAACTAAATAATAATAATCTCAATAACATGAGTCATAATATAAGGTATATGTTGCAAACAGTTCAAGTCTGTAATTATAACTGTTGAAGGCATGAAAAATATAGAAAGATAAATATGATTTATTTTAATAAAACATATAACAGTTGTTAAATATACTAATTAATTAAACAAAATTTACCTAATACGCAGGCCCTACAGGTATTTATGAAATGCTCCTAATTTATGCATTCTTTATTTTTTTCAAAGTGCTAACAGGGTAAGTGATTGAAGTATTAAAAAGGTAATTATACATATTTTTCACAAAGTGAATGAAGCTTCTCTTCGCAAAGTGAAGTTTTCGATCTTCGGGGTACTCTTTAGGGTTATTTCTATTCGATATGGGCGTCCTTGGCAAAGATACTGATGCTTTTAATATAAGGCTCTTCTATAAGGTGTACATCTTTGTGATCATTGACATTTTCAGGACCCTGCGTTCGTGTTCTATTTGAGCCAAATCGTCTTTTTGTCCAAAGTATGGTTTATGTTCCTATGATTTAAGAAATTTATAAACCTAAAGGTTGTGTTTTACACTGTTTGTATCCTATATGCACTCCCACCCCTCCCCTATTAGATAGTATTTCCTTACGTAATAAAGCACTAGTACAAAACTGATAATACAAGTGTTTTTATGACAGGAATGTTTGTAAACTCTTTCAAAACATTTTTAGATCCTAACAGAGCTCTCAGTTTCTCCTAGCCTTGATGTAACACAAGTCAAAAGCCCGAAGATTTAAATTTTTCACACACTGCCTTACTATTGCCATATAGCTGTTCTGTAGGTGTTGTGTTTGAGGGTCTGAGGAATAAAATGAAATCCTTTGTTGTTTTTCTTATGCTTAACATATGCTCCATTTTGTCAAAGGTAGAATATTTTGAGTACCCTCTGTGAATACATTCACAGTTATTCAATACAATTACTAGTATCAAAATATAGCACTATATCTGCATATGTTTCACTACGAAAAATATTAATGTATAAAAGAAGCTCGGATTTATTTTTACTCACTAATAATTGATCTCACTAAGTAATTGTTTCATACGCTCAACACCACAGTTAAATACTGTTTTGTCCTGCTTAGAAACACATTCTAAGATATTAACTGCATTCAAAATCATACACACACACACAATTCATGTTTTCCTTTTGTCACAAAGTATTTAAACAGAACAATCGTCGAGTATAATACATATGCAGGCTATTGTTACAAATACGACAATAGAATCTGTTGAGATCTCAGATTCGTGCTGCTGATGAACAGAAGCTTATCCCCACTGTGTATTAATGTGGTTTACTCTTTGCTAATAATATAAAAATATAGTTTGTTTTATTCTTCTAGGTAACACTTTACATTTATACCTCTCCAAATATTATAATAGATCAATATCCTTTAGTAAAGTTCCGTTCGAAAATAAGCTTGTTTTGTATATAATACAGGTATTACTTATATTATTTTGATGTATTATGACTAACTGATCAGTATGCAACATGTTCAAAAGTAAAAAAAAACCTGATAATTTTGTATTTTTCTTTGCAAATAAACAATAAACTATACGATTACTTCAAATCATTATTCTACTTATTGAAATTATTGATTTACAGAGTTTTTAATGAGGGTTTAGTGTCTCTCCAACAGTCAGTATTTAAGGCTTCCTATAAGTTGTTTGATTGGTGATTTTTCATGTTGTCTTGTAGATTTTTGAAGTACGAAGCTCCTTTTAAGGTGGTGTATCTTCCAAAAAGGCCTATATGGTGAATCGATAAGCTGAAGTTTGAGAAATTTCTTGTGCTATAGTGGTATACGATGTTGTGTATGCTCTGTTCACGAAAGTTTGTTCTTAAATCAGTCAGGATAACAATCTTATGTGTTAAGTTGTGATAATATTAGCTTACTACTCCATATTAGCATATGGAGTAAAATACACAGATCGCTTCGCAGTGCATCCTGTTTATTTAATTTCAAATGTTCACATACATAAGATGGTTTCACATCGCTTTACATCACGTTGCGTCTCTATATGTGTATTCATAACGTTAGCTGCTAATTTCATAGGGTAATCTATTCTCAGATACAGAATGAATTTAAATTTATAAAAAATCATTTCTTGCTACATCACGTATATATAAAATATTAAAAATAATTTGGAGGATAAATATCTCCAATCGAAATTAATCAGTCACATTATCCCACCAAGCCTCTGCGTACAAATATCATAAGTCACCTGTAAATAATTGGTACAAATTATCTTTCAAAATTCCTTAATAATATTAACACAATATCGTAAGTGGACAAATTTATTGGCCACCTAGGCGTTTATTTGTTACCTTACAACTTGGACTCATATATATTTTAATTTTTTTTTTTTTCATTCGTTTTAACTACTCTTTTTTATAACGGTACCCAAAATATGTACTGGCAGTTACAAAACACTTTCCATAAGGTCCGTTATACTAGTACGCCACTTTCAACAGTTTCCTCATACGTACCTTGTGTAGCCACTAATCGTATCGGTGTACTTGTGTATCGGTTTTATTAATCGATATTTCTATATCTTGTCTTACATCCACTTGTCTTAATATGAATATATTTCTTATCATGTAGTCCTTGTTACAACACACATATGGAATTGTTAGCCTTTACAGGTCCGTAATATTTTTTAGACATAGTAATGTAATTTCGTTCATGTTCGTGTAAAATTTTTAATAGGATTATTGTAAGTTGAAACGGATAGTAAAGTACGCCAACGAAAATAATATTTCCAGTAATAAGGCAAAAATATAGACGATTTGGATAAGCTTTGGTTCATAACTAAGTAATAGAATGTATTACGTGCATCACTAGTTTGAGTTTTGGGACTATCTTTTTTGCAGTCACCTGAGAAATAGGACGAACTTGTATGACAAGTGGTATTTAAAATCCTTCCTGAGGTTTTGTACTATCGTTTAAGGTATCACGGGTTTACAATGTAGAACTTGTTAAAAGCAAATTTAGGCATTGCTAAAACAGCTGATTGCTAAAACAGCTGATTACTAAAACAACAGACCTCTAATTGGCAGCTGATTAAAAACCTATTATTTCTGATCCGGTGTTACAAGAATTTTAAAAATATACAGTAAATGTGTTTTTTATTTGTTATATTTGTTCAAAAAAATTTTTAATTTGTATTCTAAATTTTAGAATGCACTGGCCACTCATAATAACTGCCCAGTCTAGACTCAGCAGCCTTTTTGCAAAAAGACTTGTAATAGGTTTACAAAAAAATTCACAGTTTTGTTAATAATATGAATATCGGTGCAAAAAAGATATTGTCGTTTTTATAAGAAAATAGCGCACATTTTTTCCATTTAAAAGTTTTATTTTAAATAAAAGCCCTACAAGTAATGATTATTTAAAGAATTTATCTGTCCACCATTTTCCAACAAAATGAGCAAAATTAAGTTTATTTTGTTCCATTTTAGAAAAAGATACCTAAAGTAAGTGTACCAAATTTCAATAAGTTATTTCTTTTAGTTTCTTATTTATGATGGTTTACAAGAAAAACACAAACAGACAGACAGACAGTAAACGGTACGTTTCCGAACCCATGTGCAATGGAGTTTTTTCCTTGTTTTGATGATCTGTATCAAGTCCTGAAATATTGCACACCTTTTATGAATCACCCTGTATATGATTCTTGAGATAGCTTTTACTACTCAGAGGATTATAACCTTTAGCTGACTGCATGCTGTAGAGCAACTTTGTAGAACTTCTCTCGAAGGACTTGAAAATTTCAATTCTGACTGTCTGTCTGTCTCACTGTCTGTCCATCTGACTCTCTGACGCTCAGCTAAGTGACTCGTGTTCACTCATGCAACTTCACAGAACTATACTTGTGTATTTAAAAATGGGGCTATATTGAAAATAAAAAGTTTATAGATGCAATCCTTTAAGATGTTTCTTTCCACACTGTATATTTACATTTTTGTTAATTAAGTTAGGATTAATTGCAACGTTTAAATAATAAAAGTACTGGTGGACTAATGAATAAACTGCAATTCAAGAGTGCGCATAAATAAATATTTCAATACACTATTAAACTGAATTTGCACACTTTAATTTGGTTTACTTTATGAACAAAATGCCACATGTTACAACATATTGTAACTGTACTCAGTTGGGTAAAAAATTAAACTTGTATATCCTTTCCACATTACCTTCTTATTTGCACATAAACTTGGCCATTAAGAATCGTTCTGAACACAACCAAATAAAGTGGAGTTATATCGTACCATCACACTCATTTTCCACGTACAAATCAAGCTTTATTAAGATGTTAAAGTCTGTATATCAGTTTGTGTTCGAGACACCGTGTGAACAGGCGCAGTCAGTACCTGTCTTCCTTTCATAGTAAATACGACGTAATACTATCTAGTGTACTACTCTGATACACATGCGGATTTTGTATTTAACGAGAATTACCTTCAAAAGAAAGAAAGAAAAGAAAAGACAATGGAAATGCGAGATAATACAGAGCCTAATAAAGATATTACAGTCTCTGGAGGTATTACTTGGGAGAATGAGGTTGCGCAATGCTAAGAGTTCGTAAACGGAGGAATAATAGTAAACCTTTATACGGGAGGTGTTATCTACTACGTAATAAAATGTATTAATATAAACTGCAGAAGGCCAAATATTATAAATTAATCAATTATGCGACATAAATTGTAATAAAACATATAATATGATATTATAAACAAAAATAATAATTCTAAAATAAATACATATAAAACAGCTTGCCAATAGTTTGTTATTATAAATTAAATTTTCTGTTTCTAAATTGATGGTGGCAAAAGGGGTATTCTTCATTAGAAATGGAGCCATGTATTTTAACCTTTATTTGATTTAGTTGTACTCAATGGATAAGAATGTTAATGCAATGAGTTAGGTATAAACAAAAGCCGTGTCTAAATGTTTTCACTGAAATATTAGCTTTGTGACACAAATAAAATCATACTTGAAATCTTATTGCAGAGTTCTTTTTCTAAACCCCTAATATTGTACTTTTTAAATGCAGTGAGAAGGTACACGATGGTTCTAATAATATAGATACTGTTTTAGCGATCTCTCTATCAACTAAACAACAACATCCAAGGTATTTCTATAGTTAAAGTGATTTCACAAAAAAATACGAGATTAATTCTAATGTGAACGTATATACTAATATGAAATGAATAATGCAATTTTTTTGTTACAGATACCTCATCTATCAATTACAGTATGATTTAAAAAACTTTTTAAAATAAAGAAGCTTAATATTTAAATAAAATTGATTTATTCCTTTCTTTTCTTTGTATTATTTTATTTATGAAATTGATAATTACGTGATATTAAAGTGTGCTGTCACATTTCAATAAGTAGTAGAAAGGTTGTAAATGAATAGACGTCTCTACCGGTTAATGTAAAACTGTCGTTTTTGGATAGAATATGCCTACCGGTAATTTAATCTCAATATTGACAAAAGTTTTTTAACTGTTTTAAAGTTACTTACAATATTACGCACACCATATTTTAAAATAAAAATTTGAACCGAGTACTCTTATCGAAATCATATTAAAAATAATGTGCGTAATTTATTGATGGTTTATATTTGTAGTTTATTAAGGAATTTAGTTATAGTATACAGTTTATGTTGTTAATACTTTTAAATCCTAACTATATATACATTTTACGCATCTTTTATAGTAACAATAAATTTATGGTGGACTTATTAATCAGTCTTTGAAGTATCGTATATAATATTTTTTTATTTTACAATCCTTTCATTACAGGGGTGTTAATAAGGTGCAGCTACGCCCGGGAAAATCATATATCTCGATAAATGATTTTTTATTTTATTTCATTGAACCAGGATGAAAGATATATTCCCAATCATGTCAATTAGGTCAGTTATTATAACAATCAATAAGGTTGAATTTTTGAGTTGCTGACCTAATAAAATTTTATGTAAGCTACAGCAATGTCAGACTTGTTATTATTATATGTTTGATAGAGTTAAAGTGTAAATTTGCAATTTAAAGTTAAACCGACCAGATAATAAACATAATTCGTGTTCTGTGTCTTCCACACCATTGAGTTTTAATAGCTGTGGGTAACAACTGCACCGAACTCTGTTTATAATTTACTGCTAAATCGATTTAAAAGTTTTAATTTTTATTCTTTAATAGTTAAAAAACCAAAGCTTTTCAAAGTGTATTTGTATATAAAAATACAAAAAGATTTAACGAATCGATATATATATATATAAATTATATTTTAGGTTATTATTTGTGGCACTTCTACAATGTATCAAAATGAATTACTAATATTTGTAAAGGATCTTTTAACATATTGTATACATTATATATGCCTACTCTTTTCGGTATAAAATATATACAATTATAATTCTTATTATATAATCTATATATTTTTAAAATTTTTAACGTCAAATTATATTACTTTTTACAGTTTTTTCTAATTTTAAAATATTACTCTTCTAGAAATTAGTTTAGTATAATGTTCATTTAATACAGTTATATGTATCCCTCAATTATATTAACTAAAGTAATAAAGTAACTTATCTGAAATAAAGTATATTAACTATAATAAACTCAATAAAAATCGTTATTACTTAAAACTATACTTATAGTATATAATATTAAATTAGGAGTTTATGTAATTTTACAGGATTATAATTCCTGTTACAGTTATTGTGATGGAAACACAATATATACTATATGAAAAAGCGACTGTACAGGGGAGTAGGATTTTATTAAACATGTGACGTCATAAAGAATAGGGACCCCGGCAATATTTTCCAATATTAACCGTATATCTTTCAATATCGAAAATATACGGTTTCTTCTGTCCAACTTGAAAGAAAATACGCAGTATTCCAACAATTTAAGTAGCTAAGTCTAGGGAAACATATTTCTGTAAAGTACGATGATGTAAAACAGGTTTATATAATAATAGTTATTTATAATTTAGATTTATAATTTTTAATATAGTTCTTATAAACGAGAAGTTAATATTTACATAAAACGAACATTACAAAAATACTAACTTAAATGCTGTATGTAAGTTTAAATAGTTTAGAATTTTAAATGTAATTAGGATTGATCATCTTACTGAATTTTCTAACGATACGACCATTTAAAATTTATTAAAGTCTTCTGTTTAACTTTATCTTAACCGTATTCTAAGTTTTCATTGACTCTTACTTTAAACAGAATGTCATTAAATATACTAGCATCACATCATATTTAATGTTGTTTTACTTAGTTATAATACACTTTAAACATTATAATCTTGAAATTGTGGTTTGTTTTTATAACATTGGAAATGTAAAAACTATTTTGTTATAGTATTATTCGGGTTTTTTCTAAAATTTATAATAAGGTAGAAGTATGTTACACTATGCATAGTAAAAGGCTTCTCTAATGTTTTTTTAAGTTGAAATCTATTTTTTATTACATTGGAAAAAAGTTATGATCTTTGACGAAGACTATCATTTGTAAGAAAAGAAATCTTGAAAGCAGACTGGCCTATAGAATTGAAGTTGTGCATCAAGCCTAATTTCTATTTGAAAAACACTGATTTCGAAGATAGTGTATAATGTATTATTTTGCTGGTTAGAGAATGTTTTTACTTTGACACTATGGAGCTCTAATGATAGCAATAATAAAATAGTACAACAAATAAATTTTTACATAACCCAGTACTCCCATAAAAGATTCAAACATGTGACATTTCATATAGTATTTTAGCTATCTCAACACAGAAAATATAGTTTTCAGTAATTTTTTGGGTAGAATTTTTTTAATTAAAAATGTTAAAACCCAATTTAATAAAATACTTTTGAATATTACATTAAAAGAATGATTTGATATATTTTCTAAGAATATTGCATGATATTCAATTTTTTTAAGGATGTTCTCTGATGCGTAATTTTTGTGACAACTTCTTTGTATATTATTGTGTGCCTCTCTGCAGAAAATTTCGAGGCTCAGCGAAACCTGTTATAACACGTGGTATGGTTTTCTTTTTTACTTTGCCGCTAAACGTATAGATACGTAATTGAATATTACATTATTATAGTTTAGTAAGATTAATTCTCATTGACACTACAGAATCAAGTATATATACAAACACACACACACACACACATATATATATATATATATATATATATATATATATATATATATATATATATATATATATACTATATAAGATAAAGCACAAGAAAATATAATGACCACGTGAAACACGGTGGAAGATTTTGTTAAATAATACATTACCCTTTCTTGTTTAACTTGAAAAGTGAGAATGAATATGAAAGAGAGTGTGGTATGAGATTTCCGGGACAGTTCTCCAGTAACGAGAAACTTCCACAGAGGTTTTCTCTCTGCTTATCTCAATGATGTTATTCTCGTGCAGGAACTTTCTCAGTAATTACTAAACCAAACTTTCAGATACATCTATATCATTTACCAATTCCACCACGCACTGTTCTGTTACAGTAATAGATTAAATCTGTTATTGAGAATTATTCTATGTAAGAACAAAAGTTATACTAGGTCATAAAACAAATATCAAAGGTCGCCATACTGACTAATCTCTGTTATAAAATTGACGAATATTATACAATTTCACATGCAAGATTTTTATAATCAATAGTATTTCAATGTAGACCAAGTATAATTAAAGATGTAATACGCTATCTATTTCTCTGTAAAATGAATAAGTTATATTATAATAATTGATTGGTTGGGAAATAATGTTTTATAAAACGCAAATACAAATTTACTACGTAAATTGAATATCACACATACATGTTGGAGAAATTGAAAAATCTTAAAATATTTTAATTCAATTTTGGAGGGATGATTGGTCTTGCAGCATTACTAGTAGGTGTTAGGGCTCTGAATTATGACAGTGAAATATATTTTATAAGCACAATTGAAATTATTCTAATTTGTTGCAATATTTTAAGTGAATGTGGCTGAAAAGCTTCTAATATGTTATTTTAATTTATATTATTAGGACGTAAGATCAGAGTCGATGGTTCTATTCATAAAGGCACTTGTGATAAAACAAGATATAGCCCTCTTAAACGGAATTAGGTATATTTGAAGTATTTGGAAACATTTCATCCCACTCATATTATATAGTATCTTTTGTGTAGCAGAAGAATGGAAATCCAAAGATCTGCATGTAAAATACTTTTGGTAGAACACATGTGCCTTACTTGCATCCCGCCCAACGCAAAGTATGAATATGCATGCTGTCTTTGTTTGTTCTCTCTGTTGTTTCATTCATGACAAGTATGCATAGTTTTAGGTCTTACGCATGATGTACTCTATTTGCTGATTTCACTTCGTTATATCATACCGTTTCCTTAATTCAGCCTTGAAATGAATAAGTTTTATAACCTTTCGGCTACATTTTGTCATATTACCTATCAATACAAAACAGGCACGCAGGGGTTATTGTTTCCTTGGATTGTAACCACAGAACACGTAATTCAAAATGTAAAACTTGTACATAAATAAAATAATATAAGTAGATTTATTACTTACGCGTTTTCATAATAACAATGTATTATATAAATAACAATAACAACAAAAATATGTAAGGAATTTTTGGAAAATAATGTGTAAGCATTTTTTAAATTTTAAAATACGTGTGAAATACATAAGCGTAAATACAACTCATTGTAAAAAATATTAATATATTTCTAAAAATTACTAAATTATTTAAAACAAAATTACTACTACAGTAAGTCCTTACATCTAATATCGTGCTAGCTATAACATTCTTTATTTTGATTTTTAAAAGTTCTAACAGCACAAGTCTATAAAATGGCAGGGAGAATTGGGCCAAAGTAAGTAGTACACCGAATCCTACAAGCTCAACCCTTTGTTTTGAAAAAAAACTATTTCCGTATGCAGTTTAGCAATAGTAAAGCATTGACAATATAAGTGCTTTATTATCTGCAACTTTGCGGGCTCTGGAGGCCTATTTTTAAATCCTTACTGAACTCTCTGTCTACACAACCTCAGATTGACTTACAAAGTGTACACTTTGTAACTAACCACAGTCTGACTTGTGGATTATTGTCGTTTAGGTTCTGAGCAACAATGTTAAATCCAGTGTCTGTGTTCCTCTAGCTAAATATAGGTCTCAAAATGTCAAGGAAAATCTATTTTGATAACCTTAGTTATATAAAAGCACAGTTATGTACATTAAAGTTAATATTAAATAAATATAGTTCTGCTTCCACATATGATACACCAGGTAAGATAATAATATTAAACACCAGCTCAATCTTAATTGTACGGGTCATTTACTAACTTATTGTTTTAGAAAGCCAACACAAAAACTAAACACTAATTTCCCAATTTTCTCGAGCAAATACTTAGATATTTTTAACATTCTAAAGCAAATGGTACAGGACATCAACACAATACTTCAGTTTTTTTCTATCATCATACAGTATGTAAAAACAACAATCACCGAGAACAATAAATATGCGGGCTATTGTGACAAATATCACAATAGAATCTATTGGGATCTCAGAGTCGTGCTATGATGAATAGAAGCTAATCCGTACTGTTTTAATATGGTTAATTAATAGGGTTTATTATTTAATGTGGTAGGATTTACGAAATGCACTTAACAAGTGTATAGTTTGTTAAACTGTACATAAAAACACTTTAAATATGACCATTTATTTTAATAATTTCCTGTTTTGAAAATAAGAGTTTCTTTCATTTTTAATATTCAATATTGTAACGTGTTTTAAAGTAGGTAATGTAAAACTCACGGCATATTGTTTCTTATAATTTACACAGATAAGCAATAAATATTTAATATATAGATAGATCTAAATATATATATATATATATATATATATATATATATATATATATATATGTATGTGTGTGTGTTTGTGTGTGTGTGTGTGTGTGTTTATGTGGCTGTAACGGATAGCACACCTTAACTCAGCGTTAACTCAGCCACGAATAAAAAGAGTTCAAGTGTTCGTTTCTGATAGTTTTACCGTAAATCACTATATTTTAGTACAAATTTAGATTTTATGTATGCTCGCAATATATATTAATTACTGGACCTCCATCATACTTGTCTGGTGGAAACTTTTGGACTTTAGATAACTGTAGTCTCCAACATTTATGTTCCTGAGACCGCTGGAGCGCTGAGACCTCCTTAACTTTTGAAAAACCTACTATCAAGTAGTTTTGTATATCCCCAGGATCCGAATCTTACATCTGTCTGTATGGAATAGTTTTTTTGTCTGAGGCCTTAAACAGCATTTGTTAGTTAACTCTTAAATTTAGATTTACATTTTTAAACGTCGAAAATGTATGCTTTTAGTCTACTGAGAAATATCTGCTTTTAAGATAAAATGGTCTCCATATAAAGTGCCAAAAATTTTCTTTTGAAAAGGTTTCCATGAAATATTCGTTAATTGTGATTACAATTCATGCATTTATAGTACATAAAATGCGTGTTTTTTATATTAAAACACTTTTGTAGTGACAAGAACATAGACTCAAGGCGAAGACATACAAACCGATATATCCAACACAGTGAACATATCAAGTAGAGTACACATATTGCATCGTGCTCTTTGTATTTTATTTTAAATGTTTACAAACATGTGATAGTCTCGCGTCGTTTCACATTGCATCATATGACGTTGATGTTTTTGTATTCGTACCCTTAGCTTCTAATATCATTCCATTACCAGATATGGAATGGATTTACCACATAAATTGTTGTGGTATACAGTTATTCCAATACTCCAGTCTCTCTATATATAGTAAAACATGTTATTTTACTCCAATACTATTTTATAATTGTATGTTGTATAATTTGTTATGTGACGCCATAATAAATAATGAGAACTTTTTTATAAACTTCTTTTGTATTTTTTTCCTAGATATTGTGTACAGCTTCTTTACATATTTTTTCTTGGAGCTACCCTTATTCTTTTCTAATATGCGGATACTCTCACATGTGGCCGACATCTCTTAACATTTTCTCTTTTACACCTTACGATATTATCTTTCACATTAAATAAAACCGTTATTTTTCATTAAAATATATTGTAATGTATTCCACGCTGTACCTTAAAAGTTTCGTTGGTCTAGGTTGGGAACTGCAACACAAGAGTGCGTAGAAATGTAATCTTGTCACTAATTCATAGTAACATCAGCTTTTCAATCTATTATTTATTTCTTTTTCTTATATAATTAAATCTTTTGCATTTGAAGACTTCCTATGCCTGTACTCAGGCGTACAAATTTTAAAAATTATCATTCTAGTATTGCCTCCCTGTCATAGTTACCCGTAGGAAGATTTTTTTTATATTCGCTAACGATCAGAAAAAACCCAGAGGAAATTATATAAGGAGTCAAAGCATAGGAAATGTGAAATATATCGAGCCTAAATAAGGTATTACTGTATCTCAAGTAGGATAACGAAGTTTGCAAAGTTTTAAGAGATCTTAAACCGAGAAATAAGTGTAAAAGTTATAACGCAAGGTACTGTGTATTTTTAACGAAGTATATTACAATTACGCTGTACAGTATAAGACGTAACGCTAAACGCATTGATAAAAGTATCGCAAGAGAAAAATAAATAAACCACAAAATATGGTTTTTATAAAATAATTTTTTTTAATTCCATTTACCGTGATAAATGGACCAACACATTGCAATATAAATACGATACGATTTAATCGTAATTATTTTATAGAATATTTTTTAAAGTAAAGTTTTCTATAAGAGTAATTGAAAGAAAAGCATTGTGGAACATAGTAACCAAAGATAGTTTAAATTTACAGGCCTATATATACTTTTTTACTGCTATAAATACTTCGTGATGGCTGTTATGTTAAATATTTTTTCCCAAATCTATAAGGTTCTACTATTATAAAACCTTTCCACGCTAGATATAGAATTTATAGTAAGCACTTGCAAGTATTTAAAAAATGTTAGTAACTATTTTTTTGGAATCAATATGTGAAATTTAGTTAAATATATATTACATTTAAAAACCATTTAATCAATATTAAAAGAATAATATAGTTAAAACCATATTTAATAGAAACTTTACCGTACTAAAATAGTTTATAATAGAAATATTAACCTATACAAAAGTGATTACGGGACACATGAAAGTAGTTTGAATATTTTACAGTTGTTAAAATTTAGTTCGAAGCAAAACCTTTTTATACCTTGAATGGTTACCATCCTAAAACAACAATAAAATAAATTTGATACGTATAAAAGCGTATAAAATATATGAAATACCTAAAAAGTGTTTTAATGCTTATATTAACTTTTATAGTGTGAATAAAACCGTCTCACAATTGCAAACGGTTTACGTTTTGAGGATGTTTCCTAATGAGTCTGGTCAAAAAGTTTCTTCAGGGAGTGTGTAACTATGAAATTTTGATATTTAGTATGTGTAAAATAGAAATCATAAGATCGCATTACATAAATAAATTTTCTTTTAATCACTTAATATTCAATCTTATGTATTTTACCATCGTATACAATGTGCAATATACTAACAATTTCATTATTCCTCTACTCAAAGATAGCTAGCATGTTTACTGTTTCACAGTCAATCGTTTGGAATTTTATATTACTCACTTGTATTACACATATCTAACAATAAAAGTAAGGATTAAAAGAGAATTTGCATTGCATTGGTGTATTTTCAGTATTTTTTACACTTATAAGAAAACCTATATTATGCCTTTCTGGTACACGTGTTATTTTGAACAGAAAAAATAATTTAAAGACAATAAGAATTTTGATATTCCTATTGCCTGCACATGGTCTTATATCAAAACAATTATAATGAGAGACACCATAAATAGTTTTATATGTATGTACATATAATATATAAATACAACATAAATTTCACTTTTATAAATATTCAGGCAGGCATTTAGTGAGATTTATTATAATTTTATTAGTACGAGAAAAGAGTCTTGAATGTATATTTGTAATTTAGAGTTAATCCAACCAAATAATGAATTCATGTTCTTTTGCTTACAAACCATTGAGTTTTATTACCTGTGGGTAACATCTCCATTGCTGTTTAAAACCTTTTTTATCTCACTACTTATAGGACTTTCATAAGACGATCTTAATAGATTTTTACAGCAGTTGTGTCCAGTTATATTTCCAGACTATTTTATGAAGTTTAGGTCTGTCGTACTGAGATTATAAGACAGCAATAGATCGAATGCGTTACAATAGCTATCGCTGTAGAAACTATGAATCGCTTGAATAGGATTATAAATTTAAATACAATTTAAATTTTAAATAGAGTGTCTTATAATTTTAGAAATCTGTATACTGCAGGTAAAGTTACGTATACAAATCGCAACTATGATGAATTAAAATGATTTATTTGTAAAATCCAGAGAAATATAGCTGTAACAGATTGACTAAGTAAGTTTGGGAAAAGGAAAAACATTTCATTCTATGCCAGGCAAAGAATGCGAATTTAGAAATACAAAATATTTTCAAAGATAATTATCAACTTGACTGTAAACACTTAATAAACAACTCAGTTTGAGCAAAATCTGCAAGAATGGACTTTTCACTTAAGGTCTTATAATCTTAAGGGCAATCTTTTAATATAAAGGTGAAATGAAAATAGTATACTTAAAAATGCTTGCATTTAAAGAAAGTAAGGACAAATCTTAACTTCTGAATATAACTTGCCGTGTTAAAATTTACTCGATATCTGCGGAAAAAATAAAACAGTATATATAGTTATCTCTTTGACAATCTACGAAGGATAAATTTTAAAGCACGTCTCTTTAGATCTCTAAAATATAAAAAGTTGTTTCGTCGCATTTTTGAATAAAACAAATCACAATACAGTATAGTACAGTATGATTACAAAATATGTTAAGAATAGCATATATGCCATTCAGGAATGCGAGTGCGAGTTACTTCTATCCTTAATATATTGTGTCTTTCACTGGCAAACACATTTAAAAATAAATTTTCTGTATTTTTTATAAAATAATTAAAAGTACATCTTCTGTATGACTTTATTACTAACCAAAAACCTAACAGTTTGTTCACAGAATGAATAAATTGTTACTTTATTACTCTTGCACGCATTAGTTTTTAACTACGTACTTTTTGGCAAAGCCCTGTGTGGTGGAATGCCATAGTTTCAACCACATGATTAAGGAATTTTGTTCCAAACTGTTTTGTTAAAGTATATTACGATATGTTCTAGTTATTATAATAAATCTAGTTATAAACACAATACAACACAAAAAAGGGATTTTGATAAAAGGAGGCTAGCATACTTTATTTGTGAGTTCGGATTACTATGTAAATAATTGTACAGGATAAAAGCCTATTTTAATATATTTGTCTAGCATTTTTTTGTTAATTTAGAACGAAAACAATTATATTTTTCAAGTAAAACGTGTCAACTGAAACTTTTTGCATGTAAAAAGTTGTAACCATAAATAAAAACAATAAAAGTGGGATATATTAAAATAATTCAAATTTCTTTATTTAAATAAAAAATAACAGATATTTAATTTCTACAGAATTACCTCAAATTATTAAACCTTCCTTATTATTAGTTACTATAATGTAATGAAGGAAAACATACAGTTTTCTATTTTAATTAAACGTGCCATGTTTCAGTTGCCTCCTCGGGTCTGAAACAAACTAGGCTCATCGGAGGTAACACTTTTACCTTAAAGGCTTTTAATTTCATTACATGCAAACTCGTTAACGAAATTGCATAACAGCTGGTTGGAGTTCTCACAGTATTAGGCAATTTCTGGTATCAATTTACTGACTTTTTATCCTTATTTCACGTAGTTTAAGGTGTATTATCGTATAGCCAGCTTAACCTTTGCTTTTGTATACGATAAGCAAGGATGGCCGATCAGACTAAAAGTAACCAATAACTGAGTAAACCGATAATTATATAATAATTATTGTTATATTTACTATTAAAAATGTAAACCAATGATGGTTAATCATTATTATTGATAGCTTACATTCACTTCACATATAAACATAAAATCTTTTAACAAAAACAATATATTCATTTATAATATATCTGAACACTAACATTTATGAAAATTTAATCATGATATAAAAATATTACACAGACTACTGTCACAAAATGTTTTAACTTTTAATGCAACGTGTAACACAAATATGTTTTTTTAAATAAAAACTGTTCTGAGTAAGTTTATTTGCGGATACATTCGTATTATACTTAAAACCAACTTTTGTTTCTAATAGGTGACATATATTTTATTATAAAACTTTTAATTCAATATAAAAAACTCTTTTAAAATAATACGCTTTATTTAATTGTATAAATTTAAATGAATCGTTAAACGTGTTGTTAACCCCTCATCTAGAGAACGTCAGGGCATATTCCGCTTATTATATATTTTATATTCGTAATGTCTGTGGAAAATTAACATGAATATAATATAACGTATAATAAAATCGACTTATTCAATTAGATCGCTAAATAATTTAAATTTGAATACCACAGAAATTAAATCAACAAACACTAACAACTATTTATCACAAACACCTAACATTCGATTTACTAGACAATGATTGAGTGTATTTAAGTTAACGTGTAGGTCATTGTATATAATTGTAAATTATGTAAAAAATATGTGTATATTTGGACTTTACTTTTGTAAATTTTGTTTGAGCAGCGTAAAATCTAGAACAAACTTTTATTACATAACCTTTGTTGATACACATCTCCAGAGAAAGATTGGAATCTGCTTATTCCAAAGGGTATCCTTTCACCTTAAAGTTAGTTGATCATTCTGATTTTAATTGTTAGCTAATATTAGACAAATGACATTTTAATTATTAGTCTTAGTATTAGTTTAAGTACTGTTGAATATCAAGGTTCAAATAAAATCGTTACGTTTAATCTACTCTTATTTTAACACATAAAATGAGTCTTCTCATCAGGTTATTTTCCTTCACATATATACAAGTTGAAGAGAGAGAAGCCTACTTCTGTAAATAGGTTTATACTTTCGACGTTGTATTCCACTTAAGGTGTAAGAGGTAGGGTAATAAATTATAAATTTCGTACTAAGGTTTTATAATGGTACGTAAATCGAGTTTAAAAATTATGAGTGATTGACTAGTCTACGGAGGAATACACAAAAACACAAACATATCTCGAAAGTACGAATATTTTTAAAAGTTATATGATACAGAATGTTCTCTTTCTTCCCCACACCTTTTCCCAATATCATACAATTCTCTTGGTTCGGTATAGGAATTGTATAAATATTTTTATACATAATAAGTATAGAATCCCTCATTAATAGAACACGAGTCTATATGGTGTGTATTCATGATCTACCTTGAATAAATCATTATAAATGTAAAAACCGTTATTAAAAAACAGTAAATTGAGAAATAGTTCTAAACATACCACAACATAAGTCGTAACAGTACAGAATATCTATGATATCAGCTGGCTACCACATATACAATTTAATTATGTAAAAATTTATTTCACAAACAAAACCAACAATAAGCAATGAATGAAGTATGGGTATCTACGCGTGAATTAAACTATTAAGATTATGATACACGTAATATGTTTAATCAATAATGTCAGTATTAATCTCTATTGCTGAATAAAATAGTTATCTTTGCAAACAAAGTTTGTTTGAATTGTGTCATATAATATTTCCATATATTACATTATAATTCTCTTACATATCACAGAACATATTAAATTGGATTTATATAAAGACATATAATTAAAACGTGTATTATGCTATTAAGTTACTTGCTAATTATACAAGTTGAAATTATTCTGCGATGAGAACAAATATCACACATAAAATATAGTTGCTATATTTATTACATACATGTACATATGACATCACTAGTTCATGTTTTTCAATTGTTACAATGTATGTTTGTTTTTATCGCGTTGTCTCTAGATAATTGGTAGGGGAAATACGTAACAGTATTTTAGGGTACTGGTGAATTAAATGACCCGGTAGGACATGTCTCTGAAACTAATTTAAAGCTGTATATATTCTGCCAAAACATTGAAAGTCTTTATAGAATATCGTACGAACCATAATTCTACAAAGTTGAACATTAATGTGGAATGGAAAGTAGATATATATAATTTTTATGTTTCTGTTGATTCATATACTAAAAAGGTAAATACCATTAATTAGGGAAAGAAGAGGAAAAAGACAAACCGGGAAATATTTTTCAAAAGCTATTCGTTGATTACGGCATTTTTTAAATTATTGAGAAATGTAAATATAAAGGTCTAATTTTATAAATTAATTTAACCGGTTTGGAAATTTAACTTTTATTCACGTAAGATATTTTCCACTAATAGCTCAGAGCAATACCAATAAAGATTTTCTTGGACATAAAAAGGCAAATTATCAAATTACGATAAGATGTATAAATTCTTTAGTAGTTATCACCGTTAAATATTATGTAACTGCATTATATTCATGTAAAATTGCCCGTTATAAAAGGTGGGAACCATTTTAAAGTTTTGTAATAAATTACTAACTATATATGTTTTTATATGTCACAGGAAGAGCAAAACGAAACAATTAAATGGTATTAAAATAACGAAGACGTTTAAAAATATATTAAAATTTTTTAGAATGTTTAAATTAGTATCTTTTAACTATTTAATAGGTGGTAGTGTGCTGCTCTCCGAGAAAGTTTTGGGCTTCTCTAATTTTACAAAATTGCCCTATATTCGTATATTAACTCGTTTGTAAACACAAGGTTTTCCATAGATGTAGAAAAATATGTATAAACTACTAAGTAATGAAACGTAATAATAATTTTTACTTAACAATAATGACAATTTTTGCTAGTAAAACATTTATATGAACAGCTATTATTGGGTTTATTACTGAGATTATATTTCACCGTTTATATAATTCCTCTAAGGTATGGTTACAACCTTACGTTATGAGCAATGTGGCGAGAATTACAATACTCACTAAAATTCTGTGTAACACGAAGAAAGAACCATTTTGGATTATAAAAGCACGTACCCAGACTTTTCCAAGAATCAATATAAAACCTTTCTCTATGATACAATGTGTTTTCGGTCATTGTAGATTTTTAAGGATTGAATTTAGGCAGTATCAAAGCCAATCCATACAGATCCTTAAATGGCATGGCTATGGTTATACAGTCCTTTAAACCAATTAGTGAATATAGGCTTCCATCCTACATGCCGTACTGCATTGCTTCTGGAACTGCAGGTCCAGCACGAAGGGCACTACTTCTTAATTTTATGTAACAAAAGGTAGATACATATAAATTAGTCAGATTGAAAAATCTCTTGAATGTAACTTAAGTTTACTGTAGCAATGAAGACCATAGATTAGTAAAAATATTTTCACCATTCGGTTTAAATTAGTTGATAAAATAAAGTTACATAGAAAGATGTGAGATATTAATTTGTGTTCTATAGCATACAAATAAATATTAGAACATTTAATAAATAAATCGTTTTTATTGTACAATATAAACTATTGTTCAAAATGTAGTGACATAAATGTTGGTAAGTACAGAATAGGTGTAGAAAGTGCTTTTATCGCCAACAAAGGAATTCTGTCATAACGGTGCTTCTCTAGCAAACATGTCCTTTCAATATAATAGCATTTTTCTCTCTAGGAAAATTCGTATTTAAAGTAAACATCTATAGATGTATTACAGTTTAAAATTATTAATGCACATTGTACAGTGTAAATAAACATACAATACTTTTGAATTAATTTTTTATGTTATATTTATTTACTAATATACCCAAAGAAAACCTGTAGTTCTAAAAAATACCAAAAAAGCAGTTTTATTGTAAATTTAGTAATTCGCAAATGTCTGTATTGTTTATTTCGTAAAATAAAGTTATTTTTCTGTGTAAACTGAACGGTTGATAGAATTATTAAAAATAATTTGGGATAGAATCGCAGTTTGTGTAACTATACAGTTATGTAAATGTATTCCTACTCACACAAGTACAAAATATAAACGGTTTTAAGGCTTTGGAAAGAAAATTAGGGATGATGATTTCTATTTATAGATATAAAAAATTAAAAAGGTCATTTAAACGCATTAATAATGTTATTCTCTATATTAGCTACTAAAATATTTTTATTTAAAATGATTATTAATATTATTTCCATGGAATTTTAATATTTACAAATACGAAAAACATGTTTTTTCTAAATAATCAGCTCCTGAGCAGAAATTCAGCAATTCAATAAAACTTAACAAAGGAGAGTCAGCAACATAAATAAAATTAAAACACATAAGTTTGAATGCACCATCTATTCACGAAACAGTTCTTCGGCCAACTCAGTCTTGCCAATGGCCAAACTCTACGCAGTACCGAAAATAATGTTTAATGATTCTCTATGTTACTGTATTACGAGACGCCTCTATTTACGCAGTTTTTTGGTAGTAAGATAATTATAAAGTTGTAATAATAAAATAAAGACTTAGTATGTTAATCATGACGACTTATTCCTTTCAGATACTGGCCAAAAATCATAGTGATCAATTTAGACGTAAAAAATGTAAAGTGGTCTGTAAAATTTTGTCGGTAACTAATTAAACATAAGCTATTAACACACACACACACACACACACACACACACACACACACACACACACACACATATATATATATATATATATATATATATATATATATATATATATATACATTAAATTGTATAAATGGAAATAGCCTTATTTAATTTCAATATACATTGAATCGCAAAAAGTACTTGCTCCGCTGGGAGTCGAACGCGGATCTCTCACTTATAATAAAGAAAAAAGTCATGGTTGGGGTTCTAATGACACTTGTGTATAATGAAAAAGGTTTAGCAAATACATTTTACAATATTAACTGTATCACACAATATTGCTGTTTTTTTTGTAAGTATGCAGGGTTTTGAGTGTGAATCATGTCTGTTCGGTTATTCTACCGTTAATCGTTCACTAATGTGAGTACAGCCGTAAGTACATTTCTCATATGCATCTGTTCCGTTAACATTTTTTCGAAAGATTGCTCAGTTATTACATTATTGTATAGCTCGTTCTAGCGCCGTTCACCTATTTTCAGTGGCCACCTCCTTTAAGAGGTACGGCTAATTGGGTACACAACCTTGAAAATCTACCTAAAGAACACACACACGTCTAGTGTCTAGAGTCAGCTCTATTGAATTTGTTCAGTGACCTTTACGATGCAAAAGGTGCTGGGAAATTTATCTCAGTTATGATACTAGATTAATCTGAGGAATTTGATTCTAATAACCGTGAGATGTTGTTTGCCAAGTTGAGATATAATGGATGTTAAGATAATACTGAGTTCTGGTTTCGAACCTATTTGAAGCGTCGAGTGCAGATTGCAAAACTGGGGAGTGAGAAGTCAGAATCATTTCAACGACAGCGTGGTGTTCCTCAGGGCAGTTATTTGGGGGCCCATACTGTTCAACCTGTACACATCTGATCATTGCGGTTTTGCACAGTTCTGAAATTTTCATCGATATGATGATTATTGTCAGTTGCACTCGCATTAATTCATGAGGCTATTAATGCTATCAATTCTAATATATTCAATATAAACAAAAGATCGTTGAGCAATAATCTCGAACTCAATGTGAGCAAGTGCACTGTCCTGCGTAAACAAGAATTAGTGCAATTAGTGCGGTGAAACCTTAGTACAGTATCTGACAAAATTAAGACTGAGTCGTGTTAAACAGAGGTCTTAATTTTGTCTAACTATGTTACATGCACAATTCAGTAAGCTCTAGTTAGGCTGAGAGGTTTTTCATGTTTATAGATCTACTTCTAAAAGAATCCAAAATTGCAAAAACAGATCTGTCAGATTCGTTTTTCACGATGATGTTAGGCATTGTACTTATCACTTTTATTGCGCAGTTTAGTTTTAAATTTAGTATTATTAAGTAATTAATTATTATGACTAAAGATGATCTTAAAAACTATTTGTACTTAGAATATACTTGGAAAATAAATACGTGTTATGTATTTATGTATTAAATTATTATTTCCGACACATACACTTTAAGTTTGATTCGTTAAGGAGAAAAATATTTCTTCAAGAGTTTCTTCAATGTAACCATAAATATAAACAATATTAATACTTTAGTATTTGTTAGTAAACTATTTACAAGTAAAATTTTAAATTTCAAGTCGAATGTAATACTAAAAATAGCCTAAAACTCCTCGAATGTATTAACAGTTAAAACTATTAAAAGTTAAATAATATTTCGATATTAATTAATTTGGTCTCTTTAGGTATGTGACATCCTAATGATGATTCAGTTTACAAACAATATCACGTAAAATACGTTTATGAGACTTTAGAATCTACACCCACTTATCGGGAAAACTTTTGAATTAAAAATAAAAATAGAACAGCCACGATATTTTCAATACATAATAATAAATATTTCTCGCCAAAAGAATTGATCGTTTGTAATACATATACTTTACACATTAAGTGTTATATTTTACTGTTTTTACGGATATGTAATATTTTTTTGCATAAATTTAGTTTGGCCTTGTTATTTTTGTAATTACACAATACTTCTTATGTGCTACTATATTATGATAACAGGTATTAGTCTTATTTTTCAGTGGTAAATACCTCAAAGATAAAATTAGCTGGCGAAAATGACCTTGTAAATAAATATAAAGTGTTATAATTAACGAGAATTTATTTATGTTTTGATGACGTATTATATGAAACATAAAAAAACAAACTTCTACCTTATTCGTAATCATTCAAATGTGTATATATTTTTCTTGTGCAGAAAACAGTACTAAAATAAAATAATAAAATAAAAAAAATAAAAATAAAAAATTACAGAAGGATTATACAGTCACAATAAATGTTAAAATAGCTTAAATTGATTTTATTTTGAATTAAATATCTTATAGCATAACTCTGCTATGACTTTAAATGAAACTGAAAACTTTCACCTAAAAAAGACATTCGGATTGAAATTCAGAAGCTGGTTTCCTTATTTCTATAACAAGTGTAAATTTGAACTACACTAAAAAGACTCCTCTTCATTTAACCACTAATATACAAAAAAGGACATTTACTATATACAATAAACAAAATAAATTATACACATACGTGTATGAATAGATAAAACATTAACAAGACATTCACAGAGTAATTTGATCTGTTCGTTAAACAGAAGTCTACGTCATTTATATTTATAGCTGGAACTACCCGTTTGAACAGGATATTTTTGGGCAACCGTTAAGCGCAGCGTCCGCCTAACACGGTGCTTTGACGTGGTTTACAACAGAATTCCCGCCTAACAAGCGGTATCTGCTTTGGACATATTGAGACTTTAGTTCTACTAGAAAGAATTAAAATAATAGAGAACCATTCCTAATACACCTTTTTTAAATTCCTTTTAAAATATATGCTTAAAATAAGGTAAAACTTGATTGTAATGAAACGCTTATTTATTAGACGTTTAAAGTCCAATATCAATATTTGTAGTCAAAAGCTTCATGTTGTACGATGTCCAATACTCAATGAAACAATAAGTATCGTGTTTTTTATTTATAATATCTAAAAATAGAGAAATATTTAAATTAAAACTTTAACAATTGAATGTTTTAAATGTTTGAAATGTTAAAATGTTTTTACAGGTTAATATAAAAAATAGTTAAAACAAATATCATTCATATAGTTTCTATGGTATCAAGAGGTTATTAAAACATTAGAAACTTTGAAATTTATAAAACTATATTCTTTAATCACTGTATAATAACTGAAATTATAAAAACTGTTAAACAGTAATATATATAGCAAATCTTGAAATCTTACGACTAAGTTTTGATAAACGATTTTAACATTCTAAAATAATTAATTAAACTTACCATATATTAAGTAAGCAAAATCAATAAAATCCGTATTTGAAATAGTGTAGACAATACAGAAGATAATTCATTTTATGTATTATCAACATGATGAAATATATAATGCTATAAAAAGAGTTATTTTTATGTCCTTTGTATTGCAGAAAATTTCAAGGAAAATTACAAAAATTATAAAATACGAGGTATAATACCTCGTAGTTCAATAAGACCAAAATATATTTGTAATTAAACTTGTGTGATATTGGTTCTGTTTGGAATGAAGTGTTTATTTATAAACGCCAACAATTTGCCTAAGAAAGTACTAAAAAACGGTTTCTTCAAATCTAATAGGTTTGGCCTGAAAAATAACTATATTGCACTTTAAGTAAAGATTTACAAAATTATGTTGTGATTTTATATTATTTATTATTAAACTTCGTAGGAAAATCCAACTACTCGTATTGATTAAGTGAGTGACTTTCAAATCTAAATACAAACAGTAGTATATGGACATAAAATGGAAATTATTTTATTATTTGAATGCATCAGTGAATAACAGACTTTAGCGCAACAAATTTACCTCTATGAGACAATATCCTGTTACTTTTTTTTAATTTTTATATTTGAAAAACTCTGTTTATATTCAAGTGAATTAAAAAAACATGTTTCCAATTATAAAACCTTACAAATTCCAATAAGTATCAAAAGGAAAAAATTAATTCTTCTTATGATTATACTTTACTACCTTTATGCACTTAAGTTCTTTCGTCCTACACTTAGAATAGTTACTGTATATTATTAGCAGAAAACTATATAAAGAAAATAAAGCTCTCCAACTAAACAAGTTTACTAAGGCAGACGTTTTACGGTGCGGAGGAGATCCAGATTGATAGTGGATTTGTCACACTCAGCATATGAAAACAGTTAATGTATTGATTTCTATTTATTTAGTACATATACTTTACATTACGCTATTTTAACATTAATTTAGTGCCTGGAGTTTGCTTTTATTTGTGTTAAGCATCAAAAAGTTTTATGTGAGAAATCAGTATTATACTATATATACCTTCGGATTCCCTCTCATTTCGACATCTACAAAACTAAAAATCAGTAACACTACGTTACGAGATCTGCAATTTGATCTCTTCTTCAGGTAAAGAACTCAAATAATACATAATTAGAAACTAGGTTACAGTAAACAAATCATTCAGAGGCGTAGTTTATGTTACCTTGTTTGTAATTATGTATTAGGTTAGTTCTTTACCTGAAGAAGAGATCAGATTGCAGATCTCGAAACGTAGTGTTACTGATTTCTTGTTTCACTGTACGATGGCAAATGTCGTGAAAAATCCTGTTTCCTTCACAATCCTTCAATGGGCAAAAAAACTTTCAAACAAAGTACAAAACTAAGGTATCTTAAGGTAAATTTCTCTATTTGTTATATTTGAATTACTATGTATAAATAAGGAATAAAATAGGCTCTTGGACGATAAGTGTTTATGGTTTTGTTCGAAATAATGTATAAATACATTATTCACGTTATTCATTAATATTTAACAAATGACTGGAATAACCCTTGTAAGTGACCCTCCTTATGTCTGACACATGTGTCGACATTGTAAGCATAATATATTTGAGGATGTATTCAACTCTGTACAATAAATCACCGACCGCACAACAGTCAGCCAGTTTGTGTGGACAAGGCCGCACCCAGCAACTAACACCAACTTGTGAAATACGGCTTCGGCCTGCTGCGCAAACAAATTAGATCCCTGTTTTTATTTAATTACTTTGCTGTACTTTGGTAAACTTGTTTTACAGGAATACTGATGCTTTTATATAAATATAGGAGTTTATTGGATTTAATATGCAACTACCAATATTAAATATTGGATATCTCATAATCAAATAGTAACATAATAGATTACATGATAAATGTTTAAATTGCTGAGACATTAGCCGTTAAATACTACTTTACAGGCCTTCAATTGCGTTTTCAATAAATATAATAAAAAACTAGATATTGTTTTATAGCCTACTCAAACCAGATGAAAACCAACTATCGATGCTAAAGGATAGCTCATTCCTATTGCAGTTGCCTGTAGTACTTCCATAATGCAAACAAAGAGTACTTCATAGGGCACCGGTATCAAAACTTATCTTAGAATAGCTCTGAAGTAGAGACTACCGAAACGTGATTGAGAAACTGGATGTTTGATGTTGTATATAAAACACGTCACGTTGATGTTGTATATGAAACACAGCACGTGTCGTGTTTCCTTTGTAAATTGACTATCGTTGTGGAGTCTCAAACGGAATACCAATGTGTAGCTCAATTTTGTTGTTGACTCCAACCCTAACATAAGCTTACACAAAATTATTACTATTTCAAAAAAGAATGAGCTTGAGTTAAAAATTAATTAGTGCTGTTTCTGATGGATTTATTTAACTAAGACTTTCAAAATTCCACGATCGGTGTACTTATCCAATCATTGGAACGATCTTCAGTAAACTTGTTGAAACTTTCAAACAAAATCTTATGCACCATTAACTAAACTTTCATAATATGTTAATAATTTGTCTATATGGTGTTCTAGACTTTTAATATATATACATATTGAATTGATTTAGTTTATTTCCAAAATCTTACATTGCAATGGCCCCGCTAAGTTCAGCACTTGTCAGCGTGGTCCTAATTAAAATATTCTTAATTAAACCATACAATGTATTTATCAAACTACGTATCAAGATTTGCACTTATTATTTTTTTTAAGTTTACAAGCAAGATTGACAGCATACATGTTTGTTCTATTTACATTTCAAATTATACGCTCTGGTAAAACTTGTCTCTTAACTCTTAAAATAAAATTCTTAACTTTTAATAGCTTAAATAAACAGCTGTTCACACTAATCAGCTCATTGACTTGAAATCAGCTCTTCAGAGTAAAACAGTTTAGAAAAATATATTTCCTGTTGTGTAGTCTGTAAGACATGGTATTATGTTTAATAGTATTATTCAGTTGTTTGTTATCTGATTTTAATGAAACAACCACTATTATATTTAGAATAAAGTTTAT
This sequence comes from Homalodisca vitripennis, assembly GCF_021130785.1. NCBI lineage: Eukaryota > Metazoa > Arthropoda > Insecta > Hemiptera > Cicadellidae > Homalodisca > Homalodisca vitripennis. The sequence continues at coordinate 126,936,187 of NC_060212.1, read as the reverse complement.
AACATATTAATATTCTTGTAAAATTTTAAATTTTCATACAGAGTATCGATTTTGCGGAATTCAACATCAAAATTTATGATTGGCTGCCATTTTGAAACGGGTAAAGATAATTATTTGTTCATATTGTTATCAAATGGGCATTCTAAAAGGCTAACACAACTGCAAAGTTTCATAACTTTATCTTTACTGGTATAAAAGATATAACTTTTTTGGTAAAAATCACATACAGACAGATAGACGGAAAAATAAAAGTTTTAGGACATACCTCCATATAAAGCTTTTTGCTCAATTTCACTCTAGAACAAAATACTACAATATTGGAACACCTTTGGAATCACCCTTTATATACAAATAATGTGCATGTTAATATGAGTTATATTTTCTGTATTACGTGATTAGATCCAGAATAGGAAAGTGAATACTGAAAACATTTTATTAATTAAATGTGGATATATCATTTTATAATAATTATAATTTATTAAAAAAAAATTTAAAATCCCATCCCACATGAATGCATGCAAACCTAGAGAAAATGACTACATGTGATACTATAAATCTAGCTACAATAGAACGAAATACAGAATATACGATATTACATGGTCACTTTAAACTACTTTTTTATTCATTATATACCACAATTAAGAAGTACAATGAAATAGAAACTTTATAAATAGGTGTGATACTTTACGTCAATTTCAGCAGCTTGAAGTCATAAACTGCTTATATCTAACTAATATTATATACAGACATTTTCAATCAATTAAGTTTTAACCAGCTTAATTAAGCCCATCCACATTTAGTTCTTATAAATATTTGGTGTTTGTCATTCATACAGTATGCTTAAATTTTATAACATTATATTCTTGAAAGAAGATATTTGTTCGGGGCTATAAATTAAAACAGTTCAGATCGAATATTATTTAGATTTTATCTTAAATATCACAAAGCAAGAGTTTGTCATACCACGAGGCTTAAAGGTTCGCTGAACTTATTTTGTAAATTTTGAATTATATTGTTCATTTTATTTTGATATCGTTATAAGCGAAAATCTGTTCTAGGCTGAGATTTGAAGAAGTGCTTCAGTCTTTCATTTAATATCTGTCTGTCTTTCTGGCCCCACGATATCACAAAAGTAAAGTGACATAGAATTTTAATGGTATAAAAGGGTTTATTTGTATGTGACGAACAGTGAGTTTCCTAGTGATGAATGACATTCCACGAGATTTTATGATTTTATTGCATATATTTACATTAGCTGTATGGATAACCAATATCGGCAAGATCAGAATAAATTTATTTTAACAAAACTTTTCAACAAACTTAGTCGACCTATAATAAAATCAAACATGAGCATTATTATGCATGTAGCCTAATTATTTCAATCCATAAAACACAATTTTATAGTGATTTATTGTGTAGACACTTATTATTTAAAACAACTAATAAAAAAAAATAATTAATAAATAAGTACACTTAAATATTGCATTACATTTCATTTCTAAAATTATGTCCTGTGATGCGTAATTACAGAGCCAACTTTTTTTATGATTGTTTGACTCTGTCTGCAGTACACTATTGTATTGCAATAGGAATAATATCATTAACAGATCTGACTCGTAAGTACACAGGTAATACGTTGAAGAATAATTTATTTCAAAGCGAACAGTCCAGAATATATAATAGCTGCTTTAAACGCCGTGCATAAGTTTGTTTAATATACCATTAGCTTTTCTTGTTTAACCTGTGAAAGTGAGACAGAATATGTGAGAGAGGGTGTGATGAGATTTCCGGCACAGTTCTCCAGTAACGAGAAATTTCCACAGAGGTTTTCTCTTTGCTTTCCTCAATGAACTTATTTCCGTTTAGGCACTTTCTCTGTGTTAATTAAGCAAACATTTCTAAATAAATTAATTAATATTCACTAAGGTTAGCGAAGCACAGTTCTGTTATTGAGGTACATATGAATGCTCTATTGAATGCACTATCTATGTAACTAAACAATTTTATTCTTAAATAAAATATCTCAACTTTTAATATTGACGAATCTATGTTGTAAAATTAATAAGGTTAGTATAGGTTCCTTTATTTGTAATTACCTTAGTTAAGGCTCTTATGGTTTGACAGAAAATTTCAACAAAGTAGTGTTATATATATTGTGTTATATATTGTATATTATTTTTGACAGAAGCACATAAATACAAAGATCAACGTGTATAATACTTATGGTACGACAAATGTGCTATCCTTGCATCTCATGCGGCACAACATTTGAATATGCATATGTCTTTGTTTGTTCTCCCTGTTGTTTTATTCATGAACCATATGAATACTTTTAAGTCTTATACATTATATTCTCTTATTACTAACTTCTGTTCGTTATATCATACTGATTCATTAGTCCAGCCTGGAAATTTTATAACTTTTATAACCTATCCTCTAGTCTATTTCATATCTCCCAACCTTAACGAAAAAGGACGCTACGGTCTCTATTTCCTTATATTGTAAAAAGAGAACAAATTCTTAAACGCGTAAACCTTGTACATAAATAAATATAAATTGCCTTTATTTGTTTTGTGTTGTTTTGAATACATTGCGTCAAATTAAAGCTATCAACTTAATAATTGCTTATTAAATAAATAAAAACAACGTAGGTAACCACATGCAATATGTAAGGTAAATTATGAAAATATTTTAGAATCTGTGATTTACAATGTTTTAAATACTTAAATAAAAATAAAATTTATTTTAAAGAATTATAAACATTTCTAATAACTAATAAATAACTAAACCAACGTACTTATATATAAACTTTTTAGTTATACCTGGGTTGTTGCTATTTTATAAATTCTTTTATTTACTTAATAAGTCTATAAAGTATCAAGGGGAGTTCGTTAAACATATTAGGGCCGAAGTAACTGGAACTCATCCTGCCAAAGTAAAACTTTCGGTCATTGAGATGGTGGGGTGTTATTTTGATTAATTTCTTCCCAATGTGAGAGTTTGTTGCTATGATATAGATGCTTTGTTCAAAGACATATAACTTTGTGCACGATGCTTTTTATTAGGTCCCTGCATTCATCTTCCATTTGAGTCAAATCGACTTTATCTCGAGAAGGAGGTTTATAATCCTTCGATAATGACAAACAATAAAGTTTTACCCTTTTCGAATGCTACAAGCACTCCCCTCCTCGTTGAGATACTATTTCAGTATTCAATGTAGCAATATAAGTGCTTTCATGAACAGCAGCTAAATGCTTTCAGGCTGTAAAATAATATTTATAAATCTATATAGATTTCTTGGTCTACACAGCCTACGCTGTGTGGCACATGTCTATGATCACTAAGAGTTTGGACTGAATCCAGATTGACTACCAAAGTGTTTACTTTGTAACTGACAAACTACTGCCTGATCTGTTGGTGTTCTTTCCCAGGGCTATAACAATATTATTCCTCCCAGTAGTGTTACTAAATTCCCATAATTTCAAAGGAAGCCCATTTTGAGAACCGAAAATGAATACATGCACAGATTAACAGGTTAACATTATAAACATGTTCTATGTTCGCATATGATGCAGCAAGTATAATTTTAACATTAAATGTCGGCTCATATACGAGAAATATATATTATATCATAATTTCATAATTACATATTAATATATAATTATATATATATATATATAATATTACATGTAATTATTATAAATGGTATATAATTATATAATAATATTATATTTATACCAGATATTATCTAACTTATTTTTTGACACACCCTACTCTATAATTAAATAGTATTATTACTATTTTCAGACAACGAAATTTAAAATATTTTTGCATTTTAAATCAAAAACTTTCAGCACACTATTTCAAGTTTATCATACCATCATACAATATTTTTACAAAACCGTCCTCGTGTATAGTAAATATGCATCTATATGATTGCTTTTCGTCCACAGGAAACCCAGTACAATTTGAACTCTAATTTTAGTAACAGCCTGTGTTGAAAACAAGTATTGTTTAAAGTTTATTATACAATTTTACACAATGTTTTAAAGCAGGTAAAGTAAAATTCATGACGGTTTTCAGCTTATTACTTCTAAAAAAGGCAATACAACTTTAATAGATATATAGCAACAACGTACTCGTCAAAAAAAAGATTTGTTGGAACGTAGATGTTTAACTAGTAAATTAATATAAATAACATTTAAACACAATTTATTTATAATATTTAACTCATTTTGTGATCCTTTAATATTACCAGAGTTTTCAGTACTTTAATTATTGGAAATCGTACTGATAGATTCCAAAAGAGGGAACACATCACTTTCCTCGTGAATATAAATTTTATATAGATAGTGAAGATCTAAAATGATCTAAAATTGTCAATATTTACATTTATAGTTATATTATTAACTTAGAAAAATAATCAGAAAAATAAGATTTAATACAAAGAACTGTGAGTTTGTATGTAAAATAGGCTCAAACGTCCAGAGATATAGTTTACGGTAGCAGTTTCCTATGGATTCACTCGCAATATTCTGTTGAAAAGCAGGGAAGCCATAGACGTATCCTTTTTAAATGGCATATCAAACCCTCTGAGATTAGTTTTAGACGATCAATGGAAGATACTTTTATTTTTTTAAGTAATAACATGTCTACTTTTGATCTTTGTTATATACTTCTGGTTGTATCTATTTTCAGTGGCGTAGTTAAGTTTTATTTAATTCCTATAACATAATTATGATTTTCACGTATTTGAAAATGCTTGAGGTCAGGATATTTATGCTGCAATAGTTAAGTTTTCTATAATATCCCGTGTAAGTATACTTAAGATACATACTTAAAAAACTATTACTCCTGGCGTTTTTTATACAAAGTGATATTTTGTAACAGGTTTTGCATAATTGTATTATTGATTTATTTTTTATAGTAGTCTAAGGAAATTGTATATAAATGTAAACAATTAACTAATAGTTGACATATTGTACTCAATTCCAAATACTTTAAGTTTATTGACTTAACCCATGACCCAAACCCTTCCTAACTTAAAAACCACCATCCTAAAACAACAATAACATAACATATTTGAAAAAGCGTTTAAAATATACTAAGTATATAAACACTGTTACAATGCTTGTAATAACTGTTTATAGTGTAAACAAAATCCTTAAAAAACTGAGAACAGCTTACATTTTGGAGAGTTTTCTCAATAAGTCTGGTAATAAATTTTCTTCAAGGATGGTGTGATTAAGAAATTTGTGTAATTAGTATCTAATTTTGGTATACATGAAATAAAAATCAAAATATAACTTTTCATAAATGAATTTCCTTTTAAAAACTAAAATATCAAATTGAAAACTATCGTATACATAGTGCAATATATTAAAAACTTCAAAATTTATCACAATTTATATTTAAATACACCAAGAACGTTTACAATATTCCTCTTTCATCCGTTTGGAATTTTATATTCCTCACTCGTTTCCAATGCTTTAAATAAATCTTAAAATACTACATATTTGTTTTATATCTTTAACTAAAAAGGCTTATACATTTAAGAAATTTTTTCTTAAAATTATACAGTTCTAATACTCGAAAAACTTTAATTATAAGACATGGGTTTTAATGTAAGCACTTCCAAAATACTATTAAATATTTTTGTAATTAATAAAAGAAATGGTTGAATATATCGTACTTGAAAAATTCTTTTACTAGTATTAAAAAAAAATTAAGGTATTAACCAAACTGAAAGAATCATTATTATACATGAATAGAATAATAGCTTTTTATGCAATAATATCTAAGTACATGGTTACTTTCGTTACTAGCTTTTTAGTTTTAATGTATAGCATTTATACTTTACAGTTTGAGATGCATTATTCTATATTTAAAATTCAGACACAACTCAAAAGAAATAAGTATCTTTGGACTAGGTTACATTACACAACGTAACATATTTAATTGATATACTTTTCTTGAACTAAGCTCAATTAACCTTAATATTAAATTATTTTAAATAAATATGTTTTTTTACTTATTCGAAGCAAATTTCCCATTCATGATTATACGTCGGTTTTACCTTAGAATCATATTATATTCGACTGTATAAATATTTTGAAGTATATCAAACAACAGATTCCAGGCACTCTTGGGAAATATAAAACATTAATTTTTCTTCTGCAATTTTAATTAACTTCATTATACAAATATTAAAACAAATTAAAATTGTGGAAGAATAAAAAATGTCTTTTATTAAAACCTGGTGACTTCCATCAAGGGTAAAAAGCAGAAAACTCTTAAGAAATGTTTTCCAATTCTTATTTTAGAAATAAATCATTCAATGTTTGCTCATACGCTTTTCTATATAAACTTGTTCTGTAATTGGTAGCGAGTCAAACATATAATTAAATAAATTCTAATAGCTTACTCCATTGTGGGTGGTAACATTAAGTAAAAGCTTGTTACAAACCTTGTCCAGGCGAATACCTTGTAATTGTTTTTACACTTTAATTAAATATATTTGTGATTTTTTTTGTATTGGGCGAGTAATGAATTTTAAGAAAAACACCAATTTGTCGTCATCATCTTAAAAGTTTTGGTATTCAATCTATAGGTCTTGTTGTTCCTTACTATTAAAATATTAAGTTCAACATACAATGTTTCAATGAAACACGCAATTGTTTCAGTACACATGTACAGCATTTGCTGTATTTTTTCAAAAGCATTTATCTTAAAACATACAAATTCATAGCACTAAGCTCTTATTATAATACATAGTCGGATATTTTGACGGACAGCTAACAGAGCCGATCCGAAATATCTAACTATGTCCAGTTATTCGGAGAAGTGAAGTAACGCAAATGTCTGTTAGTTGTAACTTGCCTGGTGATATTTGTTTATTATGTGTCTTATCCGATACGAACAGAATGTTTTACTTCTTTTCTGCTTCTTCTTATATCAGTACTAGGTACCATGTGTACAAGTTTCAGTTTATTACATTGACTATACTAAACAAATCTGTCTTATCTGTTTTTACAAAGATTACCTGAACTACAGTGCTAACTATAAGTATTTTAACACTTTTGTTTGTCTATTAATTCTTCACATTGTATGCAAATGTTACACCATTAATAATATTGTCGAAAATCAAGCCCATTTTATTATGGGGTGACACTTAATAAATGTAAAAGCAATATATGATTTAATATACTCTTTAACGATTATGAAGATAAACAGTATAAGACTTCTCTCAATAATTGAAAGTTCTCCCGCTGGCAACATAGTGTATTCTCACTTTTCAACAACAGATTAAATTCCATCCGGCTGCTCCAAACGGGTATTTAACATTTTATTGCATTCCTGTGGAGTCGGGGCAATAACTGTCACGCACAGAGTTTGCATAATCTACTCACGTTTCATAATAACACACAGATTACCAGGTAACCTCTGTGGGAATGTTTATGTTTTACACAATTAAAAATATTAATAATGTTTTATTAATGCCTACTATTTTACTCCTACATGAAATTAAATTATATACTAAAACTAGAGTACATGGGGTGAATGAGACAATTTGGTGCTTTGTTACAAATGATACCGTAAATTATACGTTATGGTATTAATTATTATTTTCTTCCTGTCATATAAGGATTCCCCAGTACATAATGTGTTTGTTTATAAAATATCTAAAATTGTAATTAATTTCTTCGTAATTTGCTTATATCTTTCAACACGTTAATCTGTGTATTATTGGAGATCCATCGAAGAGTCTCCAGGAAATCGTGTCGGTGTCCATCTGTATGTCCGTCTGTTTATCTGAGATATAAAACTTAATTTACATTTTTTAAACTTTAAACTTGGTACATATATTCCTCATGTTCCAAGGAAGAAAACTAATGATTTGGCGGATAAAGGTCACATTTCCGACAGTCATTTTGTCTGTCTGTTTGTAAGTTTGTTTTCTGCAGCTGTTTTCATGTAACACGTGAATTATGCTGCTTGTTACGAACAAAACGATATTTGGAAAACTACAACTACAGAGCCCGAAACTAAAGAAAACTGGTTAATGCAGTTAAAAATATTAAAAGGAACATAAGTTGTGTTAAAAATATATCTAGGTTGTTTTTTATGACGAATTATTTATAAAAGTATTAAAATATGATTCTATTTGAAAACTTAAATAGTGTTGTCCTTACCAGTAACGAAATGTCAGTAACAGTCATTTTAGACCGTCCTTCTTATATAATTTCCGTATTTCTCTAAATACCTGATTCCATTACTGTTTGAAACAATTTATAAAAATGTAGACCAAAAATAGTGTTTGATTGCAGAGATTGAAAAATTCAACAGATATTAATATAGGATAATTAACTTATCTACATTGATTTGTTAGGTTAGTCTTTTTATTACAAACAAATTTGTTCATTCAATCTTCGCTATATCTCTTATAGTTCTCATGATCCCTTTAGTGAGCATAAAACTTGGAACCCACTGTAAATACATCGGCAGTATTGTACTCCTACAATAGAATCCTATTAAAACTGTTAAAAACATTCAATAAAACAGCTTTTTTTAGTTTATTTATATATATATATATATATATATATATATATATATATATATATATATATATATATATATATATATATATATTTTTTAATTTATCGAGTGTTACATATACCTGCCACTTGAGTTTTTACAATTTCAGAATACATCAAACGGAAATGAACTTTAAAATATTTGACGAATTAGAGTAAACTAAGGAGATAAATGAGTGGAAAAGCCAAATATTTTATCGTTTTCATAATTTTTATTGTTATTTATATAATATTATTATTACTATATACTCATTTCGAATATTTTAAATATTTATTTTCATATTAAAAACTGTTTGATAATATATAATTTGTGTAGTGAATATTAAATAATATTTATGTCATCCGTTGTTACCGGAATTTTAAAATTTGATTATAGTGCTTTTATAATTTATTTAAAATAACATCGTTTTCATTACTTTCCTGTTAACTTGGTTTAGATTTCTAAGGACAAGACAAATAACATAAAACAACCGTATTTTATCAAATGTTTTTGACATATTCTTGTTGTGTTAATACTAGTGATTTCTAAATATATTTCAATGTTAGTAAGCAGCCTTGCACACTGAAATAACATTGGAATTTGTAAGAATTTGGGTAGGAAACGAATTGCGTCCTAAGCAAAGGTTTCCTATCTCTGCAGTACGCTAAGTGGGTTTAGCTGTATCTAGCCAGAAATTACCTTCTATTAGGGGTAGACGAAAGCACCAAAACGAAGCAGCGAGTGAATTTTATTGTATTAAATCAACATAAACCTACATAAACTTGAAACATAAAATCAAATAACTTTAAGATGAAAGAGTGTTGTAGAGAATTTTTTGTAGTATTATTTTCGTAGCTTTCAGAACTATAGAGTTTATTCATTTCCCCAACATAAAATATCCTCATAACGTTACTGTTGTTGTCCTATTTCGTATTCTCTTAGAGTCACTCAAGTCACTGTAATCAACATTGATTGCTTATTTTTAGAGTATTTAAGTGTTATGTAAGGTTGAATTATTTTTACAATTGAGGATCATAAACAAATATAGTATTTTCCAGTAGAAATGCGTAAGACAATTTCTCATAATTCAGTTAGTTTATGAAAAATTATTGAAAGCTCTATGTTTACGAGTAAACACTATTTACTTACTCTTTTAATGAATATTCTTTTGTTTTAATTCAGGTTTACGATATTGCATTCACGTACCTTTTCCATATCATTATTACTTAGTTATTTAACAAATATAAAAAAATATATATAAATTAAAAAGAGCCTGTTTTATTCAAGGTTTTTAAAGTGCCAATAGGTTTCTATTGTATGAGTACAATACTGCCGATGTATTTCCAGTGTGTTTCAAGTTTTATGCACACTAAAGGGATCTTGGATACTAAAGAGATATAACAACGAAGATTGAAAAAACAAAGTTCTGTGTAAAGCAAGCACAAAATCGTTACTTACTTATTAAAAAAATATAATGTAACAGATGCAAAACTTAAAATTAATAATTAAACAATACAGGAAATTGTATTTATCGTATAGGAAAGTGTTTGACTCCAAAATATAAGATCAAGTCTTTAACAGTTATATGTTAAACAAACCATTTCAATACATTCAAAACTACCAAGAAAAATTACAATGAATACCAAGGGTCTACGGGTATAAAAATATTCAACGCTTACCCTGATGTGAAGTACATATTTTTTGAGGAGATTGTTTGAGTATAGGCGCTAGTACGTTCGCTACGAAAAAAAGGATTGCAATTCCTGAAAGATGTAACGGACATAAAAGGCTATTACTTGCGAAAATATAAAGAATTAGTGCAAGAAAATGAAATTAAAATTGAGAAAAAAATATACTTAAAATGTATCTACAAGAAAAAACTAATAATAATAAGATATTATAATTTTGGTCGGTAAAAAATCATACTTAATTTATTTAAAACAATTTTTATCTATTGCGTATAAAATTTACTGTATCAGGAAGGGTTCGGTGTGACGAAAGTATTTGTAAAAGGAAGTCGGAAGAATAGGATGTAGTACTACCGCCGGAATAAAAACAGTGGTAAGGCGAGTCCCGACATTTGTTTTTTCGGGTACAAGATAAATGGCAGGAAAGAGATACTCGTAAAAGGAAACTCGAAAGATGAGGTGCCAGGACAGTCGTCGTTTTATATAGCAGTAGCTAAACATAGCGAGTCCTGAAAAATTTAGTAGGACAAATTTGAACACGGTTATTTAAGATTTAATCGAGGTGACAACAAATAATCCGAATAGTTGTGGTTCAAAATTGAAGTTTAATTCAGCTGAGTTAAGAAAATTATGTTTTGATTGATTCTGTTAAAATGTATTGATTCGCTTAAATATAAAATTAAAATATTAAGAGTTTCTTGTAAATCGATTATTTCTTTTAAAATATTCAGAACATAATTTAAAATCAAAACATTCTTTGCAAATTACAAATAAAATATCGAAGTCTTGTTTCAAATAATAATTTTTAATAATTATTGATGTTGGAATGATTTACTAAGGAACACAGTCCTTGCCCCTTACGTGATGGCGTGGATCGATGTCGGATCAGCGAGCATAGTGTAGTAGTATGAGCGTAGTTTTCAGTATAAGCAGCGAGAGTATCATCAGTGTGAAAAGCGAGCGTAGTCATCAGCTTGGATCGTTCCCGGATACTCTTTCTTGACTGGTCAATCGGCCGTCGTTTATGTTCGCTCGGTCGCGGGATACGTTAAGTGTTCCCCTCTCGCCGTGGAGCGGCGATATTCTGAGTTGGCATGAACCTTTTAGTCTCTCACTCATCGTTAGTAAAAGTAATAATTACAGCACTAGATTAGATTACTTTAAAACTCAAGTCATTATATGGTTATCAAAAAAGGTTATAATCTCGTTTGTATATAAAAATTAAAGATATTCATTCTTATTCGGTCTGTAGTCTCATTTGCATACACTAAGTTATCCTGTAAATAAGGCTATTGTAATGGTTACTTTTTGTGTAGCTGGCTGAAACAATAGTTACAGTTGTTAACTGTGATAGGTTTATAAGTAGGATCGTGGACGGTTATCTAAGATATCTAATTTATCGATGCCAAGTTTAAAATTAGAAAACATTATTTTTAAAAATCTCCAAGAAAATGTAAATTATTTAGTAATATTTGATACAATTTTAATGAGTCCTTTCTCCACTTAAATGGAGCAGGGAATACAAAGGTAACACAACACAAAATAGAGTGACACCGGTAGCTAACTTACTGTATATTAAGATCATTACAGAACGGAAGACATTCAGCCTAATGGTAATGTAACCAACTGTATCCTGCTCTTATCTGCAAGCTCTGTAGACCTTCAAGGGCTACTTTCCTTTTATAGCTCTACAGTATAAGTTAGAAGGATGAAATTAGTTAAGTGAACTCCACCTTTATTGTGTTTCATTACACCGAGACATTTCTCACATGTTTAAAATTTATAAATTTGTACATGTTTAAATGTATTTAGACATGTAATTTATACATGTCTGCCTATTCTATTCTTTTGCACATGCAAACATTTATTCCGTTTATTTCGTTCTCTTGTATGAGGTCGAAATTAATTTGTTTAAGATAATTATGACCAGGGTTATCTAAGAACCTCACGTCAAGTTAATATTTTAAGTAATAGAGCCACGAGGTGTACGCGTTGCACGTGTTTGCCATACATTAAATAAGTCATGGAAACTGTAATTACTTTTATGATAAATGAGATTAGCAGAAGAGCTCCTTGGTTGTTCCAACCACGGTGGAATTATTATTATTATTTTTTTAGTCAAATTTTTAATTATTATATAATCAAATAACTGAATATATAAATGATTTGTAGCCCTGTTACGGTATAAGTTATGTTCTACTTATTAAATAATTACTTCTTGAAATGAGTTTTTTAAGTGTATGTAAATCTATTTATTATTTTAATATTCTAATTTTTAACGCTAGTGATATACGTATATGTACAATATAAGGGGCCAACATTGATATACTAGATTTGTAGGCATCTAGCTTTATGTACGGAGACAAAATCAGAAATCCTACGAATTATTTGACCTCTGAAAAGACAAATTGTAATATTTTGATAACATTGTGGACTTATTATATTGTTAAAATTTCCATTTTCATATTCTCACACACAAAAATTTTTAATAAAGACAGAACTTTGTGTTTTGATGCTAACGTTGCTAATAGTTTAAAATATTTGCAACAGTTTTTATTAGGTATCAGGACCAGAACTAAGGGCTGACAATTCCCGAACATACGACTCTAAGCTATACTGTACGGTCCTTGTTTGTTTTCTTCACACCTCCCTGTCACACAAGGATTATATGTGATGTTTGGACATTGTTGTCCTGCTCCCTGACAAAATACCTAGGCTCCTGTTAAATTAAGTAAATATAAAAAAGCGAGTTATTTTACAAAAAAATATTATCAACATCAAAACAAGTCATCTAAAAATTTTCAAATAAAATAATTAAGATCAGACAGAGTATTATTATTAAACCCATTCCAAATCACACTAGAAGTTTTATTAATTATCGTTGCCTTTAAAAAAATATTGTTTAAAGTTGATTTGTTCTAGTAGTTCTCTCTAGGCTTCATTGAATACACTTTCGATAAGATAAAAAATAACATTGCTTGATTTCTATTAAGTTCTTTATATATTTAACCATTTTACTTTATAAGGAACTAATTAATAATAATGTTCAAGTAAAACATTATATCTTGTAATGCTTGTACCGAATGACGATAACACATGGGGGTGGTTACTTCTAAAGTCGTAGTAATAAATACTCGAATTGCAAAGTTTACTTATAAGTTCAATTTAATTAATGAAACTTACAAGCACCACTTTTAGTTGGTAAATTAAATGTATGCCTTGCCACGTTGCTGCCAATTAAAGTACAAGAACTAAAAATGTATATCTGATAGGTTGGCCTAAAAAATCCAATGTTCTATGGAATTATGCCTACGATATTTTACTTTATAAAACTTTAAGATTTTACTTCCCTTCGCAATATGTAGACTCACAACCCGGGCGTCGGCGTCTTGGCACGAGACATTGAAGCTGTAGTCTAAGAAGGGTTATTTCTAGTCGGTAATTACCAGAAGAGGAGTAGAAGTTATGAAAGTGGTAGCCATCTACTCTAATAATACGTGAGCTCGCCTAAAACAAATTCGTGACAGTATTAGCCATTTAATGAGACAAAAAACTTATCACGACAACGTGATCGTCAGAAGGACGACGCCACAACTTGTATCCATTTCAATCAAGCAAATAAAAGATCTTCAATGGTAAGTTACTTTACTATTTACAACTTTACTACGTTACATTCATTTTTATATGTTTGGCATCAAAGGGCTAATTTAATAATACGAAAATATAAATGTTACTTACGGATATAGCGCGCGAGGTGAAATCTGTCACGTAGTTGGGCTGCTACGAAGGGTTGAAATAAAATATCTTATCATAAAAATATTGAAATAAAATTACAAACATACGCGACAGGGCGTCTGCTAGCGCATTATCGGTAGAACTTTTAAATTCCACTTCACATGGTAAATTCAAAATCCTCTCGATCCACCGGGCAAGTCTTCCTACCTTTCTTTTGTGATTGAGGACACAGGATGAAGCTTGGTTATCTGTAATTAAGGTTTTAACTTCTAAAAAAATCATGCAATTTTTCTATGCAAATTTGCACTGAAATCTTTCTTTTTCATAAATATTATATTTTAATTCGGCATCAGTAAACTTCCTAGAGAAATAGGCTTTCGGCATTAATTCATTTTGGTCGTTTTCCTGTAATAAACAACCACCTGCGGCTATTCCACTAGCATCTGTCATTACTACAAATTGTTTTGAAAAATCGGCTAACTGGAGTACAGGAGGATTCATTATAGCTTCTTTTAACTTTAAAAAATAATCTTGACATTCACTTGTCCAAATAAATTTAGCGGTTTTCCTTCTTAAACGATTTTAAGGATTACATAATTTGGCATAAATATTAATACATTTAGAAAAGAAATTGGTCATACCTAACAACTGTGAAACGTTTTTGGGTTTCTTAGGTGGCATAAATTCTCTTATACTCCTTGTTCGCTCGGGATCTATAGTAACTGTATTATTTGTTATTAAATTCCCCAACCAGGAGATTTCCTCAAAACAAAACTTTGCTATCTCTAGGTTTGCTGTTAAGCCATGTTTGCTTAGTCTATTTACAATTTCTCTGACACGTTACTAAATGCGAATTAAGGTCTTTTCTGTACACTAAGATATCATCACAAAAATTTTTCACATATTTAAATTTTATATATTGTCTAGGACTTTGTCCAGATAGGCGGACAATACAGCACTACCAATATGGTAAACCAAAGGGGATTCGTTTTAAATTTATATTTACCAAATATAGTACTAAATGAGGTAAGATCTTGACTATCAGGTGATAATGGACATTGTAAAATCTTTTTCTTAAATCTATTACTGAAAAATATTTAGCTCCACTAAGATGTTGATAGGAAGATACCAAAGAGGAGTAGGATTTGCTGTAAGCAGGAAGATTGAGAGTACTGTGATATGTTTCGAAGCCAAAGATGAAAGTTTTGTGTATAATTAGGATTAAGGGTAGGTTTAAGAATATATCTGTTATGAGTGTGTATGCGCCCACAGAAGATGCGGAAGACGACATAAAGGATGCTTTTTATGAAAGGATCGAGGAAGAGTATAGAAAACTTCCCAGCTATGAAGAGCAAAGATAATAATGGGGACTTAAATGCAAAAATTGGCAAAGAAACAAGTATGGCAAAGTGTTGCAGGATCAAATAGCTTACATGCAAACAGCAATGACAACGGTATGAGACTGTTGAGCCTGACATGGGCAGTAAACATGAAGATAAATGAGCACATTTTTTCCAAGGAAAGACATACACAAAGCCACATGGACATCACCGAATGCATCACAAAAAATCAAATAGACCACGTTTCTGATAGTCTCAGGCATTCTAGTCATATCACCAATGTACGTAGCATAAGGAAAGCCATAAGGAAAGCGGAATGTGGATCAGACCACTATCTAGTTCTATTCAATCTATTACAGAGAATTAAGATAGAGAAACAATAAAAACAGAGAACCTCAATAAATGTTAACTTGGATCATCTAAAGAAATGAAAAAATAAGGAAAGATTTCCAACTTAAACTGTTAAACCGTTTCCAAGCCCTAAGTAAATTAGCTCAAGGAACCCCAGAGGAAGATAAAATTGAAAGGGGCTGGACAAAACATAAAGGAACCCCTAAAAAACGTGCAAAAGATGTGTGTGGAAGGAATGAAAGGAAGAACAAAAAACCATGGTTTGACGAAGAATGCAAAGAAAAAGTGGTGCAAAGAAAGGAAGGGAAAGAGAACTCAACAGGAAAACAGGCAAGAGATAGGGAAGAATATAAAAAACGCTCTAGAGAAACGGTAAAAAAACACTCAGGTGAAAAAAGAGGTAATGGGTGAACAAAATCCTAGAGAAAGCGGAACAGGATAGGACGGCAAACAAAAGCAGAGACTTTTATCGATCGGTAAGATTTTTCAGGAAGGGATACAGCCCAATGCCATATGGAATCAAAAACAAATCTGGGGAACTAGTGATACAGAGCAAAGAAGTGATACAAGTATGGCAAGAGTATTTTAAAGATCTCTTGAATGTAGAAGCATTGGAGGAAGAGGAAGAGGAAACCGAGGGAAGTATATCAAAATGTGGAACCAATGGTCCCAGATCCAACACTACAAGAAATAGAAAATGCAATCAAGGAATTAAAAAACAATAAAGCTCCAGGAGAGGATTCAGTATCATCAGAATTGATAAAAAGCAGGAGGGGGCAAGACTAGCGAAGGAGATTCACAAATTGATTCTGAATATTTGGGAAAAGGAAGTGATTCCAAATGAATGAGAGGAAGCGATAGTCATCCCTGTCCATAAGAAAGGTGACAAAAAAGAGTGCACCAACTACAGAGGAATTCCTCTCCTAAACTGTACCTACAAAGTGCTATCAAAAGATTTTACAAAAAAGATTAGAGGAGTATACATCCAATATAATAGGTGACCACCAAGCAGGCTTTACTAGAAATAGATCAACTACCAATCAGATATTCATACTGAAGGAGGCAATTGCCAAATACCATGAATTCAATAAATCCTTTCTATGCCTTTTTATTGATTTCTCCAAAGCATATGACTCGTTTAGTAGAAGAAGACTCTGGAAGATTATGGAAGAGTATGGAATACCCAACAAATTAATAAACTTGTAAAAATCTTACTACAAAATATTCATACGCATGCCAATTAGGTAGTTAGTCCGTCGATAATTTAGTTCCGGAACATTGGATAAAAAATAATATTAAGTTGTACTGGCTAACTAGGTTGTGAAATGTTGCATTATATAAAATGGAACTAACTAACGGTACATGCTGGTCTCAGATATATTAATATCTTATATTATACTATGTTTTAATTACGTTTAATTTACGTTGAATTTATAACAGAATACCCTTGATTTTCCATAAGGAGTTTGTGACTGACATCACCGGAATAATTTATAATTTTTATTTACATTTTCTATAATTTATTATTAGGTACAGCGATATTTGAATGTTTCAACACAAAACAGATTTTAGCATTAAATAACATGTTCATAGTTTTATAGATTCTAAAATAATCAAACATATAACTAATGGTGACAGTATCTGTGCGAGAAAGCCTCAGTTGAAATATCTTGTTACTGGAGAAAATTACCTGGAAATCTCATCACACACTCCCTTTTGTTTCCATTCTCACTTTCACAGCTCAAAGAATAAAAATATCCATATACTAGACACACGTTTATATACTTTTAAGTTTTCTTAAATAAGACATAATTACTTATGTTAGAGATCTAAAACCTACGTTTTGTGTATGAGGTTTAAGACTTGATCTAGAAATGAAAATTTCTGAACTATTTGTGCAATATCTGTATGAGGTAATTGGATAGTTGTCTATAATATTACAACAACAAAACCTTATGCGATATTTAATGACTTCTGTTACACTTTAATGTTACACAATGTGTCCCGAAACGTAATCAACTGTCGGGTGGTGCTTCCGAGGTACTCTTAAATAAATATATCATAAAAAATATTGGTAGCATATAAAACTACGAACAAGAGTTCGCATATAAAACTCCAGACAGTTACAGACAATTCAAAGGTAAGAATTGAAAGTGACACAGTCTAGTGAAATATAATATGGAGGGTGAGGCTAATATAATAAACAATCAAAATTGTTTCACATGTTGCATTTTTAAAAGGTAGGCTTTTTTTTAATAATATTTTAAATCAAAACTGTTATGCATTAAAATTTATTAGCGTTGTTTTTTAATTTCTCATAAATTAGTGATCAGCTACACTTTTAGATTGAACGGATGACAGATTTTATTAGATTTATCGATTACGCTTTTTACTTTTTATTGAAGCAGTTGTTTATGAGCATTATTTTAATATGATGTGCAAAAGTTTGAATTATATCAAATACATCCCGGGGTTTTTAATTCTAAAATATACAGTATATAAAGAAATGTTAAATAGTAATATTATTAGTTAATTATTTGCTAAGAAACTATTAATCTATAAAGTAATAAATTTTAAGTGGCCTTCCATACTATAATATCATAATACTGAATTGTATTTTAAAAAATTATGCTAATTTCTACAAGTAAAATAATATTTTGAATTTATATTTATTTAGTCTCTTTAAGTCTGTGTGATTCTCATGATGGTTCAGTTTAACTCGTATTTACGATATTATGAGACTCTTCAATCTACAACACCTGATCGTATATAATTTGGAACTGAAATAAGAAATTAAGCAGGCACGATATCCTCCACACTTAATAAATACAATTAATTTGATTCATTGTTTTAACACGTAACCATTACACATCACGTATTAGCTTTGTCTGCTGTTACGGGTATATGTATTGGTTTGCATAAATTTGGTTTTGCCTTTATTTTTCAATCACACAACTTCGTAGATCTCATTTGCCACTGTATTACGTTAACAGCCTACTGTTATCATGAAACTGTAATTACATTTCACCTATGGTTAATTTGTTTCTATGAATGCTCATTGAAGTATTTTACATGCAAAAATTCTAGATCTAAAGGTGTGCAATTGAAGGAAAGGTCCATACTTTTAACTTATACTTGTGTCATATTATTTATCAGTAGCTAGGAGTGACTATTTTTTAAAAAGCCAGTCCTACTGCATATTTGGATAATAAAGTTCTATAAAAAGTTTTTCAAACTAAATCTAACAGGTATAGTCTGAAAATATCCCTACTGCATTTTAAGTAAATATATACAAAGATTCGTCATATTTTTAAGTAATTTATTCTTCAGTTTTTTATGAAAAATCGGACCATTCGTATTGATTTAGTGTGTAACATTCAACTCTAAAATAAAAAATATAATATTAGACAAACAATTGCAATTATTTTACTACTTATATGTTTTAATTAATTAATATTCTACAAGAAGATATCCTTTTATTTGTTCTTAAATTCGTTAGAAGAAACTCCTAAGAAAGTAATTAACTGTAGGTCATGCTAATTTGAATTTAAAACCTTTATCGATCACAAAAATCGTGTACATAATTTCAACAATATCAATTTAACAACAGATTTATAAAAGTCAATTGTGAACTTTTCCCTTCGTCCTTCAGACTTGGCGAGAGGCACTATTGTGATATAGAAGACACCAGATGGGAAGAAGTCTAAAAAATCTGGAATACAACTTGATAAGGGCGTTGACAAGGAATGATCAGATTGATTCTATATGTATGGAGCCGAATTATCCTTAGGTATCTATGTTTCGATGTCTTTGACATAATACTGTCCATCTACCCACATCTCTCTTATAGAATATTGTTTTGGAGAGCATGTGCAAACACAGACTTTTAGACTCTAAGAAAAAAAACTGTTAGAATGATTGCAAATTTTAAACCAGATAGTCGTATAAAGTGGCATTCGAACTATTGACTCTACAACTATTGACGTAGCCTAGTCTTTTTATTTGGGAAACAAAAATGTTCTTTCTGTGTGTCTAAAAGTGCGTTAACGAGGGTCCAAGACATACACAAATATAATACTAGAGCGTAAAAAGCGTAGAGCGTATACTAGCGTATAACTGGGAGACACAGAGTGATGGTTTATGAACAATTATTCTCAATGGCGGATGTTTACTTTATTAACAGATAGCAATGCTCAATAAAAAATGCCACAAAGCACAAGGCAATAAGAAGTCGTCTTAAAATCTGTTAGTGTTACACGCATTTTATAATGTCTGTAATGAACTTTTATATTTTACCATCTGGGGTTGTTAAAATGAGTTAAAAATAACCCAGCACTCTCTTATACGATAATAACAAAGATTTATATTACAATAGAAATACATTTAAAGAAAATTATCCTAATTATTATATTCTGTATAGAATATGAATAAAAAATCTCTCGTTACTTTTAGTATTACAATATTTTTCTGATTCTAAAAAGTAGTAAAATCCATATGGGATTTATTACGTACTTAAATATTACAGCACCCTGAAGAGGGGCACCATTTTATAATTGCACATAAATACATATTCAAAGGAAGTTTGGAAATCTAAACTTAGTAATTCTTTTAGTAATTATGTAATATGATGTAACTCATCTCAATACTCATTGGAAATCAGGTTTCTCTTCTAATTAATTTCAATCATAATCCTTTATAATTGCATAATTGCCTTAGCGTTCTATTACATACATCCATAACGCAAAAGAATAATAGACGCATTAAGCCACCGGTATCAGATCTCGTATTATCTCTAAATTAGAGACTTCAATGCAACTTGATAGAGAAACTAGACCTTTGATGTTGTATATGAAACACGTGTTGTATATAAAACACGGCACGTGTCGCACTTACTTTGTACAGTGACTATCGTCGTGGTGTTGCAAACGGAATACAGATCTCTGTAGGTCACTTCTGTTGTTGACTTCAACCTTTATACAAGCCATACAAAGTTATTACTATTTAAAAAAAGAATGAACATTTTCGACAAAGTGTGAGAGGTAGAAAAATTCTGGAAAACCATACGACTTAAAGCTATAGATAAGTATAAGAAAACAGCCTATGCTGTATAGGTGTAACACCACAAGCTTGTAAACCGAAGGGTTCTCAGTAACATACAAAAGATAGATTAACTGGGATGTTCTATGAAACTTTTGATCTTCTCAGTAATTGCTTTTAAAATAGAAGAATTTGTATATAAATGATGAAAGTATGCACATGACAAAGCCATCGTGGATTCTATGGAACTTAATGTCTTAATATAAGTTTATTAGTTTGACTTAGTCTCTACACATTAATATGTTTTTTTTCATTCAGTATAGAGCAATGTAGAGTAGCAACCATTACTTTTATACATTAACTATTGTGTCCAAAATAAAATGTTGACATTAGATAGAATATATATATATATATATATATATATATATATATATATATATATATATATATATATCGTTTAAGCTTTGTGATTGAAAAGCCGTAAACACACATCAACTAACTAAACTTTCGCATTAAGTAAAATTTTTCTAAGTTGTGCTAGGCCTTTATAGTATAAATACTATTATGTCTGAGTGTTGCCTAGTTTAAAATAAAATTATAAATATGAATGGTTATAAAAATATGATTAATAAATCGAAATTCTATCAACAATAATAAAAAAGCTAGTAACTAATTCAACTATTGTTGGGAACCCACACAAAAACAAACACACACTCATATATACTTGCATATTACGCTGTGGGTTATATCATTAGTTCTAAATAATTATTCACCAACCATGGAATTATGATGTGCGTCATAGAAACCCATGACTGAGTTGACTGACACAATTTCTTATTTGTTTACAGGGGGAATATAAATATTTATGTTTGTTATTCCGTCTGTTTACCGTTTGAAAGACATCACAAAGTAAAATGAGCTATAGATTGAAACGTTGCAAACTACCTCATGTGTAAAATTATGCTACTCGTGGTATAGCGTATTTCTACCCTGCAATTAGATAGAAATAATGTTAAGATTTTTGTGACTTTTACATGATATAGTAATAACCACTAAGGTTTAAATATCTACACAGTATGATTAGAGAGCTGCAGCAGTATGTTAGGGCATTACTCATCCAGGATGTTCTTTCTTATTAATTAATATGTTTAAGAATGTTTACTCAAAGGATGCATAAAATATACAACAGTAGTTCGTGCCCTCCTCTAGTGGATCCTTCGGCTGACATCTTTGTTTTATAAGTAATACAAATGCACCTTTTGAAGTATCGATTGATTATTGCACTGGTATTACGTTTTAATATGCTTCCTAGATCACTATCGTTACAAGGGTTTTTAGATGTTAATCATAAGTGAATATTGTAAGAATTGGAGAGATAGCATTACTGTTTGGTAGTAAGAAACTGTGGGACAGTTTAAACTATATATATATATATATATATATATATATATATATATATATATATTTATATAAGTGAAATGTTTAATATGTTCTTAATAAAAATAAAGTGTCTATAAAGCATGTCTAAATAAGCTCTTTATTTTTACAGGTGAGTTAAAGCATTGTATGACTGAAGAGAGAACTGGTAGTACTTTTTATTTGACGCATCTGTAGGTGAGTATGACGTTTATGAAGTTTACAGCCTGTTTTGTGATTTTATGTATCTGGAGATTTTATCCTATATCCACGAAGCACCGTTTTGAAAATACGGCTACTAGCTGATGTTCCTAAGCCTAAAAATCCAAAGCGAGATGAAATCTTATTATCAACAGATATTATCTTCAGCATTTTTATTGTATCCGAAAATAGGCCGTAGTACTATTATATCAAACTAAAACCTGGCGTAGATACCCTTGGGTTATAACTGGCGATAAAGTAGTAAAATATTAAAAAACAATATGTGACGTGTTATATTGGGTACACGATTTAAAATAACTTGTGTATTTTTAAATTATTTACAATATATATGATGCCATATGATATTTCGTTATTTCAAAGAGATCATTATCAAAGGTTTGTGGATGAATAAGGCAAATCACTAATCTACGACTTATTCGATTGTTAAAATGAGAATGTAGAGACGGGAACAGTTAGCTACAAACTAACGGTGGGTTAACTGATATTTAAAAAAAATACACGAAAAACTAGTTTGTGAGTTATCCAAATAAATCGGTTGGGTTTAGCATTAAGGAAAATTTCCAATTTGCATTCTTGCACTTAATTAAGTGCACTGTAAAGATAATAGTTTTCTGTTTGAAATAATTACACGTCATAAACAATTTCCACTACTGTAGCGATTGTGCCGTGTGTTGTTTCAGCAGGTGCATTGTACTTGTGTCATGTTTGAGTTGATTTTGTATTGAGCATTAAACTAATTATGAGGAAATCGTGTACTGTAAAACTTAGAAAAGCGATTATTTGAAAACATTTTTATCATGTATAGAGTTATAAATTATAAATAATGATTTATAATCAAAAGTTTACATAACTAATGGTTTAATTAAAAGGAACAAAACTGTTTTAAAATGAGTTGATCATATACAATGTACATTAGTACAAATATTTTTGAAGTGTCGTACAGAAAATCGTGACAGCCTAAAAATTTACGAAGCTAGCAATGAACCCAACACCATCTAGTCCTTATCTGGGTCTTTTGTATATAATTACAAGCCATTGATTGTGGTTATTAGGTGGATCCCGCAACTAAAGAATTGAGTACTTTAACTATTTTATCAAAAATTAGTTAAAACTTTGGTAAAATGTCTTAGAATTACTATATTGTTTTATCAGCCTAATTTGCGACTTACATTTCAGGAATAACAAAATACACATCCAAAACTAAATTTCGTTTTGAATCATAGCTTAATTTATTTCATAATCGTAACTTTTCCGGGGCAGTCCGACCTCCATAAGAACATAATGTTAACTTGGGAACCTATATCTCTGTAATGGTTATAGATAGAGTCCTGATTTTTATTTTACTTATTAAATAGCTTATAATCTAGGTCTTATCATGAGGTTTTTAAATTTGAAAAAAAAATTAAAAAGTTATAATTTTTTTATAATTTATTGTTTTTAAACTAACTTTTTTATAAGTAAAAATGTTTACTGTGCCTCATTGACAAGAGATATTTATAAATTCCCATGAGGGGAACTAGGCAATAGTAAGTAGAATACTGTATAAAAAATTTGACTGGGGTAGGCCTAGTAGTTTTTGAGTTATAGGGCCCCAAAGTTAAAAAATAACAAGTTTCGGCAAATCAAGAAAAAGCAAGAAGGTAGCATATTTTGGACTCATACCTTGGTTTAATGATGGCCTGCACTGTAGGAAGGGTTTGTCTGTCTGGATCCTCTGCTTCTTGATACAGATCCTCCAGCTTCCTTTTGGCTAAAGTCCTTGATTGCCTGATTTTTTTTTCAATGTCGGTAGCCGCTTTATCTGCTTTGCGAATCCGCTGGGTGTCGAGACGTTTTAAAGCTAAACCGCATATTCAGTCCTGGTTCTAGCCCAATGTGCTCTAAAACTTTCACTTTGGAGCTGTACCCATCATTGAATGATAGGACTGCCTCATAGACACCTAGCCTAAGAGCACCTAGTGTAACAAAGGTGCGTTTAGGGAGCCGAGCCCAAATGACTTTATTCATAGACTCATTAGGATTTTGAGATTTTCCTTTGAGACATTTTCTGAGTAGTTCTAGGCTGCACAAAGATTTAAAAATAGGTTTGATTGCTTTCATTAGAACAGGTGAGAGGTGAAAATGCTGGCTGTGGTCATATTTAGTTTTTTTCTTTGGCGGCTTTGTTATACTTACACCATGTGTCTTCGGTGTCTGGGCATAAAATATGTAAAGGCGTATCGTTAGTAGACTGAACATGACAGTACAAACGCCCAAACTGCTCGCCTCATGGCTTCCACGCTGTGTGTATTCCTACGGATGGCTAGTCCATAGTATATTTGGATTTGTTGGATCGCCTTCCCTGTTAGCCTACCTTTCCCAGAAAGAGATTTTCCGTCAGAAAGCTTCAAGCCTTTATTTTTCATGATAAAGTCCCTTATTCTTGTCCCCCATCTCTTCTGGACGTGTCCTACACATTCCAACTTCTGAATGGACACATCTGGGCCATATGGTGCTTCTGCCACAACTGCTGCATAGCCATTGGAGTCACCATCTCCAAGGTACTCCACATAGCGAACACCGTATTTAGTCTCGGATCTTTTGAACATTGCAGTCGCACCTTCAGCTTCCATACCTCCACTGCTACCTACATAATTTGCCTTGCATATTTCTAAGTGTTGGTTGCTTGTTCTCTGAGGGCAGTTACAGTATTTTGACATTGAATAAATATCTATTACTTTTACCCGTATCTGCTGAAGTAATTGTGACAACGCCATTTAGCGAGGTGTGGCCTCGCTTTTGCCAGCTTCCGTCAACCGCAACACATAAGTCATTTAGAATTTCCATTTTCAAATAACTGCTTCTGTCACTGCTCTCTTCATAGAGTTTTCACACACACTTTCTACATGGCTGGACAAAAACTGTTCATGTTGATTGAACTTGCTGGGCGGAGCGGGTAAATTCATCATGCCGCAAAGAGTTTGGGCAGCAGTATAGCCCTTTCCTATTACACGCAAGCCGTATACTAACCTTAGGTTCAAGTCATAGTAGCATTGTGAACTTTTTGCTTGGTGCCTCAATAGGCCTAGGCCTAATATCTGTTGCTTTGGGACAGTTGTCAAAAGCTTTTGTCATGCCACAGCTACAGGAGACGGAAATTTGTACTGCGAGCCCTGCTAATGGTTTTCGACTAAATGATAGGTTGCCATGACAAACCCTACACACTGCAACATCTTTCAAAACTGATTCTAGCTGTACAATGTTTACTATGTCATACTGTAAGGTATCAGTTTGAATTATCATAGCAGGCTAGGTTAGGGCTCAATTTCTCATTGGATGTGGAAACAACTTTGGGTGTTCTAGGCCTATCCTCTTCATTACCTGAAGTTACTACTGTTTTCTTGCTACGAAACAACATCTTCTTCTTGTAACATAGTTTCTTAGTTCCTACTCTCTTCTTATTACCCATTTTAATCTACATTCAATTACAATAAACTCCTTTACAAATAAAAACAACAGGGAAACTTGCAAATCACAAAAACACAGTATTTCAAAACTTCACAATAACCTCCAACATAAAATAATAACAACAGATGACATCTGTCATATTGCTGACAGTGTGTGATATCAGCTTAAAACCAGACTAAAAGCAAAACAGTACCAACATAACAAAACCAATTAATATCTATTTTATAGATTGTTGTTTACTATAAGGAGTGGTGCTCAACGCCAAACAACAGTTGCAAGCCTTTATATATATATTTTTTATATAAGGTTAATATTATAGTAATAAGGGTATATTATTATATACCATTTTAAAGAGAAAATTCTAAAGAATATTAATAAATAAAAAACCAAAATTCCCCAAAAAAAATTTTTTTTCATGTCAGACTGCCCTTATTTTTTAGATACGTTTTCTACTTGCTGAATTGCATTATGTTAAATCTACGCTGTGTCCGTCCTACAAGTATAATTATATTTTCAACCACAATCAGTAGACTATGTGGTAGACAGTTTATATGAGATTCAAGTAAATGCTAAAATTAACTTTAATGTTTTATAAAATTGTATCTAATTAATCCTTTATAATAAAACTTGTTTTCTGCCATCAAAACAATATACTGGAAGACACAGGACGGTGGCTTATGAACGATTGCCTTTGCAGGCAGGAGTTCAGTTCGTCAAAAAATTACCAAATTCGATCAAAAATGCCACAATGCCTAATGCATTTAAAACTCGTCTGAAAACCGCGCTGATCTCTAAAGCTTTTTATAGTACAGACGAGTTTATGGCAAACGATTGGGGGACCACCTAATTGGCTAGCCACGTGATTAGAGTGGGAAAATAATGAAATGAATGAGAATTTGGGTGAATGAAAAACTGTAAGTCTGAATGAGAGCCACTGTAGTGATAAATGCAAAATTTTAGCTTTAAAATGTTATGACGATTGCGATGCAATTTGTATTTTTTTTATGCAATAAAAAATTGAATTGAATTAAACATTGAATTTAATTTAATTGAATATTACAATGAAATCTTATTTTTTATTTTACAGGTGACCTCTTTGATATGTATTTGTTTATTTACTGGTACTATACAGATTTATAATCGATTTAATACAAGCTAAGAGTCTCTGTTGAACTAACTAATATTATGAAAAACCAATGAGACTATCCTATTGTGTAAGGAAACACTGAGGGTTATCTCTGTTCATCTGCAGGAACTTTATAAGCGTTTCATGTAATATTACAAATACGAACTTTTCTCTATTTAAACGCTTTAAAACTTACCCAACATAACACTTCTTATGATCTGAGTAGTTGTATTGCAGATTAAATATAACAATATAATTTTATTCCATCAATAATTTACAAAGTATAATTCACGATAACTTTTTTTGGAATTTACTGACCACTATTACCAGTAGTGTGGCCAGTGATATAATTGAATAATAATATTAATACAATGCAAGAGTAGGTATTTTTATTGCTACCATCGACTTTGTACTTTATTATTCTGTATGATTATATTATCATACATACAATTGGCTATTAAGGACGGTTATAATAAACTTAAAAGTCTCACATTTTTCTACAAATGGTTTTTATTCCTTCATTTTCAAACATATTTTAACACTTTTTAAACTGATACAATACACATATGTCCTTTATAATATTTCTTTTTCAATTTAGTCAATATTATTATTTTAATACATTGTTAACGTAATATTGACTGCAAACACGTATGTAAGAAAAAACGAACTCCAACAATAATTCGCTTTGGCAGTGCACTGGTGGGATGATATAAAGATAAAGGTAAGAATTGTACCTTACTTTTAGTTATATTTACAGTACATATTAAATCATGACTGACGTAATATGACAATTCTATATCATTATAATTAATATTGTGGTTAATATATAGGCAACACAATACAATATGAACCAGCAACTGTAAAGGGGAGTAGGATATTGTAATGCACGTGACACGACAATGACTTGGGAACTTGGCATTATTTTACAGTGTATTTGAACATCTCTCGTATCTGAAATATAGGGTTTCCTCTGTCGGTAGAATTTATACTTAGCAATATATGTCATTTCAAAGCGAAAAGTCCAGAATATGTTTTAACTGTGTTAAACGCTATGTAAAAGTTTGTTTAATAAACCATTAGCTTTTCTTATTTAACCTGTGAAAGTGAGAAAGAATATGTAATAGAGTGTGTGATGATATTTCTGGCACAGTTCTCTAGTAACGAGAACCTACAGAGGTTTTCTCTCCGCTTTTCTAAATGAGCTTATTCCAGGAGTTTTCAGAAATATTCTGTTGTTCAAATATAGCACGCACCATTGTATGAACGTGTTTTTGAGAGTAAATCCATGCAAATATAGTTACAAAAGTGTCGTTAGTTTCAAAAAATTTAAGCTGTAATAATGAAAACTCTCTTGTAATATATATATATATATATATATATATATATATATATTACAATAGAGAATTTTCATTATAACGGCTTAAATTTTTGTAACTAACGACACTTTATATTTGCATGGATTTACTCTCAAAAAACATGTTCACAAAATGGTGCGTGCTATACTTGAACAACAGTATATATATGTTGGACTACATGGATATGTTAACAAAAGAATTTAAATTGAATTTCAAATTCTGTTATGTAAATGAAAGGAATAAAATCTTATCAATTTTATCTATGAGTTAATATTGTAATAATTATGCTAATTTTTAACTTTTAAATAATTATAACAAATATCAAATACAAATATACTCAGTTGTTTTTGTACTCAAGGCTCTTGTGATTTAAAAACATTTTAACACACTCGCATTATATAGTACATTTGTGTAGCAGAAGCATAGAAATCCAAAGACCTGCATGTAAAATACTTATAGTAGGACATATTTGCATAACTTGCATCCAACCTGGTGGAGAGTATGAATATGCATACTGTCTTTGTTTGTTCTTTCTGTTGGTTTATGCATGGAAACTATAAATATTTTAAAGTCTTATTCATGGTGTTCTATGATTGGTAATATATGTTCGTTATATAATACATTTTCCTTTTTTTAAACCTATGCTCTAAAATGTTTCTTATCTCCCACCAATGCAAATCGGGCACGCTGTGGTCTCTGTTTCCTTATATTGTAATCAAAGAACAAATTATTCAAAGCGATGCCTTTATTTTATATGCGTTTTTTCGTTAACTTGCGTCTTATTCACAACAATATAACTGGTAAATACTCATTAACTAAATAATGATAATAATCCCAATAACATGAGTCATAATATAAGGTGCATGTTGCAAACAGTTCAAGTCTGTAATTAAAACTGTTGAAGGCATTAAAAATATAGAAAGATAAATATGATTTATTTTAATAAAACATATAACAGTTGTTAAATAATATACTAATTAATTAAACAAAACTTACCTAATACGCAGGCCCTACAGGTATTTATGAAATGCTCCTAATTTATGCATTCTTTACTTTTTTTTCAAAGTGCTAACAGGGTAAGTGTTTGAAGTGTTAAAAAGGTAATTATACATATTTTTCACAAAGTGAGTGAAGCTTCTCTTCGCAAAGTGAAGTTTTCGATCTTCGGGGTACTCTTTAAGGTTATTTCTATTCGATATGGGCGTCCTTGGCAAAGATACTGATAGTTTTAATATAAGGCTCTTCTATAAGGTGTATAAGGTGTACATCTTTGTGATCATGGACATTTTCAGGACCCTGAATTCGTGTTCTATTTGAGCCAAATCGTCTTTTTGTCTAAAGTATGGTTTATGTTCCTATGATTTAAGAAAAATATAAACCTTAAGGTTGTGTTTTACACTGTTTGTATCCTATATGCACTCCCACCCCTCCCCAATTAGATAGTATTTCCTTACGTAATGAAGCACTAGTACAACACTGATAATACAAGTGTTTTTATGATAGGCATCTTTGTAAACTCTTTCAAAACATTTATAGATCCTAACAGAGCTCTCAGTCTCTCCAAGCCTTGCTGTAAAACAAGTCAAAAGCCCGAAGATTTAAATTTCTCACACACTGCCTTACTATTGCCATATAGCTGTTCTGTAGGTGTTGTGTTTGAGGGTCTGAGGAATAAAATAAAATCCTTTGTTTGTGTTTCTTATGATTAATATATGCTCCATTTTGTCAAAGGTAGAATATTTTGAGTACCCTCTGTGAATACATTCACAGTTATTCAATACAATTACTAGTATCCAAATATAGCACTATATCTGCATATGTTTCACCACGAAAAATATTAATGTATAAAAGAAGCTCGGATTTATTTTTACTCACTAATAATTGATCTCACTAAGTAATTGTTTCATACGCTCAACACCACAGTTAAATACTGTTTTGTCCTGCTTAGAAAACACATTCTAAGATATCAACTGCATTCCAAATCATACACACTAATTCATGTTTTTCCTATTGTCACAAAGTATTTAAACAGAACAATCGTCGAGTATAATACATATGCAGTCTATTGTTACAAATACGACAATAGAATCTGTTGAGATCTCAGATTCGTGCTGCTGATGAACTGAAGCTTATCCCCACTGAGTATTAATGTGGTTTACTCTTTGCCAATAATATAAAAAATATAGTTTGTTTTATTATTCTAGGTAACACTTTACATTTATACCTCCCCAAATATTATAATAGATCAATATCCTTTAGTAAAGTTCCATTCGAAAATAAGCTTGTTTTGTATATAATATTAATTATAAGTGATTATCATGTATTTTAACTAAAATACTGATCAGTACGCAAAATGTTTGAAAGTAATCTATGCAAAAATCATGATAATTATGTTCATATATGTTTTACAAATCAACAATAAACTTATATTGTTTTAATCATTCAAATTAGTGATTTACAGAGTTTTCTTTTATCAGGGCTTAGTGTTTCTTCAACAGATAGTTCTTTAGGGCTATCTAGAAGTTGGTTTTTTGGGTGATGTTTTAAGTTATATGGTAGCTTGTTGAAGTAAAGAAAAGTAAAGTTTTCTTCCGAAAAGGCCTAGATTGTGATTCGATAAGCTGAAGTTTGAAACATTTCTAGTGCTATAGTGGTGTATGATGTGTATGCTCTGTTCACGGAAATAGGTGCTTCAGTCAGTCACGTATGAACAACCTTATGTGTTAAGTTGTGTTAATATTAGCTTACTCTACTGTATCCGGACCCAAATTCAGGACTTATACCTCCTCGCGAGGCACGTTGATTACTGTACGTCTGATAGATTAGACAGCTGGATATTTCTCACGTCTAGATAATTGTACTCTCCAAAGTTTTCTGAATCCGAGAGCACTAGAGCTTTGAGACCACCTAAAAATTGGTAAAATATGCTTACTGTACGTCCTTGATCTTCCGAAGCATGTGGCTTCTATCTCCCTATATGTGGTAAGTGTCATCCTCTCGGGCCTTAAAAATGAGCAAGTGCACAATCTCTTGAAAGTTTGGATCTGAGAAGACTTCTGGAATTAGTGTCCAAAAACATTTTCTTAATTGGTTCGAGTAAATATTTATTATGATTTAAACTCATGGACTCTTAGGACATGAAACACAGTGTTGCTGGAAAACAATTTTGGAAATTTTAGATATATTACACCTTATAATATATACAGGTACAGATATAGAGACAACGACGTGGCGAGATACGATGTAATGAGAAATTTTTAATTCAGTGTGCATATGGAGTAAAATACGCAGATCGCGTCGCAGTGCATCCTGTTTATTTTATCTAATATTTTCACATACACAAGATAGTTTCACATCGCTTTACATCGCGTCGCGTCTCTATATGTGTATTCGTAACGCTATCTGCTAATTTAATGGAGTAATATATTCTAAGATACAGAATGAATTTACATTTACAAAAAGTATTTCTTCCTACGTCACGTATATATAAAATATTAAAAAGTATTTGGAGGTTAAATACCTCCAATCAAATTATATCAGTCATATTATCCTACCGAGCCTCTATGTACAAATTTCATAAGTGACAACCGTAAATAATTGGTACAAATTATTTTTCAAAATTCCTTAATAATATTAACACAATATCAGAAGTTGACAAATTTATACATTTATGGGCCACCTAGACGTTGGTTCATTACCTTAAAATTTGGACTATTAAATTTCATTTTTATCAATTCATTAATTTTTAACTACTCTTTGTTGTATTGGTACGCAAAATATGTACTGGCAGTTAACAAATCCTTTTCATAAGTGCCAGGCCTGTTATACTAGTACGACACATTCAACTGTTTCCTCCTACGTATCTTATATAGCTACTATTGGTTTTAGTAGGGTCTATATTCAAATTCCTTTCTTAAATCTACATCCCTTAATAGGAATATATTACTTATCTTATTCTCCTTGTTACAACATAGATTTATTGATTCATTACCCTTTACAAGTCCGTAAAATTTTGTAGAAATAGAATTGTAATTTCGTCCATTTTATTACAAATTTAAAATTTATGTTAATAGGATTATTGTACTTTGATACGGATATTAAAGCCAAAGGATGAAATATAAACGACTATGTAAAAGTAGCTTTGGTTCACAACGAAGTAATAGAGCATATTACATGGATGACTATAGTTTGAGTTCCGGGTGCTAGTTTCTTTACGGTCACCTAAGAAAAAAGACGAATTTGTGTGAAAATTCAAAATTAAATTCATTCCTGAGGTATTTTAATGTAGTTTGAATATCTTATCACAGGTTTACAGTATTAATTACGAAGTTTTAAAAACCAATTATAGGTCTTTTTTAGCACACAACTAAAAATAAAAAACGTGAACCTAACATCATGTAAATGCAATCTATGCTTTCTAAGATAACTTGAGATTTTCAGAGGATTAGTCCCTTTAGCTGACTGCAGGCTGTTGTGCAAATTTCCAGAATTTCGCTCGAAGGGCTGAAAACATTTATTTCTGACTGTCTATCTGATTTTTCATATGACTCCCAGACGCTCAGCAAGGTTTTGTGTGATTAAGTTAGGGTTAATTACAACAGTTAAATAATAAAAGTACTGGTGAGCTAATGAGTAAACTACAATTCAAGAGTGCATATAAATAAATAGTTTAATAAACTATTTCACTGACTCTTTGTACTCTTATACTTATACTCTTTACATATTGCGTTCCTAATTACCCATGTGATTGCCCATTAGGTATCTTCGCTAAAACCTCACAAAATGCAATGAAGTTACATGCACCATCATCGCACTCAGTGTTTTCCACATACAAATCAAGCTTTATTAAGATGTTAAAGTCAGTAGATCAGTTTGTGTTCGAGAAACCGTGTGAACAGGCACAGTCAGTGCCTGTCTTCCTTTCATAGTAAATACGACGTAGTACTATCTAGTGTACTATTCTAATACACAGGCGGATTTTATTGCAACGAGAATTACCTTCAAAAGAAAGCATGAAAAGACAAGACAATGGAAATGCGACATATTACAGAGCCTAATAAAGATATTACAGTCTCTGGAGATATTACTTGAGAAAATGAGGTTGCTCAATGCTAAGAGATCGTAAACGGAGAAATAATAGTAAACTTTAATACGGGAGGTTTTATCTACTATGTAATAAAATGTATTAATATACACTACATAAGGCTAAATACTATAAATATATAAATTATTGCATCAGAAAATTTAATAAAATATAGAATATGTTATTATAAAAATTTAATCATTCTAAAATAAAAACATATAAAAGAGTCAGCCATTAATTTGTTATTATAAATTAAATTTTCTGTGTATAGAGTGCTCATGGCAAAAGGGGTATTGTTTATTTAAAATGGAGCCAAGCACTTTAACCTTTATTTGATTTAAATTACATTAAAATACAAAACCAATATTTAATACATTTTATTGTGAGGCTTTTCGATATCCAAGATACCTTCATCAGACACATCACAAAATAAATACAAAAAGTAAATTTGATTATTAATAATAGTTAACATATGTGATTTAATAATAATTTGTCTTTGGTGGCGTAGTGTGTAAATATAACTAAATTATTACTGGTATTATGCTATATAAATTTTGAATGTTATTTTTGTAATTTTCGTTTTAGTAATAATAACACTACGCCACCCAAGACAAATTATTATTAAATCACATATGTTAACTATTATTAATAATCAAATTTACTTTTTGTATTTATTTTGTGATGTGTCTGATGAAGGTATCTTGGATATCGAAAGGCCTCACAATAAAATGTATTAAATATTGGTTTTGTATTTTAATGTAATTTAACAGTGACCAATACAAGCTCCATCTACATCATTTATTTGATTTAGTTGTACGCAATGGATAAGAATTTTAATGAAATAAAGTATTAGGTGTAAACAAAATCCTTGTCTAAATGTTTTTACTGAAAGATTAGCAGTGTGGCACAAATAAAATGAAATGTGAAATCTTATTTAAGAGGTTTTTCTCCAAATCCCTAATTTAACAATTGATTTAACATTTGAAATGCAGTGAGAAAGAACATGATGGTTCTAATAATATAGGTACTGTTTCAGTGATCTCTCTAACATCTAAACAACAACATCCAAAGATATTTCTATAATTAAAGTGATTACACAAAAAATACGAGTTTTATTCAAACGTGAACGTATATACTAATATGAAGTAAATAATGCAATTCTTTGGTTACAGATACCTCCTCTATCAATTACAGTATGAATTTAAAAACTTTTTTTAAATTAAGAAGCTTAGTATTAAAATAAAATTTAATTATTATTTTCTTTTCTTTGTATTATTTTATTTATGAAATTGATAATTACTTGACATTAAAGTGTGCTGTCACATTTAAATAAGTAGTAGAAAGGTTGTAAATGGATAGACGTCTCTACCGGTTAATGTAAAACTGTCGTTTGTGGATAGAATATGCCTACAGGTAATTTAATCTGAATATTGACAAAAGTTCTTTAACTGTTTTAAAGTTACTTACAATATTAAGCACACCATGTTTTGAAATACAAATTTGAACCGAGTACTCTTATCGAAATAATATAAAAAATAATGTGCGTAATTTATTGATGTTTTATATTTGTAGTTTCTTAAGGAATTTAGTTATGGTATACAGTTTATGTTGTTAATACTTTTAAATCCTAACTATATACACATTTTACGCATCTTTTACAGTAACAATAAATTTATGGTGGACTTATTAATCAGTCTTTGAAGTATCATATATAATTTTTTTTTATTTTACAATCCTTTCATTACAGGGGTGTTAATAAGGTGCAGCTACGTCCGGGAAAATCATATATTTCGATAAATGATTTTTTATTTTATTTCATTGAACCAGGATGAAATATATATTCCCAATCGTGTCAACTAGGTCAGTTTATATAACAATCAAGAAGGTTGAATTTTTGAGTTGCTGGCCTAATAAAATTTTATGTAAGCTACAGCAATGTTCAGATTTGTTATTATTATATGTTTAATAGAGTTAAAGTGTAAATTTGCTATTTATAGTTAAGCCGACCAGATAATAAATTCGTGTTCTGTGTCTTCCACACCATTGAGTTTTAATAGCTGTGGGTAACAACTGCACCGAACTCTTTTTATAATTTACTGCTAAATCGATTTAAAAGTTTAATTTTTATTCTTTAATAGTTAAAAAACTAAAGCTTTTCAAAGTGTATTTGTATATAAAAATACAAAAAGATTTAACGAATCGATATATATATAAATAACATTTTAGGTTATTATTTGTAGCACTTCTACAATGTATCAAAATGAATTACTAATACTTGTAAAGGATCTTTTAACATATTTTATACATTATATATGCCTACTCTTTTCGGTATAAAATATACAATTATAATTCTTATTATATAATCTATATATTTTAAAATTGTTAAGGTCTAATTATATAACTTTTTACAGTTTTTCTAAATTTAAAATATTACTCTTCTAGAAATTAGTTTAGTATAATGTTCATTTAATACAGTTATATGTATCCCTCAATTATTATATAATTATAATCATTTAACCAAAATATTAAAAACAAAGTATATTAACTATAATAAACTCAATAAAAATCGTTATTACTTAAAACTATACTTATAGTATATCATATTAAATTAGGAGTTTAGGTAATTGTACAGGATTATAATTCCTGTTACAGTTATTGTGAAGGAAACACAATATGTACTATATGAACAAGCGACTGTACAGGGGAGTAGGATATTATTAAACATGTGACGTCATAAAGAGTAGTGACCCCGGCATATATTTTCCAATATATATGTTTCAATATCGTAAATATACGGTTTCTTATGTCCAACTTGAAAAAAAAATACGCAGTATTCCAACAATTTAAGTAGCTAAGTCTAGAGAAACATATATTTCTGTAAAGTACGATGATGTAAAACAGGTTTATATAATAATAGTTATTTATAATTTAGATTTATAATATTTTAATATAGTTCTTATAAACGAGAAGTTAATATTTACATTAAAACGAACATTACAAAAATACTAACTTAAATGCTGTATGTAAGTTGAAATAGTTTAGCATTTTAAATGTAATTAGGATTGATCATCTTACTGCATTTTTCTAACGATACGACCATTTAAAATTTATTAAAGTCTTCTGTTTAACTTTATCTTAACCTTATTCTAAGTTTTCATTGACTCTTACTTTAAACAGAATGTCATTAAATATACTAGCATCACATCATATTCAATGTTTTTTAACTTGTTACAATACACTTTACATATTATAATCTTTAAATTGTGGTTTCTTTTTATAAAATGGGAAATGTAAAAACTATTTTGTTATAGTATTATTCGGTTTTTTTTCAAAATTTATAATAAGGTAGAAGTATGTTACACTATGCATAGTAAAAGGCTTCTCTAATGTTTTTTTAAGTTGAAATCTGATTTTATTCCATTGGAAAAACATTATGATCTTTGATGAAGACTATTATGGGGAACATAGAAATCTTGAAAGGTGACTGGCCTATAGAATTGAAGTTGTGCATCAAGCGTAATTTCTATTTGAAAAACACTGATTTCGATGATAGTGTATAATGTGGTATTTTGCTGGTTAGTGAATGTTTTTACTTTGACACTATGGAGCTCTAATGATGGCAATAATAAAAGAGTACAACAAATAACTTTTAAATAACGCAGTACTCCCATAAAAGATTCAAACATGTGACATTTCATATAGTATTTTAGCTATCTCAACAAGGAAAACATAATTTTCAGTGATTTTTTGGGTAGAATTTTATGAATTAAAAATTTTAAAACCCAATTTAATGAAATAATTTTGAACATTACATTACAAGAATGATTTGATATGTATTATAAGAATATTGCATGATATAAAATTATTTTAAGGATGTTGCGTAATTTTTGTAACAACTTCTTTTTGTATTATTGTGTGCCTCTCTGCAGAACATTTCGAGGCTCAGCGAAACCTGTTATATCACGTGGTATGGTTTTCTTTTTTACTTTGTTGGTAAATGTATAGATACGTAATTGAATACTATATTATTATAGTTTAGTAAGAATAATTCTCATTGACACTACAGTATATATATATATATATATATATATATATATATATATATAATATATATATATATATAAGATAAAGCACAAGAAAATATAATACCCGCGTGAAACACGGTGGAAGATTTTGTTAAATAATGTATTAGCCTTTCTTGTTTAACTTGGAAAAGTGAGAATGAATATGAAAGAGAGTGTGGTATGAGATTTCCGGGACAGTTCTCCAGTAAAAAGAAACTTCCACAGAGGGTTTTCTCTCTGCTTATCTCAATGATGTTATTCTCGTGCAGGAACTTTCTCAGTAATTACTAAACCAAACTTTCAGATACATCTATATCATTTACGAATTCCACCACGCACTGTTCTGTTACCGTAATAGATTAAATCTGTTATTGAGAATTATTCTATGTAAGAACAAAAGTTATACTAGGTCATAAAACAAATATCAAAGCTCGCCATACTGACTAATCTCTGTTATAAAATTGACGAATATTATACAATTTCACATGCAAGATTTTGATAATCAATAGTATTTTAATGTAGACCAAGTATAATTAAAAATGTAATACGCTATCTATTTCTCTATAAAATGAATAAGTTATATTATAATAATTGAATGGTTGGGAAATAATGTTTTATAAAAAGCAAATACAAATTTACTACGTAAATTGAATATCACACATACATGTTGGAGAAATTTAAAAATCTGAAAATATTTCAATTTAATTTTGGAGGGATGATTGGTCTTGCAGCATTACTAGCAGGTGCTAGGGCTCTCAATTATGACAGTGAAATATGTTTTATAAGCACAATTGAAATTATTCTAATTTGTTGCGATATTTTAAGTGAATGTGGCTGATAAGCTTCTAATATGTTTTTTTAATTTATATTATTAGGACGTAAGATCGGAGTCGATGGTTCTATTCATAAAGGCACTTGTGATAAAACAAGATATAGGCCTATTAAACGGAATTAGGTATATTTAAAGTATTTGGAAACATTTCATCCCAGTCATATTATATAGTATCTTTTGTGTGGCAGAAGAATGGAAATCCAAAGATCTGTATGTAAAATACTTATGGTATAACACATGTGCCTTACTTGCATCCCACCAAACGCAAAGTATGAATATGCATGCTGTCTTTGTTTGTTCTCTCTGTTGTTTCATT
Organism: Homalodisca vitripennis; assembly: GCF_021130785.1. Taxonomy (NCBI): domain Eukaryota; kingdom Metazoa; phylum Arthropoda; class Insecta; order Hemiptera; family Cicadellidae; genus Homalodisca; species Homalodisca vitripennis. The sequence goes on along the minus strand of NC_060212.1, from coordinate 126,897,601 downwards.
CATGACAAGTATGCATAGTTTTAGGTCTTATGCATGATGTACTCTGTTTGCTGATTTCACTTCGTTATATCATACCCTTTCCTTAATTCAGCCTTGAAATGAAATAAGTTTTATAACCTATCGGCTAAATTTTGTCATATTACCCACCAATACAAAACAGGCACGCAGGGTTTATTGTTTCCTTGTATTGTAACCACAGAACACGTAATTCAAAATGAAAAACTTGAGCATAAATAAATGGACATAAGTAGATTTATTACTTACGCGTTTTCATAATAAAAACTTATTATCTAAATAACAATAACAACACAGAAATGTAAGGAATGTATTGAAGAAAGAGTAAACGCTGATTTTTTTATATTTAAAAAAATGTGTAAAATACATTAGCGTAAATACAACTGATTGTAAAAAATAATAATATATTTCTTAAATCTACTAAATTATTTAAAACAAAATTACTACTACAGTAAGTCCTTTACTTACATCTAATATGTTGCTAGCTATATACATTATTTCTTTTGATTTTTAAAAGTTCCAACAGCACAAGTCTATAAAGTGGCAGGGAGATTTGAATATACATATTTGGGCCAAATTAAGTAGTACACCGAATCCTACACGCACAACCCTCCGTTTTGAAAAACTATTTCCGTATGCAGTGTAGCAATAGTAAAGCATTGAAAATATAAGTGCTTTCATAACTTTGCGGTCTCTGGAAGCCTATTTTTAAATCCTTACAGAACTCTATGTCTACACAACCTCAGATTGACTCACAAAGTGTACACTTTGTATCTATCCACCAGAATTTTGCCACACAGTGTGATTTGTAGGTTATTGTCGTTTAGGTACTGATCAACAATGTTAAATCCAGCGTCTTTGTTCCTGTAGCTAAATATAGGTCCCAAAATGTCAAGGAAAATCTATTTTGATAACCTTAGTAAAATAAAAGCACAGTTATGTACATTAAATTAATATTAAATAAATATTGATATGCTTCCACATATGATACACAACGTAAAATAAGATAATAATATTAAACACCAGCTCAATCGTAATTGTACGGGTCATTTACTAACTTATTGTTTTAGAAAGCCAACAAAAAAACTAAACACTATTTTCCCAATTTCCGAGAGCAAATACTTAGATATTTTTAATATTCTAAAGCAAATGGTACAGGACATCAACATAATACTTCAGTTTTTTCTATCATCATACAGTATGTAAAAACAACAATCACCGAGAACAATAAATATGCGGGCTATTGTTACAAATATCACAATAGAATCTATTGGGATCTCAGAGTCGTGCTATGATAAATAGAAGCAAATCCCTACTGTTTTAATATGGTTAATTAATAGGGTTTATTATTTCACGTGGTAGGATTTACGTAATGTATTTTACAAGTGTATAGTTTGTTAAAGTGTACATGAAAACACTTTAAATATTACGATTTATTTCAATAATTTCCCGTTTTGAAAATAAGAGTTTCTTTCATTTTTAATATTCAATTTTGTAACGTGTTTTAAAGTAGGTAATGTAAAACTCATGGCATATTTTTACTTATACTTTATACAGATAAGCAATAAAATATTTAATATATAGATAGATCTAAATATATATTTTCAACAAATATATATATATATATATGTATGTGTGTGTGTGTGTGTGTGTGTGTGTGTGTGTGTGTGTGTGTGTGTGTGTGTGTGTGTGTGTGTTTATGTGGCTGTAACGGATAGCACACCTTAACTCAGTGTTAACTCAGCTACGAATAAAAAGAGTTCAAGTGTTCGTTTCTGATAGTTTTACCGTTTATCACTATATTCAAGTACAAATTTAGATTTTATGTATGCTCGCAATAGATATTAATTACTGGACGTCTATCATACTTGACTGGTGGAATCTTTTGGACTTTAGATTGGACTTTAGATAAATGTAGTCTTCAACATTTGTGTTCCTGAGACCGCTGGAGCGCTGAGACCTCCTTAACTTTTGAAAAACCTACTATCAAGTTGTTCTTTATATCCCAAGGATTCGAATCTTACATCTGCCTGTATGGAATAGTTTTTTTGTCTGAGGCCTTAAACAGCATTTGTTAGTTAACTCTTATGATTTTTAATTACATTTTTAAACGTCGAAAATTTATGCTTTTAGTCTACTGAGAAATATCTGCTTTTAAGATAAAATTGCCTCTGTATAAAGTGCCAAAGATTTTCTTTTGAAAGGGTTTCCATGAAATATTTGTTAATTGTGATTAAAATTCATGCACTTATAGTACATAAAATGCGGGTTTTTCATATTAAAACACTTTTGTAGGGACAAGAATTTAGACCCAAAGCGAAGCCATACAAAACGATATATCCAATACGGTGAAAATATCAAGTAGAGTACACAGATTGCATCGTGCTCTTTTTATTTTATTTTAAATGTTTACAAACATGTGATAGTCTCGCGTCATTTCACATTGCATCATACGACGTTGATGTCTTTGTATTCGTACCCTTAGCTTCTAATATCATTCCATTACCAGATATGGAATGGATTTACCACACAAATTGTTGTTATATCATAACTGTCTAAGAAGTTATGAACTGCATATAATAGTTAAATAAATAATAAGTATTGGATAAAAATATACAATTATTCCAATACTCTAGTCTCTCTATACATAGCAAAACATGTTATTTTACTCCAATACTAATTATAATTATTTTTATAATTGTATGTTGTCTAATTTGTTATGTGACGCCATAATAAATAATGAGAACTGTTTTATAAACTTCTTTTGTATTAGTTACAAGCATTACTCTAAGTGGATATATTTCTATTCAGTACAGTACCAGTACAGTCTTCTGGACGAAGAAATACATGACTTGAAATCGTGGCCTATTAAAATTAAATCCTTTCTCATTTCTCTTTGTTGCAACCGCAGGCACAATAATCTATACTAGCATTTGCAAACAACTTTACATACGTGTACAGGCCCGTTATTCAGGTATGATCAATATTTTTCCTAGATATTGTGTACAGCTTCTTTACATATTTTTTCTAGGAGTTACCCTTATTCTTTTTTAATATGCGGCCACTCTCACATGCGGCCGATATCTCTTAACATTTTCTTTTTTACAACTTACGATATTATCTTTCATCCTAAATAAAACCATTATTTTTAATACAAATGTATTGTTATGTATTCCACGTTGTACCTTAGAAGTTTCGTTGGGCTAGGGTGGGAACTGCAACGCAAGAGTGCGTAGAAATGTTTTCTTGTCACTAATTCATAGTAACATCAGCTTTCCAATCTGTTATTTATTTCTTTTTCCCATATAATTAAATCTTTTGCATTTTAAGACTTCATATGCCTGTACTCAGGCATAGAAATTTTAAAAAATTATTTATTCTAGTATTGCCTCCCTGTCATAGTTACCCGTAGGAAGATTTTTTTATTATTCGCTAACGCTCAGAAAAAAACCCAGAGGAAATTATACAAGGAGTCAAAGCATAGGAAATGTGAGATATATCGAGCCTAACTAAGATATTACTGTATCTGAAGTGGGATAAGGAAGTTCGCAATGTTTTAAGAGTTCGTAAACTGAGAAATAAGTGTAAAATTAAAGACGCGAGGTGCTGTGTATTTTTAACGAAGTATATTACAATTACGCTGTACAGTATAAGACGTAACGCTAAAAATTGATAAATTATCGCAAGAGAAAAATAAATAAACCACCAAATATGGTTTTTATCAAATGAAAAATAAAAAATTTTTAAAATGCCCTTTACCGTGATAAATGGACCAACATATTGTAATCTACATACTATTTAATCGTTATTATTGAATAGAATATTTTTTAAATAAAGTTTTCGATAAGAGTAATTGAAAGTAAAGCATTTGTGGAACATATTAACCAAAGATAGTTTAAATTTAAAGGCCTATATATACTTTTTTACTGCTATAAATACTTCGTGATAACTGTTATGTTAAATATTTTTTCCCAAATCTATAAGGTTCTATGATTATAAAACCTTTCCTCGCTAGGTATAGAATTTATTGTAAGCACTTGCACGTATTTAAAAGAATGTTAGTAACAATTTTTTTGGAATCAATATATAAAATTAAGTTGAATATATTATCCATTTAAAACCATTTAATCAATATTTAAATAATAATATAGTTAAAACCATATTTAAAAGAAAGTTTACCGTACCAATATAGTTTTAATAGAAACATTAACCTATAAAAAATTGATTACAGGACACAAAAAAATAGTTTGAATATTTTATATTTGTTAAAATGTAGTTGGAAACAAAACCTTTTTAAACGTTGAATGGCTACTATCCTAAAACCACAATAAAATAAATTTGATACGTATAAAAGCGTATAAAATATATGAAATATCTAAAAAGTGTTTTAATGCTTATATTAACTTTTTATGGTGTGAATAAATTCGTTTCACAACTGAAAACGGTGTACGTTTTGGAGATATTTCCTAATGCGTCTGGTCAAAAATACAACTTTCTTCAGGGAAGGTGTGACTACGAAATTTTGATATTAAGTACCTAATTTTAGTATATGTAAAATAGAAACCATAAAATCAAATTACATAAATGAAGCTCCTTTTAATCACCTAATATTTAATCGTATATATTGTACCATCGTATACAATGTGCAATATACTACAAATATCATTATTTCTTTAGACGAGTACTTAAAGATAGGTAGCACGTTTACTGCTTCACACTCATCCGTTTGGAATTTTCTTTTAGTCACTTGTATTAGACATATCTAACTTTAAAAGTAACGATTAAAAGAGAGTTTGCATTGCATTGTTGTATTTTTAGTATTTTTTCACACTTTACAAGAAAACCTATATTATTCCTTTCCGGTACATGTGTTATTGTGAACAGAAATAATAATATAAAGACAATAAGAATGTTGCTATTCCTATTGCCTGCACATTGCCTCTTATATCAAAACAATATTATAGTGAGAGACACTATAAGTAGTTTTATATGTATATACATATACATATATAAATATATACATTTAAATTTTATAAATATTCAGGCAGGCGTTTAGTGAGATTAATTATAATTTTATTAGTACGAGAAAAGAGTCTTGAATGTATATTTGTAATTTAGAGTTAATCCAACCAAATAATGAATTCTTGTTCTTTTACTTACAAACCATTGACTTTTAATACCCGTGGGTAACATGTCCATTGCTGTTTAACACTTGTTTTATCTCACTACTTATAGGACTTCCAGAATACGAACTTAATAGATTTTTTACAGAAGATATGTAAAGTTATATTTCCAGACTATTTTATGAAGTTTATGTCTGTCGTACTGAGATTATAAAGCAGCAATAGTTCGAATTTTAAATAGAGTAAATTGTGATACAGATGTATAAAATTGCAACTATGATGAATTAAAATGTACTATTTGTAAAATTCAAAACTTTTAGCTGTAACAGATTGAGTAAGTTTGGGAAAAGTACATAAATTTCAATAAAATACCAGGCAAAATAAGTCGAATTTAGAAATACAAAATAAATTCAAAGATAATCATCAACTTGACTGTAAATTTTTAATAAACAACTCAGTGAGCAAAATCTATATGAATGGACTTTTCAATTAAGGTCTTAAAATCTGAAGGGCAATCTTTTAATATAAAGGGGAAATGAAAATATTATATTAAAAAATGCTTGCATTTATAGAAATTAAGGACAAATCTTAACTTCTGAATATAACTTTCCATGGTAAAATTTACTCGTTATCTGAGGAAAAATAAAACAGTATATAGAGTTATCTCTTTGACAATCTACGAGGGATAACATTTTAATACGCGTCTCTTTAGACCTCTAAAATATCTGAAATTGTTTCGTTACATTAATAATAAAACAAATCACAATATAGTACAGTATAGTATTACAGTATGATTACAAAATATGCTAAACATAGCATATATGCTATTCAGGACTGCGAGTGCGAGTTACTTCCATCCTTAATATATTGTGTCATTCACTGGCAAATAAATCTAAGAAATAAATTTCCTGTATTTTTTATAAAATAATTAAAATTTGATTTTCTGTATGAGTTTATTACTAACCGAAAACAGGACTGTTTTTTTACAGAATGAATACATTGTTACTTTATTACTCTTGCACGCATTTGTTTTTAACTACGTACTTTTAAAATCTCTGTGTGGTGGATTGCCACGGTTTCAACCACCTGACTAAGGACTTTTATTCCGAAAACATGTTAGGACACGTAAATTAAAACTGTTTTGTTAAGATATAGTACGATATGTTCTAGTTATTATTATAAATCTAGTTATAACCACAATACAAAATAACATAAAAAAGGGATTTTGACAAAAGGAGGCTAACATACTTTATTTGTGAATTCGGATTACTATGTAAATAATTGTACAGGATAAAAGCCTATTAAATATATGTGTCTAGCTTTTTTTCATTTAGAACGAAGAACAATTATATTTTTCAAGTAAAACGTGTCAACTCAAACTTTTTGCAAGTAAAAAATTGTAACCATAAATAAAAACAATAAAAGTGGGATATTTTAAAATTATTCAAGTTTCTTTTTTTAAATAAAAATAGAACAATTATTTACTTCTTACAGAATTACTTCAAATTATTAAACCTTCCTTATCATTAGTTACTATAATGTAATGAAGGAAAACATACAGTTTTCTGTTTTAATTAAACGTGCCATGTTTCAGTTGCCTCCTCGGGTCTGAAACAAACTAGGCTCATTGGAGGTAACACTTTTACCTTAAAGGCTTTTAATTTCATTACATGCAAACTCATTCATTTATAATATATCAGAACACTAACATTTAATTGACTTTCATTATGCTATACAAATATTAACACGGATAACTGTCATAAATTGTTTTAACTTATAATACAACGTGTAACACAAATAATTTTTTTTTATTATTAATAGTTCTGAACGTACATATTGACACGTTTTTTTTTCGAAATAAAACTCCTATAATTAGGTGGTTTAAAACGATATGCACACTTTATGGACAGGTCTTTGAAGAGTACAAAGTTTAAAACACAAACGTACAACACAATATGTTGAGAAAAAAATAAGCAGGACGGTTTATTAAAATTTAAAGTACAAATATAAAAGCGCAAATTATGTAGAATATTAAAGGGTGTTTTCCTATAAATACAGAATATCAAGATTATGTATGAATAAATAAATCTCTTAAGTAATATTTATAAAGGTAAATTGAAAACATACTATTATATAAACTTGCCGTGTACGGTATCAAAAAGAGGGAAATTAAAAAATGTGTATAGTATTCTTTGGAAGCTATAACAAATAATTAATACATACTTATTGTGTGTTTTCTTACTGAGATATCGAAATTTGTCAAATTTAAGTCAATGGGAGTAAGCATGTTACATAATTCTGGCCAAAGTACCCTAAGGTTCTATGATTACTAATTCACGGCTTATCAGGTTACTACATTCAATATTTACACAAAATATAATACCTTTTTTATATACACCAAATGAGATTTAAATTTAATACTAACTGGGAGGGTATTTACTAGTAATATTTCTATGTATAATGGTCATTACGTTTATGTAGCTATTTTTAAAAGGATTATTCATTTATATTATTATTTAATACAGTTTTATAAATATAAAGCTATGTACCATCATTAAAACTACAACGGTGTAGTGATTCTTGGCAACTCTCATCAATAAAAAAATTACATATTCAGTTTACTTAAGTGAATAATCTATTTAAAAATAGTTTTAGAAATTTTTATTAATTTTACAAATTTATTTCAGTATTTTTATAACACATAAAATATAGTTGCTATATTTATTATGAGCATGTACATATGATATCACTAGTCCATGTTTTTCAATTGTTACAATGTATGTTTTTTTTATCGAGTTCTCTATTAATAATTGGTTGGGGAAATACGTAACAGGTTTTGTGGGCACTAGTGAATTAAATGACCCGGTAACACATATCTCTGAAACTATTTTAAAATTGTATATATTCTGCCGAAACATTGAAAGTCTTTCTAGAATATCGTACGAAACAAAATTCTACAAAGTGAACCTTAATGTGGAATGGAAAGTAGATTTATATAATTTTTATGTTTCTGTGGATTCCGATACACAAAAGTAAAATATCTTGAATTATGGAAAGAAGAGGAAAAAAGACAAAACGTGCAAATATTTTCAAAAGCTTTTCTTAGATTACGGAATTTTTTAAATTGAGAAATTTAAATAAAACAGGCTAATTTTATAAAGTGATTTATCAGGTTTGGAATTTAACTTCACGTCAGATATTTTCTACTAAGAACTCAGAGCAATACCAGTAAAGATTAGCTTAGATATAAAAAGGCAAATTATGAAATTACGATAAGATGCACACATTTTTTATTAGTTACCACCCCTAAATATTATATAACTGCATTCTCTTCTTGTACCATCGCCCAATATTAAAGGTGGGAACCATTGTAAATTTTTGTATTAAATTACTAACTATATGTTATTTTTATGTCAGAGATAGAGTAAAACGAAACAACTAAATTGTATTAAAATATTAAAATTGTGCATATATTATACATTTTTTGCCATTTAAAATTAAAATTTTTCAACCATTTAATAGGTGGTAATGTGCTGCTTTCCAAGAAAGATTAAGTAAAACATTTTCCGCTTCTATAATTTTACAAAATTGCCCGATATTTGTATATTAACTCGTTTGTGAACACAAGTTTTTCCATAGATGTAGAAAAATATGTATAAACTACTAAGTAATGAAACATAATCATAATGTTTACGTAACAATAATGACAATTTTTGCTAGTAAAACATTTACATGAACAGCTATTATTGCGATTATTACTGAAATTAAACTATACCGTTTATATAATTCCTCAAAGGTATGGTTACAATCTTACGTTATGAGCAATGAGGCGAGAATTCCACAATACTCACTAACAATCTGTGTAACACGAAGAAGAAGATTTCAGATTACACAAGCACATAACCAGACTTTTCCAAGAATCAATAAAAACCTTTCTCTGTGATACAATGTTTTTCGGTCATTTTAGATTTTTAAGGGTTGAATTTAAGCAGTATCAAAGCCAATCTATAGAGATCCTTAAATAATACGGGTACGGTTATACATTCCCTTAAACCAATTAGTGAATATATGCTTCCATCCTATTGTAGTGCATCTGGAACCGCAGATCCAGCACGAAGGGCACTACTTAATTTTATATAACAAAAGGTAGATACATATAAATTAGGCAGATTCTAAAATCTCTTGAAAGTAACTTAAATTCACTGTGGCAATGAAAACCATAGATTAGTAAAAATACTTTCACAACTATAGGAAACACTACTAGAAATAATTTAACCATTCGGTTTAAAGTAGTTGATAAAACAAAATGACATAGAAAAATGTAAGATAATAATTTGTGTACTATAATATATAAATAAGTATTACAACATTGAATAAATAAATCGTTTTTATTGTATAATACAAACTATTGTTAAAAATGTAGAGACATAAATGTTGGTAAGTACTGCATAGGTGTAGAAAGTGCTTTTATCGCCAACAAAGAATTCTGTCATAACGGTGCTTCTCTAGCAAACATGTCCTTTCAATATAATGACATTTTTCTCTCTAGGAAACTTTTTATTCAATGTAAACAACTATAGAAGTAGTACAGTTTAAAATTATTGATGCAGATAACACGGTAAAAATAAACATACTATACTTATAAATTTATTTTTAATGTTATATTTATTTACTGATATATACCCACAGAAAGCCTGTAGTTCTAAAAAAATATACAAAAAGCAGTTCTCTTTCAAATTTAGTAATTTGAAAAAGTCTCTATGGTTTATTTCGTGAAATAAAGTATTTTTCTATATAAACGGAACAGTTCATGGAATTATGAAAAATAAATTCGGATAGAACCGCAGTTTGTCTAACTATACTGTTATGTAAATGTATTACTACTCACACAAGAACACAATATAAGCTGTTTGTAAGGCTTTGTAAATAAATCTAGGGATGAAGATTTCTATTTATAGATATAAAAAAAGTTAATTTAAAAGTCTTAATATTATTCTCTATAATAGTTACTAAACTAAGTTTATTAAAAATGATTTTTAATGCTTAATATATGATCAAACACTCCAATAAATGGAACAAAATAAAAATGTTTCATTTATTGGAGTGTTTGATCATATATTATGCAATTAGTTTCCAATAAGAAGAATCTGGTAAAATGTATGATTATTATTGTTATTTCCATAGAAATTTAATATTTACAACTACAAAAATACTGTTTTTTTCTAAATAATCAGCTCCGGAGCAGAAATGCAGCAATTAAATAAAACTTAACAAAGGAGAGTCAGCAATTTAAAAGAATTAAAACACATGAGTTTGAATGCAACATCTATTCGCGGGACAGTTCTTCGGCCAACTCAGCGTTGCCAATGGCCCAACTCTACGCAGTATAAAAAATACACTTTAATGATTCTCTATATCACAGTATTACGAGACGCCTCGATTTACGCAGTTCTTAGTAAGTACTAAAACTCTGTTTAAATCAAAAGTAATAATAAAAAGTGATAACACCAAGAAAGATAATTAAAAAGTTGTAATAATCAACCAAAGACTAGAGATTATGACGACTTAGTCCTTTCAGCTACTGGCCAAAAATCATAATCATCAATTAAAACATTAAAAATATAAAGTGGTCTGTAAAATTTTGTCTGTAAATAATTAAAAATAAGCTATTAACATATATATATATATATATATATATATATATATATATATATATATATATATGTATATATATACACATACTCTATTATTATAATAAAGAAAAAAGTCATAGTTGGGGTTCAATAGCGACCCACGGTTTATACCCGACAGGCTTCAGTACCGAGGAAAGTTTGCTAAGCAAAACACCTGCCAAAACGAAAAGATCCATTTTAATAAAGTTGGGCTTGAAGTTGGAAGAAGTTTATCTTACTTTTGCCAAAAAAATACAACGAACTACCCGAAAATATGTTAAACTGTTCTTTTCTAAATTGTAGACAAAAGTTAAAAGAGCCTTTTTAAATAAGTAATATAAGATAATATCTGAGAAAATGTCATTGCATGTACATTGACGGTTCGTTAGACAAACACTTTTGTAGCAATGGGCTGTGATTAATTTTAAGTTTTTGTGATTCATTTTAGCTTTAGAATTTTCACTATGTTGTAAGGCATTGTACTTATCACTTTTATTGTGTAGTTTAGTTATAAATTAAGTATTATTGTAGTATTATGATCAAACATTATCTTAAAAACACTTTGTATTTTGAATATACTTGTTATGTATGTTATTTATTATTTATGTATTAAATTTTTATTTCCGATACATACACTTTAAGTGTGATTCATTAAGGAGAAAATATTTCTTCATGAGTTTCTTTAAATGTAACCATAAATGTAAATAATATTATTACTCTAGTATTTGTTAGGAAACTTTTTACCAGTAAAATTATGTCAAGTAGACTTTTGACTAAAAATAGCGTAGAACTTCTCGTATTTATAAATATTTAAAATTATTCGAAGTTAAATAATATGTCGATATTAATTTATTTAGTCTCTTTAGGTATTTGGTATCCTAATGATGGTTGAGTTTTTCAAACAATCTCATCTAAAATAAGTTAATGTGACTTTAGAAACTACAGCCACTGATCGTACACAATTTTAAATTAAAAATAAAAATCGAACAGCCACGATGTGTACAATACTAAATAAATAAATATTTCTCGGCGAAGGATAGATCGTTTATACCACATATACGTTACACATCAAGGGTTATATTTTACTGTTTTACGAATATTTAATATTGATTTGCATAAATTTAGTTAGGCATTTTTATTTTTATAATCACACAACTTCGTAATTTTTATATTGTGCTATATTAAGATAACAGCTATAAATGTTCTTTTTCACTGGTAAAAACCTGAAAGATAACAGCAGCTGGCTAAAATGGCCTTTTAAAATATAACTAAAAATAAGATATTTAAATTAATGAGAATTTATTTATGTTTTAATAACATGTTATATCAAACATAAAAAAATTATCTGCTACATTATTCGTATTAATTTCAATCTATTCTATATTTTTATCATGCAGAAAATAGCAATTTATAATAAAAAGGAAACATTGCAGATTGATTATACAGATAATTAATATGTTAAAATACCTTTAATTGAGTTATTTTTGAAAATTTCTTGTAGCATATTTCTACTATTACTATAAATGAAACTGAAAACTTTCACCTAGAAAAGACATTCGGATTGGCAATCAGAAGATGATTTGCTTATTTTTATGACACGTACCGAGTTGAACAATACAAAACACACTTCGCTTCATTTAACTACTAATATACAAAAAAAGGACACTAACTATATACATTTAACAAAATAAGTAATAAATTTATACACCTACGTGTATCCAGATAAAACATTAACAAGACATTCACAGAGTAATTCGATCTGTTCGATATATTTTTACGCGATTTTTGGAGCTACCCGCTTGATCAACCGTTAAACACAGCGTCCGCCTACCATGGTGCTTTGACGTGGTTTAGAACTGAATTCCCTCCTATCAAGTGGTATCTGCTTTGGACTTATTGAGACTTTAGATCTTCTAGAAAGAATTAACTGAGAACCATTGCTAATACAACTGTTTAATATGCCTTTTACTTATCAATATGGATAAAATAAAGTAAAACTTGTTTGCAAACGCCTTTTTATTAGTTGTTAAAAGTCAAATATTAATACTTGAAGCCAAAAGCTTCATGTTATAAGTAATCCAATACTCAATGACACACTAAATATCGTATTTTTGTTATTTATAATATGTAAAAATAGAGACATAATCAAATTAACACTGTTCAATTGAATGTATCCCGTAACGATATCAAATTTTTATAATTTTAAAAATGTTTTTACAGTTCAACATAACAAAATACACTTAAAACTAAATATTACGTTTAATTATGAATTAAAAATAAGCTCTTGGACTATAAGTGTTTATGGTTTTGTTCGAAATAATGTATACAAACATAACTCACGTACTTGAATGAATATTTAACAAATAACTAGAACAACCCTTGTAAGTGACCCTCCTTATGTCTGACACATGTGTCGACATTGTAAGCATAATATATTTGAGGATGTGTTCAACTCTGTACAATAAATCAACAATCCCACAACAGTCAGCCAGTTTGTGTGGACACGGCCGCACCCAGCAACTAACACCAACTTGTGAAATACGGCTGCGGCCTGCTGCGCAAACAAATTAGATCCCTGTTTTAATTTAATTACTTTGTTGTGTTTTCGTAAACTTGTTTTACAGGAATACTGATCCTTATATAAATATATGAGTTTATGGAGTTAATACGCAACTACCAAAAATATATATCTCATAATCAAATAGTAACAGAATATATTGCAAAATAATTGTTTTAATTGCTGTGTCATAAGCCGTTAAATACTACTATACAGGCCTTCAATTGCTTTTTCAATAAATATAAAAAACTAGATATTGTTTTATAGCCTACTAAAACTAGATTAAAACCAACTATCGATGCTAAATGATAGCTCATTCCTATTGCAATTGTCTGTAGTACTTCCATAATGCAAACGAAGAGTACTTCATAGGGCACCGGTATCAAATCTTATCCTAGAATAGCTCTGACGTAGAGACCACCGCAACGTGATTGAGAAACTAGATGTTTGATGTTGTGTATAAAACACGTCACGTTGATGTTGTATATGAAACACGGCACGTGTCGTATTTCCTTTGTAAAGTGACTATCGTGGTGGAGTCGCAAACGGAATACCAATGTATGTAGCTCAAATTTTGTTCTTGACTCCAAACCTAACATAAGCTTACACAAAATTATTACTATTTCAGCTTGAGTTATAAATTAATTAGTGCTGTTTCCCATGGATTTATTTAACTAAGACTTTCTAAATTCCACGATTGGTGTACTACCGATCATTGGAACGATCTTTAGTAAACTTGTTGAAACTTTCAAACAAAATCTTATGCATCATTAACTAAACTTTCATAATGTTAATAATTTGTCTATGCGATTTTCTTCACTTTTAATGTATATACAATATGTTGAATTGATTTAGTTTATTTCACAAAATCTTACATTGCAATGGCCCCGCTAAGTATAGCAATTGTCAGCGTGGTCCTAATTAAAATATTCTTAATTAAACCGTACAATGTATTAAATTTATTAAACTACGTATCAAAATTTCCACTTATTATTTTTTTTAAACTTACAAGCAAGAATAACAGCATAAATGCTTGTTCTCTTTACATTTCAAATTATAAACTCTGGTAAAACTTGTCTCTTAACTCTTAAAATAAAACTCAACTTTTATATATACTTGTATGTGTGAACCCCAGCTGTGCTGTTTCAGTGTTGTGGTGTCCTTTATTTTAATTTAAAATGTAGTTTTTTTTACCCAATTAGTGGTTAAAACTATATAAAACAGTTCTTAAAACATTTTTGTTCATAATTTACATAAAATGTTTAGATTTTTTTCCGTAATCTTTTTTTTCCAGTACTTTTCCTACAACTAACCTTACCCGTTAACTTTAATTGTTTTCAGTGTTTGTTTACTATTAGTAGTTTTTCAAGTGAGAAGGTAATGGACAACTTAAAATTTGCCCCTTCAAACAACTCAAACTGTTTGGATTTTGATACCATAACTAATGATCACAATTATTGTTCTAATAAGCAAACAATGAACATCATTTCAGGAAAAACTATTTCTAATGACGATGTCAAAAATCAAAACGAGTGGCAAATCGAAACAACTAGAAACAAAAGACATTTGTCAACAGCCAACGTTTCAGATGTTAAGAAACCTTGTAGACCTACAGAGTACGTTGCAAAAACTGCTAGACCTATTGAATTGCACAACAGATTTGAAATGCTGAGTAACGCCAAACTAGGCTCTGAAGAAGAAACGATGAATGACGACAAATGTAGGACGAAGGTGAGGCCTCCACCTATGTTTGTCCCCAACATTGTCAACATAAGTAAAATGATGGTAAACATTGAACAAGTAATTAAAAAAGAGTCATATTCATTTAAATGCATAGCTAGAGATAAAGTAAAAATTAACACTGATACTATTGAAGCCTACCGCGCATTAGTCAAACATTTAACTAACATGAAAGTAAACTTCCATACATACCAAATAAAAGGTGACAGAGCTTATAGAGTAGTGCTTAAGAATATGCACTTCTCTACGAAACCCCAGGAAATTAAAACAGCTATAGAAGCTTATAACCACAAAGTTAGGAATGTGTCGAACCTTAGAAGTAACAAATCTAAAGATCCACTGTCAATTTTTTTTTGTAGACTTAGAGCCAGCATCAAACAACAAAGACATTTTTAAAATTGAATACCTACTAAATGCCAAAATTGTACTTGAGCCCCCTTACAAACGTAATGATGTGGTGCAGTGCAAAAAGTGTCAAAGATATGGGCACACAAAGGCTTACTGCTGGTACCAAAACCGCTGTGTAAAATGCGGCTCAGATCATGATACTAGCAGCTGTAATAAATCTGTAAATGTTCCTCCCAAATGTGTATTATGTGGTGGTGAGCACCCAGCCAACTATAAAGGTTGCTCTATTTACAAAGATATTAAGAAAAAGGCTTTTCCACCTCTAAGACCAGCGTTTTAAAAAAAAGACACTCCTCCTCCAGTGCAAGATCGAGAAGTAGATAGACCTATATCTGTTCGTACTCAAAATTCAACAAGTAATCAGTCTCAACCAGTATCACTAACCTTATCTTATGCTAGAGTGGCATCAGGTCAATCAAATGTAGAAGCAAATCACAATCTGAATCAAATAATTGATGGATTTTTAAATAAGTTCGAAATGATGATGTCTCAAGAAGCCCAGCAAATAGGTACATTGATTAACCTATTGACAACTGTCATATCAAAACTAAAATGAATAGATTTTATAGGATTGGACTCTGGAATGCCAATGGCTTGGCCCGACATGGCCAAGATATTCACCTTTTTATTTCAATACACAAAATAGATATTATGTTAATTTCTGAGACCCACTTTACAAACTTAAATTTTTTCAAAATCCCAAATTTTACTTTTTATTCTACAAACCACCCTGACAATACGGCGCATGGAGGTAGCGCTGTGCTAATCAGAAAACAAATAAAACATTATGAATTACCTAGATTTCAAGAAGATCATATTCAAGCTACAAGCATAGTGGTTGAGGACTGGATGGGACCACTTACATTTTCTGGTGTTTACTGTCCCCCGAGGCACAATATTACCAAACTTCAATTCAACGAATTTTTCGAAACTTTAGGGCCTCGTTTTGTAGCAGGTGGTGACTTTAATGCCAAACATGTCATGTGGGGTTCAAGGTTGATTAACACTAGAGGTAGAAATTTGTTAAATTGCATGAATGACAATCACTTGAGTTACGTATCTACAGGGGAACCAACCTATTGGCCTTCAGATCCCAAAAAAATTCCAGATCTTCTTGATTTCTTTGTTACGGGAGGTATTTCTCCTAACTATATGGAGGCTGTTTCATCTCTTGATTTGTCGTCCGATCACTCTCCGGTCATCCTATCAATAAGTTCATCATTTGTATTGAAAGAAAAGGCAGCGCCCTTATCGAATAAAGGCACAAACTGGGTGAAGTTTCGTGAAACGTTAAATGACAGTTTAAGTCTTAATATATCACTTAAAACAAGAGAGGAAATAGACAACGCTGTGGAAATGTTTAATTATACTGTTCAGAAATCTGCTTGGAGTGCAACGCCTGAACTTAATAATACAACGTGTGGCAATATCAATTACCCAATATATATTAAGCAGTACATTGCTCAAAAACGTCGCTTACGAAGAATATGGCAAAATTCTAGAAATGTAAGAGATAAAACAATGTTTAACAGAGCATCAAGACAGTTAAAGATTTTGCTTAAAAACTTAAAAAACATATTGTTTCAAGAATTCACTTCAAATCTCTCCCCAACTGAAGCAACAGACTATTCTTTATGGAAAGTAACAAAAAGCACAAAGAAACCTTAAGTGCCCATTCCTCCAATATCTAAACCAGATGGTTCTTGGGCGAAAAGTAACAGAGAGAAAACTGATTTGTTTGCTGCATATTTTAGTAATGTTTTCAAACCATACCCTGTAGATAACAACTTTGATAATAGACATGTTGTAAAGGAGTTTCTTGATTCACCTAACCAACTCTCACTACCTATTGGCTCCTTTAAACCATCTAAAATATATGATGAGATTAAAAATCTTCATCCCAAAAAAGGCCCCTGGTTATGAGTTAATAACAGGTAAGATACTTGGGGCTTCTATTTTTTGCCTTTATTTTTCTTTTTACATAACTAGTGTCTTAATTCTAATATGGTTAAAAACAATTTCCAAATATCTTATTCTAAATAAACTTAAGGTAACATTGTCGAGTCTTAGGAGGTAGGAGAAAAGTCAATCAAGTGTCAATAAATTACTAAAATACTAAATAACATGCAATAATGGTAATAAATAGTTAAAATCGTCAATATATACTAAATAACATGCAGTAAATAAATAAATAACTATAAAAACACATGGAAGTTCAGTCTTGCCACTGCTGGACGCCGGATACATGGGTGACATATATGTCTCGGCTCCAGCGAATGGCCTCGGAGACGCAGCGACGGGAGAGGGATGTGCCGTATCTACGGTGAACCCCGAGGCGTGCCAGGGTCCCCCAGTTGGCGCTGTCCCACGCACCCAGGGAGCCGACGATGAAGGCGTCCACGGAAGTCCTGTAGCCTCCGGCCGTCAGCATCCGGGCGAGTGGTCCATAGGTGTCCAGCTTCCTCTCCCGCGCAGCCTCGATGGCGCGCCAGCCGTCCTCATACGGAGTGGCGATGTCGATGATCTTGATAATCTTGTTGTGGGCGTCGATCATCACCACATCCGGACGGCAACGCACCATCTCCTCCGGGAAATCGTCTCGGCCTTGGAGCAGCGCTTGCAGGGGCACCCGCTGGTTCACGCGGACCTCAACTCCCTCCGTAGGTCTGATGGCAGCGACGAGGAGATCCTGGACAGCGTTGTGCCTTCGCGTGATGCCAGTAGCGAGGCTGGAGGTGCAGTGGCAGAGCACGTGGGCGGTGGTCTCCATCGTGTTGACCACACCGCCTACAACGCCGATCGTTGACTCCCCAGCGTCGACAGCCGTTGAGAGGGAGAACATTCAACCTGGCCCGGTGAACAAACCGCCAGTCCGCAAAGCGTGTGTAGCGTCCCTCGTGCAGCATGTGGTTGGCAGTGGCGCAGGTGGTGGTGACGCTGGCCATCCTACCCTGGTCGGGTTTCGCGGAAAGGATGGCCCTGAAGTGCTGCTGCAGCGAGGAGCGCAGATTGGCGGACAGCGTGTGACGGGAGCCCCTGTCAACGATCCTGAGGGCCCTATCCCCAGGGATCGTGATTTGAAATGTTGCCCTGCCGGCACACCAACCCCAGCGCAGGTCAGGCAGGCGTTTCTTCAGCCTATTCAAAGCCGCCCGCGCGGCAGAAAAAGTGGTGGCGACATTGGAGTTCCCGGGGAAGTCGCCGTTGAGGTATCCCACAAGGAACTCCATTCCAGCGCGGGCGGCACTCCTCTGGCCCGCAGAGGCCGCCAATCCCTCCAGCGCAATCGAGGCCACCCTGGCATCCGGTGAGGTGAGGAGCCTGAACGTGTGGTTGATGGCGGCCAGGTCCGAGAGGTCAGCCAGCGGGACGAGTCCAGCCCCGCCGCAGGAAGGTGGAAGATAGACCAACTCGGCACTGGCGCGTGAAGGGACGTTGAAGATCTTCTTCACACCACACTTGATCTTACTGTCCAGGCTCCTAAGTGCAGTCTTGCGGATCCGCGCGGTCTTGAGGTTAAACTCCAGCTGCGGAACGATGAAGGTCCGCAAGGCGTGCAGCTTCTGCCAAGGCGCCAGCACACTCCGAAGGACGGCCTCAGTCTCAGCTTCCAACCTGGCAATGGTGGCGACCGGGGTTTGATCCACCTTCATCCCGGTGGGGACTCCAAGGTGTTGGTAGGAATCCCCCTCGCCGAGGACCCGAAGCGGCGCACCGTTGAGGCAATTCGGCGGAGGGACACCGGCACATCCGTCTCTCGAGGTATAAGAAGCCTCAAAGTGTCTCTTAATGGTCTCCTCAGGGATGGAACAGAGTGGCGATGAGGAGCCCAGAACTTCCCTCATCGCCTTCCGAGGAGCCTGTCGGTAGAGGCGCTGGAGCCTGGCGGCCTCCCTGACGTCCCGGCGATTGTCACGCGGTGCAGCAGCAGCACGGCGACGAGGAAGCCTAGGAGGATTTGTGGGCTGCGGTGCCGTCGAGAGTGAGGCCGTCATCTCATCCAGAGCGACGATGAACTCGTCCCACGGGGTCCCCGGGATGAATCGGGGCAGCCACTGGCGCTGCCAAGCTGTGAGATGGTCAGGGAGCTCAGCAGGAGAGCCAGGAGGCAACCCAGGCGACGGAGGATCAGGTGGAGGGTCTGGAGCTCCAGGTGAGCGACGGCCAGGCGGCATGGCTCCGTGACAGGCCGTTGCCGGAGATGGTGGGGGGTCCGGCAAAGGAGGGCGGCCGGGCGAAGGCTCCGGCGAAGGTGGAGGCGGTGCCAAGGGCGGATGTACCGGTGAAGGCAGAGGCGGCGGCGGCGGAGAAGGTAGTCCAACAGATGGAGGGTGGTCTAAGGGGACCCTGGGAGGGGTTAATTCCCGATCCTCTGGCAGACGGCGACGTCGCAGGGCATTCCGCGCTCTTGCCGCCGCAGATCCAGCCCGTTGGAGGATGGGTGGAGATTCCAGGGACTCAGGGGAAGATGATGATGATGAGGAGGGGGGCAGGTGAAGCCTGGGGCTCCTGTGCAGGACGAGCAGGGGTGGCGACCCGCAAAATGAGGTCCTGCAGGCCATCAAAGGATGTTGAAGAAATCCCCAACTCGTCCTCATTCCCCACCTCAAATGGTGTTCCCTGGTGCTCTTCCTCAAAATGGGCCTTCGCTCTCTTGAAGGAATATTTGTGCTCCCGACAGCTATATTCGGTGTCACAGCACACATAAGAGAGCTCCCATCCTGGCCCATGGTCTTGTATGAGATGCCTTTTTAGTCCCTCCCGCTTTCTGATAGTCAATACACCTGACTCACGACATACAGGGCACTGAAAGCGCTTGGTGACCGGCAGGGCAATGTATAATGTAGGAGGAGCCTCCATGTAGGACCGGCAGTAGAAGTTTGAAGAAGCAGAAGGGGGGAAGCAGCAGAGAAAGATTAGAAAAAATCATGCAGAGAGTCATGCAGTGAGTGAAGTCAAGTAAGCATGCAGTTAAGATGAAGGAGAACTGACGTGAGAGGAAAACAAAAAAAACTCGAAGAAAATTGAGTGAAGAGAAGTTGAGAAAAGGCAAAAAGTCCGAAAACGTGCAAGTTTAAGCATGCAGCCGGCCTACATGGGACACACGGTGCCGCAGACGATGGGTCAGCGGCCCACCACATTGAACAGCACCGCACTGGAGGTCTCCTATAGCTCAACGCTTTATTCGGGAAAGCTGGTGCCCCTAGCCAGCCCCACCGGGACTCCTGGTTAGGCAGGGCGAAGCTGCCAGGAGTGCGTCCCACCACTCCCCCAGGAAATCCAAACAAAAAGCCTCAAGCGCTCGCTCTGAGACTCAAACTTAAGGCTAAGATCAATTTGATCTTAGCCAAAAGGCCGAGAAGCGGCCTAGGAAAGCCATACTCTTTCTTACCTTCGTATTTAATGCTATTTTGAGGCTTGAATACTTCCCATCACAATGGAAGGTGGCTCAAGTTATTGTTGTTCCTAAGCCAGGAAAACCTCAAAACGAAGTAATGTCCTACAGGCCAATCAGTCCTACTACCTATACCTTCTAAATTATTCGAAAAGTTATTTTTAAAACGACTTCAGGTTTTTATAACTGAATGCAATTTAATTCCCAATCATCAGTTTGGTTTCAGAGTGCACCACTCCACTATTGAACAAGTCCATAGAGTAGCTAATATAATAAGGCAAGATTTGGAATCAAGAAAATTTTGTTCTGCAGCATTTCTCGATGTGAGTCAAGCCTTTGACAAAGTGTGGCATGAAGGGCTTCTATTTAAAATAAAAAGTCATCTACCTCACACTGTTTACAACATTTATAAAATCTTATTTAGAACGAAGGTATTTTCAAATCAAGTTTGACGATTGTCTTTCAGATCTGAATGAAATAAACTCTGGTGTACCTCAGGGAAGTGTACTAGGACCAGTGCTGTACTTAATTTTCACTGCAGACATTCCAACTAATCAAAATTCTTTGACAGCAACATTCGCCGATGACACTGCCGTACTGGCATCCCACTCCAACAATGTTGTAGCATCACAAATTCTACAAACTAACTTAAATTATATCACAGTTTGGCTTAAAACTTGGAGAATTAAAGTGAATGAAACTAAATCTGTTCACGTCACATTTACGTTGAAACATGACACCTGTCCACCAGTGTTTTTAAACAACATTCAAATTCCTCAAAGAAATGAAGCTAAGTATCTGGGTGTACATCTCGATAGGAAGCTGACTTGGAAACCACACATATGGAACAAAAGGCTCCAATTAAATTCAAAATTCTCAAAACTAAATTGGCTTTTTGGGAACAAATCCCATTTATCAATAGAAAGCAAACCGTTGTTGTACAAGACTGTTCTAAAGCCCATCTGGACGTACGGAATTCAACTGTGGGGAGTTGCTTCTACATCAAATATTGAAATTATACAGCGTTTCCAATCTAAAGTTCTCCGAAAGATATTACAGGCCCCATGGTATGTTCGTAATGAAGTCATTCACAGAGACACGAATATCCCTTTTGTTACTGAAGAAATTCCAAAGTTCTGCATCAAGTATCAAAACAAATTAAACTCTCATCCTAACTACTTGGCTATTAATCTGCTGGACAACAGTGACCATCAATTTCGGCTAAAAAGACATGATTTCTTAAACTTAGCTGATCGATTTTAAAGATGAACAATCTCTTAAATGTTTATGTTAATTAAGGTTAATGAACTTTGATTAACCATGTCCTTAAGATTTATCATCAAATTTACTTATTGTTTGTTGTATATAAACAGATTGTAAATAAATTAAAGTAAAAAAAAAAACTTTTAATAGCTTAAAAAAACTGTTGTTCACATTAATCAGCTCATTGACTTGAAATCAGCTGTTCAGAGTAAAACAGTTTAGAAAACTATACTTCCTGTAGTGTAGTGTGGGAAGACATGGTATTATGTTTAATAGTATTAATCAGTTGTTTGTTATCTGATTTATATGAAACAGCGACTATTACATTTAGAATAAAGTTAAGAACATTTTATATATTCTCGTAAAATGTTCATACAGGGTATGGATTTTGCAGAATTCAACATCAAAATTTATGATTGGCTGCCATTTCTAGACCGGTAAAGATATTTATTTGTTAATTTTTTATTAAATGGGTATTCTAAAAGGCCAAAACAACTGCAAAGTTTCATAACTTTATCTTTACTGGTATAAAATATATAACTGTTTTGGTAAAAATCACATACAGACAAATAGACAGAAAACTAAAAGTTTTAGGACATACCTCCATATAAAGCTTTTTGCTCATTTTCACGTCTAGAACAAAATACTACAATATTTTAACACCTTTTGAAACACCCTGTATATACAAATAATGTGCATGTTAATATGAGTTATATTTTCTGTATTACGTGGTTATATTAAGAATAGGAAACTGAATACTGAAAATATTTTATTAATTAAATGTGGATATATAATTTTATAATAATTAAAATTTATTCCAAAAAATTTAAAATGCCATCCCACATGAATGCATACAAACCTAGAACAAATTACTACATGTGATCTCTGTGAAATCTGGCTACACTAGAACGAAACACAGGATATTCGGTATTACATGGTCACTTTGAACTACTTTTTTCTTCATTACATACCACAATTAAGAAGTACAATGAAATAGAAACTTTATTAGTGTGATAATTTACGTCAATTTCAGTAGCTTGAAGTCATATGCTTATATCTAACTCATATTATGTACAGACATTTTCAATTAATTAAGTTTTAACCAGCTTAATTAAACCCATCCACATTTAGTTCTTATAAATATTTGGTGTTTGTCATTCATATGCTTAAAAATACATTTTATAACATTATATTCTTGAAAGAAGATATTTGTTCGGGGCTATAAATGAAAACAGTTCGGATCAAATATTATTTAGATTTTATCTTACATATAACAAAGCACGAGTTTGTCATACCACGAGGCTTATAGGTTCGCTGAACTTATTTTGTAAATTTTGAATTATATTGTTCATTTTATTTTGATATCGTTATAGGCGAATATCTGTTATAGGCTCAGATTTGAAGAAGTGTTTCAGTCTTTCATTTAATATCTGCCTGTATTACTGGCCCCAAAACGATATATCACAAAAGTAAAGTGACATAGAATATTAATGGTATATGAGGGTTTATTTATATGTGACGAACAGTGAGTTTGCTGGTGATGAATGAAATTCCACGAGATTTGCTGATTTTATTGCATATATTTTTTACATTAGCTGTATGGATAACCAAAAACGGCAAGTTCAGAATAAATTTATTTTAACAAGACTTTTCAACAAACTCAGTCGACCTATAAGAAAATCAAACATAAGCCATATTATGCATGTAGCCTAATTATTTTAATCCATAAAACGCAATTTTATATTGATTTATTGTGTAGACGTTTATTATTTAAAACAACTAATAAAAAAAAATTAATAAATAAGTACACTTAAATATTGCATTACATTTTCATTTCTAAAATTATGTCCTGTGATGCGTAATTACAGAGCCAACTTTTTTTATGATTGTTTGACTCTGTCTGCAGTACACTATTGTATTGCAATAGGAATAATATCATTAACAGATCTGACACGTAAATACACAGGTAATACGTTGAAGAATAATTTATTTCAAAGCGAACAGTCCAGAATATATAATAGCTGCTTTAAAACGCCGTGCATAAGTTTGTTTAATATACCATTAGCTTTTCTTGTTTAACCTGTGAAAGTGAGACAGAATATGTGAGAGGGTGTGATGAGATTTCCGGCACAGTTCTCCAGTAACGAGAAATTTCCACAGAGGTTTTCTCTTTGCTTTCCTCAATGAACTTATTTCCGTTTAGGCAGCACTTTCTCTGTTGTAATTAAGCAAACATTTCTAGATAAATTAATTATTATTCACTAAGGTTAGCGAAGCACCGTTCTGTTATTAAGGTACATATGAATGCTCTATTGAATGCACTATCTATGAGCAAACTTTCACTATTAAATAAAATATCTCAACTTGTAATACTGACGAATATCTGTTGCAAAATTGATAAGCTTAGTATAAGTTTCCTTTATTTAAAATCCATAATTACCTTAGTTAAGGCTCTTATGGTTTTGACAGAAAATGTCAACAAACTAGTGTTATATATTATTTTTGGCAGAAGTGCATAGATCCAAAGATCTTCATTTAAAATAGTTATGGTACGTTAAATGTGATTTCCTTGCATCTCATGACGGCGCAAACATTTGAAATATGCATGTCTTTGTTGTTGTTCTCCCTGTTGGTTCATTCATGAACAATATGAATACTTTTAAGTCTTATACATTATATTCTCTTATTACTAACTTCTGTTCGTTATATCATACTGATTCATTATTCCAGCCTGGAAATTTTATAACTTTAATAACCTATCCTCTAGTCTTTTTCATATCTCCCAACCTTAACGAAAAAGGACGCTACGGTCTCTATTTCCTTATATTGTAAACATAAAACAAATTCTTAAACGCGTAACCCTTGTACATAAATAAATATAAATTGCCTTTTTTTTGTTATGTGTTGTTTTGAATACATTGCGTCAAATTAAAGCTATCAACTTGATAATTTCTTATTAAATAAATAACAACAACCTAGGTAACCACATGCAATATGTAAGGTAAATTATGAAATTATTTTAGAATCTGTGATTTACAATGTTTAAAATACTTAAATAAAAATAAAATTTATTTAAAAAAATTATAAACATTTCTAATAAGTAATAAATAACTAAACCAACGTACTTAATATTAAACCTTTTTAGTTATACCTGGGTTGCTGCTATTTTATACATGTTTTTATTTACTTAATAAGTCTATAAAGTATCAAGGGGAGTTCGTTAAACATATTAGGGCCAAAGTAACTGGAAACTCATCCTGCCAAAGTAAAACTTTCAGTCATTGAGAGGGTGGGGTGTTATTTTGAGTAATTTCTTCCCAATATGAGAGTTTGTTGCTATGGTATAGATGCTTTGTTCAAAGACAAATAACTTTGTGCGTGATGCTTTTTATTAGGTCCATGCATTCATCTTCCATTTGAGCCAAATCGACTTTATATCCAGAAGGAGGTTTATAATCCTTCGATAAAGACAAAAAATTATGTTTTACCCTGTTAGAATGCTACAAGCACTCCTTTCCTGTCCCCATTGAAATACTATTTCCGTATTCTGTGTAGCAATATTAAAACTCTGAAAATAGAAGTGCTTTCATGAACAGCAGCTATATGCTTTCAGGCTGTGAAAGAATATTTATAAATCTATACAGATTTCTTGGTCTACACAGCCTACGCTGTGTGGCACATGTCTATGATCACTAAGAGTTAGGACTGAATCCAGATTGACTACCAAAGTGTTTTACTTTGTAACTGAAAAAACTGCCTGATCTGTTGGTGTTCTTTCCCAGGGCTATAACAATATTATTCCTCCCAGTAGTGTTACTAAATTTCCATAATTTCAAAGAAAGCCCATTTTGAGAACCGAAAATGAATACATGCACAGATATGTTTACTAAGGTTAACATTATAAACATGTTCTATGTTCGCATATGATGCAGCAAGTATAATATTAACATTAAATGTCGGCTCATATACGAGAAATATATATTATATCATAATTACATATTAATATATAATTATATATATATATATATATATATAAAATATTACATGTAATTATTATAAATTGTATATAATTATATAATAATATTATATTTATACCAGATATTATCTAACTTATTTTTTGACACACCCTACTCTATAATTAAATAGTATTATTACTATTTTCAGACAACGAAATTTCAAATATTTTTGCATTTTAAATCAAAAAATTGCAACACACTATTTCAAGTTTATCCTACCATCATACAATATTTTTACAAAACCGTCCTCGTGTATAGTAAATATGCATCTATATAATTGCTTTTCGTCCACAGGAAACCCAGTACAATTTGAACTCTAATTTTAGTAACAGCCTGTGTTGAAAACAAGTATTGTTTAAAGTTTATTATACAATTTTACACAATGTTTTAAAGCAGGTAAATTAAAATTCATGACGGTTTTTAGCTTATTACTTCTAAAAAAAGGCAATACAACTTTAATAGATATATAGCAACAACGTACTCGTTCAAAAAAAAGATTTGTTGGAACGTAGATGTTTAACTAGTAAATTAATATAAATAACATTTAAACACAATTTATTTATAATATTTAACTCATTTGTGATCCTTTAATATTACCAGAGTTTTCAGTACTTTAATTATTGGAAAATCGTACTGATAGATTCCAAAAGAGGGAACACATCACTTTCCTCGTCAATATAAATTTTATATAGATAGTGAAGATCTAAAATGATCTAAAATTGTCAATATTTACATTTATAGTTATATTATTAACTTATAAAAATAATCAGAAAAATAAGATTTAATACAAAGAACTGTGAGTTTGTATGTAAAATAGGCTCAAACGTCCAAAGATATAGTTTACGGTAGCAGTTTCCTATGGATTCACTCGCAATATCCTGTTGAAAAGCAGGGAAGCCATAGACGTATCCTTTTTAAATGGCATATCAAACCCTCTGAGATTAGTTTTAGACGATCAATGGAAGATACTTTTATTTTTTTAAGTAATAACATGTCTACTTTTGATCTTTGTTATATACTTCTGTTTGTATCTATTTTCAGTGGCGTGGTTAAGTTTTCTTTAATTCCTATAACATAATTATGATTTTCACGTATTTGAAAATGCTTGAGGTTCAGGATATTTATGCTGCAATAGTTAAGTTTTCTATAATATCCCGTGTAAGTATACTTAAGATACATACTTAAAAAACTATTACTCCTGGCGTTTTTTATACAAAGTGATATTTTGTAACAGGTTTTTGCATAATTGTATTATTGATTTATTTTTTATAGTAGTCTAAGGAAATTGTATATAAATGTAAACAATTAACTAATATTTGACATATTGTACTCAATTCCAAATACTTTAAGTTTTATTGACTTAACCCATGACCCAAACCCTTCCTAACTAAAACCACCATCCTAAAACAACAATAACATAACATATTGAAAAAGCGTTTAAAATATACTAAGTATATAAACACTGTTA
Organism: Homalodisca vitripennis; assembly: GCF_021130785.1. Taxonomy (NCBI): domain Eukaryota; kingdom Metazoa; phylum Arthropoda; class Insecta; order Hemiptera; family Cicadellidae; genus Homalodisca; species Homalodisca vitripennis. Next base: position 126,869,944 of record NC_060212.1, on the reverse strand, counting down.
CAATGCTTGTAATAACTGTTTATAGTGTAAACAAAATCCTTAAAAAACTGAGAACAGCTTACATTTTGGAGAGTTTTCTCAATAAGTCTGGTAATAAATTTTCTTCAAGGATGGTGTGATTAAGAAATTTGTGTAATTAGTATCTAATTTTGGTATACATGAAATAAAAATCAAAATATCACTTTTCATAAATGAATTTCCTTTTAAAAACTAAAATATCAAATTGAAAACTATCGTATACATAGTGCAATATATTAAAAACTTCAAAATTTATCACAATTTATATTTAAATACACCAAGAACGTTTACAATATTCCTCTTTCATCCGTTTGGAATTTTATATTCCTCACTCGTTTCCAATGCTTTAAATAAATCTTAAAATACTACATATTTGTTTTTATATATTTAACTAAAAAGGCTTATACATTTAAGAAATTTTTTCTTAAAATTATACAGTTCTAATACTCGAAAAACTTTAATTATAAGACATGGGTTTTAATGTAAGCACTTCCAAAATACTATTAAATATTTTTGTAATTAATAAAAGAAATGGTTGAATATATCGTACTTGAAAAATTCTTTTACTAGTATTAAAAAAAAATTAAGGTATTAACCAAACTGAAAGAATCATTATTATACATGAATAGAATAATAGCTTTTTATGCAATAATATCTAAGTACATGGTTACTTTCGTTACTAGCTTTTTAGTTTTAATGTATAGCATTTATACTTTACAGTTTGAGATGCATTATTCTATATTTAAAATTCAGACACAACTCAAAAGAAATAAGTATCTTTGGACTAGGTTACATTACACAACGTAACATATTTAATTGATATACTTTTCTTGAACTAAGCTCAATTAACCTTAATATTAAATTATTTTAAATAAATATGTTTTTTTACTTATTCGAAGCAAATTTCCCATTCATGATTATACGTCGGTTTTACCTTAGAATCATATTATATTCGACTGTATAAATATTTTGAAGTATATCAAACAACAGATTCCAGGCACTCTTGGGAAATATAAAACATTAATTTTTCTTCTACAATTTTAATTAACTTCATTATACAAATATTAAAACAAATTAAAATTGTGGAAGAATAAAAAATGTCTTTTATTAAAACCTGGTGACTTCCATCAAGGGTAAAAAGCAGAAAACTTTTAAGAAATGTTTTCCAACTCTTATTTTAGAAATAAATCATTCAATGTTTGCTCATACGCTTTTCTATATAAACTTGTTCTGTAATTGGTAGCGAGTCAAACATATAATTAAATAAATTCTAATAGCTTACTCCATTGTGGGTGGTAACATTAAGTAAAAGCTTGTTACAAACCTTGTCCAGGCGAATACCTTGTAATTGTTTTTACACTTTAATTAAATATATTTGTGATTTTTTATTGTATTAGACGAATAATTTGTATCATGGAATCCGAAGGAAAACACCAATTTGTCGTCATCATCTTAAAAGTTTTGGTATTCAATCTATAGGTCTTGTTGTTCCTTACTATTAAAATATTAAGTTCAACATACAATGTTTCAAGTGAAACACGCAATTGTTTCAGTACACATGTACAGCATTTGCTGTATTTTTTCAAAAGCATTTATCTTAAAACATACAAATTCATAGCACTAAGCTCTTATTATAATACATAGTCGGATATTTTGACGGACAGCTAACAGAGCCGATCCGAAATATCTAACTATGTCCAGTTATTCGGAGAAGTGAAGTAACGCAAATGTCTGTTAGTTGTAACTTGCCTGGTGATATTTGTTTATTATGTGTCTTATCCGATACGAACAGAATGTATTACTTCTTTTCTGCTTCTTCTTATATCAGTACTAGGCACCATGTGTACAAGTTTCAGTTTATTCCATTGACTATACTAAAGAAATCTGTCTTATCTGTTTTTACAAAGATTACCTGAACTACAGTGCTAACTATAAGTATTTTCACACTTTTTTTTGTCTATTGATTCTTCACATTGTATGCAAATGTTACACCATTAATAATATTGACGAAAATCAAGCCCATTTAATTATGGGGTGGACACTTAATAAATGTAAAAGCAATATATAATTTAATATACTCTTTAACGATTATTAAGATAAACAGTATAAGACTTTTCTCAATAATTGAAAGTTCTCCCGCTGGCAACATAGTGTACCCTCACTTTTCAACAACAGATTAAATTCCATCCGGCTGCTCCAAACGGGTATTTAACATTTTATTGCATTCCTGTGGAGTCGGGGCAATAACTGTCACGCACAGAGTTTTGCATAATCTACTCACGTTTCATAATAACACACAGATTAGCAGGTAAACTCTGTGGGAATGTTTATGTTTTACACAATTAAAAATATTAATAATGTTTTATTAATGCCTAGTCTTTTACTCCTACATAAAATTAAATTATATACTAAAACTAGAGTACATGGGGTGAATGAGACAATTTGGTGCTTTGTTACAAATGATACCGTAAATTATACGTTATAGTATTAATTATTATTTTCTTCCTGTCATATAAGGATTCCCCAGTACATAATGTGTTTGTTTATAACACATCTAAAATTGTAATTAATTTCTTCGTAATTTGCTTATATCTTTCAACACGTTAATCTGTGTATTATTGGAGATCCATCAAGAGTCTCCAGGAAATCGAGTCGGTGTCCATCTGTATGTCCGTCTGTTTATCTGAGATATAAAACTTAATTTACAGTTTTTTAAACTTTAAACTTGGTACATATATTCCTCATGTTCCAAGGAAGAAAACTAATGATTTGGCGGATAAAAGTCACATTTCCGACAGTCATTTTGTCTGTCTGTTTGTAAGTTTTTTGTTTTTCTGCAGCTGTTTTCGTGTAACACGTGAATTATGCTGCTTGTTACGAACAAACGATATTTGAAAAACTACAACTACAGAGCCCGAAACTAAAGAAAACTGGTGAATGCAGTTAAAATAATAAAAGGAACATAAGTTGTGTTAAAAATATATCTAGGTTGTTTTTTTATGACGAATTATTTATAAAAGTATGAAATATGAGACTATTTGAAACTTAAATAGTGTTGTCCTTACCAGTAACAAAATGTCAGTAACAGTCATTTTAGAATGTCCTTCTTATATAATTTCCGTATTTCTCTAAATACCTGTTCCATTACTGTTTAAAACAAATAAAAATGTTGACCAAAAATAGTGTTTGATTGCATAGATTGAAAAATTCAACGATATTAATATAGGATAATTAACTTTTCTACATTGATTTGTTAGGTTAGTCTTTTTATTGCAAACAAATTTGTTCATTCAATCTTCGCTATATCTCTTATAGTTACCATGATCCCTTTTGTGAGCATAAAACTTGGAACCCACTGTAAATACATCGGCAGTATTGTACTCCTAAAATAGAATCCTATTAAAACTGTTAAAAACCTTCAATAAAACAGATTTTTTTAGTTTATATATATATATATATATATATATATATATATATATATATATATATATATATATTAATTTATCGAGTGTTAAATATACCCGCCACTTGCGTTTTTACAATTTCAGAATACATCAAACGTAAATGAACTTTAAAATATTGTGACGAATTAGAGTAAACTAAGGAGATAAATGAGTGGAAAAGCCAAATACGTTATCGTTTTCAACATGTTTATTGATTTGTTTATTATAATGTAATTATTATTACTATATACTCATTTCGAATATTTTAAATATTTTTTTTCACATTACAAACTGTGTAATAATATATAATTTGTGTAGTGGCTATTAAATAATATTTATATCATCCGTTGTTACCGTAATTTTAAAATTTGTTTATAGTGCTTTTATAATTTATTTAAAATAACATCGTTTTCATTAATTTCCTGTTAACTTGGTTTAAATTTCTAAGGACAAGACAAAATAACATAAAACAACCATATTTTATCACAACGTTTTTGACATATTCTTGTTGTGTTAATACTAGTGATTTCTAAAAATATTTAAATGTTAGTAAGCAGCCTTGCACACTGAAATGACATTGTAATTTGTAGGATTTGGGTAGGAAACGAATTGCGTCCTAAGTAAAGGTTTCCTATCTCTGCAGTACGCTAAGTGGGTTTAGCTGTATCTAGCCAGAAATTACCTTCTATTAGGGGTAGACGAAAGCACCACACCGAAGCAGCGAGTGAATTTTATTGTATTAAATCAACATAAACCTACATAAACTTAAAACATAAAATCAAATAACTTTAAGATGAAAGAGTGTTGTAGAGAATTTTTTGTAGTATTATTTTCGTAGCTTTCAGAACTATAGAGTTTATACATTTCCCCAACATAAAATATCCTGCATAACGTTACTGTTGTTGTCCTATTTCGTATTCTCTTAGAGTCACTCAAGTCACTGTAATCAACATCGATTTTTATTTTTAGAGTATTTAAGTGTTATGTAAGGTTGAATTATTTTTACAATTGAGGATCATAAACAAATATAGTATTTTCCAGTAGAAATGCGTAAGACAATTTCTCATAATTCAGTTGGTTTATGAAAAATTACTGAAAGCTCTATGTTTACGAGTTAGCACTATTTACTTACTCTTTTAATGAATATTCTTTTGTTTTAAGACAGGTTTACGATATTGCATTCACGTACCTTTTCCATATCATTATTACTTAGTTATTTAACAAATTAAAAAAAAAATATATAAATTAAAAAGAGCCTGTTTTATTCAATGTTTTAAAGTGCCAATAGGTTTCTATTGTATGAGTACAATATTTCCGATGTATTTGCAGTGTGTTTCAAGTTTTATGCTCACTAAAGGGATCTTGGATACTAAAGAGATATAGCGAAGATTGAATGAACAAAGTTGTGTATAATAATATCTAATAATAATAAGATATATATAATTGTGGTCGAGAAAAAAGCTATACCGGTATTTAATTTATTGAAAAATATTTTTATCGATTGCGTATAAAATTTATTGTAACAGGAAGGGTTCGGTGTGACGAAAGTATTTGTAAAAGGAAGTCAAAAGGATAGGATGCTAGTACTACCGCCGGAATAAAAACAGTGGTAAGGCGATTCCCGACATTTGTTTTTACGGGTACAAGATAAATGGCAGGAAAGAGATACTCGTAAAAGGAAACTCGAAAGATGACGTGCCAGGACAGTCGTCGTTTTATATAGCAGTAGCTAAACATAGCGAGTCCTGAAAAATTTAGTAGGACAAATTTGAATACGGTTATTTAATATTTAATTGAGGTGACAACAAATAATCCGAATAGTTGTGGTTCAAAATTGAAGTTTAATTCAGCTGAGTTAAGAAAATTATGTTTTGATTGATTGTGTTAAAATGTATTGATTCGCTTAAATATTATATTAAATATTAAGAGTTTCTTGTAAATCGATTATTTCTTTTAAAATGTTCAGAACATATTTAAAATCAAAACATTCTTTGCAATTACAAATAAAATATCGAAGTCTTGTTTGAAATAAAAAATTCGAATAATTATTGATGTTGGAATGATTTACTAAGGAACACAGTCCTTGCACCTTACGGGATGGCGTGGATCGATGTCGGATCAGCGAGCATAGTGTTGTAGTATGAGCGTAGTTTTAAATATAAGCAGCGAGAGTATCATCAGTGTGAAAAGCGAGCGTAGTCATCAGCTTAGATCGTTCCCGGATACTCTTTCTTGACTGGTCAATCGGCCGTCGTTTATGTTCGCTCGGTCGCGGGATACGTTAAGTGTTCCCCTCTCGCCGTGGAGCGGCGATATTCTGGGTTGGCATGAACCTTTTAGTCTCTCACTCATCGTTAGTAAAAGTAATAACTACAGCACTTGATTAGATTACTTTAAAACTCAAGTCAATATATAGGCTAGTTATCAAAAAAGGTTATAATCTCGTTTGTATAAAAATTAAAGATATTCATTCTTATTCGGTCTGTAGTCTCATTTGCATACACTAAGTTATCCTGTAAATAAAGCTATTGTAATGGTTACTTTTTGTGTAGCGGGCTGAAACAATAGTTACAGTTGTTAACTGTGATAGGTTTATAAGTACGATCGTGGACGGATATCTAAGATATCTAATTTATCGCTACCAAGTTTAAAATTTGAAAATATTTTTAAAAATCTCCAAGAAAATGTAAATTATTTAGTAATATTTGATACAATTTTAATGAGACCTTTCTCCACTTAAACGGAGCAGTGAATACAAAGGTAACACAACACAAAATAGAGTGACACCGGTAGCTAACATACTGTATATTAAGATCATTACAGAACGGAAGACATTCAGCCTAATGGTAATGTAACCAACTGTATCCTGCTCTTATCTGCAAGCTCTGTAGACCTTCAAGGGCTACTTTCCTTTTATAGCTCTACAGTATAAGTTAGAAGGATGAAATTAGTTCAGTGAACTCCACCTTTATTGTGTTTCATTACAACGAGACATTTCTCACATGTTTAAAATTTATAAATTTGTACATGTTTAAATGTATTTAGACATGTAATTTATACATGTCTGCCTATTCTATTCTTTTGCACATGCAAACATTTATTCCGTTTATAACGTTCTCTTGTATGAGGTCGAAATTAATTTGTTTAAGATAATTATGACCAGGGTTATCTAAGAACCTCACTTCAAGTTAATATTTTAAGTAATAGAGCCACGAGGTGTACGCGTTGCACGTGTTTGCCATACATTAAATAAGTCATGGAAACTGTAATTACTTTTATGATAAATGAGATTAGCAGAAGAGCTCCTTGGTTGTTCCAACCACGGTGGAATTATTATTATTTAATTTTTTTTGTAGTCACATTTTTATTTATTATATAATCAAATAACTGAATATATAAAAGATTTGTAGCCCTGTTACGGTATAAGTTATGTTCTACTTATTAAATTAATACTTCTTGAAATGAGTTTTTTAAGTGTATGTAAATCTATTTATTATTTTAATATTCTAATTTTTAACGCTGGTGATATACGTATATGTACAATATAAGGGGCCAACATTGATATACTAGATTTGTAGGCATCTAGCTTTATGTACGGAGACAAAATCAAAAATCCTACGAATTATTTGACCTCTGAAAAGACAAATTGTAATATTTTGATAACATTGTGGACTTATTATATTGTTAAAATTTCCATTTTCATATTCTCACACACAAAAATTTTTAATAAAGACAGAACTTTGTGTTTTGATGCTAACGTTGCTAATAGTTTAAAATATTTGCAACAGTTTATATTAGGTATCAGGACCAGAACTAAGGGCTGACAATTCCCGAACATACGACTCTAAGCTATACTGTACGGTCCTTGTTTGTTTTCTTCACACCTCCCTGTCACACAAGGATTATATGTGATGTTTGGACATTGTTGTCCTGCTCCCTGACAAAATACCTAGGATCCTGTTAAATTAAGTAAATATAAAAAAGCGAGTTATAATACAAAAAAATATCATCAACATCAAAACAAGTCATCTAAAAATTTTCAAATAAAATAATTAAGATCAGACAGAGTATTATTATTAAACCCATTCCAAATCACACTAGAAGTTTTATTAATTATCGTTGCCTTTAAAGAAATATTGTTTAAAGTTGATTTGTTCTAGTAGTTATGCCCTCTAGGCTTCATTGAATACACTTTCGATAAGATAAAAAATAACATTGCTTGATTTCTATTAAGTTCTTTATATATTTAACCATTTTAATTTATAAGGAACTAATTAATAATAATGTTCAAGTAAAACATTATATCTTGTAATGCTTGTACCGAATGACTATAACACATGGGGGTGGTTACTTTCTAAAGTCGTAGTAATAAATACTCGAATTGCAAAGTTTACTTATAAGTTCAATTTAATTAATGAAACTTACAAGCACCACTTTTAGTTGGTAAATTAAATGTATGCCTTGCCACGTTGCTGCCAATTAAAGTACAAGAACTAAAAATGTATATCTGATAGGTTGGCCTAAAAAAATCCAATGTTCTATGGAATTATGCCTACGATATTTTACTTTATAAAACTTTAAGATAAAGGAAACCCTAAAAAAACTGTGCAAAAGATGTGTGTGGAAGGAATGAAAGGAAGAACAAAAAACCATGGTTTGACGAAGAATGCAAAGAAAAAGTGGTGCAAAGAAAGGAAGGGAAAGAGAACTCAACAGGAAACAGGCAAGAGATAGGGAAGAATATAAAAAACGCTCTAGAGAAACGGTAAAAACACTCAGGTGAAAAAAAGAGGTAATGGGTGAACAAAATCCTACAGAAAGCGGAACAGGATAGGACGGCAAACAAAAGCAGAGACTTTTATCGATCGGTGAGATTTTTCAGGAAGGGATACAGCTCAATGCCATATGGAATCAAAAACAAATCTGGGGAACTAGTGATACAGAGCAAAGAAGGGATACAAGTATGTCAAGAGTATTTTAAAGATCTCTTGAATGTAGAAGCATTGGAAGAAGAGGAAGAGGAAACCGAGGAAGTATATCAAAATGTGGAACCAATGGTCCCAGATCCAACACTACAAGAAGTAGAAAATGCAATCAAGGAATTAAAAAACAATAAAGCTCCAGGAGAGGATTCAGTATCATCAGAATTGATAAAAGCAGGAGGGGCAAGACTAGCGAAGGAGATTCACAAATTGATTCTGAATATTTGGGAAAAGGAAGTGATTCCAAATGAATGGGAGGAAGCGATAGTCATCCCTGTCCATAAGAAAGGTGACAAAAAAGAGTGCACCAACTACAGAGGAATTCCTCTCCTAAACTGTACCTACAAAGTGCTATCAAAGATTTTACAAAAAAGATTAGAGGAGTATACATCCAATATAATAGGTGACCACCAAGCAGGCTTTACTAGAGGTAGATCAACTACCAATCAGATATTCATACTGAAGGAGGCAATTTGCCAAATACCATGAATTCAATAAATCCTTTCTATGCCTTTTTATTGATTTCTCCAAAGCATATGACTCGTTTAGTAGAAGAAGACTCTGGAAGATTATGGAAGAGTATGGAATACCCAACAAATTAATAAACTTGTAAAAATCTTACTACAAAATATTCATACGCATGCCAATTATGTAGTTATTCCGTCGATAATTTAGTTTCGGAACATTGGATAAAAAATAATATTAAGTTGTACTGGCTAACTCGGTTGTGAAATGTTGCATTATATAAAATGGAACTAACTAACGGTACATGCTGGTCTCAGAGATATTAATATCTTATATATACCATGTTTTAATTACGTTTAATTTACGTTGAATTTATAACAGAATAGCCTTGATTTTCCATAAGTAGTTTGTGACTGACATCACCGGAATAATTTATAATTTTTATTTACATTTTCTATAATTTATTATTAGGTACAGCGATATTTGAATGTTTCAACACAAAACAGATTTTAGTATTGAATAACATGGTCATAGTTTTATAGATTCTAAAATAATCGAAACATATAAGTAATGGTGACAGTATCTGTGCGAGAAAGCCTCAGTTGAAATATCTTGTTACTGGAGAAAATTACCTGGAAATCTCATCACACACTCCCTTTTGTTTCCATTCTCACTTTGACAGCTCAAAGAATAAAAATACCCATATACTAGACACACGTTTATATACTTTTTAAGTTTACTTAAATAAGACATAATTACTTATGTTGCAGATCTAAAACCTACGTTTTGTGTATGAGGTTTAAGACTTGATCAAGAAATGAAAATTTCTGAACTATTTGTGCAATATCTGTATGAGGTAATTGGATAGTTGTCTATAATATTACAACAACAAAACCTTATGCGATATGTAATGACTGCTGTTACACTTTAATGTTACACAATGTGTCCCGAAAAGTTATCAACTGTCGGGTGGTGCTTCCGAGGTACTCTTAAATAAATATATCGTAACAAATATTGGTAGCATATAAAACTACGAACAAGAGTTCGCATATAAAACTCCAGACAGTTCGACAGACAGTTACAGACAATTCAAAGTTAAGAATTGAAAGTGACACAGTCTAGTGAAATATAATATGGAGGGTGAGGCTAATACAATAAACAATCAAAATTGTTTCACATGTAGCATTTTTAAAAGAGGTAGGCTTTTATTAAAAATAATAGTTTAAATCAAAACTGTTATGTATTAAAATTAATTAGCGTTGTTTTTTAATTTCTCATAAATTAGTGATCAGTTACACTTTTATATTGAACGGACGACAGATTTTATTAGATTTATCGATTATGCTTTTTACTTTTTATTGAAGCAGGTGTTTAGGAGCATTATTTTAATATGATGTGCAAAAGTTTGAATTATAACAAATACATCCCGGGGTTTTTAAATTCTAAAATATATAAAAAGAAATTTTAAATAGTAATATTATCAGTTAATTATTTGCTAAGAAACTATTAATCTATAAAGTAATAAATTTTAAGTGGCCTTCAATACCATAATATCATAATACTAAATTGTATTTAAAAAAATATTAGGCTAATTTCTACAAGTAAAATAATATTTTGAATTTAAATTTATTTAGTCTCTTTAAGTCTGTGTGATTCTCATGATGGTTCAGTTTTATATACGATATTATGCGACGATATAATCTGGAACTGAAGTAAGAAATTAAGCAGGCGCGATATATTCCACACTTAATAAATACAATTTGATTCATTGTTTTAACACGTAACCATTACACATCACGTATTAGCTTTTTCTGCTGTTACGGGTATATGTATTGGTTTGCATAAATTTGGTTTTGCCTTTATTTTTCAGTCACACACCTTCGTAGATCTCATTTGTTACTGTATTACGTTAACAGCCTACTATTATCACGAAACTGTAATTACATTTCACCTATGGTTAATTTGTTTCTATGAATGCTCATTGAAGAATTTTACATGTACAAATTATTATAGATCTATTGGTGTGCAATTGAAGGAAAGGTCCATATTTTTTACTTATACTTGTGTTATATTATTTATCAGTAGCTTGGAGTGACTATTTTTAAAAAGCCAGTCCTACTGCATATTTTGCATAATAAAGTTCTATGAAAAGTTTTTCGTGCAAAATCTAACATATATAGTCTGAAAATATCTCTTCTGCATTTTAAGTAAATATTTATAAAGATACGTTCATATTTTTAACTAATTTATTCTCCAGTTTTTTTATGACAAAATCAGACCATTCATATTGATTTAGTGTATAACACTCAACTCTAAATAATAAATATAATATTAGGCAAACAATTTCAATTATTGTACTACTTATATGTTTGAATGACTTAATATTCAACAAGAAGATATCCTGTTATTTGTACTTAAATTCGGTAGAAGAAATTCCTAAGAAAGGAATTACCTATTTACCTAATTACCTATAAGGTCATGCTATTTTGAATTTAAAACCATTATAGATCACAAAAATCGTGTACATAATTTCAACTATATCAATTTAACAACAGATTTATAAAAGTCAATTGTGAACTTTTCCCTTCGTCCTTCAGACTTGGCGAGAGGTACTATTGTGATATAGAAGACACCAGACGGGAGGAAGTCTAAAAAATCTGGAATACAACTTGATAATGGGTTGACATGGAATGATCAGGTTGATTCTGTATGTGCTGAATTATCCTTAGGTACCTATATTTCGATGTCTTTGGCAGAATACTGTCCATCTACTCACATCTCTCTTGTAGAATATTGTTTTGGAGAGTATGTTCAAACGCAGACATTCAAACTCTAAAAAAGAAAATTAGAATCATTGAACAATTTAAAATCAGATATTCGTACAGAGGGGCTTTAAAAACTCTACAGCTGTTGACGTAGCCTAATCTTTTTATTTGAGAAACAACAATGTTCTTTCTGTCTAAAGTGCGTTAATGTGGGGCCAAGACATAAACAAATATAATACTAGAGGCAGTGTAAAATACCAATCTAGGAGACACAGAGAGTATGAACAATTACTCTCAATGACGGATGTTCACTTTATTAACAGATGGCAATGCTCAAACAAAAAGGCCACAAAGCACAAGGCGATAAGAAATCGTCTTATAATCTATTAGTGTTAACACGCATTTTATAATGCCTGTAATGAACTTTTATTTTTTACCATCTGGGGTTGTTAAAATGAGTTAACAATAACCCAGCACTCTTTTATACGATAATAACAAAGATGATTTATAATACCCTAGAAATATATTTGAAGAAAATTATCCTAATTATTTTATTCTGTATAGAATATGAATAAAAAATCTCTCGTTACTTTTAGTATTACAATTTTTTTCTGATTGTAAAAAGTAATAAAATCCATATGGAATTTATTACGTACTTAAATATTACAGCACTCTGAAGAGGGGCACCATTTTATAATTGCACATAAATACATATTCAAAGGAAGTTTGTAAATCTAAACTTAGTATTTCTTTTAGTAATTATGTAATAGGATGTAAATCATCTCAATACTCATTGGAAATCAGGTTTCTCTTCTAATTAATTTCAATCATAATCCTTTATAATTGCATAATTTCCTTAGCGTTCTATTACATCCATAACGCAAAAGAATAATAGTCGCATTAAGCCACCGGTATCAAATCTCGTATTATCTCTAAATTAGAGACTTCAATGCAACTTGATAGAGAAACTAGACCTTTGATGTTGTATATGAAACACGTGTTGTATATGAAACACGGCACGTGTCGCACTTACTTTGTACAGTGACTATCGTCGTGGTGTTGCAAACGGAATACAGATCTCTGTAGCTCACTTCTGTTGTTGTTGACTTCAACCTTTATACAAGCCATACAAAGTTATTACTATTTAAAAAAAGAATGAACATTTTCGACAAAGTGTGAGAGGTAGAAAAATTCTTTAAAACCATACGATTTAAAGCTATAGATAAGTATAAGAAAACAACCTATGCTGTATATTTGTAACACCACAAGCTTGTAAACCGAAGGGTTCTCAGTAACATTCAAAAAATAGATTAACTAGGATGTTCTATGAAACTTTTGATCTTCTCATTAATTGCTTTTAAAATAGAAGAACTTGTATATAAATGATCAAAGTATGCACATGACAAAGCCATCGTGGATTCTATGGATCTTAGTGGGTATGACTTGTCTTGAGTAAGACGTGGTACAGTTCGGCTCCGTATTTTAGTTAATTTTTGGTGGTAAACTCGTTAATTTCTTACGCAAATCTTACACAATTGTATTCATTAATATTTTTTTTTCTAAACATTGCAAGTAATATTTTTCAAATTCTTAATCTTTTTGTTTCTATTCTTACGATAAAACGATCATTATTTCATGTTCCGTTCTCCGCCCTCATCTAAGATCAGGTTCAAAGGGTAAACCGGTTCTCTTATCTTCAACTGATAAGCCCGTACTCCAGCGCTCGCTCTCCGCTTCTTCTGTTTCAAGTCCTACTAAATCGATAATGCCAGCTGATAACAGGCCCTCCAACACACTTGACGCTGCCTTCGTAGAGAAGTGTGTGTCAACAACTACCTGTCAGGCGGTGAGGGACTGAGAGCGCTCTTCGCCAAGCTCACCGAAGAAGGTCAAGTCTGCCGTCGAGTCTGCAGTGACGAATGCCCTCGCCAACATGCAAAAAGAGGTTAAGAAGTTGCAGGATGAGGTGATCATCTTAACAAGGCGTGTGGGTGAGCTTGATGAGAGGCTGGGAGAGAGGTCAGATGAGCTGGAGCAATTACCAGCGCAGAAACAACATCCGGATATTCGGCGTAGAGGAGAAGACCGCTGAAGACACAGACCAGCTTGTGATCGATCTCTGCCGTGACCGACTAGGCCTGGAGATGACCCGAGAGCAGTTGAGTCGCAGCCACCGCGTCGGGAGATCTCAGCCTGGACCAGCACCTGACGGCCGTAAGAGGAGTCGTGCCATTATTGTTCAATTCTGCAGCTACAGGGACCGGCGGAAGGTTTTTGATTCCAAGAAACGACTTAAGGGATCTGGCGTCACAATCAGAGAAGATCTGACGGCCCGGCGGACGGAGGTGTTGCGACAGGCGACGGCGCGTTTCGGGGGTCAAGGAAGCACTTGGGACCCATGATGGACGCGTGATGTGGGTCGACCATCAGGGCGCTCGGGGTGTGGCGACGAGACTGGCGGACCTTCCTGGTGGCGAAGATTGGACTGGCTACACTATCAGCTAAGACCCTCCTTTTACTTCTAATATTCACAATTATTTTGAAATTGTTTTATATTGCTTAAAATATGTTTTACTATTATTTAAAATACTTTTGTCTTACGTATAGAATAGAAGTAAACCTTTTTATTTATTTTTTATTCGCCTAAGTTGTGTATATGTGTTTGGGTGTGTGTGTATGCGTGCATTGTATGTATGTATGTATGAATATGTAATGTATACATACCCTTCAGCGAACTACATATTTTAGTTCAGAGTCTCTTACCTCAAAGTTGGAATACAGCCATACTATTAGTTACTAGCCTAATGATATTTATACTTGATTTGAAATTAACTACATTCGTAATACTATTATTTTGTCTTAATAAGCATATGCTTGTCGTCGTATATATGTATATACTATATATAGTATACTTAATTCAAATATTTATAATTTATTAACCTACTGTATTAGAGATTATTACTATATGAAACAAAATATTTGCTCGGACATATTAATTCATTACTAAATTAAATATTATTTATTACATATTTGTTTTATGAGCTAATCGCCTTAATTTTTAGTCCAAGTCGTTAGAACAGTTTTAAGATCCCCCCCAAATTTACGTTTTGCCACTATTTAAATTATTTACATTATTGGAGCTGACCAAGTGAGTAAATGAAAACTATGTCAGTACCCACGTTTTTTCATTGCGTGAAATGTTTAAATAATAAAAATATTATCGATTTTTACTGTCAGAATATGTCTTTTTTTATTAAACCGTATGTGTGTGTGTGGTTTGAGTGTGTAGCCGAGTCTTGTGCCTGTGTCGCGTGTCGCTCCGCCTCGTCGTGGTCTTGTCACGGCTAGCCGTGCGGAGTCCTGACGCACCCGCCCGTGCTCGACGCGCTGTCGGTGCCTCTGCCTCACCTCCTCTCCACCATGCTCTTCGCCAATCACTGTCATCTTTCCGTTCTTTTCTTAAATTGGCTCACGTCAACGCTCAGTCCCTCTTCTGCCACATAGATGAATTCCGCACTATTTTCGATTCCATTCAATTTGATATCATTTTAGTCTCTGAAACTTGGCTTAAATCCCATATAACTGACAAGAGCGTTGAGCTTCACGGGTACAATATTTATAGAAACGACCGCACTTCGAAAGGGAGGCGGTGGAGTGGCCGCTTATGTAAAATCTCATCTTCCTGTATCTGTCCTTTACTCTTCCGATAACTCCAGGTTAGGGTGTCCTGAGTACATGATTATCGATATTAGTTGTAATTGGGATACACGTTCTAGTGGCTGTGTGCTACATCCTGGCCTGGATTTTCATGTGGAATTCGAACACTCACTTATCAATTTTATGGCTCCTTATCGACATGTCATTGTGATGGGGGACTTTAACTGCAATTTACTGGGGACCTGATAACTACGACAAGACAACTTGACTAAACCTCTTCCTTTCTTGTAATTTAATTATTCTTCCACTAAACGCCACTCACCACACAGCTACTGCCGACACATTGCTGGACGTTATGGCAGTTGCTGACCCGGATCGCGTTGTGCATCATGGACAATACCCTGCCCTGGCCTTTCTCGACATGACCTCATCTTCTGTGTTTACAGACTATCCATTCCTAAGGCGTTGCCCCAAATTCGTATCCTTCAGAAA
The DNA here is from genome assembly GCF_021130785.1 of Homalodisca vitripennis. NCBI lineage: Eukaryota > Metazoa > Arthropoda > Insecta > Hemiptera > Cicadellidae > Homalodisca > Homalodisca vitripennis. The sequence goes on along the minus strand of NC_060212.1, from coordinate 126,854,122 downwards.
TTACAAATATATTGATTCAGGATGCTCTTCTCAATGATGCGTGGGCTTTACCTTGGAATGAGGTAATTCTAGCCCCTACTGTTGATCTTATTGGTCAATAAATTTAGCTCTTTTGTTTCTTCACTTTGTGACCAGCACGCTCCACTGGTAACAAGGAGGGTTACTAGGCGGGCCAGCTCCCTGGATCACAGATGATATACGTAATTTGCAGGCTCAAAGAGATTCTGCATTTCGTAAAGCAAAACGTACTAAGTCACCTTCTGATTGGCTAATATATAAAAGACTAAGGAACAGAGTCAAGCAACAATTTCGCAATGCCAAAATAAGATTTTACTATCTACAATTTTCTGTTCAACAATCAACAAAATCGTTATGGAAAAAAAAGTGAAAGAGCTTGGCATAGGTAAAGTTAACTCTGATAAGCCTATCTCAATTGATCTAAATATAATCAATAACTACTTTGTGGATATCCCTATTGATCTATCCGGGGCCCGTGATTATACCAATGAGTTGAGTGTTGTTCCACTTAATCGTGCTCGGCATCAGTTCTCTTTTGCTAGTGTGACTGAGACTGACGTTATGAGTGCGATCTTGAGAATTTCTAGTAAACACAGTTGGAGCCGATAAAATACCTATGAAATCGTTGAGATATATTCTTCCCGTAGTAGTTCCTATTATTACAAATATTTTTAACAGATCTCTTTCTTCTTCAATATTTCCGTCTGTTTGGGAAACTCGCTATTTGTTCGCCCACTTCAAAAATGTTCATGCCCTGCTGACCCCTCAGACTTCAGACCTATTAGCATTCTATCAGCTTTATCTAAATGCCTTGAGAGAGTGGGTGCATCAACAAGTATGTTTCTTTCTCGAATCCAATAAACTTTTGTCCAACTTTCAATCAGGATTTCGTACTAATCACAGTACAACGAGTGCTCTTTTAAAAATCACTGAACGATATACGTTCGGCAATGGACAAAAGGCTTGTTACTATTTTAACGCTTTTTTGATTTTTTCTAAGGCTTTTGACTGCGTTTACCACCATTGCTTCTTTTGAAATTGTCTAAAATCGGATTCTCTGATGGCTGTGTGGAGTGGTTTAGGTCGTATCTGTCAGATCGTCAGCAGGTGTGTTAGGTCTAACGACAAAGACTCCTACTGGAAACCTGTGAATCGAGGGGTGGCCACAGGGCTCTGTCCTTGGCCCTCTTATTTTTTCAATTTACATCGGGACGATTTGACTGCTATGATCAAACACTCATTTTTTCACCTGTATGCCGACGATTTACAAATTTACAACCACTTTTCCATTTCGAACTATCTAAACATTGTTGCTGACATGAACACTGACATTGACGCTATTGCAACGTGGGCCTTCAAACACGGACTGAAACTTAACGAAAGCAAGACTCAAACTATTCTTATTGGAACTTCCAGACTTCTGAGCGGTATCGACTTGAACAACACTCCTACACTCATTTTGAACGGTCATCCTCTTTCATACAGTGACAAGGTCAAAAATCTTGGACTGACTATTACAAAAACTCTTAGTTGGGCCAATAATGTTACTGAGACTTGTGGCAGAGTGTTTGCTGGTATTTCATAGTCTTAAGCAATTTGCTATTTATTTACCTTTGAATTTGAAAGTAATGCTAGTGAAGACTCTGATTTTCTGCCATTTCAATTACTGTAGCGAAGTTATAAATGACATGACGGTTGAGCTTTCGGACAGATTACAACGTGCTCAAAATTATTGTGTTCGCTTTATCTTCAACCTCAGACGATATGACCATATAACACCCTTCATTAATCAGTTACATCTGTTTAAAGTTGAATCTACTCCGTCAGTTCCACATTCTCAGCATGTTACATTCTATTTTGTATAACGATCATTCCCCTTCCTATCTGTCTGAACGCTTTTCTTTCATTTCTGAAACAAGCAATTGGAATACTCGGACGTGGAGCCTCTCTGTTATCTATTCCTGTTCATAGATCCTCTATTTACAGTAAATCATTCACAGTCTCTGCTTGTCGACTTTGGAATAATCTCCCGGATCATATTAGAGGTATTCGTAGTCGGGAACGGTTTCGGGGGGTGCTTAGGGACCATCTGTTTTGGGCCTCTTCGGGTTGACGATATCGTGGCATAGGGTATGGGACGATGGCTTTGTATGAATGGTGATGGATGAATGTCTGTTAAATTCCTTGTAAGTTTTATTCTATGTATTTATTTTTAGTTTCATAGAAAACCCTTTGTTTCATTTTATTACTTTATATAAATAGATATTATAATTTTCGATTGTAAAATAGTAATGTAAAACTGTATTGTGGCTCTTATTTTACAGTAATAGTAGAGTTTATTAATTTATGGTTAGGTGTAAGAGAGGACTTAATAGTCCTAACCTCGCCAATTGAATATGTTTTACGTTGTATTCAATAAAGTCATTTTTCATTTCATTTCATTTCATCTTAAAATCTTAATATCGGTTTATTAGTTTGACTTAGTCTCTACATATTAATATGTTTTTTTTTTCATTCAATATAGAGCAATATAGAGTAGCAACCATTATTTTTATACATTAAACTATTGTGTTCAAAATAAAATGTTGACATTAGATAAAATATATAAGCTTTGTGATTGGAAAGCCGTAAACACACATCAACTAACTAAACTTTCGCATTAAGTAAACTTTTTCTAAGTTGTGCTAGGCCTTTATAGTATAAATACTATTATGTCTGAGTGTTGCCTAGTTTAAAATAAAATTATAAATATGAATGGTTATAAAAATATGATTAATAAATCGAAATTCTATCAAAAATAATAAAAAAGCTAGTAACCAATTCAACTATTGCTTGGGAACCCACACAGAAACAAAAACAAACATACACACTCATATATACTTGCATATTACGCTGTGGGTTATATCATTAATTCTAAATAATTATTCACCAACCATGGAATTATGTTGTGCGTCATACAAACCCATGACTGAGTTGACTCACACAATTTCTTATTTGTTTACAGGGGGATATATATATATGAGAACATATATATATATATATATATATATATATATATATATATATATATATATATGTTTGTTATTTCGTCTCTTTGTCCATTTGAAAGACATCACAAAATAAAACGAGCTATAGATTTGAAAATTTGCAAACTACCTCATGTTTAATATTATGCGACTCGTGTTATAGCGTATTTATAACTTAGAATTAGATAGGAATAATGTTAAGATTTTTGTGAATTTGACATGATATAATAATAACGACTAAGGTTTAAATATCTGTACAGCTTGGTTAGAGAGCTGCAGCAGTCTGTTAAGGGTATTACTCATCCTGGACGTTCTTTCTTATTACTTAATTATGTTTAAGTATGTTTACTCATAGGATGCATAAGATGTACAACAGTAGTTCCTGCCCTGCTCCGTTGGATCCTTCGGCTAACATCTTTGATTCGTAAATAATGCAAATGCACCTTTTGACGTATTGATTGATTATTGCACTGGTATTACGTTTTTTATATGCTTCGTAGTTCACTATTGTTACAAGTGTCTTTAGAAGTTAATCATAAGCGAATATTGTAAGAATTGGAGAGATAGCATTACCGTTTGGTAGTAAGAAACTGTGGGACAGTTTAAACTATATATATAAGTGAAATTTTTAATATGTTCTTAATAAAAATAAAGTGTGAATAAAGCATGTCTAAATAAGCTGTTTATTTTTACAGGTGAGTTGAAGCATCGTATGAATGAAGAGAGAACCGGTAGTACTTTTAACTTCACGCATCTGTAGGTGAGTATGACATTTATGAAGTTTACAGCCTGTTTTGTGATTTTATGTATCTGGAGATATATCCTATATACACGAAGCACCGTTTTGAAAATACGGCTACTAGCTGATGTTCCTAAGCCTAAAAATCCAAAGAGCGAGATGAAATCTTATTATCGACAGACATTATCTTCGGCATTTATATTGTATCCGAAAATTGGCTGTAGCACTATTATATCAAACTAAAACCTGGCGTAGATACCCTTGGGTTGTAACTGGCGATTAAGTAGTAAAATATTTGAAAAAAAAATATGTGACGTGTTATTTTGGGTTCACGATTTAAAACAACTTGTGCATTTTTAAATTATTTACAATATAATATTATGCTATATGATATTTCATTATTTCAAAGAGATCATTATCAAAGGTTTGTGGATGGGTAACACAAATCAATAATCTACGACTTATTCAATTGTTAAAATGAGAATGTAGAGACGGGAACAGTTAGCTACAAACTAACGGTGGGTTAACTGACAATTGAAAAAAATACACGAAAAACTAGTTTGTGATTTATCCAAATAAATCGGTTGGGTTTAGCATCAATGAAAATTTCCAAGTTGCATTCTTGCACTTAATTAAGTGCACTGTAAAGATAATAGTTTTCTGTTTGAAATAATTACACATCATAACAATTTCCACTACTGTAGCGATTGTGCCGTGTGTTGTTTCAGCAGGTGCATTGTACTTGTGTCATGTTTGAGTTAATTTTGTATTGAGCATTAAACTAATTATGAGGAAATCGTGTACTGTAAAACCTAGAAAAGCGATTATTTGAAAACATGTTTATCGTGTATAGAGTTATAAATTATAAATAATGATTTATAATCGAAAGTTTACATAACTAATGGTTTACTTAAAAGGAAAAAAACTGTTTTAAAATGATTTGATCATATACAATGTACATTAGTACAAATATTTTTGAAGTGTCGTACAGAAAATCTTAACAGATTAAAAATTTACGAAGCTAGCAATGAACCCAACACCATCCAGTCCTTATCTGGGTCTTTTGTATATAATTACAAGCCATTGATTATGGTTATTAGGTGGATCCCGCAACTGAAGACATAAAACAGTTCTTCTGTTCTGAGTACTTTAACTATTTTATCAAAAATTAGTTAAAACTTTGGTAAAATGTCTTAGAATTACTATATTGTTTTATCAGCCTAATTTGCGACTTACATTTCAGGAATAACAAAATACACATCCAAAACTAAATTTCGTTGTGAATCATAGCTTAATTTATTTCATAAGCGTAACTTTCCGGTAAATTTTTAGATAGGTTATCTACTTGCTGAATTGCATTATGTTAAATCTACGCTGTATCCATCCTACAAGTATAATTATATTTTCAACCACAATCAGTAGAGTATGTGGTAGACAGTTTATATGAGATTCAAGTAAATGCTAAAATTAACGGTAATGTTTTATAAAATTGTATGTAATTAGTCCTTTATAATAAAACTTGTTTTCTGCCATCAAAACAATATATTAAAATGAAATCTAATTTTTTATTTTACAGGTGACCTCTTTGCTATGTATTTGTTTATTTACTGGTAGTATACAGATTTATAAACGATTTAAAAAAGCTAAGAGTCTCAGTTCAACTAACTAATATTACAAAAAACCAATGAGACTATCATATTGTGTAAGGAAACACTGAGGGTTATCTCTGTTCATTTTTATGAAATTTATAAGCGTTTCATGTAATATTACAAATACGAACTTTTCTCCGTTTCAACGCTTTAAAACTTACCCAACGTAATACTTCTTATGATCTGAGTAGTTGTACTGCAGATTAAATATAACAATATAATTTTATTCCATCAATAATTTACAAAGTATAATTCACAATAACTTTTTTCGGAATTTACTGACCACTATTACCAGTAGTGTGGCCAGTGATATAATTTAATAATAATATTAATACAATGCAAGAGTAGGTATTTTTATTGCTACCATCGACTTTGGACTTTATTATTCTGTATAATTAAATTATCATACATACAATTGGCTATTAAGGACGGTTATAATAAACTTAAAAGTCTCACATTTTTCAACAAATGGTTTTTATTCCTTGATTTTCAAACATATTTTCACACTTTTTTAAACTGATACAATACACATATGTCCTGTATAATATTACTTTTTCAATTTAGACAATATTATTATTTTAAATACATTATTAACGTAATATTGACTGCAAACACGTATGTAAGAAAAAAACGAACTCCAACAGTAATTCGCTTTGGCAGTGCACTGGTGGGATGATATAAAGATAAAGGTAAGAATTGTACCTTACTTTTAGTTATATTTACAGTACATATTAAATCATGACTGACGTAATATGACAATTCTATATCACTATAATTAATATTGTGGTTAATATATAGGCAACACAATACAATATTAACCAGCAACTGTAAAGGGAAGTAGGATATTGTAATGCACGTGACACGACAATGACTTGTGAACTTGGCATTATTTTACAGTGTATTTGAACATCTCTCGTATCTGAAATATAGGGTTTCCTCTGTCGGTAGAATTTATACTTAGCAACATATGTCATTTCAAAGCGAACAGGCCAGAATATGTAATAACTGTGTTAAACGCTATGTAAAAGTTTGTTTAATAAACCATCAGCTTTTCTTATTTAACCTGTGAAAGTGAGAAAGAATATGTAAGAGAGTGTGTGATGAGATTTCTGGCACAGTACTCTAGTAACGAGAAATTTCTACAGAGGTTTTCTCTCCGCTTTTCTAAATGAAGTTATTCCCAGAGTTTTCAGGAATATTCTGTTGTTCCAGTAGCCTATAGCACGCACCATTGTGTGAACGTGTTTTTGAGAGTAAATAAATGCAAATATAAAGTGTCGTTAGTGTCAAAAATTTAAGCTGTATATATATATATATATATATATATATATATATATATATATATATATATATATATATATATATATATTAGACTACATACATATGTTAACAAAAGAATTTAAATTGAATTTCAAATTATCTTACGTAAATTAAAGCAATAAAATCTTATCAATTTTATCTATGAGTTAATATTGTAATAATTATGCAAATTTTTAACTTTTAAATAATTATATCAAATATCGAATACAAATATACTCAGTTGTTTTTGTAATCAAGGCTCTTGGGATTGAAAAACATTTTAACACACTCGCATTATATAGTAAATTTGTGTAGCAGAAGCATAGAAATCCAAAGACTTGCATGTAAAATACTTGTAGTAGGACATATTTGCATAACTTGCATCCAACCTGGTGGAAAGTATGAATATGCATACTGTCTTTGTTTGTTCTTTATGTTGATTTATGCATGGAAACTATAAATATTTTAAAGTCTTATTCATGGTGTTCTATGATTGGTAATATATGTTCGTTATATAATACATTTTCCTTTTTTTTGAACCTATGATATAAACTTTATCATGTCTCCCACCAATGCAAATCGGGCACGCTGTGGTCTCTGTTTCCTCATATTGTAATAACAGAACACATTATTCAAATCGATGCCTTTATTTTATATGCTTTTTTTCGTTAACTTGCGTCTCATGCAAACTATATAACTGATAATTCATAACTAAATAATAATAATCCTAATAACATGAGTCATAATATAAGGAACATGTTGCAAACAGTTCAAGTCTGTAATTAAAACTGTTAAATGCATGAAAAATATAGAAAGATGAATATGATTTATTTTAACAAAATATATAACAGTTGTTATATCTACTAATTAATTAAACAAAATTTACTTCATATGCCGGCCCTACAGGTATTTATGACGATGCTCCTAATTTATGCATTCTTTACTTTTTTCAAAGTGCTAAGAGGGTAAGTATTTAAAGTGTTATAGAGGTAATTATACGTATATTTCATAAGTTTTAGTGAAGCTTCTCTTACCAAAGTGAAGTTTTCGATCTTCGGGGTACTCTTTAAGGTTATTTCTTTTCGATATGGGCGTCCTTGGCAAAGATACTGATGGTTTTAATATAAGGCTCTTCTATAAGGTTTTTAAGGTGTACATCTTTGTGGTCATGGACATTTTCAGGACCCTGAATTCGTGTTCTATTTGAGCCAAATTGTCTTTTTGTCTAAAGTATGGTTTATGTTCCTATAATTTAAGAAAAATATAAACCTAAAGGTTGTGTTTTACACTGTTTGTATCCTATATGCACTCCCACCCCTCCCCTATTAGATAGTATTTCCTTACGTAATGTAGCACTAGTAAAAAACTGATAATACCAGTGTTTTTATGATAGGCATCTTTGTAAACTCTTTCAAAACATTTATAGATCCTAACAGAGCTCTCAGTCTCTCCAAGCCTTGCTGTACCACAAGTCACAAGCCCAAATATTTAAATGTCTCACACACTGCTACACTATTGCCATATAGCTGTTCTGTAGGTGTTGTGTTTGAGGGTCTGAGGAATAAAATGAAATCCTTTGTTTGTGTTTCTTATGCTTAATATATGCTCCATTTTGTCAAAGTAGAATATTTTGAGTACCCTCTGTGAATACTGTCACAGCTATTCATTAAAATTACTAGTATCAAAATATAGCACTATATCCGCATATGTTTCACCACGTAAAATAATAATGTATAAAATAAGCTGGATTTATTTGTACGAATATCTCACTAAGTAATTGTTTAATACGCTCAAAACCACAGTTTAAATACTGTTTTGTCCTGCTTAGAAAACACATTCTAAGATATCAACTGCATTCCAAATCATACACACTAATTCATGTTTTTCTATTGTCACACAGTATATAAACAGAACAATCGTCGAGTATAATACATATGCAGTCTATTGTTACAAATACGACAATAGAATCTGTTGAGATCTCAGATTCGTGCTGCTGATGAACAGAAGCTTATCCAAACTGTGTATTAATGTGGTTTACTCTTTGCTAATAATATAAAAAATATAGTTTGTTTTATCCTTCTAGGTAACACTTTACATTTATACCTCCCCAAATATTATAATAGATCAATATCCTTTATTAAAGTTCCGTTCGAAAATAAGCTTGTTTTGTATATAATATTGCTTATATTATTTAAATGTATTATGACTAACTGATCAGTATGCAACATGTTCAAAAGTACAAAAAAACCTGATAATTTTGTATTTTTCTTTGCTAATAAACAAGAAACTATACGATTACTTTAAATAATTGTTCTACTTATTAAAATTATTGATTTACAGAGCTTTTAATCAGGGTTTAGTGTCTCTCCAACAGTCAGTATTTAAGGCTTCCTATCAGTTGTTTGATTGGTGATTTTTCATGTTGTCCTGTAGATTTTTGATGTACGAAGCTCCTTTTAAGGTGGTGTATCTTTCAAAAAGGCCTATATGGTTAATCAATAAGCTGAAGTTTGAGAAATTTCTTGTGCTATGGTGGTATACGATGTTGTGTATGCTCTTTTCACGTAAGTTGGTTCTTAAAATCAGTCACGTATTACCAATCTTATGTGTTAAGTTGTGGTAATCTTAACTTACTCTAATATATCCGGACGCAAATTCAGGGTTTATACCTCCTCGCGAGGCACGTTGATTACTGAACGTCTGATACATTAGACAGCTGGATATTTCTCAGGTATAGAAAAATGTACTCTCCAAAGTTTTCCGAATCTGAGAGCACTAGAGCTCTGAGACCACCTGAAATTTTGTAAAATATGCTTACTGTATGTCCTTGATCTTCCGAGGCATGTGGTTCCTTATATGTGGTAATTGTCATTCTCTCGGGCCTAAAAATGAGTAAGTGCACTATCCCTTATAAATGGTTCGATTAAATATTTATTGCGATTTAAAACTCATGGATTCTTAGGACATGCAAAACAGTTTTTTCTTGAAAAGGTTTATGAAATTGTAGATATATTACACCTTACAAAAGTACAGATTAATATGCGGGGAGATACGATGCGATGAAAAATTAAAAATACAGTGAATATACATACACAGATCGCGTCGCAGTTCACCCTGTTTATTTTATGTCAAATGTTCACATAAATTCAATAGTTCCACATCGAATCGCATCGCGTTGCGTCTCTATATGTATATTCGTAACGGTAGCTGCTAATTTCATACAGTAAAATATTCCAAGATATAGAATGAATTTACATTTACAAGATAGCATTTCATACTACGTGACATATATATAAAATATTAAAAAAATTATGTGGCCCCAATAAAAAAAATATATATAAAGATTAAATAGCTCCAATCGTAATATATAAGTCACATTATTACACCAAACTTTGATATAACAATTTCATAATTCACACCCGTAAAATAACAGTAAAAAATAATATTTCTAAATTCCTTAATAATAGTTACACGATATATCATAAGTGCACAAAGTGCACACGTTTATGGGCCACATAGTTAGTTCATTACCTTAAAACGTGTACTATTAAATTCAATCTTTTTAACTAATCTTTGTTACATTGTTACGCAAAATATGTACTGGCAGTTAAAAAAGACTATTTATAAGTGCAAGGCCCGTTATACCAGTACCACACTTCAACTGTTTCCTCCTGCGTACCTTGTACAGCTACTATCTGTTTTTATCGTTGGATATTTAAATTCTTTTCTTTAATATACGTCTCTTAATACAAATGTAGCTCTTCTCATATTTTCCTTGGTACAACATACGTACGGATTTAAAAGCCTTCACAAGTCCTTAATATTTTGTAGAAATAGTATTGCAATTTCGTCTATGTTATTTGCAAATTTAAAATTTATAGTATAGGATTATTTTAGGTAGAAACAGAAAGTAAATTACATCAAGAAAAATATGATCCTCAGTAATAAGGCAAAAATATAAACAACAAATTAGCAAATTAGTAACGAAGCAATAGAGCGTATTACATGCATGATTAAAACTTGAGATCAGTGTTCTATTTTATTTGCGGACACCTTAGAAATGAGAAGAACTTGTATGAAAGGTCGAATTTACAATCCACGCTGAGGGTTTTTTAATGTCTTTAAAGGTATCACGGGTTTAAAATGTTAACTGAGAAGTTTAAAAAACAGTTTTAGGTAATTCTTGACGTTTTGAAAAAAAAAAAACAAAAAAACCAAGAATAAAATAAAATATGAACCAAATATCATTTAAACGCAATCTATGGTTTATTAGATATCTTGAGTTATTCAGAGGATTCGGCCCTTTAGCTGACTGCAGTCTGTCCATCTAACTCCCTAACGCTTAGCTAAATTATATGGTTTCAAATGCAACCTCACAGAACCATACTTGTGCATTTTAAAAGGGGGCTACATTGAAAATAAAAAATTTATAGATGTATTTTTTAGAGGTATCGTTCCACACTGTATATTTAAATTTTTTGTAATTAAGTAAGCTTTAAATGCAACGTTTGAAAATTAAAGTATGGTGAGCTAATGAATATACTACAATGTTAGAGTGCGCATAAATAAATATTTTAATAAACTATTACACTGAATTTGCACACTTTAGTTTGGTTTACTTTATTAACAAAATGCCACATGTTACAACATATTATAACTGTACTCAGTTGGGTAAAAATTTAAACTTGTATATCCTTTCCACATTACCTTCTTATTAGCACATAAACTTGCCCATTAAGAATCGTTCTTAACACTTAACCGAATGCAGTGGAGTTAGATCGTACCATCGCACTCATTTTCCACATACAAATCAAGCTTTATTAAGTTGTTTAAAGTGAGTAGATTAGTTTGTGTTCGAGACACCGTGTGAACAGGCACAGTCAGTACCTGTCTTACCATCATAGTAAATACTACGAGTATTATATACTACTGGTATATAATACTATCTAATGTACTATTCTAACACACAGGTGGATGTAATGTGCAACGATAATTACCTTCAAAAGAAAGAAAGAAAAGAAAAATACAATGGAAATGCAAGATAATACAGAGCCTAATAAAGATATTGCAGTCTCTGGAGGTATTACTTGGGAGAATGAGGTTGCGCAATGCTAAGAGATCGTAAACGGAGGTATAATAGTAAACTTTTATACGGGAGGTGTTATCTACTATGTAATAAAAATTAATTAATATACACTGTGGAATGCCGAATACTATAAATTTATCAATTATTGCAACAGAAATTTCAATAAAATTAATAATATGCTATAGTAAAAACATAATAATTGTAAAATAAATATATATAAAAAAGCCTGAAAATAGTTTGTTATTATAAATTAAATTTTCTGTTTGTAAAAGTGCTCATGGCAAAAGGGGTATTCTTCATTAGAAATGGAGCCAAGTATTTTAACCTTTATTTGATTTAGTTGTACTCAATGGATAAGAATTTTAATGCAATGTGTTAGGTATAAACAAAAGCCGTGTCTAAATGTTTTCATTGAAAAGATTGGCAATGTGACACAAATAAAATCAAACTTGAAATCTTATTTGAAGAGGTCTTTCTCTAAATCCCTTATTTGTCAATTGGTTTTATTTTTGACATGCAGTGAGAAGGAACATGATGGTTCTAATAATATAGGAACTGTTTTAGGGATCTCTCTAAACAGTTCCTATATTATTAGAACCATCATGTTCCTTCCAAGACGTCCAACGACATCCAAGATATTTATATATAATTAAAGTGATTACACAAACAGTACGAGATTAATTCAAACGTGAACGTAAATACTAATATGGAATAACTAATGCAATTCTTAGGTTACAGATACTTCCTCTTTCAATTGGCAAACTTTTTAAATTTTTAGGCTGTCACGATTTTCTGTACGACACTTCAAAAATATTTGTATTAATATACATTGTATATTATCAACTCATTTTTAAACAGTTTTGTTCCTCTTAAGTAAACCATTATTTATGGAAACTTTTGATTATAAATCATTATTTATAATTTATAACTCTTTAAACGATAAAAATGTTTTCAAATAATCGCTTTTATAGGTTTTTACAGTACACGATTACTCATAATTAGTTTAATGCTCAATACAAAATCAACTCAAACATGACACAAGTACAATGCACCTGCTGAAACAACACACGGCACAATCGCTACAGTAGTGGAAATTGTTACGACGTGTAATTATTTCAAACAGAAAACTATTATCTTTCAGTGCACTTAATTAAGTGCAAGAATGCAACTTGGAAATTTTCCTTAATGCTAAACCCAACCGATTTATTTGGATAACTCACAAACTAGTTTTTTCGTGAATTTTTGTTATTGTGAGTTAACCCACCGTTAGTTTGTAGCTAACTGTTCCCGTCTCTACATTCTCATTTTTACAATCGAATAAGTCTTAGATTAGTGATTTGTCTTATTCATCCACAAACCTTTGATAATGATCTCTTTGAAATAACGAAATACATATGGCATCATATATATTGTAAATAATTTAAAAATACACAAGTTGTTTTAAATCGTGTACCCAAAATAACACGTCGCATATTGTTTTTAATATTTTACTACTTTATCGCCAGTTATAACCCAAGGGTATCTACGCCAGGTTTTAGTTTGATATAATAGTACTACGGGCAATTTTCGGGTACAAAGTAAAAAAAAGCTTACTATTTAAATAAAAGTGTAATTATTCTTTCCTTTTTTAGTGTATTTTCTTTAAGAAAATTTTAGTTAGTAAATGTATTTGGAGCAATTTGTGTATGCTATGCGATATTAAAGTGTGATGTCACGTTTAGATAAGTAGTAGAAAGTTTTTAAAGGGATGGACGTCTCTCCCGGTTAAATGTAAAAACTGTCTTTTGTGGAGAGGATATGCCTACCGGTGATTCATTGTCAATATTGACAAAATTTTTTAAAATTGTTTACAAGTAACTTGTAATATTAAGCACACCTTGGTTTGAAAAATAAAAATTTTAACCAAGTACTCTTGTCGAAATAATATTAAAAATAATGTGTATAACTTATTGATGTTTCAGGTTTGTAGTTTATTAAGCAATGTAGTTATAATAATACAGTTTATGGTTGGTAACACCTTTATATCCTAAATATTACGCATCTTTTATAGAAAACAACAAATTTATGTGGACTTAATAATCAGTCTTTGAATTATCATATATGAAATAAAAAATTTTATTTTACAACCCTTTCATTACAGGGGTGTTAATAAAGTACTAATGTAGTATACTTCCGGGAAGATCATATATTTCTATAAATGATTCTTTATTATACTTCATTGAACCGGAATGAAAGATATATTCCTAATCGAGTCAACCAGGCCGTTTTTTATAACAATGAAGAAGCTAAAATTTTTGAGTTGCTGATTTAATAAAATTTTATGTAAGCCACAGCCATTCATATCGTTTCACTTATATCCTTGAGGTTAATATTCAAATATAAATACACTTCCCACTTCGTTATGTGTTACTTCACGTATGCCTTTTTATATTGATATGTCTGTCTAGTGACGTATAAACCAACAGTTTTCAAATTCAAAGAACCTGTTTACAATAATATAAAATAATCTGTAAACGCTGTTATGTCAAATATAGTTCTAAAAATTACAAAGTCACAATATTATAAAACCTTTCTTTACAAGATATGCGAATGAATGTAAACGCATGCATGATTTTATTTAACGATTGGGTGTCATAGTTATTGGTTTTTTATTTCAACCAAAAATATAATTTGTTTTGAAATGATTACACTTATAATTCATGAAACAATATGTAGCAATTCAACATATTAAACAAAATAAACATAAACGAAACTTATTACACAAACACAGCTTTAAATTTTTTGACAGAAGCATTCTATATAAATATAAAATTATTCTATAAAAAATTAATACATTTGACAAGAGATTCTGCAATATTTTCTTTTTAAGGTTATCTTTTTTTCGTTTCAGGTCTTAAAATCTATGATGTAGCCCAATCAATTTCTAAACTTTAATCGTGCACTATCCTGAAACATCATTGTTAATGACTAGTATGAAAAAAGCGTTTGAAATATCTAAAGTATCTATAAATGTGTAAATAAGTTAAATAACATTTTGTAATGCAAATAAACCTTCACTACTGTGTACGGCTTACATTATGGAAATGTTTGTGAATTATTCTTGAGAACAATCAGTTTAAGGCGTTTAAACTTTTGACATCGAGGAGGTTTAATTTTGGTATATACAAAATTAAAAAGCACAAGATTACGTTACAAAATGAATCTCCTTTTAAGTATTAAATATTAAAATCATATATATTCTAAATCATCGTATACGTGCAGCCTGTATAAAAACCATTATTCTACTTCATTTTTTATTTTAAGACTCGTACCAAGCACCTTTACTATGTTCCCCACTCATCCGTATGGATTTTTTGTTTATTCAATTTATTTCCAATACCCTACATAAATTTAAAAAATATGCATAGTTTTCAAAATTTTTAATGAATACTGTAAATGCTATTACTATGAGTATAAATTTAAACAAGTATAGCAAATGCCATAAATAAACAGAATTGAGCTTGCCTCTTACTTTGTGTACTTTGCACAACTACCAAGTAAAAAACATTACACTTTTTCAGTAGATCTGTTAATTTACTTAATAATAAGATTGTGAAAGGTTGGAAATTTGTCTTTCCCTATTACCTGCATATAGTCTTACGTTTCAGTGATATTAGTGAGAAACATTTATTACCTGGATTAAACATGGTAAATAAAGCATAACATCACCAGAATGATCGTTTTGATCAAATTCACTATAAATACAAATGTTTAATTATTTCAAATATAATATTTTGAAAGTTATCTCGTTATTTATGAACATAGGCCTTTATTAAGATTGAATATCATTATATCTTTGATAAAGTTAAAGTGTAATTTTGTAATTTAAAGTTGAACCCACCAGATAATGTATTCGTGTCCTGTGTCTTCCACACCATTGAGTTTTAATAGCAGTGCGTAACAACTGCACCGAACTCTTTTTATAATTTACTGCTACAATCGATTTAAAAAGCTTAACTTTTATTCTTTAATATATTAAAAACTAAAGTTTTCAAATTGTACATTAAACTGTATAAATGGCAATAGCCTTATTTAATTTCAATAAACATTGAATGTAATGTAAATGGTAGCACATTCACCCGGCAAATGGAGAGATCCGGATTCGACTCTCGGCGGAGCAAGTACTTTTTGTGATTCAATGTTTATTGAAATTATATATATATATATATATATATATATATATATATATAATATTTTAGGTTATTATTTGAGCCACTTCCACAATGTATAAAAATGAATTACTAATACTTGTATAAGATCTTTACCCAATGATTTATGCTTCTATCTGAATGTCACGGATTTACTAAGGACTTTTTAGGCATTTCTAAATTTCCCTAACTGTTATTTATTTCCACATCTGAATCAGAAAGAATATAGTGTCTGTGGAGGTTATTTGTTTAATAAGAACTAAAATAATTGTTTTTAAATTACAGTGCACATTTAAATTTTAGGAGTAACTTAAAAGTCTATCCATCGATCCAGAAATGGCAAAAATAGGTTTCATGTTTTACAGTGCCCATCAATTAAAAAGCTATTTATCGTCAAAATGTAGAAATACATATTTCTTGGATATGGTGTTGTAACAAATAGAACGCTTATAATATATATATATATATATATATATATATATATATAATATATATATATATAATATATATAATAATGTATTAAAATATAAGGGTTCAATTTCTTTAAATCGATTCGGGAATTGCTTAATTCTGTGGGAATCCCAACCAAGTGTAATGCAATTTAGTTAACGAGCATGCGTTCAATTAAATTAAAAGCCTTTAAGGTAAAAGTGTTACCTCCAATGAGCCTAGTTTGTTTCAGACCTGGAAAGGTAACTGAATCATGAATCGTTAACTGAAATGCAAAAGTTATTTTATAAATTAAGTTATGTTAAATAAAAATTGTTGTTGAAAAAGAATGTTCAAAGATTTGTTTCTATTCTTTAGGAAAGTAAACTACTAACCATTTATACGGAAAGAATAAATCACAAACAACAACAAAGTCCAACCATGTTATTATGCTTATTAATTTGTTCCTAGTTAGAAAACGCTTCAGTTAAAAAGCTTTACTTGCTTAGTTAAGCTTAATCCTATATTAAATAAATAGCAGATACACATATTGTGGTAATTTTTACCCCGAATAATTTAATTACACAATAATACATATTTAAAAATAAAAGAAAATTTGTTTTTGGCAAAGTATTGATTCGTTTTCTTTTTTATTTTTTTTTATAATTTGTAGTTTAACAAGAGCTTTTACGTGTAAACTGAAGATACCGTAAAATATTTTATAAACATAGTTATAAATATTAAACATTTACAATTATGAAATGAAATGAAATGAAATGAAATATGCCTTTTATTTAAGAGTCGGAGTTAGGGCTATTTAGCCCTCTCTAACCACTCAACCTCACATAAATATACAGATATATGTACAGTGAATGATCTTAACTAATAACAAATTTTAAATTAAAATAAATGCTTAAAAATTAACCAAAATATATACATACTATTTAATAATTAAAAAATAAAATTTATCAGCTTAATATGTAGAAAAATTCAAACAAAGTTTAAATTAAAACTTAAATTAACAGATTACTTTTTTAAAGAATTTCTCGTTTATTACTACATTCATTCTCTTCAAACACACAGCCCGACCACAAGCACGCCACGAGCACCCGCCACCCGTCACCCCCCACAGACCGGCCAGCAACAAGTCCTTGACCTTTGGCCCCAAAACGAGCTCGGCCCTCTATAATACGTATATCATCAGGAAGAGAGTTCCAGAGGCGACATGCCTGAACAGTGAACGACTTACTGAAAGAAGTTCGATCGATGAAACAGGAATTGACAGTAAGGTGGATCCCCTTCTCGTAGGTCGCTCACTTATATCGGAAATAAATTTGAAATGTTCGGACAGGTAAACAGGTGACTTGTTTTTTTGATAACTGAATGTAGAGTTGAAAGAATGTGAAGTTGGCGAAGTTGTTGAAGTTTCAGAAGCGATAGCTGTTTGAAAAATGGAGTCACATGCTCATAACGTCTGAGATTGAAAATAAATCTGATACAATAGTTTTGAGCACGTTGAAGCCTGTCCGAAAGCTCAACAGTCATGTCACTGATCACAGCGTCACAGTTGTTGAAGTGTGGCAGTTATGGAGAGTTTTAACCAGCATAAACCTTGACACTGAACGGTTAGATATATAAAGCAAAACGCTTTAAACTGTGAATGCCAGCAAATATTCTATTACAACGTTACCGTAACCTGGTCACTCCACTTAAGACTTGAGCTTCATAGTAAGACCAAGGTTTTTTCAGTTTGTTTTGAAAATTTAAGTACGTGGTTACTGAGTTTCAGTTTTTGGTGCAACGTTTGAAGTCCCAAACGGTCGATCAGTCTTGGGTTTCCCAATACCATTGCCTGCGTTTTGTTCTTCATTTAATTTCAGCCCATGTTTATTTGCCCAACAAGCAATTGATTCAATGTCGTGAATTGAGCAGAACCATAAACGTGTTTCGTTCATCAGGCGAACAGTTGTACGTAAATTTGTAAATCATCGGCATAAAAGATGAAACTTAGAGTGCCTTATAATAGATGTGACGTCATTAATGTAAAAGTGAGAGCAATAGGGGCCCAAGAACAGAGCCCTGTGGAACACCCCGTGTTTACCGGTTTTCCATTCCGATATTGTTTCCCCTTCTTTGACACATTGCTGTCGCCCAGTAAGATACGATTTGACCCAGTTAACACACACCATCGGAGAAACCATACTTCTTCAATTTGAATGAGGAGAAGGGGGTAATAAACACAGTCAAAGGCTTTTGGAAAAGTCAAAAAGCAGTAAAATGGTGATTAGTCTCTTGTCCATTGCCAATCTAATATCATCAGTAATTTTAATTAGGGTTGTGGTGGTGCTGTGATTTAGAGCCTGAATCCAGACTGCCATTTACACAAGATAGTATAGGTATTCAGATAAGATGAAATTTGTTGATGTACCACTCTTTCAAGGCATTAGGAGAGACAAGGAGAATACTGATTGGACGTAGGTCAAAAGGGGATTGCGGATTAGACACTTTTCTCAACGGACGAACTAAAGCCATGCTTCCAGGTTAAGGGAAAGACAGATGAATTTAAAGAATAATTGAAAATGACTACTAAAACAGGAAGGGGTGATTGGCAATGTATCTTTTAGAAAGCGCAAAGGTATGTTGTCAGCCCCAACTGCGTTGCTGGTCATCCTCGTAAAAGCAGCAAGCACATCAGCCTCACTCACAAGTGTGAAAGAAAAACTGGCGGCCAGCAGCTTCCTGAGGAGCAGCCTCCAGCTCAGCAAAATAATCGCTAGCTGCAGATATATTAACAGGGATATTAATAAAGTAATCATTTATAATTTTGAGGTCAAATGGAACAGGTGGACTGATATTGGATTTTTCCCACACCAAGGTCTTTTAATTTTACTCCACAATGATTTAGTGGACTAAGGTTCTAAAAGTGTTGTGTGGTAAAATCTAACTTTGGCGTTACGGATTTGCTGCTGCGTGTGATTCCTAAGACGCTTATAGGCCCTCTCCCAATCTTGAGTGGATTTAGAACGTTTTAGCTTTTCTGAAGGCGGAATCCCTTTGCTTTTTGCAAATTTCTTATGAAATCATTCATCCATGGAGAGGGGGCTTTGGTTTACTCTCTTGGTTATGATTGGGGCATGTGTATCAAATAAATTAGTGAGAAAAGCATTAAATTTGGTAAACCATTTCGTCCACATTATTGGCAGTGGTTACTTCATGCCAGGGTAAAGCAGCAGCATCTGTAAGAAGTGAAGCATGATCTATGTCCCTGTATTTGCGATATTTGATTATATTTGGGCTTATTTTTGGGGGATATGGAGTTTATAGGCACAAAAAATGAGATCATGCTTTGAAAGTCCAGGGGCAGGAAATTGTCCGTGGTGTGCAACGTGGGTCGGGTTAGAAACAGCCCATGATGTCAAGCCACGTGTCGGTTGTAGCAGTGTGATGAGTGGCCTGAAGTGGTAGCAGAGACATGTTACATGACTGAAACATTGGTGGTCAAAAAGGTTTTTTTCATACGTAGTAGGCTCTAACAAATCGGAGTTAAATATCGCCCATGACAATGACATGACTGTAACGAGCCATAAGATCGATGAGTGTGTGTTTCAAATTCGGCAAGATGGCCGGTATTGGGGGCCCTGTAACATGCACCGACTAAAAACATGCGTCCCATTAACACTGACGTCCAAAAACATAAATTCAGGCCGTCCCTCTCTAGATGTATCAGATAATAATAAGATGGAAGTAGGAAACTGAGACTTGACATAAACTGCGACTTCATCACCACCATGTTTGTGTAGACGGTCGTTCCTGAAGATGTTGTAGCCAGCTAAATTAACACTCTTGTCGCTTGTGGTTGGTTTTAGCCAAGTCTCAGAGAGCAGGATAATGTCGGTATGTAATGGCTCAAAAATGGAACGAAATTCATCAATATGACTAAACAGTGATTGTGCGTTAACGTGGGCTGCCTTGAGGAAGTTTGTTGTAGGGAGCGAGAGAGCGGCAGAGAAGCGCGGGCAGGGTGAGCGAAGAGGCGCGCTCGCTCGGGGCGGGGCTGTCAGAGCCGCGCGCGGCTGCGCGCAGAGGCGCGATACTGCAGGCAGCGAGCGGCCGGCGGTACACGCGACAGTGACATTGCGGTCAGAACATTCACACACACACGCATACCATAACAAAGAAAAAATAATACCTTATCATAGAATATAATCTTAAAATTTAATTGGGAATTATTACTACACAAACCAATAATCATAATACATTTAAACATACATGCAAGCTTGCAGGCTCTCATTATAATAATTATTAGTATTATAAATATTATAAATACACACATAATAATAATAATAATAATAATTCTTTTATTGCAGTAAAACAATTAACAAAATTGCATTGCAAGCGTCATTTCAAACATTTGGATTTAAAAATCTATAAACTAAAACCTATCTTAACATAGGCACAGTTAATTCCACATACTAATGTGTGACCCTAACAATATATTGTATTTTGCATGTTTTGGATATCAGAAAAGGATAAATAGAATAATAATAATAAAATATTAATTTTCATCCCAGCGGCCCATCGTAAAACTCATCAACGGAGTAAAATGCCTTTGACAACAAAAAGTGTCTTAATCGAGATTTGAATTGTTTTGGGTTCATTAATTCGTTTGAGATCTCCAGGGAGCTTTATTGATTAACCTGACACCCATTTGAGATGGTAAGTGTTTCGAACATAGCCGTTCTATGCTGTTTCTGTCCTGAAATTGTTCCTGCCTCTGGTCTCGTACTGATGGACGGGTCCCTGCCCTGAACCAGTTCACATTTGAATCGGCAGTACAGGGTAACGTCGAGAATATAGAGGTGGGTAAGGTTAGAAATCCAAGCTCCCTGAAGGCAATTTTACACGACTCTACTGGGTTTTAATTTCGAAATTATTCGAACAGCTTTCTTTTGTGTTCTAAATACTCTGTCCAAATTTGTATTTAGAACAGCTGCCCCATAGTCTCAGACCCGTAGGTAAATGTGGATGTACTATGCCAAAGTAGGCAGTTTTCAGTACATCAAACGAGCAGAATTTTGCTAGATTGCGTAAGACATAAGTGCCTGAGGCAACCTTTGAGCAAACTCTGTCAATGTGATCGCTCCAGGTCAGTCCCCTGTCCAGGTACATTCCCCAGAAACTTGGTGGATTCGGCTTCATCTAAGATAGCTTCATCCGCCATCACAATTGGTCTGTATTCGTCTTCTTGTTGACGGAGACAAAATTACCATTACGTTAGTTTTGGCATAGTTTAGTTTTTAGATTTATCTTTGAAAAGTGCTCGATGCATGCGTTTAGTTCAATAAAGGCTTTGATCTCAAGATCTTGTTTCGTACTTGATCTGATGCAGAGAGTCGTATCGTCCGCATATTGAATCACCTCTCCATTTTGAATTGATGAATTCAATCTGTTGACGTAAATGAGAAAAAGTATGGGCCCCAAAAATTGAACCCTGGGGAACACCGTACTGCATTTTTACTTTGCCTGACAGGGTGTTCGCGATCTGCACACACTGCTCTCTGCCACTGAGAGGTATGACGAAAGCCCTTTTATGCGGCTGACCTCGAACACCACATGTCCATAACTGATGCAACAATGTCCCATGATGCACACAGTCAAAGGCCTTTGAAAGGTCGAGAAATATGCTGAGCACCTTGTTTCTTCCGCCTCTCCAAGCCATCAACAACACAGTCAATGAGTTTTGTTACAGCATCAAATCGTAGATTTATTTTTCCCTGAATCCGTACTGCTCAGGGTTAAGAATTTCAAACTGTTCAGAAAAACCTTCAAGCCTTCTAATGAAAACCTTTTCGAAAATTTGCTCATGACAGGAAGAATGGATACAAGACGGTAATTACTTGCGATGCAAGGATCATCCTTTTTAAAGAACGGAACCACTCTTGCTATTTTCAAAGCTGAAGGGAAAAACGCCTTGGGCGAAGGACAGATTTATCAATTTAGTAAGTGGTGTCAAAATGTGCTTGAAGCAACGCTTGATCAGCCACACGGACATTCCGGGTTGGGGGTGGGGGGGGGGGGGGGTGGGGGGGGGGGGGGGTGGGGGGGGGGGGGGGTGGGGGGGGGGGGGGGTGGGGGGGGGGGGGGGTGGGGGGGGGGGGGGGTAATAACTTATTGTTGTTTGAAAAACTATTGTTTGCCCGTTAGTTTTGTCAATGGCTTTTAAATGCAAGCATGACGTATCCAGTCTCGTCCACGCGGAGAGGCCGGTCAAACGTGGAGACCTATTATAATATTAACAAAAAATTACCATAAATCAGTTCTGGGTTAATGTGTAATCTTAAATGTCGTGTAACAGTTCTTTGCATATTTAGTTGTGTTTGTACTTGTGGTCAAATTATTTATTGGTAATAATTGATATTGGTTTTTGAAATTGTTGTTTGCCCCGTTTAGCTTTTGTCAATGCTTTAAATGCAAAGCATGACGTGATCCAGTCCTCGCGCACGGGGAGTGCCGGCAAACAATAGAGACCCAATTATATTTACATCTGTGTACATCTTTGCATATTTAGTTGTTATATGTACTTGTGTCAAATTATTTGGGTTAAATTGTATTGTTTGGAAAATTGTTGTTTGCCCGTTTAGTTTGTCAAGTGCTTTAAATGCAAGGCATGACGTATCCAGTCGCTCGCCACGGGGAGAGGCCGGCAAACGTGGAGACCCATATAATATTAACAAAATTACATAAATTCGTTGGTTAATGATTAATCTTAAAATTGTCGTGTACATCTATTGCATATTTTAGTTTTTGTGTATGTACTTGGTGTCAAATGTATTTTTGGGTTAATAATGTGTATTTGTTGAAATTTGTTTGTTTGCCCGTTAGTTTTGTCAATGCTTTTAAATGCAAACGACATTGACGTATCCAGTCCTTCGGCCGACGGGGAGGCCTGGGCAAACATAGAGACCCATAATATTTACATCTGTGTACATCTTTGCATATTTAGTTGTATATGTACTTGTGTCAAATTATTTGGTAATAATGTATTGTTGAATTGTTGTTTGCCCGTTAGTTTGTCAATGCTTTAAATGCAAGCATGACGTATCCAGTCCTCGCCACGGGGAGGCCGGCAAACGTGGAGACCATATATTATTAACAAAATTACATCAATCGTTGGTTAATGTTGATCTTCAATGTCGTGTAACATCTTTGCATAATTAGTTGTGTATTATACTTGTGTAAAATTATTGGGTAATAATGTATTTTTATTGAAACTGTTGTTTGCCCGTTAGTTTGTCGAGGCTTTAAATGCAAGCATGACGTATCCAGTCTCGCCACGGGGAGGCCGGCAAAACGTGGAGACCATATATTATTAACAAAATTACATAAAATCGTTGGTTAATGTTAATCTTCAATGTCGTGTACATCTTTGCATATTTAGTTGTGTAATGTACTTGTGTCAAATTATTTGGTAATAATGTATTGTTGAAATTGTTGTTTGCCTCCGTTAGTTTGTCAATGCTTTAAATGCAAGCATGACGTATCCAGTCTCGCCACGGGGAGGCCGGCAAACATAGAGACCATATATTTACATCTGTGTACATCTTTGCATATTTAGTTTGCGTATGTACTTGTGGTGTCATATTATTTGGTAATAATGTATTAATGAATTTGTTGTTTGCCCGTTAGTTTGTCAATGCTTTAAATGCAAGCATGACATATCCAGTCTCGCCACGGGGAGGCCGGCAAACATAGAGACCATATATTTACATATATACAAAAAACTTATTTACATCTACGAGGAGTTTTGTTTTGGCAGGCCCTCTAGCCTATTGCACGCATCAATCAGAATGGGGAGTTTTTGTTCTGGCAGGTCCCATTGCCTACTGCCTAATCAGTCACTACGGGGAGTTTTGTTTTGGCAGGTCCCCTAGCCTACTGCCTAGTCAATCACGACGGGGAGTTTTGTTTGGGCAGGTCCCCCTAGCCTACTGCCAGTGTCAATCACGACGGGGAGTTTTGTTTGGGCAGGCCCCCTAGCCTACTGCCAGTGTCAATCACGACGGGGAGTTTTTGTTTGGGCAGGCCCCCTAGCCTACTGCCAATCTCAATCCGGTTCACTGAAGAAGTTCGCCGTACACCGATGTTCTTCGCGTAGGCGACTTCATTGTGTATCCTTTCGGGGCGGACGAGGACAACTATGTCTTCCGGACATCGAACTCTACTGAGCAGGACGTACAGCTGGCCATGAGTGAAACAATCAGTGCGAAGATCGACTCCGACCTGATCTATCGTCTGACCTTGGCTCTTGTGGCCGGTCATCGCGTATGCTAGCATCAGAGGAAACTGACGTCGACGGACAAGTAACGGCGAACCTTCAACGATCGCGAACCTAAAGATTATTCTAGGAATACCGATAGGTTGCGCGTCGTTGAGGGCGTCTGACGGTAAATCAACCGATTGGTTATAGCCGTCACAATGACCTTAGTGCCGTTTACAAGG
Source organism: Homalodisca vitripennis (assembly GCF_021130785.1). Lineage (NCBI taxonomy): Eukaryota > Metazoa > Arthropoda > Insecta > Hemiptera > Cicadellidae > Homalodisca > Homalodisca vitripennis. The sequence continues at coordinate 126,829,190 of NC_060212.1, read as the reverse complement.
CCGTCAGCGATATTTAGATTCCTCATGATGAGGCACACTGAGCCGATCTTAAGTCGCAGCACGTGATCAGGAACACCCTTGCCTGTAAGCCTGGTTCAGTAGAGGGACTTCAACAGCCAGATTGTCCATCGTTTTCCTGTCCACAGTGTCGGGCGCTTCGCAGCTCATGAAGGCGACCGTCAACGGAGTTCAATATTATGTCGTTGATCTCCCTGACGTTCACGTTCAGAGTCGAGAGGATCGCACGACGAGCACACTGATCTGGATTCGCGGAGTACGTCGGCAGGAAAGACTGTAGAGATGAGGACTTCTAATGCTGTGACATATCTCACCTCGGCCAAGGGAATAAGTGTGTCACTCTCTCTACCCTCCCCGAAAGTTGTGGACGGAACAGTGCCGTTGCCTTACTGCGAGAAGGAAGTCAGAGTAGTCAACGGAACTGCTCGTCCTGTGCGGTGTCGTCAGAGAGAAGACGCGGAACAGTCGCCACAGACGCGAGGGCCCGGAAGTGAAAACGCACGCGACCGACGGCATCTGCCGTTCGTGCCTTCTTTACAACAACGGGAGCGATCTGCCGGAAATCTCCAGAGCACAGAAAGATCTTGCCACCGAATGGCTCATCGCGGTTCATGAGATCTCGTAGCGAGCGGTCGAGGATCTCAAAGATGTAGCGATGGGCCATCGGGGCCTCGTCGAAGACGATGAGCTGAGCAGCTCTGATCAATTCTGCGCGCTGGGACCCGTTGGTAATGTTTCCAAACGCCAGACCCGTCGCCCAGATCGAGCGGAAGCCGGAACATGCTGTTGGTGCTGTGCCGTTGAACCACCAGGCATGTTTCCTGCAGCGATGCCTGAGCTGGCGACGGCAGTGCAATCTGACGACAACTACGCACGTGTGCCAGTATGACACGGAAGAAGTGACGTTTTGCCATATCCCCCGGGACCATCGAGGAAGATTACTCTTGAAGATCGGCGGTCACCGGGGTTGTCAAGAAGGGAACGCACGTGTTGCAGAACGCGTTTCTGGTCTTCTGAGACTTTTGTTCCCATTCCTCGACAATGGCCCGCTGTTGGTTCTCGCCATAGTCCAACAGCTCCCTTCCCACTTCCGTCGTGTCATCCTGCACGTTCGGGGAGACCACAATCCACTAATGTCAATCCCTGCCGACGTAGACTGCGATCGATATCGATCAAGGAGAGTGTATACGCTCTTTCCGGGTCAAGTGGGCTCCTTTCCAAGTGGTCCTCGCAAAGGGTTGTCACGGAAGGAATCCCACAGAATTGCTGCAGGAGCACCCATATTGCATAGGAGCACGAAGAATGAACGAAGCCTCGAAGCGACCATGAACCCAGAGAAGCCTCTCGCAGCGCTTCGCGGTACTCATCCTCGTCTTCGATCAAGCCGAGCTGACGACAAACCTCCTGGAACGTACGGCAATGAAGACCACCGCGTGACAGGAGGTCAGAGTAGCCGCGACAAGGTGTTGACAATGAGGAGCATCCGAAGGTAGTAGAGTTCTCCACGAATTAGGCGATACCCAAAAGACCCTACATACCATTCCCTCCACGCTGGCGAGGTGTGATGAAGTGTTTCCCGTCTTGATGTTTCATATATTGGTTCTGTTTTTGGTCTTTTGTCATGAATAATGTAGTTTCTCAAAAAATGTCAGGTAAGTTTAAACTGTCAAAAGTAGTATCAACAGGTCTGTTAAAATACAATATTAACTTGGAGCTTGATCTAGTTATCGCGGAGGTGAGATCACCGGGACGAAAACAGACGTGCTGTTTACCCTCAAGATGGAACGGGTAGACACTCAACTGTTGGCTCTGACTTTGAGATTGGGAAGTCCAAGAGACGCCAGCATGCGTCGCTTGCACCAACCATTCTCTTAGTTACATAGTGTTCTACCTCGTCCTCTTGTTGCCACAAAGGAGTGACGGTGACGTTTTGAAGTGATCCACCCTTTCATCAGGTATTTGAAATAGATACTTGATGACGCGACGAGTAGACGCAAAGCTCCCAGGTTAATGTGTGCCTTCATACTTTAGCAGTAGTGCGGGCGTTATATGGCACAACCCATCCATCGTGAACAGTAACAGACCTGTTGCGTGACTTGGATTTGACCAGTAATTACTATAGTCCCCGCCTGTACTGAACGAATCCTCTATCATCTACGTGGGTTGTCTGGCATGAAGGCTTGGGATAGAACTTTGTGCAGTGACCCTTCACAGCGTCCCAGCACAGGAAGTCGGTGCGATGATCAGTGCCCACAAGGACCGTGGATCATGTGCTGCAACACCAACTTCCTTGAGTCTTCCACCGGCTTCTTCTTCTGAGGGGATGTCCGCGCGGATTGCAGAGTCGATTTCGTCTGCTTGTACTGGACCGTCTCCGTCAATCTTAAACACAATGTGGGGCGTGAGGAAGGCCCCTCATTTGCATTTCGATGACGTAGACGATATAGTTCGTACAGCCGAACATCGCTCCGCTCCGCAGATCTCGAAGAAGCTCGAGGAGTTTTGATCTGGAAGACTCTGCAAGCCGTGCTAGGGTCACTGCGTCCACTGCCGTGGTGAGGACACGCTCTCTTGTTTTACCTCCCAAGTCGCGCTGTAAGTAAACGTGAGGAAGTACGTTGGTGAACCCAGGCGTGTGACGAGAGCCATCGCGTTTCTCGTAATGGATCTTCATGTACCTGGGCCCACCAGTGAACGTACTTGGGAGGTAAATCTTTCCAGGCTGTGCCCCACCCTCGCCTTGGGACTGTTTCATCCCGAGCGATGTCGTCGCTAACCTGCCTTCCTGCCAGACCATCACGTTTGAGCGTCAAGAAGTTCATTCAGCTGTCCCTATCCGCATGGCATTTTGGGCTGACGACCTTGACTGTGAAAATTTTATAAAACGAAGTCTCTCCTCTTTCAAACCTCGCAAACATCTCGACCTGCCAAAGCTTGAGAAAGTCGGCCAAGATAAGAAAAACGAGGAATTGGAGAGCAAGAGACAACGTGAATAGTTATACTGAGAAAGCTTTTTCCCGTTATTAATCCCAGCATGCCGATGTGCCAACCCAAAGTCCCTTGCGGATAGAGAAGTGGGTACTGGAAGGGCTCCATCAGAGGACTAAAGAGATCGATGGTAGAAGGTCTTCCAGCCCCCACTTTCCAGACGGTGAGCCGACGAGGCTCAGTGAACTGCGTCATCACAACTAAGCACGGCGTGCACTTCAATACCTCTTTGCCTGTCACCAAGAACATTGCCATGAGTAGCTCGACTTGTCAACCTGGGAATTCCAGGTGTGCGTTGACCGAGGGCTCATTACTCAAACGCCGGAATTCACGAACATGTGGATTCAGTGAATTCAAGTGATTGGTTAATGGCGTCAGTTATGTCGGGCATCAAGCGATCTACTAATGGCTATGTTCCTGCGTTCTTCACCATCGTCAATATTTCAGGCGGCACCGGTTTACGAACTGGACGTCACCACCCGCAGTTACGAACCTTTGGCCGGGAGCGTCCAAACTGTAACACCTGGTGGTACATCCTCCCTTCGATTTTGAAGAAGGAGAGGCCACTTGGGTGCCGGTATCCGCCTGTAAATTTCTAAGGCACAGAGAGCAAAGAGGTCATTGTAAGCACGCGCTCTGTCGAGAAAGCGGCGGTTGGAGTAGAACGGAGCATTTTAGAGGGGGCAACCTTGCTACATTGTAAGGCCCCCTCGCCGCAACACCATTTCCTTCTATCCTCTTCTTCCTCGAACAGAGGTGCTTGGCAGTGAGGGCAGATGAAACACATCATCAATCCCAGAGACTAGTTTTCTTTAATTTGTAGCTGTTAATGTCATATAACAAAACGCCACTCCAATGTCCCATAGGTCCGTGGGCAACGATGAGTCGAAGCAAGTGAAATTTTTAAGTGACGAAGTTCTGTTTAGCTTAGGATTTATGAAACGAAAACCTTGAATTCTTTTACGACGTACGTCCGCGTGTTCTATGTCGTAGCGACGAACAGCTTCCCTGTGGACCTCAGGATGATGTTGGTTGTAAACGACAAAACAGCTTTCCTGTGGACTTCAGGGTGCTGTTGGCTATAACGCCGGACAGCATCTCTGTTCACCTCAGGGTGCTTTCTCGTCGTCGTATCGGCGAACAGAAATCTCTATGGACCTCCGGATGATGTTGGGTATAACGAACGGGCTGCTTTTTCTGTGGACTTCGGGGTGTTGTTTAAGATATCTACAAAGTGCGTCACTACTTGTTTTTGGATTTCGCTGAATGTATCTTCTGCTTGCCTCTCTCACTTGCTCGTCTTTCTGTTGTTTGTGAGTAGTTTTGGACGTCCACGACGTACCTTTTTCGGTCTTCCAATAGTTTTACATTCTTTCATACTATTTAATGGGGATAAAATTATTTTAGTGCTCATTTTCAGTTTAGGATCTTCTAAATATTCTCTTTATGACTAATTGACTGTTTATTACTTTTCTGTGGCATTATTACAAATGTCGAGGAATTCGTTTGGTCAGGCTCACTGTCATTAGGAACCGACAGACAAAATTTGAGTCTTGTAAGAGTAAACTGTCTCACTGACCCATCCATAGCAGCATTTTGATAACAATAGCGAGGCCAGTGCAAAATAGTTTTCGCACTGGAAGAGCCGGGCCAGGTTATTTTTGTCGTCGGCCAAATCGTACACTCTGTCCTCGTTCACTGGATGAGGGTCAAACAAGTACAGCTGTTCCTGGGAGCGCCAAAAAAGCAACTGTAACTGTTTTGTCCAGTGAAGAGAAACCCAATGTTATCAAAATCCTCGGCCATAAAACCTTCCAAAACATTGGACAGAGTTAAGATAGAGTCGCCCATGTCTCCCACTGCCAGAGGATACAGAGCGTCGTGCACAAAGGAATTTTCTATTACGGATACGGACCGTTCTTGAATGAGAAAATCGGTGGGAAGTTCGTCAGGAGACAAATACCGGTTTCCACCCATACGATTCTCATCTCGCAATGTATTGTAAATACGATCACCAGTGATGAGAATCGTATCGATAGCCGCAGTAGAAAATTCCAATCTAAGAGTCTTCCAGGCAAGGGCACAAGCAGAAATCGCAGTGCACTGAGAGTTCTTGCTCGTCGGGAACAAACTGCTCGTTCCCTTGATGGAAAGAGCCCTTAGCAACGCAATAAAACGCCATAGTACCGTGAACAAATGAATGATCACAAGAGTTAAAAGAAACAATTAACTTGGAAGACTAATGTAGTAGTGTCCAACAATTCAAAGGCTTCAGAATGTTTTCTATCCGAAAATTTCTCCGTCCCTATCTACGAATTTACGAACAGGTCAGCCTCTGTTTCAGACGGCCTAAGGTACTCTGTTACGTACCGTACAGAGCTAGCCGGACTCTGCATTTCAAATATAGTAGATAGGGATAGACTCAGTTTTACGACGTGAACCAAACTTTTAACTTTGAAGACGTATTGTCGCTTAACCGTTGAAGATGTGATAAAAAGTGACTGGACATTTCTTGTAGGAAATATAATTTGTTTTGGGTGTTCTGCCCTCAGAATTTTGATATAACCTCTAGTTCGGCCGCTATTTATTATTTACTAAAAGCCTGCACAGTAAAAACAGCAATCCGTCCCTATCTATTAATTTTACATTATTCTGATTTTCAGGTTAACCGTTAAAGATACATGAAATATACAAATGACCTTATTTTTAGATCTTTCCATTTCCTATCAGACATTGGAATTAAAGTTCAGCTACTACCACTCATTCAGCCGTTATCGAGCTCAAATAATTATTTTGAGCGCGAAGGTCACAGTAATATCAACTATGCGGGCTTTTTCTCTCCTGATAATAAGAGATAAGCCAAAAAGTCACTGAACACATTTTGTAGTTTACTTCATTTACTACTTTCCATCTAAGTTTGGAACAACTTTAGAAAAACAGCTAGGCCTGTATCAGGACCGCAAATAAACTTTTCACGTGAAAATTACAAAATCTCTACATTTAAACACGTTTTGCGGCTAAACCAATAGAGATAGGGCCACAAGCCACTTGAACTTTTTTGTAGTGCACGTCATTGTTAAATCTAATAGACGATTTGTTTTGTGCTACGTTCAACGGTTTGACCGCTATCGCGCCCGAAAACTGAATTTTCACGTAAGAATTACAAGAATTTCGCACATAATCACGTTTTACGGCCTAACAAAGGGAGATACAGCAAAATATTACTTGAGGTTTTTTTGTAGATCACATTATACCATAAATATTATGTAATAATGTGTTCTGAGCTACGACGACTGGTTTCACCGCTATCGAGCCCGGAATCTGAAATTTCACGGGAAAACTACAAAAATTATTCACATAAGTGTGTTTTGCGGCTAAAAAAACAGAGATATCACCAAATGTCACTTGAACGTTTTTGTAGATCACGTAATTTTCTAAATCTTAAACCTCTAGTATTTTGAGCTACGGCTAAGGGTTTGGCCACTATCGAGCACGGAAGATAAATTTTGACGTAAAAATTCAAAAACGTTTCCATTTAAACGCGTTTTGTGGCTACACTGTTTAAGATATGCCAAAAAGTCACTGGACCTTTTTTGTAGATCGTTTCACTCCACACTAGCGTTTTTTTCGTCAGATCCGAGCTACGACCTACGGTTTAGACGCTACAAGGCCTCAAACAAATGTCTACAAGCGAAAATTGTCAAAATTCGACAAAATGTTCGATTTTGGAAGTATTTTACGGGTTGATCGGTAGAGATGTGGGAAAATCTAATGTGCCTATTTTGTAGATCAGACAATTCGCTAAATCCCCTCAAAAATTAGATTTGAGCTACGACCAACGGTTTATTCGCTAGACGGCTCTAAAGCAAAAAACTACACCAGTTTTTAACCAGTTTTCAACCGGTTTTTAATTTTTTTGAAGGGTTAAAAAGTAAAAATTTTCGGTTTTCAGACTTTTCCTGTGGGTCATATTGCAAAAGGTACCTGCATGCCAAATTTCAAGTTTTCCAGCACTTCTAGAAGTATGTTAGAATTTGTATATATATGTCAGTCAGTGAGTCAGTCAGTATCACATGCGGCTGTATATATATAGGATTACTACAATCGTGACAAGACATTCCATGACTCAAGTCTGTGACAGCGTCAGATTCCAGACGCTGCACTAGAAAGAATGTGAAATGGACTCAAAATTCACATTATATATTTAAGACTCATATATAGCTACGGTCCCAAGCCCCAGAATCAAGTGTTTGCTAAATTCAGGGATAAGCGGGATTCGGCGTCAGGTTAATCCCGAGCATTAAATTAAGGATAAGTTTTAACAAGCCCATTTTAAAATAATAAAATGAAAATATTATTACTATGTCACTCATAAAATTTTTGACCAATCATTTAATGTGACAAACGACAAATTATACTAGTTGTCCTAATAGCATGATCAACAACATGCACCTCCTTCGTTAAAAAACTATCAAATATTTAATTATATATAAGCATTAAAATAAAATAATATTTTTGCAAAGCTTAAAGCAACAAATCCTTAATTAAGACCAAGGTTTTACTTGGCGGTTTCTTCATGTTCTCAACTAAAATGGCAATTAGCAGAGACAATAACTCCCCCGTTCCGTAATTGTTTTATTGACTCTTTGCCAACTGGCAATAGGCTGGGACATGTTTCGTTTTTATCCATGAAAATATTATACATTTTACTTTGAGCTTTACATTATTAAATATGTAATAAGTTCAAAGTAAATACTAGTTTTATGTCATAAAGATGGGAAACTATTGGAGGAAGTAGAATGTATAATTAACAACTGTCATATTTCATATTTCTATGGAAATAATATACTGAATAGTAAAATTGTATGCTGAACATTACCACGCCTAATTTAGAGTAAATAACCTTGTTCTAATATACAATTTACAAATAGACGTCTGTGTTTAGGTTGGATTCCGAGCGTAGAAAAATATTTTGTCTCAAATACTCAAGCTACCACAACGCTTGGCCACTCTGACTGTGCTTAAATTTATTAAACAAAATTACCGGCGATCATGTCCGTGATAACTGTGATACTTACTTTGGAGTACGCTCTTGGCTCTGCCTTGAATTAATTTTGAGCTTATATCTGACTATAAAAACATAAATCGCAGCAATCCTTGTAATCATAAATAGCTCAAATGGAGCAAAATTTCATTAAATATATTTTGGTGGACTCAGAATTCGTCATACCTGAAGGGAACGTTACAAATTATATTTTCCTTTAATTGGATCTTTCTTCAAAGAATAGTATCTACCTATATGATATATTCCAAGACATAAATACCAAGGCACATGTCGCTAAAGCTTCATCTAAATGTCTAAGTATATAGCTACAAATTTTACTATTTTATATGTTACAATGTATTAAAATATTGTAATAAATTGATTTACACTAGTAATACTACATCCTCTGCTATCATAGTTCCCTAAAATAACAATATTAAAATGTTCACTAACACTGTAACAAATACTATAGTTATTTGCATCATCAAACTCCATGTGGCTGAATTAAAATGATGCTTCACACAAAATTACAAGTCTCCAGGTCACTTCATTTCCGTGATTTGTGGAGAGAGATATACACCTAAACATACAGATAAATAGAATTAAAATATTTTAAGCATTTTCTGTAATAGTTTTTCCTTGTAACAATCATCCTACAACTTGTAACTAAATGAATATTCCCAATTAACAAAGACTATAATTCTCGCTCCCCAAAATTGGAATAAGAAAGACATCTGTGTAGATGAAAACCTCTTACCAGTGATCAATGGACTTTATTCAATGATACTTTTACTGCTTATGACAGTGGTCAATGACATGTTAACTCTAGTTAAATATTACCCGTTATTTTACATTTTGTACATACTGGTATATTCGGAAATAACGATCCTGATAAAAAAAAATATCATGCGCTTTTGATGGAGAAGGAATATAACTTCTCAAATTTAAAGGTATTATTAGTTATTTAAAAAATAAATGTTTTTTTTAATGTGGTTTCATGTGCCTATTATAATAAAATATATTTTCTAAAACATTAATCTCTGAGAATGATTCCGGTTGTTGTAAAGATGTTTTTGTAGTATCATTCCATGACAATGATTAGAAATTAGATAAAAATTCTTGTTATTTCACATGATTTTATATAATACTAGTGTATACTTGAAAAAATTCAAACCTGAAACTAAAAACAATAAGCCTATTTGTTTATTTATGAAATGAAAGATAAATAATTTCTTTGATACGTAGTAAAAATTTCAAAAAAATTAAGTAAAACTCCAGTTTAATTACGCTGTTATTGCACATTGTAATTCCAAATACCTTTCAATTTAAATTTTTATAAAGCCATTTTACGCTACATAGTCGATATTTCATTCTAAACACGGCTACAATGCTAGACAGCAGACTGAAAACTGACCACTTTTAGTGGTGTCACTGGAATATCCTATTACCAGACACGAACAGTGATAACTCTTCAACGCCAATACCATTCACAATATTAATATCACTGATATTTAGCTACGGAAGGAAGTAATATAGCCCAGCTGTCTGGAACCGGATGGACATACGTCAACCGGAAATGGTCAAGTCTCATCTGTGTTGCTGTGGATGAATAATTGAATGTTCTGGCTGATACATTTTAATACATACTACCTTAACAGATTACGGTTTAAGTATTTTTACTGTGTAAATATTTATTCTTTATGTTTTAAATGTAAAGTTATATTATTAGCATATAATCCCTATAACTGCCCTAGATATCTCGAAAACTTAATGAGCTACATAATTTAAACTTTCTAAGGAACCTCAGCTGAGGCTGTTATGGCCCAAGTGGTGCAGCGTACTCCTACCTATTATAATTCATTATTGTAAATAGTGTCATCCAATTTCTCATGCATTCTAAAGGGATCTTGGAAATTACAAATGATAGAGCTAAGATTAAATGTACAAAGTTTTGTACTCGTAATAACACGCTTTGTATAATAACACGCTCAAGATATCAATGGTGTTTAAGTTAATTATCGTTTTTCGCCGTTCACTCGCTGAGCTTAAAAAAAATGTTAGTAGTAAAAGTAAAATTTGTATCGCAAATTTATGTATAATTACTAAGAAAGGATATAATAATCAAAATAACTGGTTTATTTAAGAGCAATATAAATGTAAAGTACCGGCTTTAATTAGCTTTTAATTTACGACAAGTTTTCATTACTGTACCTTTTCTGCATTATGCACATAATATGGTTTGAAAGCTTCATTTTGCTCTGCCTGTATAACATTTGTTAGAAACGAATAAGAACGTGCGGCCTGAAACAATTGTCATTTAGTGCTATATATGCTTAGTTAAAAATTAATTGATGTTATTGAATTATTTCTATACAATGATGTAAATTTTTTTAAAGTATATAAAATATTATGAATTTCAAATTAACACGCTATTGTGCTACTGAGTTAATGAAATAATTCCTTTTCAAGTAAAAATGGGTTCTCGGTTTAACAAATGACTTAAATCTTACACAATGCGTGCCGATATAAAAAGATTTTTCATTACATTAATAATTAATTTGAAGAAAATTTATGCTTAATTCGTTAAAAAAATCCCTTATAGGTAATAAAAAGAGCATTGCTTGTCGGAAAAGTTGGACCAAACAGTGTTTTGAGCACAATTAGTAAACCACACAAGGAAGAATTCGTTGAAGTAGATTGATTTGTTGGTCTTGTTATTAAGCACAGTTTTTAAAATTTAATTTTAATTTTATTGCTTATACTATTCAAGATTCCTTCAGTGTGCATAGCGTTAAGGATTCACTTGGAACGAACATGTTGATCATGTATGTGCAAGGGTTGCCTTAGGGGTATTTGCTGTGAGGCATTAGGCACAGATTTTCTCATTTGACGTTCAAACGCTGGCCTATTTTGGTCTTTTATATCGGTATTTGACCTACGCCAAAAGCCTTTGGGGTGGATGTGCCAGAATCAGATTGAACAGAAATGTAAGGCTTGAATAAAAGTCATTAGAATCATGTGCAAATTGAAACCAAGAGAAACGTGCTTTCATCATGATTTCAGGGAGTATGGTTTTTTGAATTTACTCTGCTTCTATATCTTGGATGTAGCACTATAATTTTGGTTCAGAAGTGAGTTATTTTGAGGGCAGAGACGTCCAAAAGTATGATATTTAAGATTGGGATAGTTACAGAATGAAACATTATATAACACTAGCATTAAACAACTCCCTTCGTAAGTTTATGTAATATTAATTAATAAACTACCTGAGGTCATAAAAAATTTCAAAAACCCAACCGTATTTTAAAGCTCGACTAAATTATCTTTTTAGTGTGTGAAATGTTTTACTCTGTAGATGAGTTCATGTTACGCTACTTGCACCACTAATTTTCGTAACTAAATACCGATACTAAAGCCATGTATGAATGAAAGACAGAGAGAGTGTGTAATTTAATGTATGTATATGTGCAATGAATGAATCTTAGAATATTGTAAACAGCTAGCTTATTATCTTTATTTATTAACGTTTAAAACACAATGTAAAATTGTTTAAAATCACTGAAATTGTGATGGATTGATTGATTAATGTCGAAAATATTTCTATTTTATTCGAAGACTTCAAAATTTATACCTCCGTATGATCTGTACTAACCGATTAGTATACGAGTTAAAAATATTATTAAGGATGATTTAAACGACGATCCTTTAGGTATTAGACTTTTATGGTAGGGATTTTCGGGACACCATAATAACAAGCACGGGAAAATCCCGGAAAGTGGACAACACTACTTTGAAGCACCTGCTTTTAGCACTGAGGAGTATTAGTGTAAAAGAGCAGACTTAATGACAAACTACAATATTCATGAATCCGTATGTTGTGGTTGGGCTACCGTATATTAAATTCACCTAGTAATTAACACACGTGAGACAAAAGGATTATTCGTAGTACAATGATATTTATTTACAGTACCAAGAAACTACTTTGTTACATATGGTAAGTAAACCAGTACATTGTTCATTTTGTTTATAATAATCTATTTGTTATTTAGTCGATTTTATTTACTCCATTAAGGAAAATTAGCATCCCATATATTCGATACAGTATATTACAAAGTACAAACTTCAATACAATATCACATTTTGACCTCTATAATCTACTGTTTGGACGCTACTAAGGTGTATATTACAAATTTATTTAATGGCCTCCCACCGTGCTAATATACATGTAATAGTACGAAGATAATTCATTTAAAATTTCCTTACCTCAACTTGAATGTGATATAGTAATAAGTACATACAATTTCCTTTTAATCAGAGCTAGCATTGTTACGTCAGCTTTGCTTCTAAGCGGCTGTCAAATGGAAAACTGACTAGTATTTTATATAGCCTCAATGACATCGGCTTTTGGTTAGAAAAATTTTCTACTGTTTTGAATTCATCAGTAAAGGTAAATTATCTCGTGTTGATTAGTTATTTTAAGGTTCTACAGAACCTTAAAAATAACCGCTTAATATACCGCTTTAAATTTTTAGTGATACGCTATGTTCTCTTCATTGGGACATAAAGGGAAATTCTAAGAAGGGTACATGGAATATCTTTGAAAAGATGGACAGAAAGTAAACGCTATTCAATCCAAGTTCATCTTAAAACCCAACATATTTAATTCATTAATTTGATTGGAGCAACACCAACTTTGGGACAGTAAATAAATTATTCCATAAGTTAATTAAAACTGTAAGTTGAGTACTGACTTTTGTTGGACGCAGTAACCTTTCCAACTTGTACCATATTTTTTTTATTGTGACAAATATACTTCCTCTAAGTATGGCACTTCAAATATCAGACCGGAGCTAGATTGTAAGGTTTGGCTGGTAGTAAACGCTTTTAAACCAAGTATATCTTGCAAATTAACTAACTAAATCGCATATAATTTCTTGATTGGAATATTTGATATTGTATTTTTTAATAAGTATAATATTGCTTGACTAACACTTTTTGAAATTTTTCCACGAGCATATTCTGAGCAAGGAAATTATATACAATTATATATACCTATTAACGTTTCAAAAGTATTTAACACAATTTTATAGTGAGATGTTCACTAAGAAGGGGATGTGGTGAGTTTTACACTCCATTCCGGGAAGCAACAGAATGAAAGATCATCTTTAAATGTGAGAAGTCTCCAGGAATCCTAGACCGCATTAATATTAGTTAGGGTAAATTAATTTAGAGACTAAAGCAATGGAAGACTTATCTTATTCCGCTACACAAATCTCGTAGTGATATATAAGAGAGAGGCATCATGAGCAGTCCAGGAAGATTTTAAAGTCTCTTCAACTATTCGTTATATCAGTATGGACATTAAACGATACGATTATGGACATGGACCTTTGACGGAAACTCAATCCCTACCGTTGCCCTAAGTCCCAAAATGTTTCCTTTAGAGACAATCGTCTTGGCAAAGTATTTAAAGGAATGCCAGACTTACACTAAAAAACTCGACTTTATAAACATATGGATAAATCCCGTTATTGCCAAAGGTGAGTTGATAGTAATAGATAAAATATACTTTATCACTAGTAAGGTCACAAATTTTATATTTCCAATAAACATTTAAATTCAAATGATTATAATTCCTGAATTATTGTCGTTTAAAATAATAGCCGCAAAATCCCTTTCGAATTTAATCGATAATAAGTGGTCTCTCTGACGCTATGTGTGTTTGAATTAACCTGTATTCTTTGTTTCCAGCAACATAATCTTCATAAACCCAGTACACTTTTGCACTGACTATGTATGTAAGAGAATAACATCGGACTTTTAAGCTAACTTTATACAAGTACGACACAAGGTATAATTTATAAAGTTAATAAATGTCCCATAAGGTATAATCTATCATTTTAATTCGTAATAAAATACAGTGTAAAATAAAAGTCATATTTTAATAGCTATTAAAAACTCTTTAAAAACTAATTTCTAAAAGCCTTACTATGTATCATGCATTTCCGTAAAATTATCTGTGAAAATATGTTTTTAAATGTATACGCAAAAGCTTAAAAGGTTAGTATTTAGCATTATTACATAATGTTAAGTACATATGTAGTATACAATCTACTTAACGTATTGTTAAATGAGATTGTGTCAAGCATATAATTTTTGATTCTATTGGTTACGTAAACTTTATAATTAATATTAATTAATTATAATATTTCCTCACGCAACATATCGTTGAATGCTTGTCTAGATATATTGAATTACCATACTTTTTAATTTAAAGCTTATATTCAGTATTTATCGTAGATTGTGACAAATCAAAAAATAAGGCTTTGAACGAGATAAATGTACTTAAACCTTACACCGCAATAGCCTCTTTTATATTTCTCACTACAATTGACTCGGTATAAGACATTAACCTAGCAATAAATCAGCTAGGGTGGAAAGGGCTTATTCAATACGAAAGTTAAGTTTTTCTCCAGCTCACTTTTATTTTTAAGTGCTGCATCTGAAATCTGATTCTGTTGCAGAAGTGAAATCTTGAGTCATGTACACCTGAGGGGATGAAAAGAATCGGCGACGGAAATCGAAGAATCTCATAATGAACTCTTCACGTCGTTTCGATACCAGAAACTCACAGACTACAAAAAGTAGTGCTATATAGGTGAAGAGGTATTCTCATTATGTTATCAGGTTCTCAATTCCATGTACTACGATGTTGACTGACACGACCCAGAAAACGATAAGAGTAACCGAATCTTCTACTCAGAAAGCTGATATAGTGGGAGGGGCTACACAAGCTGTAAATATCACAAATTAAAGAGGAAGCACAAGCATTTCGCTAAAGCCTTAATATTGTTGCTATTGGATATAGGGTGTTTTTGAAATCTGTTGTCATCATTGTTGACTCAACCAACATCTCCAATCTAACGAGTGTTTTGAGAAAACAAACCTGTGAAACGTAAACAAAACATACCCACAAAAACAATGAGAGCCAGGACCGTCTCCCCAATACTTACCAATTCTGGCATTGTTTATTCCAATTGCTGATGTGCATTAAGATATTTTATTTCATAAATGAATTAGCATTTATGTGTTTTGTAAACAGTGCCTTTAAGATAGAGTTCGGAAATAATATTTTAGAATTATTTATTTTTTATCATTATTTAAATATCATATTCTACCTTGTTAAGTACATTTCTAATCTACTTATTACATAACGCAAAATTTAATCAATTCTCTGAATATCTATTTACGCATCATTATAATTGCGGTAGCAGTCTTTAAAACTGGATTACAAAATATGGGATGAATGTCCTATAAGTAAACAGCAAGATCAGGTTTATTGTTGGATCCAACCCTGGGTACGAAAGCCTAGGAACAAAATACAATTTACTCGTACTTAATACAAAATCGTTTTGGTTTACACAGTATAATTATTATATAATATACATTTTTATAAACATTTTATGGTTTTAAGGGGTTTTAGCATCTTCAAGATACAAATAGGTACATAAATGTTTAAATAACGACATTCTATGTTCTAAAATTTTAACGGATTTTATCGAACATTCTAAAGAAAAAAAAACAAATGTTCTATAGAATGAATAACATAATATGTTAGCTCATACCTCACATTAGGGCTAATAAATAACATCTAACGGACTAATACATATTCCAAGGCAACTGTTATATCAACAAAATCGTTATACGTATGAATCATTGCTATCAATTAGACCATATATAGTGAAGTCCCAATTCAAAAGCCGTATTCTACACTCTTAACACTTTTCGGATGGAAGTATTTAATAATGGATTGGCATGGTCGCTCTATATGATAAGTATATGCGAATTAGTTTTAGGCACACTTTGATACAAGGGACAATCTATGTCATAACTGTACCGTTAAACTACTTGAAATTAATTGGATTTTAATGAATAATCCTATGGACACATTCTATAATACATAATAATATTTGCTATATATTTACAAATACGTTAAATTATAGGATTAAGAGATAAAAAAAATTAATACATAAGAAATATAGACATTGCTTTAATGGCAGAAATTTTCAAAAGCTGGTATATCAGTGCTCGTAGAGTCCCCTATTAACTAAATGTAGAAAATTTGTGTATTCTTGAGCTAATGGAAGATTTATTAGTATTGCTCAAAATCTACTACTAAGAACAATTTATACAGTTTTTGTTTACTTACCCATAAAAAGTAACTATTACACACTGCTAAATATTAGTTTTTATGTAATGTTATAATTATGTTTAGATTATTATTTTTTTTTTATTTTATGAATAATTTCCATACAGTTATTAACTTGAATAACGCTGCTTATGTTGTTCATAATTTCAATTATATTTACTTTGTTTTGGTTAACACAACGTTAAAGGTTCGATTAACATTAAAAATGCGGATTTAACGGTAATCCGGAAACTTCTTATCCATATTAAAAGAACGTTATATAAATGTGTATATAATTATAAACCTTTTAACACTTATTTTTAACTTTTATTTCCATACTATGTACATTTCGAATTCTGGGAATTCATCTTTAGGTATTAAGGTTAAGTTAAATTATGAAACTAAATAATTAAAACCAAATTTTCATGTGTTTTTTCACTATATAATTATATCCAAGTGAAAAAACACATGACAATTTAGTTTTAATTACCAATGTTCATAATTTAACTAAACCTTAGTACCTGAAGATGTATTTCCAGAATTCGAAATGTACATAGTATGAAAATAAAAGTTTAAAAAAGTGTTAAGAGGTTTATAATTATATACATATTTATCAAACACTTTTCGAGGCTACATCTCTAATACGTTATATAACGTATGCATTGAACACACTAAAATTTACGATGTCATAATAATTTTAGAAACTCTTCTTTCCTCTGTGCTCTGATCGCTCACAAAAGGGACAATATAATCGGGTGAAAACTACAGCGCTAAAGTTAATAACCTAGTGACGAAACCTCTTGATATCATCGATGATATCACCTTTGAGTGCATCGACGCACTCAATTTTATTATTTTGATCTAAACCACCCTTAAGTCCTTTGCAAGGTCATTACCACTATTCACCATCTTTCCTAATTATCTGTACAATTATTCTCGAAATAGCTGCATACTCTAAAATCAGCTCTATTTCTGGCATCACTCTCTCTTAATATATAAATGATGAAAATAAAATCTCCCTTTTCATGTACTAGATGCAAGACGATTTAAGAATAGTTTTTGCATTTAAAAAAGGTATTTTTGTAACTAAAGCTTTGTGAAACATGATCTCAAACAGATATCAGCTCAGGTATTTAATTCTGTTTTGATAATTATCATATTCACTTATGATATCTCCTACATTCGCGAAAACAACACTATGCAATTAAAAGAAGTAAATAATACTACACTTTACAAATACAACAATATATATATATATATATATATATATATATATATATATATATATCAATGAAGTAGTGATTTATTTTCAATACTACAATTAATTATTGTTTTAGATAAAGCACTTTAATATACGAGTAGTTATCATTGTACCGTAACACAACAAATTCCTAGAAACCCCTCAAAGCAAAGTTATGATTCAATTACAAACTTAACGTTGCAATAATGTTAGTTGTAAACTCTGTTAGCTCATACATTGGTCAGGCAACTCTCCAAGTAGGCTACTCTGAAGGAAATGAGAATTGAGTTAGTATAAGGGCAAGTTTCTGATATCACTGATCCAATAAAAGATCTAAGGAAAATAATTATGTTTTTAATGTTATTGAATAGTAAACATCAACAGTTCAACACCGTTCATACATTTATTCCTAATTACTATAACATACAATTCTTAAAGAATTTTATTTTACTCTAGTAGTAGTTAACAGTATATCTTTTCATTGTTCAATTAATATGACCTTTTAATCTTTAATCTTAATCTTATACAATTGATTTAAATTTCTAGTTAATAGTAATATAATTAATGTCAACAGTAAGTATAATTTTATATTCTAAACGTTCAATTAGACAAGGTAAGTGCAGTATACTTCATAAATCTAAGTGTATTAATAAGTTTTCAATATTACCATTATAAATTTGAAATAAACTGTGCAATATAAGAGTATAGTTAAGGAATTAAACCCGGATTCTGATGCTAAGCCTGTACGGATGTTACATTATTAAAGAATTTTGTAAATTTTAACAAAGTACTTATTGAATCTAATACTAAATAATGTTATTATTCACAGTACATCAATAATTGCAAGATGTAATCGTAGCATAAGGCCAAAGAAGGGAGTAACAATATGAGCTAAGTTTAATATGCTCACTATTACCATACTAAAATACCTGTTATATTATAAAAAGAACCACGCAACCAATAATCAAACACATAATAAAACTTGCAATGAAATAAGATATTCTAAGGGGAAAATATTCACTTATTTTTGTGCTCAATTTAAAACTTCTATTAACCATTTAACATAAGTACTATATCAATAATAGCAAACAATCGTTGTCATTGCTGAATACTATTTTAAATCTTGTTGCATTCTCTTAATACTCTGGTAATATATTACTCGCTTTAGGTTCAATAAAATGAAAACGATTTTATAGTATGTAAAATTATCTGTTCACTCCGATAAGTTTGCAAACATAGGTTGTTGTAGATAACAATGGCATACATCACTTATACAAGTACAAGTATATAATAAAATGTATCCTTGTAAAATGTAATTTACTAGATGAAAATGTATATTTAACCTAACAAAAGTACCTCTCGTCATATTGAACCTTCAGGTGTCGGATGAGTTTTTACTTATTATAATTGAAATTAGTTGATTTAAACCATATTACTAAATAATTATTACATTTCTGTGATTGTAAAATACTATGACCGCTACTCATTCTCTAAAATAGTTTTGTTATGAGTTTGTTATTTGTCGATGAAAGCTTTAATATGATGATAGAGTTCCGAAAATTATATATTTCATTGGAAGTGCCCACATTGATTTTCCTGTTGGTGCCCAATACTCTCCTGTGCTGGTGTGACGTTGTGATTTTCACTTATTGTGCTCGTGACTTGCATTCTGTGCAGTGACAATGCCTTAGCTTATTTTCTCCTGAACGAACTCCAAAGACCTTTCAGATGTTTTAATTATCTTTTCTTTCGCTTAGTTATCTTAGCAGAACTCTGCTACACGTCGTAACTTTTAAGGATATGTTTAAATCTTCGAAACGTTGTGTTATACGAAACAATTAACAAGTGTTTAGTATTTATCATCTTTGCCATATCCGATCAGCAAATAATAAAGTAAGGTTAGGTTAAATAATATAAAATTAATTATTACGCTTTCATGTCTAGTATTAGTACCTTAAGTAAGAGGCAGTATGAAAACACTAGTAACAGAATGACCTTTGGATTACCAAAAAAATAATAGTTACATTATCAAATTAATGGAAAGAATTAAATGTCGTTTGATTACAATGAATAAAACATCAAAATTAAATGTCAACTTACTAGATAAATCTTACAAAGTCGAAGAAGCATAGACAAAAAACTAATATTTATAATATATTATAGTATCATATTTATAGTTTCATTGATTATTTTATACAATTTTAAACATTTTGGCCTATTATGCTATTAGGATATTATTTGAATTAATACTGTATATGATATTTTATTATTACAAAATATCAATTACAAATAATTATAAAAATAGAAGTCTTAAGTTTTATATTTTGTGATTTGGGCTATATATATATGTATGTAATCACATACATATATATATAATATATATATATATATATATATATGATGTATATATATATATATACATCATATATATTTTGTATGTATATATATATGATGTATATATATATATATACATACATACATATATATGTATGTATATATATATATATTTATTAAAAACAAATACATGTTATATATATTGTATGGAAAATATGTCAGGCTACTTAAAAACGGAAAAAAAACAAACAATGAGTTTTAAACGGTCAGCCCCGCTTAACGCTGTTTCAGGTGTGATCATTGCTTTAGGAGAATGTGCAATATTTAAAGGGGGAAGTTAGTGTCAAGGCTAGTAATTATTATTAAAATTAAGATTGAAAACGATAAACATGCAGTAAAGCTTTTATTTGTTTTTAGTATATAGAGCAGTGGGCATAAATTTTATAAAAATAGCTATTTTCCCATTATTCGAAATATTACTAAATAACATCCTTCTGTTCCATTTTCCAGTGTGCAACTAGATCAACCCATTGTAGAGGTCTGCAACATTTTAGACTTGTTAGGTGACTAACGAACCAGCATTGAACACGTTGTTGCAGGAAATAGATTTTAGAAAATCTAGCAAACTAGACATAATAATAGTATTTCAGTTGGGTTAAATACTAAAAGGATTATTGGTGTTTGGACTACAATGGAGTTTTAGGTGGAGTATATTAGGTGTTTTCCTATAGCGATGCTTTGAAATTTTTACATTCACTTTGGGATGAATGAGATAATCTCTTCTATTAACAAATGCTAAAACTATTAATGGTCAATTTAATGCTTACATCATCTTGACCAGTTTCGAGGTAAGCCCTGTACTGTTGCTGTTTATAAGCCATCTTAAGACCGTCACTTTTTCTCAACCATGAGGCTATTACAATCTATTAATTTGTCCACTGATTCTTAATTGAAAGTTTAAAGCCTCAAAACAGAGCCCTAAAATAAAACTCAGTAACATAAATTAATCGGTTATAAAATATTTATCTATATGACCCATTCGATATGAACATTCCAATTGTATAATATATCATATAATAAACAGTCCTAAACTCACTATTGAAGCATCGATAAATCCTCAATTGTTTCACTTATTACCGACTATTAAATATTTTAACAATTATACCTGAAGGGACTAAGACCGTTTCCTACGATAATGCCTTAATGCATTTCGCTTGACTGATAAGTTGGCGTACTGAATGATGGAACCAAGTATCATGGAATTTGCCACCAACTGGGCATAATTGTACATTCATGTTCTACATTTAATTTGATTAAGTAAAAAACGGGTACAAATAGTTTAAATAATTCGCAGTTTCATAAAACGAATATTTTCCTTTGTACAAGTGAACCACTCTTATTATCATAAGCCACGAGTTATTATCAATGGTCAAGATCCACTTATGTTAATCGTATAACCCATTGTTAAATACTGATAAGCTTTTTATATTATACACTCAGGTTTACATAGAAGTACAGGCTTTTCACATTGGGGTTAATTAAATTGCTAATTAATCAGCAGAAAATTTAACAAAATCTGATATTCAGGTAGTAAATAATTAGTGGAAGTTGGTTTTAGTAGAAAGTTAAAAAATCTTTTACAGGACACCTGCAAATATTCATACAATCTTCTATATATCTTAGTTATTAAATTACACAGCAAAATTTTACCAAATAATAAATTTATTTAAAAAATCATAAATCTTAAATTGTTAATGAAAGGATAGTGGTTATTACCACTCATCGATGGTTCTCTACGGTCCCAGTATATACATGTAGATAAAAGGCTGGCTTCTATCCTGTAGACAAAAGGTGATTCGTGTTCAATCGCGCAAAAAAAGATTCTTTGTAATCTTTACAATTCCGATGTAACATATTACATATTCACGGTTCATATAATGTAAAGAGGTGATGTGATGTTCGAGAATAATTGAACCATTTAAACTCAAACAAAGCTCATACAATCTTTGGCAAAGAAATTGCAGGTAATAGAACGCGTATTGTTCCGTTTTATTCAGAATTATTGTTCCGGTTATTGTATTTCAGTCATAAGAGAATAAGTTTTATATAAAATACTTGCGTGTTTCTTAAATGTAATATTTTACAAATAGATAAAAAATTATTCAAATTTTAAGTTTTCTTATAAAATTGTTCAATGCATTTTGCTTTTTTTATTCAGTTACGTAAAGGGTGCCCAATATCGATTCGATAAGATAATTAGCTGATTTAATGTCAACAAACTTCCTTAAAATTAACGCTTTTATGCTCCTGTGTGATAATTGCGATGGTTCTAGTTAGTTATTGACTGTTCCAGTTTGTTCCATTAATCACTTACAACTACGAATTGAACTGAATAGCAGAATGTAATAGTTCGCTTCCGAGAAGAGATTGATCACCCAATATTAAACTACGCCATTCCATGTTTGTTGCTAATAATTCAGTGATTGGAATTTGGTTACGTACGGTGTTAATTACAGTCGAAAAACTTGGAACTTTTGTCCCCGGCACCGAATTTAGCAACATTTCCTGATAAAAAACATTTTTGATATAATAATTCGATATAATAACCCACTATGATATATTTAAGTTTTTCTTAGACGTGTTTTCTTTTGAAGTAAATTTTTTTAACAATTTGCATGCAGCAATGCACTCAGTCGCTACCTACCACACAGTCTATAATTTACAAATAATTTTTCAATAATTGTAATACCTATGTTTTATTGACACGTTATTTTCTTTAAAGATTACCTTTTGTAAAATGAATGGAATTAAACTAAGAGAGATCATATTGACTTCACGTGGCTTTTCTGGAAGAAATGCGATCGGTCACTTAAAAAATATGTTTACTGAACATAGTCCTTAAAAATCTATAGAATTATTTGAAAAAATTTTTATCTACTGTTTGCTTTTTATTACATGTGTATATTGAAAATAATTGCAAATATATACTCAATTCTTTACTATATTACTTATACTAAACTTATAAGTGAAATGAGAATAAATGATCCTATAAGGATGGCCTATAGGGATAGCCCACTATATATCTAAACACACAATTTGTATATCAGGTTGTATTTACTATCAAAATATATTTGCAGTTTCCTTCGAAAGATAAGAAGTTATCCTCTGTATTAGCTGTATTAACTGTTAAATTAAAGATTATAAGAAATGAAATTTAAACGACAATCCCTTCCATAAAGTACATTATATTACCAATCACGAGATAATCCATTAAAAAATGAAAATCTCTCCTTGAAAAAATGCGTTTATTATATCAGAACTGATTAAAATGAGATTAAGAGAATAGTCTTAATTATGGATAGCAACATTAACAAAGCCATGTATTGTGGTAGGACCATCGTATACTTAATTCATTTAGTAATTAATTCATTCCTAAAATAAGGATTATTCATCATACATTCATATATGTATTTAAAAAAACCTATTTCACTTAGTATCGTTATCAGAACAGTTATAGGAATTGTTTACATATGACAATTTATTTGTAAAATTAGATTTTTTTACGTATATCTCATTTATTAATTACTTAATTCGTAAAATAAGGACTACTCGTAATAGATGCATATATATTAAAACAAACCTATTTCACAAAGTAATGTTATTAGACCAGTTATAGAAATTTTTACATATAAAAAATTTATTGGTAAATTAGACATTTTACGTATATCTCATTTAGTAATTACTTAATTCTTAAAATAAGGATTACTCGTAATACATTCATATATATATTTACAAAAACTATTTCACTAAGTAATGTTATTAAACCAGTTATAGCAATTGTTTACATATAACCATTTATTGGTAAATTAGACATTTTACGTATAGCTCATTTAGTAATTACTTAATTCGTAAAATAAGGAATACTCGTAATACATTCATATATATATATATATATATATATATATATATAAGTGAAATAGTTTTTGTATATATATATATATATATATATATAATATATATATATATATATATATTTATTTATTTATTTACAAAAACTATTTCACTAAGTAATGTTATTAGACCAGTTATAGCAATTGTTTACATATAACCATTTATTGGTAAACTAGACATTTTACGTATATCTCATTTAGTAATTACTTAATTCGTAAAATACGGATTACTCGTAATAATTCATATATATTTACAAAACCTATTTCACTAAGTATTATTATCAGATTAGTTGTAGCAATTGTAAACAATATTATAATTTATTTGTTAATTAAACTCTTTTTACGTATACCGTTCAGAAAAATATTTATCTCAGGGATTAAATGTGACATGGTAAAAGTTTAAAATGCAATACTTTTTCATACCTTGACTTAGAAAAATTTCATTTTTAATCGAAAAACCTCCACATCTTGGAACTTTTCTGTATCTCGATAAAACCGGATGTATTCCACGTGGCTTCCCACGATAACACCAGGTGGAGTCTTAACATTACCTGCAACAATTCCACTACTGCGACAATTATCACTACTGAGTTGGGATATATTCATTAGTTTAAAACATCTTCTTTTCTTCTGAACTTCTTTGTTATTCCAGCTTTGCTATTATGCGGCTGTCAATCAGGACATATGAAAAACGGAATTTAGTATTTTCTATAGCTATTAAGGCAATGCAAACGATATTTGGTCGGAGTGATATTCTCTTGTTTTTGGTAATTGATAAGAAAGGATACGCTACTGAAATTTTGTTTTTTAGCAATACAATCGATTTTTATTTTTCAAATATTTATGTATGCTTGACTCATAGGCCTTTGAGATTACCTCTCTGAATATAAAGAACAAAATGTTTTTACTAATTTAACATTATAATGTTAATTCATAATTTAAGATAATTACATGTGTTTAATATGATATAATGCAATTGTTGACGCTGACCATTCACATCTTAGATACAACAGTTTTGCATGTGGAAATGCGCCATGACGAATTGTCGAGATATACATAAGTATGAGATCATAGGCATAAATAACTACCGAACTGGTAGACACAGAACGATGGATTATGAACGCTTGCCTTCACAGGTAGGAGTTCGTTTCAACAAATTACCAGATTCAATCTAAAACTCACCATGTCCAAAGTGTTAAAAAGTTATTTCAAACTCTTTTAGTATTACCACATTTTAATGGCGAGTTTTTGGCATTTGATTGGAAGACCACCAATAAAATTTCTGACTAATTCCTGAAAAGTAGGAATATTTGTAGAATTATTTGATGTATATAAGTTTGGAAATTGTACATTTCAATGAGATTCCTTGTGTATGATATTTTAGTGAATAAAAAATAAAAATTTGACTTTTGCCATGCGTTGTAAATATTTATCTGCAATAATAAAAATCTAAATTGATTTTACAGTTCTTAATAAAATTGTATATATATAAAAAATAAGTGACTCTCAATTCACCATTAATGTATAGTCTAAAAATTTCATTATGATTTATCATTTTATTACGGGTAATATTATTTATAATATTAATTTTTACTTTAAATCCCTCTTAAATTTTGCAGAGAAGTCTAATTCTCCATTTTTTTAAGTAGGAAATTTTACTTAAACTTTAATCAGAGTTTTCATTAAAAATGAAATAAAACTAACCGGATGCAAAACTGTTATGACTAACATAGTCTAATATGCTTTATAGAACATCAAATAACATTACATTTTAGGTGAGAAATTATGGACCTGAAGTGTAAGAAAGCAATCTGGGTGGTGTAATGTCTACCTAGAGCAAAGATGACACATGGGATTTAAAACATAAAAGTTATATGATTCTAAATTTTACAGTGAATTTCGAGCACGATGCTATAATTCTGATAATTTAAGATATGAAGGAACCGAAGGTTTTTAAAATTGTTAACAGGCAACGATATGCCAAAAGATAATATGTATTATCAAGAATGTTTAAGAAATTATAATTATCCAATTCTATAAATTAATGATCAATCTACTAAAAACCCAAAATCAAGCAAAGGCAAGAATTACATGAATTTATTCAAACGAATCTGGGAAAACAGAATCAAAGGACCGGCAATAAGAAAATTCAGCGATAGCAAGATTAAATACAGATGTATCAATGATTTACAAACTACATCCATTCTCAAAAAAGGTTGGTGTTATTTGAGTATTATTGTTAAACATTTTCTTATAATGTATAAATTTGATAGAAATTTCATGGTCAACCTGTTCGGCCCCGGACTGGCATATTATAATTAAGCAATATATAAATTATGATTTTAATTTTTCGCTCTACTGTTACTACGTGAAATTATTAAAGTTATTGAAACACTAGAGACTACAAAATGCTACATAATGCTTTTTGATGGTTTGTTATTGCTTAATGAATTCTTTTAAATACTATTATGATACTCAATAAATTCATGAGCCCAATATAATTTTTCTTTCAATAGTAACAGACTATTAAAAGAATTTTGCCCACTATTTCGTTAATACGCAGCTAGTAGTCTGGCGAAACTGGACGACTGGTTGTAATTAAATTATGATGATACATTGTATTTTATTGTTAAAACAATATACTTCTTCACATTTTATTTCCCTACATGCATGACAAAATTTACAGGTAATAATAATTAGGAACTGTATGTTATAACGATGAGATACATATACATCACTAAATATTTACTCATATAACATTTTGTGTAGTGAATAGTTTTAAAAGTTTACGTGAACTTTTATAATGAATGAAACAGCCAAAGTTAGATTAGTTTTCGAAACAAGTTTGGCTGGAAATTAGCACTGTGTAGTACTATTCCTACTTCACTTCCCGTACATCTAATTAAAACCATAATAAGATTATACATTATTTAAGTTAACACTTTATAATTTTAATTATATCTTTGTCAGTCTCATATTAAATTATATGAAATTCGGAGGTTTTCAAGTTTAGCAGTATAAGAATAAAAAAATTGTAATTTTATAGATTAAATAATAAAGTTAAGTTCAATTTATTGAAAATTACAACCATTATCTACTGAAAAATACTAATATTGAATCAAGTGATTGTGTTACAGCATAATAGGTTACTGAAGTTTTATAATAGGGCTAATAAATTCATTATTACTAATTGCCTATTATGCGTGTGACTTTGTTTGTTTGTTACTAGCAATGGAAGGTTTGAAATTATAATTTATCTTCACCACCTTCATAAGTTTGGGTATGACGTTTAAATCCTCTTGGCTCTTGTGCAGTTACATCATTTTGATTCTTTTCAGTCTTAAAATCGAGCAGTTCGTTAGGAATTATTTTATTACATTAATTTTCCAACCATACTGTTAAGCTCTCTAAGCATCAAAGGTTTACTTTACTAGTATCCAAAGAAGTTTTATTAGGTAACTGTATAAATTTGTTGTTTAAATTCCAGTTAAATATATGGCAAAATATAGTTTCCTTGATTAAAATATGCATTTTTTTCTTAAAAGGTCCTACTAATTAGAACACAAACGGATATGCCATAGTGATAATGACCTTATAGGAGAATATTAGCAAGAGAGGGTGGTGATAATTATTGGGAGGAAATACCAAAAACTTTTTCAATGAA
Source organism: Homalodisca vitripennis (assembly GCF_021130785.1). Lineage (NCBI taxonomy): Eukaryota > Metazoa > Arthropoda > Insecta > Hemiptera > Cicadellidae > Homalodisca > Homalodisca vitripennis. Next base: position 126,801,764 of record NC_060212.1, on the reverse strand, counting down.
CCGGGTTTTTAGATTTTATAATTCTAACAGGGATTCATATTCCCTACATTCCCTACATATCTTGTAGGGATATGTAGACTATTCTTATTTTCATATATAGTATAGTATAAAGTTAAGCATTCATTCTCCTAATACTACAGTCCAATAGTTTACTTAGTAAACCAAAAAGGTCGGCATTCTTCATTTTGGCAAGGTCTTTCCGTGGATGTGACACATAAGTTAATACAAGTTAACGCCAACAAGTGGGATGGTCACAAAAGCTCGTTGGTTATTAAAGGATTATATTACCGTATTCAATAGGTAGATCCATCTATTCACAGTAAGATCGGTGACTGCATAAGTTATGTTACGGAGAAGGCATTTAACAGTGGTTATAAAATAAAAAGTTAAAGAAAAACGAAAAATGATTACTGCAATATATGCTATTAAAAAATTTTGTCGCACCAGTGCTTGTTGAGCGTCGAAATGTTATTCCCCCTGAATTATGTAATCCAGGAGGATAGTCCTTTCAGACACTCTGGGTCTTTGAGTTAACATCTTTTTTGTTTCAAGCCACAAATGCATTATAGCACGAGTAAGCTTTTGTACCAGCAATGTACAATAACATCAATGGATATTTTCAGGTAATTTTATGGAAACAAGAAACAATGCTCAATTTACAAATTACAATGTCAATACATTGATAAAAAAGATTATAAGTAGTCATATTAATTGTAACTTAACATATTGTATTACATCAAACTATTTATTCGCACAGTTCTACCAGTTCCTTCCGTGGCTAACTTGCTGTCCTGTGTCTAAGTTGTGTGAGAAAAATTATTCAAATAAGTAAAAGTTCATATTTCGTTTTAATTGACTTGAATTTCTGATACTTGATTCCTAATATTCCTTTGAAAAGAGTTAAAAAAACAATACAACCTTTCGTAATTGTAGACGTTTATATTGCATTTTCACTACAATAGAGTTGTGCCTCGATCGATAGTGTCCCCGGTCTATTGTTATTGTAAGTGTGTTTATCTTTGACTGTCTCAATATCTTGTTGACTGAAGAAGACAGTCAACTGTGAAGGAAAATACTTACACAAATTTAAATTTAATAATATAACTTGCAGAAATTGTAGAAGCCAAATAAACAGGAATACGTTAACAATTAACCATGTAATCTCGGCTTCGAAAACTTGAGATTTAATAAAACTCCAATTTGAATGAGCAGTATTGGAGAATAAATCACAATTTTTATTATTATTGAAGTAAATGAAAGTATATGTGGTTTTTTTTGATAATATAATATATATATATATATATATATATATATATATATATACAATATATACATAATTATATAAATTATTATTTATTAAATATGACTGACTTTATTATTCACGTTTCATCGTATCAGTTATTACAGTTTGAGACGTAAAGTGTCTGCAGAACTACACATTTAACAAAGTGACGTTAACTTACTTTGTACTAAGCAGGAAAAGTTCAATTTTATATAAGGGTAAGGTTATAAATAATTAATCTATCATTGATGTTTTTAGAAAACAGACCAGCAGTTATGATAATTGACTAATATAAAATATATCCCGAAAATCTTATATATCCAGAAGCTACTGATATTCGTTATCTGAATACCCCGCTAAGTAAAAAATCTAACTGTACAAAAACATTAAGTAATTTCTTTTCATTTAATAAAGTTAATTTTCATAACCGTTCAAGTATAAGAACATAGTTTAAAATTAAATTCTTGTTAAGTAATTATTGTTGGACTAGACAATTAGTCATTATTTCCTCCTTCCATTTCCTTCGACCAAACTATCGAAAAAAGTTTATTTCGTATATAAAAAAAGTTGTTGCCATATTTTACAAGAAACATAGTTGTACAATAACGATAAACTGTATATTCGAAAAGGAATTTACCTTTTGTCATTTATTTAATTACATTTTTAAGGATCCAATAATATTGATGATTCTGATACTAGATCACGACTATAAAATAAACCAAGTTTTGTACTTACTATCTGTCGCCTCTCAATAGCATTTCTCAAAGCTTTCATTAAATAAAGACCTAATAATGCTATTTATTAAAGACCCAATTATTTATTATTTTACTTATAAGAGTCTCTAAAAATTAAAGTATGTAAAAAGAAAAGGGTTATTTCCTAACGAAATAAATCTGCTAGGATCCTAGTTTACTTTAATGAATAAAAATGTTAGGTGGCTAATTCCCCCACATTATTTACAATAATAGCCAGTGGCTATTTATTCCCAAATCATATTATTTTTCCGTAGTTGACCAACTAATATTCCATTAGTATAAATTTGAGTTTTAATACATGAACTATTTATTTAAAAATGTATGAATTATCAGAGGAAACCATTACTTTTTTATAAAGGAATACGATTGCTTTGTCCTACCGGATTACTCAGAAACATAGCCTTCAGGACTTGGTTGTTAATCTATAACAAAAGTTATTAAATAGCGGATGCACTTCGACGAAGTATATGGTAGGTATGAATCAAAACTGGGAACAACTGTTTACCAATACAGCCATCAAGTGATAAAACTGTATTACTCAAATAAATAATATAATTTAGTTAGTCTCCCAAAACATTTCAATTAAAAAATGTTGTGTTGGGTGATGCCCTTTACAAAAAAATACCGCATGCTATGTTATTTAGCCTAACTTGAAACCTCTCAAATGAAGCCATGAAGGGAGATTACAATACTCAAGAACACAAAGCCACATCAAACACAGATTACGTCATTAGCAGCAGTTTTAGACCCTTTCAGCTACAAACCCATTATAATCTCTTGACCCAACCCTACAACAGAGCATAATTACTCATCGTAATAGGAGTGCATTGGCTTTTACGTTGCATTAAAATGAAACCTCTAGGTGCATTAAACTTTTGTCGATTCAAATCAAGTAAATTAGTGCATCTTAGAATAAAATATAATAGACTTACAATTATCTAAAGTATACAATTCTGCTCCACGTGTGCAGATAATAGGTATTTATTTATATCCATTGAAACTACACATGAAGCAGTATTTAAAGAAGTAATTCATATTGATAGATATATGAGTAGAATTTTTATATACAGATCAATTTAATAGGAAGAGAGTTATTGAACTATCAAATACGAGAAGCGACTGAAAATTTAAAATCTACTGAGGGAGTACTGTTATTGTACATGAAACGTAACTACATGAAGATGACCAGGTTTATTCCTGTATTTACTCACTGGCCGGTGACTTACGAAAATGAGTAACTCCAGTTTTTTTTAAAATGCTTAAAATCATCTCTAGCTCAGGTGAATAAATAATATACAATATGAGAATATGGGTTTAAATCAACTGATTTTTACTGAAGTGATATGATTGATACATATACGCCAGGAATAAAAAAAAACATGTCTTGGGTCAATACTATGCACAACGTTTTGCAATAAACTTTTCTATAGCTCCAATACCATTTGTTTGCATCACTGATAGGCTCAGAGTAATATTGCTTTCGTAACAAATCTTCCAAGATCGTAAATACTATTAAAAAAAGTAACACCTCGTTTTATACTAGTTTAAAAATCGGTGATTTAAAAACTATCATACTTATATAAAAGGATTGATATGAAACTTACTTGAAACTATGAACTAAAAATAAAAAAGGTTTAAAATATAAAAGTAAATTGTTGTTGAAAAATTTAATACGTGTTAAGTAAAAAGGTTACCTAAATCTTTAGTTGAACATTATATAACAGTTATTTGTTGCATAGAATACAAACTTTTAAATATGAATAAGTTACCTAAATTAACTGCGGCGTATATTCAGGTTGACAGTGCACTGCGTTAAAGCAATCTTTAAATGATCAATTACTTTAGTTCATAAACCTATTTTTACAAACAAAACAAAACTAAGAAAAGAACAGAACGACCAGTTCTCTATTTTAATAAGCATTCTTGTTTTAATTTTACAGTCAAGCTTATTTTTAATGATTCAGACACAGTTTCGTTTTTCAGAACTGTACTCTTTAAGTAAACGAATATTAATTTACCAATACATAAAATTTGGAATAAGTATGAAGGATAAAATAAATAATTATAAGTTTATATAACTTTCGAAAAATAAAAAGAAGGAGAATAGAATATTGTGAAAAATATTACTTGCCATATGAAGGCTGAGTGGTAGCAACCTATCCCATAGAGGTTAAACATATTTTAGTTCTGCATGCCTATCAATACGAGATCGTAATATTTAACTGGCCTATATATAAATTTTAAATGTTGTATATTGTTTCAATTTTATATTGGCAAAATCAAGTATGATAATGGTGCATGTCATTGATTGGGATTTTCTAAGCGGTTAGTGAACGTTTAATGTTGATCTTTTGAAAAGTATGACATCAAGAATGTCATAGATTAAAATATAATAGAGTGAACCAATTGAGGACAATCATATAATGTTTAACAAAGTAACACATGTAGATTAACATTTGAAAATTTTACATCCACCATTAGTGTAATCTCTCACACCATACGTAGTGTGTAGACCTTGAAGTAATCTGTAATGCAATGTTTAATGATAATATCTATAAATTAAATTGATTATTATTTCACACTAGAATACTTGAATTTTCATGCGTTAATATTATTTTGTATTATAATATTCTTTATTGGTACCATTTGCAATAAGAGATTTATTAATTAGGGCTTTTAATATATATGCTTGCTTATCAAATGAATCATAAATTCTTTTTTACTTATCAAACTTCACCTTTCAACGTAATTTTACATGAATATTGCAACGTATTTCTACAATGCCTATTTTAAAAGCAAAATAATATTTTTGTCTTTATTCATGACCGATTTTCTAACGAAAATAAATAACTAACAGCAATACTTGTATCTATACTTGTTTAAAAAATATACAGCTATTATTTATAGCTTCTCGGGTAGCTTTAATAGCAAAATATTACTGTGTTTAAATACAAGCAGTTTTCTATCTATGCATCTACGTCTAATGAAATAAGATATTTTTTCTTAAAAATTTTGATATGGGCATTCTAGAAGTAAATGGAAAAGTCAGGTTTTTTGCAGGATCCTATCAAAATAAAGGAGGCCGAACCGAAAAGCGACCAATGCAAACCCATTTTCCTTACTTCCACTATATTAAATTTCGGTTAGAATGGTTTAATAATAACCATTTTAGTATATTATGAGTTAATAAACGACTTTTTAGGTCTATGATAGCCTAACTACTATCCTTTTGGAGCAAGTAAGTGAAGTAAAAAATTTTAATAATTAATTAAATTATTACAATTCAAACCTTTTAATTTTTTGGGTATTAATTTACGTGAATGCACTATAAAAAGAAATTAAAATTGAATGATAGCTCTAGCGTTGGATCCAAGAAAGCGGGGCCCGCAGACTGATAATTTTTCCACGTAACTACTATAGTCACGTAATTTTGTGATGGAGCCTCAATACTAAATCCATCTTAAAGTTACATCACGTACATTATGGTTCAGTTTAATTGATTAAGATTATCTGAGTTTAACCTCTATATAGTATCAAGTTTTGCAATTGTAGGAGTATTTTTAGCTGGAATTAATTGTGCAGTATATCCGTTGCCAAAACTGCGTTTGCCTAGGTGCAATGGTAAAGAAAATAGAAATACACAGGTCTCAGAAGCCTACATCGGTTTGCCTATAGCTATTGTAACGTACTTCTCCTCTAAGATATTTACTTTGCCACAGTTCTGTTTACATCATCGCCCCAATAAAAAAACTATATACGTATCTAGCTCTCGGGAATCTCATTAAATAAAAACGTGACTATTACCCCATCTTGTAATCTACTTTCGATTTAATGTATTTCAAGTGCTATAGTTATGTTTGCATTATTTTCTCGATGAAAATTTCATTGATGAATATGTAGGACTGAGAAGCCTACTAATGTAGATTAGAACATCCTACCTACTTCCTATGAACTACCTGTATAAGGGGGAAATTTTACAACTCTCTAACCTGATGGTTCAGAAGCTTTTTCGTTGTGAAATCTTGTTGTTTTTTGCACTTAAATCTAATAAGGAATGGATCATGAGGTAGGTTAGGGGAAGTTTCTCTGTTTTAATACCTGTCAATACTTATTATTAAATTGTCAAAATACATTATCATAATTTCAAGGAAGCACATCATTTAAGAGCACTTTACTTCAAAACCTACATAGTTTCTATCATCAAGGTTGATGTTGTAACGTTGTTTAATACTGAAATTAAATAGATGTTTTACATTCGTCGCTGGTGCAATCTTGAAAAGTTAGATATTAAATTATTTTTTGCTACCTTCATTGAACCACTGTACACTTAATATTTTATACAATTTAAATGTAAACAGATTTTCAGCTTATTTGCTGTACTTAATCTAAAATTTTCACATCTTTTTAGTGTCAGTTAAATGTGCATTATGATAAGGTGTGTACCATTATTTATTTATTCCAAAATATTTCATTAACTTTTGTTATGGCTCTCGTCTTATACATACTTATAAGTACTTTCTACGTATTACTAAGATTATTTTACAAAAATAATAAGCCAAATTGGTTCAGCTGTTCTTGTAATTAGCGCTTAGCAACACTTTTGTAATTTTATATTTAAGATATTTTAATTTTCATCAGAAATAACTATAAAATATTTCAGATTTATTATTAATGTTTTATGTTATATTTGAAAATTTATTAGTAATCATAATTCACATATATTTTTGTAAATTCCATAACTTGGTATAAAGTAAGGTATACTATGTTACAAATTAAATAAACTAAACAGTCTTAACGAAGAAGTAAAATATAACACAATTTGATCAGAATCTATGAAAAAACTAGCAATTACCCTAAGCTTTTAATGTGATTTTCTATTGAATTGGAAATTAAAAAGTTACGTCATAGGCATATATTTTACGACTAACAAACACTCCCAAATAGGATTATCACTAGAAGTTTTGTAATCTCCTGATAATTTTTATAAGAACTAATAGTTAAGTAGAAAGACCCTGTATAATGAGTTGAAGCAAAAATAATAAAACTAAAACTGTATATTCAGGTATCAAATTTTATTATTAATTATTATTTATTATTTTTTAAGTTTTTAAATTTTTAAAAGTACATTAAAAGTAATTGCTTTAATTGAAAGTTAAGATATAAATTACTGTGCATTCATATTACATACTATTAATATTATAAAAAATTGCCTTTGTTTGGTGGTTTTTCTTATACGCAAAAACTTTTCAACCGATTGTATTGAAATGTTACATGGACATTCGTAGGGCCCATGGGATGAATATAGGAATATTGTTATCACAAAAATCCCTCCGGGCTACACCCCACTGTACTCTAAAGCTGGAAAAGTCCCATTTTGGTCTCTAAAGCTGTGTAATATAAATTGAAAGCGCCTGTTACATGCAATAAACTGTTTTGTGTATACATTGTATTATTACAGCACAATAAAATGTTTAATTAGCCCATGCAATATATTCCAGTTGTTTAAATTATTAGATTGAACGCAAATGAAAAACAACATGACTTCTTACTTCACATCATGGCAACAAGGCAAACTAATTTATTTATTCTATCCGTGATGATTGCCACTGATGATCCCCTAATTGCTACCTTTCTGACATAATTTCGTCGAGGGAACATTGCAGCCATCTTTCACAGTTGAGGAATACGATACTGACGATACTGATTGGATATATAAATATGAATATAATTCCTACACTGGCCCTAGAAAATGTATGATATTGCTAAAGATTACATGAGCAATGTATGATATTGGGAAGCAACATCATGTATATGACTATATGACGTATCATCTTTACATATTATGGTTTACAACTGCTATCGTGTAAAATATATAGAAATGTGTAACTATTATTGATGTTCGTTTTAGTATTTAATATTCAGTTTTTAATAATATATATGTATATATTTATATATATAATATATATATATATATATATATATATATGTTGTAATGAGGTAATATTCTAAACATTACAGTTTACAAAAGTTTTAGAATATATATATATATATATATATATATATATATATATATATATATATATCTTTTTTGTGTTTTTAATATATATATTAAAAACACAATATTAAATACTTAAACCAACATCATTAATAGTTACCCATTTCAATACTGACATGTTTACAGTTGGCAACCATATGTACGATACATAATACATTAAATTACATGTTCTTTTTTTCAAATATCATACATTGCTCATGTAATATTTCGCAATATCGTACTATTTCCTCGGTCCAGTGTACGAATTGTATTAATATTTATATATCCAATCAGTATTGTCAGTATCGTATACCTCATCTGTGCAAACTGACTACAATTATATATTTAAAGAGGCCGAATTATATTGTTTCTCGGAGCTAAATTGTAAAACCCAATTTTGCGTTGGAAATATTATTAATTTAAACTAAAAGCTCACAAGCATAAATAAGAATTAATCGCATAATTTTTCTTCTGGTCCTCTTAATCATGAACACTAAGAAATGAATATCTGATGCACTATTTATGACTAATTCCAGTTTTAAAACATAATAGGACCCTATCTTATTAAATCAAAAGTGCTCTCACTACGAAAGCTGTGAAACTTACCTTTGGAGTTATTCTACATGAATTTAAAATAATTTAAGTGTTATTGAAATAGTGAGAGCTGTTTTAACAAATACATTGAATTTTGCAGTTTATAGATACGTTTTTAAATACTAAGAACTAGTAGAGTAACGATTGTTTTGCGAATCCAATTATGTTGTATTCACGAGATTGATTGTAGTAAATAAAACAGACAAAGTTAAATTGGTTCTAGTAACAAGTTTGTTTGGACAATAGCACTGTTTGAAAAAGGAATTCCAAACCTAGATTCCTTAATTTTAATTAAAACCATGCATGGAATTTTTATAATGATAATATATTTAATTATTATTTTGTTAAGTCCATATACAGTGATGTTTTTAAGACAATTATTAAAAAGTTTGTATGTTAACATAATATAAATATATAATATTTAATGTATTAATATAAAAGATAAAATTATTCCAATTGAAAATAGGAAATCCAATGCTTCATTAAATCAAGTATTTATGTTACGCAGTAATCAGTTACGAATATGATTTTTGTAATATTAAAAAACGAATTATAGATGTTGAAAGTGTTATTGTGTTTAATGGAAATTATAAATATTACACAATTAAAATTACTGTAATAAACCTAGCTTATCAATAACATGTATACATTATGGGATTACTATATTTAAGGTTGTATTTCAATTATAAAAGGCCCAAAATGAATGTTGGTAAATTTTTATTTAATACCAGTAGTATTGAAACCATAAATATTATATTTATGATGCATTGAATAGTAATGAACAATAACTGTTATTGAGATAAAATATCAACTCCTGAAACCCTTCCCATTTTAAAAGATGGATATTGTAAGAATTTTAACTCCAGCAGGAATTATGGAATGTTTTATACTACGAAATCTCACCTAAGCAGGTCTAAACTGGTTAGAATAAAACTTAAACTTCTTATGACACTCCATTTCCTTACACTTCGTTCCCGGAATGTTAAGGGCGATCATCTAGTTTAAAGCCGAGACGTCTCCAGGTACCTCAGTGGTCATTTACATACATTAAGAAAACTAGCTTACATAATAAAACAAAGAATACTCTATCTCATTTTACTAAAAAAAACTCATAATTTCATGGCAGATGTAGTGAGCAATACTCAAGTAGGGTTCAACATTTCTCTAACTATCTGTGACATTAAATATGTGCAGTATTAATTAATACTACGATGGACATTGGACCCTTTACGTGCAACTGAACTTTTCTCGTAACACTACAAACTGAAACTACAAAGCTCCAAAAAGTTCGACTTTTGGAACCTTTGACTTAGCAAAGTATGTACATGGATGTTAAAGACAAAAAGAAAAATGTATAACGTTAACAAATGACTATTATTTGTATGTTTTATACGGTTTAACGGTAAAGGGATTGTAACAGAGTCCCCTTATTTGAAAAGATTGGTTAATAATACCAAATAAAAATGGATCCATTTTGAATAGGTAAGTTCCCTCGTGGTATAATGTGTGCTGCATAAGAGGCATCTAAAAGAGGTTTTCTACTACGGCCTTAAAGCTAAAGGAACATGATTGCTGCAGTATTGTCGTTGAAAATATAAGGCCGCACCAGTGCTTGTTGAGCCGAGAAATGTTATTCCTGAATTACGTAATCCAGAAGAAGTGGTCTTTCAGACTCTCTGCGTTTTTGAGGTAATATGTTTTCTTTGTTTCAGGCAACAAAGGCTTCAGTTTGAGTACGCTATTGCACTGACAATATAGGTAAATACAATATTTCTTTGCAGGCATATACGAACAACAAACAAACTTGTTATTATTTATAAAAGTAAATAAATATTTCAAAATATAAATCTCATGGGATTTTTAACTAAACAATAAAAAAATTTCTATGAATACTACTTAAATAATTATTCTCGATCTAAATTGTCAGTACATTGTTGTAGTACATTGTCAGTAGTCTACTAATAATTATGTATTTGCGTCAAAAGATGTGTCTAAAACAGTCTCATGATATATATACACCAAACAGATTTACTAAATATTTATTATTATTTTATCCACATAGTGTATATGTCTTACTGTCCATAGAATATTTTTTATATTTTATTATTTACATTTACTGTAATATCCTAATTATAAAGTAATAAGACATTGAACATTTTATTATATTCACTAAGTTCTGTATCATTTATTATTTATCTTCACCAATCCTATAGTAAATAGTTGTAATTTGGTGTAATCAAATTTATTTATTTTTCTTAGTTATAAAAAATATGTTTGACATTTTTTATAGTTTTTTGTTAATTAACAGGAACATAACCTTAAAAATAAGGCTTTGAGCTAGAGAGTTTAGTGTACATGTACACATTTGTTTCCTTCTCCACACTTCTCCTTATTTCAACCCGGTTGGTTTCAAGATTTGGTTCCTGCCTCAATAATAATATTCCCTATCATAAAGTGCTATACTAAAATGTTTAGATTTTATTATGCTGAAAAATTCGCAAAAGTTATTAACTCCAGTGAACGCACGCTTATTTAAACTTATAATAGCACTAAACTGACATAATTTATTTCTTAACTGTTTTACTAAGAATGCTTCATAGGTTACTTTGTTGTAGATCCTTAGAAAGTAAAATCTTTAGATTAAAGTAAAACCAAAAACTAGTTTTCTTAAACAGCAATAATAAATACTCACAGCTGATTTAACTCCATACTTGTCCATACCTGGAAAATAAACGAAAATGTTGTACAGGGCGAATATATAATTTGTAGTAACATATTTCCATAACTACCTACCTAATGGGCAATTAGTTGTGCAATATAAAGATGTTCTATGAAATGTTAAGAACTATTATTCTGTAGACTACAAATTTGAATAATATTTTTCTAATTATATCTTTCCGTTTTGTTTTAGACTGACTAAATGAGTGAAAAATAATATGTATTGCACAGACTAACGATAAAAAACGTTATTGCAGAAACAAGCATGAAAAATAAGTGTAATTCTAATTCAAACAGTAGCTTAATAAAAAAATATAAAATATTCAATAACTGAGCGAAAATAAATATCATATTTATCATTTAATCACTCACATTACAATACGCATTTATCTTTATTTATATGACCAAAAATTTTGCACATGTGCAGTTTATAACATTAAAAATTTACACAAAGGGCATACCACGCATTCATAATTTAAACGTGCTCCCACATTATTTAAAATTCGCTTACCCATTCAAACTACATTATGCTAAAACAACCGAGGTGTACTTTCTTTTCCATTTCTCAGTTTTTAGTAAAGCATCGATAATAATTTACATTTATATAAGGCTCAAATTTCTGGGACAAGAATATTTATTCGTTGGAAAATATTGTTAAATTTAATGACAATATCCTACGTATGAGAGCAAGCAATTGAATAGTTCTCCACAGTTCGGCCTAATTTGATAGTGGCTCCTCTTTCTTGCACTGTAATTGTGAATATCTCGATCTTTCTCCAAAAATGTTTACTGCAGAATCACTCTTCACTGAGTATAAATACCAATTATAATAAGCAATAATGCAGAGTGTTATTATAAATTAATTTTAACGTACTTAAGTTTGATACAAGTTTTGTGAATACAGTTAGACTGATTCGACTGTCCCATCTACAAAGACAAAATAACACGAGACCTGTTGATATTTACTCTTACGTATCTTAATAGCTTTGAAACTTTGAACATATTGTAAATAGTAACTAAAATATTATCAAAAAAATGAATCAGGTTTAATATTTTGGTTTAAAATGTAAAACTAATAGTTAAGTTGCTCGTGTGATCCAAAAAAGGAGTTTTTATTTCTAATTATTATTTCGGCCTAACTAATTATATTTGTTTAGTGTTAGATGAGTTTGAGGCTGAAACCTATTGTGAAGCTATGATTTCGTAAATTTATCTTGAACCTTAGATTTGTCAAGGAAAATTTTGAATTCTCATAGGAAACTCAGTGATTCACAAGAAGGACAACTGTCTAGTTAATGGGAAGTGTTTATATGAAATTTCAAATTTTATTATGATAACAGCAAATAAGGGTTCTGAAATATCTATGGGTTTTTATACGACTCTATATGTCAGCCAACTTGTCGTCGTTGGCAAAAAGTGCTGAAACCAATAATAATAATTTATAATCGATAAAAACCCTGAATGGTTGGTGTTTTGCATTAGTGTACATTCCCGTCTATATCGGTATAAAGTTAGTACTTAAACTGTTATTATTTTTGAATTAACTCTGTCTGTAATATCGCCTTTATTGGTCACGCCTTTCGTTTGATAGTGAAAACTAAGTATGAATGTAACGAACCCCTGTGACATATACATCTGCTGCTTTAATACAAAGTTAATTTTATAAATAGAACTTTTAAATGTTAAACTTACATTTTTAGAAAGTAAATTATGTACCTAGCATATATTTAAAATACTGTTCTTTTAAATATTCTTAAGAAGTAGTTGTAAGAGTAGGGACAAAACATAGTTACATTAAATCACATTTTCCAAATAATTCTTTTCCATGAGAATGGATCAAAACAAATATCTGTCTTGAAGAGCCATAAACAACATATCAATATCACATGATTCTTTATATATTAGTCGTATTAACACAAAACTATATTAATACTATGAAATAACTTATTTATTTGTACGAAAAGATACAGGGTATTGATTTCAGTAAAATTAAATGATATTTATAGTAACACAGATAAAATCAATTATTTTTCCCCGCACAGTTTAATTCCTAATCAAATGGTGATCGTAATAAAAACAAACTACATTTAGTCCTGCTACTGTAATACGGTATTACTAGACGCAAACAGAGCTGCCTGATCAACACCAATAACATTTCTACTATTAATAGCACTGGAATTTGTTCCCGGAAGGAAGTAATATAGCGCAGCTGTTGGACCGGATGTATACGTCAAGCGAAAGTGGCCAAGACTCATCCGTTTTGCTGTGGACGCATCATTCCTTGTTCTGGTTGATACATTCTGCTAAATACACCCTCAGTAATAAACAGCCCAGACGATTGGAATACGTAATTAATTATTATAAAATTTTTTGGAAACACTTTCATTGTAGGGATCCAGGGTGAAAGCAATTACAGTTTTTTTACACCAAAACATCTATAAGAGACTTTAGAATGGAAAATATAAAATCTGTGTATGTCAAAACAATTGTTACAAATTATATGTTTGTTTTTTTCTTATATAAACAATTATATTTATCATACCTTAATAAAGTTTCTCGTAAACTACTAAGAACGTCCATAAACTATGTTTCCATAATTTATTTATTCGCCTAATCTTTTAAAATAAAACATTTCTTAAGATAAATGTGTTAACATAGTTTAAAGCTTAGCAATCTGGCATATGCCTTGAATTGCTAGATATAAATAATTTTATTTTAATTCCTAAGATTCTGTTACAGTTTGGAAAATTTATAGAAAAATACATGGGTTATCTAAACAAGTTGTATGGTAGAACATTTTTTTTTAAATAAGCCCGTCTAAGGACAGTTTTAAACGATTACATTTTTGTACATATAGTTTGCAGTCAGTATTTAGGTAATAACTTTAAAGTAATATTTTTCTTAGTTATTATATTTTTAATTAATTAATTACCAAAACGTAAAAAAATATCCGAGGAATTTATTATTGTTCTATAATGAAATACGACCAAACCAATGGCGTAGTGTAGCGGGGACGGCGGTTATCGCAAGATAACCAGATCAAGCAGCGTCGAGCGTGGCTGCTGCTTGGGTGGGTGACCGCTGAGCGATCCTGTCCTTGCAAGCAGCCCGCCTGCCCGGCCATTGGTGGTGGTTCGGAAGTCACCTTTAAGCCGTTGGTCCCCAGGTTAAGTGTTAGAGAGGGCTTCTTAGCCCTAACTTCGCCTGGTAAAATAAGACATTCTTTACTTTTTTTTAATACAATGGTGGTCATCATGATTACTGAAAATATATCCAGTAAGATATTAATTTATAATAAAATTACCCTATTAACCGATTCACTTCCACCTATTATAAAGTAGATATGTATAGATAATTTCTGATAAAGGTGGTTATACTATACACCAATAAAGTGATGTAATTATACTACTTAAATGAGTACATTGTTGAGATATATTTATTTTCTAATAATATTTAAGTTATAAAATGTTTTGTTGGTGATTCTGTTCCCACGAACTTCAATAACTTTGCAATCCATGTTATTTTGTCTCACTTGAATCCACTTCAATGAAGCAATGAAGGGAGATTTCGACCGTGAGAGATTATTCGAGAACACAAAGCCTTCCGTTCCTCTAATCCACAACCCACTACAATCACTTGACTCAACCCTACCACAGAGCAGAAGTTAATCATCTTATTAGGAGTACATAACTACTTGCTGCATTACAAGTGTATCTAATTAAATCCAGAATAAAAAAGTGAGTATTAAAATATTGCCTTTTTATACACTTTATGTACTTTACATAATGTCTTAAATCATAAAAAAATAAATGCAAATGTTGACACATCCACTAACAATGTATATTTATAAACAATAAATATAGACGTAGTGGTCTTGAAACAGACATAAATTTTATTTGTACAAATATACATTAATATAAAATGTTATCATCCGGTGGTACATATGTTATTTTTAATAATCCTTTGCAAAACATTTGCTATGATAAAGCTTCGGTATTTTTGGAACTATTTTAATACCATATGTCTTTAGACTTTACTTCTTAGCATAGTTCACGATTGATAGATACTTTAAACTGAATATTCACTTGGAATGTTGTCACTAGTCAGTGATTTAAGAAATCTGTAACATTTAAAGTTCTATCATGTAATCTTTTTTTCTGGTTGACAACGAATTTAACACAAAAACAGTCCAGTTTTAAATGACCAGATCTTACCAAAATGGTATAATATATATTTCCAGGAATCACAAGAAACATGTTGTGTGTCAACTGCATACAAAGTATATTCAACACTCACTCTGATTCTCACTATCTCTTTTTGATGCATCACTGAACAGCGGAAACAGCTTCCCAGATCCTCTATCGTCAAAACACACTAAAAAAATGAATAATGTCGTTGTACGGTAAAAAATTTGTTAAATTAACTTTAGGATTTAACAATAACCAAAACTGTATACATTAGGATTAATACAATCGTGTTCTAGTACGATAGGTTGACACTTTGAGGTACGATTGCAACTTAAATCAGAATGAGTTTATTATAAAATATGACTAATATTTTGCCTTAAACACTATACCAGTAAATCATGTAGATTTTTTCAATGTAGATAGCTTTGTTGATACATCTGCGACAGTAGTTCGTATTTTCACTATCCATAAAATATTATATAAACAAAGATGATTTAACTCATTCCTTTACATTTATAAACTTACTTTTACAGGCAAAGCAAATTAATAAAATTAAAGTTCCCATCCTGACATGCCCGTTAGCGAAGTCGAGGGTGTGAAAAGTTTCATTTCTGTTTTCCTATATGCCTGTCTGCACGATATCTTAAAACAAACTAACCTGTTAAAAGATTTCGGATAATGCTTCTTTTCTGTATAAGTAACGTCAAGTCCGATGATGGTTGCATGTCACTTCAAGAGATTCATCTGCCCTTTCGAAATACTTTTACATTGGTCTTATGGGTAACCATGATAGCAACGGGAACCTTGAATAATATATATATATATATAATTTAATTTAAATATATAAAAAGGTATTATAAAATGAGAAAATGAGAAGAAGCATGTAAATCGTCATAGAATCAACTTCTTTATGGATTAAATCTTCGACAAATATTTAGATCTTCTGAAAACTCATAATATCTTTACAACCACAATTTGAACATATTTTTGGACATAAATAAAAATATTGTGTTATTCATTTATTTATCCAGTTTTATTTTATTTTATTGGTTATGTTATATGTTTAATTGAAGCTGAATGAGCGTAATGCGAAATATAGTACAGTATGTCAATGATAATATGTTGGCCTTTTTCTGCACATATTAAAACACACTTGTAGTTTAAGATTTAAAATTTTACAAGAAGCCCATAGGGAAGCATATTGCACAACACCTGGTGAGGGATACTCTTGTGTTTGTAATAATGTGTAATTGAATATATTATAATTGAAATTAAAAGATCAACTCTAGAAAAATTAAACGTGAATAATAGAAGTCTTGTAAATTATTATTATTTATTGAAATAATAACCCATGGGCATTTATTCAATGTAAAAATAAGCACATAGCCTAGTTTTTAAAATTATATTTGCTCTTGCTTCCAAGATTAAAGTAACTAATGTGAAATCTTTGTTTAAGTTTGCACGTTATAGTTATAAATCTTAATCAATCAAACACCGATTTAAAATTTGATTTAAATTTAATATATATGTTCTATTAAATAAGTACACAAAGAAAAATATCGCTTTCACTCTAATCATGTTTCTTTCGCAGTATTTTAAAAAGCATGCTGGTAATCCTTTGCTCCAAGTTGTATTAATTTAATATTTGTTTATGTTACAGCTTTTTTGTAATTCAATAACTTTAAGATAATATTATACAGTCAGAAAGACAAAGTTTGAATATATATCTGTAAAAGAAAAAGGCATCAGAAAGCAGTGCATTTCAAGAACACAACAGACCGACTTGTGAACCTAACTACTCATTGTGTGAACCTAACACACAAGATGTGAGGATAATAAAAATAAAGGTAACACAGTATTTCGCTAACGTGTTCCTAATGTTATTGTTGTTTTAGGTTGTTTTCTACACCCGATGTTACCATTGTTGTCTCTACCAACATCCCCAACGTAACGAGTGCTTTCAGAAAACAAACCTGTGAAACGCAAACACTCTATACACAAGCATGGTGCAAAAAGTACATACAAACACTACATGAAACAAAATCATTTCATTTTCTAGTCATATAATGCCTTATTTAATTTTTTTTCATTTACGTACTGTTTAAATAAACATATAAGCATTTATTTTTGCCGACATTTATAAGATCTTCAATTGATTTATGAAAACAATTATAAACCCTTAAGCCTGATTAGGTCGGTTTACAATCTAAATATTAGCGTATATAAATATAAACATCCTTACTGTTACGGTCAGAATTAATAAAACAGCATTACGAATCTTGGTATGGACGTTCTACATATGATTGGTAAGTCAAGGTTTAGTGATGGATGCAGTCGGAGCGAAAGGGATGTTAATCTAGTGCTTAATGCGTTTTTTATACCTACTGTAAAAGTTCTTCGGGATATACCTAAGAAAACGGGATAAAATTATGGAGTAACTAAAGTTAATAAATGTCTGATTTATTGTCAATTTTTGCGCTCATTTAGGAGAAGTAGTTTGTGTTATGGAAAACATTTTATATCAAGCATTGTTTCAATTAACCAAATTTCACTTGAAAGATCTGTAGTTCTACAAAGCTAATAGAGCCGATAGATCGTAACTAACACTGGAGCCAAAAATCAGGCCTTTTTCTACACAAATATTATGAATACCTTGTGTTTCGTACTCTATAGTAAACATTTATAAATATCTAGTTATTGTCTGCAATAGGACACAAGTGGTGCAGTGCTAAGGCACTAATAACAGTGTGTTATTCATTTATTACATTTAAACACATTAAACCAATATTTAATACTTTTATTTTTGTGAGGCCTTTCGATAGCAAGGCTATCTTCGTCAGACACACAGCCAATATAAGCCCAATCTTCAATACTACAGTGTGATATTCATTTCTATTACCTCTCGGTCGGAACGTTCTTTTATCGTATATTTTGTAAAATCTTTACATTAATCATTTCAAAAGGCCACCATTTTGTTATTAATAATCATCGATAGTTTATTTCAGCAAGCAGTAACATACTAATAAGGTGTCAAAAACTTCTATATTTACATGGTCGTAAATAAAACAGTGCCTGAGCTTTGATTTTTGTATTAGAAGTTCTTTATCATTCTGACAGACGCCAAAAGGAGTTAAATATATTATAGTATCATATAAGAGGTTTTTTCATATCACCTACTAAACCAGATCAAAATATTGTCTTAAAATAGTACTATATGTAGATAAAACAAAAAGATCCGTGTATAAGTAACTCGTTTATATGATAATAACAATAATTTCAATAATTATTAAATCGAAAAATCAATTGAGATATTTTCTGTTATTTAGATTAAAACAAAGTAAGGATTAGGTACAAATAATGGCAGATTTAAGGGTCATTAACCCTATTTCCATTTTCCATCTAACAATCAATAATTAAAATCGCAATAATAATACATTATGATAATACTGTATGCATATGTAGATTTACTATTAACTATTTGTTAATCTATGATTAGAGCATTGCCTATTTGAAATATTGTCAAATAGTGTAGTCTTTTACAGAATCTATGTAGTGGCTGAATATATTAAGAAATTAAATAATGAAATAACTTAAATAGCATTCCACATAAGATTAACCCCCAACTTCGCCTGGTAAAATATGAAATTCTTTACTTTTTTTTATTAACGCCATCATTCGCCTGACTAATTACAATAGAAACGAACGTTATGAAAAACAAGACTAAAATTGATAACATAAATATTAATAAAAACAAACATTTTATATACTTAGTAATTTTTAATAATATATCTTTTCAAAATAGGATTATTTATCAGGTAGGGTGTTTCAGTCCATCTCCTTTGTCCCTATTTTTACTATCACCCTTTAGATAATGCAGTTATTATAAATCAGGAATATTGTTAATAAACGTATGAATTCAGAAAAAAGATCCATAATTATAGTATTAGAAACCAACTTCATACATTTTTATACTATGTGCAGTATTATATCTGTTGCCAAAGAAAAATTTTACTTATCGTTATGCGATAAATATTAACATATCAGTTGGTCTAATAAAACGTTTTACTACGCCGGTTGAAAGTAAGCTCTCCGCTAATGCTCCTAACATTACAGTTATCTAAAGACCTTCACTTTGAATTTTCAAAGAAGATATCATTAGCCAGTTCTTCAATTGAAGAAGGAAAATCTCAGATTCTTTGAATAAACTACATAAATCTGAATTGAAATTCCGTTATTTATAAGGTTACTTACACGATAAAGAGACGTTTTGAGATAGTTTATATCGGCATTGAGATCTTTATCTATAATTAATAAAGATTTTTTGTTAAACTAGGGTAACGGTTGGTAAATAAAAATGGTGACTTCCACCTCCATAGCAGCAAAACTTACGAGTTCCCATAGTGAACAAATGTACCTCAGACTAGATATCAAAACAAATGATTACAATTGCAACAATATTTAAAGATTTTTTCCTGATAATATAAATATATTTAAGGCAAATAGCACTTCCCCAGTAATTCATGTAACCAGAGAAGGCAAACCACGATATTTCTTAAAGATTTTTAAATTACATGGAGAGGATCTGAAGCACTCAAATTAGCCTACAATATAATTAAGCATTGGAAAAGTAATAGATAGGTTTTTTTATCCAGAACTTACGTAATTATCCTGTACTAAAAATATTTATAAGGTACACATTTGATGAAATAAGGAGACTTCTGACTCTAATATGTACACTCATATGTACACTCTTTACGTGCACCGTGTTCTAAGTTTCCTGAATGTTGCTAGAAGTTATAACATTTTTGACATGGAAAACTCCCACCCGCAATGGGTTTTCTATTAGGAGCAAAGCGTAAGGAGCTGTTTGGCACGTCAAGCTGTGATACTTACAACACAAAGAGATCCAATACAGTCAAAACTTTTATAACTTAGACTGAAGTCTGAACTGTCTATATATATATATATTTATACAATATATACACACATACACATACACACATACACACACACACACATATATATATATATAATAATTAATTTACGATTTTAAAAAATGTATGTTATTTTTAATACGTAAAATAGTACTACTGTAAAGAAATAACACTGTTATCAATGTATTTAGTACATTTGTAACGCTTTGTCAGGAAAGTTGAATTAGTTTAATTATAAAGGGTGTGAATTAAGACCTGATACGCCAGGATACATTCCAAACAAATTGAGATATTGATGTTCAACCAAAACTGTTTTTCAATTTTTTCTACGATAAATTGTAACCCCTTTTGAAAAGGAGGTAGAAGGAGGTAACTTTAGATTTTCAAATTTCAACCCCTATCTTGTGACTTGTACTGTTAAAGGGCTATTACAAAGAAACACAATGATACTAAAGACACGTCCCTACGTTTTTCTACCAAACTTTATGTGTAAATAACGCAAAGAATAGAATCTGAAGCGATACTGACAAGGTTTGGCTTATATTAACACAATGCATGCGTGACATCTTTCAGTAAGACATTGGAGCGCCCAATCTCTTTACGTTGTATCTAATTTTATGGTGTGCATAGTTTTTATAAGAAATGTCTTTTTCTAGGTGGTGTTACAATGTAAGTGGTTATTTGTCTATAACTTTTGCTAGAAACGTGGTATAGATGACCCCTGGGGGGTCATTGTATTTCTATTGAATAGAGCTTTAAAATGAAATGTCACAAGGTAAAGGCTGCAATTTCAAATTTTTAAAGATACCCACTCGTACTCCTCATTTTAAAAAGGGGTAAAAATTTGGTGCACTCCAAAAAATCCAAAAACGTATTTTAATAAGTTTGGTGAATGTTGTAACTTACACCCTGCATATATAAACACACACACACACACACACACACACACACACACACACACACACACACACACACACACACACACACACATATATATATATATATTTATAATAATTGTATGTATTTATAATAAAAGAAAAAGACTTCATATAATCCTTTAATATATCGACTAATTGTCGTTCTCAAAAAGGATACAAAAAGGTGAATACAAGCAAAGAATTAAAAGTAGACATTAATGTATTTTTAGAATCTGCTTAAATGCTCTAGTCTGATTTATAGTGTAATGTTTAAACTGCATGGTATATTATAAGAAAAGGGCTTTGTATTTAAATTAAGATTATTCTCCTGTTAATATGCGAGAATTGCCAGAGCCCGTTGCGGCTCCTTAGCATTTGATTTAGTTTAACATTATTTTATAATGTTTTTGGTTGAAACTTTACCAGAGGCCAATTGAATAACTGTTTGACATTTTATATATTATGCACTGTCTTCAGACATAACCAATGACAACTGCTAAACAAGAGCTGTTTTCGGCTGAGTTGCAACTATGCAGTAGGTGGCCAGTTTGTCCATTGTGAGTAAATTCGATCGTGCCGGCTTTTTTGCGTCTTATGTTGTTTTAATAGTTGAAATGAATTGAAGAAAAATTAGATAACTATTACAAGAAGACGGTATTACTTCTATTGAACATTCAGAATTATACAGTGCTACGATAAAAGCGACTTATTATGACAAAAAAAGTGTTTTTCTTCAAGATTATTTTTTTCCTTCTGATTACAGTTGTTTTATATAATTACTATGTTCTCACATGATTTCTGCTTGTTTTTAAATGCTCTTTAATATGAAAATGCTCTTAAACAAATAACAAAATCTTTCAAAACAGTTTTTATAGGTCAAACTAAAAAGTTTATTTTCTTGTTAATAAATTTCAAGGTAATATTCCATGTAAGGACCCCCAGTATTTTTGTACACTAATATTTTTTACTTATCTTTCTAGATAATTATATATACAGCAAAGAAAAAAAACAGAGTTAAAATATTTGTGTTTCTCCCGAAACCTTACATTTATGCAGAAAAACCCACGGCATTTCTCGCATATAGACACGTATAATATTCCTGAGTTTTTTACAAATTTTTTTTTATAAAGGGATTTACATTACATTTAGATTAAATATTAAAAATTTTGTTGTTTTGGTGTTGTAAATTCATACAAAATAAAAAACATTATTAAAATGTAGACAATACATTGTGTTTTAGATTTGCTAGACTAATTAAGACTATTTTTAGCAGATCATTTCTTATTTAAACCAAAAAGTAATTTTGCCTTAGTCACTAATTGATACGCTTGTTCTAAATTTTGTATTAGAATTTTGGAAGAATCTTCTGGTACTTTACAAATCCCTTTTAATGTGTAACAATTATTAAATATTTTTTTATGAGCCAATGGATGTTTTGAAACCAATTTGTCGTCTTTTTTGTTGGATGAAGGCCGATCGTTATTCATCCTAATATGTAAGGGATTTGTCATCAAACCTATATAGACCTTGGGAAAAAATTTGCATGACAATTGATAGAATTTGCATGTTCTAGGAATATCAAGAACCTCCGTAGAAAGTAACGTTTCAATTACCCAAGAGGAACTTAATATTGGGCAGAATTTTAACAAGAGTAGAAACTTCAAGGGAACTTCATAGAGACATTTCCTAATTTTAGTTGCTCATGAAGCTAGCACCTTTCTAATAGACATATTTTGAGATCTAGAAGCTTATAGGCAAAATGTGAAATGTCAAAACTGCGATACACTTCATATAGTATAATTTATTATAGCCTACGAGTGAATTGTACCCTTGAATGTAATGGTTAGTCAATGGATGTGATATATAGCATGGTATGATATAAATACCATTTTAAGTTAGTTGTGTCAATTATTATGGAAACGAGGAGTATATTACACAGTTAAACTTATGATAAATTATACCTACTATAGGTTACTTACATATGATGATCTTGAATTTTAAAGTAAAGGAGAGAACTGAACATTTCTCAGAGATTTCATTGCGTAGATGTGTGCTTACACTTCGCGATGGCAAAATGAGATTCTCGAGGATTAATAAAAGATGAAGACAGAGGCTGTTTTCATTCCTGCAATGACCAATCCTGAGGCAGCGAGAGTGTCACATTACTTTATCCGACATAAATGACCGAATTTAATCCTAGCAGGGCTTTGGTTATTCACCTCTCATGATTCACAAAGTGTCGTAAATACAACTAAATTTCCTTTTGAAGAAATAATCTTCTATACAATATTACTATTTATATATTCGTTTTTATATCGATTAATATATGTGAAATACAGTAATGTTCACAATAAAACAAAAAG
Organism: Homalodisca vitripennis; assembly: GCF_021130785.1. Classification (NCBI taxonomy): domain Eukaryota; kingdom Metazoa; phylum Arthropoda; class Insecta; order Hemiptera; family Cicadellidae; genus Homalodisca; species Homalodisca vitripennis. The sequence goes on along the minus strand of NC_060212.1, from coordinate 126,777,980 downwards.
GGTGATTTAAAAATTCAATTAAAAAATATTCTAAGCGAATATAGATTTTTCTGAATAAAAAGTAATATTAAGGTTTATTTCTTTAATAGAGTAAACTAACAACTTATTAATTTATAGTGGTAATATTGTACAACCCCAAAGATACCTATGATATCATTGTGTTTAAATTATTATAAAGTGTTGATTAATGTTTTAAATACCACTTAGGAAATTAAGAATCAGTCGAACAGTTTTATTACAATAACTACCGGTAATAAGTCAGTGTGTTATTACATTTTAACTTTACCATTACTGAAGTTTAAAATATTAAAACAATATAGTTCAATTATATATATATATATATATACATACAATTATTTAACATTAAGTAACAAGTATTCAATTTCAAGTACATTGAAATTTTATCTTAAACCAATGGACTTATGGTTGATAAGAAGATTTCTTGCCATTAGAATTAAATTACATTTATTAGTTATATAGTAGGCCAGGGAATATAAAAAATAGAATTTTTGCAGGAAATTTAGAGGTAGGTTTATTAGAAAAATTTTAGTTTTTTGCCGCCTAATGTCAGCGATATTGCGGAGATTCGTTATATGATTGAAGGATTTCGTTTTTAATAATACTAGACATGCTGTCATTATTTGTACTTGATAGTTAAAATTGTATATAACCTAGTGTTACGACTACACATCAACCCCTTTTAGAGACACGTCCTCATTATTCATTCCAAAATACATAACTAAATTTTAGATGTTTTTATTTGGAACAGACAAGACAAACCTAACTCTAGAAATTAGAAGTCAGTGTAGAAACAATACTAATAATGTTTAAAAAAATGAAACTTAAAAGCCGATATATGTTTTAATAAATCCTGATTTTGAATGAGAGCCACTGGTCCTGGGGTTTACAATACAACAACGGGACGATTTGACGATATTTTGATGAAATAGTGTCCAAAAAAGCAAAACTTTGAAACCAATAATATAGAATACAGTAAAAAGTAGCTAAAAAGAAAAAGTGGATGTGGATAAAATAGTGATTCAAATAAACTAACCTACTTACATAAGAGGATTACTTGACTCTGCAAAGCTCCAGTAGCTTTATTTGCCACTCTGATACACATATGAAAATGCATGTAGTTGCAAAAGACAGTTTATGGAGTTATTATTCATGATAGGGATAAAATATGAGACTATATTTCTGCAAAAATCAGCTATCCTATACTCCAAATATTTCGCGTTACGATATCATACACCACAAAAACACGATACATCAGAGACATAACCGTATGTCGATGCAACATTCTATTCGTCGTGTACATTCCGTTCAGTATAGCAATATTTATCAGTGTCTGGAAATCAATAGCGGAAAATACTGTTAACTTGCATAGTAAAATTTATGTTTTTTGTGATGTTAAGTGTGCAATAAAATCTTATGCTAATGCTCATTATGCAAAACGTAAACCATTCCACAGAACTGTAAACTGACGACAGTAAAAACCGATTTATTATTGCCGCAATCTTGTACGTAAAAGTAACAATCACTTACATCTCCCTTATAATAATAATCACTATCCAATTTTGTACAACGCTAGTACTTATTGAAGCCTATAATTCAAAGGGGTACGAAAAATTTCATTTCTGTCTGTATGACTATATGGCCCTACAAGTGAGGTACAATAATTTATTTCGTGGTAAAAGTTTTTTTGGATTTTAACATAGTTTTACAATTTCGTTTACATTGTGTACTTAAGAATTGTCATTATTTCAATACTTTTTGGATGAAGACCTTATCTCAACTACGACCTGTTTATAAGTACTAACAGCTAAACCTCATGGACGCATATAATCGATAGAAGTTCGAGTTCTCGGAATTATCACCTCAGATAGCTGCCGCACTGGTGACTCCGCCCACTAGCCGCGCGGGAACCTGACCTCCCTCCGGCTATACTGCTAACAGTATGCTGCCCGCTGCCCGAAATGCGTACACGACGATTTTCTGGCTGCACCTACCGTTTTGCCGAGACGCAAGCGTCTTACAGTCTTGCTTGAACATTGCCGCTTCTGGAATCCAGGTGCCCGTTTCAATTGGACTCGTCTACATCGGACTTCTTTTTAAATTGAAGTCCTTTTTTGGGACATAAATTGCAGTTTTTATTTTCAAACTTACTATGAAATTTGTAGGTTTTTGTTTAGTCAGATTTTTTCTATAATATTTGTATTCTGTGTCTTTGTTTAATTTACTCCTGATTTATCTTTACTGACTCTGTCTCATCGTATTTTAGTGTTCACATTGTTTTACTTTTAAGAGGGCATAAAAAACAATCCAATAGTTTTTGTAAGAGATTAAAATTGTTAATTGATACTATTTCATGTTTAATTCAAGAGTTAAATATCTGGACTTCAAATCATCCTGAAATTGACTTCAAAGGTGTAGTTTCTAAAATATCAGTTACTAAAAAACTTCGATGCAGTAAACAGTGCATGTAAAGAGTACAATAAATCCTTAGAATAAAATTAAAATGACAATGATATTCTTACATCTTTATTGGAGCTCGAGAAGGAACAGAGATTGACATAGATCACTCTTTTAAGCTTCAGGACCTGGTCGAGGGGGGGAAGATGTCTTGCGATAAAACAATTAATACTTTGGAGCTGGACCTTCAAAAATGTGATGCGATGGATCTATTTTCACAACAGAATACTGTTTGAAAGCAGATAAAGTTAAAACAGTAAAACACTCCTGTCACGAGTTGGAAGGGAACAATATTAGGTCAGGAACCTCTGTAATAAAACTTAATCTTAAGTTAAATTTAGTAAATTATAATCTTGGTTTGTTGAATAATTAAACCAAGAAGCAAACCACACTAATCTAACATGAATGATAAATCACGATGAAATTATCAATAAAAATTTTGTATCACGGTACAAAATATATTATGTGTTTTGGTTCGGTTACCACTCGGACTATTAAAGTTAGAGAGTCAAAATGACTTAAATGATTACGTTCATGTTATCTAATTGTTATTATGGTAAATATAGTTTCCTTAATTTTAATGCCAGTGCAGGGACAGAACAATGGCTGAAGCTTATACCACGACTCACTGTCGGGTGATAACAGGGAACCTGCGCTCAAAGTAGGTATACAGGATCAAGTATATTTTACTAGCTTAAAATGCCTATGAATGTGTTTTCAAGTTTACTCCTAATGCTTAATGTATAAGTATATATTATTGTGTCCTCTGTATTCAGATTTCTTTTAGACATTGGTTTGAGAACCGCTCAATACCTGTGCATATACAATACATTTACCGTATTGTAAATGTAAAAAACACTCTCTGAAGATGTTTAGGCCACTTAAACTAAACAGGTATTCAAGGAATAATTGATTGCTTTGTACATAACACAAGACAAAGTACATAAGACAGTGCAATACATCTTCTTCAAGCAAATCAGTCATATATCCTAGGACACTGTGCATAAATAGGTTTGAAGACTTATCTATTCAAAAAAGTAAAACTGCCAATCATCATAGTATTTGTAACTATACTGATTGGTCTGAAACTATTGATTAAAAAAATTTGAACAGCCTTTGTACATCAATTAAACAAAATCAGTAGGAAACTGAAGATAAAACTAAAAAATAAGAGCAACAGCATTGGTAATAATATTGGTAGTTAGATATTTAAATTAGATAGAAGAGTAACTATTAGGGGAACCTCAAATAGACCCCAATGTTATCATTAAAAAAATGTTTTATTAATAAGTGATTCCTTTACTCGATATTCAAATGAATTGAATCGTAAGAGAGAAACTTATGTTGAGTGTTGTCCTGGAGCAAATATCCTCGACATCAAGCAACAACTTAAAATAAACCAAGTATGACTTATATATAATACATATTTACTTAGGTACTAATAATCTCTAAGAACGCTAAGAAAGATTATCAGGGGAGGTCAGGCTACACTCGAGGCCATGGTAAGCGGCAGGCTCTCCAGGCCATGCAGACTTGTTATATACTGTGAAAAGACCTTTCTCTATGCTGCAACATTTGTAAATAGTATATTAATAGGATCTGATAGTTTTATAAGACCCTTTTCCTCTTCCTTGAACAACTTGAGTTAATGTGCTCAAACTTTAGGTTGATTGTCGTTGAAGATAATTGCTGGATACAAATGCTCTATTTGGCCCTTGAGGGTAGACATTTAAATAGGGGAGGCGACATCCAGCTAGGTGAATTGATTTTGAATTTGATCTTTGGAAACTTGGAATTGTTAAGATCCACCACCTGGTGTTGCAAACGATTTACAGTCAGATGTCGCATATTATACAACGAATTTTGACGTTACCTCTAATATGACTTATCATGGAGACAATTTCCAGATTTCTCCACGAACAATGTAAATGGAAATGTATCAAGGCAAAGGCAACAACGTAGCTTCACTCTTGGCCATTCTTCTGGGAGTCTTGGAGTAATCCGACAGTGTTGTAGGTCTTAAAATAATCCATAAAAATGTCCAAGGGATGGCAAGTAAACGTGATACATTGAAGGTATTCTTACAAAGTAAAAATCCCGTAATTTTTTGTATATCAGAGCACCACATGAGAGATCATGATATTGAGGCTGCCGATTTAATGGTTTTAGATGTGTACCTCTTTTTATCATAAAGCTTTTTATCAAAAGGGAGGAGGGTGCATTCTTTTGAAGTCTCTTGTTAATTACGAAGTGGTTCAAGTAGACAACTTTTGCTTGGAAGGCTGTTGTGAGCTTGCAGCTACGAAATCAAGTGCGATGGTTTGCTAAATGCCTCTTAGTTGTCGTTAAAAAGCCATTTTATTCTTTTTTCAGGAACAGAATTTGTTTAGTGATCATTTATCTGCATGACCTTACTCAAGTTTCTGAAACTAAAGTAGTTGACATTATAGGTTTCCTTAAACCCGAGAGATCTTCACGAATGGACAATATCTCTTCTAAACTACTCAATTATTGCAATCTTTTATTTTTCTAACCACTTGTTCATATGATACATTATTATTTTTAAAAAGGAGTGTTTCATGATTTTAAAAAAATATCCATTGTGAAGATTTTTTTTAAAAGAGGAAAGATGGATGATATTGATATCCTCAGACTACTCTGTTTTTTCAACGGTATTCAAAGGAGAAAAATCTGCATTTAAAAGGTTTTGATTGTTTATTCATATAAGTTACTTCTTATATGAAAATCAATTAGGTTCAATTTTTTTTAATTGACCTTTTTAATACCCTAGTTTGCTTTAAACGAAACCCTGGACTTTTCAACACCTCGTGTTGCAATTTAGATACCATATCAGTAACAAAAAACGATTTAACATTTCACATAATAAAATTTATTTTTTCAAAAACATAATGTTTTCTAATTCAGTTATATTTTAACGCCCTCCCCGACTACCACAAGATGGAAATGACTTACTACGTTTAAAAAGAGGTTTAAGAAGTTTTTAATTTCCAAGTTGTATTGGAGTGTTAAGAAGTTTTAAATGAATTTTTATTGTTCAAATTATGTTATGTATTAGATTATGTGTAAATTATTGTCTAATATTGCCGCTTGTTACGTGTTGAGGTTCAAAAAAGGTGAATTGATTTTCTTCCTTAAGTTTCATGAACACCATAATATTCTCCCAACTTGGCGAACATGGTAAATTTAATATTTCATTGATAGTTTAAAACAAAAATGTTTGTAAAATGAAGCAAAAGGGAAACACATGCCATAGGGTTAAAACAGATACAATCTAAAACATATGTTACTGTTTTAATTATAATCATCAATGAACCGTACGATTATACAATACAATTTTGAAAACTATTGTTTATATTTCGTTGAAATACCTTCTAACTTTTAGCAATTTTAACAATGACATTCACTTTATTTATACAGGCGCAAAGACAAACAAACACACACACACACACACACACACACACACACACACACACACACACACACACACACACACACACACACACACACACACATGTATATATATACAGGGTGTATATTATGTCTGGAAACACCCAAATATATCCTTTAATAATTTAAATATAAATTTTGAAACCTCTTACAATCGTGATAGAGATTGGGCATCTACTTTTTGGAACAATGTTTTGTTATGTCACACCAACGGGGGACGTCCTGCCGAGGGTATCGTGAATATTCTTAATGGAAGCCTATACCTTGTGATACATAATTTTAAAGGTAATAGCTTACTGAATTGAATGCCACAAACCGCATCTCAAGGGAATTATTCTATCAGAAAATAGAGCATTTTTTAGTATTGAAAATTTACTGATGTTCAACAATGTAATTTTAACATGGTTCTTGCCACAAAATGTGTTACACTAATTTTTTTAGCATTTTTTTAAATGTTCAATTAAATAAAACAAAAATTTCATTTTAAGCTGGTTCTATTAGCACAAATTTGCCTGTTTTTATTACAGTACAATTATGGAAATACTTATGTTATTGATTTCTTATTACACATAAAAAATAATGTATGCTGTTAGAAAAGTCTTACAACAAACGTTTTAACCTGCATTTGGTGTCAAAGCAATTGTTCGAACTGTGTTCCTTCTACAGTTTGACAATGAGCCAATCTTGTGTAAAATTATTCGACAGAGTTGCCTAACATTTCTTCAGTTATCAAAAGCAATCTCCTCTATAATCCTGTTTCTTAGGTCTTCCAAATTATGAGGCTTTCTTCTATAAACATTGGATTTTAAATGACCCCTAGGAAATAATCGATTGGTGACAAATCCGGAGATCTTGGAGGCCATTCGATTTCTCCTCTTCGGTCAATCCAATTTATGAGGAAACCTTAAATCCAAATACTCTCTTACCTGTCTCCCATAATGGGGTGGAGCACCATCCTGCTGAAACCATACATTATCAAAGTATTCTCCTGATGCAATTTGAATAGCTGGGATTATTTCATTTTGGAGCATATTGTAGTAAAGTTCGGCATTTAAATTTCCATTGATGAAAAAGGGGGTCCAACAATTTTTGTTACATAAAATTCCACACCATACGTTCAAGTTTTTGTGGTTGCTGTGAATGGGACTCAGTAATCCAATGTGGGTTTTCACTAGCCCAGTAACGGCAATTGTGCCTGTTAACATTGCCATTTAGGAAAAAAGTTGCCTCATCAGAAAATAGTATGTTTGGTCAGAAAATCTCTATTGTCATCACATTTGCGCATCACAAGTTCACAAAACTCAACTCTTCTGTCGTAAATTCATCCTCACTTAACTGTTGGACTAAATGAACTTTAAATGGTTTCTATTTATTAATTTTCAAAATCTTACTCACAGACATAGTGTGCATATCATGTTGCTGTGCAGCTTTTCTTAGCGATGTATGTGGGTCTTCAATAAATGTTTGCAAAACATCTAGTGCATGTTCTTCATCTGTTGCAGATTGTATCCTACCCGACTTTGGCCGATTACGTACACTCCCTGTCATTTCAAAACGCTCAATAGTTTTTGATATTGTTGAAACACTTATGGGATTCCTTTCTGGGAAAGTGTCATTAAACAAATTACAAACTTCCCGATAAGATCTTTGACGATCGCCATATCCTCGCATCATCAACAGAGTAATTCGTTCTCTTTCAGAGACAATTCCATTAAAATGCCAAATAAAAACTGAACTACTGTAATTAGATAACTTGTTGACAGCAATGCTTCAGAGACACTGATTAACTCGACAGGAATGATATGACCTTTGTCCATTTGTAATTCCCCAAGCTTAGACCTGTCTAGTGAAAGCTCCATGCTCAACAAACTGAAACCTGTAGACCAGATGATTAATAACACAATAATGTTTCTCATAGGCTAGTGACCTTTGTCTCTTAAAACCTTCCTGCTGACTGGAAAAACACCAAGTACAGATTCATAAGTAATCAGAGAAAGTGACTCATAAGTTTTATTCATTGTAATAAAAACTGGTAAATTTGTACTAATGAAACCAGCTTAAAAACAAATTGTTTATTTTATTTTAATTGAACATTTAAAAAATGCTAAAAAAAATTAGTGTAACACATTTTGTGGCAAGAACCATGTTAAAAATTACATTGTTGAACATCAGTAAATTTTCAATACTAAAAATGCTCTATTTTCTGAAAGAATAATTCCTTTGAGATGCGGTTTGTGGCATTCAATTCAGTAAGCTATTACCTTTAAAATTATGTGTCCACAAGGTATAGGCTTCCATTAAGAATATTCACGATACCCTCGGCAGGACGTCCCCCGTTGGTGTGACATAACAAAACATTGTTCCAAAAAAGTAGATGCCCAATCTCTATCACGATTGTAAGAGGTTTCAAATTTATATTTAAATTATTAAAGGATATATTTGGGTGTTTCCAGACATAATATACACCCTGTATATAATATATATATATATAAATATATATATATATATATATGTGTGTGTGTGTGTGTGTGTGTGTGTGTGTGTGTATATATATATATATAATAAAAATAATATATTTATTTATAATATTTAAATAAATAAATATAGAATATGTTTATAAAAGAGGTTTAGCCTTCATAGAAAACCTCGTCAAATCATGAAACTGTATATACAAAATAACCTGATGCTCACTGTTTTGCCCTTTGCATGTTGCTAAGTTTATTTTTTAACAATTGGTAGGAAATTTTACATTGAAAAGCTATAAAAGTATTGATATTTTTTTATAAATGAAAATAGTAATATCATTTTCACATTCAATATATACTATCTTAACACTACTCGGTTAATCATTTTTTTAATACAAGATAGACAACATAAAATTATAAATATACAGGATTATTAAAATCAAGGTAATTAGTTATGGGGATAGTGTTTTTTTTTTGTATGTTTAAATCATAAAAGTAAATCGTGTATGAGGCAAAGTAATCGGTACATATTTTAAATACCTTAATAGATTTCAATAATTTCCTATTAGATTAGACTTTCCAACGAATAAACAAACAAAAGCAAATATAAAATTGTTCCATCATTCTTATATAGTGAGCTTAATCGTTTTGATAGAAGAAGAAAAGGGCCAAATTCACAGAACTGTATTATCTGTCACTGCCTACAGAGTCGCAAGGCAGTGGAAAGGTAAATCGATAAAGTCATGCCACTAATAAGATTTCAGTGGAGCCAGTGGCAATTCGTATTCTTGTAGGAGGTCATAGATTTCTTACTTTTAACAACCATAGAAATACACTTAATGTTTACAGATCAACAATAGTTTTTCATGGTGACCGATATGATATATTTATTTTGATATGAATAGGTTAGAAATTATTTACATGCAGTGCAGTAACTAAATTTTAATTTGTTGTATTATAGCTGTTTCCTATTCTAACGACGCAAGTACTTTGATATCACAATTTTTCACCTAGCTTAATATTTTATACCATATAACTAATAAAAACAGTTTTATGTTATATAACAAAAAATCTGGCTCTTGTAAAAGTTTGCTCTTGGAAATGATCAAAAGCTCTGATACATTTTACAATGTTCAAGAGTGTGGTGATGGAATAAATGAAACGACTTAATTCCGTCACCGTCTCAGTTTACCCATTTAATAAATGAGAATAATGATGGTATCTTCGTCTTCAATAACCATGGGCATGATCAATTTTTATCCTTTGTGGTTCGAGATGGCAAATATAGTTTTTTGCTGCATTGTATGAGTTTAGTAGCATTATTTATATTATAAAGCTTGTTAAAAGTCTAATAGTTTCACGACTACATCCAAAAGTATTGGCTAATTCTAATAGTATGCTCGGTGCATCGCTTCACATTAATTGAAGAGAGTGAAAGGACTTTATTATGTGTTTCGCAATAGTTGTCCAAAATAAAAATCTCATATCGGAATAACCCTAAAAGTCATCATTACAATTGATATTCACAAATAGCTCTTATGTATTACGTGGTTGGTTTCTACACGAGGCGTTCATTCGCAGACTTATTTGTTTTTTTTTTTTAATTACATGAAATATATTATCTTGGTTAAAATATGAGTGTATTACTAATAAAAATAGGTAAATAATATTGTGGCTAAAGAAGAACGCTGTGATCTCAGGTTTTGTATTAAACATAATATTTCAAAATTAAAAATAATAAATTCACAAAAGAAATTATCCAAAACATTCTCACAGCGGTTTTTAGTACTTGATGTCACCCAGTGCTCTGCCCTTAGCCTCCAAACGTGTTCATTTCAGTCATACATGTTAAGATATGCGTCAATATTTATGAGAAATAATAGGAAATATTTACTTCAATCGCAATTTTATTCAATTTAAATTCCATTGTTACAATTTGATCGCAATTGTGCTATACTTTGGGCGTCAATCCACAATTATTATAAAGTCTAGTAATTATTTATTCAATAAAGAAGCTCCTAAAGTGACTGAAAAGTGTTGTTAATAATGGGTAAACCATAACAAGTTTTCTCCTCTTAGAAAAGGAATCTTTGATCTAAATTGGGCGAACATTGTGAAAATTCAGCTTTTTTAATATTTAAAAGTGGGGATCACCAGGAATTATTATTGTCACCACATATCAAGTGTTATAATTCCATATACAAACATACATAGTATTAAGGTTAAAGTACACTATACTATAAATTTTTTTATTCCAACACTTTAAACCTGATTTTTAAGTTATATTGAAGGGAAAGGCGGAACTTCTATCCATAGGAAGAAGAGAACTCACAGTTTAAAGTGATATTCTGAATAACTTCCCGATCCTTGTTACGCTTTAGTAAAACTTGGGACTAAATTCTGGATTGAGCTGTCGCTTAACGACCGAAAAATCTCACCCAACTGTAAATTTTAACACACCTTATGTTCTAAATTCTGATAAATTTAATTTCACAATAATTTATTTTTAACGACTGTATTACTAATATCAAAGGTGTTATAGTAATTGGTATATGAGCAGTTTAATAAGTTAGAATCTGTTTAGTTTGGAACACATCCTTCATTACAGCATCAAGCAAGTTCTAAAAATCTTATAACACAAGTAAGACGAAACAAATTTCTTGTTCATGTATAGCACACTAGTACCCGTCGTTTTCGTACACGATTTCCGCCAGAATAAGAATGACGTAAAAGTTATATCCTTTTTAATCAAATGTAAATTAATCTTTAGATAATTATTGGATATTGTACATAATTCTGATTCAAAACTTATCTTCAGAAAACAAAATCAATTAAATTAAACACAAATCAAAGTAAATTAATTAGTTAAATTATAGTATAGTAATAATAGAATGGATACGATAAACGAAAATACTTTTTATGTAGAATATATTTTTAATTCGAGAAGTACTCATACTTTTAAAGGAGAGTTTAAAAAGTTAAATCCATCACATATTTATAACTGTTCGCATACTTTATAAAGTTATTTGAATGCGCTAATTTAAACATTTCTTAAGTTTATAATAATTTAAACTTAGTAAAATATTTTGCTCTAACTTAAACTTTAATTTTAAACTGAATCTTTTTTCGAAACGAGTTATATTCAGTTACATACTAAAATAAATAAAATCAATCTTATTAGAATTGTAATAAAAAGCATGAAACCAATTATAAGTTTTTCTTACTTCTTACTCTTCTTATGAATATAAGTTATTTATATTCATAGGCTAATGGACAAACTTTACAACTAAATAAAAGCTTAAGTCGATCAAGTGTGAAACCAACTACAATGAAACACGGACTACTTCCGGCGTTTGTAATCCACATCGGGTATAAGTGGTATAGTGAAAATTCTTCCAGATGTGCCTAATTCATTTCTTTGCCCGAAATTGATGATACATCCCTTTAATGCACGTAAAAATGTTTTCGGGCAAATACGTTGAGGAGCTTTCTTGAGTACAAGTAAATAAAACAGGATTTACTATTAAAAGACAGCACGTGGTTTTTTGGTTGGTTTGCATCTTAAAGGAGGAGCAATATTGGATAACCCCAATTAACTATTGTGTTACAGAAATATGGACCGTTCAATGGATGTCCAACAGCAGTACATTCAAAACTACAAATGTTGAAATGTTGCGGTAAAATGGCAGATTGATATATCTAGTATACAGTGGAGAATAACTGTTGGAGTGTGTTATTACTAAATTATCAATCCCAAACATTGCTGAGGATTGTCTTACTCGGTTTCCCCTACATTCTTCGATTTAGAACAGTCTGGAACAGAGCTAGGCTACCCTTCTTCCAGGGTGACACGACTGAGACTTTACCCGTTTTCAATGGTCATAGGAACTAGGTAAGGGGCATTCGATATTCCCTAACCCTACCCATCCTGTGTATCCTGTCGGTTAGAAGCAGTGTATATATCATTTTGGAATTATTTGTAATATGTGTTTTCCCATCATCTTTATGGCGAATTTTGTCTCCGTTGACAAAATGACTTAAGAAGTACGATGTTAAGATTTAACAGATTTTTTATGTGTTTTAATATTTACGATTACCTAAATAATTTTAATTAGGAAATAGATTATAGGGTTTTTGAGATTGGTAGGATTTCCACAAAGAGGCATTAAGTAGCTATGATGGGAAGTGTTGATTCAAAGCTACGTTATTTATACATAATTCCGTTGCTCCACTGTGCTATGGGAGAGTGTCTGCAACGACGTAGTGCACTTAAATGTGCATCTGATGAGACAATGAGTACAGCTCTTCATCTAGATTACACGAGGGGACTTGAGTAACCAGACTGTGCTCTTTTGTAGTGTAGGTGTCTCTTATTTTGAAACGATGCAAAAAGTTTGTTTTGAACGTCTTCGTCGCCATCTTATTTTCGATCATTTACGGCAGACGTTGACACCAGATTTCAGGAGTCAAGCCTATAATAGTGTTAGGTTCTTTGCGCTCCACTTAGCCTGGAGAGAAAAGTTAATTGGTTAACTATTATAATATATTAGTAAAAATAATAGTGTATTTATCATTCTATATAACAATTATGCAGTCAAGTGCTTACAAATTTTGTAGGTAAGCAATTTTACTACGCCAAATATTACTACCAACAAATTTTTGAATTAAAAGTTGTTTCAAGATGCTTAAAACTTAAATTCCTTTGTTCTTAATTAAAAAATTGCTGATGGCAACCTGATTTAAAACTCTTTCTCACGCAATAATAGTAATAGCTTATTGGTAATCTACTGAGGTAAACTTAACATTGTCTACTTTTTGTTAGTACCTAATGTACATAAATGTTTTCTACAAGAGATTTCTTTTTTAATTTCAAAAAGGTTTAATATTAATTAAAATTATCACGTTTTCTTTCATTAATACTTATTTCCTGGCTTAAAAATACTTTAAGAATGTTATCATTGAAAATGTTTTATTAGCACTTCTATATACGAGCACTCAATCTTATTAAAAAACTAAATGAATAAAACTGCACACAAAAGGGATAAAAATAATAATATAATACAAATATTTCACAACTTTACTAGAGTATTTCCATAATATCCTGAAGATTGCTATTAATTAGTATTCGATTAAACTTACAGATTTGAGACGATTACTCCAATTAAATTAGAAGGCTAAATATTTAGAAATAATAATATCCGTTGATATAGTCCTTAATAATAAAAAAAATTAACTTTTTCTACTAACATAATATGCTCATCTATAGTTAGCAAAGTAGGAAAACTCCCTTGAATATTTATTGTGCTAGAAACCTTATATTTGAGTTTAACTCTGGAAAAACTACAAGGAAAATAGGACAGATTCGTTTACAAAATTGGCAGTTTTCCTCTTTATATCACGTGATCATTTTCGTTTTGCTTATTGCTCCAATGTGCTAATGTTATGAACTGGTTTCATAATAATGAGTCGAATTTTATATATTAATATATATATATATATATATATATATATATATATATATATATATATATATATATTGTTTTCTTAATATATGCCTAAGACTAAACTGTATATAAAATATATTTTTCTTCATGGAATCATTTCCTTCTTTGGTGAAATAATTTCTGCATAATCTACTACTAGCATATAGTACAGATACATTACATAATATTAATTTAAATAGTAAAGTACTCTGAAAAACTAACCAAACAGATATCCAACCCTTTTTGATTGCCTTGTGTTATATGTTTGTTCAACGCTTAACCAGTAATGAGAAAATCAACGACATGAACAAATATGTTTGCGATGAACTTTCCTTACCCATAGTTATTACAAAAACCCATCTTGAATCTACAGTGAATTGTATTGTTATCCAAGCCCAACAGAAAAAATTGACTTAAAATGTAAATTTTCGTTTGCAAGTCAATTATTACCTTTGCTTATCTCTCTAATTATTGGCGGCTTATAGATATACACGGACTTCTGAGGGGTTTTCGTGTACCCAAGATGTATATTGTGAAGCTTAACAGCTTATGTTTTCAGCAATTCTTTACACAGAGAACGACAGACGGAAACTCTGTGCTACCCTTTTTCAGAGTTCCAATAATGCAAAACGCTGCCTGAGGCAGAGAAATAAAGCGGACGTTCAGCACTTTTCTTTTGCGTTTATTCACTATATACTATATCATACCAAAATATTTCTGAGTCTATGAGGGTTCTTAGTCATTAATTAGATCTCAAATTGGGCAGAAAATAAACTACTTAAAGACGGAATATAAAAGCTACTACCCTGACGTAATTTGAGTGTTGCATCAGCCTACTTATCCCTAAATTAGATGCATTCTCTACCTTCTTACATGTTCACACATAGAAACTCAACAGAACGATAGAGGGTCTTTCTTTTAAATGCCGAACCTAGGGCATCAGGCTCTTTGTTCCCATAGACTTTCTCATGATCAAGAACCAAACAAATAAAATCGATAACTTTGCCAAGATAAGAAACACATTATAATGATTCAAGACAAGTTTGGAGCTAAACGCACACCTAATCAAATAATAAATAGTTTTATTAAATTTTTAAAGTAAACAAAGATAGTTAGGGCAATTTATTAACAGAAATGAAGTACTTACGTACTCTTAATTCCGTGTTTGCTGCACTCACTGTACTTGGAAAATAACTTTTCTTGTAGCCATAACTGAAAACTAGATACTACCATTTCCAACTTCACGAATCAACTTCTGGATCACATATTGATCATGTGTTTCACCTTCAAACTTGATCTTTAGTAGATATAAAAGAGAGCCGTCCGAATAATAGCCGGCGTACGTAGGAGATCGCCATGTAAAACATTGTTCCCCACCGACTTCAGCTTAATGCCTCACTTCCCCAGAATATGGGGAAAATCCCTACAAAATTAAAGAAATTATCATATAACTATCTAATACAGAAAGCTTTTTACTCGGGTGGTGAGTTTTTTTTTTAGTAATTTAAAATTGGCTACAGAAATTGTGAAAAGTTGGAGAAATATTGTTTTATTTAGATATGCAACTTAAAACATATTTTGCTGACGAGTGTAATACAATTACTGTAAAAATTTTCATACTAAACAATAAAGAGTTTTGAATTTTTAATGTATTTTAAAAGCTTAGTCTAAAATTTTCAACATAATCCTTTCTCGTCGAGAATCGCTATTTAAAATATACTTTTTTTACTCCTGTGGTACAGAATACACTAAACATGTAGTCAAAAATACTTCAACATATTTGGAAATATTTAAAATCTTTGAACTCGTAAAAGAATTATCCAAAGCTTAGTATTTATTTGAATATAAGCGATATGGTTTTGAATTATACCCAACAAATTAATGATAGCATTTAGAACTTTAAATTGCTGCATAATACAGCTAATACAAAGGAAAGTGTTTAATTTGGAGTTGCGTTATTAGTAATATACATAGAAAGATTTATTCAATCTGTAGAAAGTGTACTGGTGTGCGTGTGCGTTATTCTTAAAATATTTTATATTAAAAGTTCCCGATTTATTATATTTCACCGTGGTCAATACAATATATTTTTTTTAACATTACTTGTGAGTAACATGTAAAACTACTACTTTATATATTGACATGAGTTAGAGGTGGGTGTCTAAGTAAACAAATACCGTAATCTATTGGTACGTTTGGTAATATTGTGTATAGTATAAAAATTATTATATTATATTAGGATTTGGAATGCGAATATTAGGTATCGAAGACTACATTCTTCGATATAAAAAACCGGGTTGGCTTATCGTACCCTACCCGGCATTTCGTATATTAATGACAGCACCCTTACTAATGCAGGGATCTAATGAAGGGTACAATCATGTAACTCACTCTTGGAAATCTATACATTAAATTTTGTATATTTTTTGACCATAACTTGTTCAGAAATAAATTTAATTCATAAAATTCAAAGTTTTTTTTCTTATTTTCCTCTTACCTATTCAAACATATGTGCTAAATTTGTTTTTCTTCAGCTTAACTCGTTTTAGATAAATTTTTTTAATAAATATTAAAATAGCAGATACAAGACATTTTTAGACCTATGTTCACATAAAAATGTTTTCTCTACTGTCAACCACAGACATTTTGGAATGTATATATATGAACCTGTGATTGTGTGAGTATTTACAGGTACGAAGTCAGGTGTATACACATCTTATAAAATATTTTATTTGTTATTTATAAGGATCCGGTATTTATGATTGTATAAATATGTCATAAGGTTAATAAAATTTCAATTTCAGCAAAGTTAGTACACAATGTTCTAGAAACAAACTTATGATGTTTTTCCGAAAGCTTGAAAATTGTTTATCCAATGAAGATTTTGTAGCTTACTGAATGGCTGAATTACGAGTAATAATATTAATTTATTATAGTGTTGTGGTGTTTCAGAAGAATCAGATGTGACACAATAGTCAGTCAGCAGTACAATAGAGATATGCAGATCAATATAAAACTGATGCTTGTCAATGACTGTTGAAGGTTTCATACTATCAATACCTGACCCTGCATTGAACCACTTAATTACTCACTGTCTCGTTATTTATTGACCTTTATAACTATCTTATGTTCATTCATTTTATCAATGAAGCTTAAATCTTGTTAAAATATGATAAATATTAAGAAGTTACATAGCAAAAATTTACAAAAGCCCTGGAATGTACGAGGATATACAGACTTGCACACACAAAAATTGTAATAAAGGTAAATTACAATACTGAAAAGTGTATATTTTAATTTAGACTCTTTATTTATTGCTTGTCTAGGATTCACAAAAATATTTTAGCCTCTTATATGGGTTTATAGCACCAATATTGTTTTACAAAATAACCTCTACAAAATTATACCCATAACATAACAATAGTTTCTCAATAAAGTTGGAAAATGCCCATTATTGAAGTTTGTTCAAAGACATATTCATTTATTGTAGCATAATGGCCTCGCGCTAAATTCTTCACAGATTAGTAGCAGTTTTATGTAGATGTCTTTCTATATATATGGAGTATGATAATTACCTGTCAAAAATCTGTTAACTGACATCCCTTAGTATCATTATTCTACGTAAATCCTTTAGAAAGAAAAGTTATTAAGCCCTTTGCAATCCAAAGGAAAATTTAAGGTGAAAAATATAACTATTAGTAACGAATTCTCTATAGGTTTATGAATGAAACCAGAAACTTATACAATTTCCAAACATTTTGTTGAAAAATTATTATATATAACTACAAGTTAACTAAAGAACAGTAACAACTCCATTATTTTAAATAGGAAAGGGTTGATAATAAATAAACAAAAAACATTTCGGTATTTGTAGTTTTGATTTGTATTAGCATAAGTAGTTTATAATACTTTAATCTTTAGAGTTTAGTATTTATTTATAAATTGAAAAGATAAATTGTTATTAAACATTTTACAGGTCTCTACGATGTTAACGTTCTTTATTTTCACACTCAACTGACTTCTTGACTACCAAAGACATAGCCAAAAATATATTTCCTTTGCTTATTTGCATTACTATTTGAGCATTAGCGAAGCCAATCATTACAGAAGTAATTCAGGTTTACGTGTCAAAGTATAAAGTAAAGTAAAGTAAAGAATGTCTTATTTTACCAGGCGAAGTTAGGGCTAAGAAGCCCTCTCTAACACTTAACCTGGGGACCAACGGCTCAAAGGTGACTTCCGAACCACCACCAATGGCCGGGCAGGCGGGCCGCTTGCAAGGACAGGATCGCTCAGCGGTCAACTATCAAAGCAGCGGCCACGCTCGACGTTGCTTGATCTGGTTATCTTGCGATAACCGCCGTACCCGCTACGCTGCGCCATTGGCCAGTAATTGCGCCAAAGTATGTAATTTGGCTGAGTGTCATTCAAGCCCATCATAAAGTTTCTTACTTGCTTGATTGTCTGTCCGCATAATTGTCAGCAAGTTATCTCGAGAATTGAATCAGCTAGATATTTAACACATTGTAAAGAAATTTCAACGGAGCCAGAAAAAGTTGTGCGGAATGAAAAGCCCAAAAATCTATAGGCTTAAGTAGTTATAGAATTTTCCATTTACTCACTGTGGTCAAAAGACTTCTTTTTGTAAACTCTTATTAGTATAATTTCGATAGTACTGGTATAAACATTTTAATTTGGACATCTTAACATTTCCAATATGTAAAAAAAGACAAGAAGCCAACAACGGCTTGCAATTGCATCTTTCGTAAGGAGGCTAGCTGTAGTATAATGTACTTGTATTTACCGGTTATCCAATTTCCAAACCGTTTATAAAGTTTACAGTACTGTAGAAACAAATCCAGGCACATTAATCTTTGTCTAATAAAGCTAATGTCCTCTCTTTCCGCACAACAACGCTTTATGCTCCAGGGTTTGTATAAATCATCTTTTATTACCACCCTTTATAATAACATTCATAACTGAAACTGGATAGATTGTTTAATACAATGACAGTAGTTTCATAAAACTTGCTCAGGTAATTACTATCAACTGAACAAGCTCTATTGCGTTCATGGTTGGAAATATAAAGAATAACCTAAGCAACGGGCTTTCTCATGAATGTACCCTCAGTGCTATAGATAAAATTACAAATTTATCAAATACATTCAAATACATTACTTCAGGATATATTTGGACATATTTATATGGGTTTCATCAATATCATATTGATTCTCCATTAATAAAGCCTATTTTGAAAAGGGTGTCGCAAATGTGTTCAGATATTTATAAATTAGTAAAGTTAAATTAAATTTATAGGGCTAAGAACTATAAACAAAGGGATATAGCCCTTATCTATACTAATATAGAAAACTAATGGACTCGCTCTGGAGTCTTTATGTGTGGTACTCAATGACGTGGAATCTTTTGAACTTATTGTACTATAGCATGGCCATCCTTAGGCTCACTGGTTAACTGATATGTCTATTCCTATCTCTAAAATCTCTTTGGGCTACGCCCAGCTGGGTCTTAAAACTCCCCTTTTTAATCAGTAGATACCAAATGTGTTTTTTAATCAAATGTTCTCTGTAAACACTATAATGGGACCACTCAATGTTAATTCTGTTTAATTGAAGTAACTACATAATCAATTTATAAAAATTTTCTTTAAATATGTATTTCAATTTTATAAGTAGTTTTGTGTATAGTACTTTTATATATTACTTGAAGATTCTACTGTAGTAAATTTTTCAACACCATGTGACACATTGATTATTTTATATTTACTTACTCTTATATTCATGTAATTTTCGAAATATTATTTTTTTTGTTCAAACCAATTTAAAGTTTTAAAAGCGAGATACTGGTGACATAATTAAATTTTGTAAATATTGGTATCCATCAACTATAATGCATATGATTTAAACACTGGGGTAAATAATATCTGAGCTGATAAATTATTGCTTTCCTAATCTCTTGGAAATTTTCTAAAATGTCGTATTTAATACAGTATATTACATCTACAAGAAGTAGTAATGTGTTACTAGTTTAAGGATTGACTTAAAATAACCATTAAATCTTGAAGGTGTTGTATATATTGTTGTTAATTTCAACGAAACAATTATTTCTACTTCCTTTAAGAAATAGGACTTGTACTGATCAAAGCAATTGCATTGTACAAGATGTTTATTTTGAAACTAAAATTTTTTTTCTTCGATTTAAGTGAACAGTTTTGCTCTCTTAATTCAAATCTCTCTTAGAACATTTAATTACTTATACATTTAATACATTTAATTATTTTAAAACTTTTTTGAGCTTTTAAAAGTTATATGAATTATATAGTACGTAAATTTTTACAAGTAGACTCCAGTCTCAGACGTGAAACACACTAGTAAAGGACAAAAAACTGCACAGCTGGTAACAGTTGAAAATATTTAGTTTTCTGACTGATAAACAAATATGGAAGTTTTCGATATCTAAACTCAAAATTAAAGTAAAAAATTCACCCTGTTAATGAGTCAAATCGGTTTCACGAACTAATATTAAAGCATCCACTCTATATTGAACTCCTGTTGAACAGTTTCCATTAAGAAATCTCCATATTATGTTGGAATTTGTTTCATTTTATTACTCAGACATCCACTTTATGTTTGAAATGGAGATAATGTTGTAATATTACATACAATAATATTACAAACGAAAAGAAGCTTTAAAGGAATACAGGCCATAAATACAGATTTTTCTGTGCGCATGGTTTGTTATTCCATTTTTGAAATTATTTTATATTGAATATATGCTTTTATATAATAATAGAATAAAAACTATAACATAATTTCTATATTATTTCTTATTGTTCAGTAATTGCGCTACAAATTATGAGTTTTAAAATCATGTTAAAGATTATAAAAATGCAAAGAAATAGATCTTTGCAATAAAAAACTTATATCAGTTGTTTTTACTCCTATATCTAACAAAGTAATAAATTATATTACATATAATATTTTCTATCACACCTTTCAGTGGAAGCATAGGAATTCTAGATTAAGGTTTAGGCATGGTGTTATATCTAGAGAGATGATTTGTTAAAAATATAAATCCTCCTTTATATCTAAATTTGTTCTTTCAGTTTTAAACTCTTTTTAAAATACAGTACAAATATTTTTTTATTTAAAATTGTCTCACTTAGAAAACTTTTTTATGTACAACTACCGATAAACATACAATAATAACTTATACAGTTACGATGAGTTATTTGTAATTAATTTATTAAAAATGGTAATTACGTACGAGAAAGATTTAAGTGATATTTGCATTAGATGGTAATCGGGAAAGATTATTTCCATTGCATAAAAATGAAGACAAAGATTCTTAAATAAGTTTTTTTTTTTTATAAAGACATTTCATAGATGGCCAAGAGATGGCTTTTCATTGATTAGGTGCTAAATTTAATTATAAATTAGAACTTATTAGTGAGCATTTATTTTAATAGTAATTACGAATATGTTTTAAATATAAGTTTATGTAAAAAAATATTTGAGCTATCTATAACCAAAAAACCAGTTGACTATTGATTAATTTCCTTTATGTAAGCAACACAACCTGAAAGAAAATTATTACGAAATAAATGTCGATCTACAAGCACATATTTGTTCTATTAAATGATAAATATTTATATTAATATTTTAATTTCGAAGTTCGTAATTTTTCTGCAAGAGCAAATCCGAGATAATGAAGCGACAGCATTTGACTCTTCACTCAGAGATTGGCAATCCTACAAACTGCAATGTTTTACTTGTCTCTCTCTTAGCCAAGCAATAACTTTATATTGTAACTTAACTATGTTTTGAAAAAATAAATAGTCCTTCAATTTGTATTTCAAACTATTATTATTACAATAGAAATTATTTATCTATATTAAATCACCTCTACATAAATATAGTTAAAACTTATTAATACAATTATCTTCTGGATGCACTTCATTAGACAATAATTATTGTCTCTCTACACGCAAGCATTAACCTCGGTGAGTTTTATAAGAGAGAGCTAATATACTTGAAAAGTCGCCAAAACTAGTGCCGGAATTTGACCTCTATACATCCATAATTTATATGTTATCAAGGACTCGGTAAACTCACGTTATGCTAAAAATTACGTTTTTCCTATAGTGAATACATCCTATTAATTTATACCTTATTAATGCATCTTATTAAACTTAAATTGGAAGCATCATTTTTGTATAGTGCGTTTTTTAATCTATTTTTATTTCATATTTTTATCTGAAATAATACGCATACTCTATAATTCAAATCGAAAGTAAATGACTGATAATTAGATTCCTGTTCTTAAAATAATCTGACGGAGTTAACCTTTTTCTGAGATAAGTATCTTCCATATACAGCGTGTATCAAAATGAATGACCTGATTATAAACTCAATATCTATTGCTAAAAATGTACTACAAAAATAATATTTATTGCAAAATACTCACAAAATCTTAAAGTTTTAGGTTCATTTTCCAACAGGATGGAGCTCCGCCTCACTGGCACAACAATGTTCGGCAGCTTCTCAACAACACTCTGCCCCACCGCTGGATAGGGCGCACGGGACCTCGAGACAATGCCCTTCATTCTTGGCCTCCAAGATCACTAGACTTGACCCCATGCGACTTTTTCTTGTGGGGATATGTGAAGGAAAAAGTGTTTGTTCCCTCTCTAACTCATGACATCGAAGAACTAAAGAACAGAATAACTGTCGCAATAAGGTTTGTGAACGCAGATACGTTGTGTAAGGTTTATGAGGAATTTAGCTATCGTCTGGATGTTGTTCGTGCTGCTGCTGGAGGACATATAGAACATTTGTAATAACATACCTAAAACTTTAAGATGTTGTGAGTATTTTGCAATAAATATTATTTTTGTAGTACATTTTTAGCAATAGATATTGAGTTTTAAAATCAGGTCATTCATTTTGATACACGCTGTACTTAATTAATGACACAAAACGTCAGTTTATAGAACTTTAACTCAAAACTTATAGGTCACTATATATTAATAAGTTAACCGGGATTAGAAAAATATGGTTATTGTTTTATTTTAAGTCGCGATGTCAACCAATTTTAATGGGTTTCATATACGGATAACTAGTTTATACCCTGGTTTAGTTAGATTTCATATAACCAAAATTTAAAAGAATATTTAACTATTATGCAAAGAATGAATCTCAAAATAGGTAAAACCAAATTAAATTTGCTTGGATAAGAATATTATGAAATCTGTCTGCCTCTCTGTAAAAAATCATAATAATCAATAAAAATATTTTAAACACAAATTTTAACTGGTTAACGTTTTTTGAAGACGGTAATTTCTTACGACCGAAAGAGTAAATTACATAAAACAACCTAACATGCATAATTTAGGGAGAGTGTCAAGCCAAACGAACAAAACACGTTGTTAAAAAATTACAAGTAATAGCCTATACTGAGTTAACACGAAACTTTTCATCTATGTTATATTATCGTAAAAATAAGCCGTACTTAAATAACACGTAACTTGCTCCTTGCCAAAATGCGGTAATAAGAATCATAGAATATTTTCTTTCTAGAATCTATCTTTTTCAGTGATAGTAACCACAATAATATTAGAAATAGGCCTACGTAAATAAACATTACACAAATTAACGTGTGACAAATAACTGGTCATAGTTAGAAATGACAAGTTGTTGAAATGTTGTGTTAATTTAGTGTAAATTTGCCTGTTAGCTTTTTAAATTTGTTATATGACTCAATCTTATCATACCTACACTATAGAATTGCATTATTCTGGCATAACTCAGTTAATAAAAACTATAAAATTTTTTTAGAAAAACATTAAAGAACGTGATAATTGATATGGAATATATTTCGGTTCCAGAATTCATTGTTATGACACTGCCACTTAATCTGCAACTATTCGAAAGTACCTTAGTATCTTTTCAGGATAATGGACGTAAAGGAAATCTTAGAAGTCCAATAAAAAGAGAGTGCATTATAAGCCCTTTTTTGTTGCGTAAATTTGCAGGTAAAAGGTTTAATATAATCATATAGAGAAATAGTTGTTTGGATTCTAATGCAAATATTAAATCTTTACATAAATATGCATAGTTATATAAAAAATAGTAATTACTTAAAAAAGCTATTCGTACTTTATATATAAAAATACATATATGTTTATGAAAATTAAGTTTATTAACTTTTGAAGAGTTAAAAAAGTTTAATTTTTTATTTTATTGCTGTAAATAAGGATAAATTAAAGAATTTAATTCAGTTTAATAATTATTACACCTTATTAGCTGTACTAACACTTTTTTGTGTCCTTTTAGAACATAATAATCAAAATTATACAATATATAACATATCTACAACATTGATAACATGTATATTTATTAAATTTAGCGTAACTTTTTAACCATTCCGCTTAAATATCGCTACCAATTATCACAGGATTGTTTAATTTGCTTCTTATAAAAAGCAGAATTAAGACAAATATTTATTAAATGTGTTGACACCGGTTACCTCTACAATACTTTATAAACTCAGAATAGAGTGATAAGCAATTGAATATTTTGAAAGTGACAGTACCGATGGATGTACTCAAAACTTTGTTTCCTTCCTTAATAATGCAAGTTCTCCAACTTCTAAGGTAGGCTTACCTTAAACACAAAGGTAAAGTAGAAAAGTTAACTAGTTAGCGAGTCACATCGGTCTCTTAAACATTACTTGAAGCCTAGTCCTAATATTGAACTCCTTCGAACACCTTCCTTTCCCTACATTATATTAATACTGTCTCGCAAAGAAATTCGGAAGTTTAACCTAAGTTAAATTTAGAGAACGTTTTTAAGCAGAGATTTAAAATTTAATTTTTGTGTCATATATTTTTAGTGTAGTCTATCTCTCTTTTAATAGTAAATAGTGGTAAGAATATTCCTTGATAGACCACATGAATGGAGTTTATAAATCTTTTATTAGTTAAGAGTAATCAGTGGACTCTAGCTACGTATATGTACTGTCTATGTACCACGTTTAGTCTTAATCAATTATTCCACATTGTAGTTACCTTATTTTTCATACAAAGTTTAATATTACTTTAAATGTTTATGCCCACTATTCCGAAAGCTTAATAATGTGTAAATATACGTTGAAATATAAAAACATTATTTTTCATGCCATATGTTTTCCTGTTTTGAAACATCTAAAACCAACCATCTCGTACATAAAAAAAATAGATAATCGTCATACCACTGAATAAAGAGGCTGAATGCTGCCACTATAAGAGTCTAATTAGATGGTTAATAAACGCTGAGTTTAGAATCATGAATGTTTATGACAGTTTATTTTCATCCGTATCAAGCTAACAAACATATTATATGAGGAAACCATTATCATTTATTTTGTACTATTTAGATACCATCCCATTTCAACCCTTTTCAGCTGACGATCAATTTATTTCTTAGAAGGTATTTCTTTCCATATTCCTAGAAAAAAAAAACAGTTTGAGTAACTATATAATCAAAATATCCTTGAAGCTTATAAACTATTCGTAAAAAACAATTACATGGAATATCTAGTAAAGAATGATGCTCTATAATTATGTTGTTGAGGAAACATAAAGAATATACATGACAAATAATCAGAATATTCATAACCACCCAGAACCTAAACGATTTGGCAAGTTTCAGAAAGTTTTCAAGTCCGAAACTTATATCTGGAAGACCTAATCCCAGATAATGAAACGACGTCATCTGACTCTCCTCTCAGAAATTGGCTATCCCACAAATGAGAATGTCTTAGTTGTCAGCTTTTGTCAACAATACTTTTACCTTATATTTAATTTTCTTTCTATGCAATTGTTCATGATTTATAATAAATATTCCTACGACATACAAATGTTTAATTAGTATCGCGAAAACCGTTAAAGGTCCGATGTTTAGCAAATCTTATTTGAATTTCAGAAAACTTTTAGAGTATTCACTAAGACTATAAAAAAGAGTTTTACTTGGTAACTGTGCTTAAAAAGGTGTCCTTCAATCATTTACAGATATTTATGATACTCAAGATTTTTACGAAGTTTGAACCTTTTTTTAAAACTCATAACACCAGCCTAATTTGCTAGTTCTTGAAATGTTATTATAGGAATTAATTATAATAATAAATATCTGTTAAAGAATTAGAGATGACATGAAAATTTCTAACCTAAGTGTCATAAGTCTTATGAACAATGTAGAACATTGTTTGTCTTTGACCTCGGAGAAGAAATTACGTTTTGAATTTATTAAAAGTTTAAAAGGCCACTATACTGAAACGAGCTGGCCTAATAGATTAGCCAAAACACTAAAATATTTGTACCATGACAAATAAATACAAATAATGATAAATATTTGTACCATGTTTCATTTTCATAAGATCTTTTGTGGGACACCTTACATTTCCACAATCCGCGTGATATATATTTATATATATATATTTTATATTATATATTATTTTATATATATATATATATATATATATATATATATATATATATATAGAAAACAAATTACTTTGACAGGTGTTTGGTCTTCCGATCATATGTTAGTTTGCTTATTTAAACACATATGTTACAGATACGGCCAAATACAAAATAATTGAATTGGAAAAAGTAAGCACTCTGTGGTGTAATGGTAGCACATTCACCCGGCAAGTGAGATCCGGGTTCCACTCCCCGCGGAGCAAGTACTTTTTGCGATTCAATGTTTATTGAAATTAGAAAACAAATTATATATATACAAAACACACACACACACACACACACACACACACACACACACACACACACACACACACACACACACACACACACACACACACACACACACACACACACACACACACACACACACACACACACACGCACGCACATACACAATTCGTATAATGGCAGTAGCCCGATTTAATTTCAATAAATATTGAATTACAATAGTACCTGCACCACCTGTCTCCACCATACTTTTAACGTAGAGTGTTTTTGGGCTCTTATAGGTCATGATCAGTGAGGTTATGGATATATTTCAATTGAGTCCTATAGTTATAGTGATTAAAATAGGCTGATTTTGTAAGCTAAATATACCTAAAACTTCTTATTAATTCTAGAAAATGCTTGCCCATCATAAATACCTAATTATTGAAATAAAAGTCTAGTTAATTTTTGTGTGAGAATAATTCAAAATAAAAGATATATTACCTAAAACATTTTATTTAAGAAAAATAAAAGAATTAAACACGTAGGATGTACAGGAGAGAGCTAATATTATTGGAGAGTCGCCAAGAGGAGCGTTGGCATCCGGCCTCCACATTCTTATCTCATGTTCTCCCAAGGGTTAGGTAGAGCCACATGGTGATGAAAACCGTTTGCTTTTTTTTCTCCATTTTGTTTTAAAAGGAGTTTTTGTATTTATTTCACCGTCGATGATCTACCATATAATATTCAGTACTTATCTATTATGCAGTTCATACTAATACCTGTAATATTGATTAGTATTTAAGAATAAAATATGAGTTGAAGATATCACAGTCACATATACAAGGTATAAAACATTTTGCTAGCTATACATTTTAAAACTCAATGCACAATTGTAAGCTAAACACGAAGAATAATGTTTTAAAAATGGCCGCCATTTAGTTTTAGTTTTATAAAATAATTAACAAATCACCGTGTCATCACATTTTATAAGTGAAGTTTTGTGTATCGTACTATCACCATATCAAGGTCATACTGAACATATTTTCCTGACAGTACCAGAATATACTGCCGTAAGGAAAGAACTGAAAGACGTGAAGCTACAATTACAATCATTACTTGATCATTCAATTGAATCGGATCAACGCTCACTACTGTTAAAAAAGAGATTTTCGCCTCCAAACAATCAACATCAACCAATATTCCATTGCGCCTAGCTCTAATCGAATACTCCCAGATCGAATCAGCTCCTTCCGATACACCTTCTCCCGATAAAGTATGCACAGACTACCAAATGGACGAAGAGGAGATTTCGAAATTAATAGAATGAGTAAGAGTATTGAAATTGAAAATCATGCCTCTAAAACAGCTCCATACACCACATGCTCATGCTCCTCAAAAAATTCTACGAAATAGCTACGAGGACTTGTTAGTCGAAAACGATCAGGATATATCAAGATTAATAGTAGTAAGCATAAAGAAGAAAATATAAAAAAAAGTTATCAAGAAAAAAACCCAATTAATACTAAAAATACATGTTTTTCTTTTAAAATGCGACTGTGAAAGACGAAAGCCACGGTTGTTACTTCTTTGCCTTCCTGAGAGCAATGACTGCTGGCCACACCAACATCGTCGCAGTCTACAACTCCGGCGCTGGTCTCCACCAAATCGCAAACTCACCCGCCCCTCAGGAGAACCACTGCTACGTAATTATCGCCGGAACAGCGGCCTGGGGACAGGACATCGTGTTCCAGCATATGGAGTATGTACTAAGAACTGCAGAACCTTTTAACCTTATAGTGTCACCTCTGCCACCCCGATACGAACTGCATCTCGACAGCCTTGATGCATATTGCATCCCGAGGATTGTCCTTAAAAATCGCGAGCAATTACGTGAGTGAGCTGTGTGAACACTACGAAGGCGAGGCGAAGATGGATATCAGTGACCGGGGTCTTGAACACTTCACCTATCACGGCTTGCATATAAAAACTACGGAGAAATCCATACTGGCGGGTCCATTCTGGACAGTTCATTACTGGAACAACAGAAAGCCCCTGTCTTACAAAAAAGCGAATCTGGATTTTAGGGCCCCCGTCTACCAGCGACGGGCTAAATTGACTGACGCAACCCAAGTGACGCAAAAAATTTAGAAATTTCCTAATCAAATTAAATACGTCAGCTTCATCAAAACGTACAGTCTGCTACAAAACAAATTGGATAAAATCTAGTTCAAGTGTAAGGATTTACAGACAGCTATACTTGAAAATGGATTTAACATCAAAAAATTGACCGTTGAGCTGTCGAACTCAGTCTGTTGATAACTATCTGGAGGAGGAGTCACTATTTTCGTTCAAAATAATTTCAATTTGGCATATTTTCAGTAAGAGAAACAATACAACAAGATTGTGAGACAGTCGAAATCAAATCCTTACTCTTTCAAGTCTATAAATTATTGATTGATTATTGTGAAACTCCATGTTTATTATTAGTGTAGGCCTATAGCCATCCACAGGGTTATACCTGATGATGATAGGGTATATATGTGATGGAACATAAAACAGGCTCTCTATATTCCCCCATTTCTTAGGGTATAGAAGGAAACCAGCTGAGAGTTACGCAGGAGAATTTAGTGCTGTTTGCGGAGCCTTCTAGTTGTCTGGTCACCTACGGAGCATGTAGGCTAGATTCGTTCTACATCTGCATCAGTTAGGTCGTAAATCCTTCAGCCTTAATCGACTGCTCATAAAGAAGCCCTTCTATCTTGCTGTGGAGCGTCGATTGCCTGGACAATCGCCAAGGACTGATCGACGAGAGCGACTTTAGAACGGTTAACCTCCTCTTCTCCTCTTACACTACTATTTAGGTTGTAGCTATGATTATATCTTCTGAAATGACAAATTTTTTACGTTTGTTAGAGCAACAACCGTTAACGGTCCATCCGTTTTTCCTGTTCTTTTGCCGTTTGTTTATACCTGTGACCTTTCCCACTGTTGGCGACTTATAAACCGATATTATTGTGAGTATTTTCCTTCACAGGTAGAATTTCTAACTGTTAAGAAGAAACATCGTGGTAGTGATAACACCCTAATGTTTCTTAGGAAATATACTATTGTTTTCAAATGTCTGCAAATATTTATGTACAAGGTTTTATTTGGTTACATATTGTTTACGTTTCTAATTAATATCTTCTATCTTTATTCATTTTAATCAGATACATTGACACTGAAACCAAGATAATTACTAAATGACGTGGGAAATTGCTTGAGTTCTATAAGTTAATTATTTATGAATATATTTTGTAATTTAATAAAAGCCCTCATATTATTATTAGATTACACAAACAAAGTAGAATCATATCAAAATTCAACGTTTTCCAACACAGTCATTGATAAATGTATTATTTAACACTTATTAGAACGACTAAAATATTAAATGCTAATGTATAAATAAATTTAATTGTAAGACAAATGTGTAAATAAAACAGTTCCAATAAAGACCAATGGAACTATACTGTGGTTGGTTATCATTTTCTCATTTATAACAATAAAAATATTTAACTTTTACAGTATAGGATGGAAAAGACCAAAAACAAATACAATTCACAAAACTGCACCTTCAGTTACTTGAAGCAAGCACATGTGACAAGGTAGTGGAAAGGTAAATCGATATAGCCACACCACTAATACGATTTCAGTAGAACCGCAGGCAATGTGTATTCTTGTTGGAGAAGGTAAATGCTATACTTTTAACAAGTTCAGAAATGCTCCTAACGTTTTTTACTTAACATGCATTTTTGTCCAATCTAATGTGCTTCTTTTATTTCAACATTTTTTAAATCATAAATGAGTAGCCTAAACATTAAAAGACAAAAATCAAACAAATAAATTACGTTTATTTATCATTTTTACCTACTTCAACTTTCATATTACAATTTATTACTAACTGAAAATGTTATAGCAGATATAATTTAAAATAAAAGTTTATTACTAATAACAATAAATAGTAAATTGTAAAGGGTTGCTAGTTGGAATCATTAAGAGATGCAATACACACTATACAATGTTCATAGAAGTAGTGATGAGAAAAATGAAAGACTTCATTCCATGTTCACTGACTGCCCATTTAATAAATATGATGCTGTTACCTTCATATTTAATAATCAGGAGCGTAACATCTTTTCTTGAGTGATTCGAGCATCCTAAACCATATTCTCTAATGAAGTCAAACTTCATCTTAGTAAAATTATAGTACGATATTATGATGCTTGTGCAATGCCTCAATAATGGAATATTCTAGGAATACACTCAGTGAACATTTATTAAACGAGTGGAAGAGTTTCATTATGCTTTCACAATAGTTATCTAAATAAAAATTCTTTTTCTTGATACCTCGCAATTTCATCAAAAGATCCATTTACATATTGTTTTTATATTAATATAAGTGTTGTTCCCTTCACTATGTGGTCAATGGCATTTGCCATAAATACATTTAGTATCTCTCACTTGCCGGGTGAATGTGCTACCATTACACCACAGAGCCCTTACTTTTAACGATTCAATTTGTATTTGGCCGTATCTGTCACATATGCGTTTAAATAAACAAACTATCATATGCTCGGAAGACCAAATACGTGTCAAACGACTATTATTTGCATTCAATAAATTTGTATTAATGGTAATATCCGAAGTTAATTTCAATAATAGACATTGAATCACAAAAAGTACTTGCTCCGCCGACACTCGAACCCGGATATATTACTTGCCGGATGAATGTGCTAATAACTAAGATAGTAAAAACATCCAACAACCTTAAAAATATAAAAAATTTTTTGGACTGGAATATATTATGTACAGCTCAGTATTTGTCTGACGATAGATGATATGATTTAGGAAAAATAAAAAAAACAAGTATTAAACTTATGAATATTTAATTGCTGCTCAAAACAATTAGAAAATAAACAAGTATCTAGTTTAATGTTAGCGTTGTTAGTATTATAGATAGACAAATTTATATATATTCTCTAAAACTTTTACGTTTGTGTGAGTTTGTATGTTCTTGTTACAATTTTTATATAAAAATGTACAATTTTTATTATTTCGCTGTAGCCATTAAAATATGTTTTTAAGTACAAAATATGTAATAGATCTTTGAGGCATAATATTTATATATTGAATTGTGTCAGAGATGGTTGTCTAGGCGAAATAATGGACCTTTGTCTAACAATGGAAATAGAATTTATAGTAACTATGTTTTTCCTGTTAAGAGGCATAAATTCCTGACAGCATTATGTTTCGTATATTCCTGAGTGCTTTTGTTTCGAGTTTTCCTGACAACGTTTTTTAGTATACTTCTGATATTATCCTGGCTAATTGAGGGATAAAATGAAGAGTACAATCATAATTCAATCTTGGAAACCTGTAAATAATGTTTTTTCAAATTATTTTTCTCGTAAATAATTTAATGATAGTTATAAATTTAAGTCACAAAATTCTTAATCGTCAGAAAAATTAAATGAAGGAAATATGCCAGTGTAGGAATGGATGTATTATACACACAAATATGCAAAATTTTAATTAAATAGCTCAATTCATTCTTAAGAAAACCTCCGGTAGGTTTTGTAACAGAATTAAACAGGGCCAATGTTGCAAATCATAATTACAACTGCCTCTCCATTATTAAATTTTACTAACAAATGTAGTGATAAATTAATTTGAATACATTGTACAATAAAATTAGTCTATCAATATAGCAAAATCAGATGATTCATCAACTCTCTTGCTAATTACGGAATAAAAAAAAAATTGTTTAGACAAGAATTAACAGCCTCCATGCACTTTCTACATAAACATATTTATTATGCTGTTCGCGGTATTGTTCTTTGTTTATCGCTGCTTATCAATGCTTTCATCTACGTTATTTTATTAGTAACTAAACATTATTGAAGAGCACGCTGTCACATATACTATACTAATACTATAATACTATCATTAATCCAATAAAAAAATATTTTGATACCCTTTCATACGTATACGGAAGATATTTATCCACTATTATTTATTTTTCCAAAACTTCATTCTTTGTTTCTTTTTAGGTAAGTTTCGATAAAATTTAACTATACCAATTTTGAAATAAATACAAATACTTTTACTTGCATTAAGGAGAGTCATAGTATAGTAATCTTATGCAAACTAAAACAATAGGATTTTATGCAAAGTTCGGAAAAAACGTTATAATTCTGAGAGGTAATGGTAATTTAATAGCAATTACCTAAGCGAAGGTGTAAGCAAAAAAAAACCTAATTTAGAGTGGAAGATATAAAGGAATTTTTGTATGATTTATTGATTAGGATAGAGATATCAATGTGATATTTGAACCAACTTTTTTTACACCAGCATAACGCATGTTAGTTGATACTTAGATTTAACACTCCATTCATGTGTTAATCGGCTAAATCATGTCACAAAAATCCAGGAACCCGCAGTGGATTATTTGGTGACAAACTTCTGTTCACGCATGTGTCTGCTCTGTGCATTATAGTACCAATTCACAACTTCACAATTTGCTTAACTGAATTTATACTTATGCTTCATGTTGCATCAGTTCATTCATTACAAAAACATACTAATCAGAATTCACTAATTATTTTTCATTGTTTAAATATTTATTCTGAACGCAGTATCATGCATGAATCAGCAGGTTACATGTTAAGTAACCAGTTATTATTATAAATTCAAGAATATTTAGTGAAAACTGGACCTACCTTAATTATATACATCACAGAATGTGAAAATATGAATAGCCTGCTATAATTGTTTTTTAATGGTAGTTAAGGAGAAATCTTGATGTGAAAACACCTCATGAGCTAGGATGTTCAAATGTCAAGAAGGCTGAGTAAAAATCTGCATTCTGGAGTTTAGAGAGGTCGGAGAACGTTTTATAATTAATTTATTTGAGCTGACACTAAAAAGATGTTGACACTCTCACTTGAAGTTTGTTAAAGGAGCAGAAAAGTTTGGTTACAACGTAAATATTACGACACTTTTGAACACCAGTTATTTTGTTGGCAAAGAAAAAGTTGACCTCTCTCTTTTACTCCAGATTGCGCCGGAATAGAATTTACAACATGTAATTCATTGTAAATATCATTAAAAAACTATTATGTCATAAACCTTGACAAACAAAGCTTCACACTTTTTCACTTAGGTTACTTAAACCTGGTAGACTTCCTTGGCATTGTCATATAATGTTTTTAACAGTGGCTTCTAGTGAAAACAGGGAAATTATCAATAAAATACCTCAGCGATCCAATTTCTCTCTCTATAGTTCGCAATAAACTAGAACTTCTATAATTAAAGTTCTGAAATACGCTTATTTTGAAATGTTTTTTCAACATAATAAGGATTACCCAACTATATTGAAAGTATGGAAGGGTTTCAAAAAGTTTTGGAAATAAATGAAAACAACAAGAATATACTATTTATGAATATACTATATACTCGTTTCTATAGCTTTGTGTTGTTCTAAACAGAAATCTAGTGTGCAATTTCTGTTATGCTTTAAGTCTTGGCCAGGTGAAACCGCAGAGATATTGTCTAATCACTTGATGACAGTTGTAAAAAATCAAATTGGAAAAGAAAGTTTTAGGATTGTAACATGACACCAGAAATACAATCTGTGGTAAAGTAAAGAGAAGAAGAAAACAATGTATAAAGAACGAACTTGGAAGAATCATACATTGTGTTGGGTGTGGCGCTTATATCGTCCACAACACAGTCCAGACTGCTGTAGATATGGTTCCCATTGAAATCGTGGCCTTTGTTCGGAAAATATACAAGTATTTTTACAATATCTCTGTTAAGGGGTTTCCAACTCACCGGATTCTGAAGATTTTCAGATATTGAATACAGCAAATTATTACATCGGGGTAATACTAGATTATATCCCTTATTCCAGCATTCCAAAGGATGAAACAAATACTTCAGGGTTTGAAAGGGTACGTTTTGTCTCTGAAAAAGTATCAATCTCTGATAATGAACTTTTTTATAATAAGCGAGGTGAATTTTTCCTATATTTCCTTATCAAAAATATTTTAAACATGCAGAAAAACAAATTCTCTCTTAATAATGCTGTACATGCCTTACATAAGTTGAAGACAAATTCACAAGAGAGAAAGGAGTCTAACTACATCCCATATGATGCGTAAACGATACTCAACACACTTCAAGGAAAAGGTAACGTTTAATGCAATCAGATCACCGTTGATTTTAACAAATTGTACACTACGTTATCTCTTCCATTATACTGAATGAGGATAGTGTTGAAGAAGATGGAATTTTTTCTGGGCCAATTGAAACAGCATTGGAAACTATTTAAAGAATAATTAAAAAATACAGGAAATCTCAGGTAAAGATCGACGAAATGTTTGACCACGTTGTTGCCCAAGATATTTTTGGCTTAAAAAGTGGGAGCATAGGGAAAATAAGTTGAAAAGTAACCTTGTGTAGAGAAATAAATAGATCTATACTGCTTTTTAAACATCAGGATATTTCAGTACCTAATATTTGGCATATAATTAAATACGGCATCTAGTTCTTATGTTAAGTAAACTTTAGATTTAGATACATACTAATTTAAAACGAAAAAGAGTTATAGAGAAATTTTTGCTGTAATGAAAAATGTAAATAGTATAAATTATAAGCTCCACTCTAACATAACCATCGTTTTCAATTTTTATAAGGACCAAGGATTTATCTAGAATCACGATTGTGGTAACATTGTTTCGGGATTTTAATGTTAAATGATTTAGAATGTATTTAATAATAAAACATTTTAAATTAATTTTATATTAAACTAAGTTTGTAATTTTTCATTGCCACCCCTACAAACCCCGTCCGCCAACTATATTATAAAATAAAACTTTAAATTGGTACACATTTTCTCGAATACAAGTTTATGCTGGTTTTTTGAACTTTTGAAGAGCTTTTATCCAAGCAAAGTTTGTTAGATTGCTGAAAAACTTACTTATAACAAATGATGTTAAACTATTATGCATTTGTAATAATTCATAAGAATTAAATGTGGTAAAATTATCAGTCAGCAATACAACAGAGATATGAGGATCAATAAACAGCTGATGCCTGTCATAGACCGGTGAAGGTTTGGTACTGTCAATACTTATAACTGTGTCACTGCATTGAATGAATTATTCTCCTTCTTGTAACCTATAGCTATTGTAACCATTTAGATACAGTCATTTGATTAAATAGCTTAACAATTTATAAAATATATTCCCTAAATATGTTTTTTTATTCGTACATATAAAACGAAAGCATTTGAATTGGTAAATTAATATACTGTCGAGCGTATATACTTCAACAAGGATTTTTATATCGTATGTTACGATATCAAACATTTTAAGATTTTTATTTTTAATAGAGTGTAATCTATACGTTGAAAATTATTTGATTGCTTTATTTATTGGCAACAGTTATTAAAAACTTTTTAACCTGTTGTGTGGGTCTAAACCACCATTATTATTTAAGTGAAAAATAATCTTAAAATTCATTTTTAAACAACATATCTAAATAATATCTGAAAATTTATAATACATTTATTGATTGAAATTTGTTGAAAAAAGTGTTTATTTATTGTAATATAGTGGTCTCACCTAACTTCTTCATTGCTTTGCAGTCGTTTTTGTAGATTTTTTTATTACATCTGTACCTAATCAGTGCATAATGTTTGCTAACTTAATTTGTTATAGTTCTGTTTGAGAAATTGTTATCAAAAAAAAATTATTGAACTCATTTTATCACAAGGAAACCTTAAGGAAAAACATATTTATCTTTTTAACCTATTCCCTACGAGTTCACGTAAGAAAGCAGAAGTTGATGCAAGTTTCCATAGAAATAAAAATAATGTAGATTCATGAATTGTAACCGGATGCGTTTGATTGGAAAACTTGTATGTATAAAGAAGCAAATTATAACTTATAAAAAATAATAATTCTAGTATTTAAAATAAGAAAACATTTCCAGGTAAAAAAAATAGTCATGGCTTGCATAAAAATTTAAAAATACGAAAATTCCAAATATTTTTTTTTCAATATTTAAAGCACCGAAATATTTATAGCGTTCGATTACTCTGGCTCCTCATTTACGTGGCTATAAGAAAGTTTAAGCTGTCTTATCACGCTACTTTGCACAGGCTGCACATGTCATGTACTAAAACTTTATAGCCAGAAGTTGTCATAATCCGAAATA
This sequence comes from Homalodisca vitripennis, assembly GCF_021130785.1. Lineage (NCBI taxonomy): Eukaryota > Metazoa > Arthropoda > Insecta > Hemiptera > Cicadellidae > Homalodisca > Homalodisca vitripennis. The sequence goes on along the minus strand of NC_060212.1, from coordinate 126,741,081 downwards.
TGTTCAGACTTAAAACTTCTGTAATTTAGGACGATGCAGAATATACACCTTCTTGCAGGGTAAATCTAGAGCTTCTAGTGATAGGATAGACGCTTTACAAAGGTAAAGGAATCAGGTGTATGGAAGTCTACTTAGATAAAAGTACTGTGAATATTAGACAAATCTCTAGAGAAAGCGTGATCCCATAATTCTAGAGCTTTTAGTCTCAAATAGAACAGTGATTGTTGCAGATATTAGTTAGGAGAGATCGTTACCTTCTATAAATTGATTCCTCAGATTATATTTTTGTACATTTCGGAGAAGAGCGAGCTCGTTTTTTTGCGACAGAAATCTTCATCAATCTTTTTTACGGTCAGTCAAAATATATTTTTAATATTATTTATTGAAAGGGCGATAAATATTTAAACATAAAAATGTATAATAAATATTAATATAATTGTGTATATATTGTATATAATACACTTAACGAGCTACGTTTTGTATAATTGTCCGTTACAGTAGCATTTGCAATGTTTTAATGTATGTTAGTAATTGTAGAGTTAGTAGTGTTCATTAAACGTGTACCAACATTTATCCTCAATGTAGGTGTTCTATAACTTTATACGCTATAAAAGTAGAAATTTATTTAAAATTAACACCTTTCACTACTTGATCAACATAGCCAAATCTCCATCTCATTTGTTTGTCTTCTTATTGTTTGAGCGTTAGCGACAGGCTTATGGTCACATCTGACGTATCGAGAAAGATTTTGTCTGTAGACTTTAAACTATGCAAAATTACATTTTTCTACATAAAAAAGATTGAACTCTGTAACAGTGCGTATCAATGTACAGAATTTGGCTAAGAGTTGCCGCAGCTTCACTCAGTAAGCGAGCATAATTTCTCTTTAGCCTGCATGGGGATGCAAAATGTATAACCGTTATAAACCAGTGAATTAATGTATGTGAAGGAACTTACTCTTTCTCTTTCACAATCTAAATTGAAAATGGAGATATCATTTAGCTCAAAATATAAACAATTGTCACTTAAAACACAAAATATCATTAATTTACTGTGTAAAATATAACGACTTCAGCAAGAAACCATCGTTAGATTTACGTATATATTCCACTATACTATCCAAATTTTATACGATACCCTTTTTATAAGGATATACAATTACTTTATAAATTTCGACTAAATGATTTACTGAATACAGAGTTTAGATTACTAATATCTAGCAACCCCGTGAATAATTTAGGCCATAATATCGTATCATCAAGGTAAAATTCGTACAATGTAGAACTTCCTCTTACAGTTAACAAATATGACATTTAGAGCAATAATCTTTATTACAAACCAATACCTAAGCTAATTGACTTATAATTTCATTATTGGGAAATTATTTTACAAACAAACTAGATTTCCTAAATTTGGAAGACTTCTTGAAACAACAACCATACGCACGTCACCCATTTTATTTTTATTTTATTTTATTTTACATATCAACGGACATATCTCCATTTTTACAAATATTAGACAAATAATTAGATAATTCTACTCAAGATGCTAAACTAAAATGATGAAATAGTTGGACCATGTAAACCATTGCTAGTCTGTATCCTAGTTGTAAATAAAAAATAGTGACTAATAATTATGAACAAAATTTGCAAGTATACCCTGATCAATGGTAGCAAAAGATAGATTTATGTGAAAGGCATCATTATTCGGCAATTGATAAGTAGTAGTGCAAAATTAGTAATGACTTAAATAAATGTAACATGCAAGTATAAGAATATAAATTTAAAGATACATCCAGCAATAACAAGTATAACAATATAAATATAAAGCGAGATAGGCCTACAATATATCAATACAACAGCAACCATTAAAAAACAGTAGAGCCCATTCAAGCAAAATAAGTCATTCATCCTAATAAATTAAATGGTCGAAAACCAGACTAAACTAAGTATGAAAAAGCCAAAAACAGAAACTGATGTTAATAACTTAAGATATGCAGGTACCTACCTTATCTTTGGTAGGAAGTGGAAGATTTATGAAATATTGTTCCTTAGACTACTTTTTAGCAATTAGAGGTAGTGAAAAAGAGATAAATAACTTCAAATAAAAGTAACATTCAAATATAACAACTATAAATATGCAACATAAAATAGCAATATACAGGTAACAAAGTAAGTAGAAAAAGTCATTCATGCATTTCCACTCCAATTTGAAGACCTGCTATCTTCGTCTTGAGTGTTGTTGTACTGTCCTGGAAAAAGTCCACAACATCGGCAACATTGTTTCCGTATCTCTGAAGACGGACCATCGTACTATTTGCAGCGTAGTTGGTGCGGTGATGTTGCCTGACAAACAGGTCGCTAGATCGGGTGGATGATGGAGTCTTCAATAGGACCATTTGTAATACATCAGGACAATCGATTTTGCCGTTGAGGATCTTATGGAGCAAGATAATGTCTGCGGTAAATCTGCGACTCATAAGTGGCTGGAGCCCTAGATCACGGAACAAGTCTTCGATGGGGACTTGTTTATAGGTGAAACCCATCCTGACGCCCACCGCTCGGACGAAACTTCTCTGGATTTTCTCTAGTTCGTCTACGAGAAAGTTCTGATATGGATTCCAGACAGGGGAGCCATATTCAAGGACTTGACGTAGCAAGGCACAGTACAAAGTCTTAAGTGCTAATATTTTGCTGAAGTGTCTAGAGAAGCGGAGAACAAAACCAAGCATTCCGTTTGCCCTACCGCAGATGTTCAGTATTTTGGGGCTCAGGGTTCAATGAAGGTGTCAATAAAACACCAAGATCTTTTACCTCTTGGACACGAGTTATGGGTTCGCCACTTACAAAGTGCTCAAAGTTTATATATGAGTGACAACGAAGAATGTTATTGCTTGACATTTTTTAATATTGAATATTCTATTGGTCTCACACCAACTGTCGATCATAAGTAGATCATCCTGGATCCGCAAACAGTCGTCTTCTAACGATATGATTGATAAAATTTTTAAATCGTCTGCAAAAAGAAGGGAATCCCCCCGAAGTGCCCCAGGGAGATCATTAATAAAGAGTGAGAAGAGGTAAGGTCCAAGTAACGAACCCTGAGGAACTCCAGAACAAGAACAAAATTCCGAAGAGGTGGCCGATGCAAATGTTATAAATAGTCGTCTATTTGAGAGGTAGCTTGCCAACCACCTTACTTCCATGTTCCCAAATCCTTGGACAAGCATCTTCCTCAAGAGACAAGTGTGATCCACCGTGTCAAATGCCTTAGAGAAATCCAAGTATATTGCGTCCAGCTGAGTGTTAGAGACAAAGGCTTCATGGATTCTTGATTGAAAAAGTGCTAAATTTGACACGGTAGACCTTCCGCTTGTGAAACCATGCTGCTGAGAACAGATTATGCCAGCTAGCTTTAGCTTAATGCGGTCCAGGAAGAGTGCCTCAAATACCTTAGACAATAACGTTAGAATTGAAATAGGTCTATAATTTGTGACATCATCGACAAGTCCCGTTTTGTGGATTGGAACAACATAGGCAGACTTGAACGCTTCCGGGAAAACACCTGTAGCCAGTGATGCGTTGAAAAGGTCACAAACTGGCCTAGCCAATAAACTTCGGCAATATTTTAAAATCATCAGGTCCCCAACCTTTGGTCTCATCAAGTTTTTTAATTTATCGAATACCTCTTGTGGACTGAAACTTGGACATGAGGAATTTCCAAGGTGATCGCCACTTGCAGGAGTGAAAGCTTCTATTGGCTTCGAGAAGACTGAGGAAAAGAATCCCTTGAACATTTCACACATCTCTTGCGGTACACTTGTTTCGGTGCCGTTATAAACCATGTGTGAGGGTACAGTAGAAGTGTTTCTGATCGCATTTACATGGCTCCAGAAGAAACGAAGGTTCCCCAGTACACCTTGATCTACTCTTCTCAAATGCTGATGATAGTCTCTATTCGCAGAAATCTTGCAAGATACTCTTGCTCTAGAGAAACTAAGGTAGTTGCAGGATGTTGGTTATTCCTTGTACTATTTATGTAGAATCTTTTTAGTGATCACTAGATTTCTAGAAACGTTAGAAAACCACCTAGGGAATTTTGATACACCAACTCTTCTCATAGGCGAGTTGAGCCTAACTGCATCGGAAATCGTAGAGAGAAAGTTGTCAGTTGCTTAGTTGAGATTAGGATTCTTCAGTATGGATGTTAAGTCCACACCTGAAAGGGAGTTGTAGATATTCTGTAAGTTGCATCTTTTAAAGTCAAACTTGTAGTTAGTGGAGTATTCCTCTGTCATTTTAAATTGCAAGGTAGAAAAATAGAGAGGGGCGGATGATGACTCTCCTCTACGGACAGAAGAGCATCCGTTTCGAAGGAGACGCTAGCTCTTTTTTTAGAACACAAGACTAGATCCAACAAGACACACCTTCCATTTAATATACGATTAACTTGCTGAAGGTCATAAGTATCCATTAGAGAGAGCATTGCTCTAGAGGCAGGAGTGTGACGACAATTATAGGGATTCACCCAATCAACATCGGGTAGATTAAAGTCCCCAATTACTATAATTTCTTCAAAGACACGGTCTGTTATCTCCTCCTCAATAGAACAAAGAAGACTACTGTAATTGGAGACGTGCTTTTGAGGTGGTATATAGCAAGCTACAAGGAGCCAGGCAGTGCCTTTGGAGGGCTCAATTCTGATCATTAGGTGCTCAATGTGATCAACATTAGATATCAACCGAGATGACTGAATATTGTTTTTTACAGCAACCATCACCCCACCTGTGCTCGATTTAGAACTGGTTAATTGTGATCTGTCACATCTATAAATAGTGTAGTTGCCAAAATATAGTTCAGCATCGTTTACAAAAGTAGAAAGATTGGTTTTAGTAATAATACTTATATCATGTGTAGACATAGCTATAGATAGTTTTTAGTTCATCTAGTTTGCTCCTTAAACCATTTGCATTTTGGTAGTAGGCTGAGATATGCCGGTGAGACGAAGCTAGTTTTTTGACGCCTGAACAATACTTGGGATCCCATTTTGGTACTTTATAGTGAGGTTAAGGGACTGAAGAATGGTACCAATGGATCCCCTATCATAGTTAATTTTTTTCTCTGACATCCTTATTCTTGGATTCTGGAATTCCATGGATTATAAAATTCTTAGCTCGCTGGGATATGTCATTCATTTCCTTGATTATAGACTCAGTGTCGTTTGTTTTTTATTCTTGACGGACTCCACTGCAGATACTTAAGTATCGATTTTCGCTTCATTAGCTTAGAGCCGCGGTTCAAGTTTCGAAATTTGATCATTGATTAGCCCAATATCTCATTTTATTTCTCCAATTCCGGTTGTTATTTCACCTATTTTTTTATGTTGCCAGACCAGCTGTCGATCTTATTCATAAGCTGATTAAGACTGGACGTCAGCACAGGAATGTGATCCTCCGAAATGGGCACACAGTCAAACCTATTACAGCGCCATTGTTTGTTTGAATCCTTGGACAATTGTGTATAGTCAGCCTTAGAGATGTTTGCACAGGCACGGTAAAACCAGCGGTTGCATTTGGATTCACATTTAATTCCCTCTTCAGAATCAAAAACCATTTTCATACAAACCTTACATGTTGTCAAAGAGCTTGCCATCATCCTTCTGTGAGCAAATAAAATAATCCAAGAATATTAGACACAACTCCTGACTACTCGACAGCTACTCGGTCCACCGTCAAAATCATTGAACCACAAAAAGTACTTGCTCCATTGAAAAGTCAAATTAGGCTACAACTATTTATACACATTTAATTAATGTAAATAAAAGTCATTTGACAGGTATTTGGTCGTCCGATAAAATATTAGTTTGGATATTCCAACGCATGTGTCACAGACACGGCCAAATGCAAAATAATTGAATGGTTAAAAGTAAGGGCTCTGTGGTGCAGTAATGGCACACTCTCCCGGCAAGTGAGAGAGATTCGGGTTCAAGGTACTTTAATGTTTATTGAAAAATTCAATTACGGTCTTTCCATATATACTAAGAATGCATCCTTAGATTGGTATTTAAAAATTTATGCCCGTTTTGAATCTAGGTTTACTTATAATTAAGCTGTAAAATTATTAGTATATAACAATTATGTTTATATATTATTATTTAAAATTAACATGAAAACTCTGTTTAAAACCATTTTTTAGTTTAATTATAGGGAATTGTACAGTACTTGGTGAAACAGTATTATTATAATGCACGAAAAGGAAAGTGTACGAAGGAGTTCAATATCAAGACTATGCTTTAGGTAAAGTTTGTGAGACCGATTCGACTCGCTAACTGGTTAACTTTTCAACTTTACCTTTGTGCTTAAAGTAGCCTACCTTAGAAGTTTTGTACACGTGCATTATTAAGCAAGCAAACTAAGTTTTGACTACATTCATCAGTACTGCCACTTTCACAACACTAAATTGCTCATCACCGTTCTCAGAGTTTCTGACGTTTGAGGTATCCAGTTTTAAAACATTTAATTAATATGGCATTTATCAGCTCTTTACAAGGAACTCTTGTGCATTCCTAAAAAATTTAGTGATGGTACTTCAGGATAAGTTCTAAACTTTTACATATAATGTAATAGAATTGAAAATGATTAGTATTATATAAGTTATAAAATCGTTGTACCTATTCTAAAGGTTTAATTATTAGGCTTTTTTAGGCATATTAGGCATTTAGACAATTAGAATATATAGTTATTGTGTTAAATCATACTTTATTACATACCCACATTTTCCTTAATTGAAAGTAATAAATATATGTTAATATTTTATCTCTTTAAAAATGTTAGCAGTTTTAATTTGTTGAAAAGACGTAGATTTTATGTTAATACATAATTTAGAAATAGTTTTTTTTTACATACGTAATAACTAAAAATTTTAATTTTTATGTTATGTATATAATTATATATTGACAACTGGCTCCGGTTAATTCAACGTGGTTAATGCTTATGTACAGAACAAAAGTGCATTAGAAATCATTTCCATAACAATAATAGTAGTATAAGGTATACAATTTATTTAATATATAAATCATAAAAGGTTATTGCACTTAAAGTTATTACTTGGTGAAGAGAGAGGCAAGTAAAACATTGTCATTTGTGGGACGGCCAATCTCTGAATGGAGATTCAAATACTTTGTTTCTTTGTCTGGCATTTGTTCCTTCAGAAAAATAGTTACGAATTTGAGAACTTCATAAAATGTTATTACTCAACATAATAAATATCTTTTTGTATATGCATATACATTTCCAACGATGTTCTTGAAATAATTTTTATTTACATAAAAGAATCAATATTCCACTGCTTTGTAGCTTATTTCAAGCTTTTAAGTATCTATAGTCAAACACATACTTTTAATTACAATTTAAACCAATTTGCTCCCAAATAAGTTTCCTGTTAAATGTAATCCAAATCCGTGCAAAGCAATGTCGCTCAGGATCTACGAAAAGCATTCATTGTAAAAACTCGTCTTCTTGTATATATAACGGTTTTGGATATATTATTTTATGATTTTTTACTAATGGAAAATCTTTTACTAATCTCTAAAATGTTGATGATACCACATGTAAGTAAATATTAATTTGAATGAACAAATTACAAATAACATCATTACTGTATAAGTCATTGTAATGTTTATATCGGTTATCGTACATAAAACACTTTCTCTATTTGAGTCGACTTTAAATATAATTGGATTAGTACTTTTTAACAACTCAATAACTCAGTAAATATTACACCATGTGTAGACATTCATGATGGATATACTCTGTAATCGTCTGAAAGGTTTTTAAGAACATATTATATATCATATAATTTTTACTTGTTAGAAGATGAAAAACCAATCGCAGTAAGCTTCAGATCAATATCTGTTTTGTTTACTTTTAGAGTATGGTTACATGATATTGAGGCTTATCATTTATGGTATTATAAATGTATCAAAAAACTAAGAAAGAATATTTAAACTTTGTTACTATTTGTGTATTATCTTTATATGATGATTTTTTATTATGCATATTGCTTTAAAAATGACCATAAATCATCATTCCCATAAGTAAGCGGTAAAATCAGTATTTTATGTTCCTCATAATTTTTAAATCTGTTCTCGTTTTTAATATATCATTAATTTAATATTTCTTTAATATTTATTTATTTTTCATTGTCCATTATCTTTATTTCAAACATAAATTTCATATCTTATCAATTTAAAACAAAAGAAATCAGAACATAGTATGAAGGCACCTTGTGGAAAGTGTTCTCTAAGATTTCAATATAAGGAGGATGCATTGAGCAAAGTTTGTGAAACAGATTTTATTTGTAAACTTTAAATTTCTACTTCAATTTTGTGTGTTTGAAACATAAAAAGTTTTCAATGCAAAACTTTTTATGAGTCAGAAAACTAAGTATTATCAACAGTTACCTGCTGTGCAGTTTCATTATTGATGTTTCACATCTTAGAATGTAGCCTAGCTTTTAAAGTGCAAGTACTTTACGAACTATCCCAGTCATACACAATTTAAAAAGCATAAAATCTCGAAAATTTTATCAATGCAATTAAATTTTCAGGTTTTAAAAATAATACAGGTTGAAATTAGGAAAGCGAAATAGTTCATTTGGAACCTACCTATCTTATTTTGAAACTGATAAAAAAGGCTAGAACTCTTCTAGTATTTATCATAACGTTCTTATGTTTACCAATACTTGTCATATAAAAAAATATTAACATCTTTACAGATCATATAGGTACTGCTCCTCTAAAAAAGCAGGACATTTTTTTTAGTGCCATCCATTTTCTGATCCAAAGATAGTAGGAAAGCAAACTACATATCGTCTTAGTTATTACGACTCCCTATGTTTGAGTCATATGTTTGACCAAATCAATAGGTACGAGTAAAAGCAAAATTTAAACAAATCACCCAATAAAAAAATGAAGTCGAAATAAATGTAATAGATATACCAAAATTTACATTTAAAAAGTTTAATGAGTAGAGAGTAATAAAATGTTAGATTAATAAAGTGAAATGTGACATTGTAAATGTATTTGAGTAGTTACTCAAGTAAATATACAAATATTATGTATAGATATATTAAAATACTCAGAAAATAAAAATCGCAGCAAATAACACAACACGTAAAAAATTACGAAAAATGTTTAATAGTTAGTTAACTGAGTCAAATAATCATATAATAATAATGTTTCATTTTAGTGTTTACAAAGAAAAGTTGATTACAAAACACATTTCCTGTATGTTTACTATAACAAAAAAGAGTTTCAACACTTGTGCAATAAGTGATTTAAATATAGGAAAGGAAGTATAAAATTAACCAAGGAACCTAATAATGTAAAAATTTCAGTACTACTGAATCGGTCTAGTAGATTTTAAGTGATTAATTACCATACACTCAAGCACATAGAGACACCTCTAGCCTTTTTTATAACATTGTGGATTATGAATATCGTGATTATTAATTTCTAGATCTATAAATTTACTTTAATACTTTAATAGTTAAAAAATATCCAAAAAAAGTTTGCAAAATGCTTTTAAATCTACGATTAAAAATAGAGAAATAGCATGATATTTTAAGGAAATGTCTATAATATTTCATGAAATAATATTTTAGATGTATCCATAATTATGTCTAAAACATATTTTTTATAAGAACCTTAGCTGAGCTTATTCTTTATGTGACTAACCATGAAAAAATATAGCTTGGTCAGTTAAATTTGTATAAATAATTTGAGTAAGTTTTTCCATTGTACTCTTATTGTGTTAAAAATATACCGTGAGTAAGTCTTTCCATAGTACTGTTATTGTATTAAACAATATACCCAGCATCAGTTTTGAATTTTAATATAAATGTGGTCATAAAAGGTGATTTATCGAGACTCTGGGAAATAAAACGTTGCTGTGCGGAAAGAGAGGACATTAGCTTTATGAGACAGAGATTGATGTGCCTGGTTTGTTTACAACATTGCTGCCAACTTTGTAAACTGTTTGACAATTGGATAACCAGTATATAAGTGCTACAACTATGTTACTAACTGCAGTACAATACCTATCACATCAAGCTCTTGGTTGCTTGGCTTTATTAGATGGCAATAATGTAAATAAATCCCAATATACCTGTAAGTTATTACACTTATTATACATATTAGCTCAAGAAAGTTATCTTCTATACTCATGAAAGGTTATATAAATGTATATGTGGTAAAAGGATATTTAAAACAGTTTATTTCCTTCAAACCAGACTTGAATTTATATGTCTCATACTAGAGTGTTATAGTGTACTAAGAATTAAATTTTTGAAGCATTTCCGGATATTTCAACATTACACTTATGTTTGTGAAAAATGGTATGAATATCTTTTCTGTAGTTGGGTTAAATTTTTTTCATGAAATTGTATTTAGAAACTTATCATATAGATAGAGATACGCCATTAATGCTAATTGTTTGTTTATAACTTATTAGGGAACCAAAGAACTACCCACTTAAATTTATCCTTCTCAATATATAAAATTACGCAACTCCTAATCTATATGAAAAAAGTTATGTTTCTGCTTTAAAACTTTGTTGAAGACAATCTTTTCTAGCTTTCATGTTTTTTAAAGCTGTATCAAACATCATGTTTGCATTAGTTACACGAAGTTTTGTTTGTTTTTCTATACTTAAAGTATTATTCTAGTAATCTTTTCTTTTCTTTTTTTCTCAAGATGGCTGAATTGATTGGTTGCTTGGAATTGAGTCTTTGATTATAGTTAATTTACCTGAATTCTATCTAACGTAGTGCTACTTGCTGTATCAACACTGATTATTATACGTCGTGAGTTCCGTATATGTGAGTTTCGTGTATTTGTGTGTACAACCCAGCACCTCTACCAACCTCATTCTAACTTACCTTTTGTTGTCTGTTAAATAAACATACACGCAAAACAAACCCGTCACCTATCACTCAATATTTATGTTGTAACAGGCGTCATACATAGAGAAATCCACGCCAAATTTCTTTGTAACCACAGGTTATGATCCAGGTAGAGAGTATGAATTTAAAATCAAATATCACTAAATTAAAGTTAAGTTACAATGTATTTGGAAACAAATACCTTACAATAACTTCAGAAACTTCGTATATTTTATCGAAGTGTATTGCTTATAATTCTATACTTTCGTTTTGCAAAGAAATATTTTAATATTACGCTGACCGACGCAGTAGGAATACCTTATTGGAATGCAATAAACGTAATGAAAGTAATGACGATCTGGCCACTATGTTCTTACATTCTTTCAATATTCAATTTAATTTCGTTTACAGTTACATCTCAATGCTTTTTTACCTGTATGTGTGTTAATTGTGTAAATAGAATTTGTTTATATGAAATATTTAATCAAATCTCTTATTAGAGTTTTAACTGTATATAGTTACGGCATACCTTTTTGTATGAACAAGTTTTAAAAATTGTCTATGTTTTGAACAGATATAGGCAAATAAGAATGAACAGAAATAGATAAATAAATATATTCTCAAATGCTACCAGTTTTTATTGCCCTTTTATGGTTATTAGTAATAGTGGAAGTAGTAAAATCATGGAATATACATAAATTTACACAAATTGAGTACAGTCATTTGATAATTTAACATTTTATAATAAATCGCATTTAAAGTATAATAATACTTTAAATTATAATTAAATTATAGTATAATAATTATCATTTATTATATAAATTATAGTAGGAATTAAAGTATAATAATAATAAATAGCATTTTCCAATTTGTCTATAACACCTTTATTACGTGATGACGGATGTTTTAATGTTCTGTTTGAATTGATTTAATTATGTATAGACAATTCGCATTAATATGATGGTGAATGTCCTAATAGGATTTAACTGAGTGTAAGAAAAGTCTATTTATTACTCATGGTTATATATACAGTAGAGCAAAAAATTTACTATTTACTTGTAATTTCACGTGGAAATCCTTTTGGACTTTTTCTTTTATTAAAATTGAATAATTGAGTGGAAAATTAGGACACATTGTTTTTATTACATTGATGTAGGATTAGTTTAATTTATTATCTGTTCTACACAATACACACAAAAATTAAAAAAGAAAAGAATTAAAAACATTTTTAATGTACTATATCGAATAAGGTATTATTAATTATATTTATTGTGGAGTTATGCTAATGAGAAAAAATGTACAGCCTATAATAGCGGCGACCTCATACAGACGGGACATAGGAGCGGACAGTAGACATTTTGTACTTCATTATAATTATTTTTCTTTAAATAGAAAACTGGCGGCAACCAGCAATTTAATTTGCAGTGTTAGTAATTGCCATACATTAAGGAATGTATGTAAATACGGAACTCTTTAAGAACATCCCAAAAATTACTAGAGACCTGGATAAAGATTCTGCTTATCTTCCGTATAATGTGGGTCAAAACGAGTGCAACTAATAACCATAAAAGGGCAATAAAAACTGGTAGCATTTGAGAATATATTTATTTATCTATTTCTGTTCATTCTTATTTGCCTATATCTGTTCAAAACATAGACAATTTTTAAAACTTTTTCATACAAAAAGGTATGCCGTAACTATATACAGTTAAAACTCTAATAAGAGATTTGATTAAATATTTCATATAAACAAATTCTATTTACACAATTAACACACATACAGGTAAAAAAGCATTGAGATGTAACTGTAAACGAAATTAAATTGAATATTGAAAGAATGTAAGAACATAGTGGCCAGATCGTCATTACTTTCATTACGTTTATTGCATTCCAATAAGGTATTCCTACTGCGTCGGTCAGCGTAATATTAAAATATTTCTTTGCAAAACGAAAGTATAGAATTATAAGCAATACACTTCGATAAAATATACGAAGTTTCTGAAGTTATTGTAAGGTATTTGTTCCAAATACATTGTAACTTAACTTTAATTTAGTGATATTTGATTTTAAATTCATACTCTCTACCTGGATAATAACCCCATATACCTTTATACAACACCCAAGCAATTTATAACGTAAAAATGGGATTTTATTTAATAATTTTTATGGAACAATATGACTCAATGCGCTCTAATTATTCATTTCTGTTTCACTCTCAGCCTATTTGCTTTGTGAATGCAAATTATTATGACAACGAACAGAAACTGCCTAGAATTCCTTTAGTTAAGTTTCATTTCTACACAATGAATGTTTTAATGTTGAAATACTTCTCACAACTTGTCACAATGAATGAAGTTGAATGTTTTAAAGGTTAATGTTATTCAAGGATATCTCGTTGTGAGCGTTAGCAAACCATTTGGATTCGGTCTTATGGGTAAAAATAATAACAGCAATAAAATAGCAGAACAAATTAATAAACTTGGAATGTCAGTGCATTAGAAAGAAATTTGTAATAGATAATAAATAAGTGATAAGTAACGGTAGTAACGATAAAATAATTCTAGAAACGTTGTGTTATAGATTTATATTTACCATATAACGATTACGGCAAATGACCGAAATCCTACTATCTTTATAATAGCTCTCTTGGCAATAGTATATTTAAAAAAATAGAAAGTAATAGAAAACAAAAGGTAATGTCAACTGTAAAATGTACATCAAAAGTTCACGTAGGGGTAAAATTTGGCTAGATTGATAACCTTTATATTTTATTATCGAATGAGATTATTTTGTGTTTAGACGAGATATACATACAAGTCAATTTAGAAACTGCACGTCCCTCCAAGGTATTTTGGTGATCGTCTACAAAACCTATATCTTACGAACGAATTGAGCTACAGACTTAAGTATTGTTTCTTTCTTACTGTATTACTCTCTGTTTGTACGCAGGAAATCTCGAAAATAAAATAAGTTTTTCCAATCTTTGCATTCAGCGAATGTTACGTGAAATTATACAATATTTTGACTACCACTTTTAAATAATATTTTAAACTTATAATTATACAGCAAATAGGCCTAAGAGTTAATTCGTTAAAATCAATGCCTCAATTAGATCAACAGTACAGTTACATTTATTGAATTCAAATTAATAATTATATATTTAATGCTAAAGCTGTAAAGACAAACATGAAACTAACATACATCTTTCAAACATTAAACTATGCTTAGTTGAGTAATGTGAGATCATATATTATCATTAAAATCTGAAAATAAGATAAGTCGAGATTTTGGCTTAACCCTCCATCGGGCGCTAAACGGAGTTTTCCTCCGTGTATTTTTTATTATTAAAAATAGTAGTACTTTTCTGATGTTGGCAGTCGTTGTTCCGCAGTGTACTTCACGAGCATCTTTCGGGGAAGCGAAACAATAGCCTCCCGCTTATCTTTGTCAAAATCTGTCAGTATGAGGTCTACTTCCGTGCGAGACTGGACGATTCCTCCGTGAGCGCCCGATGTCCGTGTTTGTAGTCCTTGGACGAAATCTCCGTGAGCGCCTTATAGTGTTTAGTTTTTATGGAGTAATAATCCTTGTGCGCCTAAATGTCTGATCTGTGATGGTTTCTTTTTAAGTTTTTCAATATATTTTATTTGAATTTTGTGAAATGGAGAATGAAGACGAGAGACTTGTCAGTACAGTACCCCGTGTGCTAGGGAAACATTTCAGTACTGTTTATGGAGTGAACATTGTCGTTATAAGAACCGGAAGGAAAATGTTATGAAACTTTGTGTAGTATTAAAAAATTTTTAGTAAAGAATAAATTTTGATTTTAGAATAATAATTGACATTACAATTGTATAATATCTCTAGAATTGAAGTAAGTTGTTTTTGTAAGAAGTTAAAAACTAAGTTAATTTCCATATATTTATTACAGAAGGTTAAAACATTTTTACAATTAATTGCATTATTCCTTAAAAATAAATCATGTTATTACTATAACTATACAATAACATTTTTTTTAATTTCTAAATTCTTATTTGGAAAATTCATTACATAAGAGAGTAATTTTTATATTTAAATTCTAAAAATGGATATATTACATTGTAATTAAATCAGTAGGAATATTTAAACAAATAAAAACAGTTTTAAACGACTATAATATCCGTTATTCACTAACCTGGAGGAAACCTCCGTGAGCGCCTGATGGTGTTTCTAATTTTAAGCGCCCGATGGAGGGTTAAAGAAAGAGGGTGTATTATTTAAGGTTTTTAATATGTAGCTATTTAGGAAAAACTAATTGTGCAAAATATAATACAATTAAAAGTGGATGACTAATATTATTTTGTAATAAATTACATATAAGCGCGATTATGTGAATATTTATATGTAAAAATTACTTATAAACAATCAGAACACATATCCTTTTTTTTGTAAGGAAAAAATGAAGCTTAGAATCTTCTTCGTGCACTTAGTCCTTTACGTCCATTAGTAGCATTACGTTCTCGTCAGACGTGCTGGGTAATTCAGCAAGGGTAAGATTAGGAGTATGGGCCGCCTGCTGTCATATTCTCGTGGAGAGGGATAGTGAACTATAACTCAGTCATGTCACCTCGAACGAAGGGAGGAGTAGGTTCTTGAACGCGATAAAGTAACAGAACTCCTTCAAATCTAGCTTAGTTACAGTATTTAACACTAAAATAGCTCAACTACTATCAAAATAAAACGAATTTTGCGGAAAATGATGTTCACCTCCTCAAAACCCATAGTGTAGGTTTGATCGGGAGAAAAAGGAATTCCAGAAATGAACCCACCAGGATGAAAAACAGAGCAATTGCTTTTATTATATTGTTTATTTTGCTTTTTTTCTGCAGATATGGTGTGATTTATCAAAATAACGTGTTGCTTATAAGCAATAGTATAATTAAATTTCAAAAACATTGATGATTGAAATGTACTAATCCATACAGATTTGACTAAAACAATATAGAATAATCCTGGCTATAGTTAAAGTTGTAATAGCTTTTACAGATTTACAGAGCGGAAATACTTTAGGAGTCACGTTCGATTTGTACATTATGAGCTTAATTTTGCAGCGTGATTCTTCCTGTAGTTACGCAGCCAATACCCCAGAGTAAAACAAAAAAAATTCATTAAAGCGAAGATAAGAAGTAATCTCGTTTTCTTCTATTGGATTCAGAAAAACTGCGAGGTTATCCCATTACGAAAAATTCAACCTCACGTTTTTCATTCGTTTATAAATAATATAATTCAATAATACTTACTTTATTGTTTACGAATATCAAGTGATGATGTTGAGAATTCTCTTTGTTTTATTTATTTATTTAATGTGTCTTTCGGTAGTGTGTTCTTTTTTGTAAGCCCTGTAATTTATCTTTTTTATTGTATTATATAGCCTTCAAAGGAAAGATTCTTAAAACTCATAAACAAACAAGACTATAGTTATAATTGATTTCGAACCTATAAAATAGCTCGTAAAATATATAACACTAATTTATAATATTTAATCATATTTCTAAACTTGAAAAAATTATAATAACAGCGTTTAATCTAATTAGTATTTATATTTATCTATTTTAACAGCTACCATTAAACAGCTAAACCTAAAATTTAGTTACAATTCATAGTTTTGTATATTTAATGTACTTATATGGATGGAAAAGGTAGAATATTAAAGGCGCAGCCTAGTCTCCTGGCACGAAGGCATTGCTTTTACGAGACTAGGATAATGGAATTTCTTCGTGAGTTTGAGATTGAATCATGTAAACTGGGAAATCATACGTCGTATTGTTAAAAACAATTTTCGACATAAACTTAATTAAAAAAGAACAAACGTGATAGTGATAAGCTAATTTACTAAATTTTATAATATTATAAATCAAGTCGTACGGTGATGAAATTTTATTTTTTAAAGAAAGTGAATATTTATTTACCTTCAATATTTATGAACCTTCAAACTAAAAAGATTTTGATAGCATACATTTTCTTTATTGCACTACAACTTAGGTTTATATATATATATATATATATATATATATATATATATATATATATATATACATTTAAAATCTATTCTATATATGTATATGGATTTGACTAAAACAATTATAGAATAATCCTGGCTATAGTTAAAGTGGTAATAGCTTTCACAGATTTACAGAGCGGAAATACTTGAGGAGTCACGTGCCATTTGTACATTATGAGCTTAATTTTGCAGCGTAGGTCCTTTATAAACAATATACTTAGAATAACCGGTATAACCATATTATTAGATTAAATAATCGGCAGGAACGAAGAATGAGTTAAAAAGGACTAGATGAATGCTCATTTCTCTGGTATTCCAATATGTGCACTAATTGATATATATGCATTAATTGCTTTTACCGAAAGATTTGTTTAAATATTTTTATCTTTAAATGCTATGAGGTAAGCTGCGAGGTCTTTTAGGTTTGAATACCAAGTTTTCAAATTTAACATTTTTTTAAATTGAATGTTTATAATACAATGTCAAATTTATTGACTTAAATAATCTAAATACGAGGGATAATGGCATAAAGCCATTTTGAATCTCCAGATTATTTAAAAAACCACTCTATGAGGCAAAGTAATCTATAAATGTACATATTAAGTGCCTCGAAATAGTTTTTAGGAGTTATGTATTAAATTATACTTGCAAACTAATACATACATAACACCCAATTGAAATGCTTCACATTCTGTTTGCTATAATATTTTGTATATTTATGTACTTCTTAAACAGTGTACTTACTCAATTTCGTAAAAAAGGAAACGATTAGAGTAAAGTATAATTCACAGTACTATGCCACCAATCACTACTAACAGACGTGACAAGTCAGAGGAAAGGCTAGTCGATAAAGCTACAACACTAATACGATTTCATTAAAAACCGGAAGCAACAAGCATTGTTGTAGATGGCTAGAAATATCTTACCTAAACAATCATAGAAATCTACTTAATGATTATGACTCAACATTACCTTTCTGGGGCTCGTTGTGATATATTTCTTTTGGCACAAAATGGTTTGAAATGATAAATTAGTATAAATTCATTGCACATTACAAAAAATGTATTAATTGTTTTGTATTATAATGTTTTTATATTTCTTACTTACTAATTACTTCTATATCCCAATTACTTATATTAACCTAAAATTTTATAGCAGAAATAAATACACGTTATTATTAACAATAAAAAACAGTCTATTTTAAAGGCAAGGTATTGTAAATCATCGAAAGGTCTGATACATTTTCACCGCAATATTTGGCAATGTTCATGAGTGTGGCGATCCAATGAAATGACCTCATTCTGTCGCCCTCTCAGATTGCCCATTTCATAAAAGGAGAATGGTGCTGTTATCTTCATCTTTAATAGCGAGGAGCGTGGTCACCTATTTTCTCGTGTGATTCGGGCATCATAAACCATATTCTTTACTAATCAAAAATTTAGTTAAATAGAATGGTATTATTTAATTATAAAGCTTGTTCAATACTTATTTATTTCGCTACTACCCGCTCCCACTTGCTATTTATGGTTATACCTTTGGAATCGCTCAACATATTGAATATAATATATATATACAATTTTTTGTCGTTGTGCCTTTAAAATATTTATTATAATTGCATAAAAGTAACTTATTAAAAAGTAAAACGAAACACACTTTTTTCAAAATTTCCTCATGAATTGCATCATAAACATTTATGCATAAACAGTATATAAATATTGGTAAATTTAAATAATAAATTTAGAGTTTCCAAAAAAAAACATGTTTAGAGTATTGTGAATTATAAAAAATGTAGCTCAAAATAAACTAATTAGTTAACCAATGACAGTGATGAATAATAAACATTATAAACGAAAACGTTTTAACTATCTGTTACGTACAATACATTTATCATTCTTAAAAATGCTACTTGTAAAATTTTTTCTATATCATAAATATATTTTTAACTGAAGCCCGTTCCAAAATTAGTTTCACTATGTTGAGGCACATTTGCAGATGAACAATATCAAATTATATCTCTCAGAATTTTGATGAAAATTATAAAACCAAAGATTATTCTTCTGCCTGTTATAAGAGTTTTGCCGACGTAATATTCAAACCGAATCTTCCGGTATATAAATACATATATTCGTTTGAGTGTAAAGCCTCTACGTCCTGTGATTGTAATCTACTTTCAGTATACAAATGATTCAAAAAATTAAAATATAATTTACTATAATTGTATTAAACTATTGAATACAATATGACGTTGAGTGGCTGAGAGGTCTTCAAATACGCCTCTTTAATAAAAACATTTTTCATTTAATTTCTCATTTCACGTGTAAGTAGTATAATGAAAAATCTTAACTTCCTGCTTGTTCCTTGCAGTTTGTTATAACGTCAATGGTGCTACATCTCTTCCTGTACATATAATAGACTCCATGATAACATTTGCACAATCCTAAATGAGCATAAAAACAAACATAAAATATATATTATTTTTAGGAGTAAAGCATGTGACATTGTCAGATTTCAGACGCTGTACTGAACGAAAGTTAAAACTGATTTTATTTTAGCAGCAATAATGCTCAATAGTGTTGGGACTGAGTTTTTCAAACTACGGAAACTATTTAAAACAACACATGTTTTTGCGAAAATAATTTAAAGTTGTTTAAAGCTTTCATTACTTACTTTTTTTATTGCAATGTCAATGATAACTAACTAACCTAATTTTTTTCTCGTGTAATTATATTAGTCATTTGCTAAAATAAATGCAAATTCTTTAGTTCTATATTATTGCCTAAAGCAAAATATAGTTATCTTAAAGATTCCATTTTGCAAATCCAAAAGATTTAAAATTGATAAAACATTGTGACATTTACAACGACTATATTTAGTTATATTATGAATGTTTCCTAACCTAAAACTTCTTTTTATGTGATGGTTCAATGACATTAATAATTTTATTGATACTACTAAATATATATGAAAACTATATTAAATTGAAAAATTAAATTCAATTATAAAGCCTTAAACAAGGAGTAACACTGTAGCATATGAAATCTATAGTGTATTTAAGGTTGTAATTTGTAATTTAGTTGTTAACCAGATCTTCCATAGTGTTTATACAATAACTGCAATTGAATAGGAATTTCTGCATAAAATATTAGAAATATGAATATCCATTTATAACGCCCACAGTAATAAGCACTTGAACCAACAATCTTCAAATAATTTTAATATATCCCTTTTCTTGTTGGTAAACTATGATAAACCTATTTATATTTTGTTTATTCCTGAAATTTTAAATTTTAGTTGTACGCTAAAAATAAACAAGGGCTGTGAGCGGGATTAGTTTTCAAATCTGGACTGAATAAATCTTTATATGAGTATTACGTTTACCGTACCTTAATCTTTGGCTTATACTCAAGTGTCCTAATAGTATAATTATATAGAAACAGGTTTCTTAATAAACTTTTGAGTTTCGTCTATGCCTTGTTATATGTATGTATAACTTGGGCTATGCTGTATATTGCGTAAAGGAAATTCTGAATAGGTTACTACTAGCATATAGTACAGATGCAATGTATGAATATAAATTTAAATCAACAAACATTCTAAAAAGGAATTCGGGTTTTCTGCGGACGGATATTGAAACCCAACCATATTTAAAACATCAACTTTTCCGAAGCCTGGGGTTTGTTGTTTTCATGGCGCTCAGCCAGTAATGACTTAATCATCAGGTATGTGTGCTATGACCTTTTCCTACACAGTGTTGTCACAGGATTGTATCAGGCGTGAGTTTTTCTATTACAATTTATCTAAATCAAAGGCCAATATAAAAAATATAAATTGAGGTATTTATCCAGCTGAAAATCAGTAGTTATCATTACTTCATCTTAAAGGGACGGTATATTGAAATACACTGAGCTTAATAGTTTTGTGCCAACTCCCTACGTGTATTTTGAAGCATGCCAATTTAAATTTTCAACAACCCTAAAAAACAGAGAATACAACAGATGGACTTCTTGAGGAAATTCAATAACCTTCTCTAGAGTGCCTAAAAACCTTCGTACTAAAAACGAAATTTACTATTATATAATAATAGAATAAAAGAATATTTTTAATTTTCTCGGCCAATGGGGAGCAGTCTACTGATTCTACATCATCGTCTATATAGTGCAGTGTAGCTAGCCCATTAAGTATTAGACACATCATTTCAATACAAAACAAATTATAAAACAGTGAAAATACATTTTACACCGATTAAATAAAGTTGATAATATTGTATATTGCCTAGAATACATTGTAAAGCCTTTGGGTTTAGAATATAGCAGGTTTTCAGCAGTTTTCTCTCTCGTATTACAAAATATAACTACAGTAGTAGATAATCCAAAACATTAAAAATTAAATTAAGTTATTTCTCTGATGGCTACGTTCCGTAATTAGACCCACAAATTTAGAAGAAGTAAGTATAAATTTAGAAGAAAATAGCCTACTTAAGAGGGAATATAAGACGTATTGTAAACTGACCGTAAAACCAGCCCACTCATCCTAAGAACGGATACATTCTCAACCGTCTCATATGTACTATGTGAATCCACCTTCGGACAACTCTAAATGATTACACTACAGAACGATTAAAGCACTGTCATATTAAGCGCTGAGACCAGTTTTGTTAGTCAGCCTTTTTGTTAACATACAACTCCTCGTATCCATAAAATTAAAAAGTAACATAGTTTACCGCATAAATAAAAAATAGTATAATTTGTTGAACGTATAATTTGAAGAAGGAAACTAAAGGAAACTCTTTAACTGAAATCATTCCTCAACATATTCTGAATGATATGTGTGTAACACATATTATTATCGGAGAGATACATATTTCTTGCAGCCATAACTGTCAATTATATAACACTATTTCCGTCTTCAAGAGTTAAACTCTGGCTTAAGTTCAGCCCTGAACCTTGATCTCCTGGACACAAAGTTCAAAATTTATCTTAATAAACAAGTTTTTTTTCAAACCTACTGCTGCCTTACCAAAATTCACTTTTGAATATCTTAGATTTTTTTAATACTGTGCTCCGTATTTCTGAATTTTTTCGACGGTTAACACAAAGATGAATATATATACCGGCTAACGTAGATAATAAAACTATTGAAACATATTTGGTATTAATTTAAGGCTTTGGACCAGGAAGACATTGTGAATAGCTCAGTATTCGTTTAATACATTGTGGGCTTAAGAATTGTACTATTCTGCGTAATTACACACACACACACACACACACACACACACACACACACACACACACACACACACACACACACACCACACACACACACACACACACACAAATATATAATATTTTAAATTTTTAATACTTTATAATTTTCCACAGTCATTATAATATTTTTGGAGTTCGTGATTAAAAATAGATTTGTAAGATCACCACTCTCTTAATTATTTGTATCAGTAATGCTTGGTAGGTCGAAGAATGGACTTTTAGCCTGGTAATTTATAACCCGTCTATTCTTAACGGCATCCTGGATCTCGTAATAGACTCTATACAAATAATGGTGTCATAAGCAAAGTTATAAGTTTTTTGCTAAATAAATTTGGCAAACTAATCATGAGTTCTTTACTTGGACGTGTAATGAAACAAAACCTCAATGTAATTCGAAATTTCTAGTTGCTTGTTGTTGAATGCTATATTTATAGGGTAAAATCGTAGGCAGTCCAGTGCGCTGGTTGAACCAGACTCTGATAATAATGTTTACGAGTATTACTGGTATAACTAACTATAGGTGATACTTGGATTTAAACATTTTTTTCATGGGTTTTCAACGGTTAAATCTTTCTGCAAAAAAATTCTGAGAGTATGTAAAATAAGCAGATTACTCGAAGTGGATTACAGGAGACAGAGAGACCTCTGCTCACGCATGTCCACTAAGCCGTCTGTCCGTCCCATTTGCTTTATGCTGCCAGTTCACACCTCGCGTTTTGGTTAGGTAGATGTTTTTATGTTTTATTTCACAGGCTTTTATGTTATTGTTCGTTATTCGTATTTCTATTCAATTACTATTTAATTTAAATTTCTTGAACTTTTAATTAAAAACGCACTATCATATTTCTGTACGTATCAGGAGGGTGTTTAACAAAATAATATACAGAAAGTGCTGAAATATAAAGAGGTAACTGTAAATGCCTCAATAAAATAATCCACAGTATGAGTGATTTGGCTAACGAATTTGGAAGTCTAATGGATGAATAATACTGGAAAAAGTTAAATTTTAGAAAAGAGAAAACCACTTTTAGTAGTTTTTGCCTGTTTGTAAAACTAGGAACTGCAATACACACTTTTAAAAATTGTTTACAGATCATTAAACTTAAAAATATATTTAGGATTACAAACTTTTGAAAGAATGAATTTATTTTCAAAGTAGTTTGTTTAATATGCAATAAACTATAAAAGCCTATAAACCACAAAACCCCTACGGTTTAAGATCAAATTATTTTGTATTAGGCCGTTTCTTTACGTTTATATACACAATTCAGAGTTGTTTGTCAAAAATGTTTAATACAGAGTATCCTGGAACGTTTAATTGGTTTTTTACATCTTTTTAAAAAAATCTTTAGTTGGAACACAAATTAAAACTACATTTTAGAACCTACAATGTGGTTGATAGGGACAGAGAATGTCTTTATAAATGTTATTTTTCGTTATTATTTACGAAGATCAGCTCTTAGATTTGAAAGACCAAAGTTTAAAGTTTAATTTTATGCAATGAAATGAAGAAAACTAAATATTAATTAAACCCTACAATTATTTTGCGTTCGTTGACGATACACAACCGTAAATCGCATGAGGTTAGGCGCTGAAGTCAATTCAATCATTCCAATATCCGTAAAACCAAGGGACGAGTTGGATATTTAGCAAAGAAACAATCAATTTTATTTTTTTTGGAGGGAACAATCACTCTTAAGAAAGAATGTGCTCGGTTTATAACAATATCACTTTAGATATTAAAATCAATGAGTTTAGTAAGACACATATATCTGAAGCCGTGTTAAATAAAGCCCAAGCAGCTTTTCTCATCGGTGTATTTGTAAATCATTTTTGACTTCCATAATGTAAATGATACACATATTTGAATACAATATATATCAAGTTATCACTTGGAGTTATTCTCCATAAAAAATGGAGTTCTACTTATATTCAGTACCAAATTATCTTAATTTATTAGCAATATTATTGATAGTTTTTAAACTCTAACACTTGACTCTGTCCGAAACATCATACTTAATTAACGATATTGTGTGTTTTTTATTTGTATCTAAATATACCCCTTTATATATTTTGGATTTATAAAGACGACTTTATTTGAAAATTATTTTCCTAGTTTTAATAAATTTTCAATCTTTATTTAAAAGTACAGATTTTGTTGACATAAACCTCGTTTGATAATTGATAATTAGTTGAAAAGTTCGTTAAATATGTTTTCATATTATTAGCATTCAATATAATAAAACTATTCGACAACCCTTGAATGTATTTAAAAATCCAAGCAAAGGAAAATTGATAAACTGGAGGTAGTTTATCCCAAATACTCTGTATCATACATCTGTGTTAATATATTGTACTTTTCAGAATGGTTTATAAAAATGTACCGTTCCTTATATATTAAATGATGTAATTACAATATTACTTGAAAACCATTCAGAAAATAACCTTCTCGTGTGAGTTTATACCTTCACCATTAACATTTTTAAGAAATAATATTTATTAAGATACATTCGTATATAGTATAGCAAAACTGTCTCTAAAAAATACAGAACTTTCTCTTTTTATACAGAAATCTATTGAAGTTTTGAATTTATTGAAAAATTTTTTTGAAATAATAGCCTTACTTAAAGTTTTTAAAGTCTAGTTGTTTTTTGACATTTTAAATATAAATTGAGCATAATAATCTCATACCCTAAATCTGTGTTCTGATTATACCGGGTGAGTCTACAAGGACTTTACAACTTTGAAATTATGTAGATATTTATTGAATTTAAGTACAGACTTGATATATTTGTCATTTTGTAGCAAATTACTTCAAGTTTGACTCCCGTAGTTGAACTTGGTAATTACTTTTACGTTTTTCAGGTCGCTGGATTGGGCGTTCAGGACCAATTGCGTGGCCAACTCGTTCCCCCGATTTGACTCCTATGGATTTTTTCTATGGGGTTTCATAAAAGATAAAGTTTATGTTTCACCTCTACCAGCCAGTCTTGCAGATCTAAGAAGAAAAATCACAGCTGCGGTTGCTGAAATTACGCCAGATTTGCTAGAACGGGTGTGGCGAGAAATTTATTTCTCGGTGGGGTGTTTGCCGTATCACTAATGGAAGTCACATCGAACCGAAAGAAGAATATTAAAATAAACTTGAAGTAATTTGCTAAAAAATGACACATACATCAAGTCTCTAAGTAAAGTCAATAAATATCTATATAATTTCAAAGTTGTAAAGTCCTTTAAGACTCACCCTGTATAGTACGTTATGCAAGAATTTGAAACTTTTTTGCTTGCATGAATGTATCTCTGCTTACTTTCCAGCAAGATATCTCAAGAATGAAATGAGCTACTTACCTGAAACTTTGTAAGCTACCTCAGGGAAGTCTGTTACACGACACATGGAGTGGAGTACTCCTAGCTTGCATAGTCCATTATCGTATCTTTGCTGAGTATCTTCCACATCTTGTTCTAGATAATCGATATAAAATATAGTTTGTTTCAATAAACAATTTATCGAAGTTTTAAATCCGTTAACAATTGAACCTCACGCTTTTTCTTTCAAAATGTATATTGAAAATAGCTATATCGTTTAACTCACCGTATCAGTAAGTAATTCATTTGGTATTATCCATTGTCTAATAATAAGTATGGATTTGAACGACAAACCGTATATTTCACAACCCACCCCAGGAGTATGATGCGTTGAATAGAGAACTTACACTACTGATATATAGTAACCTCCTGAATATCTTTAGTCATGCTGTCATCCATGTAAAGCTAAATAGTATAGAATATCCTTTTTCTTGTAAATTAAATATAAGATGTATTAAAACGTCAAGTAATGAGTATTTAGTACATATATAGCATGTCTTTGGAAAATTTAATCAACTAACATTTTAAAATAACCTTTTCATTATTAGAAACTGAAAGCAAGTCACACATTTTCATTATAACAATAAACAATAAATTTTAAATTAATAACAATAAATTATGAACAATAATTATTAATGGTATATAATATAACTGTAAAAATATCGTAGTTGCAAAATTACCTTTTCAAATCGGCTGTATTTTTGCCTAAAACTAAGATTCAATTGAGAACCTTAGTATGTACATGTAAGTAATAATTTTTCTCCCTTTCATTTAGAACTTGAAAAAACCTAAACTTACACTTTCATTGGTTTCGCTACAAGTTATGAACAAATAAGCAATAAAGCGTTTATTTCAACTAAATATATACTTAAAGTATATTAAGAGAATGTTTATACACATACTCAACTATACGAACAGTACATAAGCGTAAGGTTGAAATAACTCAAGTATAACCCACTTGAAATATATAATATATTAATTAGTGATTGAAAATATTCCTCTCATTTAAACACAATGCAAGAAAAGTTATTCTTAATCTAATATTTATTAATATTTATCATTATAACAATAGTAAGAGATAATATGTAGTTTAACTCCCAGTTGTATCAAATAAACTCTTGTTTAATGCACATATTACTAATGATATATTTTAAAAATCTCACTTTAGTGTGGAAGATTAGTTTCTTGCGATAATGGCACATCTTAAAATTAATAATAAATAACAGAGGTAGCCTATAAATAATATGTCCCGTATTACAATAAGATGTCTGTGGTACTATATACCCATATTTATTGGTTAACCAATTGTCAAACCGTTTATAAAGTTGGCAGCACTGTTGTAAACAAACTAGGCACATTAATCCTTGTCTAATAAAGCTAATGTCCTCTCTTTCCACAAAACAACGCTTTATGTCCTAGAGTTTCGATAAATCACCTTTTATTACCACGCCTTACAACAAAAATCATAACGGAAGCTGGATATATTGTTTAATACAATAACGGTATTATGAGAAATTTATTCTGATGATTTATACTAATGTATCAGAACAAGCTATTCTGCTTTCTAAATTAGATATATAAAGAATAAGCTAAGCTGCGGGACTGTTATTAAAAGTACTATGCTATAGATAAAAGCATTAATACAAGAAATAATATACTTCCTAATAGTTTAGAAGAAATGAAATAACTATACGATTTTCACAAAATCAGATAATTCTCCTTGATAAGGTTTATAATGAAATTCATGTCGTTATTATAATAATTGTATCCGACGAACATGCTTTAATTGGGTGGTATAATCGAACAATTCAATGCCTAATATAGGAGCTAATGTTTATTTATTAGTTTATGCATTAAATAGAATTTATAGAACCAAGAACTACTGAACAGGATAACAATTATATATATATACACTAATATATGAAAATATTATGGTGTTTCTATGTGTGTATTATTATTATTATTAAGGGTTACTAAACTATGCAAAATTTAATGAACTCGCTGTACTAAACGTTTACATGGAGCTTTCAAACATTCCACAGAGCTACCTCTTGGTGGTCTTAAATTGTCTAAGAATTAAGGATTAAGGGCCTAAAAGCAAAACCTGCAATTTCCTCTACACTAAATTTTTCAGGAGAACCGAAAGAAATTTTGAGGTGGTAAACCATATGTTACATGAAATCTTAAAAATGCAGTATGTTTCTATCTATGAAAAGATGACATTATTTGGAAAACATTATGACAGTAACCTAGTAATTTAATTAGTTACAGAGTTTTTTTGTTTGGAGATTGCAAGTTTTGCTTTTAAGACATGGATTTTGCTGTTTTTGCAACAAAGTTTGGTTAATATATAAAGATTATTGATATTTTGCAACCAAGAAAACCTTAAATTATTACAATATAATTTGTAATAATATTTATAAAATATTAACTTTTACTCAAAAATTACTTTAGAGGTTAGTGTTGCAATAGTAACAATTTGGGAAATAATTGAAAACTCATAATGAATATTTCACTCCTTCTTTAATATTACAAAAATATTGGACTAGTCTAAAGTAAATTTAATCACACACAGTATTATTTGTCACAGTTCTCATTGTCTCTTAATGTAATGTGTTCTAATAAAAAAAACTTCACACGATTGTCTCCGGAGATTTCTCGATTCCTTCACATTCAGGTTCCGGTGTTTTAAGATTCACGTTCTGGCTCTTCCGTGCATTTTTCAAACAAACTCAAGTAGTAGTGAAGATTTGCATTTTCCATCCAGTTTAGTCCATAATGAATTTCAAGCAGTCTTTTAACGTCAGCTAATTTTACCTTTTTCACCAAGCCTGCCAACCCAGCTGAGATCAATTTGGGATCAATGTCTGCTATGGTTTTATTTGCTCTGGTCAACATTCGGAAAGCATTGATCTCGTGATAGTAAAAGTGTTCACCCTTAATTACTACCTCCTTTTTGTTTTTGTTTGTTTTTCGAAGACAAAATTTTTTAGTTGGTGCAAACTTGAAATTCCATTGGTTTATGGGCTTGAAAACCCTGTATGCCTCATTTCTCCAGTCAAATATTTGACATTCTGTCCCCAAATTTACCAAAGTTGAGAAATAGGATATCATATACACATATTGCTCTGGATTTTCAATTAGCTGCTTTGATTTGAATTTTTTCTTGCAAAGACCAAAAACGCGATCTGGTGGCATAAATTAATGCCCCCTTACTGGAAAAAAATCTCTGCTTCTTTCAGGGTTGGTGGGGCTTCCATCAGCCATTTGGCGCACATTGCAAGAAGGATTTGGTTTTTATTTTTCCCCAACAACCATCTACAAACAGCCTCAGTTTGGTTTTTCCAGTAAAGTCAGTGTTTTGTAAAAAATGATAGATGCATGATGCAATCTCACTTGAGCCTTTCTTGTGAACGTCTTCTGTCCATAAGTAGCTGGTGCAATTTTATTTGGTCATTTTATCCTTGGAACTACCTTTTACAACGGTCGAGTTATACAGGTAGATTTGTCTTCTGTAATACACTTCTCGGTCGGGGATTTTCGGCATAGGTAAATTATTTTGGCAATCGAAAGAAATGCTCAAGACTTCGGGTTCGTTTTCTTTCAAACAGTCAAAAAATGCTTTAGCTCGTTTTTATGAATGGCTCTCTGAACTATTGCATTTTGTTTCTTTTCCGGATCTTTCTCAAGCTTGATCCTTTCTTTGAGTTCAATACATAATGAACACATGTCCAAACGTGGACTACCGAACCCGATGTTAAAATTTCGGTTAAACACGTACCTGAAGTAACACTCTTTGACTTTTAAATGCTCTTCAACACCCTTGTTGTACATTGAATGCAACTTCGCTATGTTAAGTTCAGCAGGTAAGTATTTACGCCTACTATTAGACCGGCAGTAGTGGAGATCACTACACGTCAGTGATGACATGAACTTGATGACTGAATGTATTTTTTTCATCGAATTTAGCTGACGTGTGATCCCCTCCTCTATTTTCATGAGGCAAGAAACCATTTTCATGAATGTCAACACGGGATCTTTTTATTTTAAGTATTCCTAAGAATGTCTTTTGGCAGACGGGAACAAGATCACTTGATTAATTTTTCCTCACAAAAAACCTGGTGTGAATGACTTTTGGTTTGTTTGTAGCGGTCTTTGGTCGCTTCCTTTGAACGGGTCTTATTTTTATGAAATTCAAAATAAAACTGTTTTGGATTGCCGGTCTTTGATTTTGTAAAAAAAAGTATGAAAGTTCATACATTGTTGCATAGTCAACACGCTACATCTAAAGCTTTTCGTATGATGACCACATGTAGGATAGGTTGGTGCATCATGTGGTTGATATCTGTAAGAAAGGAAAGAAATGGTAGATAATTGAAAATGAATGTAACACTGGAAAGCTACTGGCAACACTAACCTCTCTCTTAAAAGAATACAACGATAACTTCAACATAGGCAGCATAAAAGGTAAAGTAAAACTAAGCGCAAATTCCTAAAGCTATAAGGAATCCTCACGCAACGGCGAGTTTTTAGGTTATGTTCACTTAATAGGCCTAGGCCTATTACCAAACAGTGGAATGTCTTAATAGATTTGGCCCCCCTTTAAGAGTCAATTCTTATTTTTTTATGCTGGAATAAATATTTTAAACCTCCCTTAATGCGTTTATGAGATGAAAGCCTTATAAACAACATTGACACACTAACCTCAACTTTTTAGCGATATTTCGTTTCCAAGTTTCTGGCGATTAGGCCTTTTCCTGGCTTTTCTGGGTGACACCGGGGATTATTACTTCTTCTGGATCCAATCATCACTTCACTTAAATAATGCTATTTTAACACTAAATTATCTTAAACCAAACTAATTCAAGGCACATTCAGATACTCGATGCAAGAAAAGCAGACTGCATCTGACAGGCAAAAGATCGTAAGTTCACGTGACTCAACCGGGCGCTCCCATTGGTTCAAACTGGATTTTGTAGACTTTGCATCTCAGACCACTGAAAAAGTGACTTGGAGTTTGTTAGCTTTGCTTCTAGGGCTACTTTTCAACATTAAAAAAACACACGTTTCTATGCTGTTTTTGCTGCTAAGAGTTTTATCATATTGAAGTAATGCCTTGAATGTATAAACATCCATCAAAACCTTTGTTTCAGAAAAAAGTGGAGATTGTAGCTTTTGCTTTTAGACCCCACTAAATAGTAAATGTGTTTTAGTATCAACTGTTCTATATAAAAATTATAATGTCACACAATCATATGTTTAATTAATATAAGGACAATTTTTATGTTATACACGTTTATAGCTTTAAAGTATGGTTAAGCTAGAAAGTAACAACACACGCTATTAAACTCTTTCTGTTATCATTGTTGAGCACGCTGGCTATTTAGAAAATAACAGTTCTAGTAAAAATACGCTTGTAAGTGTGTATTTTACCAAATATTAGTTATGCGGTAATTAACCGTAGTTTAATGTAGATTTTAATATAAAGCTTTGGTAAGATTATACCCCATTTTGTCTAAAGCAGGGTTTTTTGAGAATGCATATGTATATATTTTCTTGATCGAGCTAATAAAGGAAATTGGGCTATAGTATTAAAATTATCTTAGACCAGAAACCATTTTCAATGGCCACAATATCTCGTTTTAAGACCGGATAGAGATTCTCAGACCTATATGTATTTTCATGCTATCTTCATTAGTGCAAGAAGAAAAATTGAAAAGTGTCGTCAAAAATATGTCAATTTAAAACAATGAATGCCCATACAAGCTCAAAAAAGTTACAAAAAGACCGTAAGGAATGTTGTCTTATATCTAAAGATCATGGACAATGGGACACTGTAATAATATAAAACTCAAAAACAGGCTACTTCTGTTTCAAAATTACATAGTGGTGTTGTACTATTTATTACATCATAAGTAAATTAGAAAAAAACTTCGATTTCAGAATTTCTCTACTTTTGGCTAGAATAGTTCAGCTGTCACAGCAGTTATTTGAGCTATTTAATAAAAGGTTATGATAAGTTGAAGAGAAATTAGAACTATTTTACAGGTATTTTTCTGAATGGTACTACAGTCTCTGGATTTAGAGTCCTGAAAATCTAATCTTTATATTTAAATCTTAAATAGATCAGGAGATAGAATATCTTTCAGTTTAGTATAATTCATCCATTGAAAATAATTATGCCCTTACTTCCGTGTCATTCGTTCATTCGTTTAGAAAATTGAGTGTGAAGCCGCAGGTAACTTTTAGTATATACTAAATATTTATAGCTTTAATTTATAATTTCAATAAATGTTGTTTTATTCATTCGAAATAATAGGATACTAAAGTCAAGAAATAAATATAAACAGCAATTCGGAAATTGCAGAGTAAAAACAAATAATTTTGCTATAGAAATAATATAGTTTTAATATTTAATAAATATAGGTTACTTTTTTAAGAATTTCTTAAAGAGCAAACACACTGTTAAAATAAATATCTTTTAGCAATTAGTATAAATAACAACTGATAATATAAAATAATAATATAAATAGAAAAGAAGGTAGCCACTGTTATATCATTAAAATAACATTTTAATTGTGTGTTGTAAATGAAAATAAGCTAAAATTCAAAATTTATATTTTGAAATGTATACTTTTATATATTAAAAGTAGCCTATATTCACAATTTACAACAATAATTAAAGAGAGTTTCAGATAGTTTAATAAGTAAACACACTAGTGTTAGGATGCACCGCTCATATTGAGTTACTGATTTATTTGATTATCTAACATAAATTAACACAAGATATTAGTTAATTTAGTTTCTTCAAACTAAATATTATGTGTAATTTAATTATTTATATTTTATAAATTTGTATGTTTGTTGGTAAATACATATTTTATAGAAGTAGCCCTATATAATCGTTTTGAACCTAGTTGTATTTATAAACATACAATATAGTTTAATATGTGTAGTACAATAAACTAAAGTTATCCAATAGAATTTATTAACTATATGTTTATCATAGTGTCTAACATTAATAAAATACTATATAATAAAACTCTTATACTAAATACGATGGAAGTTTAAGTAATTAATGGACAGAATGTCTAATTGTTGAATGCTTAATGCACTTTAAATTAACTCCTTACCGGAATTTTACTAGTAATGTTAGCTTGTAATTAGATATGTTTAAGTTGGATATATGTGTAGCTATGATTTAACAGTGTCATTGGGTCCATACTTGGTACTGGAAATCCCAGGTCAGAGCACTAAAGTAATCTCTGTGATAATTTATTCTGTATATTATGAGATCGTCGCACTGTTGAAAGAGCTAAATGGGCGAGAGATTGGATCTAACTACCCTCGTTATTTTATTAAATTGTTATAATTTTTAAGTATTGTAAAAAATATTGGATCTATTACTTTTATTAACAAAACGTTCTTATTGTTACAGTTTCAAGAAAGAACGTAGTTTTTTGGAATGCAGTTTTTTTTTATTTAGTGTGAAAGTCATTACGCATGTGGATAGGTATATACAGAAAATAAACACTAATCAATCTATATATATAAAAATGAAAAACTGTTCGTGTGTAACAGCATCACTCACAAACGGCTGGACGGATTCGCCTAATTTTTTTTTCAATTTGTTCGTCTTGATCTGTAGAAGGTTATAGGATACTTTTTATCCCTTTCCCGATTCAGGATTCCGCCCCACTGGTTACAGAAATACCCGTAAGAAATGCATTGCAGCAAAACATATGTTATTAAGTGAAAGAGTCTTTTCAAATTTTTAATCAGCTGTTCTTTGTAAACATATATAATGCGAACAAAAAATATATTTATATATAAATTTCTTTACACTTATAGTTTTAAAGCATAGAGTAAGCTTAAGAGAAACGACAAATTTTGTTTAAACTGTTTCTGCAATCATAATATATAAAAATGAATGTTTGTGTGTTTAGTCCTTTATAGACTCAGAAACTATTGGACCGTTCACTATGAAAATTTGTATTTTTCTATGTAGAAGGTTTATACGCAATGCCCATTGATGTAACTAACCACCAGGCTGTACTGCAAGATATAAAAGTTATCAAAGCGCCTGCACATTATACTGCAATTACAACACAGTAGTTACGTATATTAAAAATATCCAAACACTATTTGAAGGCAAAGAAAATATACGGCCAAAGCTTAAGAGACGCGTGCGAAGCCGCGGGAAACAGCTAGTCATTAATATGACAAAGAACTAGAATGTCATAGTTTACAGTTATGATAGTTTTTTATTAAAAAAAATACTGAAGCTTATTTCCCACGTTATATAATGAATGAAGGAATTACTTACTATTTCCTTATACAGAATACGCCTGTAAGCTGAACTTTATTCCTTTCATGACTCTTGATGAAAAGAACAGATTTCAACCCTCGCATCATAGGTGTTATATTTCAGTATCATTAACGATGGGTCGTGGAATACATCTAAAATTCTGTTACATCAACCTTATAAATGAAAACGTAAATAAAAATCGAACTAAATAAAACTTTAGGAGAGCCGGAGCCAATTTATGTAATGTAAATATAAGGCACATTTTCTATTAAACAACTAGGTATATTTGATTGAAAATTTTTATTACATATTTAAAACACATTTCGTACATATTTTGAATCTTTTTAAGAATCCGTAACATTAAGTGTCTGAGAAAAAAAGTTTACTATACCTGTTTTGAAATGTATTATTTTAGTTATCTTCTTTTATTATAAAAATATTTTAGGACTATAAAAAAACAATGCTTGTATAAAAAAAAGGTATATGTTTGTATATACAATATGTGTATGTGTACTATATATGTGTATACATATTGTATGTATTGTGTAAAATTTTTAATTCGATATCACAAGTAGTTTTTAAAACAATATTCCTGTTTTGAAAAAAAAAAACAAATTATGTTTGAGAAAAAGCCTTTTCCTAAAACTTTTTACTTTTACATTCATAAGAAGGGTTTTCTCCTTCCCCTTATTGGAGTTTTCTCTTCCGAAAACCTTTTCTGACTTATTCGTACTCAAAAAACTTTAAAAGGGATTTTTCTGAGTAACGAATACGTTCAGAGTTTAGCGATTTCATATCACTTATCTTACGTATACCAGTCAGGTTGCGTGCAGAACTCTACGTGTCCCATCATAAAAAGTGGCCCTTGCCTCATATACACCAAGTTATAGGGTTCTTATTGTAACAGGATTTATACTACCTTAATTTACTACCCTTGCCATATAATGCTATTTACAATCTCATTTTCATTTATTGCGTAAAAGTTTTTAAGTAAATATGGTAGTTTAGTTATCATAACCAATCGATTAAGAAGTTAATAAATAGATTTAGGTAAAAAATATGTATATAATTAAGTGTAAGTAGAGCATTAGTAGCCTTTATGAGAGAAATTTCTTCCGTGTAAAAATTCTTCGCGACGAAAAATAATAGCCGCTATGCGACAAAATCAATAAAATGTTCTATTATATAACGCAGTTTTTAACAAAGTTTTTATAATTTACATGAGAAATGTTTTAGATCTAAAGAGAACATTATTATTTTTCTTTAAGTAATGTTAAAATGTTATTCGCTATCGGATTTTATAGAGATTTAAACATTAAAATTTATATACTTTAATAACAACTGCAGTTTTACTTTCCTACTGCAAAAACTGGGAAACGAGGTGAAGTAATTTTATTTTGTAAATATCTATTATTCTAAGCACGTAATAAAAATGTAACGTAAATAATATCCGAAACCGACAGGTTTCTGTTTTCTATTGGATATGGATATACATATTTTATAGAATGACGTCCGAAATACAGGCTATTACGTCTACCAGAAGTTTAAATGAGTTACTTTTACAGTTAGAAACAAGATTTTTACGTGTTATATTATTTTGATAGAATAAATGTATTGCAAATTTAAGAATTACTCTATGGTCTGCGAGGTTAGTTATAGCAATAATGATTACTGTACAGTAGATTACTTTATAAAGAACTTAGTTTATTGCCTCAAACATTTTTGTTTAAAACTTTTGATATTTTAAACGGAAAATGAAAGTAGAAAAGTAACCTGTTAGCGAGTGAAATCTGTTTCAAGAACTTTGCTCAAAGCGTACACCTGATATTGAACTCCTGGAGAGCACTTTCCATTACGAAGTCTTCATATTCTATTCGAGTTCATTTCAATTTATTACTCAGGTATTTAATTTACGTTTGAAATTAAAATAATTTTTGTACATATAAAAGAGAGAGGTATTTCAATATAATTTGTAATAATATTTATAAAATATTAACTTTTACTCAAAAATTACTTTAGAGGTTAGTGTTGCCATAGTAACAATTTGTATTATTTGTCACAGTTCTCATTGTCTCTTAATGTAATGTGTTCTAATAAAAAAAACTTCACCACGATTGTCTCCGGAGATTTCTCGATTCCTTCACATTCAGGTTCCGGTGTTTTAAGATCACGTTCTGGCTCTTCCGTGCATTTTTCAAACAAACTCAAGTAGTAGTGAAGATTTGCATTTTCCATCCAGTTTAGTCCATAATGAATTTCAAGCAGTCTTTTAACGTCAGCTAATTTTACCTTTTTCACCAAGCCTGCCAACCCAGCTGAGATCAATTTGGGATCAATGTCTGCTATGGTTTTATTTGCTCTGGTCAACATTCGGAAAGCATTGATCTCGTGATAGTAAAAGTGTTCACCCTTAATAAATTACTACCTCCTTTTTGTTTTTGTTTGTTTTTCGAAGACAAAATTTTTTAGTTGGTGCAAACTTGAAATTCCATTGGTTTATGGGCTTGAAAACCCTGTATGCCTCATTTCTCCAGTCAAATATTTGACATTCTGTCCCCAAATTTACCAAAGTTGAGAAATAGGATATCATATCCACATATTGCTCTGGATTTTCAATTAGCTGCTTTGATTTGAATTCTTTCTTGCAAAGACCAAAAACGCGATCTGGTGGCATAAATGAATGCCCCTTACTGGAAAAAATATCTCTGCTTCTTTCAGGGTTGGTGGGGCTTCCATCAGCCATTTGGCGCACATTGCAAGAAGGATTTGGTTTTTATTTTTCCCCCAACAACCATCTACAAACAGCCTCAGTTTGGTTTTTCCAGTAAAGTCAGTGTTTTGTAAAAAATGATAGATGCATGATGCAATCTCACTTGAGCCTTTCTTGTGAACGTCTTCTGTCCATAAGTAGCTGGTGCAATTTTATTTGGTCATTTTATCCTTGGAACTACCTTTTACAACGGTCAAGTTATACAGGTAGATTTGTCTTCTGTAATACACTTCTCGGTCGGGGATTTTCGGCATAGGTAAATTCTTTTGGCAATCGAAAGAAATGCTCAAGACTTCGGGTTCGTTTTCTTTCAAACAGTCAAAAAATGCTTTAGCTCGTTTTTATGAATGGCTCTCTGAACTATTGCATTTTGTTTCTTTTCCGGATCTTTCTCAAGCTTGATCCTTTCTTTGAGTTCAATACATAATGAACACATGTCCAAACGTGGACTACCGAACCCGATGTTAAAATTTCGGTTAAACACGTACCTGAAGTAACACTCTTTGACTTTTAAATGCTCTTCAACACCCTTGTTGTACATTGAATGCAACTTCGCTATGTTAAGTTCAGCAGGTAAGTATTTACGCCCACTATTAGACCGGCAGTAGTGGAGATCACTACACGTCAGTGATGACATGAACTTGATGACTGAATGTTTTTTTTTCATCGAATTTAGCTGACGTGTGATCCCCTCCTCTATTTTCATGAGGCAAGAAACCATTTTCATGAAATTTCTTGGATTTTAAGTCAACACGGGATCTTTTTATTTGAAGTATTCCTAAGAATGCCTTTTGGCAGACGGGAACAAGATCACTTGATTAATTTTTCCTCACAAAAAACCTGGTGTGAATGACTTTTGGTTTGTTTGTAGCGGTCTTTGGTCGCTTCCTTTGAACGGGTTTTATTTTTATGAAATTCAAAATAAAACTGTTTTGGGATTGCCGGTCTTTGATTTTGTAAAAAAAAGTATGAAAGTTCATACATTGTTGCATAGTCAACACGCTACATCTAAAGCTTTTCGTATGATGACCACATGTAGGATAGGTTGGTGCATCATGTGGTTGATATCTGTAAGAAAGGAAAAGAAATGGTAGAGAATTGAAAATGAATGTAACACTGGAAAGCTACCGGCAACACTAACCTCTCTCTTAAAAGAATACAACGATAACTTCAACATAGGCAGCATAAAAGGTAAAGTAAAACTAAGCGCAAATTCCTAAAGCTTTAAGGAATCCTCACGCAACGGCGAGTTTTAGGTTATGTTCACTTAATAGGCCTAGGCCTATTACCAAACAGTGGATGTCTTAATAGATTTGGCCCCCTTTAAGAGTCAATTCTTATTTTTTTATGCTGGAATAAATATTTTAAACCTCCCTTAATGCGTTTATGAGATGAAAGCCTAATAAACAACATTGACACACACTAACCTCAACTTTTTAGCGATATTTCGTTTCCAAGTTTCTGGGCGATTAGGCCTTTTCCTGGCTTTTCTGGGTGACACCGGGGATATTACTTCTTCTGGATCCATCATCACTTCACTTAAATAATGCTATTTTAACACTAAATTATCTTAAAACAACTAATCAAGGCACATTCAGATACTCAATGTAAGAAAAGCAGACTGCATCTGACAGGCAAAGATCGTAAGTTCACGTGACTC
Source organism: Homalodisca vitripennis (assembly GCF_021130785.1). Lineage (NCBI taxonomy): Eukaryota > Metazoa > Arthropoda > Insecta > Hemiptera > Cicadellidae > Homalodisca > Homalodisca vitripennis. The sequence goes on along the minus strand of NC_060212.1, from coordinate 126,702,733 downwards.
AACCGGGCGCTCCCATTGGTCAAACTGGATTTTGTAGACTTTGCATCTCAGACCACTGAAAAGTGACTTGGAGTTTGTTAGCTTTGCTTCTAGGGCTACTTTTCAACATTAAAAAACACACGTTTCTATGCTGTTTTTGCTGCTAAGAGTTTTATCATATTGAAGTAATGCCTTGAATGTATAAACATCCATCAAAACCTTTGTTTCAGAAAAAAGTGTAGATTGTAGCTTTTGCTTTTAGACCCCACTAAATAGTAAATGTGTTTTAGTATCAACTGTTCTATATAAACATTATAATGTCACACAATCATATGTTTAATTAATATAAGGACAATTTTTATTTTATACAAGTTTATAGCTTTAAAAGTATGGTTAAGCTAGAAAGTAACAACACACGCTATTAAACTCTTCCTGTTATCATTGTTGAGCACGCAGGCTATTTAGAAAATAACAGTTCTAGTAAAAATACGCTTGTAAGTGTGTATTTGACCAAATATTAGTTATGCGGTAATTAATCCGTAGTTTAATGTAGATTTTAAATATAAAGCTTTGGTAAGATTATACCCCATTTTGTCTAAAGCAGGGTTTTTTGAGAAATGCATATGTATATATATTTTCTTGATCGAGCTAATAAAGGAAATTCGGCTATAGTATTAAAATTATCTTAGACCAGAAACCAATTTTCAATGGCCGCAATATGTCGTTTTAAGACCGGATAGAGATTCTCAGACCTATATGTATTTTCATGCTATCTTCATCAGTGCAAGAAGAAAAAGTGAAACATGTCGTCATAAATATGTCAATTTAAACAAGGAATGCCCATACAAGCAGAAAAGTTACAAAAAGACCGTAAGGAATGTTGTCTTATATCTAAAGATCATGACAATGAACACTGTAATAATATAAACTCAAAACATGCCTACTTCTGTTTCAAAATTACATAGTGGTGCACTATTTATTACACCATAAGTATATTAGAAAAGAACTTCGATTTCAGAATTTCTCTACTTTTGGCTAGAAATAGTCCAGCTGTCACAGCAGTTATTTGAGCTATTTAATAAAAGGTTATGATAAGTTGAAGAGAAATTAGAACTATTTTACAGGTATTTTTCTGAATGGTACTACAGTCTCTGGATTTAGAGTCCTGAAAATCTAATCTTTATATTTAAATCTTAAATAGATCAGGAGATAGAATATCTTTCAGTTAGTATAATTCATCCATTGAAAATAATAATTATGCCCTTCACTTCCGTGTCATTCGTTAGAAAATTGAGTGTGAAGCCGCAGGTAACTTTTAGTATATACTAAATATTTATAGCTTTAATTTATAATTTCAATAAATGTTGTTTTATTCATTCGAAATAATAGGATACTAAAGTCAAGAAATAAATATAAACAGCAATTCGGAAATTGCAGAGTAAAAACAAATAATTTTGCTATAGAAATAATATAGTTTTAATATTTAATAAATATAGGTTACTTTTTTAAGAATTTCTTAAAGAGCAAACACACTGTTAAAATAAATATCTTTTAGCAATTAGTATAAATAACAACTGATAATATAAAATAATAATATAAATAGAAAAGAAGGTAGCCACTGTTATATCATTAAAAATAACATTTTAATTGTGTGTTGTAAATGAAAATAAGCTAAAATTCAAAATTTATATTTTGAAATGTATACTTTTATATATTAAAAGTAGCCTATATTCACAATTTACAACAATAATTAAAGAGAGTTTCAGATAGTTAATAAGTAAACACACTAGTGTTTAGGATGCACCGCTCATATTGAGTTACTGATTTATTTGATTATCTAACATAAATTAACACAAGATATTAGTTAATTTAGTTTCTTCAAACTAAATATTATGTGTAATTTAATTATTTATATTTTATAAATTTGTATGTTTGTTGGTAAATACATATTTTATAGAAGTAGCCCTATATAATCGTTTTGAACCTAGTTGTATTTATAACATACAATAATAGTTTAATATGTGTAGTACAATAAACTAAAGTTATCCAATAGAATTTATTAACTATATGTTTATCATAGTGTCTAACATTAATAAAATACTATATAATAAGCTCTTATACTAAATACGATGGAAGTTTAAGTAATTAATGGACAGATGTCTAATTGTTGAATGCTTAATGCACTTTAAATTAACTCCTTACCGGAATTTTACTAGTAATGTTAGCTTGTAATTAGATATGTTTAAGTTGGATATATGTGTAGCTATGTTTTAACAGTGTCATTGGGTCCATACTTGGTACTGGAAATCCCAGGTCAGAGCACTAAAGTAATCTCTGTGATAATATATTCTGTATATTATGAGATCGTCGCAATGTTGAGCTAAATGGGCGAGAGATTGCATCTAACTACCCTCGTTATTTTATTAAATTGTTAAAATTTTTAAGTATTGTAAAAAATATTGGATCTATTACCTTATTTAAAAAAAAAACTTTCTTATTGTTACAGTTTCAAGAAAGAACATGGTTTTTTGGACTGCAGTTTTTTTATTTAGTGTGAAAGTCATTAAGCATGTGGATAGGTATATACAGAAAATAAACACTAATCAATCATTAATATGACAAAGAACTAGAATGTCATGGTTTACAGTTATGATAGTTTATTATTAAAAACTGAAGCTTATTTCCCACGTTATATAATGATTGAAGGAATTACTCACTATTTCCTTATACAGAATACGCCTGTAAGCTGAACTTTATTCCTTTCCTGACTCTTGATGAAAAGAACAGATTTCAACCCTCGCATCATAGGTGTTTATATTTCAGTATCATTAACGATGGGTCATGGAATACATCTAACATTCTGTTACATCATCCCTTATAAATGAAAACGTAAATAAAAATCGACTAAATAAAACTTTAGGAGAGCCGGAACGCCTATTTATGTAATGTAAATATAAGGTACATTTTCTATGAAACAACTAGGTATATTTGATTGAAAATTTTTATTACATATTTAAAACACATTTCGTACATATTTTGAATCTTTTTGAACAATCCGTAACATTAAATGTCTGAGAAAATAAGTTTGCATACCTGTTTTGAAATGTATTATTTTAGTAATATTCTTTTATTATAAAAATATTTTAAATATATTTTAGACTATACAAAAACAATGCTTGTATAAAAAAATGGTATGTTTGTATATACAATATGTGTATGTGTACTATATATGTGTATACATATTGTATGTATTTTATGTATTGTGTAAAATTTTTAATTCGATATCACAAGTAGTTTTTAAAATAATATTCCTGTTTTGAAAAAAAAAAAAACAAATTATGTTTGAGAAAAAGCCTTTTCCTAAAACTTTTTACTTTTACATTCATAAGAAGGGTTTTCTCCTTCCCCTTCTTGGAGTTTTCTCTTCCGAAACCTTTTCTGACTTATTCGTACTCAAAAACTTTAAAAGGGATTTTTCTGAGTAACGAATACGTTCAGAGTTTAGCAATTTCATATCACTTATCTTACGTATACCAGTCAGGTTGCGTGCAGAACTCTACGTGTCCATCATTAAAAAGTGGCCCTTGCCTCATATACACCAAGTTATAGAGTTCTTATTGTAACAGGATTTATACTACCTTAATTTACTACCCTTGCCATATAATGCTATTTACAATCTCATTTTCATTTATTGCGTAAAAAGTTTTTAAGTAAATATGGTAGTTTAGTTATCATAACCAATCGATTAAGAAGTTAATAAATAGATTTAGGTAAAAAATATGTATATAATTAAGTGTAAGTAGAGCATTAGTAGCCTTTATGAGAGAAAATGTTTCCGTGCAAAAATTCTTCGCGACCGAAAAATAATAGCCGCTATGCGACAAAATCAATAAAATGTTCTATTATATAACGCAGTTTTTAACAAAGTTTTTATAATTTACATGAGAAATGTTTTAGATCTAAAGAGAACATTATTATTTTTCTTTAAGTAATGTTAAAATGTTATTCGATATCGGATTTTATAGAGATTTAAACATTAAATTTATATACTTTAATAACAACTGCAGTTTTACTTTCCTACTGCAAAAACTGGGAAATGAGGTGAAGTAATTTTATTTTGTAAATATCTATTCTAAGCACGTAATAAAAATGTAACGTAAATAATATCCGAAACGACAGGTTTCTGTTTTCTAATTGGATATGGATATACATATTTTATAGAATGACGTCCGAAATACAGGCTATTACGTCTACCAGAAGTTTAAATGAGTTACTTTTGCAGTTAGAAACAAGATTTTTACGTGTTATATTATTTTGATAGAATATAATGTATTGCAATTTAAGAATTACTCTATGGTCTGCGAGGTTAGTTATAGCAATAATGATACTGTACAGTAGATTACTTTATAAAGAACTTAGTTTATGCCTCAAACATTTTTTGTTTTAAAACTTTTGATATTTTAAACGGAAAATGAAAGTAGAAAAGTTAACCTGTTAGCGAGTGAAATCTGTTTCAAGAACTTTGCTCAAAGCGTACACCTGATATTGAACTCCTGGAGAGCACTTTCCATTACGAAGTCTTCATATTCTATTCGAGTTCATTTCAATTTATTACTCAGGTATATAATTTACGTTTGAAATTAAAATAATTTTGTACATATAAAAGAGAGAGGTATTTCAAAAGTATGAGGAACATAAATACTGGTTTTACTTCTTCTTTTTGAGCATGATGTTTTGTTGTCATTTATAAAGTAATTTTATTTGATATTGAGTACGCTTCTACAAGTTTTATGTGTTAATTTAAATTAAAATGTGACGTAACAAATTAACATTTATTATTTTAGTTTAAATATTCTTTCTTAGTTTTCAGCAGTGTTAATGCAATAATAATGAACAATAAATAGAAATAATAAATGTTTAACTGATGTAATAGATTATAAAAAGTTTTTCAGAACCAAAAGCTTGTTACAATGGTGTTTACTCTTAAATCTTAACAAAAAAATCATATAATGTATCATACAACCTGTTACCCGCAGCTTTGTAATCATTTTTGTAAATCCAATTCAACACTCAGGGAGCTTATGATGTAATACAATGGTCCCCTATGATATTTAAAAAAATTTAATAATCATAAAATTAGGTACGTGTTATCAAAATTAAGGGGACTAACGCTTATGTCAAGTTCTGTACGTATAGGAACATTTCTGGTTCGAATGAATTATATTTCGGATGCCACAACTGAATCTAACTTGTTGCCCAAAAAAAGAAACTGTATGCATTGGTCTCAAAACCGACTTTTTTTAAATAACCGTTTTCTTCCAGGTCTTGTGATATTATTCCAGTTGATATTTTTCCAGTACCTAGTTGATTTTGTCTCGTCCCGATGAAGGAAATATATTTACATATTAAGACTGAAAAGTCTACCTCGAGTAAGAAGTGTCTACTCCCGGGCGTTTAAATTCATTTCTACGTATTTACAGTGTAACAGTTAATGAAAACATTTTATGGATGTGTGAGTATGTTTAGACCTATAAAACCTCATGGTAAATATAAATAAGTAGGAATGAGAAGCCCAAATCGGCCAAAAAGCGTCTACTTGCGTCACTAGCAATCTTATTTTGGCATAAAATACGTCCAGTCTCATAGTTTAGTTTGCCTTGCTGTAAATGTGAAGAAAATGCATAGGGATAAAAGGTTAGGACTAATAAGTCTGCTACCGCTACAAAAAATCTACCTTAGGGGAAAGTTATTTGGAATTTGTTGCAATATTTCGTTCACTATGTATGATAGGTGAGTCATAGAAGTCTTGTTTTTAGTGGTTTTTGTTTGGTCTGGAAAATAATATTGCTTGTTGAAGCATTTTGGTTTGAAAATGCCACATCACAATGAAAAGAAAGTCAAACATTGTTGAGTATCTATAATACATTCATGCAGATTAAGAACCACGGACTTCCTTTTAAAGGTGGGTTTAAAACAGTGTTTACAATAGTATCACATACAAATTTTCCAAAACATTAGATGTTTTTTAATTTGTCACTTGTTCAATATTTTATCTTCATTTTCATCTTTTATGTTGTTCTTTTTTATCTTCATTAAACTACTATTCACAAACACCAATACTATAAAAATCTAATATAAAAGAATTCATTCTATTTAATTTAATTTAGCTGAAATGTAAAAGAAAGCTCAAAAGTGTCAATGCCTATATAATGTCGTTTAAACTTGGAATATGACAGATAAATAGGTACAGGTTGGTTATAAATGAATATCGTAGTCTTAAAATGTTGTAGTAATTATTATATCAAATTTTTAATATTAATCATACATAAAATTAATTACAATTAATTGAACTCAGTTTTAATGAGCTATTTAAATAGCTATACTAGAACTCTTCAATATCAGCTGCATTACTCACCCGACATACATTAAGTTGAAAACCATGTTATTCTAAATCTTTTATCAATGTGTCTGAAGTGATTGTTCCAATTGCTGCTTCAACCATGTTTCTTAATTCGGGTACCTATGTTAGCTGGTAGTGGCGGCACAATTCATACAATTCATTCATACAATTTTTTATGAATCCCCGAAGGTAGAAGTCGCATAGCGTCAGGTCGAGGCATTAGACCCCTTGCGGCTAATCCAGTGGTCGGGTACAGTGATGTACGGGTACAGTATAACCAATCACGTAATGAGGTACGGCAGTCAGGCGGTACACCATCTTGCTGCCTAATGGAGTTCTGTGGTTCATGTTCTCCATGTCTCTACCATAGCCATAGTTATAGAGTATCCAGATTTTAAATACCTACAGTTGCTGTTTCTTCTCCAAAAGAGTAAGGCCCATAAACTGTCTGCCTAGATATGGCTTACAAAACATTCAAATTAGGGGATCTCACTGAAAGTTTTACCATCTCATGTGGGTTTATTGAGCCCCAGGAACAAATATGTATTCTGAAGTAAAATGCTAATTCATCACTGATAACAAAAGGATCTTGAAAATCTACATTGTCGTGAAACATTTCGTTTGCAAATTTAGCACACTAAAAATAGTCTGCAGGCCTTAGAGCCTGTAAAAATTGCAAACGATAATGACGCATTAGCAATGTTACCCGTAAAAATTTGCAAACAGTCGTCACAGAAATTGTTTTCCTCAATGATTCCCGTGGACTACGCGTGAGTCTCTCACTCATTTAACACTCTCTTTACTAACAGGTCGTCCTGTACTCTTCCCTTTACAGAGGAAACCAGTATCTTCAAACTGGTGATACGGTCTACGACTGATATTACCACTTTGATCACAACCGAACGTTTACGAACCGTTATCTGTACAGTAACTACAGATTTGGTCTTTGTAAATTGCAGAACAACCTTCTGTCACTAGTAACAAACTATTTTTACTTCTACGATTTCTAACGGATGGAGGAAGAAGTATTAACCGTCCGCACAGGAAACTACTAACAAAACTGTTTTCGTTGCTCTTTCATATAATCTCCAGTTATATTTAAATATCTGTTATTATAAAAGAACACCCCAATAATAATTTATAAACATCTGGTATTATAGTTATTGAAATACTGGTTAAACTGAGTACCATAACTAATATTTTTGTGCTGCAGTAAACAATGTTAACACAAAACAGTTGATTACTTTTCACAGTATCTTTCCATCAATATGACACAACTTCAATGGCCACAAAGGGGATTTTCTGTTACTTTAGAGACCAGTAGGTGTAGCCTGGAGTGTTTTTTGAAATAATAAGAGGCCTATATTCACATCAAGAACATTAAGTTTATCCTTGTACATTTTCAGTGAAAGCGGTTCAATAGTTAATCAGTGAAAGCAAAACAAAAAAACAAAAGCATATTCGAATTTATCAGGTTATCTTATTTCATACCTGTCAGTTAGAAAAAATTATATTCATCATGAACGCTTGTTTTTGCATCGTGCAATATTTAAAGAGATAATTTGTTTTAAAATATTAATTCAACTTTGTATTTAGATCAACGCTAGTAGTTTAAAATATTTTCAAATAGGGAATAGGAGGTTGTCCAAATAGGAGGAGTAGTATATGTATGATAACTAGATTAAACATTATAATAGCTTATACAGTATTATTGTGTTATTTTTAATGACTTTGTTTAAAATAATATTTATTTGCATGTGTTCTAATAAGAGTTTATGACTATTTATAATAATCGATATGTACGAAGACTGTTCAAGGATTGTTTTAAATGAATGTATTTCGTATAGGCTGAAAGACATAGCTTTGCATAGTTTGAATACTTAATTTGATAGGAAGTAATAACTCATTATTCAGCAAATGTATTTAAATTATAATTAAAATTACGTCTTTTAATATATGTTTACGCGCACAAATATTTAAGCTTGCATTAAGTTACACTAGAGGACTATTTATTTCCTTTCCTGTGAATTAAATCATTAGAAGGAAAATCAGTCGAAAATGCATGTGCATCTACAAGAATACATTTTTTATGTTAAGTATAAAATGTTTAGGGAGTTTTCAACTGCGTAAGTTTTGTTTGGAAGACCAAATCACAGATAATGAAACGACATCGTTTGACTATCCATTCAGAGATTGGCCATCCCACAATATGGCAATGTTTTTAATTGCCTCTCTTTGTTTCCTGAGCAAAAACTTGCCTAATTTATGTTTTAAAACCCCTGTTTGTAATAGAAACTATTTCTCTATTATAATTCACCTCTAAATAAATATAGTTAAATGTGGCTCAAACAATTCTTTCTACTATGCAAATAATTACGCAATATTTTCTTTATGCAAGCAATAACAATGTTGAATTTACAGGAGACAGCTGATATACTTAGACAGTTGCCAATAGCAGTGATGGCATCCGACTTCTATACATTTTAATCTCATGTATTATCTAAGACTCTGTAAACTCAAATGATACTAAAAATTCCGTTTAGCCTTTTGGTCAATACAAACCAATAATGTTTAACCTTATAGTTGCATAATATTAAACTTGTATTGGAAACATAGTTTTTGTATGGTTACTAAATAAAAAACAGGTTATAAATATATAATAAAGATATGGAGTTTTGTTTTGTTTTTTTCTCATTTTTCAACTGACGTAACAACTTTTAAGTATAAGTAATGTGTTTGAAAGAATATATATATATATATATGTATATATTTGTGTGTGTGTGTGTGTGTGTGTGTGTGTGTGTGTGTGTGTGTGTGTGTGTGTGTGTGTGTGTGTGTGTGTGTGTGTTTGGGATGACAATTTCTAATTTTGGAAATATTAGAAATAGCGGAATCCACCAAAAATATTTTCTCTTGATTTTCAACTTACATGTACATACGTAGTGTATATTTATATTACACATTATATCTTGAATATTAAACATTCTCTTTCATTTGCTAGTGAAGGTTAATGACTCATAATTTTGTAGTATTTCTGAAAATAATTTGACGGTCCTTGCCTTTTTAAGATAGAAGTATAGTTAATACAATTGGTTACTAAAATTAAAACTAAAGTTTAATTTCTTAATAACTTGATCAATATATCTCAATAGGTTCAAGGCCGATAAGAATATAGCTAATATTTCGTGGTTTATCGTAATGTGAACCAATTTTTTATTAGTATTCTATTTAGTTAAATAGTTTTCACTATGATGGTTTTTACATTTCCTACAACGAAAACTGAAACGAATATTTATATACGTAGAAAAATAATGGTAGATTGTATTTTAAAATAGCCCAGACTACATTATTATGACACACGTCTGCCTCACTGCCTCACACTTAGAGTTGTGAGTGATTAATTTTAGTTTTTTAAGGTAATTTATAACGGTCTGATAAATAAATTACATCAAAAAGCTGCGGGACAAACAAACTCAAATATACAGTTCAGTGTTGATAATGGTTAAAATAACCATGAAACTATTCCCTTGCACAAAATAGGCGTTCGAAACAACGCATACCACAAAATGGAAGTTTTTATTGTCAACCTTATATTTCATGTTTTCCTTAAATCATGATAAAGAGATAGATTCGTACTTGAAACATAGTATTTGTTTTTTTTTTTAATATCCGAAACCCTGTAACCATATATTTTTCACAACGGCCTAAGACTGCTACAGTAAAAGTTTGGCCTGACGCCTTGTAAGGTTCAGGCCTAACTCTGTTAATAGTAGCTGATGTTTAAAAAAAAAAATATACTAAGGACGTATAGATTCTCATTGAAACTTTCGATAACAGCCTTTATTGTTCCGACATACTTCCAAAGTGTAACATAATACTATTCGAACGTATCCTATTATCTTCCAAGGACAATGGCTAACAATAATTCTTACTATTCCCATAAGAAGGAAATACATAACACTTTGTTTATGTGCCAGAACAGCTGTATAGATTGTAATGCAATGACTTATTTACTTTAAAATTACCTTTAGTTAATAAATATTTAGAACAAATATTAAAATTCTATTTATCAACTTAAAGTCTATATTTATGTAATAATTAACATTTCTAATATTATAGGGATAAAGAAATATCACTTAAGTACAATTTGATGATTAAAATTAAATTTATTATACATCTAAACTCAGGTATATATATCCTTTTGAGAGTGTAATAATTAAAACTACAGGATGGAGATTATGTTATCTTATATAATATTAAAATTATGTTATGATAATTATATTGCCATCAGTGTTAAGTTTTAGGATTTATGCCGAAGTATCAATACCAACTACCTCAGGTATGCTTGTAAACGACTGCATTATGACAAACATTGATTACATGTTTAAACCGGTTACCTTATACGTCAGAAACTCTGAGTAGCGAGATGGGCAAATTTAATATTTTGAAAGTGACTGATGGATGTACCGAAAACAAGTTTGTTTTCTTAATAATGCACGTTCACAAACTTCTAAAGTTGGCTACTTTAAGCACAAAGGTAAAGTAGAAAAGTTAACCAGTTAGCGAGTCAAATCGGTCTCGTAAACTTTACTTAAACATAGTCTTGATATTGAACTTCTTCGAAGACTTTCTTTTGAAAATCCCTACATTATATTAATGCTTTTTCACTAAGTAACTGGGAACTACCTTTATATAAAAAAAGGTTTTTTTGAAGAAAAGTTTAAACAAAGTGTTTTACACTCAATAAAAAGAATATACGAGTATTACATTCAATGTACGAGTATATCATTTGATAAAGTCAAAAGAAAGGTGAATTCCATATGTAGTCGTCATCTTTAAATGTTAAACCGAAGATTCATTAATAGTTACATGTTTTAATTTAAACAACACGGATTAGAAAAATACTTGTTCTAAGTAACATCCGATGTAAGGGACTGTTTAATGGATTGTCCGATCATCATTCTCAAATCATTTATCTCACCAAATTTCTGAGGGTATAAAAGGTCTCTATTCTAAAACGAGTGTTCTCCAAGAACCAGATTCTAAATTTTAAGTCCACACTGCCTTTAAAGGATTGTTCCATTACTTTAAAATTACCCTCATGTTAAAGGAGAAAAATACTTGTAATAATGTAACATGAGAATCGTTATTTGCTAAAAAGTTCAAGTTGAAGTCCCCATATATTACAGTTCGTTGATTATGCCTTGATAGACCAGTCAACAGCTGCTCCATTTTAAGCAAACAATCGTTTTTGTTTTTACAGGGAGGATGATAGACACAAACCAAATTAATTAAAGTGTCCAAGAAAGACTGATGACCAACTTTAAACTAAGTGTTACAATTACGCATTCAAAGCAATCTTCATTTGAAAATTCAATTTCGCCTAGACGTGTTACAGAGAAATCAAATATTGAGTCATTGTGTCTAAAAGTGGCCACACCGCCGCCCTTGGAACTTTCCGACAGAAAGATGTTACAAATAAACACTGTGGCATTACCACCGACTACCCATCGCCCAACCAGTGTTCAGTAAGGTAGATTATATCAGGGGCCCGGGCCCACGACAAGCACAGCTCCGAATCCTCGTGTTTAACGCTCCTTATATTTTGGTGGTGTATGCTGAAACCATCCCTATTACCGCTACCAGCTGTTGCAACTAAGGTAGAACAATTGTAAAACTTATATAATTTCGATTAATTCGGTCTGCCCTCCAACGGTGCACGGCCGCAGTCTCCAGTTGCCGGAGGATGTGTCGCCGCCACGTCCAAGTTCTTGCACCTCTCACCGTTCAGCTCAGTTGCAGATATTTGCTGTGTTTCAGGAGCCAGCTGCAATGTGTTCTCTGTCGAAGGTGAAGCAATCTCATGGGTAGGAACGTGGTCTTGACGATTCACATTATTCATGGACTTCAGAATTTCTCCGCATAGTATATTTTTTCCAAGGCCATTTAGGTGTTGGCCATGTCAGGTGAATAATTTTCTACTGAAAGTACTAACGTCCACAATAGATGCTCTTTCTCGTTTTAATTTTTTTTTTTAATTTTCATCAATTCATTTAATTTCTCTATTAATTAGGCCGTTACGAGGGAGATCATGTCGGTGAAATAAATTTACCATTACGAAATTGGTATGTCTATTCGTCTTCACAAACCCGAGTGAGTTGTTCCACCACGGAGTTCCCTGGCGACCTGATATTATCGTTCATGGTGCTGACATTATTAGAACCCGCCATTATGACAACAGCATCCTTATCTCCACTCGTTCATGCTAATTCTTTACAGTTTTTTAGAACGTACTGCAGAGGAGCGCCAGCGTTTGCACAAACAAACACACCTGAATGCTTGTTTAGATGATTACAAAATTTTTTTGTCATATTTTTTGCATGGCTGTCTTCATATACATTTACAAGTTCAATAGTATTTTTCTTCGATGAAATGTATGCCCTGGATTTGTGTCTTATTACCACTACCGAGACCGACTGATGTTTGGATTGTGTTTTTATTTGAATAATTCTTTCCTATACGTGATCTCCTCTGTAAGTTTTATGGGAAGAACTCACTCTCTTGTTCCTCGGACAAAAATGTAAATTGGTTTTTAATTTCCTAAAAGTCAGGATATTGTGGGTTTTCCTTAGCTGCTTGAACCTCCATTGTTCGGATAGTGGAAATAATTTTTTCTGGTCTGGTATCTCATCAACTCCTGTATCTTATCCACCAAACCAGCTTGTCTACTAGTTAGTTCACTAATCCGACCCACTAACTCATCCTTAGTTTTTAAATGCATGTCGTCAGTCTGGCACTCGACGCTGTACTTATTTTTAGCACATATCAATTGCAATATTAGTGGGGAGGATGTCAGGGCACTACATTGACTAGCATCTGTCGGTAAGATGTTCCCAGGAGATGTTATTAACGGGCTAGGTGATAAAGTCCTCATCGTAACTGGGTGACCGCCAGAATGTTTCTCGTTGCAGATTGCTATTAGTTTTGTTTTTGTTGAATCCGTTCTCAACGATGCTCCACAGGTACGACTAAGACAATTCCAGTTTGTATCACCATTAGCATATTCCCTCCTTTCTCTATATTTATGGTTCTTAAAAACAATACAATCTTTACCACTTTTTGTTTGTTCAAGAGTAAAGTCCATGCTACGTACTAAGCTAACTATAATCAATTAATAATAGGGATTATCTACACACGCTCCAAAAAGTTACAATATTTGAACCTTCAACTTATCTGAAGACTGTCTCAACACAGTCATGAAGTGTAGGAATAGTATCTCCTAGATTGCAGGCGGATCAATCTGACTGGGCGTGAGTTCTAATTATCGTTACTTAACAGTTAGTTCCGCCACGCCGGTCATAGATAGCGTAGCCGTTCACTACATGTGATAAGATAAGAAGATAGCAGAGCGCGTGCGCCAATCTCTATGAATGGTAACGGGACCTCGTATAAGATTTCCAAGAATTGAAACGGCCTTGAGAGGTTATCTCATTGATATTACCCGGTGATATTATGTATTTACGGTGAAGGATAGTTCAAGCGATTGCACTATTTCACGCGCGATACGATAACGACCATTGAGAGTTCCTTTTATAGACGATTATGTTTGAAAAACTGGATAAAAATATTTAATTTGTCAAGACACCATTATAACTGGTAATATTACTGTAGGACAGGCCCCCCTATTTTCTTAGAATTACTTATGTGTCATCTGCATATAAAATTAAACTACCGTGAATTTTGGATTGAATGTCATTACAAACACAACTCATTAAACTAAAAGCTAAGTGGGGCCCGAAATTGAGCCTTATGGCACACCTAATTCAATCTACTACCAGTCAAATTCATATTTTTGTAGTTTTTTGTTTTCTGCTTTATGCCGTAGAATTCTAATTGTACAACCGAATCAAAGGTCTTAGACAGATCATACAGCACTCTAGCTGTACCCCGTGATTTATCCAAAGCATCTGCATTTCCTCTAATTGAACAGGTTAGGGCTGTCTCAGTACTATAACCTCACTAAAACCAAATTGATTCTTTTTTAACAGTTTAAACCCTTAAAAATATCCAGGTAATAATTCAATCACAACAATTTTAAATATTTTTTAAAATTAAGACGATAATTTGAGCTTCATTTCCTTTTTTAAAAACTGGGATTAATAAATGGTAAAAGTTTAAGTTGGTCTAGAAAATGTCCTTTTTCCAGATAAAAATAATTAACACAAATCATTTTTAGAAATTGGTGAGTTTTAATATTTTAATAATAAATAATAAAAGACATGATCTCTTGGAGTGCAACATTTTAAAAATAAGTATGCCATTAAATACTTTCTGATACAAATATAAAGAAGGTTAGGGGATAAATTATGTTAAAGGCACGTACTCTGGAACTAGAATATGGATGGCTTAGTAAATCATTGTTCATTAATAAGGTCCAATATTGTTTAACATGATTCAAGATAAAAAACAACTGTTGCATATTGCTTAACAACCAAAAGTGTTGTTAATGTTTCTTGTACTTGTCATTATTCTCAAAAGTATTAGGTTTATGTTATAAATACGTAGTTCGGTAAATTTGGTCGTAGAATTGTTATAAAAAAGCTATGACTATACGCTTTACACGCTACAGCCTCACAGTCAAATAATATTTTCAGAAATCTTTCATTCTATAGAAACGAATCTTAACCATATTAAAAGTTTTGAAGAAGCAGATAAATCAATACACCATAACAGAGATCTTTCCTTTGTGAATTTAATAATCATACAGTTTTTTATTTCTCACTTAATGTAGGTAATTACAAATAAATTAACTCTCTCAATGCATAATGTATCTATGAATAAATTATAATAAGTTTGTTAATTTTATTATAGTATATCCTAGTTTCGAAACAGGATTGAAAATTTGGTATTAGAGAATCACCGTAACTATGTTATAGCATTCGCAACCCAGCTCTAGATCAGATGAATAACATTAAGAATAAAATCACAAACAATTATAAAGCTTAGGCTACACATTAAAAAAATGAGGATTAATAAAGTTGTACTATATTTTATTATGTACTATAATTCAATTGTATCGTATTAAAATAGGCTTCCGTACAAATGCTTTCTATATGAAAGAATGATTAGTGCCATAAATCATTGTCTGATAGTTATAGAAATATTAATCTTTGGATGTTTCGTGTGTGAATTTTTCATCATTATAAATGAGTTCAAATATATGTAAATATAATTTTTGTTATTGCTGCCTTTAATCGCCACTGGATTTTGCAGGTAATATAATAATTTGTAAGTGACTTATAGTTAATTTTCATTATTTATTTTAAGCAGTCTAATTTAATTAAGAAAAAATATTTTAACATTATACAATAAGTTTAAATATTAAGGATAAGATAAGAGTTTCCAGCTCTTTTATTGTGTTTATTTTTAAAAATGGCATTGGTTCTGATTTAATAGATCCAATTCAAGATGTGATCAATAAATTTTTAATTTTCTGGTTTTCTTAAAATTTAACATACTACTCTCACACATACATACATACTTACTTGTACATACTTACAATATTTTTCAACAGGCCTCCATTCTGCAATTAGTTAAATTACGTAGTATAGAGTTTCGGGCTTTATTCATTACAAGTTTAATTAGATTTTAATTTTATTGTTTATTACGTTTCGGTTAGAAATTGTATTGCTTTGATATGAAATTGAATAAGATTTTAATCAAAATCCTTTAGAATATCTGTGTGGAGAATAAAATCGTCTTGATTATTGAAAACAATTATTTAATAAACACCTGCTGACATCTGACAAAACGTTTCCCTAGTTAATAAATCTGTCCTTTGTGTTTTCGTGCAAAATTTAATTTACGGAATTGTTATCCAATCAGAGTTCTTCTCTTCCTAACAAAAGGTATGTATTAAGCAAAATACAGTTATTGTATAAATAAAAACGTTTCAGCACATTGGAGATTACTTCAGGATTACTTTGCCTTAAAATGGTAACTTTTATATAAGTGTGTGTTATATACATATATATATATATATACATATATATATATATATATATATATATATATATACATACATTATTAAAATGTGTATAGCTGGCAATAGAATAATTTAATTTTTATATAAATATATAATCACAAAAAGTACTTGCTACGCCGGGACTCGAACCCGGATCTCTCACTTGCCGGGTGAATGTGATACCATTACACCACAGAGCCCTTACTTTTTACAATTCAATACTTTGTATTTGGCCGTATCTGTCACATATGCGTTTAAATAACCAAACTAACACACACACACACACACACACACACACACACACACACACACACACACACACACACATATATATATATGACCAGCGGATTGATAGCCCCGCTGTATTGGAAAAGTGCAGAGGGAGGTTAGAGGCTCAAGAAAGAAATAAAGAGTCGTGAAGGGGAGGTTGAGAAGTGTAGGTGCTGTATGAACAGGACGTATTGGTAACGTATAAAAAGTGAACTTGATTCGAAGACTGTGGAGTATTGGAATTTTGTTTATATAATTAGCGCTGGATATATTACAGTATATAGTGTAACCTACACAGATAAATATAATTATTAAGTTGAGGGAGAGGGAAATTGAGGGTTGGATCTAATATTGTAGGACTTTAATATACCGAAATGTAGGTAATTTGTTGTGGAGCGGAGAAACTGAGGGGATCCTCAAGGACTGGTCGAACAGGTTTTACTACCGTTCCATCCTAATTATATTGGCTGTGGCCGTGATTATATCTCGTGTATTGGAAAACTGTGTTCTTCCCTCTTACGTTGGATCTAAAACCTAAAAGCGTAAATCAGCGTTGCTCCCGTTCTCTTGTCTGTTGTTTTACCCTGTGATCAATTGTACCCTGGTGTTTCCCATCCCAGACCAGGCTGAGCCGTATACGGCAACTAGACTAATATTCTTTTACTGGGGAAAATTCCTAGTAAATTGTGAAGAAAAAGAACTAACTTGATAGTGTGATAGAATTGTTATATATTCTATACAGTACCGATACTACCGAAAATTGAGCTTTGAGGCGATATAATTAACGTAAATGTATTTAGAAAACCATTTAAATGTGATATAGTTTTAATTAGATAATTTTTTTTATTTTTAATGTAATGTGACTAATATAATTTTAACTATATATATATATATATATATATATATATATATATATATATATATATATATATATATATATATATATAAGCTGAATATGTACCGTGTACAAATGTTGCATATTCCTTCTATTGTATTGAAAGTTCTTTATCCAAGAATATATTTAGTATTATACTAGAAAATATCTTCACATGCTTTAGTTTAAATAAACATAGAGGAACCGTTTCTTTCTTTCTGCCTAATTTCTTTTCCAATAAGGGTATACTAAGTTTATTACTTTTTAAATAGTAGAAACATTATTCTAGAAAATGCTTCAAGTATAAATAATTTTCAATTAAATAATTTTAATCGTAAGTAAGTATTTAAATTTTTATTTACACATAAACGTATTATTGTAAATTTTCATAAGCAAACTGTGCTCTGTAAAAATTTGTTAATAATTAATTACATATAAGAAAAACGTATTTATTTAAGCAAAAAACGGGAAAGTAATAACTTAGTATTTTTTAAACTTGATATTAGAAAAGTCTGGTCTTATTAAATTTAATATTTATCTACTCTTACAAAAAAAGCAATATGGACGGATTTCATATTTTGTTATATTTGCATTCTAATGAATGTATTAAACAAATTTAACTATATAAAGCACAATACTTTAGAGAATTTTGTATAAGTATGTACCTTCTTTACAATTATGCAATAATTTTCCTAAAATGAAAAAGCGGCTAGACACAAGTTCTTTTCACATAATTGTACTATAAGTAACTGCTAGCAGACATGACAGAGCAGCAAGAAGGTAAATCGATAAAGCTACGCCACTAATACAATCTAAGTGGAACCTGGAGCAATAGGCATTCTTGTTGGATAAAGTCTACTTCGTAATACAAGACATTCTACGAAATAAACTCAATATTAATGTAAGTAAGTAGCTGCCCAATGCAAACTACTTTTTTGTACAAAATAGCTTATCATCATAAATAGGTCTGTATAAAATGCATGTATCACAAATTTAAATTTCGTATTCCAAAAAGTTTTATTTATCGACTGCGCAGTTACTGTCATGATTTTTTTTTTGTAATTGTGTAGTGGGAATATCAAAAATATAAGTATATTTTGTAATTTATGACAAATTTTTACACTGAACATTCAATTTTAAATTATTAGCTACTGAAAATATCAAAATATCTAATATTGCTTTTTATATTAACCATATTCGTGAGTGCGGCGATCCAATAAATGAAATGAACTAATACCGTTGCCCTCTCAGATTGCCCATTTTATAAGTTAAAACGATTTTCATCCTAAATTACGAGGAGCGTGGTTACTTCTTATATCGTGTGATTCGGGTAGCCTAAATCATACTTTCCATACTACTTTTATTGAAGTTTAGTTTCATGAAAGGATAATATCATATTATGAATTTGGTTCAGTGCTTAATACTTTCCTTATGGAATATTGCATCGCCCAGTTTCTCACAGCTCACAGCTACTTCAGTTAGTACTTGCATCAGATGTGCAAAGCCGGTGCACTGCCCTATATATTGTCCAGGCTCTCTGAACGACGCCAAACACAATCCGGTGGACACAATGTGCGGAAAGATAATGGAGGGTGAGGCAAACTGGGATTAGGATTTACAATTTGTCCAATGGTGTCTCAGATTAAGGAAGATTGATCTAGACTGAGAAGCGGACTAGAAAAATGATATCACGGTTGGAAATGGAGAGACCCCTATGGGCGTAAGCCAACATTAGGCTAGCCTGAAGTAATGTAGAAAAACAGTCACAGATTAAAAGAGTATATGAGATTTTTCAGAGGGTAACCCGTGAGATCCATCCCACTACTTAGAAATTCCCCACACTACCGACTGCCCACCTGTGTGCATAAGACATTATCCCGCCTCTCACTCATAAAGAAAATAATAATTTGACTGCTGTACCCCAAGGTAACTGGATAATATTTGGTATACACTTGTTGAATCTCATAATATATGGAACGGAGAAGGAGACATAAATTTTCCACAGTTGTATGAATTTAATACGTAACAATGGATTAGTCCATTAAATCATCTTGACAAGATCTATTCATAGAGATAGTTTCTACATTGGATGTGTAGTCGCATTGGCACTGGATACTTTTAACATCAAATCACGTTTATGGGGACATCGGTGTCAAATCTAGCCAATAATGTAAAAAAATTAATAAACGCAATATTAATTTTGCAGCAAATAATTAAAACTGTATTTTTTTCTCAATGCCTTGGAATCTGATGTCTAAACGTGTGAATAAAAATCTAAAGTTTTACGATCTATAAGGCACAGACAATAAAAAGTAATGTTTCATCGGGTATTTCAAATAATAGATACTATTTACTTCATTCACAGATTATATGTAATTATGCTATAATTTTCCATTTTTATTTTAAAAACTTAGTGAGTAAAGGTTTTTTCAATAAAATTTCGTCCAGCACAGTATCACTTTAAAATGATTTTTCTGGATTTATCGAAATCTAAATAACACGTTTTTTTAAATTTAGGATAAATTAGCAATATTAATTAATATGTACAAGTAGGTAGTAAAGTAAATATTTTTTACTGCTTTGCAAGTATTAGGCTTCCATATAATGTAATAGTTAACCAAGCATATTGTACTAAAGTAGATCTTTCAGTGCGCTTCCTAATGCGAAAAGGGTTCATATAAATTAGTCTACATGGATAATTGTTAAAATATCAATTGTATCTAGTATGAAATTTGACGTTACATTTCTTAGTATCTGAAGTTTTAGTAATGTTGAAAGAGTTGAGCAGAATCTCTTTCAAAGAGAGTTTAAAGTGATCTTCTGAATGTGTCTTTCAAATAACTTCCCGATCCATTTTACTTTTTAGTAAAACTTGGGACGAAACTTGAAAATGAGATGTCGCTTAAGGGCTGACAAATCTTGCTCAACTGTAAACGTCGCTATATCCCCTGTTTTAAAGTTGGATGCTTTTCATTTAGACTTATTATCTACCACTGTAATACGAAAAACTGCATTTTTAAAATTAGTTACTCTAAACGAAATACACAATTAGGTTAGGTACTGTTTCTTTTAAAGTCTTTCTTCCTTAAGGCTCTGCACAACAAGTATAACCACACTGTCATAGAGTTAGTATTACTTACATATATAATATTGTATTTACTGTGATTTTTTACTATAATTTTGTATTATTTATTCTCAAGGCTTATGATATTATAACAAAGTATCATAGTGTTCAATCATAACATATGTTCCACAAAACAAACTTTTAAATCTATAAACCAAAATTAGCTCGTTTCCATAACTTCACTCAGAATTTTCACCCACATAACATGAAAGTTATATAAATATGGTAAACAAATCATTCCAGGTATAAGTATTTATGACCGAAGGTGTTTATATTCAGAGGTTAAAAACCCCATCTTCAGACGAAAATGTAAATCTGATGTTGATTTAAACAACAATTTATTTTCCTTTTAGGTCTGGAATCCTCTACTGTCACAGACTTGACTATTGGAACTGAACCAAACATTCACATTTAATCAGCCCTTCCCACCATAGCTCCGTTATATGTAGAACTCTAATCCAATATTTTAGTAAACAAATCATGATAATAATTGAATGAATATAGTAAAAAGCAAAGGTTTCGATCTGTTTTATTTTCAATGTTTAGTAAAGTTAACAACATAACATTTTTTTAAAGTGAAGAAATACAAAACCATCCTATATTATAGACGGAATGTAATTCTACAGCAAATCAAATGCTTATTAGGGATATCACCATTCCTGACGTAAAAAAATTAGAACAAAATCGTGATTTAGCTCAAAATGAAAATATTTCTTAGGTGCATAAAAGAGAATTTCGAGTCACATGATTAGATGATGGTATCCCACAAGAGGAATTAATAAACTTCTCTCTCTCTCTCTCTCTCTCTCTCTCTCTCTCTCCTCTCTCTCTCTCTCTCTCTCTCTCTCTCCACATTTAAGAGATATGCTTATGCAATTTTCTAACGCTCCACCAAGAGACATGTTCTATTCTATAATTATTCTAGCCTTTACTTTTAATCATATCTCAAATAAATCTCGAGATATCCTGTAGTCAGATACACAGAGAGAATTAAACCGAAGAAGATTTTAAAACAAATATTTTAACTTTAATTCATAAGATTTGCTACTTAAATTGAATTCTGTACGCTATAAGAATATTCCATAAAGGTAGTTCAATCACAAGACATTAATCAACCCCCTTGCTTATGCGTAATAAAAAATGTATTTCTGTATATAGAAAACAAACGAACAGCCACCATGATTTAGAATTTTCAACATGCTATATTTGAATTTATTTATGTAGCTGACCGTGGTGTTTTTTGTTTGCTTATCGCTGTTTGTGCATACATTCCTGTAACGTTGTTTTAGCAATGCAGAATATAACTGAGCTTGATAAATACTAGAGCATCAATAAAAGCATTTTGTTCAGTGAGAAACAAATTCTATTTACAGATGAAGCTAATTCATCCAGGATTATTTATTCTCTCAACAAAGTACACTTTTGTTTATTCCTGAAAATTGCAATAAAATTTAGATAGGACCGATTTTAGTTTGTTACAAATAATTTATTCAATGCATTGTATATTATTTTGTAGTAATCGTATGCAAACAAAGCGTGTAGCAGAATTAGCGACGCTTTAGAAAAAGGGATGAATTCGTGGATAATTTCGTGGGTGCACAGGCCAAAACATCTACATGGCAGACATAAAATTAATCCAAAATTGTATGGGTATTGTTGATGCTTTATTAAATAGCTTCAAATACATCAGTGCTGTGGTTCAATCAGAATCTAAAATCACAGTACACACTGGGATAACGTATGTTAGATTTTACACGATTTAATAAATTTTATCTTTTAATTGGGTAAACCGTGCAGCAAAAAGTCAGAGCACCAGCGAACTAAGCGGATTAGACGCATTGGATTATTTGGAGAGAGACTTCTGCTCACGCATGTTCACTGAGCCGTTTTTAGTCCCGCGTGCTTCATGTTGCCGGTTCCCAACTACACGTTTTGCATAGGTGGATTTACTTTTTTAAGTTTTTTTTTGTATTTATTGTAGATAAAATGAAAAAAATGCGTTATTTAATTTCTGATTCTAATCTCAATATCATAAAATTCCATTCATAAAAAGTTACTCTTTGAACAATGAGGTTTTCGGCACTGTTACCGCGGTAGGAAGTAACCGCAAATATTTTAATCCAATATACCATAGAATGTTGAGAGGTGAACTTGCCAACTAAATGGTCTTCAATATCGTTCTTAATAGACGTTTATATTAAACTCTCTAGAGATAATAAGCGTAGACGCCTAGAAGTCTGGCTTCCAGAGATCAGAAGCTACCACAGCCCTGATAGTAACAGACTTTTAAAATGTGTACAATAAATTGACACAGAGAGCACGTTATACAGAAGGCAGTGTAACAAAGCAACTAATTATTATCCGAGTATAAGCCTTTCACGTATTTTAGTCAACAATCTTACCTACGTCCTACGTCTTACGTCTTACCTACGTCCACGTCCTATTAACGTGGATGTTTACATAAAACTTCATTTATATATTAGTAACACTAAGTTTGATAATGATCCATGTCACTGTTGGCATTTAGCTTTAGCATAAGTGTTTAAATAAACTGATCTAGAGTTATATGAGATTTAACATTGTAAAATATTATCACTTAAATATACTTTATAGTTTAAAAATAAAACGTGCGTTAGCGAAATTAAGTGTTAAAGTTGTACACAAGATACGATTTTGGTGCAAGTTTGTTTAAGATTATCCTCCCTACCTCACCGGAACTTTATTAAACACTTTTAAGAAACCTTTACAAAAGAATTTGAAAGTATCATGTGGTAAGATATTTCGATATATATAATCTGCAAACCTTTATATGAAACCTTGTTTCTGCATTGAAAAGAAAGAGTTAAACGAAAGTGCATGTCCTACCATAGGATTGGCTGAACGTCAATGAAGCCTATTAGGTAATAGGCTGATACAAATATACTACCCATATTATTTGTAACAATATGATTGTAATTTAAATTATGTAGATAGTAAAAAGATAATATCTATGTATAATAACAAAGAAAGATAAGTTATTTTTTATATAGTATATGTTATATTCCCTCTCCCATCGGATACTTTTTACATATTTCTTATTTGTGTGTATAAACACACACACATTCTTGTAATGGGAATCTTACTCTAGACTAAATGTGTGTTCTTGCAGCCTTGTTGTATGTTCCTCTAGGTGCACTAGTAGCATTTGTATTGTTTTTTTGGGCATGAAAATAATAAATATGAAATTGTAAGACCCAACGAAATGTTGCATAGAAATTGCGGGTGAAGCCGTGGGTATGTGTACTTATATATTAATCTCACTGCAACATTTTTTACACCATTCATTAATAATTTGCTATGAATTAAGACTTATAAAAGGTTATGCATTTGCAACCGAAAGATTCTTAAATTATTTATGATATCATAATGTTTATGTAAATGTTGAGGGTATCGTACTTAGCTAATGAAACATTTAGATTTATTGAATTGTTCGATGAATTTAAAAAAAAAAAAAAAAAAAAAAAAAAAAAACTTTCATAACCATACTATGTACAACTAGTTAAGGATTTTACAACCTTTTACTTAGAACTAAAAAAAGAATTAACTTGAAGTTTCTTCGGATTTACAAGTTATGAACAAACAACTAACTTTCATGGTACAGCACTCCATCTCTATAATGAGTTTCTAAACACAATTGTATGCTAGAAACTTTTAAATTTAACTACTGAAATACACAAAGTGCATCAGCAGAATATTTATACATATAACCATCTATAATAACAGTAAGTGTAATTTTGAGTGAGCCAAGATACAATTATCATAGATTATTTATTGCCTTATAATACTAGTAATTAGTATACTTTAAATATATATATATATATATATATATATATTTTACATAAAGTTATAATATAATAATACTATAATCTACTTTTGGCAATAGTTTTCTGTAATAATAAGAGCATATAATATGCACATCATTTTAAACTTATCTGATGAGTTTAACTCAAAAAGATTTAAACAAAGGTTTTACTTGGTTCGTAGCATAACCCTGTATTGCAGCTAACTACTACATTATGCCTCGCCAAAACCTAATATATTGATAACAGTAACAATTAAAATCTGTTATCTTTGGGTCGCAGTTAGGACTTTCCTATTAGCCAGTCTAAACTAGTTTTCTTGTAGTAGTGCTGTCCATCGATAGGTCAATATGGCATCATTCAAAGGGCTTATCTAGCAGAGTTTAATGCCGCAAGCACTCAAAAAGATTGATCCAGTACAAATGGCGGCTGTCCAATGATTTAAAAAAATGTTTACTTACCGAATGAGAGTAAATGTTCGAATTGTGAATGTTCGGCTGCCTCTTGAAAGTAGTCATTAAAAAATGGCATGCTTCCTCGTGTGATCGTGTGTTATTTCCCCAACCAACCATCATAAGAAGTGTTAACGTTCACGTTCGTCAAGCGACATAGTGTAGTTGAAGAACTACAAGCAATACGACAAACTTTTGTACTAAAGCGCACTGATAGAAAGGATGGACAGCACTACTAAACAAAAAAACTAGAATAGCCTACTATGAGTATGGCTAATAGGAAAGTCCTAACTGCGAAAAGATAACAGATTTCTAATTCTTACTGTTATCAGGTTTTGTTATCAATATATTAGGACCAAATTTGTAATTGAGGACAACTAACTATATTCACTTCTGTACATGACAAGCATAATGTAGTAGTTTGCATATTCGTTTGGTTGCTTTTGTTTTACTGGGGTTATGGCTACTAATAAAATGTCCAAGTAATATTTGAACAATTTTGTACTGGATCAATCTTTTTGAGTGTTTGCATTAAACTCTGATTTTTTAAAATGATGTATATTGACCTATGCTCCTATTTAAGATTTCCTTCCGACTCCTTACGTCCCCATATATTACAGAAAATCATGTTCCTTAAAAAGTAGATTTTTAAGTGTAGTATTTTGTTGATTTAGCTTCTATTCTTATTGAATATATATATATATATTATATATATATATATATAGGTTACACAATTAATAATCCGGTTATTATGTTGGCAGCACCGTAATAAAAAAAGCAAGGCATATAAATCTATGAATAATAAAGCTAATGTCATTCTCTTTCCACATACTTACTTTTGTTATCATAATTCCATTTATATGCCGGTTTTAACCAATACAAATATAAACTAATAAAATAATAGTATTTATAACAAAGATTGAATTGCTCATTTTACACACAAAAAGCACGTTTTTAGGAGTGAATTATATGTGCTCTTTATCTGAAGGCAAAGCTTCAACGCATTTCGTTAACTATAAACAAAACATTTGACTTAATCAATATTGTTTTTAGCGATGAATTCCACTAAAAGGTACTTAAAAATTAAGCTAGATGGTCGTCAAACAAGAATAAGCATATACCTCTTGATCCACAGTGATTGAAGCAAATGGCAACAATTTTGCTGTACAAGATTAGAGAGCCTTGACCTGAACATTATGTCTTTTCTGCCACCTGATAAAGGAGACAAATTCAAATTTTTGAATGGTAGTGTTCAATTTTGTGCGTTCCTTGAGTCATGTCAAATCATCCACTCACAGTAGTTGGTAAATAATAAAAAATAAAATTTTACCCCTAAAATGTTTTAATCTACTGCACGTTTCAAATTTTACGTTTTTTCTGCCTATAATGCTATTTTAGGATGAAATGAAAATAATCTGATAGTTTTCAAATTGTGCTATATCGTATTTCTACGTTCATAGACGAAGAGGATCATTATGTTCAAAATATTACATTTTGCATGATATTGTGGTAGTTTATATGCTCATTAACTTGATAGGCTTTTTTAACAGTGATAAACAATTTCCTTACGCTTGAATTAGAACTAAAATAAATCGAAATTGTTAAGAAGTAGGTTTTATTCGACAACAGGATATATTTAATATTTTGTTTTAGATAGCAATGCCAGACGAGAAAGTCAAGAAAAAATGTTATGAAGTAACTGTTAAATTTTATGTTCGAACCTGGATATGTGGTTAAAACTTAAACGCTTTGTAAAATTAATTGTGTTAGGTTATATAGTTATATCCAGACTACTAACTCAAATAGCAAAGTTATTTTATGTATGACTTCTAATGAGCTTATCTATATTATGAAATATTTTGACGTAATATAGAAGCAATATACGTCAAACGACCTATATCTTCTGTTTTTTATGTGTGTTCCGCACATCGTTACAGTTTGAAAACGCTTCGGTGTGTGTGTGTGTGTGTGTGTGTGTGTGTGTGTGTGTGTGCGCGCGTGTGTGTGTGTTTGTGTATGTCTTAAAACTACATGAAAAGTACAGAATCTATTGTACTTATATTATAGACATTCTTAAGGTCTCTGGTTAACATATGAACCTATTTATATTTAGAAAACCTCTTTAATAAAAGTACCACTGTATTTTAAATTTACGATAAATCTCGCCTTCGTATTTAAAGTCATGAAATGTTGCATAGGAAGTACACTTAACTTAGTACATTTTATTAATTAAAAAAGGCTGTTTAATCTATTCTACGGTTTAAAGTAAATATACCTATATTTCAGCACAACTGTATTTATAATAAATTTGCCTGTTCGTATAAATCTTTGGAATGTATGCTCTTGAAAGCATAGAGAAAGCTTACAGTAGTTTTTGTATAGATAAATAAATTACTGGAGTCGCTGTTGAACGCAAAAATTATTTTCATAATAAAATTATAAAATCCAGAACATATATCATGGTAATTTTGTAAAATATTAGGTATGAAGTGTCTGGTATAATAAAAGACACTGGTCTGGTATATGAAAAGTTGTATAATACAGGTATCAAAAACAATACTATCTAACTTTGAATACAAATTTATAAACTGTAAAAAAGTTCTCTTTTGATAGAAGTAGGCTTCTTAGACCCACTTATTTACGAGATAACCTCTCGATGTGAATAACAAAGCAAACTATAGTTTGGGACAAGACTACATCGAACTCAAAATTGGCGTCGGAAATAAAATTTACTCTATCCAGAAGTGCTTATACACGTGCAACGCTTATGAAATTAACGCACAATATGCAAAGTTGTGGGGATATACTAGTTCATTATAATTTTTACACCGTAATTATGATAAATTATCTATGACAATTTTCATTATTTAGGATTGTTAAGAAAGTTAGTTTCTTCGTAAAAATAGACAAGAAAACTGGTAATCCAAGTTTAAAATAGAAATTATTTATAGAAACTGATATACTGTAGATGGCTGATATTGATTTTGTACAGCACATATTGAAACTATAAAGCAAGAAAATAATAGTATTATATTTACAGATATATGTGTGACTAAACTTATTGCAAAATTATTACTCTTAAAATACATAAACGCTAATAGACAGTTAATTATATTTTGTGTGAAAACAAAGTTATTTAAAAACCAATTTATTAGAAGATTTTCATTATATCAATTAGAAGATATTCAATAAGTTTTCATGATCGGAATAACAGTCTGCAAGTTCTAATTCCAGATAATGAATCTGAGTCGTCTGATTGTCTACTTAGAGTTGGGCATCCAACAAATAACAATGACTTACTTAACTGCCTCTTTGAAAATCAGAAACTTTAGCTTGTTCCTCATGTATGTTTAAAAAACTAAATATATTTGTTATTCTTATCTGCAGTTATTGCAATATAAATTATTTCCCCGTTAAAATTCACCTCTACGTAAATATAATAAACAATTCTTTTCAGGATTCGACTTGCAACCACTAACCTCAGTGGATTTAAAGAAGAGAGCTACTCTTGTTGGAGAGTCGCCAGTAGCATTGTTGCCATCCGGCCTCTATACGTCCCTACCTCATGTGTTATATGAGATTCGGTAAACTCACAAGATGCTAAAAACAAATAATTTATAACCGTTTCAGTGCATCTTATTATACAGTACGTTATATTGCAAACATCTCTTTTTGCATGGTTACTAAATGAAGAACTTATTATGTTTTATTAAAAAATGTAATTTTTATTTTATTATTTTATATTTAACTTCTGATATGAAAACACAAGTTCCGTCACCCTTAACCAGAAAAACTTTTAGAAAGGTTAGGTAAGAATTTTATATAAGTTTTTTTGCTTGAACAACAATGGCTACAAATTTTAACATTTGATTTGAAGTTTAAGAGGTTTTACAACAGTATTAAGTGAGTAATTTTGTTGTTATTAGCTGTAGTACAGTAGTTTGTAGACTAATAACTGTTGTGTAAGAAATTATAATATTGGATGCTGATACCAAACGGCTTAGACGATTTTAATTAATTTACCAAATTATATCATTTTTATGAGCTTCAATTTGAGGTTTCACAAGGTATAAGTTGCCATTTCAAAATTTTGGCTTTGATTACGAGGGGGCATAGGCCACCCCCATTTCCAAAATATTTATTTTCTTCCTCCAATTAGTACTATACACTCCCGTTTACAGAATTTTGGTACTTAAGGCTTTTAGTACGACTGTGAAGTATTCAAATAAAAATCCTGTATAAATTATAAAGAAATAAAATACTGTTTTAATATTATAACCATTTTTATTAGGATCCTTAACATGTTTGAAATACTGCGTTACATGTAATATTAGTTTGCACGATATTAAAAAGAATTTATTAACGAAGTGCTTTGACACATGAGTAAATTTTGTTAACAATCCTTTTACGAAGGATACATAAATATATATATATATATATATATATACTAAAACAAAAACTCTAAATGCGTAGCTTCAATACATTATTTAAATGTTGAAAATTAAGCCCCGTGGTTTCTTAGCTTTCCTTTACCATCATGACGTAACGGTAATAATAATCTTACAGAAAAATTCGCATAGAATTACTGGTTATATATTGTTTAGTGAAGTAAAATTTTATATATTAAAATTAAGATAATTTTTAAATACATCATTGCCTATTACTGTAATAAAAATTGTAATTGCCATATTAACTCAAACGTTGAGTGTAGCTTCATTTCACCTTCCTCTTATCGCAGCGTCTTCGGTATGTGATACTGACAAAAACGAACGTGTGTCGATACGATGAAAGGGTTTTGTTTTGAGCTTCTTCGTCTCCGACAATTTTTGGATCTCTGCAGACGAAAATGACTCTAGGTTCCGTGAGTCTGAGGCAGCGTAAGACATAAGACTCTGTAATAAGAGGAAGGTCAAATGGAGCTAAACTCGACATTTTAATTGAATCGACCCTTCCTACAATAGCTACATTGCGTGTACCATAATAAGTTCTTAACTATAAAATTACAATTGATAATGACGACCGTTTTTATTTAATAGGTTAGTTATCTCAAGACATTCCTGTAATTAAATTCAATACAGTGGAAAATATAAGGTTTGGATATAAAGTAGAAATATTACTGCATTTTTTTAGCAAGACCCAATTGAAACAACTAGAAAGTCAAATGATTATAATCTAATACTGAAACTTATTGCACGATTTTATAGAATTATGACAAATGAATTGTCTTGGCACTTGTATATTTTGTATAACAGATTAGAAATATTCCCACCCTTTTTTAGTTAAAGGCATTTTCAGTATTAATTTAAAATCAAGAGTTCATTGCAATTGGGTATAAAGCATTTGCAATTTCTGCTGCATATAAATACAAGTAACTTTTTTGTTCATTTGCCTACCAGTTAACTGCTTTTTATCGTAGTTTTTTTAATATTTTGTGCACAAAGATTAAATGGAATATTAGTACAAACCGAAAATTATTTGGATTAGTTTTGTAGATTAACCGCTTCAGAAATATTGGAATAAATTATCATGACATACTAGACTTACTTTGGGACACAAACCATATTGCCAGTTACAGTTCCTGTATGTGGAAAAGTTACAACAGAGATATATATATATATATATATATATATATATATATATATATATATATATATATATATATGTTTTTATAAAACTCACTAACGTGATGAATCATTGTATTGAATTTAAGTATTTGTTTATATTGATTTTGTTATACGACTAGTTAATTTTTTATAGTTTTTCTTAAATTTACCTTATGTTTATAATGAATTTTAAGTTAGGAAGTGTCATAAAAGAAAAAGGCGAGAAAAGACCGTTTGGTAAGCGTATTAACTGAAGAAATGTAAATTTTAAATGATAATTATTATTATTTATCCGCACCATATGTTATAGATAAAAGTGTATTCTCATCCGTAGATTTCTCTATTCATAATAATTTTTATGTGCATCAATATCCGCTTCCTTTCCAATGGAACCAATCCACAAGAAATTTAAACGTTGTGGAACACCATCCTCCCTCCTGGCCTCTTGCCACCGTTCCCCGGGGAAAGACATGTTTGGTCACCCATAAGACTCCCAAAGGACAATTCCAAAGCCCTTTGGTCTCCACTCAAAATAATTGAAAGCTGTCATCCATCGGTTTTCTTTTGTAAAGCTTCAACTTGATTCAATATGTGTTGTGCGCTAATAAAGCTATAGCTTTTTGTGTTCCAAGGGTGCCGGTATGGTTAGCTTAAAATGCGCATAGTAATAATCTTATTTTATAATTCACATTAATTCCAAGAACATACTCCTATAAGTGACATTTTGGCACACCATTGTACGCTATTCCATGTTCCGGAACACTACTACTTATCAATCAAGAAATTTGAAGTTTGTTTAATAGTGCATTACAAAGAAGAATGACAATATTACTGTATACATACCAAGATCATACTTATTGATTAACCCTTTGATATTGTAAATTATATTAAGCCTTCCTAATGAAAACATTGCCCACATATGGAAGTAATATAACAGCTTTCGTGCTATCCAGAGAAAGAGTGTTTATGGTGATATTCATAGAAAATAAGGACAAGTTTTTTACAGAAAAACTTCTGGCACTATTGTACAACAACACACTGAGCCATTTACTTAATCCTACAACTAAGTGAGTCTGTAGCTATAACAATGAGCTTGCAAAATAATGTATCAGGTATAAAGTTTTACTTTTTCGAGGGCCGAGGAAACCGTTGCATCCAACTCACGTAGCAATGATCATTGTTTCCATAATAGTTTAATTGTAATAAATCTAGGACTGAACACCGAAAAAATAGAGGATTATTGACGACAGGGAACTTAAATTAATAAAATATACCCTGATTACAAAATACTTGAACATGCTTTCTAACAACGATAATTTATGATAAAAAGGTAGACACATGTAAGTTTACCATTAGAAGTATGCAGGAGTGCTTTTACCAAAGGAAGTTATTTATATGGAATGTAATATTTGAATAAGTATCTTTTTTATGGGTTGCTAGGTTTTCCATAATAATTATTGTCGATCATTAAATTTAAAAAAATACACTACCGTACCTTTTAGAATTGGAATCCGTCCCGGTTCTGGGTACAATAACTTAAATATATTTCAATATAAGCCTAAATGTAAATCTATCTTATTGTGGTTATCTTAACATATGGTAAAGAACATGCAAACATTATAATTTGTAACGCTGAATCTGTGAAAATAACCTCCAATATGAGTATATACGTTAGTATCCAAGACAATTAAAAAACAAAATATTTTTGTTTTTACTCCAAGAAGAGATAAGACTCTAATCCTCAAAGCTTAGCGTTTCATATTTTTCAAATCTTACGAAGGAAAATATCCGTAAACCCTTTATCCTTTCATAACGTGAAATATTACATAGTTATGTTTCTCAAAACAATTTTCTATCATTTTTCCAATTTTTTTTCATATGCTGTGTGAACATAAGCATTGAAACAGTTTATATAATGCCTAATGACCACTAGAAGTTATAACACTATTCTATTACATCAACGATGTCATTAAATAATTACTATTAATACAAGCCTTATAAATATAACTTTAATATTTTCTAATCATTAAAATGTTGAAGCTTTTGAAGAGATAAAATACTAAAAACTCTCGTATTTATTACTATGAGTTGCAATAAGTGTAGTATCATAAAAATATAATTCCCTGATATGCATCATTTACGATATACTATATTATAATATGTATTAAAACATATATAAAAATGTACTACCAATTAAATTTGTTATAACAAACAACAATTTAATTTAATAACCAATTAAATCTATTGAGAAATAAACATATAAGATAGTAATAATTAAAACTACAGAACCTATGATAAGTATATATGTAAACTTCAGTATGAAGATTTATAATTCCTGTTGATGTACAAAATCACCTATCTCCAAAATGTGTACTCTTTCGTTGCAAAAGGCTGAATTATGAGAAATATTGTTTGATATTTGAAAACCGGTTACCTAGTACGTGAGAACATCTGAATATCGAGATACACAATTTAAGACTTTAAAGGTAACGGCACTGATAAGTGTTCACTTTATTCATAATGTACGTTTACAAACTCCTAAAATAGGTTATTTTAAACAAAAGGGAAAAGTGTAAAATGTAACCACTTAGCGAGTCAAATCGGTCTCGTAAACTTACCCTAAAGCAAAGGCCTGATATTGAACTCTTTCAAACTAATGCTATACTAATGATATTATAATATCGCTATATATTTTAAGACCTTACCATACATGTTAAATTAAAGAAAGTATTTATACTAAAAGAATATAACAAGTTTAAGAGTGTAGTATTTTTACAAAATGAAATTATAAATTATTATTAATTCAAAATTCATTAAAATATTACAAATCTAATTATAAATAAGAAGAATATTTTATAAATAATTTCAACATTCATTAAACATATTAACATATAATAAACACAATATTAAAAATTTACAGCAACAAAAAATTTCAATCATATGGACTATACATTTAACTACATAGATAAAAAATTAAACTAAACAAATATCAACCAAATCAATGTTTATGCACTTTCTCATACAAATCACACTGTAGAAATGGTAGAATTATTATTATATACTCATAAGAATTCATATACTACGCATATATTCAATATATAAGTGAATTATGAAAGTGCTAGTTATAATTTATATTAATATACGTTATTTATGTGTACAATAAACAATCAGTGGCAGTGATATTTTTACGTAAGTAGTTACACTAAAGCACAATTTTGTGTTTTTCCTAACAAATATCACTAAAATTTATTTTACACTATTGTCATCTCAAATTTTAAAACTAACGATATTTAAAATAGTTTTTAAACATATGCATGACAATAATGTAGTAGCAAGTATATAATTGGGTAATAATGTTAATGAAATATAAAATTATTTGCATTGAGTAAGTTTTCATTGCATTATTTCCTGTTTTCTTAACAGCAATAAAGGATTTCTATATAGAATAGATCTATCGTCAGCAATACTACTTTGGATGACCATCTAAATAAGAGACTATCAAAAGGATTAAAAGTATAAAATATTTTGTTCTAGTCCTAAATTTTCTAGCCTGATACAATTAATAACAACTGGCAGGTACACAAATTGCAGTTATATCAACAACACACATTGTGTGCGCCACTTTATGGGTCTGTGTATGGCCAAGTCATGATGATCATTCGTCTATGTGTCTGACAGTTGGTTTTAAAAATGTCAAGCCTAGAAAAGAAGATATATAGGGTGGAATTATTGTCATGTTATACGTTTTACACTTTTCATAATCTTCCATTCCTTCTTAGGAAAAGTTTAGACATTGATTTCAATCAAAACCAGGCTGTGAACTTATTCAATTCAAATTGGCTCTTAGCTTCTGGACTGATGAAACCAAGTATTGAAGACTTGTTATTTATCAAAACCGGACCTGATACTTAAATGAAGATTATTAAAGTATTTTACGAAGGTACGATGAATTTGGTTAGATATAAATGTAGTTAGTAGGAGCTTAACAAAAATATGAAACTGTAAATAATATTGCTTTAAAAAGTAAATAATGAGAAGTTTCAAAGAACGAGATGATTTTCTCTGTTTCACAATATAGAAAAGATATTTAGAGCATTGTGATTTGAAATTAATGTTCGAAACCTAATAAAGTTTCGTTGAAATTTCAGGTATTATACACGTCTGGAATTTATGTCTAAAAGATCTAATCCCAGATAAAGAAACACTTTGTATGAATTTCGACCCAGATATTGGCTAATTAACAATTGAGAATGTCTTAGCTGTCCGCTCTTTGTCAAGCAGTAGCTTATACTTATGTCTTATTTTATTTAAGAGGGTTTGTCAAGTATTGTATTTTAAACTACTGTGATAGTTTCAGTAAAATATTTTCATACTACATTTAGATTAATTTAGACAATTACATATTTTACCTTGGTAATAACTACTACAAATCAAGGAGGTATCAAATACTCAATTTATATGCACGTAAATAGGAAGTTCTTTACGGTTAGTAAAGAACTTAGCATGGAGAATTCACAGGAGGCAGCTAATATTCTTGAACAGTAGCCAACAGGAGCACTGGCATCCGGCCTTCGCACCCTTATCTCGTGTTCTCCCTGGAAAAAGGTAGACCTACATGGTGCTATCAGTAGTTTGGTGTTGATCTTCATTTGTGTAAAAAAAGTATTTTTATGTCACAGTACATGTTTATAATAATATATATTGAACGTGGTATTAATATGCAACTATAATAAAGTTTAAACTGATAATTTCGTTATTATCTCGCCACTAAGATTGCATTATTCTTAACAAAAGCCACGTTAGCAAATATTGTCAAAGGTCACGTCGTAACCTATCTAATTTATTATAATGTCTATAGGACTGAAAATGTCTGGGTTAATTTCCTCCTATCTGAATACCATGCATTTTCTATATATGTGTGTACCCTTTTTTCTTCTTAGTAATTTTCTACGTTTTATAATTGTCTTCTTATCTTACGAATAGGATAGTTTTCAATCATTGAAACCTGCTGGTATAAAATTTATAAATACATAAGAATATGTTATCTTTACAGACATTCCATTTTCATTTAAAAAAACTATGTACAACTGTATGATCAGAGCTATTTGCTGTGTTCAGTAACACCATATGATATATCAAACATAAAGAAATTTTCTTTTAATAAATAAATAAGTTATTACAAAGAAATAAATCCACTCCCTTCCTAGTATAATTATGAAGAAATTATAACAAATCGTACATAATTCTTATAAGACTTTTTTCAATTTTATTTTTTTTATTTAACATTTTCTGTAATAGAAGTAATTCAATTCTATAATAGTAGACCTAAAGCAATGTTGCTTCCAGTATAAAACAATAACAATAAGTTCAGAGCAATTAAAAAGGTTATATTTTTTTCAAATAAAGGATTTGCCTTGTATTAAATATACGTATTATACTTTCCTGACGGAAAACACCTTATTTTTATACTTAATTGTGAATGACAGATTTCTAGTACTATCTTATATTAAAAAAAGCATTCGTAGTGATGCTTGACTTTCTAAACAATTTACAACATTTAACAGGTACAACATTTAACAAGTTTTTAACAGTTACAAATGAGTACAGTCGGTGAACTGTAATTTGCTTTTGGTTATATTAATAAGTTGTTTCTGTAAATAAGATAATAAATTACAATATATTTATTGTTGCATTTAATCTTCATTTTCACTTTCATGCTGTAAAATATTTGCTCGGTTTCAAATAGATATGAGTACAGTCGGTGAGCTTTAATTTGTTTTTGGTTATATTAATAGGTTTTTTTTTCTGTAAATAAGTTAATAAATTACAGTATATTTATTGTTGCATTTAATCTTTAATTAAACTTTCATACTGTAAAATAGTTGCTCGGTTTCAAAAAGATATACTTCATAATCTTGAATGTTATCTATATATCTCTTTATTAAAGTAAACATTTTAATTTAATATTTTAGAATAAGATGGTGTACATTTGTATCTTTAATACTCAATAGACAGGCTAAACTGGCTATAAAATTCAATTTTAGAACATTATACAGCTAATAAGGTAGAAATTATTTTTTATTTACATTTCCTTTACAACTTCCATTTCATTTATATGAAATTGAATAACGCCTTAATCAAGAACCTTTAAGAATATCTGTATGAAGAATAAAGCCGTCTTGGTTTCCATGGAAACACGCATTCAGTAAAGTATTGCTGACACCTGACAAAACGTTTCCCTAGTTAATATATCTGTCCTTTGTGTTTTCTTGCTAGATTAAGTTTACTGCATTTTTGTTCAATCACAGTTACTGCCTTATCAAGCAAAGTTGTGTATATTGAAGAATCCCGATTGTTTTACCATCAAAATGGTGAACTTTACCTCGGTCTTACTGCGTAACCTATGTTGAAATATCAATGTTCCCTATTAGTTTTTCTTTCTTTGAAGTGTAGGTTTCAATAAATTATATACCATGATGTAAGTGCTTTGAGATTCAAGTCAATAGGATTATTTTGTGGACTGGATTGAAGATTTAATTGATGGATTTACAATAAGGTATTTAGCAAACTCTGGATTAAATGAAACAACAATTTCTGCCATGATGGTTTCCTTCGAAATATGTAAGTTTTATTCCAGATGGGAAAAGTGTTTTTCTATTTCTTTGTGCACTGTAGTAAAGTATGGTCTTATTTTTATAACTGTTCACTTCTAAGGATTGGCATTGTCCCTGTTCTCAGAACGTGTTTAAATAGGGAACGAGGAATTGAATATATAAATTCACTTGTATTTTTCTGAACTCCCTGTAAACTTATCGGCTCTTAAAAGTTCTATTTTACGTACATATCATATAAATCTTGCTATTTCAATCACTCTGATGACAGATTCTCCAAAGGTTATTGTACTTTTTCCCTACACACGAATCTAAAGATATCTTCTTTCGAAAAATTCAACACACACAAATAAAGTGATTCAAAATTGTCCCACACAAGCTCAATAATTCTCAAATTATTACAGGTAAAGAAATAACACTTGGTACATCATTACTGCATGTATGTATGAACCTACTTTTGAAAGTAACTACCATATTTTTGTGGTTTTAGTGGTATAACCCACGATGAGCCAGAGGGAAATGTTAAATGAGAGTATAGATCGAGTATTATATCAAAATTATGGTATTTATTAGTAGAGTATAATTCCACAAATATGACCGCAAACGGTTCACTCCTAATAAAAGTACGTTCGTTTAAATTTTGAAATATTTACAATGTAGGTCCTCTTCTAGATGGTTTAACATTCCTTTTCTGGCTCAAGTTGTAATCGTTAAACTAAGGAAATAAATATTGGATGTATGAAATAGTTTATAAGGTATTGTGTTACTCTTTATATCCAATAGAGGAAAGTGCACAAGGAGTTTGGAAAAAATTAACTTATGTATAGCTGCATATATGCATCGTTTAAAAGTGTAATATAAAATTAAGTAAAGTTTAAATTTGAACCTAAATTGAACTTCCCACTATAATAAATGATACCTGGTTTTTCTCTTTTTCATTCATCTCTGA
Source organism: Homalodisca vitripennis (assembly GCF_021130785.1). Lineage (NCBI taxonomy): Eukaryota > Metazoa > Arthropoda > Insecta > Hemiptera > Cicadellidae > Homalodisca > Homalodisca vitripennis. Next base: position 126,664,608 of record NC_060212.1, on the reverse strand, counting down.
AAAAATCCTATTGTAAAGTTGAAAATCGTGAGCTATGCTTACGATAATTTTGTTTACTGAACTCTTTCAAACTAAGTTATTTAAAAATTCAACATAGTAGGAATACGACACACAATCTGTCGCGTAGCAGGCTTCGATAATGTTTTAATGTAAAATTATAAGTATAAAATGTATTTTTAACAGAACGAAAGACAATCTTACGGAAAATAAATTTTTCAGCCACCGACAAACAAAAGAGAAATTGTGTCAGCTTACTGAGTGGACTTCAACGACGCCAAACCAAATCTATATCCGTACATACACCATCATAAAACTTATTATTGTTTGTGCAGAAAGGAATTTTCATGCAAATATTATCTTCTACGGTGATTGTATTCTCGAGATACCTTGCCACTTGATCCATTTATAATTTTGTAAATAAATTGGGTTTTAAATAGTTGTTAAAACATAAACTTCTATACACCAAGTAACCATAAAATAATCCTGTATTTGATGTGATAGTTAGAAAGCTGATACTATGTCAAACGTTAGGATTTCCTATGAGATTGCTTATACACATTTATTTATCCTGCTATTGTTATTATTATGGTTACCATTTAAACCAGTAAAAAATGTATTGCTGACACTAAGCCGAATCACATGAAGTGACATGGATCATCATTGACTCAGAGTTTCGGGAAAAGAAATGAGCATGTGGTAAATGTTAACGATGTTCGTTTTCGAGTACACAAATGAATCAGAACTTAATTTTTTCCAGCCACTCTAACTATAAGCTTTGCTCTAACTATAACACTCGTACAATAAACCCAAAGACCAGTTGTGGTAATAATCTATTATACTTGCTTCCTTGACATTTCCATGTCAATGAAACTAAATATGGAATTAGTTTCATGTTAAAGCCAAATGAGAAAATAAATTTTCAACTATATTATATCCCCATCCGACCACCTCAAGACGTAGGCCCTAATAACTATATTTATTACGCTATTACCTTTTATTTAGTCGACATTAAAACACTCTGCACCGCTGTCCGACCCCCGTGTATTTTGTCCTTGAACTCGATCACGAAACACACGTCAGAACAATCCTTCCACTGGCCGCTTTAGCTGAACATGTCTTTGAGGAGATAAACATAGCCAGACCAGATCAATGTTAATCAATTTGTATATGAGAATCGCTTAAATTCTTTTTCATGTTATAGGTTTAGAAACACGCTTCTTTAAGTAATCGTCGTAGTGTTCATACCAGTAATAATTTTGAAAATTAGTCGAAAATTACTGTCTTGAAAGGGAAAGTACTTTTAAAATGTATGACTTACAAACTACCCATCCCGGTACTTAACTTAGTGGTGGTATTATAATTGAGAATAATATGTACAACTATTTCTACCTTGTGGCGGTCTGCTTTGACTTCCGCCATCTGAAATTCCCGCCACGATAGAACTCTTGATTTATGGTTAGGTGCATGAAATTTCGGTACCGATACTGCAGATAACCCTGCCCCATCCCAGAACTTGAGTTTTCTAGATATATTTATGTATATAATATTTACTCGTAGTAGCAAAACCATTTTAAATGATCTAATTTAATTATAATTTAGGGGAATCAGAGGTCTGCGGTATAGGCAGGTGGGCAGATAGAATTTATGTAAAAAGGTGGTGACAAAATACTGGAATGCCATAGATTACTGTTAGGCCTATGCAATAGGCATACTTTTTTAGTTCATTTAATATTTGTGTGTAATTTAATTTAAGTAAGAAAAGGGAGCTGAAGTACACAATGTCTACTCCCGTTCCCTCTGGGGATTGCGCAAGTGGGGATTACGAACGGGCTCGAATCTGAGCAATAGCAGATTCCATAACACAATACAAAAATAAAATAACAGTCAAGGGCTCACCGACAGCGCGGTACAAAAACATCATAACTTCCCCATAAGATACACCAAGTACTGAATTGCGTCGCATCACACACATAGGTGTGCAGTTTTCGTGGGAAAATAGCATTAGGTTTTATATGTTAATAATACAATTTTAAATGGCTTGATATAAAATGAATGAGCACACTTTACACTGATAACAGATAACGTGTTAATGTTGAACTTCCAGTTTAAATTACATATGCAACACTGCGTTCGACTCTAATCTATTTCTCCTAAATTGATGAATGAGTTGCAAGTAACTTTGACCGCTGTTAATGAGTGCGAACCCATTATCTAATATCACTTGACAGCCGCCTCATTACAGCGTGTAGCAACTACAAGGAATCGGTTTTAATGAATACCACATCAATATTTCACTATCCACAAGTAACTTAGACAAGTGAATGTGATTAGTGTATAAAACTTATACAAGTTGGTTTACGACATTTCCTTTAAATATTTTATTAAAACAACGTCAGGTTTTATTGAATTTTCACAATTTTACATTCCATTAAAAACTTCACTAAATGATTATTTATAAATCTTTTATAATTTACATGTTCACCATATGTTACACTTCTACTTATTATTCACTCAAGCACACTCCCACTGACCTCAGATACTATGCCTTTCATAACTCCCAGTGGCTCATTATGAACGCATCGACAGAGTAGGAAGTAGTAGATACCAATTTTTATTGTAATTTTTAATTGATATTGATTGTTGGAGTTCTTAATACTTTTGGAAGCTTATTCATCAGTCTGACGCCAACTTGTGGTTGCAGGTGCTGTGACAGCGTTAGTTTAGATGTTGTGTTCAATAGCTGTCCCTTCCTCTTGTCTCATAACGGTGAATGTCCCCGCCACAAACCAAAGCGTACTCTGATATGCAGTACATGACCATGTCTAATATGTAGAGGCAGGTCAGTCGGAAATTCAAGTTCCCTATAATATATTATGTACGACTCTATATTTTTACTTTTCAACTATTCTGACATCCAATTTTTTGGAGTCTGAAGGCGCGCTTGACTCAGGTCAACAACATTTCCCAACATGTTTTTCATGAAATAATATACTTTTATATTTTTATCCGAATCCATATATTTATGAATTTAGAACTAGAAAGGTTTTCTATAAAGCTCTAAGGTCTTTCATATAAATCTGTTACAAAACTATTGCTGAACACGAGGAGAATTTAATTAGAAGTACAGTTTCTTGTAATACAACGATCGCCCTTTTTGAAAATTGGAACTACTTAGGATGCCTTCAGAAAAGTTCTAAAACTACTTAAGCGATGGAAAAGTTTCAGATTCAAATTTAATTTGATTGGTATTGTGAGTGGTCCCAATGTGTGCCTGAAGCAGAGTTTAAGTAAACCAAAACATATCTCGTTTGTTTTACTATTGCTTTTGCAAATTCAGTCGTGTACAGGAATTATGCGTGATTCCAACGCCCTCACACACACAGGGGTTAGAGTAATGGACGCAAACTGGCTCCAAAACACTCCTTCCACACTATTGTGTGCCAGAAAGATACGATTTCATTGAAGCTACTGAAGAAAAGTACATATTGAATACATTTTCCAATTGTAATTGATCTTAAAAAAAATTTCATGTATTTCATAACAATTTCTTTTTATTCAGCTATGATATCTTTTGAGGTTTATGATTGTTTCTATGTTTTGTAACGAGTCCTTCATACTCGATCCAAACAGTAATTAAAACAATCTCTAATTGCCTGATACATGTCACTAACATTTTCAAAATAATTTTAAAAATCGCAGTTTCATTTTCCAGAAATTTATTTCGTTGGCAAATAGTATGAAAATTAAAAACTAGATAAATTTTAATTTTAGGGATTTTAGTCTACACCCATGAACCATGAATTCCTGTGCAAATTTATCAGAGATTGCCGTTTAGCAAACAAAGACTGTTGTGTTAGTGATTACCCGGTCGATCGCTGTATTTGACGTATGTCGCGGTCACTCGTTTCGGTGATTTCATGGACTAATTTTAATCGGAAGAGCTTAGGAATCACGAAAGCGCTGTGTAAGAGGGTCGGTGTGGTCCATTACATTGATATCCAAGTCTTCAATCATTAAAAACGTATTATATTTTAAGAAAGACAATTAAAAAATTTTTAAGTTGGTCGAAAAAATAATTTTTTTTTTTTTTTTATTTGTGGATCTATCCTGTCCAAAAGCAGTTATTGCACTGACGTGACTTTGATACCAACAGTATAAAAATCTAAGTCCAAACTATTACCAGTTTCAAATCATTCTTTTCTTTATGATTGTTTCTTCAAAATTGCATCACCTAACTTACAATTATTTTAGGACATATCAATCAGCTAAATAAATAAAATATCGAATTTATAAGATATTGATTGTTTTTGTTGTTGATACATCAGGTTTAAGCTCCTTACATATGAGCGCCAATTCATTAACTTTTGTGGTTGCGACCTGTCCGTTCTAGTGAAGGTTTTTTACTTCTTTAAATGTGTTTGCTTGTATTTCGAATGATGTTTTTAAACGTGTTTTTTTAATTTTGTTATAAGATTATAAGTTTTTTTTCGTAATCGCTCCGTAAGATGGATATTCAAACACTGGTTTTCAGCCTCTAAAACTTCTAGTTATGTCCTTAGATTTTTAATTACTAAACCATGCAAGTAAAATGTCCCAGTCGATTACATTAAACACCTGAGTCCACAAAAGTAAGAGTTAAAATTTTAAGAAAGACGGTTTAAAAATTTTTTAAGATTGGTCGAAAACATTATTTTTTATTTGTGGATCTACCCTGTCCAAAAGCAGTTATTGCACTGACGTCGAAAAGAGGTTCGACGCTGTTAGGAGTTTTAGTAGAAAAATTTGATCAGTGAATTTGTAGCAGTCGAGTGTCCTATGCTATTCTATGCTACGATTCAAGACCTCGTGATATAATTCTTTCTGGCACTTATTAAGCTTTTCCCTGAGTATGTGGATCTCTTCAGGATTTTCAAGTATTGATGAAGGGTTGAATGCAGGGCTAGATGAAGTAGCGGGGGTGGGAGTAGAACAGGCAAGCGTTGCGGCGAGTGTGGGGGATTTGGCGGAAACATAGAATGGTAACGTGGCGCTAGTGGTCGTAGTCCAAGGTTTGGTTTGCGGTAATAACAGCGAACGCATGGCGGCTGGATGTAGGTGGTATCTCTTGCAGATAGTCACTCTTGTCGTCTTTTGCATTTAATTTTCTTTTCTTAAGTCAACGCCAAGAGGTTTCTCCATTTTTTTACTATTTGCTGTCTGTACTTATTATTGTCCAAGATAATACAAGGCTTTCCAGTCTTTGGTTTTTTTATGGTAAAGGAAATTTTTCAGTAAATAGTTCAATAATACACCTTTTTAACGCTTTTTGATAGATTTTATTTTGTACAATGTACATTTTGAATTCAATTATTTCATTACCAGACACTTGTAGGTTCACCTGTACGACTGCACACAAGTCCAACTTTGTTAGATTTATGGTTACTTGTACAGCTTAAACATCCGAGAATATTGTTTGAAGTTTCATTGACATAGTTTGCATCGTTTCACTTAAGGTTGCTCGTCAAATAAAACTGCTGATGAATTGTATGGCCTTGTAGATAAAAAACTACGAAGAATGCTAAGCTTGATTACAGAATAAGACCAGGCCTACCAACCAAATTTTAGATAGAAATGCCAGTTTTATCTTCCACTCAAAAATATTTCACTGATAAATAAATTTTATTACGTTAATGAATTATTATAAAACAATATTAACACTTTTAATGCGGTTTTATCTTGTGTTTTGTATTTAATTATTCCAAAATGTACTTTATGCACTTGAGTAATGTCATTTAGTTTATTAATACAGAAAGCACACTCATTTTCCGCATTCAACGTGTCAGATAACTGCACAATAATATTCTAGGTACAATACATGTTGTAACACATATACTGTGGCTCTATCTTAAGTGATGATAAGAATTAAAAGAAAAACAGTAAGCACGCTCGCTTTCCACAGTCAACGTGTCAGACTATTGTACAATAACCCTCTAGCTATAATAGTCTTGTAATACTATTGCACAATAACTGTCTAGCTGAAATACGTTATGCTACCACCTTCAATGCGCAGTCATCGTGTTAATGTGCTGTCAATAACGGTTTACCTTTATTATACATATACTCAGTATTATACATGTTTTTACCACCTTAAGTGCAGATCCACCCTGTTTGATGATAAGTATTTTAATTTTTATAACACTATTTCTCTGTATAAATATTCCTCTGTAAAAATAGATTTAACACAACTAAATCGTATCTACTTTTTCACTTATCAACGTTATTTTAGGACAACTTACGTCTTATTTATTAATTATTATCATTTATGTAATTTATAATTACCCATAAAATTATTAAATCTTTAAAATTTACAAGCATACTAGGATGTAAGAATAGACCAAATTCTGTTGCTAGAAGAGTTGACAGTAGAATCTCACATTAAGAAAAAGTTATAATAGATATACAATGTATAAAAAGTATAATTGTTAATCCAGTTTTATAATTTTTTTTTTAATTTACTGTAATAAGAATAAGTTTAATAAAACTATCAATGTACAAATATGACTCAAAAGGGTTGAAAACTGTGTAGGTGAAACTTCATGGAATTTTTAGAGAAACATTTTAATTCTATACACAATTATAACATGATTAGATCAAGATCGTGAGCTTGGGAAAAAAAACTCAGAGCTCGTACTTTCAGTAAACTCAAACGGTAGTAATTTTGAAGTTTGTGTGACTTACCTGAGGAATAAAATAAATCCTGTGAGAAAAATCTCTGAGGACTAACTTTAAAACATGTTCCCCTTGGTTCCCTAAATAAGACTGAACATATTTGACTTAGTGGTTTTTAAGTGGTGTAAAATAAACAATCTGTGGATTTTATACAGTAAACTAATTTTGAGACATTTATAAGTCAATATTGCATATAGCTTACAGTATTATTATATTTAGGACCGTTACGTTCCAATTTGTAAGGTTTCAAATTCTCTCCGTCTATGTCAATTGTTTTTAAATAAGATTCGAAAAAAGTATTTTTGGAGCAAAGCAAATGTATCTTTTTCGTACATAGTTCGTGTCCCACGAGTAACCAAACATATTTCTCAGGTGGTTTACTCTCTTCAAAATAATTTAAAACGCGCGCGCGCGCGCGCGCGTGTGTGTGTGTGTGTGTGTGTGTGTGTGTTGTGTGTGTGTAAAATATGTCCGGAAGCTCTTTGTTAGCTAACTATAGCTAAATACAAAATAAAATAATATCATAACAATATGTATAAAGTAATACAAAGTAAATCTTCTTTTATTTGTTTAAAAACATAAAAATTAACTATTGAATAAATAGCAATACCTTTTCAAGATATAAAATTTACAGCCCGCTTTAAGAAGTAGTTATATTACTAGGTCAGTCCCGCGACTGTCTTTTCATTGTTTCCAAATATTTTTCTTCATTTCTTGTAACAGTATTTCTTCAAAAACTAATTATTAAGGGTTAATGTCAGTATGTACTCGTAATTTAATTTTACTTAATGATCGAGAATAGTTCCTTAGAAAGAATTAATGAAAGATAGTGAGTTGAGCAGTTTAAACAGTTTCGGGAATTACTTGACCAAATTTGAACTCAAATATGGAACTTTACTATTGTTCCTACAGGAATTATAGTGTTTTTTAGTTATCCAAGTATTCCTTATTTAAATACTAATTTTTCAATATATATATATATATATATAAATTTATTCTTTGTGTTTTTAAGATATATAATTTTTTGAAACGTGACTAAGTGTATTCTGGTGCAAATTTTTACAAACTGATATGTATAAGAAATAGAACTATCTGAAAATAACTGATCACTATATAATGTATCTTTGCAATTAATATCGAATTATTATAATAGAAAATAGCCCTTCTTTTACCTTTGAATTACAGACCAATATCAATACATTTCACGATATTTATCCACATATGACCTAAGAAAACCTGCCATTAACCCAGTACAGTAATTAATAATTCTAAAAATGTGATTCTAACTAAATCTGTTATAACGATAATGTTTGTATTTGACTTGTATAAGTTTTTAAAAATAAAATAAGAATGACGATTCACATTCGCAGAGAAGTCTTTTTCGACCCTTTCAATATTAAACAATAAAATAATGATTAGATTAACAAATACTCACATACTGACGCCTCATACGGTTTTACTATGATGGCCGGTAAAATGTCGGAAAAGAAGTAGCTATCTCGGTTAGTGTGTATCGCAAAGAAAAATGTAAACAGATTAGCACACTCAATTTATTTTAACAATATTAAAACTTCATTTACATGGTTTTAATATTATTACAGTTTTAGTTTTTAGTTACTGACAACGTGGAATATGTGAATATAGGAGTATTATGTAAATTTAAATGTTCGGTTTTGTAACAATAGTACCAAGTCATAGTTAAAAAATAACTGTGTACATTAAAAACATTATTCTCTTGAATGTTTCGAGACTATATGAATTTATGTCAACCTAAGAGTAGTCATACATCAACATTATACAATATAACCTTATAAACTAATAATATACCGTCTGAAGATATAACTTTTGAGAATATTACAAAGAATAAGATTTATATCTTTCTTTCCAGATACGCCTGAAGAAATATGTTTTTTGATATTTATAGTTATATTAAGTTTTACCACTAGATAATTTTGTAAAAATAATTTTGGTGTTTCACTAAGTTTACATATAAAATTTCTGTTTAAATGAAATTTGTAATTATTGACATATTGTAACCATATAAATACGTTTGATGATTTTATAAGGCCCAACGATCAAGAAAATATGTTACACCGTGTGTATACATTGTCATTCTAATTTGCTTTGTTAGATAGTAACATTGTCTTTTAGATTTAATACTTAACATTTCATAAAAATATACAGCTAAAAGTACAATAACAATGGCATTAAGCGTTTGTTTCTTTATAAACTTATACTTTTAATATTTAGAAACATTTAGATCTGGAATTAGTGGAATAATTCAAAAGCACAGTTCAGCTCATTTTTTCGATCATAGGTCTTGTCGACTGCTTGAAAAGAGAGTCCTTGGTGTCAAATTCTGACCATTTTATGTTTTTGGGGCATTTTGTGAGATATATAAGTACTTATGTAATCGCTGAAATCTAAATCACCGTTAATATAATAACCGATGTATATAAATATTCGTTATCAATCAGAATAATCTCATGGAGAGACAGTAACGTTTATCGAACTCAGTGTTCGTGGCATATAAATGGGGCTTTTTAGACAATTTTAAGTCTATAGATCAATATGTTTTTGAGGTATCCTGAGGTTAAAAAACAGATAGGCAGTTATAAATAATTTTTTTTCATATTGATAAGTTTTTTTAACAATTAATTATAATAAATATATATATATATATATATATAAAATTATATTTATCCTTGAATTTATTAGCTAATTGTTAAAAAAACATTATGTGACAGATAAGGCCAAATACAAAATAATTGAATGATGGCCTTATCTGTCACATATGGGTTTAAATATTAACAACCAAATTAACATATGATCGTGATCGAAATTCCAAATACCTGTCAAACGACTTTTATTTACAAGTGAGAGGTCTGTGGTGTAGTGGTAGCACATTCATCCCAGCAAGTGAGAGATCCAGGTTCGAGTTCCGGCGGAACATTTTTTTTAGTTATTCAATGTCTATTGAAATTAAATTCGGCTATTTATAGAAATTTAAATAAAAGTCATTTGAACAGGTATTTGGTCTTCCGATAATATGTTAATTTGGCTCATGGACTGTCTTTGGCCACCGAGAAGACAGACATCGTGCTTCTCACCAGGAGGAGGATAGATCCCGTCGTGCAGCTAATTCGTCAAAGTGGAGCTCATTGATACCAAACGCTGCGTCAAGTATCTAAGAGTGAGGAATGGATTACCGTATGACATTCTGGGACCGGATCACCTGTGCGGCCGAGAAAGCTGAGAGGATTGTGGCCAATCTGATTAGGCTCATGACCAACGTCGGTGGACCCGCGGAGGGTAAGCGCCGAGTCCTCATGTCTGTGACGAACTCGGTTATCTTCTACGGTTACGAGATCTGGGCGGATGCCTTGCGGCAGAAGCGCTACAGGAGGAAGTTCGTGGCGGTGCAGAGGAGAGGAGCTCTCCGGATTTCATCTGCCTATCATACCGTTTCGGAGCCAGCCGTCCTTGAGATTGCGGGGGGTAATTCCCATCGATCTTCTTGCTCTTAAGCGGAAGCGTGTCTACGATGGGAATGGCACTGTCACCCGTGCTGCTGCCCGTTCGCACACAATGGATGAGTGGCAAACTCGATGGGAGACGGAGAGTCGAGGACGTCTTTTAGGCTCATAGGTGATCTGAGGGGATGGACCGAAAGAGAGCATGGAGAGGTAGACTTCTACCTTACCCAGCTTCTCACTGGGCACGGTTGTTTCGGCTTCTACCTTAACAGAATGGGGATGATCCCGAGTCCGGAAAGCTAGTACGGGGATTCGGGTTCGGACGATGCCCTGCACACCTTCTTCAATAATGTAGAAGGTGGGAAACGGAGAGAAGGGAGCTGGAGGCAGCTATCGGGCGTGTTTTCGCCGGAGACACTTATAGAAGAGATGTTGTCAAGTCCCGAATCGTGGAGCGCTGTCGCTGCGTTCTACAAGAGGGTGCTAAAGCAAAAAAGAAGAGAGCAGCTATAAAGCACCAGAATAGCTCATTTCGGTGGATTTTAGAATTAAGTAATGCCCATTGTGTGAACGATGGCACCCTCTTGAATTAGTGCAGAGATTCGTTCCCGAGAGGGTTTCCAATGCCTGGACAGGTAGGGTTTTAGTGGGTGAGAGTCCCACACACCAGGGCGAACATCTGTCCCTGACGGTGCATAATGCATTTTCCTATTGTAGAAAAAAAATAAATACTCTATAGGTACAAAATGTGTGTTTCATATCTCCGTCTTTGCTGATCATGTACAGTTCTAAAATTTTTAATGTTGACAAATGTTTCTGCCTTTTTGATGACTTTAACTGAAAGAGTTGGCTGTTTTGTTCAGAATTCACAGATGCAAAAAGTAACTTTTCATATCCTCAAAAGATTTTGAATTATTAAGTGTGCTGCTTTTTCTACACGTCATACTGTCGTTATCATCATGTCTTGAATAGTTTCTAGGAATTAGCAACAAATGGAATGAACTGAAATTTTATAGGTGTTATCAATTGTTCACTGTATACATCTTCTTCTTTATTGACCGTAAACTTTGACTGTACTGTAATAGTTATTCTGCTCTTTGGAGTGCTGATAAATCTAACATATCAGAATCACCATAATCGGTATAGGTTTCATGTAAGACTTCCAAAGTGCTTCATGCAAAACCCCAATTAGTAACAGAGGTATTTTAGATATATATTTGATATTGATACAAAAATAAATTTTATTTATACATATTTACATGTATTATAACTATATCTAATGTACACAATCGTAGAAAATTTATCTTTTATTTCAATAATATTACAGTTGTACTAGTAAGATACGATTGAAAAGTGAGCGGTTTTATAAAAGTTCTTATAGTCAATCGATGTGATCAAATTTAAACTATTAACATAATAATTTTATTGCTTTCGTGTTAGAAATAAAACTCCTTAGAGATGTTTTCTACAGTTTATGAATGAAAAATTAGCTACGATCGAACTAATCCTATACTTTACTGCTTAATACACTCTACTAGCACCTCATGAAAGCTTTTAGTCTCTATTTGAAAACTAATAGTCTTAAGTGCATCGTGTTGTTTCATAAAAGTAACACTTTTTGGTTTATAAAAGTAACATTAACAGATTTGGTTAAAAAATGGATTTCTTTTACACTTGGGCATAAACGAGCGTACATTAATGTTTTTAGAGTGCTTTGTTTCAAATCTATGACTATGTGTAGAAAATGAATAAATCTTTAAAACTGTAGATACAAGAAAATACAACAGTCTACACGCAGTCAGATATATCTGACTACTATAAGCCATTCATTTTCAACAGTGTGGTTTTGTAACGGAAAATACTTGTACAAGTTATACTTAGGAAATGCTCCTTACGAAACATTTACACGTAGTGCAGGGTCTCAGGCCAGACACTATCACAGTAGCTACACTTCCAATAAGAGCTACTTTACGTGTAAAAAACTCTGGTGCTCTATTGGGACAATGCGGAAATACCGTAGTGCATTCAATGTTTCACCTTATGGGAAAATGATAAACCTCTTCATTTAGTTTTAATGGATTGATCCTGTATAACCAGAAAAAGATCCATTCTAACTAATATATGAGCTATGTATATGTATAGAAAAAACTGTTTTACATGAAAGACTGTTATTGTGAATTTTTCAAAAACTTAATTTTATATTACATTCTATATTCTTTAGAGATAATAAAGACGCATATTCTACTCAGACACATACCTTAATATACAGTTTATAATTAAACAGCTCTGTACAGATTTAAAATTACTAAACAAATAATAATATATTACTGGTTTATATTGGTTTACTATATAATTCGAGAATAGTTTGAAAAAAAATTTAAGCAGCGATACTTATACTACAATATATTAAAACTCGTTCATTCGTAAGTTATATTTGTGATAATTGACATTGCAGGTATAAATGATACACTCTTTTTCGACAACTCCGCTTTCTCTATTGTGTGGTGTCTGCTCATACAAGAAAAGTACAACTTAAGAGACAATGGGAAATTAATGAACTACGTAGATCTATTTAACTTCTCCTTCATCTGTCATTGATAAATAAGTTTGAATAAACAAAATTCATTCCACAACTGATAAAAAATTGCCAAACTATAATACCTAGTAGAGTAGTTTAATTTATGCAATATTGTATTAAAATTTGTTACAGTACAGAAATATGAGATCTTTCAATTGGCTTAATGTTTCGAAAACCAACTAATCAATAAATTTGGAAATATTGTGTATGTCGGTTTCTCTGCTCGTTTGTCTTTAAAACTAACTGCACTTCAAAGATTCGAAGATAAAAAATGTGTACAAGATGCAAATTCAACTTTAAATTGAGTTATATATGATGTTACAAAATGTTGGGAAATATATTACTATATAGTTAAAGGTCTAAAAGTAAACAAAAAGTTCCTAGTGCAATATGGTCAACTTCACTTCCTTCGGCGTATGTATATATTTATAACAAGAAATTAATCAACATTAATATTTTAAACTCACGATATTGTAATTTTAGAAGTTTATACTTATTAAAATGATGATAATTTCTGATTAAGTTAAAGTTAATTCAAATACTACTTAAATATGGTGCGATTTAAAAATCTTAGAGCAAAATTAATTAAAGAAAATGAGGTGAGAAACATCTACAAGACAATTTAAAAGATAGCTGTTTGTAATAAAATAAATTGATACCTTTATTTTTATTAAACGAGTGATAAATACGGGATAATATTTCATTACTCTTGTACGGGGTTGATGGCTGAAGAGAAAAAATGGACTAGGTGACTGAACATTTTACGTGCACGTATCAGTTCCTGAAGATGCGCACTTTTGAAAGTAAGAAACAAAACCATCCCATACATAGTAATATACTAGGAAGAGGCATTCTGTGTACAGGAAATACGCAGTAAATACAGGAATAATCTTAATTCTTTTGGTTAATCGAAACGACTCAGCACTTTAATTTGAATACATATGACACAATTGGAGGCAATTTAAAATCTCTCTTGATAATATAGATTAATTATTTTAAAACGATTACCAATTTACTAAGTCGCATAAAACCTAAAGTAAAACAGCCGATATTTTCCGGAATATAGCTTTCCCTCGGTATCAAAGGCCTTTGTTAATTCGGATTAAATCTCTATGAAATAATTGTGTTGGCATACAAATAGTTTGTGATTGTTACAATATCCAGATTCTGGGAGAAGTTTGTTAAGTCAAATATTTTTTACATATTGGAGTTATGATTAGTCATTTAAAGAAGCAACAGCTTTCTTCTTAATCGCGTATGATTTTGTGTATTATTACAAAACAGGTACTATATGGCAGGCCTATACTGATCTTCAGAGAATGCAACACTATGGTTTGATTAGATAGGCTTACTGGATGAGTGTAGGTGCTGTAATCACAATTTAAAGTGTTATGGATGCAGAAGTACTATTATTGTGCCTACGTTACACTATAATAGACTACTGTACTTAGCAGCTAGTAAATAACCGACTACTATTAGGTAGACGGTATGATATAATTACTCAGTGCAGCACTAATAAAAATCTCTAGCTTCAAGAGTTCAACACTTCATTTTTTCGATTGACTGTTTCGCTAGTGACGGTCTAAGTAGTTTTACCAAGTAGCGATCAATCACCGAGTGTAATAGTGTTTACTAGCTAGCGCACACGCTGCTCGACGCACCACATGCTCTTTGTGTTTACAGAATTTTTATTTTTGTTGCTATTAAAATTAGTGGTCCAAAGTAGTTTGGAATAATTTCATTAAAACTTTTAACATATATAGAGATAACCCGTGCCTTTGTGAATGAAGTTCCTCTCGTTTACGAGAAAGTGAAACTAAATGCTTTGCAGGATGTATTCAAGGAATTGGAATATGCCGGTTTTCTTCTAGAAGGTGATAATCTTAAGAACAAGATCTAATGAATGGCGTTAATTTCAAAATTTAATAGTAGAATAACTTTGACAGTAGACAAGACCTCAACTAGCACAGTTTCAGATACTAGCTGGATGATAATGTTCTACTAGTATTACTAGTTATAGTAGCAGCTATGTCATAAGAATTTTCTAAGATGTGTGACGTTTGTTTAAAGCTCATGTAGTATCTTCATAAATTATGTTTTTCGTACACTTCTTTTACCAATTTATTAATTTCTATCTCACTGATTTTGTTTAATACGTCGCCAAGTGCTTTCTGATATTTTAACTGCTTTGTTTGTGATAATCCAGATAAATAGTATATTTACATTTGTATACTTTATACTTCTAAGAAATACTAAAACGCAGTAATAAAAGACTAGCATGCAATACTAAGTTATAATAATATATCGTTCTGACACTTTTAAATCGTTTGTAAAAAACAGAGTTATGGAAAAGTCCTCGTTTTCAAACAAAAGCACAGACTGTGATTGAAATAAAGCTATTACCTACAGTAAATATACCTAATACAAATTCTCACTGATCAAACTAAAAGTAAGGCTAATTTAGTTTATACTTTAAACACCTTAACCGAAACATATTTCGGTAACGTATACCGAAACACCGGTCCTAGAGACCGGTAACCACTTATTTTGATTCAACGACGTATATTTACGGCAAAATATTAATAAAATACGCATGAGAATGGTTTAAGAAATTAATGTAGACATGTTCTCACAAAGATAATTTATTTTACATTAACTTTCAAACGATATATACAGTAAATTCTTGAAAAATTTTTAGTGAGATACAATAAGCACTAAACACTTTTGAAAATACGTTAAATATTACCAGGAACGTAATTTTGTAGTATTGAAACTTTCTTTTTTTACAACAATTATATTTAAAATAAGGTATTAACAAAAATTATTGTAATATTAGTAGTAATAGAGTTGTAAAAAAATTTAATTATTACATTTTGTATACGAAATTTTAAAAAAGTATAAAAACATAGATAACTAATTTACAAAACTATAAAAAATATACTTTAAATATCCATAAAATAAAATTGTAATACAATATAAAAGCATTAGAGAAAACAATAAAAGTGTTATATAGACCTTTTCATTTCTTATGTCAGTTCCTTCAATCACTCTTTACGCACAGTCAATGGCACACTCATTGCACACTTTGCAGCTACATTCCAAACATATAGGAATGTCACATCTAATACACTTGTATTGACTTTTTCTCTCCTTATGCTGAGGGGCACTTCCCACAGGTTTTTCTTTTTTCCATTTTATCAGAAGGCACACCTGCAACTGCTTCTTCTCTTTGGCCCAGGGACAAAGTTGATTGAGCTTCTGACATCGGCGAGGTAGGTTTGGTGTACACAGACGTCTTCTCAGATAAGGCTCTGTAAGATCCTTGGCCAAACTTTTGGTGAACTGAAATCTTGTGGTTGAAGGGGTATCTTTGTAGCATAAATACAATATGCAAGCATTTATGCTAGCAATGCTAAGGAGGCGGTAAAAAACAGCCAGAGGCCAGCGCCTTGTTCTTCGCCCAGTAGTGTAGATGGCACATTTTATGTCTAGTATGTCGACTCCACATTTTGTTTTATTGTAAAACCGTATAATCTCTGGTTTTGCACTTCGTTCATCCGTAAAAAAATGGCATGGTACATAGTAGAGATGAGGACTACAGCTCTGTTCTTTTTTTGGAACGTATGAAACCAAAGTTCTCATACCATTGAATCCATAGTGAGATGTCCCGACCTTTTCTTTCCTTGTCCTGAAGGAAAACTCTTGGGGAATATCTTTTTATCTTTTCTCATTGTCCCAACGTATGTGAGACCAACTTTTTCGAGTTCTTCTGTACTTCTAGGCTAGAAAAACCAATTGTCAGCTGTTACATTGTGGTTGGTTCTTTGTATTGGTTCCGTCAGTCTTATAACAGATTGGGTTGGTTTGCTTTTTTTTTCTGGTCTTCTTGAGATAAACCCTTGACCATCACTTCCTTTGCCGGTGTAAATATAGGCATTGTGGAGATAAGATATCTTCGCATCTGTCAGACACATAATTTTGATGCCATATTTGTGTGGTTTCTGGGGCATGTACATTCGAAAACCACACCTACCTCTGAACGGTACCAACATTTTCATGTAATAGTTACATGTTCAGATAAGCAATACAAGTTTTGAGAGTTTTCAATGAATTTATTGAAAACCTCACTAATAGCAGCTGCTTCATCAATATGATTTTCTTTAATTGCGAGTTTCCCTTATCGTCAAATCGCAAAGCAGATAGCAGTATTTTGTATCTCTTTACGGACATTGTGGCATTGAAATACGGTCTGTTAGCAGCGTCTTTTTGAAATACAGAGGTAATTGTTTCGTTATTTGATTTTAAAACTGAGGACAAAAAAGCAGTAATCCAATTAAAGCATTGATTTCAATTGCATCAGTTATCCTTATAATTATATTTATTTTGTTGTTTGACTCAAGCGAGATCTTACAATCTTCAACTTAGTGTTTGTATGTTGAACAATAGTATTGACTATTGTTTCATCAATCAATGAGTTCCATATGGCCAACTTCTCTGGGTTTATTACCCAATCTTCTTGCTGGAAGTCTCAAACCAGGTAAACCACCAGTAATTATGTTACGAGCTGGTGTTCGCACTCTTGTATTTGCCTCTGGCTCTAATGTACGCCAAGGATATGTCGGTCCTAGTTCACGTTTTCTAAGGCGGCCAAATACATATTCTGGCATATCTGTATCTACTAAATTATTTGGAGTATCATCAGACTCACCCTCCAACTGACGATTCTTCGTCCTCACCAACACTGTTTTCATCATCCTCTGATGTTGAGCTGTAATGGCTGGAACAGGAAGGATTTCTGACTTCACCTTCAGGGCTCTCTCCAATCTGGATCCGCATCCAAATCATCAAAAAAGTCACTCTCTTCAGAGTCATCATCATCAGTTATGTCACTGGCTAACATCTCCGTAACTCGATTAGCAAAGTCCCTAGCTCGCACTGAAACTTTTCTACTTGAACCAGGTTCTTCCATTATTAATGTCTACAATAATAAAGTAAATAAAAAAACTGGAAGTTGAACACTACTATATTTGTTTTAGTCACTGAGAAACGCAAAGCGAAACACCCGGTACATGAGACCTCAACAAACTTTCACTAACTGAAACATCCGGTACGTCAGACCGGCAGAGTTTTAAAAATCGATAAGTAACGGTAAAGGCCTCGTGTAAAAACTGAACAAAACCTGGTTGTTTGGGGGGAGTTGTGGGAGGAGGGAAGCTACTGGACCGTCGAATAGATCTGATAAGCAAGTATTGCCAACAAGTAGAAAGAAATTTCCCAATTGGTACCTGAGACCGGTGTTTCGGTTAAGGTGTTAAGTTCTGGGACTTTGCCAAACATGAAAGTTGGGATTCACCAACTCTCAACTAAAACAATAACTATTTGAGCAGAACTGATTTTACATCTGGTCTTACATGTTGAGTTGTCACCTACAATACTCCCGACCTGCAATACAAGATGGTCTTCGTTTATGAAATCCTGCAGTATTTAGAACGAATTTGCATGGATAGTATGTTATTGTATGGCAGAGACGTATTTGGTAAAATATAAATGTATATGTTGCAGACTTTTAAGTTTAAATACAAACTAATTAAACTTAAAAAATTTTATATCTGATTATTGCACAAAATATGTTACTTATACCAGCAGTTTTATCATAGTATATTCTTCTTTATCGTGGCAGGTTTTAAACACTTTTAACATTTGAAAACAAATGGTTTTAGAATTACTTATTGATAGGCTTATTCGGCTGGTGTCGTAAATAATACCTAAGTTTTCAGTTATAAAACAAAATTAAAATCTTGGAATATATTTTTCGTGTAAAAAATATTGTTCCTATCTGAAAGGTCCAGTAACGCATACGCTCTGATAAGCCACAGGGTGTTGCCTAGCATCTATGAGCAATGATCATCAGAGAAAAAAATATTTGGGTGAAACATTTCATCTTATTGCTCCATGTAATGTTCTAAACATATCCTAGTTTTCATCTCAATCTGCAGAATAAAATTTAACTTTAAAATTTAACTAGTATATTACATCGGACTTAGCTAGATTTAAGAGACTGGATGAAAATTCTATAATCAGCTTAAGTTGGACATCCCATGTTTTTTAAAAATATGCTTGAATGTATACTTGTTAACCCGTATTAGTCCTGATTATATAGTGAGAAATGCAAAATCTTAGCAAGTACTGCACTTATAGCCTTGTCAATACGGATACACAAGGCTGTTACAAGTACAGTATATATATTAGACAGTTTAATGTCAAAATTGGGAATTAACTCACACAATATTGTACGTAACTATAGAGTTTTTATTTATTGGAATATAAAACAAAATATAACACTATATTTTAGTCATAATGAGGTATATACCATAAAAAGAAAAAAAACAAATATGTGTCGAGTGCCAATTGTACTAACAGCCATTTTGTCTTCTGGTCTCAAAAGAGCAATTTTAAAACATAAATACTTTAACGCTCTTATTTCCGTCATTTAATTTTGTAAAATAAATCATAATAAAGATATAATAAACCGAATCGAATATTTTCTTAAAGTTTTTATGTGTTTCTGTTTTTGAACAAATACATTTCAAATCTCATTTTACGAAACTAAATATTATAAGGTATAAAATTTTTTAGAAAATTTAAGTAAGATTTGCATGAGATTTAAATATATATAAAATGTTAGACAAATATTTTCTCTAAGTGTAAAATTATATTAGGCTAAAATTCCACCCGTGTTAGATCGGTCTTATCGTAAACTATTATGGAAATAATAAAAACCCAGAATAAATAGGTTTTGAAATAAACTTGGTTCAATATATATATATCAGTGAGATCAACTGAGTGCTGCTTAAAAGTGACAGTTTTTAGCTGCCCCAAAAGTTACTTATTCCTATGTTGTAAGTAGTTTATTCTGGCTTATACAATTTTCAATTGGCAGTCATTTTTTACTGGGTTAAGATAGAGACCTCTAGTTTGCGTTGTTTGTTTTCTTTTATCAGGGGCTTGAAAATGACAGGTCACTTGATGGGGCTTTACATTTAAAATTTTTGAGCTGCCCCCAAAATCCCCCATTTTGGGTTTGTGAATGAAGCAGTAATTATGCCCAAAAAGTACCTCATAATATAACATAAATGTGTGGCGAGTTTAGTTTTTCTCGTGTGAGCCGTTACAATATTAGTCGGGGGTCTCCAGACTTTTTATTAACCCTGTATATATATATATATATATATATATATATATATATATATATATATAATATATATATATATATATATATATATATATATATATATGATCTTCCAATGGGATCGGCTTCTCATTTAAAAAAAACGTTAAAGGGTTTAAGTAAATAAATATTATATCCATATAAATAATCATTTGAATACACAATGCCACTGAGTGAAAAAAAAAAAAAACACTGGAAAAAATGTCTTTTTACCATCCATAATTATTAATATCATATATAAAACGCAAGCCAATAATGGGATTTTGGGGTGAAAAAGAGATTTTTGTACATCCCTTTACAGACGACGACAGTTTTGAGTTGACGCATGATAATGTTTGACTCTGTATCAGTAGATTATTACCATCAAACCACTGACCAAATACAAAATCTTTGCTTACAGTATCTTCCCCAAGATGTACAACTAATAAACAAAAATGTAACATATCTCGTTAATTCCTTGAATGGAACCATTGCGGTAAACGTAGAAACTAAATAATATATATCCGATCCCATTGGAAGAATCTGTTTGGCTACTGATCGAGATTTCGGCCTTATCAACCAAAAATTTGATTTTTCTACGTCAGAAGCGCGCCTGCCGTGGCTCGATACTCCTTATCAGTTTCGAGGTTGCAAAAATTGCCTATCCTCCCGCGAAGGCTCTGCAGAAATTCTATCTGGCATCGATATGGCTGATTACGTTACTCCAACTGACCCTTCACCTGTACCGGCTGATAAGAGTTGGCTGTTTGAACTGGATAGTGGAATGTTTCAACTTTGTTTGCGTCTTCTGTGGATGTGGTAATTGGGGTCACTCGATCTCGGTCCTATGTACCGACAAATCTTGGAGCGGAGCCCTCTTCTTCTTGCAGAAGATTTTCATCTTTTTGCCGTTTCTAAGAAGAGGTAAGACAGAATCGACTTTTGGAATAAATTTCGCTTAAGCATTCTTGGACATACTGCTGTTTTCGTAATTAGTTTTTTTTTTAAATTTGACTCTATTTACGTAATATAGAGCTTTATGTATTACTCATTGTTTGAAAACCATAATATGCTCGTTTCAGTAAAAACTGAACAGATGTGTTATTAATATTGTAATAATCATTCGACTAAGTTTAGGTAGATTTTATAGAAATCTGCCTTTAACAATCACATTAATAGTAGAATTTCAAGAATACTGGATTTTATTCTGTAGTCATTCTCCCACAACCCAAAACTACCCTAATCCGAATATTTATGTATATTAAATATATTGGAGTGAGCTTATGCAATATAACGCAAGCTTTTGACCCCCATAATTATACCCCATAAGGGTTTTAAAATATCCTGACAAACAAATGACAAACTAAAACTACTAACACAATTGTTCCTATAGGACCCTGAGCTTAGGTAGGTAAATACATTACATTTTGACGAATGACCTAAATTTGACCTAGATTTAATGAAATTAATTATGTGAACCTTAAACCATACTAGGCTAAGATATCGATTATTAACATCCATCCAAATATTGAAAATCAGCTTACCATATACGTTATAGGCCCAAAATGACATCTAAAATAGCAATTTTGAACAATTTTACTCTTTTTCATTATATCTCTTTATGTTTCAAAACTGCAGACTTATGTTGTTTAAAGAAGGAAATAATGATATATCATAAACAATACTGATTTTGCTTTTATTGGTTGTAGAGCAAACAATTTACCCATTTTAAACTATCAGGTCATTTACAATAATGCCTGATCGTCCTGGTTTCGTATACCTCAAAAGTATTTATTCAGAGAGTTAGAGTACTGTATACAGATTTTAAAGGTAAGCTATAATGCAACGTTGGGGTAATAGTGATAAATAATACTACTGCTGTTGATTACAGTCGAATCAATCTAAACTTTGTAATAAGACAGTAAATTTATATTTAAATTTAGTATGTAATTGAAAAGCCATTTTAATGCCATTTTTATTCTTAAAATGTATATAATGCAATTTATAAATAACGTTTGTTCAATGGTTTTAACTGTATACAACAACAATACTTTGCTGTAAATTAATATTTTTAATAACTGGATATGATATGCGATTGATTGCAACCACAGGGAATTCAGGCCATGATTAAAAAAAACAAATAATAATGTTTATAACACAATTTATGTCTTATAAGGTTTATAAATATTCCACAAGTGTTGTAATGTCAGTGTGTTATAAATATCAGAGTGCAATAAATAAAGTGTAATAAAAATGTCAGCGATGAGCGTCATCGTATTATTATTGTTTTGAAAATTAACGACTGGAGTAATAATGAATGTCCATTTTAACCTATCGAGATTACAGTCAAAGCATAAATTACCTTTCTTTCGATCTAACCTGAAGGGATATTTTTAATTTTTCCGTCTAATTTACAAAAAAAAGTATAAATACTAAAGGAAAGCTTGATAAGTAAAAACACTAGTGAAGGCTGGATATTTTCGTTCAAAATCTTGTAATTTTCTCAATTTCAATAAAGATATTACTGTACATTCCGATTTTTAAAGGCGTAATTAACTTTAGCTTCCTTTACCATCGTGGAATTTTTTTATAATTCAGGAAATGCAAGGAATTTCTCAGATGTCTACTGTAACCTGAGTATTGCTAACCTCCTCATTTGGATTCCAATTAATTCAAACATTTGCGTGTGTCAGTTTGTTTAAATAATTAATAAAAACTTTGGAATCCATACCATGTTTATTTATTACAAACGATAGAATACTTTTCAACATCCTCTTCTTTTATTTTAAGTAGAAAGGTAAGAACAGGCATCGTTGTCAACTAATAAAAACTCAAAAAATACTTAATAAATGGATTATTAATTGCAGTGACTTAAGTACTCTTAAACATTATTATCGGTTCTCGTCCACAGATCAGGTATTGTGTATTCCATACTTTACCCATTCATCTCTATGAACAATATGCATTTGTCAATGTGAAAATGCATCTACATAACGCTCTGTGTGGTTATGCTGATTTATGGTCAGTGTGCTTGACCACTTTCAGTGCAGCAATTACACTGAGTTTTGAAGTATGATTTCATAATTCATTTTACGCAAAAAACGTATTTTTACTATGTTGTAAATCCTAACATTGTCCCTATTTTGTTTGCAATTAAAATCGTCAAGTAATTCTATACTAATAATATTATAAATGCGAATGTGCCTTTGTTTTTTTCGTGCGTAAACTACTTAACTGACTCTACTGAACATAGACATTCTTATCGTCCTTGGCATGAATTTTTATTTCGAGAATCCCTTTGGACTACGCCCCAATGGTTTTTAAAGTAGTGAAAATGCTATTTTTATCTATAAAGTTGTGTAATAATAATTGAACGAGCTTGTCAATTGTATTCAACTGTTGTGTGTAAACATTGTTTATTATTTTTAATTTTTTTGCATTTATAGTGAGTGAACTGAACTATACCATGGAAGCCGGGGTGGCTCCCCTCATAGGAACGTCTGAAACAAAAGTCCCAATGACTACTAAAGAGAAGATTCAATAGTGTTTTTTAGCACACCCTTTAGTGCTGGAGCAGAGTGGTACGTTTGTTGAAGTGTAGTTAATGGAGTAAATTCGATAAAAAGTAGATAAACAATAATGTGCGTGGTCCGCGAGTTTGAGGATAGTCGGCATGTCTAGGTGAGTGGTGCAGCTAGGGAATGTAGTCCAGCAATACCCTGGGGTGTCTCAGATGACATTAAAACTAAGTAAACTGTCTTAAGAAAAATCATAATTCCTTAGTTTTAGATTTCAGCCATTAGGTTAGTACTGATCTACTTTATAAAATGTCCTAAAACATAAGATGGTCAGAATTCGGTTCGAATCCCGGCGGAGCAAATACTTTTTGCGATTCAATATTGATTGAAATAAAATTAGGCTATTGCCACTTATACAAATTAATGAATGTAAACAGAAGTCATTTGACAGGTATTTGGTCTTCCGATCATATGTTAGTTTGGTTATTTAAACACATATGTGAAAGAAACGGCCAAATACAAAATAATTGAATCGTAAAAAGTGAGGGCTCTGTGGTGTAATGGTAGCATATTTACCCGGCAAATGAGAGATCCGGGTTCGAATCCCGGCGGAGCAAATTCTTTTTGCGATTCAATATTTATTGAAATTATATATATATATATATATATATATATATATATATATATATATATATATATATATATATATATATATACATGTATATATACACGTAACAAGTGAGCACATATGAGTGCCCATGTTTAATTTGTTGTTTTTTGTAAGACCGGAGAAAAATTAAGAAGATTGATTAAATCATGGCCCAATACCAAATTACATATTACTTTCAAGAAGATTATAAAAATAAATTTAAACATTTGTTTTATAATCCCAAGTCATGAATAATATTTATTTAACACACTACACAAATTTATATTCAAATCCCGCATGTCTAAGTATTAAAAAAAGAATACTACATGGCTACTTACTTTAATAGCTATAAACCACACAGATATTACGTTCCCCATGTTCTTATAAAAGTTCGTTCCTGATATAATATCCCGAACTATTTTCTTTTCAAAAATACATTTTCTCTACAATATAGAATATGCAAAAATTCTATTTTACTCTCATATTAAATCCATAGAAAAAGTTTTGTTGTTTAACTTTTGCACTACTGCGCCTTTCTAAATTCATCTCCAGGGGAAATGTTCAGACTAGATTATAGTGGCCTGTTGCAGTACAACAATTAGTACTATATAATTTTGTAGGGAATTTGCAGTTATCACTCATCCCATAGTTAAGCTGCCTCCAAAAGATTGAATTAGGAGTTGCCTAGTTGCTGGACTAACGAGAAAGTACCTGCAGGGGGTTTTCTCAAGTAGTACTCTCATACTGGCTAGATTCCAGAAATGGGTTTTGTTAAAAACATGTATATTTGTTCAGCCCCTGGTCATAATTTTATAACAGATTGTTAGTGAACCAGAGTTTAAATTGTATTACTTCCACAAAGTCCTGTACCAATTCAACTGTGTCAGTAAACTTTTCTTGCATATCATGAATTGCTCTTCATTTTTCATAAAATCTAATTACTCTATTTAGAAATAATTCTCATAAATAATTAAGTCCTCATTTTGTAATTCAAAAACTAATACTTAAAGAACATCTCAGCAAGCTTACATGTATTGTATAAAGGGCATTGGAAACAAGACAGTTTGAAAGAGCATAAGCTTTTAAATGCCCTTTGTGAGTATTTTATTAAATAATCTAATATGAACTCAAATTGGTTGAGTAATTCTGTATTAACATATAGAGCTTATAGATGCAATTTAAACATATTGGCGTACCAGTTAATCAGCGGTTATTTCATTTTCTGAGACTTAGCGTAGCACATTATTCGAGGGTCTAAAACCTTCATTTCTGTCTGTCTGCCTATATGCATAATATGTTATGAATAAACTAACCTTTTGCTTTAAACTTTCCATAATCTTCGGATTGGATGTGAGTAAGTGAACATAGTTTCAATAGTCTTATAAATTACCATAACAACAACAATGGAATATTTCTGTTTCTTATACACTATTATGAATAACAATGTTACAATAAGTGATCAATGGTTTTATTATCTATCCATTCATCTATCCCACATGATTTTAATCAGAACAGTCTCAAATCTAACCAAATGCCTAATCTTAGAAGATGGAATTATACACAATCTAAATAATAGATAAAGTTAAGCTTAGTAATTATTCTTCCTTAGTAGAGTACTCTGTGGTAAAAAATATCCTATTCTTATAACTTTCCATGTGTTGTTTAGACCACTAAAGATACTTAAACATTTAGGGATTAATTTATTTTCGAATAAATAATTACATTATTACCTTAAAAACCGTAATTGTCGATTCATACAAAACTACTTATGATACTGCTACACTTGATAACTCGCCTTCAACCGAACTTCTGATAAACTGAATCAAAAACATTAATCCAAAACATGACCATCTTATTTGTTACGTCAGTTACCGCATTTTAACATGAGCCACTTTCCAGTGTATATAAAATTGATATTAAATCTGTGTAACATACATATTGAACGTTATATCAGAAAAACGAGTCTTATTTAAATGGAGTTATTAGGTATAAGATGTTCTGATGTAAATTATACCCTGTTTTTGTTCGAACAGTTTATCCTTTACAGTTTTTTAACAAAAATATGAGCAATAGTAAAAGTACACAAATAATCTGATGCCAATAAATTGAAAAAAAAACGTATTAAAAACAATGGTTGTTAACTGAAAACGATATACTGTTATAGAAGCAATTTCCTCAATAATAGTAGTAAAAGCTATTAGAACGATTTTGGGCAAAGTTTTGGAATGGGGTTTTCACGCCATTATAAATCGTCGAGTAGTATCACTTTCTGGCACGGAAAGGGTTTCCCAACAGCTTGCAGTAAACGCTGAGGGCTGTCCTGCAAGTTTCGCCTTTAAATATCCCTAATGACA
Organism: Homalodisca vitripennis; assembly: GCF_021130785.1. NCBI lineage: Eukaryota > Metazoa > Arthropoda > Insecta > Hemiptera > Cicadellidae > Homalodisca > Homalodisca vitripennis. Next base: position 126,638,118 of record NC_060212.1, on the reverse strand, counting down.
TGACCTTATTTATACTTTTTTTAATATATATATATCGAAAAATAGTGGTCCTTGGTCCATTATTTCTTGGAAAATGTATGGTTAAACCTGGCACTGGACTGTTTACATACATTCGAAAACTCTTGTTTTCCTACTCTTTCTTCTCTTCTTCAATATATCCAAGAGTTTATCAAATGTGTTTAAACAGTCTAATTCCATGTTCAATCATATATTTTCCAACAATTATTATACCAAAGACGTACTATAAAACAATAGAGAATTACTAAACGCAGTTTAAGTCATTTTCCTAATAAATTAATAAATAATGTATCATAATTTGCTAAAAAGCTAACTCGTATATCCATTACATAGGTTTGCTCGTATAGTGGAAAAGTGTATCTTCCATCGGCTTACATTTAAGGGGCCATTTATTCTCGATTTGGACTGAGTGCAATGAGTGGTTTCGTAAACTTCTTGTCCGAAGTTTAAAAATCAAAATAATACGTGTTTCCAGTCTCGACGCTAGGCACTGGACATCTGACGGAGGTAACAATTTTCTTTCATTACAAAGGTTCACATTCCCGTATTAGCTATTTAGCCTAACATACTTTATATTCTTAGTTTAATGAAGGTCATTTTAACTCATTTGTTGCTAAGCCACCATACATGTGGTCCATGCACCGGCGACCTTATTTTCTTATTGTCATAACAAACAATGAACATCGTGCATTTTCATGCAATTTACCTCTTGAGGAAATTGTTATATTAGATTAAAAAACCATGTTCAAACTTTATAAAACCAATTCAGCAATGTGTAAAATGTTTATTGCCTTACAAAAATTTAAATCCATACTTTTGTTAGCTATAATGCTGGCCTGTTTGATTTTAATTCGTAGTACAAGTAGATTAGTAAATAATCCAAGTCTATAATGGACTTAGTGCATCGTTGACCCAACGAAAAATAGAAAATAAATAAAAATAACATTCATTAGCTATATTTGGAGAGTGTTAAAAAATATTCCCTTGAATATAAAGTGAGTGTTTAGCTGTAGGATACAAGGTAAACATTAGACTCTATTTGAAAATATATAATTTTACTGCAATTATAGATCATCAAGCGCTTTTGGCTTGATGTTATTAATAAAACCTTCGGGATATATTGGAAAGGTGTATTAATTATTCCAAACGCCAATGCATAAATTGACCTCTACCTAATATAAGGAATTTTTGCCGTTGTGAAAATCTTATAAACGGAAATATATTTATATTCTAAATGAAATACAAAATAATGGTAATTTTAACCATTTCAGAATGTGTCCGAAATCCAATATCAATCTATAAATCTTAATTAGATTAATTTTCCACGAAAGTAATAATTACTAGTTCTAATTAGGCCACAATGCCGTCAAATCCATGTGTTTCTACAAGACCACTTTAAGGGAAATGATGTCCTACTTATTGGCATCTAGGGATGATTAAAACAATTAAAAGAGTAGTACAGGGATATCTTTGACCCCGTTTCATAACGAGACACAGTGACTATATGAGAACATTATAATTATGCAATCGATAAATGTAAAAAAAGAAACTAACACTAAAAAAAGTTTGCTGAGAGCCACATATTCCGTGGTATTCGACAAGCGATATTCTAGGATAGTTTTCTCCATCTATGAATGATAATCTTTCCTTCTGTTCCTTCGGTTCCTCAGGACTATATAAATTTAAGTAGCTTTTAAGTAATTTTACACGGCGCCTACCGCACCGTTTCCTGTTCGGCCGTGGTAGTGGTAGCTGGGGTGATTCCTATTGATCTGCTGGCCATCTAGAGACAGACCGTCTTACGGGAGGCTGCCGAGCGAGGTAGAGAGGATGCCTTGGCTGCTGCCAGGGTAGAGACTCTGCAGGTTTGGCAGCGAAAGTGGATGGAAGGATCGGACGGTCGCTGGACCTTCCGTCTCATTCGACAGCTTCAACCCTGTATAGATCGTGGCCACGGCGAGATAGATTTCTATCTGTGTCAGTTCCTGACGGGGCACGGTTACTTTAGGATGTACCTCTACAGGATGGGAAACGTCAGGTCGCCTCGGTGTGCTTACTGCCCGAAGGAAGATGATGATGTTCATCACACATTCTTCGCTTGCGGGCGTTTCAACGAGGCCAGGCGAACGCTCGCCTCCACAGTTAGCGATGTCTGCTGAACACCATTGTGGAGCTGATGTTACGCATGGAATGCAGACACCACTAATGTACATGCGATCCTTCATCAGAAGCGTGAAGACGTATGCCTGGCTGACCCCTTTCTTCCGAAACAAATAGTTTTGTCCTGGATGGGACATAAGACACACGGACCAGACAAGATGCCATCCGAAAGGGTTCCGGCCTGGGTCCTCCGTGGCCCGTAGGGGGTTTAGTGAGTAGTCCACAAGGGAGTCCCACACTCCGTGCGCAAATGCATTCCCCCTAAATAAAAAAAGTAATTTTACACATTAATTGAGTTGATCATTTATCGGTAGATGTTACCGTTACTCCTATCGATAAAAAAGGTTTCAAAACTGTTCACTCAACTCGTAAAAGACGGAGACATGCCTGTTGTACGTCTGAGTAAATCCAAGGGAGAGAGCAAACCGCATATAAAACATGATGTCCCTAAATGAAAAAAAGGAAAACTGATCATGAAACAGAAATCTAAATGGTTGTGGTGTATCTCTTAACAAATATATCCAAGATTTAATATAATTTACTTGGTTTATCTAAACTTTGGCCGCAAGCTAAGACCCCAAAGTGTGATTTACGGATTTTGGTCAGAGAAAGAATCTCATTCTCAAAAAACAATTTACCTCGACACGAATCACTTATAGCAACATTTTCAATTGCAATGATTGTAAGAAATCTTGTAACATCATATCATCGCAAACACCATCAATGCAATATGAGACACCAAGTAAATAACTTTTCAATTGTCGTGCCATCTATGAAAGAAGACCTAAATAAACAACCGATTTATTCTAAGGAAAAAGCATGTGTTTCACTCATCAGTGTGTTATACACCTAGGAAGTTCGCCCCGAAATTTGAATATGCGTACATCACTAAAAGTGGAGCAGGAAGAAAAATTTTTCATTTATGGATGTAATGAAGAAGAATGATAGTTGAGTTCGAGTTAAGTTACCTCTCTCCTTGCAGTGCAAGAATTAAGCACTGATTTATTTATTCTCTTTTCTTGTTATCATTTACATAGTTTTTTATTGTTTGTTTTAATTTCAGAGCACTTCGTTAGTATAAGAATTGTTCTTGCCCTAACCTATCCATACCTGCCCAGTACTATCTAGTATGATTTCAAGATAGCTACTTTCTTATTTTGCTTACTTTACATTACATGTTCTAGACGATATAGAGAATTTTAAAGTTGGAGGCTGGTTTGAACTCTCTACATGAAGGAAGCTGAATTAATAGAACCATGGCTGAGAATTAACTACATGAAACAGAGTGGAAAACCCATTGCATTCATATTTTGAACTAATTACTGACTTTCCACTAGAACTCCTTCCCCAATTTCGATAGATATCTCAGAGATCTAACAAATCGTAGACTCAAAGAAGTAAATCCGATGTCGGTGGACCTCATGATGGTACCTCAATAATGTACTCTAATGGGTACAAACTGCTGTCTTTTCCATTAGTCCACCTTTGGGAGAGAATAGAATGCTATGATTAGTTATTTCATTTAAAGAAGCGACAGTTATATTAACCTTTTCATTACACCACGTAACTCTCCAGATGAAATGTATGCTTCCATGATGGTTATTTAATGTAAGTTGAAAAACTAAAAGTGTTTAAATAGGAAATTGAAGTTGGCCTGCTATCGATAAGTACTGTTTACATGATTAACTCTCTAAATATTTTTATTCGCTGTGTTCTGTACCTTCTATCTATAAAGCAGAACCAAATTGCCTCACCTCAAATCAGCGAAGTGTATGCCCCGAAAATAAAAATACTGGTACGCAAATAATCTTTTTATTTCTTTATAGCATAAGCTTAAAAACATTAAACATTGTTGTTTTTTTAGAAATTGGTGTATAGTGTAAGATACCGAGCATTTTAAGCTTTCTAGTACAATAATGTATTTCAAACTATAGGTCTATTAATACTTTTGTTAGTCTAGAACATCATTTTCATCTTCATTTTCAGGGGTAACAGAATTATAAAATATCCTTGTGGAAAAACCATCTAAGTATCCCATTATTTTTAAAAATAGAAAGTAAAAATGCTTTCCTGCTATCCGATTTTTTGTTAACATATATCAGATATCGTTAACTCTTCTTTTAGTTTTCTTTCTCTTTTGTTCCAAAATAAGAAGGAAGTGTAACATATTTCGAGTTATGAAAAAGTATTTTTTTAACAAAATTCAACGAGGTTTATTAGTTATGGATGAATATTTTATCTTTAATACATTTTAAATAGATTTAGATATTTATTACAATATTCGTGTACATATTTTTATGTTAATTTAAGTTCACAACGTCTATAAAATCCGACAATTATTATCCTCAAGTTTAAAGTTTGTATTGAGTTACTACATGGTGTACACGAGATATGTATGCATATTGTTTATTGCTTTGGAAAGTAGGTATTAGTTTCACCCACGAGATTCTAGCGATTACAGAACATCACCAGAACATTCTTATCACTAATTATTTGAAAAATCAGTTTAATTGTATTTTTTCATCTAATTAAATAAGTTTTAAGAGTAAATTTTACAGTAATTTTTATTTGTCAAGCTATCTATATTTTCAGTTGAATTTCTTTTAAAACGTCTTAACACAATTATTGGAAAAATGTATATAGGGTTAAGAATATTTATCGTTAAATCCTACCAACCTTTATTAACAAATTTCCCAATTCATAACAATTACAACGCATCTAAATAATTTTAAATATCATGTATTTTCGAAAAATAATGATGCATTAAATTATTTTTTTCTACTTTTTTAACTATATGGTTGTTTCAGAAACTGAAAACTTTACTCTTCGTAACTACAAAACACTAAATTGCAGAAGAATAAATAGATCCACAGACTGTTACTGACGAAGAATTAAGACGATGGCAGGACTGATATATACCTTCCAAAATGTGATATAATCTGGGAGTTTTGATGTTTCTTCCTATATTTTAAAACAAAATTATTATTTATAATTATTATAACCGTCATATTTTTCTATTCATAAAATAAATTTGTATTCTTGGTATTCTAATTTTAGATAAAAATACAAATGTATTATGAAATATGACTATTAGATAGCATACATGGAGATAAAGATCGTCCATGTTTTACAAACTAGTGAAGATTGTTTTAGTTAATTTTACAAAAGCTACAACATATCGATTTCAGAATAAAAAACTGTGTGTGCTAGTTAGTTAAAAGATAATTATTGAAGATATATGAATTACTAATAAGATAAGAGGAGAGCCCTAACTATGCAGAATAAACAAAATTTAATCTTTGGTTTATCCTTTAAAATCGTTAAAGTCCTTTTTCAATAAATTTATTATTTCATTTAATCCTACGTGGTTTTTCTTTAGTGTCAATTAAATAAGATTAAAATAATTATATAAAAAATTATTTATTATTCAGGCTTAAAAAAATAAACCTTTTAACGCTTAAAAAAATCTTTTAATTCTAAACGTTGCATTTGATAGAAAAAGCACGTACAAACAAAAAGTGTATTTTTGTATAACCTTAGATTAACTTCATTTTCTGTAAAAAAAAACTGTTATTTCAACAATTTATCATCAGCAACACTACACTGTTTGATCAATCACGTTATGTTTACAAAAGGAATACTCTTTAACTCTTTTGATTAACTTCGTTACCATCAGAGGAGTACTCAACCAATGGCTCAGTTGTATCTTCAAAATTGAAAAAAAGAGAAAATGTTTATTACAAGAAAGAAAAAAGTGTTTGTGTTAAATATTTTATTGGTAAAGAATAGTATTGTATTTCAAAGCAGTATTTCACGAATGATAATATTTTAATATTTTTTCAACCAAACACAATAATATTGTCATTTGTTTTCTTGAATTTCATGATATATCGTATAACCTGTTGTTTATTTACTGTAATGTCCATGAGATAATCCAGTTTCTGAAGCGGAAATGAAATGTAATATAGGACATGTTTCTTACGTGAAGTAGACATATAAAAATTACTAGCATTATATTTACAATACAATTCAAATAAAATTAACTTCAAATCATTAGAACGAACGTGATTAATTCTAAGATTACAGAATAAGTTTTACGTTTGAAAACTATGTCCAGGTCTTTAGACTCCTAAGGCATACTACAGTAAAGTTTTTAAAATAGTACCTAAATTTTACAATTATTCTTGACCAACATTGAATTTGGCAAACTGTGTCTGCCTCCCCTAATAAACAGAAACAATCATCATCCAATCCAGAAGCCACATTCTAAAGCCTTAATTTTTAATTAACTGGGTGGGAATGGAACTCAAGGTGGGTTGGAACCTAATTTCCACTTATTTTATGAAGTTATGGTTTTGCTTAAAGGTAATTGCTAGTTACATAACTTTATTTGTGACAGATAGCATTAAGTCATGTTAAAATCTTCAAATGTTCCATTAAAACTGTTAAAGAATGGAGAACAAATAGTAAGTTAATTAGAAAAACCTTATACATTATACATATTTGACTTCCTCCACTTAAAGTTCAAAATGATGTTCCTCTCTTATATTGTATCGATGGCATGGTTATAAACAACATTATTTCATCGGATAGTTTATACATATAGAATTATTTTGATTTACTGTAGGATATAAATTAATGCCCAAAGCAATCATAAATTAACTGTACGAGTGCAATTCCAGTTTACAAGTAAAAACCTTAATTTTTTTATATTTATGAGCTGTAGGTGTGCAGTCGTCAATTTTAACTCTATTAAAAACTACCTTAAACATATAAAATTCCAACTCTAAGTTTTCAAGTTGTAATAAAATGCAATAAACAATATGTCAGTAGGACGCACAATAAGCAATCGTATGGTATAGTATTTATTATTGTTTGAAAAGTTATTTTCGGAACCATAGCAAAAGTAGCTATGGAGGCGTTTCATTTCTGCTATAAAACACTGGTAGTTTCATCTAAAGTATTCAGTATTAAATGTATATGTAACATTTACTAATATAAACATACTAATATAAATTTTACGCTTTAATGTTTTAACACATGTAATTATATTTATATTTTTTCTGGAAAAGTTTAATTAGGTACAGAGTGTCTATCTAAAAATATTTTTTTTAGTTTATAATCAGTAACAAAATTTAATTTAAATTTAAGATATGAATGTAAAATAAAAATTCCATACAACGTCCATCGCATATTAGTGATTATAATTTTGCATATGTATGATGGTTTATTTCCAGATACCCAATATGTAGTTTGATTTGTATAACTTTATTTAAAATATTCCTTTTTTAGGTAACATAAATATAGTATGCATAGTTTTAATTTTCAAGGCAATACCTGGTTTAGAAGCCATATTTAGTGGTCCAGTGAATTGCCTGCCAATGTCCGATGTCTTCCTAAGTTCACAAAGTTAGCGAGAATCGTATTAATGTTTGGGAAAGTAACACGATCACATCTTAGTTTTAGACACTTTACACTAACACAAGTAGAAAGATGTATAATATAGAGAGATATTGAACACGCGCGGTTAGCGCGAAGTTACACGTACAGTAGGACAAGCTACGTCACAAAGACACGGCCGTATCCACAGACTGAAGCGCAATGAAGGACCGCTCCACACTCACCCCCGTGACTGCCCTACCCTACCACAACCCGCCTCGCCTCCCACTCTACGCCATCTACCCCAACGTAACGATCATTCCTTCCATTTTTCTTGACATTTTAAACCCATTAAAAGTGAATTTTCATTTCCTTTTTGACAAGAAAGGCGAAAGAAATAATTTTCCGTCTTATATTCTGAATGGGATTTTCTTTAACGAAATATACACGCATATTTATATTGTTTTAAATTAAAAACCTTGGAAATAAACCTATTACAGTTGTTTTTTTTTTCAAATAATTTTAATTAATTATTAATCAATAGATACTTTTAAATGGATCTTCCTTTAAAATACATGTCCAAAACATCAAAACGTATGAGCCATACGATGTGTTCAGTCCTAAATGGTTAATCGGTAAATGCAGACCTATTGTGACCAGTATCCTGTAGAGTAGGTTTAATAATTAGTGCTGTATTTTGTTTTGATTAAGTGCATGTTTTAGAGTTGGTGTATATGGTGGTGGCACACAACTTGGTGGTTGTAGTACCTGGCTAATACGTGTTAAAACACTTTGATAGGGTTTGTTTATATTAAACCAGATTTTAATCACATGTTATTTTGTTATTCCCCTGAGGAAGAGATCAGATTGCAGATCCCGAAAAGTAGAGTTACTGATTTTTATTTTTATCACTGAACAATAGCAAATTTTTTGATCAAATCCTGGTCCTTTACAATAGACTATAAAATTCATATACATAGTTTCATATATGAATATGAATTCAGAGCAGTTGTAGTCATTGAACTAAAATCCAAACAGGGATATGATATTTTTGTAAAAGTTCACCTCTAAAAAATTATCTGCCCTGTATAAGCTGTATATCTTCTCATTTTCACCCTAAAAGACTCTTCACAGAGCGTCATTACCTATTTTACCTCAGAATACGAAGCAATAAATCAGGACTGATTGAAATAGTAAATCAAAGTAAACTATTATCATAGTTCCTCTATCAAGGAAATTAGATAAGCATCGTATATAATGTTGTACTTACCCAATATTATTTGGAGTAATCCATAAATTATCTAAATATACGAAGATAACGATAAGCGATATTGGATTTAACATATGTACTAAATGTAACTTTATAATAAAATAGCTTCTGTTTGGTACATAAATAGAAATGGAGTTGTATTGAATACTTATTATGGAGCTATCTGAAAACAAGCTTTTAAAAGTGATTTAAAGAAATATGAATAAATATAACAAACAAAATTAAATGAAACTTTTCCCTTAATAATATATATATATATATATATATATAATATATATATATATATATATATATATATATATATATATATATATATATATATATATATATATATATATATATATATATATATATATTTACTTTCAAAGTATATTTATGCAAGATCTAATAACCATAGTGTTATAACTTCATGTATAGAAAGAGTTACACTTCTAAATTAAGGTGTAAATTTACCAAGGTATGGGGATTTGATACGAATTGCTGCCTGTTATTTAAGCCACTCAATAATAATGCATATACCGTACATATTCAGCTTCGTATAAGACAATGGTATAGTGTTTAACAAATCAAGATATTCCAATGATATAAAGAATTACAAAGTGTATTAATATAAATGTATACTATTTACATTTTGGATTCATTCAGGCTTCATTACAGACATTTGAACATTAAGATAAATATAAATAAGAAAATTAAAAAAAAATGAATGTAAATTAACATGTGTTAGACCTAAATTTGTTGCTAGAATTTTATATAATATATATATATATATATCTGTGTGTGTGTGTGTGTGTGTGTGTGTGTGTGTGTGTGTGTGTGTGTGTGTGTTTGAACCCCAAAAAAGCAAAGTATCAGTCGCTTAACAAATGTGGTATAATTTATAAGGAAAAGTTGCATAGATTTATAATTTTAATTTGGGTTGAATTAAAAATAATTCACCTTAAGCTGCATATTTATTTATGGGTTGTTAACTTAATCAATTATTTACGTAACTTTGAATAATATAAACTATTTATAACTATTATAAACACAAGAGAGAACGTAAATCTCACTATAACAATTCTTTCTTTTAAAAGTATATGCTATAAATGTTTTATCTTATTATGTCAAATTTCTGCTTGTCTAACTTGAGGACTTTTAAGGATATAATAGTAATTATTGCATATCCTTTCAAACTTAAGAATCTTAATGAAATTAAGGATAATTTATAGTGTTTCTCTTACATTAAAATAACACACAATCACTATGTTAAAACTCTTATTTAATAATAATATTTTTATTTTCATTCTACTTTTTGTATAACTGAAAATGTACTAATATGTAACTTTCAATGTATATAAACAATCTATTCATATTCCCTCTGCCTTTTTGACGTTTCGTTTTTTCCACAGAGAAAGTAGTGTAATGTTGACAGGGTTTATCATGTTGACGGATGAGTGACACATTCATCGCTGTCTCATCATCGCTAAAATTGAGACCACAGAAAAAATTTCACAGTGCAACACGAGAATATGTTTTGTACTTTTATTAACACTGTATTGGAACTTGTTTTAGATTAGAATAGTCCTGTAATCATTCTTTAGGTTACTTTTGTGTTTATTTACTATTTACTTATTATTTGGAAAGACGGATAGAGGCCGAAGAATGTATGTCATATAAAGAATAGTGTACCTTATTTTATATTACGAATTATGATATGTAGATACAAAATAGAAATTGAGTGAGCTATAACAAAAAGACATAATACATAAAACCATAAGAAATAACGCAAATTAGTACAATAGCCTATATGTAGTGTACTAAAAGCGTTTCCAATTGTTTTCAAATATGATAAGTGCATTTTATTTTTCTCAAAATTTATATCAAACTTGTCTCATATTGGTGTTGGATACCTTTTACTTCTTTTCTACTTTTGGGTCACTTTGTAAGTCGAATATTATGAAACTATACTTATAGACTAACTACTAATACAGTCATATTAGATTTTATTTTTTTAATTTGATAGATATTTATACTTCTGTTGCCTCATTGTATTGTTTTGGACCGATTTTTATAACACGTTTCCCTGCACCTAACTAACTTTTCATTATCTGCGTTTTAGATCTGGAATGGACGATAAGTGACATATTTCAGTAAAAATCTTCAACACAAACAAGTAAGAAATACAGGCTTGTAATAAAAACAGAGGTCGATAGTTGTAAATACTGCGTTTCTACAAAATGTAGCATTTGAAGTATTTATTGTTAATTGTGAATCTCCCGTATGGATTAATCTATTTTGAGTGTGTACCATAGCAGTTATGTAGACCATGTTGAATAAATATATTGAGAAATCGATATAACAATTCTATATTTTCTTATTTTATACTTTGAGGACTGCAGGTTTACAATCTTCAAGTATACAACATTCCGTTTCTCTCTGTACTTTCCGTAAAAACGATCATTCCGGAAATAATCTTTCGGACAAACAACATTAGGGGAAATTGACAGACTACACGTACAGGGCGTCCTTCAAGTTTCTTTCGGAATCATACCATTTCCTCTTCTTCTATCTATTTGCTTCCTGATATTATTCTGACTGCTTTTTTCTAGAAATTTCTGGAATGACGTGATACGGTTGACCACTTTAGTTTCTTTCAAACTCATGCAAACTTTAGAGGGGCAAAAAATCAGAAGACACTAGTTATTCAGTTCAAATCTGTTGTCCTCGTTTAACACGTGAATATTCATATCAGCTTACTGTAGACGACTGAGGCTGTTGATTAAACCAAGGTCTTCGCTAAGGCATTTAAAAATTAATAAACAACCATAATCGTATGTTCTCTTAATATATTTGAAAATGTCATATATTTAACCTTTAAAATCTGTTTGTGTTCGTATTTGTTTATTTATTGCTAGCAGTTACGTACGGCTTCGCACATACTTTTTCAGGTTTCCTACCTGTATGAGCGATACTAATTCGAGTGGATTTTATTTCATGCCGATGTTGAGTTTGTCTTCTGGCCACGTGCAATAAAATATGTTAACAAGAGTTTATATGTATGGCCATTGTCATTTACTTCGGGCTTAGTAATTATTTCCGTAGGATTTTTCAATTTCGCCTTTTACCCGGTCAAGAAAATATATGTATACACAGACAGCTCTGAGAAGGCTACTTCGGTGGAAAAACACATAAGAAATGTTTTATAACAGTATTTAAACGTATATAGTTAAAATACTTTTTCTTTATACTGTTACCCAATGCTTTGTTAGGAATTTAGTAGGCATTGTACGTGTATGGCCACTGCTGATTTATGTTGTTCCCACGAAAAATAAAAAAATATGTCAAAAATTGTGTATTTAAAACTATTGTAGTTTACTTCGCTCTCAGTATTTTTTTCCATAGTTGATTTTGCCTTGTTTTCTGATGAACAAAATATATATTAGAGATCAAAGAAGCTTACTTCTATAAAAGGACAAACAAAATAGGACTTTAAATTTATAGTAAAATTTGTAAAGTAACTTTGATTTTATATCTAACATCTAATATTTCATAAAAATATACAGTTACATTAACCTTGACATTACTTCCGTTTTTGTTTCTTTATAATATTAAGAGTATTTTTAATATTATTGACCCTTTTTAGCCGGTCATTAGTTCAAAAGCACATTCCAGCAAGCCTTCATCTAGCACAGTACTTACCGACTGTTTCAAAGGGAGTCTTCTGAGTTAATTTTTATATATCTGATGTTTAGGGCATTTTATAACAAAGATGAATACTTATATAATCGCTGAAATCTAAAAATGGTATGAAAACTAATGGAATGGTCCTTAGAGGATTTAAACACTATAGTCGTGTAGAAATTTTAAACAATGTTTACACAGATCAGTTGAATACTTTTAACAGGCTCTTTAAATTATAATTTAACAATTTTAAAGACTAAGAAGAGATCTTTCGAGATTTCAAAGACTAATGGGGTGTAACCCAGAAGGATTGTTTTAATTAATATTGGTCTTAACTAATTCAAGGGAGCGTAAGAATGTCCATGTAAAGTTTCAGTACAATCCGATGAATGTTTAGGCTAATAAAGGCACTTTCGCATGTGTAGTAGGCTATTATTAGGATGTGTTTGTATTATTAAAAACATGTTTAATTATAAGACAAACTGCTAATTTTTTACAAAAATATATTGGGACTTCAAATGAACCGATGTGTACTATTTTCAGTATCAATGTAAACGTAGTAGAGATATAGATTCACTGTACATTTCAGCGGTCTAAGGGATCTGGTTCGGTAGTTATCATGTCTACATACAGACACAAATTGGATCTCCTTCATCAGAAACCGAGAGGAGATGCTTGATCATTAAACATTCAGCCAATCAGGTAAGAAAATCTGTATTAGCTAATGATTTATTAAGAAATCATTTCTGCTAATCAATGTTTTTTCTTTCAAAACGAGACATTGAAAATTATACATTTCTTTTCATCTCAATTAAATAATCCGACTTACTTTTAGTACGTTGTATTATAAGACATTATATTAAAATATGGTCCAATAAAATACAATTATTAAAACCTTCTATTTAATGTCTAAATGCAGGAAATAATATTTTATTTTTTAGTTACATTATAAAAACAAAACAATAAATTTAAACCTTGTCCGAGTAATTTAAAAAACAGTAAACTGTTTGCGTAATTGTTTCTTGCTATATTACCTATTATCTATTATTTTAAAACAAATTGTGAGTGTTTTGTTCTTAAAAGATCATGATTTATAAATGAACAATCTCAACAATACATTGCTGGTTCTTCTACACGGCAACAACCTGTAATTATATAATACACAAACATTTACGGCAGCTAAAGAGGCTTACGTTGCCTAAAGGTGCTTGTTAAATTTACCCCAACAATGGCACTAATTAGGAACAAGAATGCCTCTTTGACTAGGCTTTACTTTTCGTAACTTAGTTAAATGCATTCTTTAATCTACTTATGTAGTAATACGGTAAAATCTCTAAGATTTTCAGAAAATATAGAAAAACACCTCATAATGACACACACTGTTACTTTCAAAGTTGAAAAGCATTAAGCAATCGTGTATTTAAATTTGTAATAAAATTAATCAAATTAAGTTCTTGGCATGTTAATTTCCGTGATTTTTAGTAGCCTACAGATTTGCGAAACAATACAACCATTAGACGACCTCAGCAGATAACGCAGTTGTTTCCCATGGGAAACACTTTCACTAATTGCTTTGGGGTTTTGGGGGAGAACTCTTGTCACAGAAGCAAGCTGTAAATTTTCACTGTATTTTGGAGAATTATATTAAAATTTGAAATTATTACTCATACGTAATATTTACGTCGGAATGCAACTTTATAGTGTGTAAAATTAAGTAACTTTCTTGTACGCATACTTGAAAATAACACATCGGAATATAAAACAATTATACGTCAAGAATAAAGCCCTTCTAACATTATCGCTACAATGAAAATAGTTAATTTATTTAATTTTAGTCACATCTTCAGGCCATACAACACTCATTATCGTCTAACTACGTTAACTAGATTAACCCCACTAGTCCATTATGGACGTGGTTAGAAATTCTATGAATATCATGATGCTATATTAACTGTATTAAATAGTAAAATCCTTGTATAGTTTTATATGCGTATAAATATTATGAATATAAAGTTTTTATTCATGCATTTATAACTTTAGGATCCTATAATTTAGCTTTTATTGTTGTAAGGCCGTTTGCTTACAAAAAATATTATCGAAAACTAGGCACAGTTTTCAAAGGTAAATTTACTAAGGAAAACTAACAGGTAATAAATATTATAAATTATTATACGAAATATTTAAGAAAATAACTAACTTAATCCCTTCTACATTCAACGTTACTTTTTTTATTTATATTAGTATTAGTATATCTCGTAGTTTATAAATTAGACATAATTTCGCAATTCTTTAACGTAGCAATTTTTAACCTCTTGAAGTTTTGCACTAGAGTTATATACAAGCACAAATTGATTTTATTTGTACAAACAACTGCGTAGTCAGTTTTGTGGGTTTGATATTGTTATCATTGAAAGGGAAAGGCCTGAAAATTAAATCTACACAAATGGTTTGCTTTGTTATAAAATAATGAAGGAGAAAAACCAATAAGCTTTTAGTCTTGGATCCCTCTAGTGGACGGTATTTAATTGTTATCCATGATTAATATTATTGATTATTATTAAATGTGGGACAATCTGTTCTTGTTAATGCTTATAGATATATTTACGTTAATGGTTCGTTTGGATGTTATTATACGTATTTTTTTACTATGATTGTTGCTATTATTACTGTGTTATTCACATTACTTATAGTATTTTATGGGTTCTAATACGCTGTTTTTACTTAAATGATTACTTAAGTAATGTTGTTGCCTGCTGCCATCCATGTAATATATAACTGTGTAAATGAAATTTTGAATTCATATTTTAATGTACTGCATATAATGGTTTTCCGGTAAATAAATAAATAAGTAAGGAGCATATAAAATCTACTCGTTTTCTCTTGTAATATTAAAGGTTTAAGAAAGTAAATCACAATTTCCTCATATGAAAATTATTATATTTCTTGTGCAACCGTAAACATTACCCACATTGATTTTAAAAACCGATATTAGTAAACTTACCCATATTTTTGTTGAATGTACTCAGAAAAGACAGGAAATTACTACAGCAAGTAACGGTGTGGAGCCATTAAGGAAAAGGGACAATCCCTCTCGTCTCAACCACGATCCCACACATCTCACCTTTATTGCTGACTTTTATATCTTTCTGATATCGGAGTCGATTGATGTTGGTAACCCTTTCTTAAAAAAATAGAGCATTAGGAATAATCCAATAAATTATTATGTATCAATCACTTTTCATCATGAAATTCTTATGGTGGTACTTAACATTATTCGTAAAATTATTAAATGCTTACGTCTATAAATTATATTCGATGTCAATGTTGACTAACATTTACAAAATCAGCATGGACCTATAAGTACAGTAGGAAATCAAAGGTAATGAATCAAATCATAGCAGATTAACAAACCTCTCAACAAAATGAGCATTGAGATAAATGAACTTGATAGCTGCAAAGGATTACATAGGCAGTATAGCGTAATCATTGCACAGTGTTAATAACTATTTGACAGGAACATGAGCTCTGATGTGAGTTTTAAACTGCATAGGTTCAGCACAAATTTATCATTGTCATTAAATGCGATGAAAATGTTAATATTGGGAGGAACATATTTTACTGAAAATAAATAAACTCAATATACAACCATTTCGTCAAAGCATATCAAAATATTTACATTAATATAAATTTAAAATGATTTAAAACTTCCTTTATAGGTAGAAATTTCTGATAAAGTAAGCAAAACAAATAATATTCTAGTTATGTATAAACCGCTATGAAAAAATGTGGATGTCGTATTATAATAATTTTACATAATCTTATTATAACCCACTGGGACTACTAATTAATTAGTGTAATTGGCGTGTAGTGATTTCATTTGTTTAATTCACATACATTACCTTTCTGTAGATAAACCTAATCAAATTCAAGAAGAAACTGCTGAAGATTATTGTACAGGTTGGTAGAGCGTTTTAAATCTCACAGTATAATGTTAAGCATTATATATCTACAATAAATTAAAGGATAAATATTAAACAAAATGTTTTTAACTGCCTAGTGTGTCAGATTTCATTTCAGAAAAATGACTATATTGTATAATACAAAAGGTTAAACGTTATTTTAGATAAATGTAAAGTATATCAAATGTTAGTGACAAATATAGGTTCAGGATTTTAAGATAATTAACATCACAGAAACAAAATATTGACGTTTGAATAAGGGAAATGTAATATTAATAAATTTTTAGGATTTAGCTTATACAGTATTAAACATACTTTATAAAGCTCTTTGATTTATTTTATTATAATGAATAGAAAAATAACAGTTTTTTACATACTAAAAAAGAGTTTGTTCACTACTTTTTGCTTTGAACATAGTTTTATATATATATATATATATATATATATATATATATATATATATATATATATATATAATATACTGTATGCAGAAAATAAATGCTCCAGAGGCTTCTGTAAAACAATAGAAGAAAAAGACTTCATATAAATCCTTTAATATTTTCGACTTTTATGTCGATTTTCAAAAAGGTACAAAAAGTGTATATAATGTAAGAATTAAAAGCTAAACATATGAATTTTTTATAATCAGCTGAAATATTCTATTCTGATTTATACTGTAATTTATAATCTCCTTGGTATATTATACTAAAAAGAGCTTAATATTAAAATTTAGATTAATAACATAAAAGGCGTTCTAAGTAACAGCATAAAATTTAATTAAATATTAACAATTTTGTAGTTTTGTAGTTGTACATTCATAAAAAAATTAATAAATTTAAATATAGACAATACATTGTTTTAGAATTTGCTAGTTTAATTTAGAGACTATTTTAACAGATCATTTCTTATTTAATCCAAAAGGTAATTTTGACTTAGTGACTAATTGATATGCTTGTTTCTAAATTTTCTAATTGCATTTTTGAAGAATCTTCTGGTACTTTACAAATCCCTTTTAAATGTGTAACAATTATTTAAATATTTCGTTATGAGCCAATGCATGTTGCGAAAACAATTTGTCGTCTTGTCTGTTGGATGAAGACCGATGGTTATTCATCCTAATATGTAAGGGATTTGTCGTCAAACCAATATAGTCCTTGGGACAAAAATTGCAAGACAACTGATAGATTACATTTTTCGATTTACAGTTAATGTTATTTGAAATTTGCTATGTTTTATTAGTTGTGCTACTTGTAAAAGTTTTAGAAGGATTTAGAAATTTTGCATGTAGCACACGCTTGTCTTCGCAAGAAATGGCAACCTAAAAACTTTTGATCAGCATCTGAATTTGGAATTTTTGTTAGGCAATAATTTAGGTCTTACCAAAAGGTTCTTCAGATTAGGGGCTTTACTAAAAAATAATTCTCGGGGGTTTTGAAAACAAAACTATTTGTCAAAGGAGATGATTCTAAAATGTTGTAGGCCGTTTTTAATATATTGTTAGTTTTATGTAGCCCCGGGAAATATTGCGTAATTAAATTTAGGATCATCTGTATAATTTTTCTTGTTCATGCTGCTGTTGTTGTTTATTTTAGATTTGTTAATTTGATTTCTAATAATCTTGGTAGGGTAGTTCCTAGCAGTAAAAGCTTTAGATAAGGTTTCTATGTAATGGTGGTAATCCGAGTTGTTTGAACATACATTTTTTGCTCGGATTGATAGGCTTTTTGGTATGGACTTTTTAATGTGAACAGGATGGCAACTGTTATAGTGTAGGTAATACTGTTATAGATTTGTAAAGTACCAGAAGATTCTTCAAAAAATTCAATTAGAAAATTTAGAACAAGCATATCAATTAGTCACTAAGTCAAATTACCTTTTGGATTAAATAAGAAATGATCTGTTAAAATAGTCTAAATTAATCTAGCAAATCTAAAACAATGTATTGTCTATATTTAAATTTATTAATTTTATTAATTTTTTATGAATGTACAACTACAAAAACTACAAAATTGGTTAATATTTAATTAAATTTTATGCTGTTAGAACGCCTTTTATGTTATTAATCTAAATTTTAATATTAAGCTCTTTTTAGTATAATATACCAAGGAGTTTATAAATTACAGTATAAATCAGAATAGAATATTTCAGAGCTGATTATAAATAATTCATATGTTTACTTTTAATTCTTACATTATATACACTTTTTGTACCTTTTTGAAAACGACATAAAAAGTCGAAATATTAAAGGATTTATATGAAGTCTTTTTCTTCTATTGTTTATATATATATATATATATATATATATATATATATATATATATATATATAATAATCTATATATATTTACAAGTAGGAAAATGTTATAAAAAGCAGAAGAAACTAGTGTTCATGTTTTAATTTACGGGTTCCCAGACCCCCTTATTAGGAACATAATAATTATTCAGTGAAAAAAACAGAAAAAAAATCAATCCATTTATTAATACAAGCACACAAAAATAACGTTTACAAATACTAAAAGTTTCCAATCAGCTGTATCTATAATATTTTGAAATATTTACATAGTACTAAAAGTTTACTTGCACTATCTTCATAGTTTTATTTTGGTCCAAGAGAGAAGGTTTTGTTCATTTCGAATTTGTTTAAAACTAATTTATGGGGCTTAGAAAGTAAATTTCTAATTTCAGAGGAATATTAAAAATCAAGAAAAAACACACCTCCAGAATGTTTTGTTGATCATACAAAGGCAAGAAAGATATTTAGTAATAAAGTTAGGGGCAATAGGATTAACATCATTGGAACATTTTTTAGATACTCTGATTTTGTATTAAAAAAGGTTTTGGACACCCCGTTAAATACAGTCTATTTAAGTATTTATAACAATCAAATTTATTGCTGCAAATACCTTTTGATCTTATTGATAATAGTGATGTATGACATAAATTGTGAATTTTTAACAGATTGATAAGTTGTTTAAAGGTAAAGTTTTCTAACCTGGATTAGTTTAGAATTTTGTATATACAGTAAGGAAATTATCTTTTTATATTTTGATTTCTGTGTTTTTGGCAGTAAAAAAAATTATTTTAATCTTATATTGCGTGCAAACTAAGAGCATCCATATAACGTTTTACAATGCTCCTACCTTGGTGTAGGTAAAAATATAATTTTTATATGGATTTTTCGTAAACATATGGCGAATATTTAGTCTTTAAAATACACTAAATTCCTTAATAAAATGATTGATAAAACACAAAGAACTTTTAAATTTTCCTTTCATTTTCTCGTCTAAATATTAAGGTCCTGCACTGAAGCAGATAAAACTATACGGGAACAATGGGTTGGAAGACATTAGAGTACGGTTGAACTCAGTGAAAACATTTAGGTTGTAAAATGAAATTTACTGAACACTATTAGGCCTTTTCTTTCGTTACAGTACATTAAGCTAAAGGTATATTATTCATTAATTTACATTAAAATGATTTCATATATCAATAATGTTATTTGTAGGAGAAATTACATTTATGTATGTGATATGCGCAGTTTCTTTTACTACGTCCTCCTATATTAACTAGTAGTGATCAAATAAACTTTTACTAACTATGCATAAAATGTTATATAAAACAATTTACCATTTACACAGAATTCTATATTGGAATTCAGATAAACAGTATCTTATGTAAGATTTTGAAGACAGTTTGGCATTTATTTTCAAGCAAATTTGTCTTAAATAAGTTATATATTTAAGGATCAATAAATGTGGAAGGGGGAATCGAAAAGTTATCAACGCATTCATTCCAAGTATTAACGAAAGTATAATGGATTATTTCAAATGACATTTCGTAAGGTATATCGATGTGAACCTTTATGATAAAGTAATGTGTAAGATTTGAGTTTTAAAATAGTGTGGTTACCCTCTTTACTTTTCACTATAATTTAATTTCACAAAATAAAAAAGACACACGAAATAATTGATAAGCTTATTGATCTTGTACAGACAAGTAATACATTGTTGTGTTTTATCACATCTGAATTGATAAGACATATTAATTGAAGTTTTTACCTATATATTACTAGAAATTGTATGTTATAAGGATGACCTCATCAGGTGTACGATTTAGTACACGACAGATTTAATAATTAAAGGGTAACTTCAGATGAAGAAAGGTATCATCTAGAAGTACAACATTTGGAAAACGAAATTGAAGCCAATCAGTGAATAACCTGGTTAAATTCTAAATTAAGAATTTTATAACAAAATTTGATCTTCTGATTTCACGGGGACACATCTGGGTCTAATAACCAGTGTTTGATGTTATATTTATGGAGAGATCGTTCGATTACCAAGGTTATGTGCATTGCTCTGCACCTCTCTTCACTGAGCGGTACGAGCGTTCCACTCGCCTTTACATATTCCTTCCGTTTGGAGTGACCTATTTTCAAAATTTCATGAGACTATTCATACTACCTCAAAATGTATAAATTTACAAATTTCAATATATGAGTGGTAGCTAAGTAATTGCAGATTTCAGCAAATCTGCTACGCAGGTGACAGATTTCAGTCATCTAGGAAGGTGGAGAGCTTGTTAGTCCAGATACTTTTGTCTGCTAAATCAATATTTTTTGGAATTGTTGGCAGCGATGTGTAAACTTTTCCCTTACAGCTTCATTGTGTACTTAGGGTTCGTTTAAAGAACGAAACGTCTTTTTTTTATACATGTTTTTTTTTCCTTTTTTTCGAGTTTATTCTCATTTTTTGGTATGATGACTTGAAATGTTAAGTAGCTTTAGTAAAAAAATTAAAAAAGTTTAATTTTAAGTAATATTTCATCTAAGAAACCATTCTTTTGTTATAAAATGTAACATATAATAAATAATAAAGTTAAGATTTTATTCGTCTTCTGTATACGAGTGCTTCATAGTAGAAAAAGGACTCTCGACATAGAACTTGGAGAAATCGACCTCGATTATGTCGCTCCTAACTTTGTCCTGTAATAGAAGTAATTTATCGAAGGTTCTGTTCTAAGGAACAAGAGACAAGATATATGTCTCAGGTAGAACATTTGGCCTGATGAAAAGGGCTATTTTTCACTGCTAAAATGTTACCTTCGAAAATTATTAAGTCACAGTGATCGGGGTCGGTAAGAGAAATCTTGACCTAGTTAGTATTAAAAAAAACATCCCGTAATTGCCGACCAAATCCAAATCCATGGGCTAGTAAACGAACCATGGATTGATGATGATATTGCATGTTAGAGATGTTGATAACACCTTTCCCCTCTTAAAAACACATAATTGATATGTAAATAAATAATAAATACGGATGTTTATGTACGTAATACTAATAAAAAAAGGAATAGTGAATATTATCTCATCAATATTAAAAGTACAACGGATGATTTTTTTATATTTTGGTTCAAACTTGTCAAAGGTTTGTAGAAAAACATACACGTTAATGATGTGGTTACTATTGTTACATGCAATAGCAGAATATCTAGTATATATCCTAATTATACTAGGATCAAAGGCAGTGCACTGTATTAGTACAGTTTGAGTATTCTAAAGCTTTCGATACTGTTAATCACATTTTATTAGTAGAAAAATTGAGACATATAGGATTTTCCACCGAGTTTCTTACATGGATGGGATCTTATCTAGGTGGAAGACAGCAGTGTGTTATGGTTGATGACATTAGATCTGACTGGAAGCCTGTTACGTGTGGTGTTCCACAAGGATCCATTCTTGGCCCTTTACTTTTTTCACTATATGTTAACGATATAAGCAAGGTACTGACACATACGAAGTTTCACTCTTATGCTGATGACTTACAAATATATGCTCACTGCAGTGTTAGTAACATTAACCAAACTATTGAAAACATTAACTTGGACATTCAACAGATTGTACTTTGGACTGAAAAGCACGGACTGAAACTCAACTCGGACAAAACTAAACCCATAATAATTGGGCATTTTAGACTTTTGAATACAGTTGACTTTAACAATGTACGTGAAATATTGGTAAACGGAGAGGCTGTAGCATACTGTAGTAGTGTCAGAAGTTTGGGATTGACAATTACGGAAACGCTGGACTGGACTGACTACGTTGTAGGTACCTGTAAAAAGGTATTTGCAGCAGTTCATACGCTGAAAAGAATGCAACGATTTCTACCACACCACATAAAGCTTTTACTGATTAAATCACACGTATTTCCCCACTTCCTCTACTGTTGTGCCGTGGTTAATGACATGACTGTGGTTGTGAATAATAGATTGCAGAAAATCCAAAAATTATTGTTTAAGATTTTTTTTTTTAATTTAAAGCGACATTAGCATATCTCACCTTATTACGTAATAATGTCAACGTTAAAATTGCAAGATATAAGAGCTTTCCGAATCCTAATTTTACTTTTTTATATCCTTAAATCCGGGTTTCCAAAATACTTTAAAAACGACTTTTGAGTTTCATTGTTATTGAAGAAGGCGTAAGGAACACCCGAACTGGCTCGTCGACGTTGAGAATCCCCCACCACAGAACGACGGTCTTTAATAAATCATTTGTAGTGTCTGCTTGCCGTTTGTGGAATTCTCTTCCAGACCCTTTAAAATCTTTGGAGAGCCGGGATCGGTTTGCTTCGGCTGTTAAGTTCTATTTTTTGCAACGGATGTCCGCGGCCGTGGTGCCCGAGGATCGCTAGTCATGGTTTGTTGCAGACAGAATGAATGAATGTGTGAGTGTAAGTAAATCATTTAAATAAAAATAAAATGTTTTAATTGTAATGTTATATACTTTGACTAAGTTTTTGTTTAAAATGTATCATCAATATTATTTTATAGTCAAATATTAATTTTATACACAGTACAAATTTAAGAGTGCAATCTTGTTTTTGTTAAGTGATTTGTTGTTAGTTTTAGAATACATAGCAAATATTCATTTTATTTTTGAAACGCTGCTGATTTGATTTTTATTTTGAAGATTACAAATGGCTAGTACTTACATATACTAATAATCAGGTTAAGTGTAAGAAAGGACTATGTAGTCCTAACTTCGCCTGAAAAAATAAAGAGAATTTTCATTTCATTTCATAATTATGGAGATGGTCGTAGGAAAAGGAATGTAGCCTAAGGCCTCATTTAGATGATGTACTCGTATAAGTTAGACTGCGACAAACAGTTTCTAAAACACAATAAATAATAGTAGTTTACGATTGTTTTTATAACGTTAACTTTAGATTTATAGCAATTTGGTGTAAGAGTTTGAGTATACCGGAACTTAATTTCTACTCATGAACTAATATTTATGAAATATAAATCGCACAATCCTCCAGTCTATAAGTTCTGTCATAGCATATATTACCTAATAATACAATGAACATACAAGATAAGATATCTTGGAACTATGATAATAGGAAAATATACAATATGATTGAAGTAAATTAATACACAACTACATATATAACTAAATCAAATCAGTATTTATTTCCTCAACATTTTACCTGTCAAAATTCAACCTTTTATTTTTTAACTTGCCAAGCTTTCCTCACACCATAAGAAAACTAATTCAATCAAACAATTTGCATAACTGACATAAATCCAGTCCTTCGCCAAATATTCCCTCTTCTAATAACAGAGTCATTCAGTATTTTTAATTGATGGTCTTCCAATGATATGATAAAAATGTTATAACATGTTTGTGACACTAAACAAGTTTTAAAAGAGTTTGAACACATTGAGTGTAGGAGCGTTTTTGATTGAATCTGGTAATTTTTTTACGAAATAAACACCTGCCTTTAAAGCCAAGCGTTCATAAACCAATGTCCTGTGTCTTATATTTTGGTAGTTATCTCTGACTCTAGTTTGATGTATATCTCGGCCATTTGTAATGGCACATTTAGACCTATAAAACAGAGTTGTGTCTAAGATATAGAGGCTGGACCGTTTTGAAATTTGCAAAATTTGTTAAGGCTCTGAATTTAAACTGAGCGATAATGAGGATAGGTTTTTATTAGCTTAAAAACTCCCATTAACTGGCTGTTTGCACAAGGTCCCCACAACAGCAGTCCGTAAGTGAGATAGGGTAATTGAAACCATAATACGCCATCATTGCAATTACACTAAGAATGATATCTATACTAGCTGAAAGATGTTACAAAAACATACAGCAGAACGCAAATTGCATTGACTACATTAAAGTTTTTTCATAAATTGGTGCAGTTGCCTAGGATGACTTTCAATTAGACATGCCCTTTTAAAATCTTATTATGAAATCGGAATTATAAATTACGTTTCACGTCGGAATATATCATTGATTACATAAACCATGATTATTGCTTTGTAACCATTACAATAAAATTTAAAGACCATATGTGAATGTTTCATTGAATCATGCCCTTTTATATTCCTATAACCCTAAAACTGTATTGTAATGCTCTGATTGTAATTTCCTAACATAATTATGATTGCTAAAATAAACACTTAATAATGCAAAACTGTATTAATTAAAATTGAAATTACGTTCATTTATAATATTATAACAGTTTCTCCTAAGAATTTTACATTATATAATTTATATTTCTCAGTTATGAACTACTAAATTATACTGAATATAAGGGTATTGAGACCTATATTATAGTTTATCTTTTACTGGTGTGTCAGTTGTGAATTTTTGTTAATGGTATTACAATATATTAAACGTTTAAACCTCCGTAGAATATCCCAATATTACTATTTAATTTAGACAAATCACAGCATATATTTATCATGATCTTTTGGATTGACATTTTTTGACATGGAAAAATCACACTAATCCTGTTTGTGCCAAATTACCCTCACGAGTTTATGTCAAGTTCTTTGGCAAAGTACTGCCCGAGTCAGGTACTGATTACGGCGTACTGATGGTTAATTTATCCCTTCTTTTCATATAGAATCTTTTGCGGGGAGCCAATGCAAAGAACCATCTTATAAGAATGTTTAAGTTACAAAACAATTCGCATTATCGCTTATTTGAACTTCAGAGTGTCTTGCAGGACAGTGTTAAAAAACTTGCAGCTTTTTACTTTTCTATGTCTCTACATCATAAATACAACAGTTTTTGGTATGTCTAAATGTGTCCTAACCATAGGTCGAAACATACACGAATTTGAGACAAGGGGCAGGTACAACTACCTTTCGCGAATGCACAGAACAGTGGTCTATGGACATTTCATAAACATGTGTTCAATTTATAAACAGAATTACAAATTCAATGAAAAATACCACAACGCCTAAGGCGTTAAAAATTCGTAAATATCTGCCTGGTTTCAAACGCTTTTTACAGTGCTTGTTGAGATTCTGGCATTCAAGAGGGAGACCACGCGATGAGTAAATTGACTCCAGTGCTGTAAGTGGGTTTAAGTGGCATGGAATGAATATGGTGTGAATATTTTAGTGTTGTATTTTTGAATTTGGATTTCATGTGGGATAAATAAACAAATTTTAGATTTAATAACTAGCGTTAGCTATGCAATGTGCATTGCTGCCTGCAATGAAACTATTTGATTTTTTTAGTAGTCAATCATTCATTTAGACATAGCTTAGTATTGTTAAACCTCCGTGACTTCTGTGATCTGATCAATGGAAAAAAAAAATTGCTCTGACATGCTTTCCCCTGATTCTTTATGGCAATCAAACCATAGACACTTCAGGCTAATGTAAACTTTCTTCCGGAATCTTTAGTTCAGTTTTGTGCTTCTCCTTCACTCAGTGCTCTCGACTGTCTTAGCTACATTGGAGTTACTAAGAACGATGATTTATTCGAAAGAGTACTTGGGTATAAGCAAGGGAGCTGGTCCTGACAATGTCCTGCCTTTAAAATTTCTTAACGCTTCTATTTAATACCCACTGTTAAATGAATCATTGAATGAAGATGTGTTTCCTGTAGCATTTAAGAAGAAATTTATTATTCCTGTACATAAATTTGGTGACCCCGCAATGTAAGGATTATTGCCCAGTACTATTATCCCTACAATTAGGTAAGTTGTTTCAACGCATCGAAGGGCTCGAATAAGTAATTATCAAATTTAAACCATCCTTCCCAGCATGTCTTTGTACCAGGCTGGAAAATTTAAATTTCCAACATTTCTTTCTTCCTGGAATTCTTCCTATCTGCCTTCTACGTAAAAAATCAGGTCGAAATTATGAAAATTAGTGTCGCAAAGGCCTTCTTCCATTTCGGCCATACCGTTCTTGTCGAATTTGAAGGATTACAGTTTTTCTGATACTTTACTCTCTTGGATAATTAATTACTTCGGTGACCGTACCCTTTTTTTCGAGTTCGGTGCCGTTACTCCTACTGAGTTCTTCCAATTTTCTAGGGTTCCAAAATACTAGGTCCAAGCCTCGTCAATATCTTCATCAATGATCTCCTTGATTAGTTGCAGTTCGTTGATGGTTTTTTTAATCTTCTCTGAGATATCCACGGTTGAGGACTGCAGAAAGCTACATTAGAGTTTGGCAGAAATAGAACACTGGTGTACACGTAACAAGATGTCAGTAAATCAAACTAAGCGTTCTATTGTCACCATTTTAATGGATGAAATCTCCTTTGCTGACTACATACTCCCTCTCCAAGGTCCAAATTCCGAGGTCTCAGAGCATTATTGACTTGTGTGTCCATTTTAACTGTGGCTTGGGGTTTCAAATCCGCATTGACAGTATCTGCATTCAGACGAAAAAGATGCTCGGTTTTTTATCTAGTTTTCAAGAGGAATTAACAGTCAAGTGGCTCTGAGAACCCTGTACTGCACCCTCATTACACAACTTGTAAAATACGCTAGCCCTGTTTAGTCTCCTAACACAAATTGTGTAAAGGATAGATTTGAGGCTGTGCACCGTAACTTTGTTAGTCTGGTTGATGTTTGAACTGGCCAAAACTATATGTAGTTTTCTATGTAAGTATTATCAAGCAAACTAAATCTTCCATCTAAATATAAATTGCTCCAGCCGAAGAGAGAATTGAATCTATTTTCCGTTACTTCGTCACCTAAGTCCGTTAGTCTGCATTAATAGGGAGGTCTCCTAATGACATCACTGATTTCTAATATGTTTGCATCATCCATTATATAGTAGAAAAAACTAAATTTTTAATAATGACGATGTCTGTGGAATAGTAAAATGTGTAGATAATTGCTAGGGAAAATATGTCCGAAAATAAGAGCTTCTTAAATGCAATAGGGGACATCTCAATTAATATAGTTTATACCTTAATTTAAAAATATTTTGAAAGAACCGTAAAACGGATAACGTATAGAAATTAAAGAATCAGATATTATAATGAAACCCTGCGGTCATTTAGACGCATTCGGATATACGGTTATGTATTAGATTGTATACTATAATAAAAAAAATCAATACATCACACAATGTGTCGTGGTTTACGTATTGCTGAGGTTATATACAAACTTGTAAGTATATTGGTCATGTTTTTATTTAGATGTCTGTGGACTGCCATACAGTCGGATGTTCATACAGGATATAAGTATTTACACTGCAATATATACATTTCATAGGTAAATTTTATTCACTATCGGAACGTAAATCTGAGCTTAGCAAACGTTCAGCCAAATTCGATGGAGAGATATGAACCATAATTAAAATCTATCTTGTATACTTACAAATAAATTTATAGAACGTAGTTATCGAAGGAACCAACCAATTCTCCAAATATTGCATGTTTAATTATTACATTATCGTAATAAGTCTGTTCATGAATTTACTTGTTGTATGATTTCCTAGTTGTCATCCTGGTTACCCATAAGTCTTGGCCTAAACCCAAGGAGTTACCTGCACTATAATGGAGCTCAATGTTTATTATATTTTAATGAAGTCCTACGAAATTTTATTTTGATAGGTCAGTTCGTCTTCAAAATATCGTGCGGATAGAGGGAGACTGACAGAAACAAAAATTCAAACATCTAGATGATAGGATGGGCTAACACTTAGCTAATCTATTAGGCTGATATGGGAATTTAAATATTTTGATGACCGTCATATTTCATAATTAAAAACTTTTATAACAGAATTTCTTCCCTCTGTCCAAAATTCATTCAATATACCAAGTATTTTCAATTTATTTTTTAATTGAATCTAAGACCTAATAAATTGACTTCTAATAAAAGTTCTATTATTACATTGGCATAATCTAGACCTGGGCTAATGATAAAGAAATCAATTGAAAGTCTCCAGGGACTTTTTCAACTTTCAGACCTGTTTCTTTCTTTCTTCACCACTTTACTTGATAATTGTAATGATAATGTTTATTTTATTTTATATGACTTTAGACACACACACACACACACACACACACACACACACACACACACACACACACACACACACGCACACGCACGTGTGTGTGTGTGTGTGTGTGTGCATGTATGTGCTGTATGTATAATAACAAAAGTAAATTGAAGAGAGTATAAAAAATGAACATGGTATGTTAGCCCAGTTATTTATATATGTGCCTGGAAACTTACTGTTACTGTGTCATGTTTGCCTTGGATTTAATCTCAGTTTTTTTTTAGAATATTGTATAAGTAAACATATATACACGATGTAGACTAAATAGTCTAAACAGGCAAGAATATTTTATCCTTGTCAACACGAAGGCACACTTTTAAGATTAAATGTAATGACGATATCACATTTTATGTATCATTAATTGTCGCAGTCTACAACCAAGTTCGCAGTTATTCAATTAAAAGAGAGAGAGAGGGCCGGCTATAGAAATGAGGCCAATGTGCTATAATGCAAAATCATTTATGGAGGTGACATTGTAATAATCGTAAGAAGAATTAATCAGGATAAAATGTGTACCAAACTAACCCCATGTTATATTTGAAGAGTCAACTTGCAATATTTTAATAATAAGAGATGATGAACGTAAATATCTGTTCGAAATTTGATTTCTGAGATTCTTTTTACGCGTACTGTTCTAATTTTCTTCAAAATAAAAATAAAAATGTTATTCTATTTGGCTCGATTTCACGACACGTCTGATACTTCATATACTTGTAGAACGCAATTATCTTTTTTAAATATTTTTTCTCAAAATTATTAAAGAAAAACTCGTTCTCGAATTAAAGAAAGAAGAATAGTTTGATTTGTAAATTTTAAAGTTACAGTTTATTGTATACGGGTGTCTTTTATGTAAATAAAATTATTAAAACTTTTAATTAATATTACTTAAATTTAATTAATTGTATAATTGTAAGCGTTTAGAAATACATACTAATAAAGAATAACACTGGAAAAGAGCAGGGTAAAACATTTTAATTTGCGTATTTACATGTCATTACCGTAAATGTAATGGATAACAATTTAAAGGAAGACTTTATAACATTGTTTTCAAGTTCAAAATACATACAACTGGATATGCAAAAAAATTAAAATACCTAAATTAATTTCGAGACTTTACAGTAAGTCAATGCCAAGTTGTAACGCAACAATTTTAAATTAATAATACATTTACTTAAAATTATTATCCTGTTGTGTCAGTATGCATTAAGTACTATGCATTGATGTAATAATAGAGTTTTCCATAATTTACCTTCTTCATTAGGCCTCTCAAAGACCTCTCCCTTAAATGGATCCTAGCGGAGTATATATTTTCTTAATTATTCTTTATGGTGATATGGATAATGAATTAAGTATTTTACATTTTCGAGCAAGAAGCTGTTCTCACAATGTAAAAGTTTCTATCTCTAACAAAACTTATTCCTAGAATTTTTCTATTTTCTTACGGAGTAACAGGATATTTAGGATGATTATGGCTGGGAATATGACATAGCAGAAACTACATCTTCGTCATTTCACCATGGGAGTGAATGACACTTCCAGCTCTGTACTAACCTCTCCAGGCAAAACGGACAGGTGTGGCACGACCTTTCGTCTAGGCTAACAATTTCATTTAACAATTAGATTGGTCTACAAACAGATTCATTCTTCGTAGGAAACTAGATTTTCTAATCTAAAAATCCACCCCGATGTCTCTTAATATAATTCTGTACCTACCGATAACTATATGAAACATTCATTAGTTTAAAGTGAACTTTGTATTTTAGGAATACTCTATAATATTGGTAAAACCTGATTAGTAATTGTAAATAATAAACAATACGTGTTTTGGAAATCTACGTTCTCAGAAACTACTTTAGTACTTTAATAATTCAATAAAGTACGATTCCATGTAGATCAGAGTATAAAGTATTGAAAATGTGACATAAAATTAAATACTGTATAGACGTTTAATCATCTGTGATTTACAAATTGACTTTCAGGATTAATAAACATTACCCATGAGTATATTATGTCTCTCCGATTTCAACCGAAGTAGTACTATTTTTAGAATAAAACCCGTTGCAAGCACCTTCTTTTGCAGCTTACTATCTATATTAGGTCGATATTTTATATGTATATATATATATATATATATATATATATATATATATATATATATATACGAAGTAAATCTTTATACGTCATATAATGTTTGCTTCGTATTCAATTGGCAAATTTTAATTCCGCTTATTAAGCAATAAACATAATTAAATTAGTAAGGCTTCTTAGTTACAAATATTATACTATACGTACACACAGTGGTCGGAAGGAATGTTTTAAATTGAAAGGGGAAATTTTAAATAATACTCTTTTAATAAAGGTCAGGTTCTATGATGTAAGACGAATTGACATTCTCCGTATTTTATTTCGAGAGAAAAGCTTTTTTGTAAAGGGCTATATTCAGTATAAAATATGTTGCACCTTTTGTATGAGCCAGTCTTTATAACGGTTATTTGTTGCAAAAATAATATATTTTCTGATAATTATGTATTTTTAATATTTTTATTTTATTACAATTTCAATTAATATAAAAATATTTTTATGATAGTTACAAGTTAGTATTACGCTACATTACGTGTGATGAAGCATGTTTCACTAAGGTTTAATTTAAAATTTCTCATTGTGCTTTATATAACTTCCGTAGTAGCTTATTTTATTCTAGAGACAGAAAGACAGACAAAGAAAAGGAAATATTTGATCCTCTCTGGCAAAAGAACACTGAGTGAGCTTACTGAGTCAACTTTCAATGACGCTCATAAAAATTCCATGGTTGGGCATTCAAATTTTAAGAACACATTCCTGTGTATGGTTCAAGCAAAAATTTTAAGTAAACAAATAAAATATTTATTGCAATATCTTGAAATTTTGAGTTTTTCTATAAATTGAGGTTTTGAAGCAGTGTTCGAATATTAAATGTTCCAGTAAGCTTAGGAGAGCACTTCAATACTGCGCTGAAACAAAGTATAACTGAGTTTTTGCATTGACTTTCTACTCTTTTTCTTTTAACTTCATGCATAAAGCGTGGTGATTTACAACGGTAGGATAAGTTTACAAATTTAATTGTTCTTTTTTCCGTTTCCATGGTTACCCGAATTCCAAATGTATAAATATATTATTTCGTTCAGAAACCACATAGAAATGCATGCAACTTCATCGAACTTGTGGTATTTACTACCTATACCAATATATCTCCAGAATACATTTCAAGTGAATTCATCAGTTCATTTTCGAGATATCGTCCGGACAGAGTGGCAGATAAACGGATAAACATTCAGATAGGCAATTAATAAAATTAATACAATATTAAGCTCAGTATCAACATTTACAGACTTTGATAGGCAGTACTGTATTTATGGAAATTATGTAGGCATATATTCTTGTTTTTCTCTGATTATTCTGCAATAGCTCTATAATTAACTATTACATTCCTTGTACAGTGTTGTCCATCGGTTACTAAGAGCAAATTAGTTTGCTTTGTTAAATAATATACTTGAATTATTATTTTGTTTTAGTTTCAATGTTTACAAACAAAATGCATTATTTTCACACTATTACCTAATTTTTTAATATTACACATGTCTAGGTATGACATAAAGTACACATAAATCCTGTGATATGAGTAAAATGCATACATAACACTATAAGTTACCTTACATATCTGACACTCGTTCAAGCTAGAATTTGTTAAGGATTTATGTGTACAAACAATGTCAGAGCTTTAAAGTATAGTATACGAAGGTATATTAAACTGTCAAAAATATTATTTATAACACACATGAACTTTTGCACCACTATTTCTCAGTACGAGTTTAGTAATTTATATGCGTTGTGTTGCTTATAACACTGACTTGGATTTTAAAATACACTTTAAACTGGAAAACCTTTATTATTAAA
Organism: Homalodisca vitripennis; assembly: GCF_021130785.1. Classification (NCBI taxonomy): domain Eukaryota; kingdom Metazoa; phylum Arthropoda; class Insecta; order Hemiptera; family Cicadellidae; genus Homalodisca; species Homalodisca vitripennis. Next base: position 126,605,407 of record NC_060212.1, on the reverse strand, counting down.
AAACTTTAAAAACCATTAATTTTTTTCTTCATGTAATTATTAATAATTTAATTAAGGAAGAAAATAATTTGAAGACTACGTAAGTAATAACTGAAATATATTAAGACAATAATTTATTTCTTGTTAAGTATGGTTAACTTGACCAAAATTATCTTTCTGAAATCAAACAAAGATAAAAAGCAGGCTATGATTGTGTACCCATACGAATACATCAAGACGGATAATGTTGCAGAGTTTTATCGTTACTTGCTTCCAGCTCATCAGCAGGACGTTAAGGGCAATTACTTGGGTAATAATATTTCTCAGGTTTTTAATTCTTATTTCGTATTAATGAAAATAATATTAAAAGATAAATAATACTTGATTTTAAATAACAAACAACGAAGAAGTACATTAGAAATACAATATTTTTAACTGGAACTGTTGTCAATGAGAATAGTATTAGATATTTCAGTTTAATTTTTTTGCTGTAAAATATAAAACCATTATTGCAAAAAAGGCGTAACTAACTTTCTTGAAATTATGTAATATCTTGAAAACCATAACAAGTATTGTCAATATCCAAATATAATATATTTGATTTTCGGCTAAAAATGCAGTCCAATATTAAGACGAATAAATGAAAAGAATGTTCGAAATTTTGATTTAATGAACCCTAATTATATTAAAATACCGTTACTGTTGAGTAATAATGTCATTTAACTGTAAAAATATAAGTGATATTATTCTTCCTAAAAAAGGTTGCGATCCTTTTAGGTTTAAAATTGTCAAACAAGTCAGTTGGATTCTAAGTGTACTGAAACTGTATGAGGGCACTCTATCTTAGTACTGTAATGAAAATTCGTGAAAAGGTCTTATTAATAGTTGGAATTTACTAAAAAAAGAGGAATTTTATCATATTGGAGAACCTTAGTGAATTAATAGATTTAAATAGTACATATTACAATGGTTTAAAAACTTCACTTTTTTATTTTTTCCATAATGCTTGATAATGACATACTGTTATAAGAATTCCATCGCAACTTTAAATGAATCAAAGTATTAAATCTTTAAAACAAGTAGTTTTAATACAAGGAAATACAAATTGCTATTGCTGTATTATTCCATAAATTCTTACATAGAATTATTGTACAGGTTAATTTAAATGAGATTATAGTACACCTAAACAGTTCATAATTGCTGCAAGTGAATTGCTCGCTTAGGAAAGTAGCAAATATATTATTTATTTAACTAAAACCATAATAAACGTACGTATGGTTTTGTTTAGTTTAGTTTATCGTACAGGTGTTACGTTTTTACTGCACGTTTTAGTTTCGCTTTGCAACATATAAACAGTAATGTTATTAATATTTTATGGCGCTATTGCTTACTGTTCAAACAAACGTTATAGGTAAGAAATATAATACATTTTGTTTGCTTAGAGTTAATTATGTTTAGCTTTCAATAAGTATTATCTGCATAACACTTTTATATATAGATAGTCCCCAATTAATTCAAATCTGATATTTAAATGATTGTGTACACATGACATAATACAGCGCTTGCAAATTTACAGGACATTTATTTAATATTTTACAATGATTATCAATACCCAAGAATATCGCCTCAGAAACACTTGCAAATACGATAATATACAATGGAACGTGATAACACTACACTGTGTTTGAGTATAATCCCTGACAGCACTTCTGAAAAGAGAAGAAGTGGTGTAAAGAATATGAATTTCATTATTTTAGTATTGATATAATTTACCGCATTAACTTAAAGTTTATTTTTTGATGTGCAAGTCTTGATGTTGGTTAGACAATGAAATAGGGTTAGCTGTATTAATTCTGGCATACAAATTCTTGCTAACTAACCTAATCTAAAACTAATCTACTATATCGTGAAACGTCCCAGTACCTTAAGATGAGAACCCTACCTTCTTATTAATGCCTTCCGTATAATACTTGTATAGTTGAAAGCATTAAGGCCACAATTTCCTCTTATGGAACATTAAAAAGGTTGTTTAGATATAAACTAAATTTTTATAAAACATTATAATTTAGTTCTACATCTTCGTTGTAAAATTTCTTAGACTCGCCGTTCCATTTCCTTGGGTTATACTTACAAAATGTTAAGTGTTACATTAGGCAGGAATTTTAAATAACCTAATAATTCAATACATTATGAAATGCGTTAAATTAACAGTTGAGGAGTTCGACTTTCGGATTGCCTAAAATATTTAATAAAATATCATAGAATGTTGCAAAGACGTTGTATAAAACTGTTTATTCTCCAAATTTAGGGCCAAAACAATGTTATTTACACTTAAATTTAAAAATGAATCAGAAGATAAAGATGTTAAACTATTAGTGAATTTGACTTATATAGTCGAATTACCCCCTATATCAGTATTCCATTTTGCCGGAGCTGCTATGGCTTGTGATAGTGTTTTTGGATTCGTGTACTCGTAATTTGGGTCATGTGCAGAAACAACTCTTGGGTTTACTTCCTCATGTCTTGACTCCAAGCAAATTTCGATCATGATGGACCATTCTTTTTATCTTTCATTTCTTTCTTTAGTAATGGACTAACTGTGTTTCCCCTGATTAAGAGGATAGATTTCAATTATTGAACTTTACTACAGGCTTAAATTCCTTTATTCTGACCCAAAATATTTTGTGTTATTAAATTATTTTGCTTATATAGCTATTTTACCTCTACTGGAAAAACTTTTTCTTTCTCCCAAATCAGGGCTTCAAAGAATTGCCTTTCAAACTTAAAAACTATTGGTTCTGAAAATGGATTAGTAGATTTTAATATATTCCAATAACCATAACCTGTTTTAGAGAGGGTTTACTACTAGTCATTTAAAAAGTATTACTTTTTATAGTTTTTATCGCCTGCAAAACAGAAATAATCTGCTAGCAAATAATAAAACAATTATTTGTATATTTATAGTGAGGAAAAACTATTGTAAATCTCATTAAAATAATGATTACAGGAAGACGGTTTCGATCTAAAAGAAAATTAATTACTTAAGGCCTTAATGAAAATTACTTTTAGCAAAATGGCGTTTCCCTTCGATACAATTATTTACTACCTATATTATGTATTAACATTTCGTGATTCATTAATTAAGACTTTTTGATTTTATATAAAAAGTATATTATTGGTTTTCTAGTGTATATTGAAGCTCGCCTGATAGTTTACAAGCTTCCAGTACAATATCACTATCATATCTACCTGTAAGTCCAACACTATTAAATCGTTAGTGAATGAAGTGGCAGCATGGCGCAATGAACATGTTCCCTAATATTCCTATTAATTCAACTATATCTTTAATATATGTGATATTCATGAATAAAGAATATAATGAGTCCTCACCTAGCATGAATTCTCTATGATAAAATAGGGGAATTATGATGTTACCATATCGCTATATACATTGAATGTGAACCTTAACAGTTTATACGCATTTGGCTTACTTTTAATTTTTTATTATGAATATTATGTTTGTAATACATAAACTAAATCAAATACGACATGACAAAATTTGTACGTAAATTTGGATTACAGTCAATAACTCAAAGAGCAGCGCGGTAATTTTAAAGGTATGAATTTACGTGCGAGAACGTTTGGTTTCGGTGAGGGTTATTATTACTTCAAGAGCCACAGACCCCTGAATCGAGTACAAGATAGAAATAAAATAAAATATATTCAATGAAACTATAAGAGCATGAAATACCATTTGTCACGTAAACGTTTTGGGTTAGGTTGCAATATTCTTTAGTCTATAGATATTGTTTATTCTCTAGATGACCTGTGAACATGTAGACAAGCGGACACACATACAGATAAGAAATTTTTAAATACCTTAGACAGGCGAAACAAAATATAATATTCTGCAAGAGATAGATTACAATTGCGCTCAACCGAATTCCAAGATTCTACATCAATTGTATTTAGTATTCCTTATACAGAAATGAAGCTTCATGAAAGCTTTCATGTCTCTTTAGGTGGGAAATTTTTGCTAAATATCACTGTAGCTAAAAAAAACCGATCATCAGTCAGACGTTAAAGACGGGGAGAAAAGTTTCCACACTCAAGGCTTTCCTACCGATTAAACCATAAATAAAGAAGTATATTAAAACTCAGGTGAATAATAAAATACTAAAAAAATATATACCTGCTTTCGTGTACTCTAATGTTATAGCACATCCTGTACTTCAAAAATGGTAGCTATAAATTGAGTAAATTTCTATGATACCCAATTTAATACCCGATAATACTTGATAATACCCGTCACGATGTGTTAAATTGTAGCGTTGGTTTGAGAAATTACGTACCGGTAATATTGAGTACTCGTTAAAAAGCATATAATAAATATATCATTTTATCCCTAATCTCTCTCTCTCTCTCTCTCTCTCTATATATATATATATATAATATATATATATATATATATATATATATATATATATCTAGTTGTACGTTGTACCGTAAATTAGTTAATTAAATTTCATATAATGTAAATTTCACAACCTAGTCAGCCAGTATAATATAATATTATTTTACATCCAATGTTCCGGAACTAAATTATTGGCGGAGTAACTACCTAATTGGCACGCGTATGAATATTTTCTTCTAACCCTTTGTAGCAGCCCAACTATGTGACCAAGCAGACCTCGCGCGCTTTGTCCCACGTGTCTCACGGCTCACAGGGCACATATTATTTGAGTAGATGGCTACCGGTTTATTAACTTCTACTCATCGTCTAGTAACCCCTGACTAGACATAACCCTTCTTAGACTACAGCGCCATTGTCTCGTGCCAAGACGCCGACATCCGGGTTGTGAGTGTACACATTGCGAAGGGAAGTAAAATCTTAATGTCTGATAAAGTAAAACATAATTTCAGAGAACATTGGATATCTTAGGCCCACCTAGAAGATATACGTTTTTAGTTATTATATTCTAAATTGGCAGCAAAGTGGCATTACATACATTTCCTTTAACATCTAAAAGTGGTGCTTGTAAGTTTAGCAAATTAAATTGGACTTATAAGTAAACTTTGCAATTCCAGTATTTATTACTTCGACCTCAGAAGTCACCACCCCCATGTGTTATCGTCATACGGTACAACGTTATAAATTAACTGGGCAGAAAATATTCTTGTTGTAGGAAAATACTGATATTTCTGTGTTTGTTTATCGAAAAAAAAAACTGTTAGCACGCCATTATCCATAGTTGCCGGAGCTTATCCCTTTGAAAACCCAAGGAAATTTAGGTAAGAAACTGTTGAAGCTGAAATATGAGTGACAAGAGGGAAACAAATCCCAACACCTTACTGAGAGTTTCACGCTCATCTCCGAGATTCATCAAATCTTATAGTTGTGGTGCTATATCTGAGTGACATTTGCAGAGACAATAGAGTCAAAGAATATATCAATGAAAAGGTTAAATACCACACTTTCCTGCATTTCTATGATTTTCGGCGTTCACTCTGAATAATAATCCTTATACATATTTCTGATTTTATGTGAATATTATGGAAAACTATTATTACGATGGAAATGTTTCTATATTATTTTTAGCTTTATTTTAAAACGTAATCGCTGTGAACTAACTTCCTATTTTAAACCTATTAATATAAACAATATGACGTTTTATGAAAAAAGGACTGTTAATTTTTTAATTTAATTTAAATTTAAAGGATAATTATTTTTTATTAATAAAATTAAATAAAAACATAATTTTCATGTTTTTATTTCTTACTAAAACATTTCTTTTACTAACGTAAGTTTTAATTTACCAGTCTTATGATCTACAACGGAAAACTACCTAAATATTTTGGACAGACAAAAAAGTCTTGCTTTATTTGGCGAGCATTTCTAAAATTATAGGTTGGATCCTCCTATCAGACTTAAATGTAAACTTCTTATTGACATTAAATTTTAGGGGTAAAGTACGTCCTAAAAATAATTGTATATAACATTATGACTACTTATGTTTGCAGGGTTTAGTAAATTCTAACGATAATCGTACACAGCTAATTATATAACTATTAATACTCTCTAAACATTGCATTAATCTTTCCAACACTCAGTAATCAAATAAGATCTATAAATAATCTTTAACTGAACCCTCCATGTTTGATAACCGGCCAGTGCGTTACGTTTACTTAACGTTCGGCACTGCCCATAATCTACTTTGATGCCTACATACCATTTAATATATTAACTAAGATATAATTTTAATATAAATATAAAAAGTAGGTAATATGATAAACAGAGACTTTTTTTATTTTTATTTTTATCGCATGTAATAGTTTAGATATAAATAGTAATACTATGTGATAACTCTATCTGAAAAAAAAAACATGAAACGGCCAAATTTTATTAGGTTTTGTAATATCCGAGAAATTTATTACACATAAATGGGTCATATTCAAAATTTTCACGGATTAAAAAAAGTTTTTTTTTACTTTCTGATGTTATTAAAGAACAGTACACTAAAACGCTATTAAATTACTGTCTTATTTAGGGACATTAAATTGTACCTCGACATCGTATTTGTAGAAAGTATTTCTGAGTCAATGATTAATGAAATCAAGAATATATTTAACTTGTAAAAAGCTAATTGATTACATTTAATTTATAACGAATCAAAAGTTGTTTTTACAAAGTTATAAACTCCATTTCAACATTTTATAAAATTATAACTTTATTTTTTAAACATACGAACAAATTTGTAAGTTAGCTTTAAACTGTAAGTTTTGAACGGGTTCAGTTTAAATGCGAAACAAATGCGCAACAGAATGTCAATAAACAAGGAATAAAATCCTTGTCAAATTAAGAAAGTGAGAGGCTTTCTGTCTGTATGGGTAATCTCCTAACCTAAATGAAAGACAAAGGTTTTATATATATATATATATATATATATATATGATATATGTGTGTGTGTGTGTGTGTGTGTGTGTGTGTGTGTGTGTGTGTGTGTGTGTGTGTGTGTGTGTGTGTGTGTGTGTGTGTGTGTGTGTGTGTGTGTGTGTGTGTGTGTGTGTTTCTGCAGTATATTTAAAACAGAAAATAATTTAAATTATTTACATCAAGTCTCAAAACACTTAGGATAATACAAGTTAGTTAGAAAAGTAAATATCTTTGTCAGAAGTAACCGGTTAAAACCTTAAATACTTTTAAAGTTAATACTGTAAATGACACCTTGTTAAAAAATCATTAAATATTATAGGTAAAACATTAGTAAAACATAAATATAACTGGAAACCTGAGGGTGAAAGTTGGGTTGTTATATTGTAAGGATATAGTTTGTAACTAGATATTGAAGTATACGTAGAATCCATGTTCTAACAGGTCTAAGTATATTATGTCGTAAAATGTAAGATCACTTTATATTCAGAGACATGATCGAAGTTTGCAAGTCAGAAATCATCCCCTTGGCAGCAAAATACAGCGAGAGTTGGCAATCTCTGTCTTCACTCATCATCCTTCAACGATTATTACCGTTCTGCAGGGAAGACTTAAGCAGTTTGTAGCATAATTACATGGCATATAAAAATAAAGATAAAAAAAAGTTGACACTATTAACTGCATTACAAGTATTTATTATGTAATTAATGTTAGTTTTGATAAAATTCACCTTTCCAACATGCAAAGCAATAATAATTGAGTAATTAAAATTACACTTTATCAATATATATATATATATATATATATATATATATATATATATATATATTATATACATAATATGTCATTATTTTGTACAATGAATCAGTTTCTATAATACACCTCAAGAATGATTTGGCAAGAATAAAATACATATATATATATATATATATATATATATATATATAACTGCGCTCACATTAGCGTAAATTTATGTTGTTTCTATCTCAGAGTATAGTGCTAATTATTCATGGAGCTCATGTAGTCATCCAACGGTAAACACCGTTATTGTAAAGGTTTCTGTCAGCTTTTACTTATTGATCACTTGCTGTATCCTAATAGTTGTTGGTAGATTGGAAATAACTAAACAGTACAGATATAACAGCCATATATATTCAATTCATTATCCCAGAATTGTTGAAAATACTATAGTGGATATCTTTATTAAATCTATCTCTAAAAATTACTATTAATTATAGAACTACAATCTTTGATGCAAGGTATTGGCTTTAAATTATGTATTTGACGACTTTACAATAAAAGATATTAAATTATAAAAAATTTAGTCACATTTCAATTTTATATTTTTTTCCGTCTGCGAAGCCTATTTACTCAAACTCTGCACATATTTAATTTATGACTACCTGATAGACTTAATACAAGATATTGTGAGAAAAGCTGATGAAATAGACTTGTAATTATAAATAGAGTACAATAAGAGACATCTTGTTTGATGGTGATACATGTCGCTCCTCTGATTTGGATCAGCGTTAGCAAAGCCTATATCTCAGAGTGATATTACGACAATCAATTGAGCTATAGATTAACATTTTTTTGTATGTAGCATGTATATCTAGAATATCAAGTGTTTTGGGGAACTTCCTCTGAAATTTTATTATACGCATATATGTATATATTCCGTGGAATATTTAAGAACAAGTTGTTTTGAACTTCTGCTTGTCATGTCATTTCTCTATACGGAAAGTCGTGTCGTGTTTAATATGGCTGAGTCTGAAGGCTAGCCAAAAAGGTGAAATTAACATTAACAACAATAACTTAACAATCCACAGGAAATCTAAAATAACAATTTAATCTGTAGACATTGATATGTACATGAATACTTAGAAAAGTGTGACATCAGAGTAAGTAAACGGTTATCCATGTAATTCGACTGAGATTCGTTAAAGTATATTACCGACATAGTTTCTTTTCCGTCTGTATATTTTATGGAGCGCTGAAATGCATTGAGCTATTGACTTTACAGTTTTCATGGAAAATGAGATTAGCCTATTACGTTAAATTGTTATGGTAGGATTATGCTATGTAATTTAAAAAATCAACAAAAAATAGACAAGTTAAAATAACCAACACCAATAATACTAATGTCATAATGACACTTTTTCAGGCGTTTGAATCAAGTGCAATAAGATTTAGTTCTAATACTTCTAGGAACTAAGACATTAAGCATCACGCTGAAAAATAGTAGGATTTTGTACTTTATTTGAATAATAGGAGATTTTTCACACTACGGGAACAGTTTTACCAATTGTAAAAAAAATTTCCCATATCATCCCTTTGGAAAAAGCAAAGATTTAATAATGTAAGATTTTTTTTCTTAGTTCTTATCATATAATAATCTTAGAAGATAATTCTTAGTTCAAATTACAATTACATTACTTGCTTAGCAAATCAGTACATACGTTTTTTATTAAACTGAAGCATAATGCAAAGTGATATGAATACGTAACAATATTTTTTCGACACCCCATCTAATTTCTTATAGGAAACATTTTGCTTCAACATTGGCAGGGATATGACTGTTTAAATAAACAAAGATGAAATCATACAGATCCCGACAGTGGTTAGTAAGTGTATTAGTGTTCTTTAATGTTAGGATTAATCCTTGTACGTAGTTCTTACTCAATCTTTTTTTTACTTTTTACTACTATTCTACGCATTTATTTTTCTAGTGCTCTTTTACATTTTTGCGTTCATTAAAACTATTGTATACACTGTGTTGTTATAATTTTAAATCTTATTGAATTAATTTCACAATAACTATTATTTAATAAAATGATATTTATAATATAATTATAATACTGAGCATAAGAAAGGTTTATATTTTTATCCGCTTTACATAATGTGTTAAGTTAAATAAACATTTTTTCTATTGATAATACAACGATGTTTTTATGCTAAAATTATATTTTTACTCATTTAAGTCTACATTTATTTTTATTATACGACAGTAAACTAGTGATATTTCTTATCGTTTGGTACTTCAAAAAATTTGTAATGGGATCGTATGATTAAAAGATTAGCTTTATAATAACATACTGTGTGACGCATACACGTTGCCTGCCTAATAGAGTCTCAGCTAGTACGTATTTATATTTAGATGAATAACTGGATAATTTAATAGTGAAAGTAAAAAATACAGAAATATACAAACTAATTAACAGCTAAAGTCTAATGATCTGTGGCATGGAGAAGCCTCCAAAATTACTTTTACTCTAAAAGTGTAACAGGGACTATAGGAGGATTCACCTCTGGCTGGCTTATACCTTCCAGTTAATCTCACACTAGGTACAGCAAAAACCTATTTGCCATTTAAATCGTTATGGATGTCCAGGTGCGGCATATCACAACTCTCAGATTTTTTGGGTAGAAAGGCAAGGTAGTTCGATAGGTCTTCACTATTACGGAAGATGACTGTTGGAGTTATTCGGATTCGCTAACAGTCAAAGGTTCTTGCTAGCACACACAAGCATACATAAGGACGTGCCACCCCTGGCCGCTTGACTAGAAAGGCTGGATAAGATCTAGCCCCCCTTACTACCAAGGAGCATGACTGAGACAAAATGATTCCCCCCTAGGAGCATGCCGTAAATGTTTCCTCGTGGATCTTGGCAGCAGGTAGCCCCTACCCCCAACCTTATCCATCCAGAATATCCTGCTACTCTGGAAGCAGCGCAAAGGTGCTTAGAAATCGTACCTAGTCCTATGAGAACACAAATTTTACGGGGAAAAATTCTTTAACAGATCTACTTTGAATGACTACACCAGAATTTAAAATAACAGAGAAATATAAATGTACATGATTTATTCCACTATACATGTTAAGCACACAAAAGTAAGAAACTTCTTATAACTTCTACCAATATTAATCAGTGGCGATGAAGACGTACTTACGAAACAAACAAATCGTATTGCAACAATCTATACTTCTTATTTAATTTAGGTAGCTAGAATTTTTTACATAAAAACAGCGAAAGGGATATTAAATACATGATTATTTATAGTATGAGAAACATCCTTGTATATTAAATAAAACAAGTTTTGTAAAATAAAACTAAATTTTCTATATAAAAACACGAGAAAAATATTGAAAAAACCAGGTATGTTATTGCACCTGGTATCGCATTCCATATGCATACATGTCGGTTATAATTATATTTCAACGCGCCCTCCAGGTGTGACTGAAGCCTATAGAGTGATATTGAAAGGGAAGTAATATAATGTAATTACTGGCTCATATCGTACACGATCATTTCCCGCAGTGTTTAATTATCGTGATGCTTACGTGAATCATGTAAATTAATGTTGTATATTGCTCTAAAGTGTTGTAAATATATTTTGGTGAAATAAACACCTGCTTAAAATTTATGTAACAAAGCTCAACATAATATATGACTTAAAACAGTTAGTAGCCTGTTTCTTTCCAAACTGTTTCTAACTAAAACTACGTGAGAACATTTCATTTTATACATATATATATATATATATATATATATAATATATATATATATATATATATATATATATATTGAGCAGCAATCTAAATAACTATAAGGAGATTTATACATAAGGATAGAAATTTCTAGACTGACTGACTGACTGAATTCTCAACGCCCAGCTAAAACATAAAAGTTAGAGACATGACATTTGGTACGTAGTGTTACCTTTTATATTTTATCCGATGTTATCATTTACCCTAGAAAGAATTTTCACTCCAGGCTCAGGTGTCACTAAAGTTGCTAAAATGTCCTAAAGAAATTCATTTGTGTAATCACACCTTATTAATTTTAAAATCCTTATAATTGTGATCAGCTGATTTATGTTAACATTTTAAAATTATAAAACTATTATGTTTGTAATCTATTGAATTAAAAATTTTCTTAGTCTCTATTTGTATTCTTGAAGTCATAGTGTTTAGTTTTGATTAAAATTTTAATTTGTAATATTTTTTTATTAGAGAAATTACGTTTAATCAATGTGCGATCGAGAGAGATCAGCTGTTCCTGATACCAATTATATACTTAACATACTCGTACCACCCTGTATCCGCTCTGCTCAGGTTGTCAGTAGGGCTGCATATCTTGTATATGTATGGTCGCTGTCACTCTCGTTACGACCACACATTATTATCAACACATATTTTTGAAACAATCTTTAAGCATGGTGGAGCAACTTGTGAAAGAATGAGAATATTTTTTTCAGAATAGATCAAAATATAATAAAACTTAAATGTAACTAGAAACAGGAGGATAAATGAATTATCATATTATATACATATAGCTCGTAACTAAATGTAGAAGTATACGCAGAATCCTTATTCTAAAATCTGCAAGTATATTATGTCGTTAAACATAAGCCGTTTCACTTTATATTCAGAGACATGATCGAAGTTTGCAGGTCAAAAATCATCCTCTTGGCAGGAAAATAAAGCAAAACTATATTTAAGGAAAAAATGCAACAGTCCACAATTTGTTTTTCATTTCATAAACTCTGTAATGATAATAATTTACCTGACACTTAACTTTTTAATTTCATTTAGTATTAAATAGTGAAATTAAATATATTTCTTAGTTTTAAGACTAACCATTAAGTTAATACCTCGTAGTACTATCATATGAATTTCGTCAACGAATTCCGTTTTGCATATTAGTTATCACCTGTATGAGTTTAAATTTGTTCTGCAATTGAAGGACAAGTTTTAAAATGCCATTAGGTATATATTTGATAATACCAATTATATAATATTATGAAATATGCTTTAATATGCCTGAATGAATTAAAATGTTACATGCATATATAAATATTGCTTAAAGATTAATATTTACTGACAGTAACCTTATTTTTTATTAATTACATATTCAAAACTTTCCGCCCCAAAATGTGGAGTAATGTGCACTTTATTTTATTTGCAAGGTAAAAAACAGAGTTCAGATTTAATGTGAAACAACCCAATTTACTAACATTGCTGATTATATTTATAGATTGGGTCGAATAGGGACATAAGTGTATGATAACAGAATACAAACATTTGGTGGTGGTTATATTTGGTTGGATGGCTGGGAAGAAGTAAAAGGTAGAATGTAAATATTTTATGATTTCAGTGATAAACTGCTGATGTAGAATGTTATAACATTTATTTAAGAAAGCAAATAAGGATAAAATCGTCCTTATTTTATTTTATAATATTTTAAATGATAATATTATGAAGGTATCGTATTATGTATACTGAAACATGTGTTGAAATGAAAAGGCAAAACTTCTAATCTGTAAGAGAGCAATATACTTGTTAAATTAGTATAACTATGATTAATATTCATAATATTCAAGCTTAATAATATTTTAACATATAATGAATATATGTCATGGAATAAATATACAGTCCATAAATGATATTATAACATTCCATACATAATATTTTTCCTAATAAATACCTATTTATAATTATAGTAGTATCATTTAATATATGTGCAGATTATAAAACTTTTTTGGTATCATTGCAAATAATTCGGCATTGTTTCCTATTACTAATTTATAATTTTTATTTACAGATATCTGCACCTGGATGTCATGAATTTTAGTAGCGTTTGAGGTTGCGTGACAATAATAAATAAACAGAATAGGGGAAAAACGCTATTATCAAAATCTCATTTTATTTTTTGTAAATTTTAATTTACGTTAGTAAACGTATTTCACTGATATAAATATAAATATTTCTATTAGTGTATACTGTATGTACAGTGTTCAATGAAATTTTTTTTATTTTTAATGATATAAATGTCTTTGAGCTATGGAAGGTCTTCAAAAAATGACAAATAAAATGTTTATTTTGATAAACTTTTAATGGAATGTTATAAGTATGCTAATATTATTTACACATACTTAGTCACGTTCTATTATGGCCTACGACCGTTCTTTACAGCCATGCGCCCCAAACTAGAGCTAAGAACCGTACTTATTTTCAAACAGCTCTATGGTTTACCATCGTACCCAAGTGGAAGGGAATTTCCTTCTTTAGAGAGATAAATCGTTTTGGCAATTTACCAATTTTATTTCACTATTCTATTGTTTTAGAACGTTACATTTAAAATATCAAGAAAAACATCGAAGTGCGTCCTGTAGAAAATTGTATGTTAATATATTATACATGAGCTTTTATACTTAGGTAGTTATTTCGTAACCTAACAAGAAACATTGAAAATATTACGACTTTATGATGTATGGTAGTAGTATCAAGCTTAAATCTTCATTATTAATAATAAAATACAATTATCGTTTATATTTAAATGATTGTATAGGTGTTTTTATTTATTAATTGTTTTCTATTGTCGTTTTAATATCAAGAAGTATAATTTAATGTTTTAAACTATATCATCAACTTTCTACATTCCGTATAGAAAAAAGAAAGAAGGAAAAAAGAAAATATAAAGTCTGTTAATGTTGCTAAGCCACCGTAAATATAACAGAGTCCGAGTTAGTGTGGCAGGATGCGAGTCACAATAAACTTTCTCAGTGACGTAATGGCTTTACGTCTTCGCCAGATTTATATCCTGCGTATGAAAAACTGCCAGAAAATGTTAAAACTAAACTAAATTTTTGTAGCAAAAAGAATTAAATTAAGAGTTTGAATGGGACTTACTTGCAATGCAGAAACAAACTTGTTACATCGCATAGAATCAATGTAAATGATTCAACTAAACAGGTTTGTAACAATGAATGGATTGAAAAAATAAGAAATTTTGCTTTGTCTTATTCCAAATCAATATCTGGTAATATTTTAAAGAGAATTTCTGATTGCATTGCTACCCGAGTGGAAATGTGTGGTAGATTTCAAAGGCAGTACAAATAACAATATAATAATGCTTGATAAAAGGAAAATTTACAAAAATAGTTTGGACGAATACGTATAATAATTGCAAGAGTTACTGAAGTAGGTTGAATAAAAGGAAATCGTCAATGAACTTTAAAATTAATCTACACACTAAATATGAGCCGGATAGTATATTCATGGTAATTTTAGGATCTATTACAATATCTCTTGCAAGTTTTTTGTGATAATTATGCCTTTTTAACACTACTTTAAATAAAATTTTAAAATTTTCAACAAACTATGTCTGCAAATTTTATTTTGTAGTAGGTAAATTTTTTACTTTAGATGTAGAACAATTTATCATGTTTTTTTATTTTCAATCACAATTGAGACAATATTTAGTAAATGAACTTCATTCGGAAAGACCAAGTTATATACGAATTTAAATGCAAAGCTGGACGCCTGCCTGGCCATATTTTCTAAATATTCATCCAATATTAAACAAGGTAACACTATGACACACAAATTTTCGCGTTAAAAGGCTTTGCTGAGGCTCCAATTAAAATTAGTTGAGTATTTACATTTGTTACTATATCACATGTAACAATTTTAAAAATATAAGCAATCATATTTACAAATTTATTTACACTGCTTTTTCTACTCCTTGCTATAATGGTTACGCTTAACACAAATGTAAAACTTGTCACTAACACTCGGCCAAATCTCCAAACATGCATAATCGTAGCTAACAATATTTCATACACAACAATGAAACTTTGAGCAATTTTATAAGCCTATAACTCAGGTCGTTTCCGATACACATATATCGTACGGACATACAGATAGATAAAAAGATTAATAAAACGTTTCCAGACTCTCGGATGATAGAATTCACTTATTAGCCCTTTGACAAGTTAAAATAATTGATCCTGTATTAAATTTCAGTGAAATATAGCTGTTTCCAAGATAAAAGATTTAAATGTCTAATTAAAATAACACTATTACATTCAATTGTAGTGGCACTGTTAAAAATTTACTCTATAAAAATGATTGTACCAATTGTGAGAGTACATTAAACTATGGAGAGAATTTTATTCCATTTTTGAAACCGATATTTAAAGGAACATTATATCTATTCTATGTTTTAACAATCCAATGGTGTATGCCTGTGCGCTAATGTGGGTTGTTGTGTGTGTGTTTATTACTAAATCACATAGAAACTACTGAAAAGATTGTACTGAACTTTAACATGTGTATCGTTAGAGTCCCTGGTTAACATATAGGCTTCTTTTTATTTCGAAAATCCCTCCTACCTTAGCCCCACTGGTTTCGTCATTTGCTAAAACTCAAAACCAAAAGTGCTTATACCCATGCAAACCTAGAAATTTGTGTTCAAAGCCGAGGTAACTGATAGTACATTATACTGCATATAGAATAGAGTTGCTAAGTTAACAATAGCAATGACATGTGTTATAATCTATACTAAATAACACTGCCAGTAACTTTTCAAATACGATTGGTTTCCCAGCGAAAAGACAACTTAGAAGCAAAATGAAATTGCACTCACGATTTATACATAATGCTCTTCTGAAAGAACTAATACATTTTAATCCCATCTAAAGTTGATTATTTGCTGCACTGCACATTTCCCTGATTACTTTCAACAGGCAACCTCATCTCGTTAATTGAGTAAATGGAACTACGCATATCCTCTAGATTAAGTCATAATGATATCGCTTAAGTTATTGAATTATAATACTCTTGTATAATACATATTAAATTATAATATATCCATGACGTCACTCTGCTGTTTATGTTAAACAGGTCAGTATAATCTCAATAATTAATTATGTGAAAAATAAGCGTTTGCTTATTATATCTTAGCAACAAGAATAAATCGCTATTGGTGTGTGGCAGTGAGTTCTTCAAGGACCCATACCAAATTTTGGAAATCCTACCGTTAGTGGAAATAATGCTGAAACAATCTTTATTATAAACTTCTACCAAGCAAAATTAGTTATAGCTATAGTATCCTTTGATAAATTTTTGAGCTATCGTCTGTAATAATATAAGCTTTAAAGTCAATATGTTCGTGTTATATTTATAAAGCATGCATTTGTAAACTTAAAAATATACAAATAATTTTAGTAATACATAAATAATGTTAGCCTTATGTAACAGTAATAATGATCGTTTAGCAAGTAATAATTATAATAATTTAATTTAATATTTAAATAAAGAATTTCAAAATATAACTCTCTCTTAAAAGACATAATATTAAACCATTTTATAAATATTTGCCCGCACACATATTGGCCTCGATATGATATGCGATTGTTTATTATGAATAAAGTATCATTAACAAAAGTATTGTTTAGTGTTCAGTATTTCCAATTCATCTTAATGTAATTACATTAAACTTCCTTTTTTCGAATGACTACACCCATACTTTGATAAATAGCTAATATTGTAAGTAAAACTCGTATAATGTGGAATTACTTAAATCCATTTAAATCCTTAAAAACTATTTTAAACACTCTGACCCTATGCAGCAACGTTAGTTACTAATAGTGAATCTACTGACTCTAAAGTAACGAATCCCATGCCATATAAGAAAGTGGCTGTTGAAGTTGATAAACGAAGGGCAATATTAAAACAGAATCCAATAACTTGCAGAGTGAAGGCATGTTCACATGGAAGATGAATCAGTCTGTAAGGAATATTTACGAGAGTAATAGATACAATGAATTTAATTCTCTCAACTACTTTAATTACACATTTTAAATTAAGATCATAACAAAGTTTATGAGATTTGGTAAATATTATAAACTAATCTAGAATTGTAAAAGCGCAAGTATAATGTACCTGTATTTGAATTTAATATATTTGGATCATATTTCATGATGTTCACATTTAATGAAAAATGCATATATGTACAAACAACTTTATATGACCGAAGTAATATGTTTAAAGTTTGTCTTTAGGTTAAAAAGGTTAAAAAAGGTGAAAAAATAGTTAAGTCTGTCAAGAATAATTCTGAGAAAAATTAACAAAATAAATGTTCATCCATAAAATAAATAAAAAAAGAAAAAAGTGCATTGTTTTAAAATAGCTTGGAAACATAGGAGAAACTAAATTATCTCCATTAATATCTCTCTCTCTCTCTCTCTCTCTCTCTCTCTCTCTCTCTCTCTCTCTCTCTCTCTCTCTCTCTCTCTCTCTCTCTCTCTCTCTCTCTCCCGTTATTTTCAATTTACGGTTGGACGATCATGTTACTCAGTATTTTAGAGATTATGTTGGTTAAAGGTTAAAGAACGAATTGAGTATAATATTCTTGCTTTGGCTTTTAAAGCCTTGACATATAAAGAACCTCAATATTTGTATGAAAAGTATACGTTTATGAACAATGTACACCTTAGAGAGACACGTTTTGGTAGTGAAACCTTGCAGTTTCCAATTCACAGAACCGTGACATATAGTAAATCTTTTCATGTGCAGTAAGTTAGATTATTAAATGCTGTTGATGTTGAAACTAAAAGTACAGAAAACCCTAAGGCTTTTTTGAGAGGAGTTAAAAGTCAACTATTAGAAAGGTATTTGTAAATTTGTAACTTTTAGAGAGAAACAAATGTGTATGTACAAACATATTTAACATGTCAACATACAGTAGTTGTAATGCAAATGTAGAATATAAGGTGAGAGGAATTTAATTCAGAACTTACAACCGTAATTCATGTCGCTGTAAATCAGTGTGAATCAGAATAATGATATAGAAAGAATATGTATGTGTGTATATGTATATATATATTATATATATATATATATATATATATATATATATATATATATATGTATATATATATGTATATATATATATATATATGTGTGTTTATATATATATATATATATATATATATATATATATATATATATATATTTCAATAAGTATATTGAATTATATACTTATTGTCCCGGCGGAGCAAGTACTTTTTGCGATTCAATGTTTATTGAAATAAATTAAATTCGGCTATTGCCATTTATACAAATTTAATGAATATATATATATATATATATATATAATTGTGTTTTTAGTAATAAAATGTAGAATAAAATATAATGATAGTAGTATTGTTTTGTGTGTAAAACGGATGTTTTCTTTTTCGAAATATAAATTAGTGTTAATAGTAAGTAAATAGATAAGACAAACAAAAATGTATATAATTGTAAAAGGGCCATAACTCATGTATTTGTTGTAAATGTGTATTTTATGGCTGTCATGGTGGTGGTTTGGACCATTGGTCTAAACCATGGCAGGGGAAATAAACAAATTATCAAATTATCTCTCTCTCTCTCTCATATGGTATAAGAATACCTAACTAGATGTAAGAGTACACCTCTTGTCCAAGCCTTAGCAAGATGAATAAATCAATTCTCTAACTATTAGCTTGTAGGCGATAAGTGTATTCCTGACTGCATTCTTACAGTTGATAGATATCTACCTCTCCTTGTATGCCATTTTACAATCCAACCCTTGATATGCAAAAATACAGTTCCATCCAAATTTTTAACTCATACATGGATTATGTTACAGATATGCTTATGCAATTTTCTAACGCTCCACCGAGAGACATGTTCCATTATTTAATTACGTGTTGCTTTTAGTTTAAACTTTTATTATATCCCAATTACATCTCGAGATATTCTGCAGTCAGATACGCTGGGAGAATTGAATAGAAGAAAGCTTCAAAAAGAAAAGTTTTGGCAGCCTATTTCATTCATCAGATTTGCTCCTAAATTAAAGTTCATTATACAATAAAATGATTCCTTAAAGGTAGTTAAACCAGATGGATTGAATCAACCCTCTTGAAGATGTGGACTGTACAAAATTTATTTGTGTCAATAGAAAACAAACGAACAGTCTCCATAGTGTTAGAATTTCCAACATGCTATCTTTGAATTTATTTATAACCGAATTAATTAAAATATTAACTAATCATTTATAAATATATCATGAAAAACATTTTTCTGTTAACTTTTTAAATTTACATAAAAATGTATATCTACATAGACAACAACTACATTTATTGTGGTGCATGTCCAATGAAAGAATGTTGCTGAACGTCATTGAAGCCTTATTGTCGGTATGCTGAAATGTTTTATTTTCATTCTGACACGGTAATGCAATTTTTTTCTATAAAATTTTTTTATTTTACCGAAGGAAATATCGTTAATTAAACGAGGTAGTACCTATAAAGTTGATATTCTGCATGCATTTACAGCAAATCATGTTACATGGCAAGTGATGAAACGTACTCCTAACTTTGGATAAAATAATAAATATAGTCAATTATAAAACCTTAGTACAGTTTTACTTTTATCAAATCTGCTAGACTATAATGATTAATATTATATTGCAGTGCTAAGGACTTAACCCATATTTAACGCTTCTATAATGTTGATGTTTCTTGTAGGACGTAAATATTAGTTGTATTGACTCAAAAACCAAGCTCAGTAAGCTTTTTCAATCACTAGTGATTAATGTAGTTAGTACAGCATGTATCGGTGTGGAGCTATCAAGGACAAGGGACAATCCATCTCACCCCAACTACGGTTCTACACAATTCACATTTATTACTAACTTTTATATCTTTCCAGTATCGGTTGCCGATTGATATTGGTAACCCCTACTTTTACAAATAAAGCATGTGAATTAATTAAAATATTTTAAAATTCCAATTTCGTTTTACTACTTCATATGATATATTTATTGTAAAAATATACATAGGTATAGTAATGAACGTTATTATTCCATAAATGGAACCCACTTTTAATGCTAAATTAGTATTATAAAATGTATCAAACTTACACTAAGAAATAGAGATAATGAACCAAATTATGGTTTTTCTTATCGTGATAAATCAACTTGATATCTCATGACGTCATGGACTAAATGTGTATTATGGACGTATTACTATAAAGTATTGGCAATTCTGTTCCAGAATTGATGTCATACTCTCTAGTGAGTATTTTAAAATGTATAGGTTCAATACAAACTATTACTGTTACGGGGGAAACGGTCGCTTTACTACAACTCTAGCACTTTAATAATACCATATTTATAAATGTTTTTAAAAATAAACTAACACTTTGTAAGGAAACATGTTTATTGAATGAATATTGCTATATAGAAATCCAATTTTTACTCAAAACGAGCATGCATATGGAAACATATTCTACAAATAAAATTCATATTGTTATTAAACAATTCCGAAAATTTCATATATTTAATTTATGGAAAAGTCTGAACTGTAAAATATTAACTAAACAAAGAGTTCTATTCCACTAACTGGTGAATATAAAAAACTATAAAAGTAGCGTATATTATTTATTATTATTTCGTAACTTTTGCATTTTAGATTCTCTTATTATAAATCATTCTGAAAATACTATAAAGTACTAAAAGTGGGTTTCAGTGCTTAAATTTGTAATAGGTCGTAGTGTTAGGTTCCTGCAAGGCTCACGAAATTATAATGTAATTAAACTAGCCATTTAAATATTTATTACGTTATTCACTAACTTATTTACAAGATTCAATTACAACTTCAAAGATCTTATTAATTATAAATCCGCGGTCCAACATGAAACGATGCAATTGCTGTTAATTACTAGGCCCACTATATAGCCCCCTCCAAATAAAGTTCCACCCCAAAACAACAGCCTGGCGTGAGCAGATCACATTATGACCTGTCGTCATTCGTTCTTCCACACTGTAAACTCCATATGTTCAACGCTCAGACTACAATTGTAACATCAAATTTCTGAAAACTTCTTCCAACACTTTCTTCGCGATCTTTCAGTTAAAACCGACGTATCTTCAGCACAACTTCGGGATGCAATGTACACAAGAGAATTCTAGTATACTAAGCAAAGTTTACTCAATGTTTACTAAGAAACCATTTATAATAATAAAAAAAAACACTTTATCCCACATTTTTTGTTTCTGGGCGAAATAGTTACAACCCTGAAACTACCAAAGAAACACATTAAATTTTATAGATCACAGTTCCCGAGGAAAACTAATGTCTTAATAACAAAATATTTTGAAGGGCCAGAAATAATTTCTTAAGACTGTGTTGTTAATTTTCTCTTTATCCGTCTGTACATTAAAAATCTAAGAAACCTGCTACAGACTAGTAACTCTATACATAAATTCAAGTCTTGGCCAATACAGAACTTATTAATTTTGTTGCCATACTTTTAAAGGTTAAAATGTCCATTAGTCATAATATGCTATACCTATTCATAGGCTCTATAATCTTGAAACTCGATACGTAGTTTCTTTTTGGACATATTCAATTCGGGTCAAGGGTAACAAGGCTTTCCAACCATATATCTGCCCCTTTGTGTGATAAATAATACAATTCAGTCAGGTCCTTAGATAGCCCATTATACTGTTCTTAATTAGCTATGGATAAATTTTAAGTCTTTTTTACATATAGACTGTTTTTCTCTGTAATATAAAGGCTCGTTTCCACTATATCATATGCTGTAGGTACTACCAAAACCTTAGCAACAAACAAACTAATTACTGAGATATTAATTATATTTGACTAATTATATTATCTCATTGGTCGATAAGCATGGTTAGGAATACGTACGATATTAGATGATAGGAATCCAGTTATCCAGAACATTTAAGTAGGTGCATATCTCAAAAGATATTATAAGAAATATCCTGGCATTTTGAACCTGTATCAATTACTATAACTAATAGTAACTGAATCAATCAAGGGTCATATCAAAATTCATTTCTGATTATCTGTTTATCTGTCAGCCAAAAGTCTCTAGAACGAATAGACCTCTAAATTTTAAACTATCGAAGAGTCACAACGTTTGTGTATCTTAAATCCAGTTCGTTTATACCAAATCACTCCAAGGTGATTTTTCTAAGGTTTACCGAACAGTTTTTAATTTGTACTGTGGGTAAACCATGGTTGCAACGAGAATATCGAGAATAAATTAATCTAGGAACTACTGAGAACAATCGTATTACATTTTATCATGTGCCATAGTGGCACGTGTAGCCAAGCTATCTCGAGGAAGATTTTATTCCTTGAATACAAATCTCCATAAAACTTAATCTTTTACAAAGACATACATTATTTCTGTTATGGTTAACTTTTATGCTTGGGATTTGGTTTAGCGGTGTTGCAGTGTAACAGTGGCGCTATTTCTCTGTTGTCTGTAAAAATATTACTTTTGAAATTTATCTTATTAACTTAATTAATGAAACTGTCTTCTTATGTTGTTGTTTAAGCCGGTTACATTCTTATTAGATAAATAATCCTCTTACTGAAGGTACTCTGAAGCTTTTATTAAGCCCTTTGTCCACATACATTTGGAAATTGGCTCGACACTAAACATCTGTTTATTCTTTGTCAAGATGGACACAATAGGAATCGTGGTAGATATCATTCTTTTAATTCTTATTGTGCACTTTTTCAGAAAGCTTTTTCCAGAATGAATCCTTCGTCCAGGTAATAATTTTAAATGAGGTGATAAAATTACTACATAATCTGCGTCAAATAGCACTGCAGACACTAATACTTATGTATTTAAAATCTATATTATCATACCAAAACCTCTATGAGTAGTAAGTGTCATGTGGTCCAATGTGAGATCTTCAACCAACATGACTACTAGATTCATCACCTTGGAATGCACTATGTACTAAAACATCCATTCCTGTATCCAGATACTCATATTCTAAAGTAAAAGGATTTCGAAAATTTTCCATCGTTACAAAATGTTTTATATCTGTTATGATGATTTTAACTTAACGTTTTCTGTAGACGTCAAAACAACCTTCAATCTTAAACATTCACAAAAACTCAAAAATTAAAAAGTGGGGCATTGTATTGCAACTAAAATATTCACAGAATACTTGACTGGTACAACAAAAGCTTAAAATAAAGAGTCTAGAGAATGGATCGAAATGACGTCACCGCACAGAAACAAGGGGACAAATAACGCTTCACACGCATCGGATAAAGTTGAATAATGCAAAGAAAATCAATAGCGGCATGTCCTACAGTATTGAATGGCATATTATGAAACCATAGGAACAGAAATTCTATGGTGGGGAGGTGTTTAGATGTTTTGTCATCTTAAAAAAGAGTACATTTCAATTCTAGTAACGTAGTTTTATACTTTTACCAAAATATTACCCTATATTTAAATTTTAAAGGTTCCATAACAAACTTTAAACATGTAATACTCATGTTATCAGTATTATGATGGATTTTATTAAACGCTATTATTTTATATAGCCTGGCATGATTGGTATAATGACAACTATCTGCATAGATATGATCTATGCTAATTACACACAGCTGAAGAAATCAGAATTGAAAGCTTTGTGTATCACGTTTTAAACCGAATTCTCTGAAGCACACATTTTCATTTGAGAATATTAATGCATTTCCTCCAAAATATTTTGATTCAAAAAATTAAATGTTTACCGGTACCGAAACTTGTTCAATTATATCATGCTTATCATTTCATTTATCTATGGAATCGATGAAAATGTTAAACTTTAGTACACATACTTATGGCCTTTGAGAAACCCTATTGAGGCCATAACAGTGTGTTACCCGTATTTAAATAATTCTTCATCATGTACAATTCGTGTTTAATCGACTCATAAAGTCTACTAATTATAAAAAATTGCCTTAAATTTTTCTATTAATTAATCGAACAACCCACACTTATATAATTTAGTATTAACAATGATATTAAAGTTGACTAGTTGCAACAGTGGTAAACTTTGAATAGAAAAAACATGGTTACAATACTTACCACAGTTACGATGTAAAGCTATAATAAAAGAGATCTTCTGGCATGTTATGTATCAAATAAAAGTTTCACGACATATTCATTTTTTTTATTAATAATTTAACTTTGAATTTTAAAATTGAGCGAGAGAATAAGGAAACATTCAGATACCTTCCGTCTGCTCACTCAGTAATTTTTGTAATTGCTGGCAGCGCTGTTTAAACGTTTCTGCTACAGCTTCAGTGTGTACTTACAGAAGTATGTTTAGAGAATGTAACGTCTTTGATTTACTTATTAAATTTGCTGTTTACCTTTTTCTTCGTTGAGAAAGTGTCTTCTAATTTGCTGGTATGACAACTTTGGAGTGTTAGTTAGTTGTCGACAAAGCATTGAATATATATATATATATATATATATATATATATATATATATATATATATATATATATATATATACATATTATTTATACGTACTATATTATATACATATATATGTAAATATTATATATATATATATATATATATATACATATTATTTATACGTACTATATTATTTACATATATATGTATATAATATAGTACGTATAAATAATATGTATATATATATATATATTTTCAATGCTTTGTCGACAACTAACTAACACTCCAAAGTTGTCATACCAGCAAATTAGAAGACACTTTCTCAACGAAGAAAAAGGTAAACAGCAAATTTAAGAAGTAAATCAAAGACGTTACATTCTCTAAACATACTTCTGTAAGTACACACTGAAGCTGTAGCAGAAACGTTTAAACAGCGCTGCCAGCAATTAAAAAAATTACTGAGTGAGCAGACGGAAGGTATCTGAATGTTTCCTTATTCTCTCGCTTATAGGAGCCTTATGTCATTTTATTTAAATGACATTTTTAAGCAAGAATTAAAAATTCTTTCACTTGTAATGGAACATACTCTAGAGGTAATATTTCATGTACGTTTGTATGCGAACATTTCGTAGTTGAAAGAGGAGCTCTAGACATATTTGTCGGAAATTTAACCTCGATGATGTCAACAATAAAATGCTCTTCATCTTGACCAATGCAGAAAATCCTCTTTGAAGGTAATTTCAGAAGCACAAGAGGAGAGATGGAAGTCTTAAATACAATTTAAAATATTTGGCCAAATGGGTCAATAAAATGATGAATAAAAGTTTAAACTCAAACAATATTGCATTGAAATATGTAAATTATTACCCTGCTTGTTGCACAAGAAATAATCCCGGAGTCACACATCAAAGAAATATACCAACGTCACAGATTATCAAGGAAGCTTTGGTCTAGTAATGTATTTTTACGCTGGTGCCGATACATTCTGAAATAAAAATATTTCAGCAACTTTCAACCCTCTTAAATGTATATATATTTTAAGAATGTATTTATGAATATAACTTTAATTTTTTACTATACTGATGTTGCTTTTCCGTAATAGAATTACAAAGACTATTCAATATTTTTGTTTAATCTTGACAATCTTAATAAATTAGAGACATTTTTTATTTGATTATACTAGTTGTATTAATAAGCAAAAAGTGTTATGACACAGCAATAAAATGAGTGCAGAGATAAGTGAAGTTGAGGATTTGATTTTGTTCTATAAAAATGTATAATTACTTTGACCGAAACATAGATAAAAATCTATAACATAATAAATACTAGTAGTTTACGGTTTGAGACTAAATGCATACTTGGTTGAAGAAATACGATAGACAAGAAATGCTTTAAAAAATAAATTAGCAAAACCCCTTAGTTATCTGAACCTCATAATATCTCATAATATTTCAGTTTCGAATATATAATGAATCATACAATTATCATATCAGCCATAATAACTGGAATGCGGAGAATAAAAAATACACGGGAGAGTAGAAAATAGGAGATAACAACAACATACATAATCAAAATATTTGGAAAGAAATTATGAGATTTATGTGTTGGAATGTTCGTCACTAATTAAAAAAACAAGTCAACAGGAGGCTGACATATAAAAAAGACCTAATACAATAGGTATAATATAAGAAAAATATGATCCAAGAACTGAAACTGTATTTAGTTCAGCTTGAAAACCAAAGAATAGTTTAAGACCAAAAGAGACACAACACCAATGACTAAGCCTGTGGCTCAGATTACTGTATATTCTGTGAATATGATACGATTTCCGCAACAAAAAAAAAAACTACTTCAATACTTATATACCTAAAAAACTAATTTTATTTTTAAACATTTAATTATTAGTAGCCAAATACCACACAATTATTAAAGCGATTTCATAACTTAAATGATCAATATATTAGACAATTAATTTTATACTTATACATTATAAAGTAATTTAATGACATATTTAAACTCATTAATCCATGTTTTATGATTCATATATCTCCTTACACACCAATTTCTATCTTAAAATTGCATATTTCCTTATCGTATGATTAATATTAAAATATTTACAATCGTTACCACCCATAGAATTTGTGTGGAATATGATTAGAGTAACTTTCATGTCGTAAAATAAAAATTAGATTTATATCTAGATCCCATTATTTTAGTAGAATTATTGATTTCATTTTATTCATATTCTACAAATTTTAATATGATTTTAACTTTTTGTTACTAATATTAGGTACTTTCTCCTTCAATTATAAATACTGTACAGATAAAGATGTTCAGGGACTACAACGTAACGTTTAGTGACTTCATTTAGTAGATAGATTACTTTTAGGATGGCGATTATTTTTGTAACAATAATTTAATCAATGCTACGTATCTTTCCTTTTTCCGTACCGTTGTATTAAAATATTTCTTGGCATGTTTGAGTTAAAGGACTGTTATAGTTAGAAAAATTGAAAACATTCCGTTGCTCTGTGTCAAGTCTTAAATGCCTCTTGGAAGAATCCTGACACAAGTAGAATTATTTCCAAGTGTCTGTATGGTAAGGTATATTTATTTGAAAATCGTTAACTGGAACAGATAAATATTGCTTGATATAGAAATATCACTCAAATGATTGATATGTGTTGACAAAGATGTATAGCATCTATGAGTTAGTTTAGTGTTATTAAAATAAATATTCATGGCAACAACGTAATCTTTCTCTTTGCTCTATACCATGGTCAAAAGATTCCTACACGAACATTTGGAATCTTGATTTATTCTGGAAACTTGATTTATCCTACAGCAACTCAGAGCGACAAATAGTGATTTGAAAAATTCAAATCTCAGCAATTAGCGCTATCTATTGCTCCAAACGGTTGAAACATTGTTCAAATAAGTACAAACTTCGTGCGGCTACTCTGAATAATGGTAGGTTTCCTAGCATTATTTAGGTTTATTATGGTGATTGAAAGAAACATAAATCTCGGAAAATCATACTGTAATATTTCTTTTTTATATATCACGTGTTAAAGTACTCCATCATTAACTAGGACGCTGATGTAGACTAGGAAGCCTCTCACAACAACTCTGAGGTAACATAAAGTAATTTCATAAAGAAAAATACCTGCACTAAATCCTGCCTCATTGCCCCAATGTAAATTTTATAGTACCCCAAATGTGGACGTTACTTAGACCAATAATGTGAAGAAATATAGTATGTTATCTAGCGTCTGAGATATGTTACGGTCACCCTACTAATATTACATCCCTGCATCTATTCCGTCTTCTTACGCCATTTCATGATGTATGTAAACAACTCCTAGATGTAAATTGCAGAGAACACGAATTTAGACTTGCTTGGAAGCTTGTGAACGTAACTCAGATGTAATTTTTGTGGTACTTCCAATCTCCAATCCTTGGCATGTTACTCCTTCAATAGATACGATAGATACGTAACTCAGATAATTATCATGAACATTGGTATGTTTACCAGCTCCGTTGGACATTAGAAAAAATCTACATCTCGGCATCTTTATCTGTCTCGTTGCTCCATGTCATGTTTCAAAGCTGTAGGAGCATTTTCTGAAATCTTATGTAGACAATGAAACTTCATACGGTAGCAGGGAGGTAGCCTGTAGTTGCGAAATTATAAACTCCCTAATAAATCTTTCCCGGTTACTTCAACACAGTTTTTATGTAATGTCCCCAATAGGGACGTCGAAGCTAAACATAAAAAGTGATGTTTCCTACCAATTGTGAGGCAATTCATATGGATTGTAAAAAACCCCCATTTCCCCAAAAACATTTGTATATTTATCCATTCCAAATAGGAAACCTTAAATAGACCAATATGTGGTAGCAATCTGTTCAATAGTTTTGGAAATAATCCGTGGACACACACACACACACACACACACACACGCGCGCGCGCGCGCGCGCGTGTGTGTGTGTGTGTGTGTGTGTAATTATCTTAATAAATTAAATAGAGAAGATAATAATATTTACATAAAAACCATGGTACTGTTTCAAGATGAAGTGTAATTAGACCACAATTAACGTACAATAAAAGATACCTTCAGTTCTCTAGAACCGAGGATGAAGTTATTAAAGAAGAAGAGGGAGGGCTGGTCTTTGATGGGAGAACTTTGCTGTATTGCATATACATGAATACAGTTTACGTTATCATCATAACAACACTTAAACCAGTTGAAAGAATTTCAAACCTTATACATACTATCGATTCGAGTCAAGATTCGAGTCCGAAAATTTTATTAATAAGATGGTTAAGGAGAATATTTATATCCAAAAATATAATTGTGGCATGCATAGCCATGTATAAGCTCGGAACTAACTTTAAAGCCTTAGAGAGCTCACAATTAGAGGCCCTACAAAGTAAATCTGCAATTTTTCATAGTAGACTATACCTATCGATTAACTCATGCACCTCAATATATGGACATTTGCGGTTAGTGATATGACGCTGCTGGCATCTATACGAATACTTAGCTGTAAGTGACCTAGATCAGTTTTGCCGTAACAAGTTCAGGTTCTACTGGAGGGTATCAACAAGCCAGAAGCTAACCCTCCTTTGGGGTTCTTCTTAATAAGTTGCAGCTTTATTCCTAACATTATGAATGCGAAAATACCTTCGTGTGTTTCTTTTATTTTCACTCGTAAAATAATCAACCCATTGTACTGACATATTATATGGCCATTCAAAGGGCCCCTGTTATAAATAGAAGCCTATTTCTATTACAAAAGTCCATCCTGGGCTACGCCCCACTGGTCTCTAAATTATTATACTCGTAATATCCTATCTTGGTATATAGAGAAATATTAATTAAAAGAGTATGTGAAGTATAAAACACTTTTCTGTGTACACATTGTTTTTACAGCCCAACGGTACATTTAGTTAGTTTAACAAGTACTTTCTGTTGGTTTACATTTATAGTGTGTAAACATTAAGTAAGCTTAATATTGTAAAAGCAACTCATATTTCAACGTTCTCTGCTTTCATTGATGATCAGAGAATAAATTGCACATTCTTAGAAAATATTAGGTATTATATATACTATTAAACGAAAAATTTACTACCTAACTTGCTCAAATAATTTAAAGATGTTATAAAACCTACTATAGTTGAATTTAGACAGAATGAGGCTTCTAAGTTTTGTATATAAATCTAAATATTCTTGATCGCTACAAGCCAAATCAACTAAGGAACAATATAAAGACCGGTGTAAAATATTGTAGTCATAAATATAAAATTTTTGACAGATTTTGTTCAACTTAGCAAGAAGTCAACGCTTTACTTAACCAGATACGTAGTAATTACCTATTTTATTTCCTTAAAAGACAACCAAGTAATGATATAGGTAGGCATATTGTGATTTGTCTACCTAATAATAAGTACTTTATAATACATAGATTAAGTCCAAATTTTTTTTTTTATGAAATTATTATAAAGTTTATTTAAAAATTTTCACTATTTATCATCAAAAATAATAAGTTATCTGCCTCATCTGAAACAACTGTTTTGTTAGCAGCTATAGTGAAATAAGATATTATGGCCTTTAAATTTTCACATGAAACCTATACCTTGTGAACCTATCTCTTCTAATTCCGCCAGAACTCAGAAATCAAATCATTATGTTTAAATTTCTTCGCTTGGAGGTTACCATATCTACAAGTTTACATATTATTATACATTTATTAATTATTTACCTTATGTAATGTTTACTTGATAACGGTTGAAAGAAGAAGGCATCTTTAGAACAAGAAAATGCATTTGCTTTTTCAAATACTAAAAAAATGTACTAAAAATTTAAAATTATTATTTAGCTTGTTTTTTTTTATAACTAGCTAAACTAGTTTATTTCCCGAAATTAGGTAATTATTTCTTTTTAATTTAAAATTTTGCACTTTATAGATAAATAGTAGGTGGAGCGAGGGTTTTTAAACGTGAAATAAAGGGAAATTTAATAATATTTTAGTTTTTTAAGGGTCAGGGCCAGAAACAAGTTAAGCATTTCCAAGTGTTCCTTAACCTGTATTTAAGATACATTGCACGGATTTTTTATCCAGGCTTTCTAAGATATTTTTTTCCAATAATATATTTTCATAATGTTATTATAGTACAATTTACCAATAATAATAAAAAAAATATATAAAAATAATAATATTTTAATAATACATTATATATCTATTTTTTTAAATCAGCGAGAAAAACAATTTTATAGTGAAATGTAATATTATCATTGAGTTTTTAGAAGAATACCTACTCAATTTCGTGCATAATATTTAATGTATTATCTGAGTATGTTGTGTGTTGGTTTATGTACTGACCAATTGAATATTATCTATGATCACATAATAAGTACTATATAAGGCCTCGGTAATGTATTTGTTTATTCTCGATATTAGAATCGAGCATTTAACTAAAGGGATATTAGCCATATTAAAATGATACATAATATAAACCACTAGTACTTACTTCTGCTTAGATAACCTTTCACGATTTGAATGTATCTACTAATATATATATGTGTGTGTGTGTGTGTGTGTGTGTGTGTGTGTGTGTGTGTGTGTGTGTGTGTGTGTGTGTGTGTGTGTGTGTGTGTGTGTGTGTGTGTGTGTGTGGGTGTGGGTGTGTGATCTATTTTAAAACTCAAGTTTTAGAGTAATAATAATGTATACAAATTTTATTTTTCATTACATTTTACAATTTTAATTGATGTGGTTCCCAAAATATAATTCATAATATCTTAATACGTAATAATAAACAAGCTTATACGTTCGATAAAGAGTCTCTTATTATCTGCAGATTTTTCTCGTTGGTTTATTTAATAACCAATTAAATATTATCTGTCGCCTATGAAAAGCAAACATATACTATAAACGTCCGCATCTGTTTATTCTTCAAAATTGAAGTTAAGATGGGCTTTAACATGATTTGCTAATAATTTTTTTATTTCTAAAAAATATAAAACTCTTTTAGTATAATTAATGTTGTTTGCATTGCCATTAGACAATGGGAGTATATATACAAGTATACTTTTTCCTGATTCGTTTAACATCTGATATGCTATAATTTAAAAAAATCCAAACTCTAACTAAAAGTACAACTTAAAAAAAGCACTTGAGGTGATAGAAGTTTGAACTGATAAAATGTGCAATCGAATGTTAATTTTTCTTCCGCAGAGCATGTGAAGTCAGCATAACAAAAATGTTGGCTGTGTTTTATGTCAGCTTTCTTCCGGCTGTCGGCAGGAAGTTTACGGCTTTTACTTGGCTTTTGCCAACTTCATATCTCCTTGTCTTGCTATTCAGTTTCAGCTCACAAAAGCAAAGTTTATCCAATCATTGTTTGTTAAGTATTTATTTATAGAAACATAGTCATAAATTTAAAATATTGTGTACGTAAAATGTGTAATAGAATGGATGGAAATATGCATAACCAACATGAACCTTTACATTAATATTTCTTAAGACGGATTTTATGATTGATGTCTCATATTTTATTAAAATTATATTGTTTTTAATTGCTATTAAACTGCAAAATTCTATTCATGCCACAACTAAAGGGCCAGTAATTTTAATAATATAATTTTTTTTTGCTTGATATTGAACTACAACATATTCAAGTAATTACAAATTTATGTTACAGCTACTAAATTTTAATTTGACTTGTCAATGTAATAACACATTAATTAAATAGTGTCTCATTTCGGCTAGCCAACTTAACAGAAAATTAAATTTGTGTAGGAAAGGAACACAGACTTTCTCCTATCACAAAGGAAATGTCAAGGCCACATAATGATAACGTTGGCGGTTATTTAAGGTTATTTGCTTCCCGCTAACAGCAGAAAGTTTAGAGTTTATTTTCATTTTTTAATACTTCCTTTTTACTCCCAAAGAATGATATATGAATATTTTAAGACGTGTCACTGAATCAAAACATATATTTTTTAACAGTTGAGCGCTTTAAACGCTCTTAAAACAAATAAAATGAGAAAAACGAATAATCTGAAAACTGTTTTTTAATTAATGCCAGGGAGATAATAAGCGCGATCCATATGAGGAGTATATATTCTAGTTTAACCTAAATTACTTTGTTGTAATCAATAAAGCAAAAATAAAATAAATGTTTAAGTCATAAAGAACTATTTTTATATCACAAGTTACTTATAGACATACTAACGAATTTAGTACAAATAAAAATCAAATACAAAATTTAAAATATTAAGGAAAAATAAGTTTATTAGCCTCAGATATTTGAATTTGAATTTATTTTATAAAATAAAACTTTTATAAATTTAGAAAACCCTACTACTAGGTGAGAAAACTATTATATACTAAACATGAACATTTACAACATCATAAACAATGAAAAGTGCCTTAGAAAACATTTTTATCTAGATCAAAACAGATAACAGTTTTTATTGATAATTGTACTACTTATTTTTTATAATTTTTATTATTTATTAATTTATTAATTATTGTAATATATACAACCATATTTTTACGAAAAAAAACGGTAAAGGTAAATGTTATTGTTAAGATCGTTATATCTTTTTGAAAATTATGGAATATCTTACATATTTGTTAATCTTAAGAAGTTTTTTAAAGTTAAAATGTTTTAAGAGCTCCTCTATTAAAACTATCCATTAAAATTGTAGGCTTTATAAAAATATAAAATATCAAATTATAAATAATATTGATTTGTTATTACTTGACAATGATCGTATAATGCTAATGATGTATTGTTGGAATCTACAATAACACATTTTAAAGTTCATTTTGGAAAGTTACATGATAAAAAAAATTGAATATAATTAGGTTCTAAAATAATTCTGCATTAATTGCATTTTTTCTGTTTTCTTACTATTAGCCTAATCTTGTAGAAATGTTTACCATTTATCTCGTAATTTCGTAATCTCGTAATCTCGTAATATTAATTCAAGTAATTTCTTTACAATTAATTATAAATTTCTTTTTCTATATCATGTTTCCACCTTAACCTGTATAAATTCACAGGGTCAGTATCGCCCCTCTGCTAGTACAACAGCATGTTATAGTAACTGCTTATATTCTCCAGATTATGGGTATATATGGGTTAATACGACTGTCATTTGGAACCATATTGAAGTAGAAAAGAATTTTTTGAGAACAACCGATACTACAAGTAACTTTAAAATTCTAA
Organism: Homalodisca vitripennis; assembly: GCF_021130785.1. Lineage (NCBI taxonomy): Eukaryota > Metazoa > Arthropoda > Insecta > Hemiptera > Cicadellidae > Homalodisca > Homalodisca vitripennis. Next base: position 126,571,195 of record NC_060212.1, on the reverse strand, counting down.
AAGCAGTACCTTATTTCCTCTGTATACCTAGGTGAACAAATAAAACTCCTTTATATAATTTAAACACAAAATTATAAACCATATATTAATGATAATTTTAAATTATTTAGTTTTTTAAACTGACAAGCAAACTTATCAAGTTAGGTGCAGGTTGTTATTTGTTGCCAAATGTAGTTATAAGAACTTGGAATTATCATGTTCATTTAATAATGAATTTAATAGTCATTCTAAGCTTAATGTATTTTAATATTTTGTGTATGACTCAAAACATTTGATGCTCCTTATTTTTTTAATATTACAAGTTATAATAAACCACACAATATCAAAGATTTATTTTCATGGCCATTTTGAAACTTTAAGAGCAACAACTATGTAATGTTAAAATTTATTCACTGTCGAAAAGAAGAAAAAGAAATATGAGTATTAATTTTATATAATTTGTTAATCTAGAAGTATAAGGTTTTGTACTTGGAGCTTCACTTATTTACGTGTATTATAGGTCTGATATTATCAGTTATTTATGAGGAAAATATAATATTCATTTTAAAGTTATCTACATATTTGTACTTTCCGCTAGCATATGGGATGAGGTATTTCATCAGCCACATGAGGAAAATGTTTTTAAGAAATTACTGGAGAGTATTCAAAGGTAATACGTATTTATTAAGTAGTTATTTTATGTTATTTCCATATTGTATCCAATTCCAAACCGGAAAACTACGAAAAAATCAATACATGTCAATAGTGGATCATAGAATACGTAACTGTGTTTTTACACAGTATTATTGTATATACAAATTTTTCAAGAATTGTGTAATATAGTTCTTAGTTTTAATCAAGAACTATGAACTAAGTGGTAATAACACACAAGTAGTAATGTTGCTGGTTGTTCAAGTATTTTGGAAAATAAGAGATGCTTATTTAAACTCTGGTTGATATAATCGGTTTGTATTTTTGTTTAATAATTGGCACAGGAGCATAAACAGTAAGCTGTTCTGTCCTTGAATATAGTGCCATATATTCATGGAGTGGATGTAATCACTGGATCAATGGTTTTCATAATGGTTTCCGTTAGCTGATGCTTAGCTTTTCTTCATCCAAACTGCTGCTTATTTATTAGATTGAAATTATAAGTCTAGATATAACAACTACATTTTTTTATCAGTGCATTATCTCAGGATATTTATATATGTCTCTAAAGATGTTCAGGCAGTGCAAGAAGACCTAATCGCTAAAGACCGTTATCGTAAGGGTTTCTGTCAGCTGGTGCTTATTGATCTCTCTCTCTCTCTCTCTCTCTCTCTCTCTCTCTCTCTCTCTCTCTCTCTCTCTCTCTCTCTCTCTCTCTCTCTCCTTTTATCTGACCAAACTGCTGATCGGAAAGAGTTTACCAGTTTAGACATAACAGTGAAATGTTTTCTACCAGCGTGATTTCCCATACACTTTAGACTTCTTTATTAGTATCAATGTAATAATAATGTTTTAGCTTGGAGATATTGTTTACATAATTTGTGTTTTCGTAACCTGTACTTTCCCTTTAATTTGAAATTAAGAAATAGATGAGACTGTGAATACACCGGGATTAAAAATAACTAATATAATAAGTTATTTTATGTCCGTATGTTTTGTTACTTCTAAGAATTATTAAATTATGTGTAACAGAAAAATATATTCAAACACTTTTTTGTACACTGCAAATGTTTATGTATAAGCGTTTACATTAAATGTATATAATAAATTCTAATAGCTAAAGCACATAATTTTCCAAACGTGTACTATTTAAAAAAGTAACACCACAATGCAAAATACCTTACTTTTGAATTCTTTTAGTTATACTAACAGGGTTTTAACATTATCCCAAATATTTGTTTCATTCTTCCCGCACATTAACAATAATTTTACTATTGTTATATATTTTACCCAGTTGTCTGTCCAAACAAACTTATAGCGAAGGATGGTATAATCATACATTTAATACATCATCAATTAATTTGATTTAAGCCTCTTATGATGAGATAACCTTCATATATAACAACATCGCCAATCAAGCCAAACCCTACGGTGTAAAATGATATCTTAGAAGCAGAAAAATACATCACTCATAATATTGTGAGAAATAGTTTCTATAATTTTTTAATTATTATCAATAACCTAAATAATAAAGTATTAAACTGGAATATATAGGAATTAGATGGAACTAAATAATACTAAAACATTTGTGAGCATGATTTTTTAAATCTCTTACTCGAAAAAAAGAGAAATACAATATATACTTATATAATGTGTATATGAATCTGTGAAATGTTTTTGCTAATATAATACTTTAATTAATATACGTCTACACTCGAATGTATTACACAACAATATTCAATATTTTTTGCAGCTTCTCTTTTTTCTAAAAATGGAATAATGGGCACATATGAGTAAAAAGTGTGTTATTTATATGATAAATTTGTTTATATTCGTAGTATACCGCTTCCTTCTTATAAAATTTTGCAAGCTCAAGATAGTAAACAGTCCCCAAGAGAACATATAAGATGTTGGTAAATGGGTGAATAATTTAATATTGTAGTGTATTTAATGTGATAAATACTAAGTTGGTAATGTACCCATAGCAATATTTAATGTCTGCACCAGTTATGTAGGCAGTATGTATTGTCTGACAACTAACTGTCCAAGCTAGCTAGCCAGAAGTCCACCACCAGACACCGTCATGTAAACCTCGGTGTCCCATCCGTTCCTTTATGAGCAGTCTTAGAGCAATGTTACTCTAAAATGTAACCTCTTCTTATTTATCCCGAGCCATATACTGTACAGTGACGACCCGCATATCTTACAAATATTGAACTTAAGAATGATGACAATTAATAATATACAGACATTGGTGAAGAACTCTGGAATGGAGAGCCCTGCAAAAATGTGTATCGTCACTAACAGCATGGAAGCACTCATTGACTCTGCATTCCTTCCCATCTGATAACAGCATGGGAAGCACTCATGGACTCCACATTCCATCCCAACTGATAACAGCATGGGCAGCACTCATTTGCTCCACATTCCATTCCATCTGATAACAGCATAGGAAGCACTCATGGACTCCACATTCCATCCCATCTGATAACAGCATGGGAAGCACTCATGGACTCCACATTCCATCCTATCTGATAACAGCATGGGAAGCACTCATTGGCTCCACATTCCATCCCATCTGATAACAGCATGGGAAGCACTCATTGGCTCCACATTCCATCCCATCTGATAACAGCATGGGAAGCACTCATGGACTCCACATTCCATCCCATCTGATAACAGCATGGGAAGCACTCATGAACTCCACATTCCATCCCATCTGATAACAGCATGGGAAGCACTCATGGACTCCACATTCCATCCCATCTGATAACAGCATGGTAAACACTCATTGGCCCCACATTCCATCCCATCTGATAACAGCATGGGAAGCACTCATGGACTCCACATTCCATCCCATCTGATAACAGCATGGGAAGCACTCATGAACTCCACATTCCATCCCATCTTGATAACAGCATGGGAAGCACTCATGGACTCCACATTCCATCCCATCTGATAACAGCATGGTAAACACTCATTGGCCCCACATTCCATCCCATCTGATAACAGCATGGGAAGCACTCATGGACTCCACATTCCATCCGATCTGATAACAGCATGGGAAGCACTCATGGACTCCACATTCCATCCGATCTGATAACAGCATGGGAAGCACTCGTGGACTCCACATTCCATCCCATCTGATAACAGCATGGGAAGCACTCATGGACTCCACATTCCATTCCATCTGATAACAGCATGGGAAGCACTCATGGACTCCACATTCCATCCCATCTGATAACAGCATGGGAAGCACTCATGGACTCCACATTCCATCCCATCTGATAACAGCATGGGAAGCACTCATTGGCCTCACATTCCATCCTATCTTATAACAGCAGGAGAAGCAATAATAATTGACTCCATTCCATTCTATCTGACTTCGTCAGATCCTATATCACGATATAAAAAAATACAAACAACCTATCCCGATTCAACATTATACTACGTAACATATTGGAACTACTAATAACATGGAATACTTACGATGCAGATGTGCCTACAAGGTATTCAAATAATATTTTAAAGTGAACATCCCACTTTTATTTTATCTGACTAGTTTTCTACATCTAAAACTTTGAATTCTTGAAAGATTATATAAAAAACACGTTACATTTTACTCAGACATATATACTTATATTTAAAACGTAATTTTTAAAGATTAAACAAATATGTTTTACATAAAAATCACAAGAAATATATTGGGGCAAGGAAAGTACACTCTTATCTCATTCAATTACATGCAAAGAGTCATTATAATAAACACGCACACTAGGTTTGACTGCATCATAAAGTAATACCGAATGGAAAAAACGTAATCGTGTAATTACTGGCCCACATCATACCCGATTGCTTCCCGCATTGCAATATTAATTAGACTGACTAGATCTGTATAAAAAAGTCCATATCTATGCTGCACCATAATACAAAAATAAAAGCACAATTATACCTTAATATTTATTTGGATTTTTCTGTAAATAACGATTTTTATTACAAAGTTTCATATATTTACTATTTCTCTAGAATATATATATATATATTTTTTTTATAGAATATGTTTTAAATATTTTATGATGAAGTTTATTGGTTAAATAAAAAATTAAAAAATATCGACTAATACAACACAAACATGATATTTTTAAAAGAACAACAAACAATCTAGATACATATTCTCCAATAAGTTTTAATTTTTAGAATAGTTAAATAATATACTGAAGTATGTTTTATAGTACAAAATGGTTTTAAGAATCTTGTTCAGTAATAAATTATGTTCATATGAGCTTGAATATATTTGTAGTAATTTGTACATGCTATTTTTGTACAAGTGTCAGGTAATACTACAGATTAAAAATACATATTTTCCCTTCAAAATACTTAGGACTATGGGTTTAGTTACGAATTCCCTTCATAAGAATCAAGCTTTTAAAACATAAAATACACAGTTTAAATTTCAAATACGTACATGGCATATTCAATTATTTTAAAACCTTACAAAATAGTAAGACATGAATTTCTATATAAATTACTCTAAAAAAACAGTTTGACCTAAATTTCCATAATACCTAAGATAAGTTAAATAAAAAACACACACGCATACACATACATGTACATATCTGCATGTGCAACAAAACAATAAAAAATAATACATAGCACAAATATTTCAGTAGCCTAAAAAAAAATTCTATGCATTTATAAATAAGTACAAAACTAATATAAATTAAGCTATAATAATTAGATTTCAATTATGGAGTATGCTTATAGACTTTATTCTCTTTCTAATATATATATATATATATATATATAATATATATATATATATATATATATATATATATTATGGTAGTCATTTAAAATTAAAGCTATGAATAAATATACAGTATGTTTTACATGTTTACTGTTATTCAATAAACAATTATCTTTGAATGGGAGCTTTAGATCCATTTATTACTTTTTAAAATTAAAAGCGTTAGTTACCTAGGTTGGATTGAAATAAAATGCAAAAGGTTGCACATGGTAATTAGAATTTCACAATTGTAATAATTAAGTAGTCACGTATTGATCACTTGTTTTTTTATCTCTTTGATTTTCCTTTTGTTAATGATTTATTTATTAGGTTTTATTGAAATATATCAATTAGGATTTTTAAATGCAATGATTTTTCTTACGGAGTATTTCTTTAATCTGATGAAAACATCGTTCAGTGTTGTGGGTTGAAAATAAGAGTTTACGAACTGGAGACGGCATGGAGAGAATGATTAACTGCTTGATATAGTTTTTCACCATTTGATCTCAAATGAAACTTAAATTATGTTGCATATTTGAGGGGTAAATATTTAGGGGCAAATATTTAGGTACTAACATACAACATCACGGAAAATAGTAGGTTACCAAGTGTTGATAAATATGTTTGACACTTACAGCAATATGTTTTTAATTTCCATTGGAAGGAAAATTATCGTAACTTTCTCTTCTAGGAATACATATTTAAATTATATACACCTCCAAAAAGTCTGCAGGATAAAATCTTGATAGAAATATCTCTACTGACAAAGAGAATGTGAAAAATAGAATACTCCTAGAATAAAGGCTTATAAATAAGGAGAAATCTATGCTTTTAATTTTCTTATCAAAACGATTCATTTTTTTAGTTTATTTCTAAGCTATTCTACGGATTTACTTAAATTTCTTATATATACTATTTTTTTTGTCACTTTATACAGTCTAACCACAATATAAAGCAACCATTAAAACTTATAGGAAACCCTGTTGGTATGCGTCCTATAAATAGAGTAAAAAGTGATTTTTTGCATGTTTTTATAACCAATTGCAATTATTTGAACTGCACAGACTGTGTACATACTAATACCCCCCTTGGAGTAGCCTATGATTTAAAAAAGGAATGATGCCTATTAATGTTTTAGTAAAGCAGATTATTGACCTGAGGGGATAGCTAGAATCCGATAATAGCAATATATTTAATAGCTATTCCAGATTAAAGAGATGTTTGGAAATAGAACTAAATCATCATAAAGCTTCTTAAGTAACGTAGACTTGTAATGGCAACTGGCATAGCTGTGGCAGGCCTCTAGTGTCCAATAAAACGTAATGTCTTTATTCAACGGTCGGATAATAAAGCACCTGCAAGCTCTACGTTGACTTTTGATTTGCATCATCACAGCTAAGATAGCCATCCAGTAACACAATATGTAGTCATTTTAAAACTATATTTTACATCTTTATACAAGGAAAATATGTGCTTTAAAACTAAAAATGTAGGATGCTGTCAAAACATTACATTTTGTTAGACAAGTTGTTGAAGGTCTTTTAAGGTTCTATGAGATGCTGATCACTGATTATAGTCTAATTGATTTTAATCACTAGGCAGACCCTATAAGGCTGGTGGTGAAAGCTATAAGGCTAAAACTTCAAGCAAATTAAGACGACGACGTACAATGCTTTTCAAGGATGCAATAGATTTTTTCATGGACTGTTTTAAAAATAATAATACCGTTTTCTGCAAAATAAATCTGCATGACTTGATTCAATAAATACATGCTATGTAAATCTATAACTTAGGGGACCAACCTAAATATACCAGGTTATAATTCAATAGGCAGATGCTTGAGGTTCAATATCCCCTTTTTATTCTTACCCTAAAACTATGGTGTATATCCTGTAAATCTGAGTAGTTTTACGGTGGTATGAGTTTAAGGGACCATTAAAAATCCCGTCGTATTTTATATAAACAGTATGAGGCGGAATATTTTGTTATTACTAAACTTAAAAGTTCTCTAGTTTTAGTTTAGGAGGCATATTATTTAAGATTAAATTTCGTAATTTGCTTTTGAGAGTTGAATTTTATGGCCTGTAATTAAGATTCCGTGTTGCTATTGGCCATCCGATATAAAATTTTCCGGCCCAATGTAACTCTCTCTCGTGCTTTCCCATTCAGAATCTAAGGGCTCTCATTCGTCTAAGTATAATTAATTATTTTTACTTAATATATAATTCCACAATTGAAATTATTCACTCTTGTATCATCTGAATAGGTTAAAATATCCGCATAATAACATTTTAAAGATTTTCCAGTATCAAAGTATATTACAATTAAAAAATTACTCTTTGTCGTGAGTTCTGAAAAATGTAACACCTCTAAGAATTCTTTCTCTATCATTGAATCTCTTGCTATGTAAATTAATAAAAACTTATAGTTAATTAGTTATATTTTTCTATGAGTAATGATTGGGGTCTTTTATTAAACGTCTTGACCAAATAAAATTGGGGGGATATGATTGGGTGTAAAAGTATTTCTTTCTTACAGATAATAAAATTAGGTATTAAAATAAAGACTCTGTTCTCGAAAAATATTTGTTTGGTTACATCTATTATGGGTGTTTATTTCCAATGTATAATTAGGATATATTTTTCTTTATTTTATAGTAAAATATAGAAACTTTATTATTGCTTTTATAGTTTTTATTACAAATACAAACACTTGAAAACTTTCTTATCTATGGGGAACATTCTTTCCATACCTGAGAATGGTCCATTGATTATACTCTGTCTAGGTCTAGATTATAAGGCTGTGAACCCTTAGGGATTAGAGGTTTAGTACGATACAATAGGTACCAAAGCTTGCCGCTACAACAATATTAGGTGGCTAATGAATGAACTTCTAACACAGCGTACAATAAAGGGTCATTTGTTATTTAGTTTAATAGCTTTGTAATACATGTAACGTATGTAAAGAAATAAATTAATAATATTTACCACATCGAGAATTTTATATACAGTACATTAATGATGGTAATAGAGTTATGTAAGACTTTTTATAATAATTTTGATATGGCGACTGTGATATATGTTCTTTATTTATGTATGGTTTTAATAATTTTCCATGGCAGAAAAAAGGAAAATGTGTCATCCTACTGGGTGAAGGGTTTGAATTACTCTCAGCCAGATTCCCATGGTATTGTAAAATTCTTTTCTCTGCACCCATTTAGAATCATGCAAAATTTAAAGTCTAAGGATGAATTATTTCTCGAAATATCTTGCCATATGATATATAATTCTTATTCCTTAATTTGGCAAACATAGAAGTGTTTAAATAATTAGAATACATACACTTTTACTTTGGTCTTTGTACTCAAGAAGTAATCTACAGATTATGTTTCATATGTTAAATTATTGCAGCTACATGTATTGTTATCTAGCACGTCAAAATCTTATGTTGGTTTAAATATGATAATTATTTTAAACGGTAAATTTAAGATATGATAAAATATGAATATAGGAATTTTTATGTTGAATTCACTTTGTCATCACGGTTACCTATAAGATAAATGAAAACAGGTTTGTTAATGCTTAGCCAAATCCCTTAAAGTGACATACACTACTATCGAAATCGATTTTTGCTATAGAAACATTAAGCTTCAAGTAAAATATTTAGTTTAAAATATTAAGTTAGTGCTGAAAAACAGATACTCGGTGATGACAGAAATAACTTTTTCCCTGTTCTTCGAGTGATAAGATTTCCTAACGTTTACTTGCCATAGTCCCCCGTGTTTAACCCCGTAAAAAAACGCCATGAAATGTTTAAGAACCTGTTAAAGCTGAGAAATGAGAAGCAATATCGAAAGAGAATGAGAGCAATATCGAAAGAGAATCCACTCACTTTTCAGTCACGCTCACTTGCAAGACATCAGTCTCACACTTCTGGGACTTTAATCTGAATGCCGTTTGTTATAAGAAAGGCGGCAAAGAATATATCAGTATAAGAATACATATAATTAAAAATTTTTATTGATGGATTTGTTTGGTTCGTTCCAAATAATCAGTCTAAAATAAACCCTTACTTATGTAAAAAGTTTTTTTTTTATATTCGAAAGTAATATTTTCTTGGCTTCCTCAACTTTATTTTGCTTGTTTATGTCATGCGTTGTAGACATACATAAACCTCTGCCTCCAAATGAAATAAAAATTGAAATAAGATCAAATTATTTATAAAAAATAGTTTTCAATATTCCTAAAAGTGTTCTTAAGTACTTTTTGCGCGCATTTAAATCATTTCTAAAATGGGAGGTACGTTCCACACAAAACAACTAAATAAAATCTTGTTGTTTAATTTGAAGTGTAGGAGTGAGGCACGTTCTATAAAATAATGTTAATTAATATACGCCTATGTTTAAACGGATTCAGCCTAACTCTAATCATAATAGACGTAGCTAACTAAAAAGGAAGCGCCACTCTCAATAAATTACACTGGTGGTTATAACACTCGTAATTAAAGCCTAAAAGTAATCTTTAACTAACGGATCTCCGGTTGTTAACTGGATAAGAGGTTAGTTTTACTCATCTTTTGGCATGCACTGTCCAATACCTGCTTTCTTGCGAACATGCTCAAAATTAATCTCCAATATTTATCACACATAATAAAAACTTTAATATCAAATGCAGGATTATAAAACCTGAAATATGATTCACAGCATATAAATGATTCATCAAAACTTTAATTGGTAAAACTTTATAATAATTGACTTTCTTAATAATCCTAAAAGCGTATTAAAATCATTACAATGTTTTTACGGCAAATATATATTGAAAATATATAGACCACACACGTTACAATATAAAACGTTATATAATAGGAAGGTATTTTTTATTTCGTGATTTTAGACCTATACTAAAATGCAGTCCTACCATTAAATACTAGTTCTCATTTAGATGAAATTATTACCTTGGCAAGACAGAATGTTACACGCTGCTTGTAAAATTTAGCAAGAAATAAAACTTTAAAATTTCATACATATTTAAATTTATTAACTAATAAATATTCAATAGAGTATTTCATTACAAATTACTTCATAACTGTAAGTTTAAACTACGTCATTAAAACAGAATAAATATGAATCAAAACCAAGGGTATTAAAGAAATATCAAAACTTTTTCATTCTGTAAAATTAATCAATCAAGAAGGTAGCTATTCCCTTTTGAGTGAAACTGTTAAATAATTGGTATCAATAAAAAATTTACAAATCTTTTTGATATTTCTTATGTTTCAAGATGTCGGCTATTCAAAACTTGGAAAAGGAATGGTTAATACGCATTGTATCACAAAAAAGGTGTTTACGAATTCTCAGGTAATTTACAATAACCCTTGTTCATACGGGGTTTCAAATAGCAGGAGTAGAAGTTTTAAGTAGAAAACAACATTGAATGAGTAATTGAGAACACGGCTGTGAGCATAGTTTTTTTTAATTGATTCGTATTAAATGCCGTAGCGAGACACATAGCTTGGTTGAGTTTGTTAGGCAGTCTTAACCAATAAAACGTTCAAGATGATAACAATTCGCACTTGCAAAAAGTTGTTTTATCTCCAGTATTTTGTACATAAAATAAAATTTAACAAGTACTATCAAGTTTCTTCAAGTAACAATGTTTTCTATTATTTTTCAATAACTCCTAATGTGAAATATGGTGGGCATTTATATTTATAGATTTACAGTGGATGAACTGGATAAGACTATTTGGCGAAGACTCGGCCATTACGTTACCGAGAAGTTTAATGAGAGCCGCATCCGCCACATGAACTCGGACTCACAAGCATTTACGTTGGATTATCAACTTTAAATAACGTTGGATTCTTCTATATTTTCCTTAGTTTTTACCTGTTAGATTTTTTATAGAATCCGTGAAGTGGAACCTTGTTGATGTAATAGATTAAAATAAAAATATAACTCATATTATTATTGCAACGACAGAACACAATCAATACATAAAACAAATATATAAATAGTATAATACTTGTGTTGCAGTATTCCTACTAATTATGTAAGGTTGATCCAATTGTAAACTTAATGCTACCGCAGCTACCTATTAGAGTATCTTTGGTAACAATTAACTACCAAAGTACAGCAACTCTTCTATACAATTTTATTTAACATACAATCTAGAGCTGGTTTAAATGTCTCACTTGGAATATATTAATAAAATTGATATATATATATATATATATATATATATATATATATATATATATATATAATTTTACTAAAGGACTATGTTTATAATACTGATGAAATAGCAGTGTTGAATATTTCGCGTTTTTTTTTTCGCATTTTACGTTTAGTTCAAGAAATGTAGTACCTTATAGAATTAATAAACCAAATTAAAATAATCATTTTATTATTAGGTCAACAGTAGAATAATTTTAATAAATACACATTATTTTGCTAATATAAATGAAAAATTATTGTAAATCATATTTTAGTGTTCACACACATACAAGGTTAACGCACTTATACATTTTAAAGTTTAACGTTCCATTCCTACCAAGAATATAACTTTGTAGTGATACAACTACCTAGGTATAAAAATTAACGTATATAATTGTTATTGCATGTAATGTGGTACACTAAATCACAATTCTATCTTTTTATTTTCCAAAAGTTAAAGTGGTGTAAAAATATTACACCAAAAATAAAAGTAGTGAATCGCCTCAATGTGATTCGTCCCAAAGAGGGAAATTCTATTTTATTTGGACACATTTATAACCCTCAGGTAGGGCATTTGCCTCTAAATGCTCTAGCCGTAAGCTTTCGGGCCAAGCTATAGGTTTTCGACAAACTTGACACGACAAATAATGTCAGCAGGGTGATAAATTCGAGAAACATTATCAATTTATTCTAATTTTAAGAGTAATCTTTATAAGACCTCAATCAGTTCAAAATAACCTCAAAAATTTGTTTTTAACCAAATAAATACAGTATGTAATAATAGATACAATATTTAGCGTCAGTATAACGCTAGGTGGATAGTAAATGAAACACGTGTTGAAGTGGAATATATGATTTGTTAAGAAATAATAAGCCCCTGGTATGTTTAGTTCGTACCGTCACGCAACCACAACAACCCCTTCCAGTAATGATATACAGGAAGTCTTTGTTTTTCATATGAAAATAAAGTAGTAATAGTTAGCATACATTTATGTGTAATTCGCGTTACTAAATAACTTTTGTGTTCACAGATATTTAATAAGAATACTTTGGTTATTAATTGCTGATTATTAGGAAAGTTATCAAGTACTGGATTTTATTAAATCATTTTAGACGGCCTAAATATTCTAAAACATATTTTTGTCAAATTTTACATTATTATTATACATACATATAATTAATATTTATTCTTATAAAACTAAAATAACAAAATATTACTATTTAGATACGTTAAGCTCTTTAAATGTTCATATACTTTGCAGATTTTTTTAACATGATATGAATATTCTGTGTATGAATACGAGTATATCACTATAATATATCGCTATACTGTTATAATATGGATTTGTGTAGTCCCAAAGATAAGTTTTAGGTGCACCTTAATTGAACATTTTCTCAATTTAAGGACACAAAATATGACTCTAAATGAACACATTTTATACACTAATTTTTTCCATATTCATAATATTTATATAGTTTTAATTTTGTACTAGCAGACTGAATTGCAGAATTAATCAAGTAATCTAATGTAATATGTGTTAATGTTGTAGTGTTAACATATAGCCCTTTGGTGAACTTAAGTAGCAAGTCTCAAATGATGTGTACTGTCAGTTATATTTGGATTATTTTCGTAAGTATTTTTTTATTTTAAAAATTTTAACCTATTATTGGAAAACGGTTTTAATTTTTCTCTCCATAAACATTTTCTAGTGCACTAGTGATAGATGTTTGGAAAATTTTCTTTTACACTAAAGTAATGCCGCAGTTTGTTAAACACATCATATAAACGTTACTCCGTACTTAAATAATCCATAAGGGTGTGAAGTGGATGGTTTGTATACAGAATATTCTATTAAAATTCGGGCTAAACAGTACATACTATTAAAAATTAAATATGAAAGCTGCAAGCGATATTAAAATTAGAAATTATCTAGTGGTCATTTTTACTCAAACGTCTAAACTCTTAAAAAAATTAAAATAAACACTTAAACAAAAACCGTTCAATTATAATGATTTTGAATCAAACAAACTTTTTTCATTCTAACTATACTGTATCTTTTCAACCATGAATATCCAGCCGTTATTATGGAAATTTAATTATAAAAATTATAGAACATTCAAACTTTATATTGACATCATTTGATCAGAAAGTTCTGACCGAGGATAATTTATTTTTGTCTACTTTCAATAGTGCAAATAAAAACATAGGCCTAGAGTTTCATTGAAAAATTAAACGAATGTCAATTGTTTCATAATGGTTATAATTAATTCAAAGTAAATTTTTTTATATAAGGATTTAAAAAAATATATAAAAAAGTTTTACTATTCATTAAAACGATACTGCTTAAACTTATGGAAACCCTTATATGATGAGGCAAAACATTTACTTTATGAACATTCATTAAAACGCATCTCGATTAAAATGAACATTCAGATATTACATATACACTATCGGTGGCTGAGCGATAATAAAATCACGTTAAACAATTTGTACCACATTAAACTACGAGAGACTTTCTAAATACCAATTTTAGCCCAGTGAAAGTCAACTTAGAATCATAATTAAATTACATTCACGAATTACCATGAGTGTAAATAACCCCTTTCTAAAAGAACAAATACATTTTTATCCCATTACAATCTAAATATTTGTTCCACTGCTCACTTTCCTGATTACTTTCAAAAGGTCAAGCTCATCTCGTTAATAAGTGGAAATTAGGCATATCCTCTGGATTATTTAATATTGTTTTTGAGTTATTAAAAGATAATACTTTTTTAATCCCATTTTGTCATTTCCCTGGTCAAATTTACAAGGTATAAGGTTTGCTTTTAATATCTTGTAAGGTTTCGATCAACTATACCACAGATTGACAACTCCACAGTGTAATACTAAACTATACAATAAATACTATAACTAACTTAACGATTAACTGATTCCAGCCAAGATAATTCCAGATACACCATCTAACAATCGTTAACTATCGTAAATTAAAATTTAATTGTCATTAATAGCAGTATTTTTTATATTCCTAATTTCTATTTCACCCTATTTAAATTAATAATTAAATGAAACTTACTATTTCCGGAAGATTACATACTTACTTTAATATGTAGCCTTCATTGTAAGAAAGCCAAAAGGAATTTAGTTTTTCTTTCCATTTAATTTATTAAGATACATGTAAACCCTTTGCAACGTACAATAGTGCTGGTTTCTAGGAAACCCACTGACAAAAAACCGGTACGAATACTGTGCCGTAGAAGTAAGGGGCTGTTAACGTTGAAAAATGAAGGGTAATATCGAAACAGAACCCAATATCCTACTGAGCAATATCATGCTCACTTGGATAATCAGTCAGTATGTATGTATGTAAGAAATATTTGAGAATGAAATATAGACAACAAATTTTATTCATCAATTGATGAAACGTATGTCTTTTTAATGCACCCTATTAACTCATATTAACTACTAAGATTGCTTTCAAATATATATAACTTACAAACTAATTTGGAATTTTCTGTATACCATACTTCATGAAAGTAGTTAGTATTAAAAGATTGAACATAAAATAGATAATTTAAAATAGATTCTGTTCTTTGTGTGTCATACGTATATGTGAATTATTTGAGGCCTTATATTATGTGGAAGGTCTATATAAAACTCGTTGACAAGGTTTGATTTCAGCGCATAATTGCGTTGCGGTACCCTTCCTAAATACTGAAACAACTGTTATTAATTGAAAATTGCTATTTGGAATATCTCGATGAAGAAAATAACGGACTTAGTGTGTAAGAGAGAAATATTTAGTCTGCAAACCTTCAACTTCGCAAAAATTTTCAATCGATCTTGTATACGTATTTTTTGCCCAATTTCTCTACTATGATTGTCTGTCTCTCAGCAGGATATCTCGATAGTGAAATGATCTATATATTCCAAGTTGCAATACAATATTAGTGAAGCATGACATTAAACGCTCGGTGCACGAGGTGTGGTGTAGTCCGACCCTGTAAATATTATGCACTAATAAGATAAATTAGAAAATTACATTTATGTCTGTGTACACCACATCACGTGCCACGTAACTAGCTTCATACAGTATGTATCAAAATTTCCAAAATATAGGCCAATTTATTCTATTAATTCATTCTACGAATATCAATGTTATTTATATAGCTATTTAATAACCATCGCTTTATATTCCCCCCTTACTTTATACAGGGTGAGTCAGAAATGTGGTAAAATATTTTAAGAGGTGATTGTAGAGCTAAAAATAAGAAAAAAATGTTTTATAATGGTAGGTCCGGAAACGCTCCATTAATGAGTAATGGCTGGCGAAAGATTTTGCTTTGTTTTCAGTTCACCTGGTGAAATTTAGTGATTCTGAAATGTTTTGTTCTTACTTTTTAACTCAAATAAGGTGGATTTATAATGAAAATCACCTGAAAATCAAATAAAACCATTCTAGAGGTTTTAGTGTGAACAGTCTTTGAGAAAAAGTATGTAATTTGCCAAAAATCTAATAACAAAAACACCTTCTTAAATGTTTGATGACATTGTTAAATGACCAATAAACAAATGGTTTTTTCTACTACAGATTGTAGAAAATTTAATTCTGAAAACAACCATAATAAGCAAAGTTAACTAAATGTGTAAAAAAGTTATGAAATTGACTCCTCACGTATTACACTACACAGCAAACTTTTGCTGTCTTATAATAATGAGTATCTGATTGGTAACAGCTGATGAAAAACAAACATATTTTTAGTTCAAAAATTTATTTTTAAATACAATAAACATATCTACAATCGCTTTAACCCTCCAACTATTGTTCATCAAAATTTTGATGGAAACAACCCATTGTGGGTTGTTGTTCGTCAAAATTTTTATGAACAAACATTCCCTTGCATAATCACTCATTACAGTATATTCCGGCAACGTATCGATTCGATTCATGCACCATTGGATTCGGGAAAAGAAAAATAAGGAATACTATAGTTTTATTCCTCTTTGTATTGTAGTTGCAACGTACCAAGTTCGTAGTTTTGAACGTAAAAGAAGATGATGCAATTCATTTTGACCGCCATGTTGTCGATGCCGTCTGAGTTGTTGATGTGACGAGTCGTGTTTATTACTAAGTTTTAGTAGGTTTATTTGTGTTTTAGTGTTATGTTTAGTGTGTGGTGAATTGTTAAATATTGCAGTAGTGCAAATAAATATATTTTAGAATTTAATAAATTTCTCGAAAATTTTTCGCAAAAGTTTTGAGTAATGACAAAATGAAACTTTTTTGGAAAATTTGTGGAATTTATTTTACTACTGCTGTATAGTTTACTTCATTCTGAGTAATAAAATATGCAATATAACATTTATTGAAGTAAAAACTGTATTAGTAAAACTTTTATTAGCAAACTCTTACATATACACCCTATTTTCACAATTTATGCGCATCGCTGCTTTTTGTTATATAGTGTTATTATAGTTTCATAAATTTGTATAATGCTTATGTGTTTCTGAAACTAGAATAAATTTGACACAAAATGGCTATCTCACTTTTATAGTTTTCTTACTATAACTTGGTTTGCTAGGTATGGTCCCCCCCCAAATTAAAAAAAAAAATGTAAATTTTGAATTTCATGGAAAACAATTTTTAGTAACCATTTTTTTAAGGCCACATTTAAATACTAATATTATTATATGTTTAATTCTGAAAAACAAAATATATACTTCTCTATATATTACTTTTAATTTATATTTTTAATAAATTTTTTAAAAAACCCTTGCACGAGGCTCGAAAACATGCCGCCACTACAGGAAAAAATGACCGCCAGTTGGAGGGATAAGTCTCACCGGAAGATTAAAGATGATGCTCAAAATGACCTCCGTTGTTCAAAATTCACGCGTTCAGGCGTCTTCTCATCGAGGTTCGGACCGGTTAAAAACTTCACGTGTCTGCTTAATGGTTTATATAACATTTTTTTTCTTATTTTTAGCTCTACAATCACCTCTTGAAATATTTTACTATATTTCTGACTCACCCTGTATATAGGACAGACCACAATAGTAAATAGCGGTTTGTTTCAATCCATGATGGTTTTAAATAGCATTGTAACAGAGCATTGTATGTACATTAAGGTAAACAGAGCATGTATTTTTCTAATAAATTCTTGTACTTGTTGAATCACCACGTGCTATAAATATACTTAAACTGAATATTTCTTGTATTGTTAGCAAAAATCAAAGGCACGATATAAAACATATGGACAAAAATAAGGATACCACCATTAATAATTCAGAAATTCGAGTATGGATTGAATGGATGTGACATAGGTGGTGTACAGATTTCATTGTTTTACGCAACATTGCCTTTACCTCTGTGACACCGATACGTATTGTTCTATCCAATAAAGGTTGCCTCATGGCATTCTCTGAAGTTCTTAGTAAGAACATTTCATATAACCTAAAATGTAGTGTCCAGTTATAAAAAAGTATGTTTTCTGTGTTAAGCATGTATTAATTCTATTTTATACTTTCTGTCCATGTTATGCCTCGGGCCTACATGGCAGACTAAGTCCACTGTCTGTCTGTCTGTTTATCTGCCAACACTGAACTCTCGGAATCTATTCAATTATTTCTAAAGAAAGTTACAAACAATTAGTAGAATTTTAATCGTCTACACTCATTTTACATAAGCCGTGGAATGTTCAATTTATCTAGGTTTCTGAGTCAAGCAATAATATTATGCAAGCTTCAACCGTTTCGACCTACTGTGTTACACTGCAGAAATGTTGATATGCGGCAAACTGTGCCAACAAAACTGGATATTAGGACTAGGAACATTTCTCATTCTATATTTTATTCACTGACAGATAGAAAAGAAATTATGCCAGACTATTCCCATAAGGCGTAGCCTAATCTCATGCACCCAATTTTAATACCCATTGGGAGTATATACCTCAAAAATTCCACGTAACATGATAACTTTGGCAGTGGATGACTTATGCGTTACACCCCCCACTTTGCGGCTGCTGAGTTCAAATCCAGCCCACAGCTGCCCGTTAGTAGATGCTATTATTAGTAGATTTTTATGTTTTCGGTTAAATATTTTATAAATAGATTAAGCAACTTTTATCACACTTCAAACAATTCCATAATAGTCGCAAAATTTGTGGTATTATACGGTAAATAATTCAACTCTTTGCATTTTGAAACTGCATTATGTAATATTAATTTTTCTTTTTATTTCAAACTGCAAGAATTAATTTATAACTGTATAATATTCGAATTTATTACTATTGCTAGTTTATGATATCTTTAAAAAAAATTATATTTAGGCAGATGATAAAATATTTAGCTTCTTCTAGTCAATAAAACAATATTTTTAAGTTTGTATGGAAAGTTTCGTTACATCCTATTTCAAATATATAAATTTGTTATATTAACATGTAAATAAATTAAATAAGAGATAATGAATTGAATCACTATGTTTTCTCTGTCATTTATTCAGGTTACATGCCTTGGTTCATTAATTTATTTATGATAGATTATTTCAAATTATAAAAGGATTTCATGGGTTTCAAAGAAAGTACTACTTTTGTGTCCTTTGTGTCATCTTCGTCTTGAATGCAATGTAAATATTTCCAAACTAAGGAATACGGAAATATCAATAAAATGGCAGTGTTTCACGTTGAATCGGAATTAGATCACATTTCGCGTGTAATGAAGTTACTTTCTGGAGTCCGAACCCAGTGTGAAGTTATTGAAGCAGAAAAGTGAGGGTTGGTATTTTATAGGAGAATTTTCTTGTATTGTAAGACCAAAAATCCAGTTAAAGTTTTAATTTCCGTAGTTTCATAATAACGCTTAAACTGGGTGAATAAACAATCGTCATTCGTATTATATAGTATCGTTGAAGATTAAACTTGAAAAATTATAATAGGAGGATTATCAGAGTGGTCATGTTTGTCAGAATGTATCTGGGATGTTTTTGTTTAATCGTTATTCATGTTTCTTTTATTCAAAATGGAAAAAGTAAATATAGCAATTATTGAGCTCTTGTTCGCCAAATTAATTAAACTTTCCATCACGATTTCAAATTATTCGGCAGAATCACCTAATATAAAGTAAATATTTTGCTATAAGTTTAAGATATGCAAGAGTTTTTTTGTATATGCACGGTTTATTCTTTTACAAAAATATGAAAGGTTACATGTTGTATGCTCGCATTCACTAAAGTAACGACAATTCTAATAATGTAAACAATATTCTCATATTTAATTATTTTTAATATTTTTATAAATATGCTTTACAAATAAATATTTATAATGCTTAGGTCTGGGAACTAGTGGTATATAAGCTATGACAATTCGCGTATCTGCATGCCATTACTACAGATAGAAGGAATGACAAATTAACTTAGAAACATATGTTGACATGCAAAACAATTTATAATGGATATGAACATAGAAATATATGTGGCTAACCACCGTTCCGACAGTACATTCAACGACTAATAATTCTATTCTTGTGTGATTGGTCTCTCGTACAAGGCCAAAGCTGTATAAACAGTGAGAGCACAATTAATTGGTGGTTATAACGAATGTACTTACAATTATTGCTAAGTGTGCAGTAAACGTAATACAATGCATGGAACTAATAATAGGGAGTTCCACAAAGTACTTTCCTCGTTACTACTCGAACAAGTATATTTCAATTGTACAGTACAGAGGAGAAATTATTTTTTAAATTAATTTTTGTTGATATTGGTTTAATTTTCTAACCTATATTTTGTAAATTATAAATGATATTGGTTTAATTTTACTAACCTATAATTTTTACATTTTAGTAAAACGGGTATTAATTTTATGTGTGTTAATAGAAATACATTTTAGGCAAATATTTTCAACGGTGTTTATTTTTGTTAAAACAAAAACTGTTTTTATTTTATTTAGCTTATTTCGAAGTAGTTTAGAGTGCAGCCATTTCTGTTGCCACTCTTGATTTCTCAACTTTACGAAATAGCCCTACATAATTTGTATACACTGTAATATTTTCCCGGTGCCGATGCCAAATACATCGTCTGACCAAATATATGGCTCTCTATTTACGGAATGGATGATGTGCTAGGCTTTAAAACCAGAGACAAAATTGCGGTTTATATGTTTCTGTACATTTTCTCCGAAACTCTTTTGTTAAAGCAGCTGCATGGAGGGAAGACTGGGACTTAACTAGCCTGTTCGGTCATAAAAATACAGAACGTAGACATAGAGTTCATACCTATATAAAGTTATCATTAAATAATCTGTGTGTAATATGTCTCTTGCCCATTTTGTGAAAGCAGGGAAGCAGGGTTGTCAAACCCTTAGTTTAATATTTCAATTAGGAACTGCCCATGTCACATCTGGCTCGAGTGGAATTGGATTCTCTTGTGGTCCTCAGAACCTTGTGCCCGCTTCATGGGCTTAAAAGCGAAATCGCTAAATTCGTTCACTTAAGAGTAGTTATTGTTATATGTCTTCTTATTGATAGTTTCAGTTAATATTATTTACATATTTCTCAATAAACAAATCGTATAAAAAATTAAAATAATAACCTTCTTTTGCGTAATATTTACGTTTTGTCTGTTATTACTAACGTGGTACAAAGTAATAGCATATAAACAACGTTTTCTAGTTTTTTAATGTGTTATAGATAATTAGTCTGTTCTTTAGACCCAAAAGGCTGTGTCAGCTTTGTATAATGATTCTAAGATTTTTTTGTTTTTCTTGGCTATTTCCGGCCAAATAGGAAAGGAGATGACCAAGTCCTATTCGAGCGGCGTATTGATCGTCAATAATTTAGGATATCAGTATCAGATTGAATATAAGGAATAGCTTGTACATAGGTCCGTAAGCGTTGTCATCAAATAGTTCGTAAATTATCGTTCTTTAGGCGTTCATTTTTATTTTTTATTTACAGCTAGAGATCGTAAATGACACAAACTCTGCGATTACTGCTAGATATGCCGTTTTGACACACCTACCCGAATAACGACAGATAAAATAACCCTATTTGGGTTCAATCTATTCTGACACCTTGGAATGTCCCTTGGCAGCCAACGTCATCACTCCTGCTGCTATCACCTCTGCGCCAATGGTAACGTTGAACCAGGCCAACATAACCAACTCCTAAGGCAACTCGCTATTGCCACTCCAACAAAGCTTAAGGTTACCTAGTTCTTCGTCCATCAACATTTGTTTGATACTTTTTCCCTGTGATAATGGTAGTTTTTTAGTGAATACATTTTTCTAATTTAAGTAAACGTTATCCTCCAAAGTATTTACGAGAATGTCCTCAAAAGAGATATGCATATTTAGCTAATTATAAAGATATACTGAATTTACGATTGAAACCTGAGATTCAGAGGTAGATAAACTAAGAAAACAATTATTTCTTCAAAATAGAGATATTTCTCGATTTACTTGTCGTACTTCACGTGCTGGAGAAAATGTGCTAAAGTTGTCGTTAAATGTGTTGAAATTCTTCTTGAATATCTTCAAATTGATGTTGTAATTCATTTATTTACTTGCAATCAGGGGCACCCATAAATAGATAGCTGCGTGTATCCTTTTTGGAATTAAATACCACTTTATTATTAAATTATGATTTACTATACAACGAAAACAAGTTATATGGTATTGAATAAGACTAACTCTGAAGTATAAACCAGACTGACCATGTTTTTTACTTATCAACTGAATTAAAATTTATAAAACGTATGATTCAAAAAATTTTATTACTACAAGTTGAAGTCAGCGACAGATTCAATACGTATTCTAACATTATGAGATCCCTATAGATTAGTGCGATGAATCATTGTGGCCTGGTAAGATTATATATATATATATATATATATATATATATATATATATATATATATATATATTGGTAAAATCTATTTTATATAAATTATTTAGATGTTTATTGTTTTAAATGATAACATGAGAATACCAATAAATTTTATACCCGTCGTTAAAGATGCTGCCATTCTTCAGAGTGAGCATGTAGTCACTCACAGCCAAATATCGTTATCGTAATGGTTTCTGACAGCTGGTGCTTATTGATCGCGTGCTCTATCGAAAGCGCTGTCGATAGATTTGAATGAATCAAACTGTGAGGATATAACAGATACATTGCCTTATTCAAGGTATTATTCCAGACAGTCTACAGTTTTTTCGCATTATTATTATAATACTTGTAATACAATAACTTAAATATTTTGTTTACGCAATTCTCACATATGTGTCAAAATACTTTCGTGTATCAATATAATAAAAAAGGTTCACATGCAGTGTAGCGTACTCCTACTATGTTTTAAAACTCAATAAGGAATTTGAGAGGCTGAATATAAATAAAAAGTAAGAAAATGACGATAATAATGAGAGGTATTTAGATAATACTTGTCAAATGAAAGTAGTATGTTTGAATAATTCTATTAGATAAAAAATTAGGCATCACACTGTAAAAACATAAGAAGATATAGTAATAAGAAATGTTAATTTATAAATATCTTAGATTTCTCAAATTTCTGCTTAAAATATTGTGCTAAATATAAATTCTGTAAAATATCATTTTATATGTACCACACTGCAGTATACTAAACCTCTGTACATTGTTTGTATCGTCAATATTTATTACAATTTTTAATATTTTTAAATTGAGCCATAGTTTTTATCAATTTTAAACATAAAATAAAAACATTTAAGTAAAAAAAATTAATTACGAATATGTAACAAAAATAGAAGCCTATTATTGGCAACATATTACAAATGACGTCTTTTATGTAGAAGGCACTGGTTTATTGACAAAACCTTACAATTTACCTAAAGAATTCGTTCTTAGAGAACTAACATTCACGATCTTCATTCTTTTCAAACCATAATAAAACAAAGCATGTATGTTATATGAACAGTAATGTGAAAAACTTAACAATTTTATTTTCTAGCACGTTTATAATAATTGTATTATGTATCACCGCATAGTTTTCTGTATACATAACATTTTTGTTTAAGAACTGCAATAGATTAGGTATGTTTTAATTATACTATATTATGTTGAAATTATAATAAAATGTACAACTTAAAACCTTCCTTTTTCAGGTATAGGGCTGGTGCAGTTAAATAATAAAGTGTTATGTGATTGAATACAAGTGGCAAACACAATACTAAATTTGTTATATGAAATACTTTATAACGAGAATTATCAATAGACAAGAATATCAGTAACGGAACATCGAACATACAAGCATTACAGGGAACGATGTAATAGAATATTCTGGTGAGTAATATCCCTGGCAGCACTTCTGAGAAGAGAATAGCAGTATAATATTAAAATCATTGTTTTCTATAAAATAGATTATTATTGACCTCATGAGTATTATCTTGTCATCTAGTTCAATGTAATATAATCATAACTGGACTGTAAAGTTAGACAAACCTTATTATGTTGGGCATACGAATTAATGCTAATGAATATGTTCAGTACACCGTAAAATTTGCCAACTCCTGAATAAGAAATCGACGGGTCTTATCCTGCAAAGTAGCTATATTTTATCCCCAAAGACGATTTAAAATACTGTTTTTATTACAAATAATATTTGTTCTATTGATCAGTAGAAACTTTAGCTAAGATTTTACATACCATTTGTATGAATAAGATTATTAGTTGTTTATAGATAATAGATAAGATTATAAATTTTAGTAAAAAACTATTAAAGACTTTTGACGTTTCAAGAGCTTAGTTGGTTTGTCAACATTCTCAAAATGAGAAATTTTAAAGTTTTAAATCCTTTTCTGATGTTTTATTCCCTATTTTACGTATTTATTCGTATCCTAAAACTAAAGTTTTGTTTATTAAAAAACTAACCCATATTATTGTTAATTTTTGTATTTATTTTTATAATTAGATATTAAGACCCGTAACTCTTCAAGGACTTTTTAAACAAATCTTTATTAGAATAGAAAAACCTTTTTATTTCTTAGTAAAGGCACTTACTATGTAATGTGATAATGGACTATTACATTTAGAAACTTAAATCAGCATACATCGGGTACATATTATTACAGTTTTGATGGTTAAGAGGATCAGAGTATATCCTGACTCTTGACTCAAAAAATATAAAAAGCTAAATACTTATGCATCATTTTGAAACATGATTCGGGTCATACTACTCTCGTTCCTGCTCTTGTAATTTATTTTCATTCAGTCTAAAAAATATTCAGTGCTATAGTTGATATTGCTTTGTTATTTCGATGAATACTACATACATACGAACAACTAAAATCCATTTTATGGTTTAGGAGAAAACCCTATCTACTACAGATATATGCTAAGAGGGAAATCTTTATTAAATTCACCCAACATTTCAAAATTACCATACATAAGTTTTGCGTTATAAAAGTCATCGTTATAAAAAATTGCAGACTGTAAGCTTGGAAAACATTTATTCTTGAGACATGTTTAGTGCTCCATTTTTCCGTTTTTTTCCATAAGCCCACTGTGACAATGGCAAGGAATTCCCACCAGTTTAGAGTACCATAATTGAAAATAATCCCCCCTTTTTATTAAATTTAAATCTATAACTGTTTTTAACCCTGCGCTACTCGCGTGATGTTTCGTTACGCTAATACTCTCGCATGGGCTACAGTTGTAGCCCACGATTTTTTTTGTTTTTTGTACAAGGACATTTAACTTTAGCACTGTTTTAGATATTTTTTTATTATTTAAAACATATATTCTTACTTAAATTAATATTTCAATGTATTACACAACAACAATTTTTAAATCAAAAAAATAAAATTGTAAAGTAACGTTATTTTGTATTTTGGTGGTTTTGAAAATTGCCTATCTTTAAGGTCGTAAAACTTAAAAAAAGTTCAGGACATGAATGATGGAAAAATACTTCATTTATAAACATGTTTATTATAAAAAATCAATAAAAATATAAATTAGTTTTAAATTGCTTATTTACATAAAAGTCAATATCTTACCATTATATGTACATTTCTGAATCTTTTTCATTTTACAAAAACACTTGAAATTTACATTATAAGGTTCATTTGTTGTAGACTATAACATAAAACTCTTCATTCACTGTTGCGACAGGAATGGCAAACAAGCGAAGAGTGGTCAGGGCAAATCTTGTAGCCACATTTGTCACATCATTTCCGTGCTGATTTGTTATCACGTGCTCTGCCACATAAATAGCAACGGCCCACTCTGATGTCTTGTGGGATAGGTTGACGTCTAGTTCTTATATTCCCAAA
Source organism: Homalodisca vitripennis (assembly GCF_021130785.1). Taxonomy (NCBI): domain Eukaryota; kingdom Metazoa; phylum Arthropoda; class Insecta; order Hemiptera; family Cicadellidae; genus Homalodisca; species Homalodisca vitripennis. The sequence goes on along the minus strand of NC_060212.1, from coordinate 126,545,270 downwards.
ATTCGCCTAGCTCGAATTTTCATTTCAGTGGGTAACACTGAGGATTCCAGGCGTTTTCTGATCTGGGGATGAAAAAGTTCCCAAGCAAGATGGTCTAGAAATTCCCTTCTAGGCATTGAAGTTTCCATATTGTTGAACTTGTAGATGCGTGAAGCATTTATTGCTGCATTATTCACAAGCCCAAAAAAATTACCATAGGCCCAGCGCTTGGTGTTTCTTGATACATCATACTTAGCACACATTTGGTCAACTACATCGACTCCAACCTATGTACGATTGTAGAATGTAACTATTTCTGGCTTTTTTAACTCCCCACTGTCTAGATCAATGGTTTGGTCACTGTGCATTGTCGAGAGTAGGACGACTGCCTTAATTTTTCTTCGGACAATAAGACACAAGAGTCTTTTTTTGTGGTGTGCAAATATTGAGGAATATAATTCTCAGCTTTTATTTCCCCTAAGATCTTCGGGTATGCCAATTCTGTTAGACCTCAACGTACCAACAATAGTCTACTGTTTTCTTTAAATAATTTTTCAGCCAAAGGTATTGAAGTAAACTAGTTGTCCATTGTAATATTCCGATTTTTTCCTGCAACTAGCTCACAAAGTCGAATTGTTTACGTCCTCTGCAGACTGTGACACATTGAAAGGTCCTAGAGGCTGGTTATCCACATAAACTTCTAAATTACACACATGCATGATTTTTGCACAAAACTAAGGCAAAAACCTTGATCCCCATATTTTCCTGGTTTTACTTGGAATGTAAATCTTGAATTGGCAGTTGCCTCTAAACTTCAACAATTGTTCGTCAACAGTGCAATACTCACTGGGTGCGAAGAACGTCCTAAATTTCTGCACAATTACCTCAAAAAAACGATCTAATAGGTGCTATATTATCTACAGCTTTTCTTTGTGGACGATCTCGAATATCATCAAATCGCATACACCTCATTAGAAAATGAAAACGATTTTCACTCATTGTCAAGGTAACACGATTCTACGCCACTTCCACGATTGTTGTCCCAAATATGCTTTGTGTGTGTTCTTCAACCCGCCCAAAACAACCAGAGAGAAAGTAGAATTCCCTATAAAAGCACGAATTTCAGTCTTATATATTGGTCTTGCATCTCTTTCACGCTCAAATTGATCTTTTATACCTAATATGTAAATTTTAGTTCCATTTACTATCATTTCTATAACATCATCATCAAAATATAAATTAAAACAATCAATCTCAGTTTTAGTGTTCCGAGCCTCACCTCTAGGCCGGGCAATCGCAACACAATGTTTGATGCCTTTGTACGAATGTTAGATGGATCAAGAGGACACTTATTCCACTTTCATCACTCTCTTCTGTTTGTCCTTTTAATAAAAACATTACCTAAAGGAGTATTATCTTCATTATCACACTCACTGTGGACTGAAAGGGGAAGTAGGCGCCATTTCTGCAACTTCTTCATGGGGTAAATGGATTTCTTCTTCCACATGATCTACTTCTCCATCATCACTGTCCACGGCAATGCAATCCTCCTCATCAGAACTTAAAGGATTGTCAGACTCATCAAGAATATCTCGTTTGGTCAATCTGGCACACTTCGGGATTACTCATGACACAAACAATCGCGCGGGCTACAGTTGTAGCCCAGATCACTTTTAAAGTAAAACCACACGGACACCTTTACTCTATGCAGTGCAAGAGCACACTGACTGGACTGAGCAGCTATTGGTTTGAAGGTACTGAGGCTCCGACCCTCCTAGGAACACATCACTCCTAGTAGTAGGTGAACAAATTACACTGGGCTACACATGTAGCCCGCGCGAGTACCGCAGGGTTAAATAGCACTAGTTAGGCGTTAGATGACTCAATTCATCACTTTCCACAATTTGTAGTGAAACGTGGATATTAACATTTTATTTGCTATTCGAAATCAGTACTGATCAAGCAATATTCCAAAATTTTAACTGTACATAATATATGTTTCTCTGCCTCTATTATGAAATTTAACTAAAATTTTAGTGTCAGTTAAATTTGAATTATGAAATAAAAATATTAAAATGTTACCGAAATTAAAAGGAAAAAGTTTACGTAACCTTTAGGGTTTTCTCTTCATATAAACCTTCCTCCGATTTCAAACGAACATAAAATAATAATTAGCTGCATTGGAATAACGTTTCTAAGCGCTAAGTACATATCTTGGGATTTATTTTTATTTATAACATAATAAAAAATTATAATCATATTATTTGGGAACCTTATTGTTTTATGACAAGGAATATAAGGAGGCTGCTGTTTACATTAGTTTTTCTCTTGAGATATAATAGATATCTAACCTTTATTCTTGACTCTAACTAACATTGATTTTAAGAAAAAATTTTATTTTCCGTAAATCCCGTATTGCAGTGACCCCACATCCCATTCAGTCTGAATAAAATGTTCATAAACATTCAGGTCCAAAAATAAAATATAACAAGAAAGATTTATTGCATTCTACCATTATAAATACAATAATACAGTAACGTCTTGCAATGTTTTCCCATCTATTGTCAATGCAGCCATCATTACTCAAATAATCAAATTGTACTATAACAGTCTATATTTCACATTAGATGGACTAATCAGTTTTCTATAACTAAACATTTAACACCAGCAACAGATACGTCTACAAATACCTTATCTTGTTTTGTGAGATATATCCTTATAACTACAACATAAGCATTTGGTAATAAAACAATAGTGTTTACTTAAGAAAAAATAGAAAATATTGTCGCAAGTGTGTTATTCATCTCATTACCATATTCCATTCCAGGCATAGATATCAGGAGTAGTTTCATACAATACGCCCTCTAACTTTGGTTAAATCGTATAGATTGATATTAAATTGGAAATAACGGCATGTAATTACCTAGCTCTCATCGTTTCCGGTCACTTCCCGCATTGTTTAGTTAATTAGAATGATTAGAACAACATTAAACAATTAAATATTCACGTTTTTAGAGTTATATCATTATAACCACATTTGTATTCCAGCAAATAATACAGTTAACTGTTTTTTATTGTACTTGAAATACTAATTAAAAAACATACTAATTTCAATAATTTTTATAAAGGAATGTATAATAGATTGATAAGTGCTAAATGTTTGAAATCATGGATAATACGTTTATAGGATAACATTTATTTCCTACATATCTTATTTATTTTTCAAAAGTAGGTGTAAACTATAAATTAAAACACCATATTCTTTGCGATTTTAAACGAGGAATTCCCTTTACAATTAAAGGCAAAATGATGTGAACCCTTTTACAAATATTATTCTACATTAAAATATCAAATTTAACTCAACAGGTTTTGACGCGTGATACCTTATGACTCAACAAGAATATTTTACGTCAAAATCATGAGTATAACAGTTCCAGTTTTGAGTCAGAACGAGGCATTGATTGTCATGAACAAACTTGATACATAAATTTTCACGTAAAACAAATATTTTTGCGAAATAAGTACGTTTTTAAACATGCAATAAAACAAAATGAAACATGATACATATTAATAGTTTTATTGTCATTAGTCCAATTAAAACGTTTTTAGTTTTTGACAAATAATATCTTAAAAATACTGTTCTTTGACCCTTCAATAAGTTTTCTTGAAGTTTACAGACCCATAAGTATCAAACATGTCCTACGTTTAGCTAAAAGGATTTATGAAGTTTTAAAATAAGTGGTACTAAATTTTATACTGCTTTTGAATGTAAATTTACATTCTGCACAAACACTGTTATTCAGTCAACAACCATTTTTATAGGAGCTTTGAAACAGTTTACCTCTTCTGAAGAAAAGATTTTATCATATACCATTGAATGCAAATGATATTAAAAATAACAAATATGAATGAAAAGAGTCCTTTAATTCTATATTTTCTCAGTCATTACTCTTTACTTTTAGGTCTAGATCATTATGTAATTGTTCACGCATTGATCAGCTGTTTTTATTCCTCAGACATTTCAGTTGTTAGGGATTTTCCAGTCAGATATTATTGAAATAAATTACTTGTACATTTGTTTTGTATCCATAATGATTAAGACATTTTCATAGCAAAATCTTAAATGTTACCTCTCTAGTGTTCATTGATGCACCCTATTATGAGAATGTTTTATTGATTATACTCTGTCCAGATTATTAGGGCTGGACCCCTGAGGGATTACAAGCTTACCACTACACGATCACTACCAAATCTGGCCGCAAGCGCAACCATACAACGTGGCTAATGAATGACCTGATGTCATAGTATGCAAATATAAGTAATTTAGTGAAATATTTCCGTGCATAATAAATAAGTAATGATTCTAATGATTCAAAACATACTACGAATTGGTATGTTAGAGTAAGTAAATGATGGTATTAATTTAGATGTATTTCATATTTATATAAAAATTGGCTTATTGTATTTTATTTTTATTAGACATGTAATTAAATCAATTAATTTAAATAAGAAGTAATACATTTTAAGCACAAATTTTGAACAATGTCGTAGGTTTAGAGAGCAGAGCGTCCATTTTATGTATATACTTGTGAGTACTCAACGTTTAAAATTGCTTAACATTGCTGTTCTAAAAACAATCACATGAAATAGAATCCAAGCCAACATAATACACCCAAGGAGTACTTTTTAAACGATTACTTATTGAAGCTTCATGCATAAAATTTGTAGACCAACCGCTAAGTCAACCTTCGGTTGAGGTTAGACTACTTTGGGTGCCAATACTAAAAAAGAACTAGGAAAACTAAAAATATTATATCAATCAAACTTACCTCAACCAACAAAATTCGTACAAACATAATGACACTTAAGTCTAGGACCAAAACATAGGGCCGGAAGTGGCTTGCCTTTATCACTTCCTGCTCCAGGCCTTAGCCTTCCTGTCCTATTATTTCAGATGACATAAAGCGGTACTGATGAAAGAGCGGACATCGATATTCTTGTTAGTATACCACTTTCACCTGTACTGGTGTTATGTGTGATTGTGATTCTCGTACTCGTGACTTGTGCTCAGGACTTGAATTCTGGGCAGCGACAACGCGTGGACTGGACTCGAATCATCTCTTGGGTATGTGACCACCCTTTTCTTTCCATTCGTTTCTTCTTTCTGTTCTTTAATATTGTGTGTATTATTACCTCCCCTATTTGGCGAAAAGGATAGATTCTATTCCTCGACGCGTTGTGTTATTTCTTTTGTAACATGTAACGATGGCAAATGTCCGAAATCATACTATTCCCAGTTGTTCAACTCTATCGCCCATAATATCCTGACAAAGTTTTCATTTAAAGAGAACGCCGTCAGCTGAATTAAGTGTTACGTTGATAACATGTGGCAGGTGACAAGAACGAATATAACAACATCAAGACCTCTTAGACATGTAAGCTCAAAGAAGCAGTTTAGGGCCGATCCTGTTTACTATGTATTCAGCTGATTTGTCTGACTGCCTCAAATATTGCCCGCATTTCCTGAAGATTGGCAGCTACATTCTCATACAATCCTGAATGGTTAAGTGTCCCCATTTATAAAATCAATGCCAATCTTATTAGCTTACATCAATAACCGATCTGCCTTGGATTGTAGCTTAATGTCAATAAGTACCAGCACTGCATGTATTGCAAAACTATCAGAAAGTCTCATGTGCAATTCAAGATCGGAGGTCAAAGACTAGTCGTGTTTGTCACTCTGAAGGCGCTTGCAGTAATGCTGGCATTTACTATTTATGTCATTTGTTTGCACGCGAGGTCTGAGAAGAATGATCTGAGACAAAATCTTTTCTGATGCGTCTGAGCAGCAAATTGCAAAATATAATATTCCGCCAGTGTCTTATTATTGCTTTCAGGCATATGGCACCCGTATTCTTAAAGAAGACGGTGGGCGACTACAAAAACATTCGAAATGCTGCATGAGTTTTATTTTAAATTTGGAAAAATAGGACAATGTATACGCTTAGCGTGAAAAGGCAACTTTTTACCGATGATTCATGAGATTTTGACAGTTAAAAAGTGCGAGTAACTTTATCAACGACTTGTGTTCAGCGGTTAGGTTAAGAAGCGTTCTACACGCCAGGACAACCTGATCCCATGTAGCTAAAACAATTGCACTAGGTTTAAAATGAAATTAAGCTTATCATTAGATTAAGTTGGTTTCTGCCAGTGTTTATTGCTATACACTTATATATCGTACGTTACATCATAATTTACTTTATATTTTCAATCTGTAATGTATTTTTGTTTGTTAATTATGTTTTATTTTAGTAGTTGGTGTTTTTATAATAATATATGATTATTCAGTTTATAGCATAGTACTTGTTTTCATTTAGTGTTTAGAACTATATTTTCCTATTTAGGATGTAATATTAGTTTTAGTATATAACTGTTAATACCTGGAGGACTTTTTTAACAGTGTTTATTGAAAATCGTTAGACTATAAAGGCGTTATTATTATTACTATCGCAAAATGTTTCGGATGTAAAGTGACATAACACTTTTGGTAATTACCGTAATATTGATGGTGATGACGAATCGTGAAACAACCAACGTTAGAGAAAGTTTATCTTATTTTTGCGCGTACTTTTTATATCTCTATTTACACTGAAGTGATCAAACTGGACGAAAAGTATTTATGTTTGTAGAAAAATATTTTTTATATCCATACCTTTTCTGCAGACATCCATTTCTTTGGACATAATTTGTTCCAGTTCCCGTAACGGACACCGTTCCAAACGCAAGGAAATTTGTACGAAGTTGTTACAGTTGAGAAATGAGTAGCAATATGGAAACAGAACCCAACACCTTACTGAGTGTTGTCACGCTCACGTATGATTCCATCTCACACTTCTGGTTCTACTCAAAGTAACGATTGCAGAGAGAAGTGTCAAAGAATATATCACTAAAAACGTTAAATACAACTCCTTCCTCCATTTTAATAAACCTCGTGCTTTTATTAATTGTATTAATCCCGAATAATAAACTTGCTACAAATCTTTGGTTTGAAAATAATACGAGGATAACGATTAAATACGATGAAAACGTTAACTTAATGTCATTGTGTATGAAATAAAGACAACCCGATTTTAGGTTAGAATAAAGTAGAATAAAACTGTTCAAATAATTATTTGACTTGAAATTTACTCCACTTACTAAATATGCTTTATTTATTCCACTTTATATAACGAAGAACTATTTTTAAAGAGTATACTAACAATAGAATCATAGATAACTCAAATATAACAACAAAACAAGCAAAATGATCAACAATCATTCAAAATAATAAGTGAAATATAATACAATACATAATAACCCTCCTAAATAAGTTTGTACTATTGTGCCATTTAAATAAAAATCTCAATATTTCAATAGTGTATAGTAATCTAAATATAGATTCTGTACATTACACTATAAAAAAGACTAAAAATACGTCGAACAAGCATTATTGTGTATCGTATTCCAATTAATTGCGAACACAGTAATTTGATTGTAATTAAAGTGCTAATTTCAAACATTAAATTGAGTTAAAAAATCGAATCAATGAATTAACGTGGATTACTCATTGAAAAAGAATTTTCAGGCGCTCTAATATATGCCACGTAACAACTTTTGTGTTTAATGGTCGGTGATATAAATATCGACATTGTAATGAAGACCAATGAGAAGTCTCAACTTTGTGATCTATACTGGCAGTTATGTACCATCAGGACAACATCCAGACGAAAAGAAAACACATTCTCTAATAACATAAATCTCCACAGCCTGATTCTAGAGCAATTTCAGGAAATAATGGCCTGTGAGAGTCTATCGTACTACTCAATATCCGAATTAATATAAACTAGCACTTCGTTAGAAAGGCCCGGGAGATAAACCAACATAGCAAGCGGAACTAAAATATATTATCTAAATTATTGACATTACAGCCTTCTTGGAGGAAGCTTTCTATGTTGTTTCACTGACCAATTAACAGAACGAGATTAAAATACTCGGCAGTTGTTTATAAAATGTTTAATTTGACTCAGGGATGGCAGGCCATGAGGTTCGGGAACATTTTTGTACATTGCTCGGATTCATTATAAATGTGATAAAGTTTTACATTTTGAAAATTTCTAAATTTGTAAGAAAAACGTAAAATGTGTGAGTTTAGATAGAACCTCAATTCTATTTATAATTTTTCAGAATATAACAATGTAACGATACAAAATACTTGTATTGCAGAACAAACTGACAATGTTTGGCATTTTTTTACAAACCTCTGCAAAAAATTTGAACATTAAAAATAACTAATAGTTTCTTGATAAAAACTTAGTATTTATTTATTAATATATAATTGTATTAATACTCATAAAATGCTGTTAAAATAATATTTTAATATTCTGAGAATGCGTAATTGAATAAAACTTAACTTAGTTTAACTTATTAAATTAAATTGGATAAAAACGTAGTATTATTTTTGTTATTATATTAATCTATTAATATTTATAATATGCTAGTCAAATAATATTTTAATATGTTAAGGATATGTAACTGAATAAATATGCAGTCTAAAAATATTTTTAACGAAATCAATACGTAATAATATTTTTTATAATCATTAACGATTCATAACTAAAGTAGTAATGAATCTATATATTGAAAGATAAAACGCATACTCAAAAAAGGTTCGTACTATGTTTATTATTACATTCTTATGTAAAAACTCTCTGGATTTCAGGACTGGAAATACGGTTTGTGGTTGCGTGACAGTAAGAAATAAACTGAATATGGATAGAACACTTATAAACAAATCTTTTTTTCCTACTTCACCACATTTCATGTACGATTGTCGAAGTATTCCAAGGTTACTAATATAGATATTGTTGTTATACAATGTATTCTTACTATTTAAATAATGGATTTTTATTTACAACAAAGATTTTTGAACTGCTGTAGGTTTAAAAAATATTACGATTAAATTTAATAACTTATAAAAAAATATGTCCAAGATGGTTTCCGTTTTGCTGATGATATTTATCCTGCCATGATTACCCGAAGGCCAGTTTATTTTCCAGAGTTATTAAATGTCACATTTTATATAATATAACACGTTTTCAGATTCTTTGTATAATACATCGTATTCAATAACAAAGAGGTAATTACTTCCAAAAAGGATTAAACGAATAACGGTACTCTAATAAAAGCACACAAGTGTATTTCCCCCAGCAGAACCTCCCCAGCAGTTATTAACGGGGTCAGCTGGTTGATCTTTAGGTTTAAGTCGGCTTCCTATCACAGATCAGCAAAGCAAAGTTTAATTCTTAATATGGTTCTTATATTTACAGATTGATTTTCTATAAGTGTATTCAAAACTAAAAATCCTCACAGTTCCTCTCTAGATCTGGATCGTACTACAGGAGCTCCATCAAATTTGCCTCAGAACGTATCACTTGATAATGACACAGTCTTGAGTCTTAAGTATTCAGTGCTTCAATTAAAAGACCCCTTCATCTCCAGACTACAGGTCTCGATGAGGACGGCGTGTTTATTTCAAGCTTCCCTGACCTACGTTTTCCGTGGGAGCTGTGTATTAATATCAGGGTTTGTAATATTATTTAAAATTTTATGTAAACTAACGGTTAATCTTGTTTATTCTCCAGAAGTAGACACATTAAACATCATAAATTATTTATTAAAAAAGAATTATTTCACTCCAACAAGGATGGACATAATTATTTCTTCAATGCAATTATTAGTTAGTTTGTTGGAAAGTTCCCAACAGTTGGCAGAATATGATAATATAATATATATATAAATATAATATAATATATAAAACCTCATCATTTGACTTATAGAAAATGTAGTTTTAAAATGTTATACACTCCCATATTTTCCAACACAGTATTGTGAAAAATCATTTCAAAATTAAGTAGCAGGACTTCGTGAAAAACAGCAGATATCCAATTAAAGCTAATTAACATACTCTGTCCATTTATACTCGCACTCGTATCGGTGCTGTTTCATGTGAAAAAATGGAGATTAATTCAGTACAGTGACAACATAAATATGAACCAAGAATGATAAATATTGAAAAACAGCACACCACCACACAATTTCATGGCAATGTATTATTTAACAATTAGGTTTAGTGTTCTTGATGAATCCTTTAAAACACCCTACAAGAAATCAAAAGATGTATAAGATTTGTTTGCAGTGGGAAAGCTTTTTTAGTATGAATAGAATGAAAAATTCCCTCAAAAGTGTCATTTCCTAAATAAAAAGTTAGTGTGCTTGATGCACAATGTGTAGTTTCCTGTTGCATGTGACGTGTGTATTATAATAAATATAAAAAATGCAGGCTTCAATTAAAGACTTTTTATCAACCCAAATCAGTAATTTTTTTCTTCTTCCAGATTAAATGAAAAGAAATAATAAGATATATATATTTTGAATTATATAGTTATTATTATACAGCCTAAACATATAATCGTTACATTCTATTAGCTTTACTAACTTTAATATAGTTGCACGATTATTCATTAACATATAAAACCTCTCATTTGACTTATAGAAAATTTAAATAGTAAAATCACGTTTTAAAATGTTATACACTCCCATATTTTCCAACACAATAAATTGTGAAAAATCATTTCGAAATTAAGTTAGAGGACTTCTTGAAAAACATCAGTTGTCCAATTAAAGCAAATTAACATACTCGGTCCATACATACTCGCACTCGATACGGTGCTGTTTCCTGTGACAAAATGGAGATTAATTCAGTACAGTGACAACATACGAGTATATGAACCAAGAATGATAAATATTGAAAAACAGCACACCACCACACACTTTCATCCCAATGTATTATTTCACATGATCTTGATGAATCCTTTAAAATATCTTATAAGAATTACAATGATGTCCATGGTGTGGTTGTAGTGGGAAAGCTTTTTTAGTATGAATAGAGTGAAAATTTAACTTAAAAGTGTTATTTACTAAATAAAAAGTGAGTGTGCATGATGCCCAGTGTACAATTAACTGTTTAATGTTTCGTGAGTATTTTGATAAATATTAAAATACAGGCTTCAATTAAAGACTGTCTATCAACCCAAATAATAAATTTTTTCTTCTTCCAGTTTAAATTAAAAGAATTAATAAGATATATATATATATATATATATACATATATATATATATATATGTATATATTTACATTAAATTGTATAAATGGCAATAGCCTTATTTAATTCCAATAAACATTGAATCACAAAAAGTACTTGCTCCGCCGGGAGCATATACAATACGAATATACAAATACTTTTTGTGATTCAATGTTTATTGAAATTATATATATATATATATATATATATATATATATATATATATATATATATATATCTTAAATTCTTTCCCAACTCAGTTATAAAGAGTAATATAGTTCATATTAATAATGGGTGATTCAAAAAGAGCGCCGGTTTTGATATATCAAATTAAGAGATTTATTTTAATGAAAATCTGAAATCAAATACATAAATATGTTCATCAAACCTTCCAATTTCATGTATGAAAAATAATGTCATGCATGTGTCCTCCTCTGCTACGCTGGCACGCAACAACTCTGTCCATGAAATTAGCCATGACTGCACGACAAGTTTCCACTTCAATTTGGCCGACAACCCGTCGAATTTCCTCCTTGTACTCATTGATGGTTCGGGGGTTATTGGCATAAACTAATGATTTTAGATAAACGTAAAGATGAAAGTCACAAGGTGTTAAGTCACACGACCTTGGTGGCCATTGATGGTCGGAATTACGAGAAATGACGCGATCCTGAAAGCGGTCACGGAGCAACACAATTGCTTCACGGGCAGCGTGGCAGGTGGCACCATCCTGCTGAAGCCACAACTGGTCAATATCTATGTTATCCAAAGGAGGCTACAAAAACTCCCTAATCATCGTACGGTATCGGTCTCCATTCACTGTCACAGCTTGCCCTTCCTGATCTTCAAAAAAATAAGGGCTGATGACGCCGTCCGACCAAAGGGCGCATGATTAACCCTTTCGAGGGTTTTCTGAGCCCCAGATACGGCAGTTCTGTTTATTAACAAATCCATTTAATTGGAAATGCGCTTCATCACTAAGATGATATTTATTGCGAAGTTTTCTTCCTCTTGCGAATTTCTCAATACCCAATCAACAAACTGCCGTCTCTTCTGGTGATCTGCCACTTTCAATTGTTGCGTCAGCTGAATTTTATAGCGGTGATATTTGAGATCGTACCGAAGAATTCTCCGTACAGGAGAACATCTTAAACCCAATTGTGTGAATGGCGACGTATTGATTTCGCTGGGCTAACAGCCACACTGTCACGAACCACCTCAATGTTCTGTTCCGTTCGGGCACAACGAAGACGTCCAGAACTTTTGAGGACGACTGTTGAACCCGTTTCTTGAAACTTTTTCATGAGTCTGCGAACTTTTGATTCATTCGGTGCTTCATTACGTCCTAGAGTACGCGAAGTCGCCTAACAGTAGCCGCATAACTCTCTCCACTCTGATAAAACGTTTTCACTATTAACACTCGTTGCGCACAAGTAAATTTCTCCATGGTTAGACACAGAAAGCACTAATAAGAGAAATATTAGCTGCGTCAACAATCGGGATGTAGTCAGAAATAGAATCAAGGTCAAACATTGTTGCCAACCGATCAAATAAAATTTACCGGTCTTTTCAAAACCAGCGCTCTTTTTGAATCACCCGGTATTTATTTGAGAAACCAACATGGAAAAGGCGTGGAAAATTTATATTCTGAACAAGCTTATGAAATAATATTTACCAAATAATAAGAAAATTATAATTGGTTGCTAAGCAAAATTGGGATACTGGCAAATTTTATTTTCTCTTGTTAACATTATGTTGCCTAGTAAAAACCTGTCAGATATTACAAATCAAAAACAAAATTCCTTAGTTCCATCGACCCACAGCAAATCTTTATCTTATAAGACCAGTGATTTTGAGAACGCAACAGGTAACAACAAAAAGTTATAAAGTACCTTAAGTTATGATAAATTGTCATAGAACTTATAAAGAAAGTTATAGTCGAGCACTAAAAAATTTGGCGAAAGAACTTGATGTACAAACGTCTTGAAACACCTACTATGTTTTTTGTGTGATTATTGATATTATACATAATGTTTTATTGTGTTTAAAAGAAATTCAGAAAATAATGTTTAATAAAATAGGTCTAGCTTGCAAATAGTAATTATATGTGATATTGCTAATCATTTTGAAAACGCATAAAGCCAATATATCAATTTAATATATGAGGGAAATGTAAAAAGCCACACATGCGTAAGATATGAAAAATATAGTTAAAGCTACTATTAGCTAGGTGTGGAAGAAAACAGCCCCTTAAGATTCTAGAGTGGACATTTTTATTAAAGCCTACTATCATAAATATCCAGTATATGATATGCCATGTACTCGCAAAGTTTATTGCGGTACTGTAATAACATATTTAGATCTTGAATTCCCCAGAGCATTAAAGAAGCACATGCTAAAGTTAAGGCATTGTACTAACCATGCTAAGTAAACGCAGCCTGTATATAGTATTTATTTACCAAAGATATACCTTAAAATGCATTAAGCGGCTCGTGAAATAGTTATATCTACTGTTGTGCTGGCATTGTACTAACTATGGTAATCAAATTCACCCAGTTTATAGTATTTAATTACCAAAAGGGTATACCTTAAAATGCATTGAGCTGCTCATGCAATAGTTAAGTCTACTGATGTGCTGGCATTGTACTAACCATGCTAATCAAACGCACCCAGTTAATAGTATTTATTACCAAAGGTATACCTTAAAATGCATTGAGCTGCTCATGCAATAGTTAAGTCTACTGATGTGCTGGCATTGTACTAACCATGCTAATCAAACGCACCCAGTTTATAGTATTTATTTACCAAAGGTATACCTTAAAATGCATTGAGCTGCTGATGCAATAGTTAAGTCTACTGATGTGCTGGCATTGTACTAACCATGCTAATCAAACGCACCCAGTTAATAGTATTTATTACCAAAGGTATACCTTAAAATGCATTGAGCTGCTCATGCAATAGTTAAGTCTACTGATGTGCTGGCATTGTACTAACCATGCTAATCAAACGCACCCAGTTAATAGTATTTATTACCAAAGGTATACCTTAAAATGCATTGAGCTGCTCATGCAATAGTTAAGTCTACTGATGTGCTGGCATTGTACTAACCATGCTAATCAAACGCACCCAGTTTATAGTATTTATTACCAATGGTATACCCTAAAATGCATTGAGCTGCTCATGCAATAGTTAAGTCTACTGATGTGCTGGCATTTTATTACCCATGCTAATCAAACGCACCCAGTTTATAGTATTTATTACCAAAGATATACCTTAAAATGCATTGAGCTGCTGATGCAATAGTTAAATCTACTGATGTGCTGGCATTGTATTACCCATGCTAATCAAACGCACCCAGTTAATAGTATTTATTACCAAAGTTATACCTTAAAATGCATTGAGCTGCTGATGCAATAGTTAATTCTACTGATGTGCTGGCATTGTATTACCCATGCTAATCAAACGCACCCAGTTAATAGTATTTATTTACCAAAGGTATACCCTAAAATGCATTGAGCTACTCATGCAATAGTTAAGTCTACTGATGTGCTGGCATTGTATTACCCATGCTAAACAAACGCACCCAGTTTATAGTATTTATTACCAAAGATATACCTTAAAATGCATTGAGCTGCTGATGCAATAGTTAAGTCTACTGATGTGCTGGCATTGTACTAACCATGCTAATAAGATGCACTCAGTCTAAATAATTTATTAATATAAAGTTATACCTTAAAATACATTGAGCGTATCTTGATATAGTTATATCTACTGATGTGCTGGCATTGTATTAACCATGCTACTCTAACGCACCCAGTATATAGTATTTATTTACCAAAGGTATAACTTAAAATGCATTGAGCTGTTAATGCAATAGTTAAGTCTACTGTTGTGCTGGCATTGTACTAACCATGCTTATCAAAAACCCAGTATAGTATTTATTTACCAAAAGGTATACCTTGAAATGCATTGAGCTGAGTCGTGCAATAGTTATAATTACTGTTGTGCTGGAATTGTACTAATCATACAAATAAAACGCACCCAGTTTATATTATTTATTTACAAAAAGGTATATCTTAAAATGAATTGAGCAGCTCATGCAATAGTTAAGTCCATTGTTGTGCTGGCATTGGCCTAACTATGCTAATCAAATGCAACCAGTCATTGCTATTGATTTACCTAAAGGTTTACCTTAAAATGCAATGAGCTAATTATAGAATAGTTAAGTCTACCCTACTATTGTGCTGGCATTGTACGAACCATGCTAATAAAATGCACTCAGTCTATAGTATTAATTTACTGAAAGGAAAACCTTCAAAAGCATTGAGCAGCTTACGCAAAAGGTTAGTATACTGTTCTGCTGGCATTGGCTTAACAATATTTCATAATTGCACTGATTATTTGTTTTTATTTATTAAAGGTATACCTGCAAAGGCATTGTGTAGCTGGTGCAATAGTTAAATCCACTGGTGTGCTTGCATTTACCAAACATTTCATCTTAATTGCACCAAGTTTATAGTAATTTGTACTAAAACCTATACCATATAAAAGGATTAAGCGTCTCTTTTACCAGGCAATTCTGCTGTTGAGCTGGTTATAATCTACGCATGATTCTCAAATACACCCTGTTTATAATATCTATGTACTAAAAAGTATACATTCAATAGCATTAAGCAGCTCATGCAATAGTTAAGTATACTGTTCTGATGGCATTGGCTTAACAATTTTTCCGAATTGCTCCCTGTATTACTACGATTTCTTTATTAAAGGTATACCTTAAAAAGCATTGAGCAGCGGATGCAATAGTTAAGTATACTGTTTTGCTGGCATTTGCCTAACAATTTTTCAGAATTCCAACCGGTATTAGTATTTATTTATAAAAAGTATACCTTCAAAAGCATTGAGCAGCTCATGCAATAGTTAAGTATACTGTTCTGCTGGCATTGGCTTAACAATTTTTCAAAATTGCACCCAGTATTAGTATTTATTTATTAAAGGTATACCTTCAATAACATTAAGCATCTCATGCAATAGTTAAGTATACCGCTCTGCTGGCATTGGCCTAACAATTCTTCTCAAATGCACCCAGTATTAGTATTTATTTACTAATAGGTATACCTTTAAAAGCATTGAGCAGCTCATGCAATATTTAATTATACTGTTGTGCTGGCATTTTGCTAATAGTTTTTAGAATTGCACCCGGTATTAGTATTTATTTTTTAAAGGTATACCTTCAAAATAATTGAGCAGCTCATGCAATAGTTAAGTATACTTTTTAGCTGGCATTAGCAGAAATTTCTTATAATTGCTCCCAGTATTAATATTTATTTATAAAATGTAAAACTTCATAAGCATTGAGCAGCTCATGCAATAGTTAAGTATACTGTTGTGCTGGCATTGACCAAAAAGTTTTTCAGAATTGCACCCGGTATTAGTATTTATTTATAATAGTATACCTTCAAAAGCATTGAGCAGCTCATGCAATAGTTAAGTATACTGTTTTGCTGGCATTTGCCTAACAGTTTTTTTAATTGCACCCGGTATTAGTATTTATTTATTAAAGGTATACTTTCAAAAGCATTGAGCAGCTCATGCAATAGTTAAGTATACTGTTCGGCTGGCATGGGCAGAACAATTTTTCAGAATTGCTCCCAGTATTAGTATTTATTTATTAAAGGTATACCTTCAAAAGCATTGAGGAGCTCATGCAATAGTTAAGTATACTGTTCTGCTGGCATTAGCCAAAAAGGTTTTCAGAATTGCACCCAGTATTAGTATTTATTTATAATAGTATACCTTCAAAAGCATTGAGCAGCTCATGCAATAATTAAGTATACTGTTCTGCTGGCATTTGCCTAACAATGTTTTCAGAATTGCACCCAGTATTAGTATTTATTTATTAAAGGTATACCTTTAAAATATTGAGCAGCTCATGCAATAGTTAAGTATACTGTTCTGCTGGCATTGGCTTAAAAATTTTTCAGAATTGCAACCAGTATTAGTATTTATTTATTAAAGGTATACCTTGAAAAGCATTGAGCAGCTCATGCAATAGTTAAGTATACTGTTTTGCTGGCATTTGCCTAACAATTGTTTTCAGAATTGCACCCAGTATTAGTATTTATTTATTAAAGGTATACCTTCAAAAGCATTGAGCAGCTCATGCAATAGTTAAGTATACTGTTCTGCTGGCATTGGCAGAAACATTTTTCAGAATTGCACCCAGTATTAGTATTTATTTATTAAAGGTATACCTTCAAAAGCATTGAGCAGCTCATGCAATAGTTAAGTATACTGTTGTGCTGGCATTTACCTAACATTGTTTCAGAATTGCACCTAGTATTAGTATTTATTTATTAAAGGTATACCTTCAAAAGCATTGAGCAGCTCATGCAATAGTTAAGTATACTGTTCTGCTGGCATTGGCTTAACAATTGTTCAGAATTGCACCCAGTATTAGTATTTATTTATTAAAGGTATACCTTCAAAAGCATTGAGCAGCTCATGCAATAGTTAAGTATACTGTTTTGCTGGCATTGGCAAAAACATTTTTCAGAATTGTTCCCAGTATTAGTATTTATTTATTAAAGTTATACCTTCAAAAGCATTGAGCAGCTCATGCAATAGTTAAGTATACTGATCTGCTGGCATTGGCCTAACAATATTTCAGAATTGCACCGAGTATTAGTATTTATTTATTAAAGGTATACCTTCAAAAGCATTGAGCAGCTCATGCAATAGTTACATTCAATGGTGGGCTGGCATTAACTAAAAAATTCATCAGAATTGCACCATGTTTATAGTATTTATTTATTAAAAGGTATACCTTCAAAAGCATTGAGCAGCTCATGCAATAGTTAAGGAAATTCTACTGTTGTGCTGGTTTTTATCTAAGCCTCATTCTCAGAATTGCACACGGTATATAGTATTTATTTCCTAAAAGGTATACTTAAAAGCATTGAGCAGCTCATGCAATAGTTAAGTTATGTTCATTTGTGTGCTGGAATTGGCCGAATAGTGCTACTAAAACTAACCTAGTATTAGTATTTATTTATTAAAGGTATACCTTCAAAAGCATTGAGCAGCTCATGCAATAGTTAAGTATACTGTTCTGCTGGCATTTGCCTAACAAGCTTTCAGAATTGCACCCAGTATTAGTATTTATTTATTAAAGGTATACCTTCAAAAGCATTGAGCAGCTCATGCAATAGTTAAGTATACTGTTTTGCTGGCATTTGCCTAACAATTTTTCAGAATTGCTCCCAGTATTAGTATTTATTTATTAAAGGTATACCTTCAAAAGCATTGAGCAGCTCATGCAATAGTTAAGTATACTGTTTTGCTGGCATTTGCCTAACAATTTTTCAGAATTGCACCCAGTATTAGTATTTATTTATTAAAGGTATACCTTCAAAAGCATTGAGCAGCTCATGCAATAGTTAAGTATACTGTTTTGCTGGCATTTGCCTAACAATTGTTCAGAATTGCACCCAGTATTAGTATTTATTTATTAAAGGTATACCTTCAAAAGCATTGAGCAGCTCATGCAATAGTTAAGTATACTGTTTTGCTGGCATTTGCCTAACAATTGTTCAGAATTGCACCCAGTATTAGTATTTATTTATTAAAGGTATACCTTGAAAAGCATTGAGCAGCTCATGCAATAGTTAAGTATACTGTTTTGCTGGCATTTGCCTAACAATTGTTCAGAATTGCACCCAGTATTAGTATTTATTTATTAAAGGTATACCTTGAAAAGCATTGAGCAGCTCATGCAATAGTTAAGTATACTGTTTGCTGGCATTTGCCTAACAATTTTCAGAATTGCACCCAGTATTAGTATTTATTTATTAAAGGTATACCTTGAAAAGCATTGAGCAGCTCATGCAATAGTTAAGTATACTGTTTTGCTGGCATTTGCCTAACAATTTTTCAGAATTGCTCCCAGTATTAGTATTTATTTATTAAAGGTATACCTTGAAAAGCATTGAGCAGCTCATGCAATAGTTAAGTATACTGTTTTGCTGGCATTTGCCTAACAATTGCTCAGAATTGCACCCAGTATTAGTATTTATTTATTAAAGGTATACCTTGAAAAGCATTGAGCAGCTCATGCAATAGTTAAGTATACTGTTTTGCTGGCATTTGCCTAACAATTGTTCAGAATTGCACCCAGTATTAGTATTTATTTATTAAAGGTATACCTTGAAAAGCATTGAGCAGCTCATGCAATAGTTAAGTATACTGTTTTGCTGGCATTGGCCTAACAATTTTTCAGAATTGCACCCAGTATTAGTATTTATTTATTAAAGGTATACCTTCAAAAGCATTGAGCAGCTCATGCAATAGTTAAGTATACTGTTGTGCTGGCATTTGCCTAACAATTTCTATGAATTGCACCCAGTATTAGTATTTATTTATTAAAGTTATACCTTCAAAAGCATTAAAACGCTCATGCAATAGTTAAGTATACTGTTATGCTGGCATTTGCCTAACAGTTTTCAGAATTAAACCCAGTATTAGTATTTATTTATTAAAGGTATACCTTCAAAAGCATTGAGCAGCTCATGCAATAGTTAAGTATACTGTTCTGCTGGCATTTGCCTAACAATTTTTCAGAATTGCACCTAGTATTAGTATTTTTTTATTAAAGGTATAGCATCAATAACATTAAGCATCTCATGCAATAGTTAAGTATACCGCTCTGCTGGCATTGGCCACACACTTCTTCTCAAATGCACCCTATTAGTATTTTTTTACTAATAGGTATACCTTCAAAAGCATTAAGCAGCTCATGCAATAGTTAAGTATACTGTTGTGCTGGCATTTGCCTAACATTGTTTCAGAATTGAACCTAGTATTAGTATCTTTTTATTAAAGGTATAGCATCAATAACATTGAGCATCTCATGCAATAGTTAAGTATACTGTTCTGCTGGCATTAGCAGAACAATTTTTCAGAATTGCCCCAGTATTAGTATTTATTTATTAAAGGTATACCTTCAAAAGCATTGAGCAGCTCATGCAATAGTTAAGTATACTGTTCTGCTGGCATTGGCCTAACAATTTTTTAGAATTGCACCCAGTATTAGTATTTATTTATTAAAGGTATACCATCAAAAGCATTGAGCAGCTCATGCAATAGTTAAGTATACTGTTTTGCTGGCATTTGCCTAACAGTTTTTTTGAATTAGCACTCGAGTATTAGTATTTATTTATTAAAGGTATACCTTCAAAAGCATTGAGCAGCTCATGCAATATTTAAGTATACTGTTTTGCTGGCATTTGCCTAACAATTTTTCAGAATTGCACCCAGTATTAGTATTTATTTATTAAAGGTATACCTTGAAAAGCATTGAGCAGCTCATGCAATAGTTAAGTATACCGCTCTACTGGCATTTTCCTCACACTTCTTCTCAAATACCTAACAATTGCTCAGAGTTGCACCCAGTATTAGTATTTATTTATTAAAGGTATACCTTGAAAAGCATTGAGCAGCTCATGCAATAGTTAAGTATACTGTTCTGCTGGCATTGGCCTAACAATTTTCAGAATTGCAACGAGTATTAGTATTTATTTATTAAAGGTATACCTTCAAAAGCATTGAGCAGCTCATGCAATAGTTAAGTATACTGTTTTGCTGGCATTTGCCTAACAATTGCTCAGAATTGCACCCAGTATTAGTATTTATTTATTAAAGGTATACCTTGAAAAGCATTGAGCAGCTCATGCAATAGTTAAGTATACTGTTTTTGCTGGCATTTGCCTAACAATTTTTTCAGAATTGCACTCCCAGTATTAGTATTTATTAAAGGTATACCTTGAAAAGCATTGAGCAGCTCATGCAATAGTTAAGTATACTGTTTTGCTGGCATTTGCCTAACAATTGTTCAGAATTGCACCCAGTATTAGTATTTATTTATTAAAGGTATACCTTGAAAAGCATTGAGCAGCTCATGCATGCAATTAGTTAAGTATACTGTTTTGCTGGCATTTGCCTAACAATTGTTCAGAATTGCACCAGTATTAGTATTTATTTATTAAAGGTATACCTTGAAAAGCATTGAGCAGCTCATGCAATAGTTAAGTATACTGTTTTGCTGGCATTTGCCTAACAATTTTTCAGAATTGCACCCAGTATTAGTATTTATTTATTAAAGGTATACCTTGAAAAGCATTGAGCAGCTCATGCAATAGTTAAGTATACTGTTTTGCTGGCATTTGCCTAACAATTGCTCAGAATTGCACCCAGTATTAGTATTTATTTATTAAAGGTATACCTTGAAAAGCATTGAGCAGCTCATGCAATAGTTAAGTATACTGTTTTGCTGGCATTTGCCTAACAATTGTTCAGAATTGCACCCAGTATTAGTATTTATTTATTAAAGGTATACCTTGAAAAGCATTGAGCAGCTCATGCAATAGTTAAGTATACTGTTTTTGCTGGATTTGCCTAACAATTGCTCAGAATTGCACCCCAGTATTAGTATTTATTTATTAAAGGTATACCTTGAAAAGCATTGAAGCAGCTCATGCAATAGTTAAGTATACTGTTTTGCTGGCATTTGCCTAACAATTGTTCAGAATTGCACCCAGTATTAGTATTTATTTATTAAAGGTATACCTTGAAAAGCATTGAGCAGCTCATGCAATAGTTAAGTATATACTGTTTTGCTGGCATTTGCCTAACAATTGTTCAGAATTGCACCCAGTATTAGTATTTATTTATTAAAGGTATACCTTGAAAAGCATTGAGCAGCTCATGCAATAGTTAAGTATACTGTTTTGCTGGCATTTGCCTAACAATTGCTCAGAATTGCACCCAGTATTAGTATTTATTTATTAAAGGTATACCTTCAAAAGCATTGAGCAGCTCATGCAATAGTTAAGTATACTGTTTTGCTGGCATTTGCCTAACAATTCTTCAGAATTGCACCCAGTATTAGTATTTATTTATTAAAGGTATACCTTCAAAAGCATTGAGCAGCTCATGCAATAGTTAAGTATACTGTTTTGCTGGCATTTGCCTAACAATTGTTCTCAGAATTGCACCCAGTATTAGTATTTATTTATTAAAGGTATACCTTGAAAAGCATTGAGCAGCTCATGCAATAGTTAAGTATACTGTTCTGCTGGCATTTGCCTAACAATTTTCAGAATTGCACCCAGTATTAGTATTTATTTATTAAAGGTATACCTTCAAAAGCATTGAGCAGCTCATGCAATAGTTAAGTATACTGTTTTGCTGGCATTTGCCTAACAATTTTTCAGAATTGCACCCAGTATTAGTATTTATTTATTAAAGGTATACCTTGAAAAGCATTGAGCAGCTCATGCAATAGTTAAGTATACTGTTTTGCTGGCATTTGCCTAACAATTTTTCAGAATTGCACCCAGTATTAGTATTTATTTATTAAAGGTATACCTTCAAAAGCATTGAGCAGCTCATGCAATAGTTAAGTATACTGTTTTGCTGGCATTTGCCTAACAATTTTTCAGAATTGCACCCAGTATTAGTATTTATTTATTAAAGGTATACCTTCAAAAGCATTGAGCAGCTCATGCAATAGTTAAGTATACTGTTCTGCTGGCATTTGCCTAAACAATTTTCAGAATTGCACCCAGTATTAGTATTTATTTATTAAAGGTATACCTTGAAAAGCATTGAGCAGCTCATGCAATAGTTAAGTATACTGTTTTGCTGGCATTTGCCTAACAATTTTTCAGAATTGCACCCAGTATTAGTATTTATTTATTAAAGGTATACCTTGAAAAGCATTGAGCAGCTCATGCAATAGTTAAGTATACTGTTTTGCTGGCATTTGCCTAACAATTTTTCAGAATTGCACCCAGTATTAGTATTTATTTATTAAAGGTATACCTTGAAAAGCATTGAGCAGCTCATGCAATAGTTAAGTATACTGTTTTGCTGGCATTTGCCTAACAATTTTCAGAATTGCACCCAGTATTAGTATTTATTTATTAAAGGTATACCTTGAAAAGCATTGAGCAGCTCATGCAATAGTTAAGTATACTGTTTTGCTGGCATTTGCCTAACAATTGTTCAGAATTGCACCCAGTATTAGTATTTATTTATTAAAGGTATATACCTTGAAAAGCATTGAGCAGCTCATGCAATAGTTAAGTATACTGTTGTGCTGGCATTTGCCTAACAATTTTTCAGAATTGCACCCAGTATTAGTATTTATTTATTAAAGGTATACCTTGAAAAGCATTGAGCAGCTCATGCAATAGTTAAGTATACTGTTTTGCTGGCATTTGCCTAACAATTGTTCAGAATTGCACCCAGTATTAGTATTTATTTATTAAAGGTATACCTTGAAAAGCATTGAGCAGCTCATGCAATAGTTAAGTATACTGTTTTGCTGGCATTTGCCTAACAATTTTTCAGAATTGCACCCAGTATTAGTATTTATTTATTAAAGGTATACCTTCAAAAGCATTGAGCAGCTCATGCAATAGTTAAGTATACTGTTTTGCTGGCATTTGCCTAACAATTTTTCAGAATTGCACCCAGTATTAGTATTTATTTATTAAAGGTATACCTTCAAAAGCATTGAGCAGCTCATGCAATAGTTAAGTATACTGTTTTGCTGGCATTTGCCTAACAATTTTTCAGAATTGCACCCAGTATTAGTATTTATTTATTAAAGGTATACCTTCAAAAGCATTGAGCAGCTCATGCAATAGTTAAGTATACTGTTTTGCTGGCATTTGCCTAACAATTTTTCAGAATTGCACCCAGTATTAGTATTTATTTATTAAAGGTATACCTTCAAAAGCATTGAGCAGCTCATGCAATAGTTAAGTATACTGTTTTGCTGGCATTTGCCTAACAATTTTTCAGAATTGCACCCAGTATTAGTATTTATTTATTAAAGGTATACCTTGAAAAGCATTGAGCAGCTCATGCAATAGTTAAGTATACTGTTTTGCTGGCATTTGCCTAACAATTTTTCAGAATTGCACCCAGTATTAGTATTTATTTATTAAAGGTTATACCTTGAAAAGCATTGAGCAGCTCATGCAATAGTTAAGTATACTGTTTTGCTGGCATTTGCCTAACAATTGTTCAGAATTGCACCCAGTATTAGTATTTATTTATTAAAGGTATACCTTGAAAAGCATTGAGCAGCTCATGCAATAGTTAAGTATACTGTTTTGCTGGCATTTGCCTAACAATTTTTCAGAATTGCACCCAGTATTAGTATTTATTTATTAAAGGTATACCTTGAAAAGCATTGAGCAGCTCATGCAATAGTTAAGTATACTGTTTTGCTGGCATTTGCCTAACAATTGCTCAGAATTGCACCCAGTATTAGTATTTATTTATTAAAGGTATACCTTGAAAAGCATTGAGCAGCTCATGCAATAGTTAAGTATACTGTTTTGCTGGCATTTGCCTAACAATTGTTCAGAATTGCACCCAGTATTAGTATTTATTTATTAAAGGTATACCTTGAAAAGCATTGAGCAGCTCATGCAATAGTTAAGTATACTGTTTTGCTGGCATTTGCCTAACAATTGTTCAGAATTGCACCCAGTATTAGTATTTATTTATTAAAGGTATACCTTGAAAAGCATTGAGCAGCTCATGCAATAGTTAAGTATACTGTTTTGCTGGCATTTGCCTAACAATTTTTCAGAATTGCTCCCAGTATTAGTATTTATTTATTAAAGGTATACCTTGAAAAGCATTGAGCAGCTCATGCAATAGTTAAGTATACTGTTTTGCTGGCATTTGCCTAACAATTTTTCAGAATTGCACCCAGTATTAGTATTTATTTATTAAAGGTATACCTTCAAAAGCATTGAGCAGCTCATGCAATAGTTAAGTATACTGTTTTGCTGGCATTTGCCTAACAATTTTTCAGAATTGCACCTAGTATTAGTATTTATTTATTAAAGGTATACCTTCAAAAGCATTGAGCAGCTCATGCAATAGTTAAGTATACTGTTCTGCTGGCATTGGCCTAACAATTTTTCAGAATTGCACCTAGTATTAGTATTTATTTATTAAAGGTATACCTTCAAAAGCATTGAGCAGCTCATGCAATAGTTAAGTATACTGTTGTGCTGGCATTGGCCTAACAATTTTTCTCAATTGCACCCGTATTAGTATTTTATTTATTAAAGGTATACCTTCAAAAGCATTGAGCAGCTCATGCAATAGTTAAGTATACTGTTGTGCTGGCATTTGCCTAACAATTGTTTCAGAATTGAACCTAGTATTAGTATTTTATTTATTAAAGGTATACCTTCAAAAGCATTGAGCAGCTCATGCAATAGTTAAGTATACTGTTTTGCTGGCATTGGCCTAAACAATTTTTCAGAATTGCACCCAGTATTAGTATTTATTTATTAAAGGTATACCTTCAAAAGCATCGAGCAGCTCATGCAATAGTTAAGTATACTGTTTTACTGGGATTGGCCTTATAATGCTTCTCAGAATTTAACAGGATATAGTATTTATTTACTAATTGGTATACCTTCAAAAGCATCGAGAAGCTCATGCAATAGTTAAGTCCACTTGTGTGCTGGAATTGGTCTAACAATGCTCCTCAAATTCACCTAGTATATAGCATTTATTTATTAAAAGGTATACATTATAAAGCATTGAGCTGTTCAATTATTAGTTAAGTATACTTGTCTTCTGGCATTTACCTAAACATTCTTCTCAAATGCAATTAATATATCGTATTTTTGTAACAAAAAGTATACCTTAAAAAGAATTGATCATCTAATGCAATATTTAAGTCCACTGATTATGCTGGCATTGGCCTCAAAATGCTTCTCATAGGAACCTAATATATAGTATTTATTTACTAACAGGTATACCTTAATAAGCATTGAGCAGCTCATGCAATCGTTAGTTAGTATACTGTGTGCTGGCATTGGCCTAAATAATGCTTCGAATTGCATTCAGTATATAGTATTTATTTATTAAAGGTATACCTTCAAAAGCATTAAGCAGCTCATGAAATAGTTAAGTATACTTCTCTGCTGGCTTTGGCCTAACAATGCTTCACAAATGCACCCAGTATTAGTATTTATTTCCTTAAAGGTATACGTTAAAAGGCATTGTGCAGGTCATGCAATAGTGAGGTCTATAGTTATGTTGTCATTGGCCTGACAATGCTTCTCAAATGCACCTTATGTATAGTCTTTATTTGCTTAAAGGTATACCTTAAAAAGCTTTGAGCATCCTAAGCAATAGTTAACCTATTGCATGCTGGCATTAACCTAACAATTCTTCTAAAATACACTTAGTATATTGTATTTATATATCATAATTTATACCTTAAAAAGCATTCAAAAGTATATAATATTAATGTATAAATGGTATAACTTGAATAGCTTCTAGCGGCTCATGCAATATTTAAGTCATATGTTGTGTTGGCATTGGCCTTACAATGCTTTTTAAATTTACCTAGTATATCGTATTTACTTACCAAAAGGTATACATTAAAAAGCATTGAGCAGTTCATGCATTAGTTAAATCTACTGTTATGCTGACATAGGGCAACCACAGAGTCTTGAATGCACATAGTATAAAATGTTTATTCCTAAAAGGTATAATTTAATTAGCATTGTGCAGCATAATAGTTAAGCGCTAGTATTTGTTAGCACTGTTTTTTAAATGTACAAAGTTGTTTAAAAAATATTTTTAAGTATACCTTAAAAAGCATTTAACAGCTTGTCAAATATGTTAGCCTAGTGTTCTGCTGTCATCGGCAAAACAATGCTTCTGTTATGTTCACAGTATACAGCATTTATTTCCTTACAAATATACTTTAAACAGCATTGAGCAGCGCATTCAATAATTAAGTTTTCTGTTATGCCAACAAATATTTTACTGATTTTTTGTTTCACTGAACAATGGAAAATATCCAGAAAAATCCTGTTTCGTTCACAAACCTTCCATCATCAAAAATAAACTTCAAATTGTAAAGTTTCTATTTAAGATAATCATATATGGCATTCTCGTTAATCGTGCAGAGTGAAACTTTCATAATCAATTTAAAAATACAGAATGACATCGAAAATTTAATTCATCGGAACTATTCCTTTGATTTTAATATTTTACGGCATTAAGTATCCCTTCGTTGTAAAAGCAGTAATGAAATACTTAACTTCATTAGATTCCTGATACAATTTTATTTCAATGTAAACAGTTTAAATACATAATGATGCACATATAGCTTGTTAATACGTGTTAAATTAAGACATTTAAGAAATTTTATTTGATTTTGTAGGAACCTATAAATTTCGATATATTGATAAATAATGTTTAATGTGCTAATAACAGCCACTACAAGATATAATGACTCATTTCTTTTTGTTTTCAAGAAAGTATCGATAAAGATAATACTCCCAATCTCTGTTTTACGTCATATATAATAAAACCAAGTAACTATGTATGTATGTATGTGTTGGTATGTATTCATTCCAAGTAACTATTTTTTATATGTACTATTTTAAGTTAAGATGTCATTAAAACCTGTAAAGTTTATAAGCACTTTAATATTAATGCACACAACCGTTTCAAATACTCTGCGCTGTAAAACTGCATTGTTAGCTAGAAATCTACCGTCTCAAACAGTTAGGAACCCGTGCTGTATAGGTAAGGGGCTGTTAAAGTTGACAAATGAGGGGCAATATCGAAAACAGAACCCAATACCTTACTGAGTGCTGTCACGCTCACATAGGAGATCAATCAATTTGTGAGAAATATTTGCAAGAGACACAGTCAAAGAACGTTTGATTTTACGTTTTATCTTTCTCTAAAATGATCAGACGTACACCTTTTGAATGTTCCCTACTAATAAAATGAAATATAAATGCTTTACAGCTTATAGACTAATCTGCGGTTGTGACGGATAAAGTATTCTGAACCTCAATTTCCTCTGTTACAATAAGAAAAAGATGTGTAATATGTGCATGAGTTGCGGTTCCTAATTAAAAACGTTTTTGCTATGCTGTAGTACAAAATACATTTATTCCTATAATTATGAAGCATTTGACTTCGATAAATTACACAAGAGGAAATTACTAAATAAAACTAGTTTTAATTACAATTATAGTATACTATAGCAGTTACAGTCGTCAAAGACGTTTAGCAATAATATTTAATGCATTTTATCAATACTCACTGAAAAAAAAACATGCTAAACAGTTCAAATATAATTAAAATACCATTTAATATGTTATTTGAACAATAATGTCGCAATTGTTGATTATTGAATTACTCTGAAATTAATAAGTTTTGGAGGATATCATAATTTTTGGATTTCCTAATAAAATGCAAATGTTTTAAATCTCATTTTTATAGATTTGATCATAATTTATCTGACTAAAAATATTTAATAACACACTGCTTTCTTGATTCTCAATAAAGATGCAAAATCAAATCGATAAGAGGATTGGATAAAACAAAAGAGTAAAGTAAGTATTGGTCAATTTCCTAGTCGCTGTACAGTTGTATAGAGAGTATTTAGGACCCGTCTCAAATGCATAACGATCCAACAGCTATCTGCAAGAATGTTTTTAAATGGATATTTTCAATTATCTATAAATAAAAGGTATCCCTAATACTGAGGAAATGCTCTAATCTAAATAATTTCAAATTCAAACACACGAAATACTCTAGATAATTTTTAAGTTTTTACAGATTAAATATCGGTTGACATGAACGGGTTACTTAAAGCTAAAAACTAACAATAACATGAACAACATGGAATGTTTATTTACTTGCAGCTGTAGACATCGCTAGTAACTTTATAAACTCATCCCTTTGAGTTAATATATGTTTATTAAAACATTCAACGAATTAGACCACATAGTTTCTTTAAAACTTATCTGTGCCTAAAATAATAGTTTCTGACAATGTTCTCTAATTTAGGCCTCTGTAATTTTTAAATTCTTCATCAACAATAATAGTTTTAATCTTTAATTAAAAATATTATTTAAAAGTGGTCAAAAAATGGAATATTAAAAAATTTAAATTAGTCAGAAAGACATATTAGAACGTTATATACAATATTGCGTTGTTTCTATCATAGTAATTGGTATAATGACCTATGGTATAATTAAGTATAGCACTGCCCACAAGACAAATAATTTTGCTGAATTTGATTTAATATTAAATATTTCATATCTAAGTATGCGCTGTCTAATTAACTGTAGCTAAATAATCTAATTAGTGAAAGTTTGACAAGGGAATATATTTCTATTGTAAGTAACTTGAATAGAGGTATTTTAATGTAAAACAATATAGAAAACAACATACTGATAGAAAAAAATACTCTGAACAAAATATAAAACTACCATTTAACTTTTGCATTTTTAGCGTGTGTAAGAGCTCACTATGAGTAGTAAAATTGAAGAATTTTATACGAAATTAGGGGCTAAATATATGGAATTTATAGAATTTAAGACTCTTTGGTCACTTAACTTATATGGTATATTATACCGATAATGTTTTAGATTTTAAAAGGCGCATATCATGTATTTTAAATTAAATAAAGAAATGCTTATTATTAAAACAATTAAATTATAGCGTTCATAATTAATTGAACCACTTCCTGTCAAATTTTAAATTATATAAACGAAAAAAATATAAAGATTTTGCAGATTATAAATGACTAGTTAAAACAGAACGAAATAATGGAAATAAATTTGTAAATATATTTCGTAGAAAGAAATGAAACAAATATTAATAGAACATGTTTTTTATAAGTTAAACAAACTTCAAAAGTTAATGTATTTCTTTTCTATGTATGTCAAGATGAAATTTCTCATATACCGTACTAGAAGCGTTAACAAGTAAAATTTTATTAAATTGAAATATTATAATTTTTAAATACTTTTTTTGTGATCTATAACTAGTTATTTTAAACTAAGTTAAGTGTAAAATTTCGCTCCTCATGGATGTTTTTTTTCTTATTGTGCTCCTATCTGATCAAAACTTTGGTTATGTCAGCGTGCCTAAGATCACCCTAAGGCAATTTTGCAGTAAATACTTTACTGAAACAACTTTAATTAATCTAAAGATAGTATAGGTGCACAGCCAAATTACAAAGACACTAAAAACCATAAAACCTTGGAGAAATACAGCCATGACTGTTACAATTTTAAAACTTTTCTCAAGACTAAATTTTGGTGTGGGTTCATATCTAAGAAGAGGAAAAGATTACAATAATAGAGGGTTTTCTACTCTAACTAAACGCCATTAGCAAGACAGAGATAATAAATCTGTTTATTTACAAAAATATTTAGGATTAAAGATTAGAGATTCGAAAATAGGGCCCGAACTTTTGGATACCACGTATTTTTACATAGTTGAAACTGTTGACGAAAAAGTTATTTAGGGTCCATTTAATAGGGAATGCGCTAAGAAAACAATTATCTGCAGTTAGGCGCTTCACCACTAGATATTGAGTTAATAGCAGATATAAACACACAGACACACATATGTGTGTGTTTGTGTGTGTGTGTGTGTGTGTGTGTGTGTGTGTGTGTGTGTGTGCGTGTGTGTGCGCGCGCGCGAGCGTGTGTATAATTATTTATGAACACAATTTTAAAAGACACAAGTCTCAATAATGCAAGATAGTAATTTATTCACACACACACACACACACACACACACACACACACACACACACACACACACACACACACACACACACACACACACACACACACACACACACACACACACACACACACACACACACACAAACAAACACACACAACATACATTTACATAATTATTTTATATGTATTGTTTTTACAATACAAGTTGTGTACATTTTATTTAAATAACATATTATAAACCTATTTGTCTACATTTGAATGCTTTAATTTAACTTATATGCTGAAAGATACCAAATGTAATTAATTTTGGTATTTAATAGAATTCGTGTATAGATTTTCTTTTGTAAAATGTTTCATTAAGCATTTGATGTGTTCCTACGATCGTAATAAAATACAATGTAGCCATAAATTGATGAGGATATCTCTAGTGGTCAGACTGTTGAGAGCTCTCAAGACTATATTTCAAATGTCAGCATGTCATTCTGGACCACTGTAGCGTAGCTCAGCCACCCTTCACCACTTGTATGCGTTACAACTGAAGCGTACAGAATTTTAATAAGTATAAAAAGTTATATAATTGGATGCGGTTTATGGAATAGAAGTTTGGTACAAGTCCCTTAATAGACTTAATATAATTTAGATAATATTTGTATAAAATAAGATACATTCACTTTTTACTAACTTATAATTAAAACCAAGATTACATTCTTTATTAAAACATACATTACTATTCAATAATTTTATAGGAATGTGTTTTAAATTGTGTGTTTTATTTAATAAAATATTTATAAGATTTCCATAATTACACTGGCAATTTTCCTCATAAATTCTATTGCTAAAAAACGTAAGAAATCTTTTTACAATATGCACTATTGTAAGTATTATACAAGGGGAAATCTTTGTTTCCGCTAAGTAAATACTTTTATCGCTTGGATCATTTCATAGATCTTAAATTTCATGATCGTGTTTAGATGTGGGAGTAAAAATTAAAAATAATAAATATTTGTATGTAAAATAATCAAAATATTAACAATTAGATCACTTGATGAATCTTAAATTTCAATTTTTTCATTTTTATTTGCGTATATATATATGTATATATATATATATATATATATATATATATATATATAACAGTTGGTTGATTATACAGTTACATTCACAGAAATTTCGAGGTTGCAGATCAAACCGTTCTGCCATTGTGTCATGTGAAACAAGTCTGGTACTAATTAAACCACTAATTGGAAGCAAAACACAGAGAAATCAATAAAATATTTTTCATGAGATAAGCTCCTTATCTGATGGTCATACACATTATATAAACATTAAACTGTTAAGAGGAAAATCTTCTGGTGTTGCTTATAATAATTAGAAACATTACGTTTCAAGGGTGCCCTTTGTTACCCTTTCAATAAATACATATCGCTCAGTGCGTTCTGATGATAGCGATAATCTAGTTAACAAAATTAAACGTGTAATACCTTTCTTTTCAAGGTGGCACAAACGTACATCAAAGAAATAGAATTGGATTAAGAACCTAATAAATGGTTCTTAAGAAATTCATCTCCTTCGTAAATTAACCTCTTTTTCTTTAAGACAACTATCGATTGTTATTGTACTTGCAACAACGATTGCTAACCCAGTAGAGATCATAGTATTAAATACTCTAAAATCTCTTCGATAATGTAATTTGCTTCAGGACAGTCGTTTTCTGTAGTTCTGGCGTAACATCATATACAATATAAAGCTTCGTGGAAATTTCAGTATATCACATGTTTATTCGTACTCTCTGGAGATCTAAACAATGGAGATCTAATTTATTAGAAAATAAAATTGAAAGGTAGTCGCGGAACTGAAAGGCAGATATGACTACTTCCGATCAGGCTATGATTATATATCTTAAAAAAGTACGTTTGATAGTTTTTAAAACGCCTATATTTTCTTTGTTTTATAAATATGAGAAAAACCCAATTCTTTAAAATATAAAAAATTTATATTTTATATTGATTAAGAAGATATTTTTGTAAAATCTCTTGCATTTCATACATGACCACGATCAACGAATTCTAAACAATAAAGTAATAAATATTTTTATATTTTCTCTATTATATTTTTTATTAGTTTCTACATTTTGATCAGTACCATTTTATCTAAAATCTCCTTTTTCCTATAAAATTACTTATTTTGTAATTGTCACTATATTATGGGTTTACTATATAACGAATATGAAATAGAAACTTTTGAATGAAATTTGGCTAAATATTTGGCATTATATAACACAGGATTTTTTTGTTTTTCCTTATTTCGTTGAACATATCTTTTTATCGGTTAACATTTTTAATTTAACTTTTCTTTTAAAAAGTAAAGTAATGGTTTTGACGTTTCTTCAGAAAAATTTGGATCTTAATTTAATTGAAGGGTTATAATTATAATCTACAGAAAGAATAATTTTCTTCTAGAATTACGTTGCACTAAGACTCTGTTAGCTAGCACAGCTATAGTAAATTTATTTTTAAACCTTATTTAAATCTCAGGACTAAACTAGAAGTGGACTGGAATAGAAATTATATCTGAAATTTAATTTAAAACCCGATAAACTTTAAACACTCTTATTAAACGATGAAGTAACTTAATCAATCAGAGTAATTAGCCAAGCCATAGCCAACCAAAAAAAGAAACTTTAATAAAGAGTGACAAAAACCTCTCAATAGCACGTCAGGATAGCCATTCTACTGAGAAACTGCCTACCCAACATCAAAATAGCAGCGATTTTCCCGCTCCTAGCGGATAAATACAACTATAAAAAGTTGATTAATGTACTTAAAAGTGGTTTGACAGGTAATGGGTCTTCCAATCATATGTTAGTTTAGTTATTTAGACGTATATGTGATAGATAATATTAAATACAAAATAATTGAATCGAAAAATTAAGGGCTCTGTGATTTTGTGGTAGTACACTCACCAGGCAATTGAGAGATCCGGGTTCGAATCCCGGAGGAGCCAGTACTTTTTGTGATATAATTATATTGAAGATTACATATAGTATATATATATACTAAACATAAATAAGAATATAAATGTACTGTTTCCTAATTAATATTTGAAATCAAAATCAAACACTAGAAACTCACAGTAAGTTCACCATACTTTACCAATGAAGCACTACATCGGTCAAAGTTAACAGGCACTTCACGATAAGTTAATCTACTTCCATTAGCGATTAAGTGCTGCAATGCAACCCTGCTTCCTAGAATAATCCCGGTAAAGATCAGTTTATCAACGGTAGTGTCCTATGAAATGCTTCTTTAATCTAGACAATAGTTAGGCTGACAAAAGTTAAGGTCTGTTTAAATCAAAATTCACAAGCAATGGTGAAATATGTTGAGATGATGAAATATCTTAACTAATTGGGCGGCGAATTAGTCTTGTGGACTACTTCCTTACACCGGACTACACTTAGGCTCAAATTATTGACGTTGAAATCTGTGCAGATGACAAATCACGTAGGCGAAGCTAGGAGTTGGACCTATAAATCAATCTGATCTCAGTGGATCGCACAAGCTACCTATTGATTTAATTCCAAACTCTAATTAGACAATACCGGCTCTAACGTCACATAGAAGATCCTATTTTGTATAAGATAAAAGAAGGAATCGATATAAATTAGTAGAATTAATGCTACTGCCCCTTTAATACTTCGTCCCAATGTATTGATAAGTTTTGCATAAACAATGATTTAAAGTAAAAAAAAATTAAATCAAAAACCTCTTTATTTCCATTGTGTTACACAAATGTATAAATAGTAGGAGCACAATTTTACATGTCTTATATAAAATTACTTTATTAATTAAAACATAAACATAACATTGTAAAATTTTTTGATGATTTAAAGTTTCAAGTCACTATACACAATCTATAAATTATATTCTTTATTTTTGTATACCTAAAAGTATAATATTCTTAAACAGCATATTTTACTCAGAGTATAATACTGAACCATGAATATACTATGAGTCTAACGAATGCCGCAAGCTAGTGTGTCTCAATATGATGTTGGGTCCTGCTTCGATGCTTCTACTAATGTGTTATCTTTACCATCTTCTTACTTAAAATCCTTAGCATTAGTAACAAGATTATGTACGAAAAATGTGTCGTTCTAGCAATTCGATTTCCACAAACAACGTAGAAAAATGTAACATTTTGCCACAACAATAAATATTTCCGCCCTATTTACTACAGTATTATATAACTGCAGAAAGACGGACATTAGTACTAAAACGAGACGCTTATTATTTAATGAAATTAATTTAATATAAATGTAAATCTGAATATTTTAATGCTAGAGATAACTATTCAGTGATGTTAAATATATTAAAAATATGAATGTACGTAAATGTAATTAAAAAACGTAATATTCTCGTTACTTTTAATGTATTCCTTAATTGGCTGAGGCTTTTATCACTTGAGGGGTACGGAAAATTAAATTTTCGTCTGTTTCTATATGCGCTAGTTACTTGGAAACAAATTTAGTTAAAACTTGAAATGTCTTTTGTCCTTATTTCTGTATAGTTCACTTTCTTTAAATTCATTTCTATACTGAGTTCAATTAAGGTGCATGTAACTCCAAGAGATTTGAATGAACAATAGCGCACATTTTTCTATTTATTATTACCCACAAGATGACAATGAGAAAGTTTTAGAATAATAAATACGTAAACAACTAAATAAATATGAAATTTAAATATCAGCACACGTAGCATAACTAAACTGAAAAAAACGTGTAGACCCTTATTAATTAAATTCTGTTATGAACTCCAACTCAATAAACGGAAATGCTAATGTATCATGAAATATTTCATCGTTAGACGTTAACTTTTGTTTGGTAATTAATTTCTACATGGTTAAAACTTTTTTCTATAGTGATGTTAATCTATTTATAGGATTTCGATACATTCAATTTTAGCTATAATAGCATCATAATCCCTGTATTATACCATTTTAAATTCACGTTTGTTTAGATTCATTATTTTCGTTTTCATGTATCATAAAAATGTTTGAAGTAATAACAAATTACAAGAACATATTGATTATACCTTGGTGTTCGTTCATTCATTAGCCACTTAGTAGGGTTGCGCTTGCAACCAACTGCGGTAGTGATTAGCCTGTAACTGTGCAGTGGTAGCCTGTAATTCCTCGGAGATCATGGCTCTATAATCTGGACAGAGTATAATCAATGGAACACTCGGACCTAGGGGGATTACCAATAATAAAATAGAAAACTGATAATACTTTTTTTAACAGGTTACTGACCAATTATAAACCAGATTTATCTTACATTTTGTTGTTCAGTGTATTAAACTAACGTATTTATTCCTCTTAATTATATAATAGAAAACCTTATAATCCGTGTACCAAGTTATTAGACACGTTGTTGTTTATTAAAATCAGTTTTTAATTCTCTTCCTAAAAATGAAGTGCAATGCACTTGTAATGTTAAGAGAGCTAAAAATAAGACATTATAAGCACATTATTTTTAGAAATAAAATTATTTTCATAATGATACATGTTATATTCTTATTTAATACGGTTAGTTGATAGTGTGAAGAAACTAAGGTAAGGCAGATCAGGTCTGCCACATCTGTCTAGATGAATAAACCAAACAAAAACAACGGGTTATATCTTGCCTACCAGATCTGGACCATATTTATATTTCTATTTCTATTTCTATTTCTATATCTGGCGTACCATATTTAAGTCATATCTAATTCCAGATATGGTCAGATCTTGGCCATATTAAACTCCAGGTAAATGAAATGAAATGAAAAATTACTTTATTAGAGACGAAGATAGGACTATAAAGTCCTCTCTACCACTTACCTCATAAAAATTAAACTAACATATATATGTATACATTTATAACTAAAACTTAGTTTATTTATTTACATAACATATTGAATGAATCTTAAAGTAAAAACAATCATCAATAATTAATGTAACTATATACAAATTTACAATAATATCGCAAGACACGCACTCGCATTCATTCAACTTGCATCCAATTGCCCTAAGTACCGCACACCAAAGCCGCCAACACCCCCTGAGCCCCCAGCATCAAGGCCCTGACCTCCGCCCCAAAGCGAGCGCGCTTCTCAATGGCTCTGATGTTCACAGGTAAAGCATTCCACAATCGGCAGGCAGAAACTGTAAACGATTTGCTAAAGGTAGTTGTTCGATGAATTGGGATATATAATAAGGATGTACCCCTCCTTGTACTTCGTTCACTTATTTCAGACATAAATCGAAAGTTGTTTGAAAGATAACTATGACAATTTGTATTTAAAAGAGCGTGCAACAGAATGAGTGACTGATAGTCTCGAAGGTCCTGTAATTTTAAGATAGATAATTGATTGAAGTAGGGCGTTACGTGATCATCACGTCTGAGATTGAAAATGAACCTAATGCAAAAGTTCTGAGCACGCTGGAGTCTGTTTAAAGCTCCACAGTCATGTCATTAATGACTATGTCACAGTAGTTGAAGTGAGGCAGTGCAAGAGTCTGTATCAGCATTATTTTAACTTGCTGTGGTAGGTATGAAGCCAGCCGCTTGAGGCTGTGAAAACCGGCAAAGACCCTATTACATGTCAAAGAAGCCTGTTCAGTCCATCTTAAGTGATTGTCAATAATAAGTCCTAGATTTTTAACTTTCTCAGAGTTTTCTAGCTCATGATCATTTAGTTTTAATTTGGGAGCCGTAGTAAGGTAAATTTTACGAAGAAGCTTTGGATGACCTATCATAATACATTGAATTTTGTCTACGTTTAATTTTAGTCCATGTTTCCAATTCCAGTGAGTAACAGCGTCAATATCGGAATTCATGAGAGTCACACAAGTTTGTATGTCCCTTATAGAAAAGTGGCGGTATATTTGTAAGTCATCTGCATATAAGTGAAAATTGGAATGGGTAATTTGAGTAGTAATGTCATAGATGTACAGTGAAAATAGAAGTGGCCCAAGGACTAAACCCTGTGGAACTCCACGAGTGACTGGTCTCCATCTCGACTGCTTCTCACCTGATCTGACACACTGGCGCCGTCCCGAAAGGTAAGATTCAACCCACTTGACACTACCATCAGAGAAACCATCCTTCCTAAGTTTGATGAGGAGAAGGGGATAATAAACACAGTCAAAAGCCTTTGAAAAGTAGAAAAGGGTTAAAATGGTTACCTGACTCTTATCAATTCCAAGGCGTATATCTTCAACTATTTTTAGAAGTGCAGTAGTAGTGCTGTGGTTGGAGCGAAAACCAGATTGAAAATTTGATAAAATGTTATTACTTTCTAGATATATTGAAAACTGCTGATGAACAATCCGCTCCAAACACTTTGATAAAGCAGGGAGTATACTTATTGGTCTGAATTGTGAAGGATTCAGTGGAGAGGAACACTTCTGAAGTGGGCAAACTAAAGCAGGCTTCCATGTCAGTGGGAACATTGAAGTAGCCAGAGATTTATTAAAGATAGCAGTGATAGTAGAAAGAGTGACTGGAAAAGTGTCTTTATTAATCTTATAGGAATGCCATCGGCCCCAACAGCGTTGCTGGACATCCTTATAATAGCCTTTAACACTTCTGTCTCTGTCACTGGAGTGAAAGAAAACTGAAACCCAGGTTTATCAAAAGTAGCATCTTTGAGCTCGGAGACATACTCTTGAGCCCCAGACTGATCAACAGGAATCTTAACAAAGAAGTTGTTGATATCATCGAGATCAGGTATGACTAGATCTGAATAATTGCCAGATCTGGGTTTTAAAATATCTGCCCAGATATGGTCTTAACTGATCAAAAACAGATACAGTTTTTTATCTGGCCAAATCTAATAATTTTCATTAATGTTTACTCATAAAATCGTTTATTTGGACAGTAAGGTACTACACAACTTAGGGATTAGGAAATGTTATGTGAAAAGTAATTTTAAGGAATTTCCTTAATTTAAAGTGTAAAAATTTTAGTTCTCTACTCCATTATATTTTTCACTGTTTAAAGACGGTTAGATATAGTGCAAATAGAACTAACACGGGAAACATATTTTTAATTCTAGCTACGCACTATGTGACATACAGTACGTTGCTCAGATTTAGATGTATTCTCCATAAATAAACTTAAATAGTATATAATCAAAAAGTGATATATAGATAACTTCTTAATTAATACTGCAATATGATTCTGTATTACTTGATCGGTCGAAAAAGCGTAGAGTAAAAATGCACCTATTTAATACGGTTCTGATCACGCTAATTAGGGCGGAAAGTGAATGGATACAATGTGGCTCAGTAATTACATGATGTAATTTCTCATTCAATATCTCTCTATAGGCTTCAGTCACACCTAGTGGGCGTGTTGATATATAATTACTACCTACATAAGTACATATGTAATGTGATAGTAAGTAACATATTTCCTTATCATATTGTTTCTCGTGTTTGTGATGTAAAAACTATGTTGTATTTTGCAAAGCTTTATAATGATAAATCTCATATTATAAGTTTTTCTCCAATGTTATTTTTAAGCAGTTTTCAAGCTTCTATGTGTAGAATATAAGCTACCTAAATAAAATGTAAAATATAGATTGTCAAAATATAATTATTTAGTACTTCTGCATCGCCACTGGTCAATATTGATATAGTTTTTAACATTTTGCATGGCTTTTGACTTATAATTTATAATGGAATGAATCATTGCCTTTCTTTTTTCTATTATAGAACCTCGTTTAGTCAGACGGAATGAAACGTTCTGTCAAAGAATGCTCCCCATTATATACATGATATTAAGTACTACTTACCGAGGCTTCTGCATGATACATTTCTATATATATATATATATATATATATATATATATATATATATATATATATATATAGCAGTGACATTCACTCTTACGAAACTAGAGGCAGGGAGAGTTACCGTGCAGAACAGCATAGGACGGTGGCTTTGAAACGCTTGCCGTCACAGGCTGGAGTAAAATTTCTCAATCGGCTCCCTGAGGGTCTTATACGAGTACAATCGGATAATTTAAACCAGTTTAAAGCTCTTCTGAAGCGCCTACTGGTGTCGAATGCGTGTTATTCTGTCGAAGAGTTCATGGCTGGCTGCTGGGAGAATTACAATAAAAATTTACAGAATCAAAATTTACATAAAAATTAATTATTAGAGCCCCGAGTCTCATGTTGAATGAGTGTTGGCGTGAAAGGACAAGAGATGTAAGTTTGAATGAGTATTGTAAGTATGAATGTGTATAGTAGGGATTTTTTACAAATACTTAAACCTGACTTTTGCAATGCAATGTATTATTGCCAAAATGCAATAAAAGAATTATTATTATTATAAGTAATATTTCATATTAAGTTGTTAAAAACCCAATATTTAATTCTTTTGTACCTTCTGCTCCTTTTATAAAGTACCAGATGACCTGTAAAAGGTTACTACTACGTTGATATGCGGACTTAAATTGAATAAAAGATAGATTTGGCATAAAACATCGTTGGTTTATCAGAACAACCGTTAGATTACTTTAGACATTATTAGTATTGACTGTAAATTTCAGTCCTTCCATATGCTTAGTATCGTAGAGCAAATATTGACCTTCCTAACAATTATATTGTGAAAGGAATTTAATAATATTTCAATTATTATATAAACTAAATGTATTGCATGTTTGTGAAAGAGAAACTATTAAAGAGAGTAGGAGTGAAATAAATGCTTAAAATATTTCATCTCTTGATGAAAGTTATATAAAATAGGTATTCAATTCTTGTAAGAGTTATTACGTTTGTATATCTCATTAAAGTAAGGTTCAAAACCCAACTAGCTACATTGGAAGCCTTTTTTTATTTACAAAACATATATTCCTTCGGATATCTATAAATTTTATATGAAGTTTAAAAGAAATATTTTATTAATTTATATGATAAAATAATTTTTTAATTATATATTCAATTGGTACTAAGCTAGTTTCAACTGAGAGTGCTCACCTGATGGTAGAATTTTCTGGTTAATTTGTTAATTAGCAGCAATTCACACGCCAAACATAATACAGGTTATCCAATGTTATAGTGTAATATTGATCAGGTTTTGCACATTGCCGCTCTAGACAGCAAGGTAGTACTAATGAGCTC
This sequence comes from Homalodisca vitripennis, assembly GCF_021130785.1. Taxonomy (NCBI): domain Eukaryota; kingdom Metazoa; phylum Arthropoda; class Insecta; order Hemiptera; family Cicadellidae; genus Homalodisca; species Homalodisca vitripennis. The sequence goes on along the minus strand of NC_060212.1, from coordinate 126,504,325 downwards.
AATACTAATATGTTTCACAGAAAACAAAGGCGTTCGTATTGCAATTCTCTTCTATTTTCAGAAGTCCTGTCTGAAATAATACTCTTTTAGTCCGGTAAAATAAGGATGCAACCTCGGAATGAAAGATAATAAGCTAAAAATTTGCATACGTCTTTATTTTGATGGTATAAAACTTACCTAAAAAGTCTCATATAATCACGTGTACGCGTCTTTAGATATTTAAAGTCAAAGTTCACGAAAATCAGTTTTTTGAACATATCTCGTTTCCCTTACGCTAAATGACTTTGGAGGTGGTTAGAGAAATTGTAGAGCTAAAAATTCTCTTCAACTTTTGTCTGAAATAATTGTATGTACGTCCAACCCTTTTTGAGATACAGCGCAAAGAGTAGGGGACCGCTTACATGTATATACGATAATGCGAGGTCAGCCAGTAGAATACAATAAATAAATTAGTTATATTGTTAATGATTCACTTACTATTAGTATTATTACCATTATTATTAAATTTTTTATTATTATTTATTATTTAATACACCATATTTATAGATATTAATTATAAATTATATATTCTCTAAATAATACTTAATTTATTTTTACCAAACATACAATATTAAAAGAAATACTATTCGTCCATGTTACTATATTACTATGAATATTATATCTCGAAATACAAATCTCTCGTACGACGTTTGCTGTTTCTGCAATATACAGGTATATACAGGTAAGCGGTCCCCTACTCTTTGCGCTGTATCTCAAAAAAGGTTGGACGTACATAAAATTATTTCAGACAAAAGTTGAAGAGAATGTTCCGCTCTACAATTTATCTAACCACCTTCAAAGTAGTTTAGCGTAAGGGAAACGAGATATTTTCAAAAAACCGATTTTCGTGAACTTTGACCTTAAATATCTAAAGACGCGTACATGTGATTATATGAGACTTTTGAGGTAAGTTTTATATACCATCAAAATAAAGACGTATGCAAATTTTTAGCTTATTATCTTTCATTCCGAGGTTGCATCCTTATTTTGCCTTATTTTACTGAGTTATTTAATAATGCAGTATTATCTCATTCCATTTAGCACCTGTACACGTAACTAAGGCTTGGTTTATTGTAATGAGAAATTGTTTATCTTCATGTCACGTGTACACAATTACGTAACATTGTCCAATCTTAATTGATTGGGAGTATTATTTTAATGCTTAAAGTTTCTACAGATATCTTTGATTGAAATATCAACATAATAGACTATAAATAAATTTAAAATACGTACTTATCAAGCAAAACTTTTAATTGAACATAAAACAATATCCTTCTTGTTAAGAGCCTCCCATAATGGTCATAGCTGTGAGTGTTTACATGTAAGGTATTCAAACATAGTTGGCTTCTTTGACATTGTGATATTGAAATTTTTACTGTGGCTTAACGAAAAGCAGAGGAAAACTATATTAACAAACCATTCTTTCTCAGTATACAGTACGTAATAAAATAAACATCTATGACTCAAAACCTATTATAGACGATTATTTAGATATTTTTTTACTAACTTCATGTTTATATATATATATATATATATATATATATATTTATTTATTGATTTATATTCATATATATACAGGTATATGTATAAATAAATAAATAAATATATGTATATATATATATATATATAAACATGAAGTTCGTAAAAAATATCTAAATAATCGTCTAAATAAAAATATCTAAATACATATATTACGGGCGGATCCATTATTTTTGTGATATAAATAAATTGAAAATTACATTTATTATATATATATATATATATATATATATATATATATATACATTGTGATAATAGCTCTCGAAATGATTTAAAATTAAGGAATAATGATAGCACACCAACTGATATTAAAATCAAAACATCTGTACGGACTTAACATTCTCTAAATTATTGATTTCACTTTGAATCCTTAGATTCTGATATACAAATTTACCTAAATTCAAAATTATTTTATATTGTATTATGTTATTATTTTTAAATTAACAACTAATCAAAACTTGTTTACGTGTCAAAATTGTATTTCCATTTAGAAAGTTTATAATCAGGTGTTTCTTCTATTGTTTGTTTATTTTGTTTTATAAACAAATATTATAAATTAATAAATAAATAAATTAATTAAATTAAATTCATTAAATAAATTATTTAAAAAACCGGAAATAGTCCGCGGCGATTTAAGTAAATTTCGGTTTAATATTGTTAAATATCATTATATTGATATTAAATATTTCGCAAACCTCAAAATTTGAAAAACAAACTAATCCAACTTAAACGACCAAAAGTACAACTCGTTAATAATGGATTTAAACCGTGCAACAAACCATGTTGCGGTTCTTCCAAAATGATTTACAAGTCTAGGGAACTTAAAGGTAAAGTTACTGGTTTCACATACCCCATCATTAGCAAAGTATACTGTGGCACTATTAATATAATTTATCATATTAATTGTACAGTAAATTTTGTAACAAAAAATAAATAGGGTAAACTTGTAATTTACATGTAACCACCTCAGAGTCAGAATAACAGTGCACAGATTTGAAAATTTTCATATAGATAAGGAGAAGCCATTGGCAAAATATTCTGCTGATCACAAAAAGACAAACATAACAGTGTTATGATCTTAAAGGGGTTAATAATGTAATAAGGTCTTTCCTTGTCCTGTAGACAATTTAAATAGGTTAAAATTTAAAATTCATAAGCAGCCAATCAGTTACTTCTAAAATCTAATGGTTTAAATTTAAGATAAAAGTAATTTATCAACTTTCCTTCTTTGCCATTAACGATATAACAGCTGCGTATTTGAATAAATTACTTGCATGTTTACATTTTTGAATATTGTCTTCTTATTTGCTGTGTTATTTTTATTTTTATTATTATTTTTATTGTTATTTTTATGTTTTTATTTTGCTTCCTGGAGATAAAAGGGGGTACGACATGTCATAAAATATAGACGCTTTTTTAATATATTTTTTAATTTCAATAAGTGAAATACTACATGTATATTTATATACAGTCACATACTATACATCCAGTATGAATATATATCTCGAATATATATACACTTTAAGACTGAAAATACTTCTTATGGGTCTAAATATGTAAAATATTTTACCATTTTATAAATTATTAACAGTTATTTAATAAAATTGTTTCATCTGTTACATCAAACTAAACCCTGACGAGCATATTTCAATATTATTCCCATTGAAAAGTGGTTCATATCATAATATTTTTCTATTATTTTTTGCATAATTTTAGATTTCTAAACAAACTCAATTTACATCAAATCAAAATATATGCATCATAATTTTAATTGGTATTTACGGGGATATTGAATTAAAATACGGGGATAATATAACTTGTTTTCTTCCGGTTATTATTTTCACAATATTAATACTCATTTCGTCAGTATGTGCATATTAATAATAATATAATGTAACAAATATTTTGTTATACAACATCGATATTTTCTTCTTCATTTATTCATAATAACTCAGTAGTTTTGGTTACAATAATTTTTATGTCCTTTTTGTAGGAGGCTATCTTTGTGGTATCAAGGGATTTAGTGGTGAAAGTCACAGGTTTCAATGTAACTCTTTTGCTTTTGATTTAATTTGTTAACGAAGCATTTTGTGTCCTTAATAATATTAAAAGTATATTTTTTATATTCTACTCTGTGTTTTTGTAAATACTTGTATTACGAATAAAATTCTGAACAATAAATATTTTTAAAACCAAGAAATTGCCCTAAACTTCCTGGTGTTAACCGGAAGCAAGGAACCATAAAATTTTGCCAACGCCATCTTTAAGTTGCTTTGAAATGTCCCTCGAGATACAATTTGATAGCGTTCTAGTAAAGTTTTATTTCTAAACAATTTAATTTAGGTTAACTAATAAATTTAACTAATGGCAATATCATACTAATCAATCACTGCCCCATTTTATCTCAATCAAATATTAAGTACTCTTACCAAACATATTCTCCTGAGTTGAACATCGCATATTTTAAATTCAATCATTAAAATTTATAGTACATTAATTTCATATAGTACAATAAAATAATTGAAATTACTGACGTTGAAGTTCACAAAAGTATGTATAGAATAGAAATATAATAACTTAAAAATGATATTTATATTAATACATCAAAATGCGATAGTTATAAAACTCACATTTAAAATATAGTGATGTGAAAACTTCAGTGTTGTTTTTATACTACCTAACTTTTCATTGGCGTTTTATTTTAATTTCTAACACCGCGCTGTAAAGCAATTATGCTGTTTCTGCACATAAACTGTCAAAAAACAATGGTTTGATCGAGTGTTAGGTGACTTAAATTAACATAAGTGTGTGGATGAAACTTATTTAACCTAATTTACGAGTACTTTATTTTATCTCGAAAATATAGACTTTTAATGGTGTGATAACAGTTTAGGTATATATTTTCGTTTATCAATAATATCACTATAACGTACCACTGTTTTAGGTTTATTGTTTAAAGAATATATTAATTTAGTTTAGATAATAAATATAACTTTAATAACTATCCAAGCTCAAACATTTTCCGCTTAAATTATAAAAACGAAGTTTTAATTTATATAAATTACGAAAACTACTGACAATAAGTAAAAAATTATCAATTTCAAAAGGAATTAGGAAAACCCAAATATATTTCTTTCATTAAAATTATTGTCTGTTTTTCACGACCCACAATCTTTACTAGATATTTATCTATTTTGTACGTGAGAATCTGGGTGGTATTATTGATGACCTATCAATGAATTCTATATAGGTTTTAGATCAAGGCCAATCGAAGAAAAGTAGAATATCAAACAAGCTTCCAAATTGTGATAGGCAAATCATTCTTTTAGTATTTTGTACGCATATTCATAAAAATATATATTGGACGTAAGTATTTAAAATCACTACATGTTACACCGCTAAAAATGTTTAATAATATTTTAACCATTTCATGACATTCCGTTTACTGATCACAAGGTTTCCTTCCTTTCCATTTACTATGGAGATCTACCTAATTCACACCAATACAAAAATTACGTTTAACACCACTAATCTGCTAGACAGGAAGGATCTTTCCTGTAAAAACGTGCTGATCCCGTTTAAGGCCAACCCTCTCCCGCACATATACTTAAATATGTGCCTCTGCGCATCAGTCAGTGGAATAATTTTACCGATGCAATCCTGCTTACGCGAGGAACTGTGCCCAAGCACAGTAAAACGTTGCTTCCAAAATCATCGCTGAACAACCAGAGTTAAAACTTTATATTGTTAGACCTAGATAAATTTTCAGAACTGATTCACTTATTCTATAAATATTGTTGACAAGCCCCTTATTTTCTCTCGCCCTTTGATTTCAATAATGATGGGTTTTAATAATTGTGTACTATTTTATCCGTTAATAAATCGGCATCTAAATTCACCAAAAGAAAATTAATATAAGGATTAATAGAAACACATTTTATTTTACTTATTCAACGTGTAGTATGTTAAATATTTCAATAAAGATGTAATTTGAATCTAAATGTATTATTTAACTTAGATTAGGTAAGCTGGAAGTGAAAGCAAGACAAGGAGATATAAAGTTGGCAAAAGGCAAGTAAAAACCGTAAACTTCCTGCCGACGGCCGGAAGAAAGCTGACATAAAACACTGCCAACATCTTTGTTATGCTGAATTTATATGTTCTGCAGGAGAAAAATATCACGGTCAATTGGTCAATATAACATTTATAAGTATTTGGTCTGAAATAAAATAGTATTTATATTTCATCAGTTTTATATTTCGTACTTAATCAAATGCGTCAGATATTTATTGAACCAGAAACATTTATCAGTAAAAATACTTAATTATTGAGAAATGGTCTTGAAAGCACAAATACTCATACTATTGGTGGTTTATATTTTTATAGTTTATAAATGTTAGTAAATTTTTTTAGACGGGCCATCTTATCTTTCATTTTATAGTTAACTAATTTACATATGTAAGGCCTTAAATGGTATATATTAAAGCTTATCGACATTTCATTTCATCAGTTAATAAATTGACCTACAAAATGTACACGTAATTAGACTCATAATTATTAAAAGCTTCTATAACAATTATAAACAGGCTATCTTTTATGATTAGGTATTGAACTAAATCAGTAAAAATTGGAAAATGCAATAGAAAATAAACTTTTTATACATAGTAATCACCACTTTCAAATTTTAGTCTCCTTGTTTTACAGACTCTACACGTAATTTTTGTCAAACACATACATTTAAAAAAAGAGGTTATTTAACAGGTATAACACTAATTACAACATAATATTATATAGTATTAAAATTTACTTGAAAATAGTGATTCATATTCATATAATATAGTAATAGAAGATTATTATTATTATATGAGTTACGTCAATAATCCTATTATAATAGCACAGTAATCTCGTAATAGTTGCAAAACATATCTTTAAAAGTTGTTTTCATACAAAAAACAATAAAAAATAACTTCCATTACGTAAATATTTTCTGTCAAGACGAATTTAGAAGGCTAGGCTTATTCAGATCTTCTTTTTATTGTGCTAGCCTGCCTCCCACACTACCGTTTGTCTCTATTGTGAAATAATTTTAACTTTAACCTTATTTAACTTATTTACCTGTTGAATAGCAATGTTATATTTTTTATATTTGAAAATCTTTCTAGTCAATGAGATAACTAATACATATTTTAATCCTGAAGCTGCCTTTTATTTAAATAATTGATAAGTATATTTCTCTCTCTCTCTCTCTCTCTCTCTCTCTCTCTCTCTCTCTATATATATATATATATATATATATATATATATATATATATATATATATATATATTATACGAGAACTCGTAACTCTATTAATTTTATAAAATATATAAAATTGTGAATCTAGAAAGCTATAAGTTATTGAAATCAAATATAGGTATTAAAATAGTGAAAATTATTTTATTCGAAAAAGAATATTATATTATGGTGAGTTTGAAAAGATATATAATTTTAGTAGACACTTATTGGTCTCAATTATATTGATATTGTAAACTAATTAACTTGTTACAAGAACAACCGTTACAACCGAGTTAGAAGAGAATTAGTGGCACTTATAGTACACGCGTGTAGGTTTTAATTGTCTTGAACTCGCACTCTTATTCAATTTTAAAAAGCACGGTCATAGTGAGAAGGTAGAGTTCATAGGGCTAATTATTTTCAATGAATTTACGAGATAATTTGTTGTATATGTTTGATAAAGCTTTCATATAACGAACATTTCAATTTGGACTAATCAAGGTATCATATAACATATATTATTGGGTGGAGAAATTAAAACGTTTCACATATTTAATTAATGGGTTGTACTCTAGGATAATTTATTAGCTACAAAATATAGGCACGCAAAATTTCAGCTACATCCCATGGAGTAACATACAGCATCACCTAACTCCAGTGTGACATATGTAGAAGTAAAGCTTCAGGGAAAACTATGTCTCTCAGTCAGTTCCCCTAATAATCAAATTTTGCAAGTTGATATTTTAAGGATAATAAAAACTAGAGCCGGTACACATTTTTAATCTCCTAGTTCAAGTGTTACGACATTGATACCAACGTTATCTAGATTCATATTTTTTTAAATAGCAAATTTTTCCAATAGTATAACAAAATGTACCTTTTCTATTTCAATAACTGCGAACTTGGTTCCATACTGTGGAAGTTAACTTCATTACACAAGAAATGCTGTGTATAAATTCCATTTCAATCTGAAACCATTTTTTATATATTCATAGCACTTCCTTATCTGTTTTTATTTATAACTTGCATGTATTCATAGGTCTATTCAAGTAGGCCGAATTTTGGAGCATGGCTGTTTTTTTAGAGATTTTTAATTACAATCATTGGTTGTGATATGTATAAATACACTAGGTCTATTCAATTAGTCCGAATTTGGGATTATGGCTGTTTTTTAGAGATTTTTAACTACAATAATGGGTTGTGATATGTATAAATTCACTAGGTATATTCACCTAGGCCGAATTTGGGATTATGGCAGTTTTTTTAGAGATTTTTCAATTACAAACATTGGTTGTAATATGTATAAATTCACTAGGTAATATTCACCTAGGCCGAATTTTGGGATTATGGCAGTTTTTTAGAGATTTTCAATTACAATAATGGGTTGTGATATGTATAAATTCACTAGGTATATTCACCTAGGCCGAATTTTGGGATTATGGCAGTTTTTTAGAGATTTTCAATTACAATAATTGGTTGTGATATGTATAAATTCACTAGGTATATTCACCTAGGCCGAATTTGGGATTATGGCAGTTTTTTTAGAGATTTTTCAATTACAATCATTGGTTGTAATATGTATAAATTCACTAGGTCTATTCACCTAGGCCGAATTTTGGAGCATGACTGTTTTTAGAGATTTTTCAATTACAATTATGGGTGATGACATGTATAAATTCACTAGGTCTATTCACCTCGGCCAAATTTAGGAGTATAGGTGTTTTTTAGAGATTTTTCAATTACAATAATGGTTTGTGATATGAATAAATTCACTAGGTCTATTCACCTAGGCCAAATTTGGGAATATGGCTGTTTCTTTAGAGATTTTTCAATTATAATCATTGGTTGTGATATGTATAAATTCAATAGGTCTATTCACCCAGGCCGAATGTAGGAGTATGGGTGTTTTTTTTAGAGATTTTTCAATTACAATAATGGGTTGTGATATGTATAAATTCACTAGGTCTATTCACCTAGGCCGAATTTGGGATTATGGCAGTTTTTTTAGAGATTTTTCAATTACAATCATTGGTTGTAATATGTATAAATTCACTAGGTCTATTCACCTAGGCCGAATTTTGGAGCATGACTGTTTTCTTAGAGATTTTTCAATTACAATTATGGGTGATGACATGTATAAATTCACTAGGTCTATTCACCTAGGCCAAATTTAGGAGTATAGGTGTTTTTTAGAGATTTTTCAATTACAATAATGGTTTGTGATATGAATAAATTCACTAGGTCTATCCACCTAGGCCAAATTTGGGAATATGGCTGTTTTTTTAGAGATTTTTCAATTATAATCATTGGTTGTGATATGTATAAATTCAATAGGTCTATTCACCCAGGCCGAATGTGGGAGTATGGGTGTTTTTTTAGAGATTTTTTCAATTACAATAATGGGTTGTGAGATATATAAATATAAAAGACTATATATCCTGAATATTTTGTGAAACAAAACTTAATTATCTAGAACCGTTTTTACAGATTATATCAAAACATTATAGATAAGGCTTTAAAATTAGGATTTGTGTTTGACTAACTAATTATGGAACATAACCTATTATTACAGTTCATGTCTGATGTATTACTTAAACATAGATGCAGTGTAAAGTAGTAGGAAGCACTTGTCATTCTGTTTCTAATTAAAAGAAACTAAAACTTGATAATACAGCATAGGCTAACAGTTTTTAAACAGCAAAGTAGAAAAATGAACACAAAATAAAACTTCATTTTCAAGTAAAATGTTTTGTATTTTAACTAGTTGTCTATCTCTTACAGTTTACAAATTGCAGTCTAAAATCATAATTACGTGTATTGGAAGCTGTGAATTTAGAATGCTGTACATTCAATCAGCTGTGAATAGGTGCTAATACCACTACATAATTTTAGTTCCAGAATAAATGTACGATTAGATAATAACGATTTACAGTTTGAAAACCTGTATACTAATAAAAGGTGAGATCATGGCTCGTTTACAGACAATTCATAACTGTGTGGCTAAATAGTTTGTGTACAAAATGTTTTAATTTAATTCAATTTAGAAATAATTTGAAATCTAAATTGAAGTGTCAAACGTATTTATGTTTTGCCGCAATACGAAATTATATATTTTAATTTTATTTTTGGAACAGTTAAATGTGCAATAAGTTCAAATAGAAAGAACTGTAATTTTCTTATAACATTGTATTTTATGTAAAATTTGTTTTACTTTGTAATGTTTTGAGTTTTAGATTTTTTTATTCTTCAGGTTTGATCATTTTTTTAAATTTAGATAATGCAGCTTCAAATCACTCTACTACACATTTACTCAAAGAATAGATCCATAATAGTGTTGGGTAAAAGATTAGTGCTGTTTAATATTTAGTTAGGGTAACATACGCATGTTTTAATACATTGTAAGTATTGTAAAGGAGAATAAAATTTTATTTACACCAATACATTCACTTTAAAGAAACTGAAAATTTATATATCTATATATATTTATTACACAACCAATGAATTAATTCGAAATTCCCTTAAAGATCTCACCTAAATCTAAAGATTCGACCTTTTTTAGGCATTTAAAAAAGTATAACATAGATTTTTTTGTGTCATGTGAGATCTAATTTGGGGGAAATGAGACAGAAAAAGTGTTAAAACTTGTTAACGTGACAAATAAACTTAAAAAACGGCTGGTCTCACTCACCAGCTAATTCTTAGTGTGTAGTACTAAGAATATTCATAACGTTTACAAGTGTCAGTCTAATGAAGTGATACATTATAAAAATCATATTTCATTAAATCCAAACGTAACACAGTAATAAAGTTATTTTTGTCAATTTCAAGTTCATATTGAAATACCTAGGCCAACATTACGTTTACTTATTATGTAAAAATCATATTAAATTTATATTTCTTATAATTGTGAGTAAATGTTTTACTATGATGATTCAAGTTTAAGTAAAAACAGGGAAGAAAGAAACAACATCTCTTAAACTTGATCACAAAATAGAGAGCTCCTTGGAGACTGTCAATTGATTTCTTTGAATCATTAGCCCAAAGCTGGAGGCTACCAATGTAATTCTGATTATTCAAAGAAATTGGCGAGGTTTTATTAACAAAGAATAACGTTGTTTACATAATAAAATAAAATAAGTTGTCAATTGTCATTCAAAGTAATTTCAAGGTACATCTCTATTTTTTTATGAAATAATGTAATTTCACTGCACTTGTAGACATTTCACTGCTTTATTAAGAGATATTTAGATTTTTACTATTAATTATATAAAAATAATTACAATTATTAAACAAATAACCCTATTATATTATCTGAGCATAAGACAATTACAAATTTTTTGTCTGTTTGACTTTCCTCCTGCATTGTATCTTGGAAACAAAAAGACCTATCAACTAATTCTGTATGAGCCTTCATTTCTCTGTCAAAATAAATTAAGTTCCATGATGATGCATATAAATATCTCTACGGAATTTGCCGAAGATTTATCAAATAACACCAATGGAAAACTGCGTTTCGAGGATTGAAACAACACTCGTCGTCAGATGTCAAAAACCATATTGCAAGGATAAAATAAAAAATACACAACGCTAATAATGTAAAAAATTTTAAAAACAAGCAATTGAAGAGTTGATTTCCTCATGCGCTAAATAAATTTGGAAAAAATGTTTTGGTATTTATAAAACTAAATCAATAACTGACTGAGTTATTTAATTCCGTGAACAATTTCAATCCTTAAAACGATGTCCGATCAATTCAAATTATCCTAAATCTATTATTTTTAAGGCTAAATTTAAAATTAAAACTCTCTACATTTATTTACAGACGAAAATCTTTTTATACTTCTCTTAGTTATTTACTTAAATCGTATGTGAGTATTAAAGTTACAATTCTAAATCATTTTAAATCATCGATCGTAAGTGGCAAGCTTCAAAAAATAATTGATGAGAGAATGCCTACTTCTCGTGTATTAGGCATACACGAAAACTTCATTTTCATTCACTAAACAGAATTGAGAAGTCCAATTATAATTTCAAACTACAGGAAATTCAGTTAATCCGGTCCCCTATAGTTCGGTTGGTAATCCAACACGCCTTTTGAAAACATTTAAATTCTCTTGAAAAATTTAAAACATCAATAATTTAATACGCAACGATGTACTTTCCGTTTGTGGTTGACATTCGGCTGTCAGCTTGTGTACCCAGCTGCGTATAAATTCAATTGATTCTAGGAATGTTAGGTAAATTTTACAGTTAATGTGCTCAGCAAAAGTTTGCGATGGACAGGGTGACACTGACAGACGTGTGTTCCACCCATGTTTCGTGATGCGTAAACTATACAGTAAATATTTCGTTAAAAAAAAACTTTTCTTATACATCTATATATGACGATGACCATCTTAAGTTTATATTTAAATATTTAGGAAAGCATTTTACTATGACTGTGTATTTATTTATTATGAATACCATTATAATTTCTCTGATATGTATCTAATAATCCGGCATATTTTATAATTCGGCATGAATCAACTCCTAACAAGACTAACGAAAGTTTACTGTATAACTCTGAGCAAGAACAAGGAAGAAATTGTCTCAACTAAAAATATGATCTTAAAAAATGGCTGTTAAAATTGAAGACTAATATTTCATGAATAACGCGTTACCAGTAATTTTCCTATAGGTGACTTAAACACTTGCGTGATATAATTAATTATGATTTGCTGTTTTGAGGATGTATCCTAATGTCCTTTGCCAAGTTTTGAATTCAGGGATGTATGCTTTAATTAAGGTCATGCGACATATAGTAAAATATAATTAAGTTATATGCTAATAGGCATTTATAATCTCTTAGAAACAGTTTATTAGGGTAAAAAGGCGTAAAATTGTTTAACGTTTCTTTTCGATCCTAGCCATGTCAGATGCACTGGTTAGTATTTCACAATAGGTAGTATTGAATTCAGAGATGCTTTATAATTTTATCTATTTGGTATATTTTTGACTTAGTGTTTTTGAGGCTTTCCACTTGAAGGGCTGAAAAAAATCAATCATGTATGTATTTCTTTCTGTACGATACATTAAGAACAAATCCACACGGCTATATTTATATAAAGGCAACGTTGAGATTTTGATAATGGTGATGATTGTAATGTCACTCCACAGGAATATTTTGGGTGATAGCAATTATTTTTACATTAGTCTTATGGTTCCAAAAAATATACACTTAATTTTTATTAAAAAGGTAAAATTTATATTATTTTTAATTTATTAAATAGAAATCTTCAAAAAATTTAGTATTATCGCCAGCGTAAGAATACGTTACGAGACTAAAAGCTTCCACCTAAATCTTGTTCTTTACGTTACGATCTGGATACCCTTTTCATACCTACTGGTAAACATTCACACATGTCTCCGGAACGATGCCAGAGTTTCAATGCTTGTTGATCATTTTGGGATATTGTAAACATTGCATTTTAGGGGTGTCTTTCATCACGATTCTTTCATCAAAATCTCTTAGAAACCCATCCTGTATATAGTGCTTTAGAACAAACCATATGAATGTATTTATTTGGTCATGATTGAAAGGATTTCATGAAAATCTTTGAGGTCAAATACTCCAGGATCTATCTCGAGATACCTTGTAGTAGATACCAAAGTACTCTCATGTAAGGTAAGTATACTATAATACCTAGCATATAAGTTTTATCGTTTGCTTTAAATTTTATTTAATTAGATCGTTTTTTCAATTCGTATATATATATATATATATATATTTATTTATTTATTTATATATATATATATATATAAAATATTTTTTTGCTTTGAGCATAACAACTAAAACTACCAGTTTGTAGTACGCAGCAAATTAGAAGATACTAAATGGAGGAAAGGTAAATAACAAATTTCATACATAAATCAAAGACGTCACATTCTCTAAACATACTCTAAGTACATAGCGATGCTGTAGCGGAAAAGTTTACACAACGCTGCCAGCAATTCCAAAATTATTGAGTCAGCAGACAGAAGGTATTTTAATATTTCCTTACGAAACATCACTCTCATTATTCTTTATTCTTACATTCAAAGATAAAATTAATAATTTTTTAAGTCAAATATGTCGTTACATTTTTAATGCTTAACGTAGCTACACATTTGAAACAATACTGCGCCAGGCGATCTCTGTTTACGTAGCATTATCTTGTAACGATTGTAACAGTTACATGCATGTTTTACCTAAAATTTAACATGTACCACTGTGAACATGTACCCGGATTTTAATTATGATTCCAAGGTTTTCGTATTTAGTTTTATAAACGTGATTTGCTTGAAGGGTTTGAAAGGAAAATTGAAGCTTATGTTGTTATGTCTCAAAAATATCGAGCGTAGGACTTAAAGGAGTTTTATTACACCATGATATTTTGAATATTAATTTTTTAAATAAAGTCCCAATGCTAGAGCTTCAATTTTGGTCCTAAAAGGCTATCCACACATGTATCTAGTGGTTCACATTTTCATCGAGCCTATAGGTTAAAGGTACAATAGAAAATATCATTAACTAAAAATTCTTTAATATACACAAACATTTGAATATGACAATTATGATAAAAGTTCGGATTGATTCATTATGATGGATTTGGCCCCCGTAAATAATTTATAAAATGGCCTGAAATGGAGACAAATATTTACTATTATATATGAAAACAAATCTTATATTATATTAGTAAATCGGGGCAGTTTAAAAAGTTCATGTCTTTATGAATATGTTTGTATACTTGCATAGTTTTGTCTAGACATCAAGTCATAAACCGTCTGAGATACATAGAAATTTAGCACCAATTTAGGAAAATTCAAGAATAAGGCACATACAGAGATATAAGTTTTAACTCTACTCCTTATCCCAAAGTGGAATACAAGAGTGGAATTAGACACTTTTTACTGCAGTATGATTCCCATTCCAATGTGTAGCCTCTGGATATTGTCCCAATTGTTTTACTGGCTAAACAATCTCACTTTTAAGAGTAAGAATATTTATTCACTGGTTTTAAATTGCCATAATAATTATGAGATACGTTTATCTGCACATACGTTTTTACATAACCAAAATCATGTCGAAAGTTCTCTAAGCTAAAAGGAATTATTTATAAACTAATTGAAATTGAATGAACGTTGAAATTGAAAATGAGCTAATTTAAAGGTGTAGAAACCCACCAGACTTGAATTTGTTATGAATCTCGAAATATAACTATGTTCTGATATATTTATATTGAGTTTCCCATATAAACACAAGAAACTCATCAATACCGTAATAATCGTATGTCGCCAGACAGAGTTTTATACGAGTTTTTTTACACCTTGGGCGTTGAGGCATTTTTAATCGAGTTTGGAAATATGTGTATAAAATAAACATCTACCTGTAAATTAAATTTTCATAAACCACTGTTCAAAATCCCGGAACAGAAGTTGTCCCTGCCTCTTCTCGTATTCATGTATGTTTCGACCTCGGGTTAAGGCACATTTAGACAAAAAATATAAGGTTGTTTCTAAGACGTAGAGATATGGCAAAGTCAGCTTCAAATTTGTAAACACTCCTGCACGATCCTCTGAATTTAAAATAAGCAATAATGCGAATTGATCTTTTTTGTAATTTGAAAACTGTCATAAAATTATCGTTTGCACAGGCTCCCACAATACGACTCGATATGAAAGGTGGGAATAAATTAAGCGATAATACGCCATAATCAGTACCTAAATCAACAATTTAGGAAGAAGTCAATAAACTGTGTTTAAAACTAGTTTTCAATATAGATTTATATAGTTAATCTGTATACAAAATTAATAACAATTATCGTCGATGCATTCCCTTAAAATTAATATAAAGTGCATTTTCCATAAAAAGTATTGACTTGGAACAGTGTCAAAACCTTCCCTCGAGGGATATTTTCGTTCAGTAATTAATTTCCGCTAACAAAACAAGGCTTTTTAGCTGAGTTTAGACGCCGGAATGGTATTGAAGGGTTTTTGAAGAACATTTAGACTAACATGAAAATGAAATAGACTTATGTGGAACTATTATATAACGTGCCTTTCTATAGGTATTTCTGCTTATTTTCTCATATAAAATATGTCACTTTTTAGAATTAAATTAAAAATAATTCAGAATATAAAATTCTATGTAGTGGAATAGCTCGTTCGAAAGGAACGTCAGGTAACAGCCAAATCTGTATTTAATTTATTGTATAACTGGGTGTTACAAATTGCCCCATATACCTAATGGTAGCTAGAATGCGATTTAATTATATTCTATGATTATCCATCCTTTCTCTAATTACTTTCTTATCAGATAGCTAGACCTGCTGCAGAAAATTACAATAATGAATAACGATAATCACTTAAAAAAACTCACAGTAGACATTGCAAGGCATTTTAATATCAGTGCTCTTCAATAATGTGTTGTAGTGGCCTAATAACATAGCTTCATTCCTAATATAGTTCTGTGAAGACTTAATAAAACTAAATCTTACAAGTCTTACGCGGTGCTTCTTGCATACTCCCATTTCATATGAGATATTACACGTTGAAGATTCAATATCTTTGGGGATTTTTACTAACCAGAGTTTTGGCCCAATATTGATGTATGATTAAATTTAAAACAAATATCTTAAAAAACAGTGAGAATTTAAACTTAAAAATTCAGCCCAAACATAAAAAATCACGATTAACAATAGGTATAAAGATAAACAAATATGGACGACACTTCTGGAAGGCATGAACCTTAGTGTAAATGCAATAAAAGGTGGGTATAAAGCTGTCATAGCGCAATGGAATTTGCAGGAACTTCTTCATAAAACTAACGAAGACAGTGATTTAAATAACAGATAATTTTTCTTTTACCTGGACAAGTAGATGATACTACTGTATTATTATTACTTAATTTAGAGGTATAAGCCGATAATATCCCTTTTATTTTATTTTTCGTATTATTTAAGTTTAAAATTTTGCTAATGAAAGATAGAAATCTTTAATAACCACATAGAGATGGTTTATACTTCTTAGATGCATTAGTCAATTTTACAAGCGACTTTATTAATTGATATGAAAACTATTAATTATGAATTTTAATTAATACTTCTGGAGACTATATGTTCTCTGACAAAGCGTACTAAATAGAATATTATTAGACCTTCATATTATAAGTATTAATACTAAATATATTTATATTACTGAGTTTTTATTAGGAAATGTTTAACTGTTCTAGGAGTTTCATTATTTGCATATTTTGGTTAAAAAAAACTACAAAAATGATAATGTTATCTTATATATATATATATATATATATATATATATATATATATATATATATATATATATGAATACGTGATATCTGCTATAATATTATATGATGGGTTTCTAACATCTTGAGCTAGGAGTTATGCCATTAACATTAATGAGCTTTACATGATTCTGTATTTTTAGGGACTAATTATAAATATTTGTCTCCGTTAAAAGCAAAAAGTTTCTCTTTAAAGAAAACAGTATTCTGAAATAAATTATTCCTTCATATTTATGGTACAAAACCGTTAAAATATTACGCAATGCCCTGAATAAATTTAATCTTTCATTAAACATTTTCTCATATTCTAATCTCGTTCTGCTCGATTAGTAAGTGGAAGAACAAATGAAAGCTTCCTCCAAGCAGGCTGGAATGTCAACAATTTAGATGATATTTATTTAATTCCAGCTCTCTCTGTCAGTATAGCTCGCAGGTCTTTGCAATGAAGAAAAAGTTTATATATAGTGGAATATTGAACTTAGTAAAACATCCTACGTTTCTCGAAACATCCGTCTCTGTGGGATGTTTACTTGTTTGTTATTGGATCATTATTTTTACGAAACACAGGAAATTTTGACGTTACATAGTTGTACTGTGAAAAAATAGAATCTTTAATTTACTTAAATTAATTAAGCTTTTAGTACACATAATAAAATACACTAACGAAGTACCATTTAAACAGTTATAAAGGAAAATGAGAATCATGTGACGTTATGTGTATTTTCGTGAAAAAAATAAACTTCTACATCTGTAATATAGCAGTCGAAATAATTGTTTTGTGAGCAATTAATAAAACTATAATGGATGGAAAGAGTTACATTATTAGTGATTTACAAAGCAGTTTTGAATAAATTACTGAAATAGCCAAAATAACGGTAGATAATTATGTCACTTAATCAGTTGTCATTTGCAATAGATCCCTGCTGAAATAATGTCGCTTCCAAACCTCGTTACCTGGTGACTAGTGTAGGTTATCGTTGTCCATAAGGGGAATAGAGAGCATGGACCTGATGTTGAGAACTTCAATCATCAAAGATTTAGTTAACCCGTATGGAACTATCTCAGAATTATTTCACAGTACAATATGAAACTAAGAATATAATTCAAATTTAAATTTTGTAACACCTTCATCGTAATTTTCAAATTAATAAATATGGTGTAAATTTCAAACAAATAACATTCTTCACCAAAAACATGATCGCACAACAATACAAACACACACACACACACACACACACACACACACACAGACACATATATATATATATATATATATATATATATATATATATATATATATATATATATATATATATATATATATTGCCGGCGGAGCAAGTACTTTTTGCGATTCAATGTTTATTGAAATTAAATAAGGCTATTGCCATTTATACAATTTAATGTAAATTAAAGTCATTTGACAGGTATTTGGCCTTCCGATCATATGTTAGTTTACTTATTTAAACGCATATGTGACAGATACGGCCAAATACAAAATAATTGAATCGGAACAAGTAAGCGCTCTGTGGTGTAATGGTAGCACATTCACCCGGCAAGTGAGAGATCCGGGTTCGACTCCCGGCGGAGCAAGTACTTTTTGCGATTCAATGTTTATTGAAATTAAAAATATATATGCAAACCATATATAACCCATATATATGGGTTATATATATATAATATATATATATATATAAGATCAGAAATGAAAAAATTTAAGCTGACATTATATTATTTCATTTTCTCACAATAATACGTGGAATATGATTACCACGTCATACAGAGAATCATTATTCCGAACCGGCCATTTGTATATTTTTCTTATACTCTCTATATACTATGGAGAAGTCAATAAGCGAACACACACACGCACACACACACATATATATATATATATATATATATATATGGCTAAACGTAACAGATTTTATGTACAATTTTGAAAACTTACTGACCTATTGTGTTCGTTTTGTGTGTTCGCTTATTGACTTCTCCATAGTATATAGAGAGTATAAGGAAAATATACAAATGGCCGGTTCGGAATAATGATTCTCTGTATGACGTGGTAATCATATTCCACGTATTAATGTGGGAAAATGAAATAATATAATGTCAGCTTAAATTTTTTCATTTCTGATCTTATTTATTGCTAATCAAAAGCAAAACCAAAACTAAACGCAGCAAGTTAGAAAGTATTTATAAGAAACTGCCGAAACGTAGAATGATTGTAAAACTCATTACATCAAGTACATCAGGCTTGATTTTAAACATTAACTGAAGGACTAACTACATATTACTTAATCCTTTG
The DNA here is from genome assembly GCF_021130785.1 of Homalodisca vitripennis. Taxonomy (NCBI): domain Eukaryota; kingdom Metazoa; phylum Arthropoda; class Insecta; order Hemiptera; family Cicadellidae; genus Homalodisca; species Homalodisca vitripennis. The sequence continues at coordinate 126,484,844 of NC_060212.1, read as the reverse complement.
AAATTTATGTTTAGGTCCGTATTAGATTGATATAAGTTCCTTTCAATCACAAGAAAATCTCAGACACGTCTTCATCCTGTACCATTAAAACCAACAGCTCTTGAAAAAGAGGTTTGCAATAATTTATAACCCTTCTGCCACTTAATAATGAAATACGATTATGTCTGTCTGTCTGTCTACATTCGCAATAATTGTAAAACACTCGATCTAGAATATTGTTATATAATATACAACTTTCAATCAACTGCTTTAGTTATTTAAAAATGTACTGTGGAATCTTAACATTTGTCTGTGAAAAATTGGCTTTGATAACATTATTATTATGAATAACCAAGTTGAAAAATTCTTCCAAGTTAATATTCAAGTAAGAAATTACCAAAGATAATATAACATAAAAATTAATCATATACTGTTTTTCATTTGATGAATTTACTTTTTTGGATTGGTTCGCTTCATACGAAAAATTGGCTTAAACATTTTAGCTTAATCTACAATCTGATTTTCATGTAAACTAGCATTTTATTATGTGCAATTTACTGGTTTCTATAATAAAACAACCCTATATATACTTATAGCAATTTCTACATAATCTTTGTATAGTTTCCTTAAAACAAATTAAACATTTCCTCCATCATGAAAATATAGATATTAGCTCATCACTGCACAAATTAAAAATCAATAACTTTAATATCCCCATTAAACAGAGTGAATACGTCCATCCTACTGAAAATCAATAAATTGTTGACACTGAATAAAGCAACGTACCATTATTTTAATGGTTTTGTGACGCTTGTGAATTTGTAAATCAGTAACTATTTTATATTATAAATTTACAATTAAATATTAATAGTACATTTTAGTTTGCTCCCTTCAAATGTTTTCATATATTTATATTATGCACAGCTAAGTTTATTAGATAACGAATTAGTGACCTCCCTCCTAGAAGTTGATAAAGATAACATATTTATTTATTTATATTTCTCCCTCAAAATAGTATATTTATTTCGAATAAGCAATTTTGTGGGTTTGAATTTTAGTTTAATGTTTTACTAATACGATGTGTAAAGTTGAATGTCGTACCAGGATGCTGTTCACTGTATATGCGGATCTGCTAACACTGGACTTTGGTCAGGAGTGGGTTTAACCTGGTTTATTAGCAGAAAAGTGACAAAAAAAATCATTTTGTTACAATAATGTATCTATTCATGCTACAAAATATGATGAGAGAATATGAAAATAAAACGAAAATATGATATGAAGTAATTCTAGAAATGTTGTGGAGAGATTATAATATAGAAATACACATGAATTACCTAACTATAACTAGGAAGCCAGGGTATATTTTCCTTTTCGAGTTAGTTTTCCAAAAGTAGCTGCTCAGGTAGGGTTTTGAACACGTCATGGAGAATCGAGATTGAAAATGCCCTATACATTGGAATGTCTTCCAATTACCACATAAGCTGCCACTAGAGTGGTGGAGAATTTTTTGCGATTCGTGTTGTAATTTTTGTAGTCATCTGGCTATTTTATGCCATCGGATTAGGATAGAATGTAAAGTATAAAAGTTAAAAATAAATAAATAAATAAAAGCGACCTCAATTTGACTTTCAAACATTTAGATGTTCAGTTCATACAGACTGTGCATGTTGTTTTAGCTACTTATAAACACTTCAGAGTACAAACAAAAAGGGCATTATGAAGATTTGGTGCTTTCTCTTATTGTTTATGGAATACTTCGGCGAAGGTAAGATATATTTTCCTCTTCACCTGGAATACGTTTAAGATGTTCTTCATTTATTTATTTATTATCTTATGAGTAGTGATAAGCCCGTGCAATATTTTCCTTAACTTGAAGTTACATTTCTGAAATTGAATAATTAACTTAAGTGTAATAGTCTACTTCTTATCAATATAGAAAGTCATCACTGTAATTATGTTATATATATATATATATATATATATATATATATATATATATATATAAAATATTGTTTACCAAATTCAGTGCAAGTTATGCCCTAAAGATTATATTGGTTCAACGATAAATTCTCTTAGAACAAGGATGACTGGGCACAGGTATGCATATAAACATAAAAAAAACAGAGCAACCTGTAGTGGCACATGGCTTAATACATAATTTAAATTTTGAAGAAACATTTTCAGTAAAGACAATTAGAAAAATATCACAAAATTTAAGTACACACAGTCTGAGAACCATGGAACAAGCCCATCAACTCGTCACTAAATCAAAATTTCCAAGTGGATTAAATTTAAGGTGACTTAACAAAGTGAATTTATAAAATTAAATCATATGTTCACCATTGTACAAAATTCATTCTTATTTTTCATTTTCTGTGTTGATGTTTTATGTTTATTCTGTTCTTATAGCCCTATTTATATAATTTTTGTAATTTCCTGAAGACGGCTTAAGCCGAAATATAGAAAATGTTTATTACAATAATTGAAGAATTCTTATTGAAAATGTATATATATATATATATATATATATATATATATATATATATATATATATATATATATATATATGAAGATACTTTAGTATGATCTTCAGATTAATAGATAACTGGGACACGGTAAAAGTGTCTTATCATTCGAACTCACGAAGATGATATATTAGTTTTTATTGTGAATAATGTATTTTAATATTTTTTAACAAAAACTGATTTTTTTGTGAAACAATTTAGAAGAATAGGATTACTTAATTTTATGCCTATAAGCTATATGTGGAATTACCTGCTATAATTGAGTTCATAAGTCATTAGGTGAAGTTTTTAGCAATAATAGCATTGAAGTAAATTAAAATTCTTTTATCTATGTTATATAAATGAATGTATCAATTCAATTTAACAAGTGAACCCCACAACGAGTCCTACAGAACGCGCTTCCCTGAGATTCAACATATCATGACCATACTACTGAAATCGTTCATTGAATTCAGATATAAAATATATAATTAGACCAAAAGACAGAAAATGCGTTACCATTCCCTTGATCTATATAAATTCATTACTTCTCAGCTAACGAAAAGTAGTATGTTACCATATAAGTTACTTATTATGGTTTTTAGGATATTACCATTCATACCCCTGTAGGAAAATGTACACAGCTCTCTATTATTAATAATAAAGAGTCTGTCAAAAACCGTTTATGGTGTTGTTAATAGATTATGTAGAGTGAAAATACTAATACTGTAATTCCACAATGGTTTATAATAGAGATAAATGTTAAACAAGAAAACCCCTTTAAAACATTCCACAGGGTACCTACATGTAGTCAATGGGACGTAAAGAGAAATGTCCAACCGCGGTAATATCCCAGCACAACGTAAATGCGTGGTAACCTAGTCACAGCACCTCAGTGCAAATAATCTATTACAATAGAAATAGTTTTTTTACAAAAATGCTAATTATTTTATAAGCAGACACGATTACCAAAGTTTTAACAACAATACCACATTGTATATAGTACACAAGTTTAAATAGTTATTAAAAAAGATATGATATTAGGATAACACCCCTAGTATGTTTTTAACATGTTGTTCTTTTGAAATGATCCTTTTGGATATAAAAATTATAGTTATAAATCATTCATACTATTATTTTTGGATTCTTCTTCATAGAATTGTTTAAGATGTTGAATATGGGATTAATATTGTTGCTAAAAAGCATAAATAACGATTTTGGGAATTAATAAATCAATATGCTCTATAAATTTAACGGTTTTAAGTTCACGGTTTAAAACTATTTGTTTCCTCATTAGAATCAAGAGACCTCCATACTCGACGATTCCTGCAGGACCAATTAATAAACGAAGCAATATATATATATATATATATATATATATATATATATATATATATATATATATACGTTAAATTGTATAAATGGCAATAGCCTTATTTAATTTCAATAAACATTAAATCACAAAAAGTACTTAATATATATATATATTTATATATATATAAAATATCGATTTGTGTAAAGATCATGAGTAACAGAACGAGTTGAACTCTTTAGGGAAAACACATTATTCTAAGAAGTTAGGGCTTTATATATATATATATATATATATATATATATATATATATATAAGTAGATATGAATATGAGGGTTCTAGCGCACTTTTTGGAGTAAACAGAAAACCAACGGAAAATACTGTCTAAAGGATAATAAACGAATCTGTAAAAATCAAACAATAACCGAATCTATTGCTTCTACTTTCTTAAGCTGTCAAATCTTCAAAATCTTTATTCTACAAAGTTAATTGTAACACAGTCTTTATCTTTAATAGTCTTCTTTCCAGTAACAATCAAGTGGAATTCTCTTTTATTCAATTCTTTAATCTTTTTTTCATCCAAAACAGTCAAAAATCTGTTCGGCAAGTGTACTTTATAATCTTCTAACTCGGCAATTATAGTCATCCCAAATTTATCTTTCAGTTTCTCCAAATTCAAAATCTTATATTTCTTTTTTTCTTCTAATTCCATTAATTTCTTATACTCTTTGAATCTTAGTTCACCAACTTCATTCAGCTCCTTTAGTAGCTCCATTATTTAGTAGGAAGAAAATTTAGTAACAAAATTGAAAATCAACATTTTTTAAATACAAAATCCCGGGGTTTTGACCCTAAAAACACGGTTTTTAGGGTCAAAATCGCGCATCTTAATGTGCAACCACACTAGAGTTTTTTGAAAAATCCTTAAAATCTACTGAATTATTGCGGATTTTAACCATAAAAGTTGATTTTTCCTTAATAAAAAAGATATTTTTACTAAATAGTGAAAATTGAAGCATTCAAAATTTTCCTTAATAAATGGCGGGTGACAAAATGTCATGTCCATTCTGCAAAAAAGAAATTTTAAGAAGAAACTTCGATCGACATTACAACTCAAAGATTCACTTAAAGAACAAAGACATTTACTACAAGGAATTGAATCATTTAAGACAATGGGCCAAAGAAAATCAAATTGACGATCACGAAAAGATGTTCAATATTGAACAATTACGAGAATTAAAGAGAAATTTCAAAGTTGAAAAGAAAAATCTCAATCTATTTAATGATGAAAAAATTAATTCAATCGCTGAAAAATTGGCTATCGAAACTAATGATAAAACAAAGTCTGAAATGATCGAAGAAATTGATAAACACAAATCTGAAAATATCATTGATGTAGAAGTTTTATCGTCTATACACGGTCTTTTCAAGCAATACATTTTAACAAATTTGAACGACAATTTCATGCCACTTTACAAATATCTTTCTATTTTGCGGCCAGAGATTAAGAGTTTAATAGAAAAATTTCAAGAAACTGTGAAAAACAGTAAAGGATATATCTCTTTGGAATGTGAATATGAACGAACTTTAGTGAACGGTGAAACGCAAATTTGCCCAATGTATTTTACTATAAAATCAGACGAAATCTTCGATGTAAACGACTTTATTTCTAAACAGTTTAACAAATTAACCCATCGAGAACAAACAAATCATCCAAATAGAGGATCAGGATGGTCATTTAAACGTTGTAAACAACTGATTTTGAGCCTTAATAAACACGAATTTATGAACGCAGGATCATATATCGATTTACCCCCAGAGATAAAGGTAAAGAAAGCTTGTGTAAATATAAAAAATAAAGATGATTTTTGCTTTATTTACTCAATCAGATGTGCTATTGAAAAACCCGAAAGAGACTGTGAACGCGCAAAGCAATACAAAAAATTCGTGAACGATGAAATATTTTCTGGGTTCGACTATCCTATGTCTTTAAAAGATATACAATTATTTGAAAAACGAAGCAGTAAAGCAAAGTATAATTATCCGAAAATGTCTGTAAATGTCTATAGTTTTGATGAAAAACTCAATATTGTTCCGTTGCAAATTTCAGAAGTTTATGACGCCAAATTAGAAATCAATTTATTGTATGTAAAACAAGATGAAAAATCTCATTATGTTTTGATAACAGATTTAAACAAACTTGTATTTTCTCAGTTATCTAAGTGTAAAAATAAAAAATTTCTTTGTAGAAGATGTTTAAGCCATTTCTACAAATCTAGCGCTTTAGCTGATCATTTAGAAATTTGTAAAAATCACGAAGTTTGTAAGCCAATTATGCCGTTTCCAGGTCAAACGACAACATTTACTAATTATCAAAAGAAGTTTATCCATCCGTACGTTATTTATATGGATTTTGAGAGCATATTAGAAAAAATCCCGACATGCAAGAACAATCCACAAAGATCGATTACAACCAAGATTCAGAAGCACATTCCTTATGGTTTTACTCTTTATTTAGTGTCGAACGTGACCAAGCGCATGTACAAACCGATATGTTATCGAGCCAAAAATGAAGAAGATTTGCCAAATGTTCCTGCAAAATTGTTTGAAGAACTCAATAAAATATCAAAATACATAGCTAAAAAGTATAATTCTAAGAACAAAAAACCTATGAAATTGACCGAAGAAGAAGAATTAGCGTACCAAAATTCAAACGTTTGTCATATCTGTGAAACAGAAGGTTTTGATGGTGAAAAAAGATTAAAAGTAAGAGATCATTGTCATTTAACAGGTAAATTTCGAGGCGCAGCTCATTCATGTTGTAATCTGAATCTCAAATTTCCTCAAAATATTCCAGTTTTCTGTCACAATATGTCAAATTATGATACTCATTTGTACATAAAAGAGTTGGCAAAACAGTATGGTAATGTTGATTTGATCGCAAACACCGATGAAAAATACATAAATTATTCAGTAAATTCAGGATATGGGTATGAGTTTGAAGATGATAAACCAAGAAAGTTCATCAAGTTTTCTTTCGTAGATACGTTCAGATTTATGGCATCGTCTATAGAAAAGTTAGCTAAAAACCTCAAAAAAGATGATTTCAAACATACAAATCATTTTATACAAGATGGTCTGAACGCAATTCTAGATAGACAACCAAATGACGAAGAAGAAATCTTTAAAATTCTATCTGGAAAAGGCATATTTCCTTACGAATTTATCGACAGTATTGAAAAACTTGATTACACAGAAGAATTGAGAATTCAAGATTTCTATTCACTTTTGACAGACGAGAGCATATCTGAGAAAGATTTTCAACACTACTTAAATGTATGGAACAAATTAAAAGTAAAAAATCTAGGAAATTACTCCGATCTCTATAACATTCAAGATGTTCTATTGCTCGCTGATATCTTTGAAAATTTTAGGAATATTTGTTTGAATTGCTATAAACTTGATCCAGCACACTATCTAACAGCTCCCAGTCTTGCATGGGATGCTATGTTAAAATTAACGAAGATAGAATTACAATTAATTAGTGATTATAATATGTATTTGATGATCGAAAAAGGTATTCGCGGAGGCATTTCTCAGTGTATTAAACGATATGTGAAAGCAAATAACAAATATTTAAAAGATTTTGATAAGACAAAGCCCGAAAACTATTTGTTGTACGTCGATGCAAACAACCTTTATGGGTATGGACTTATGCAAAAACTGCCGTATAGTGATATCAAGTGGATGGATCCTAAAACGTATACAAAAGAAGAGTGGCAAGAAACAATTTTAGAACTTACAGGAGAAGAAGATTATGGATATATTTTAGAAGTTGATCTTGAATATCCAACAAATTTGCATGAACATCACAAAGATTTACCTCTTGCTCCAGAACATTTTAAAAACAAACTTTGCACAACTCTACTGGATAAAACTGAATACGTTGTTCATTCGAGAAATTTGAAATTCTATCTGGAACAAGGTATGATTTTGAAACATGTGAATAGAGTTATTGCATTTGATCAGAAACCTTTCATGAAAGAATATATCGATTTTAATACTAGTATGAGAACCAAGGCTATAAGTGACTTTGAGAAGGACTTTTATAAGCTTATGAACAACTCGGTTTTTGGAAAATCGATGGAAAATGTAAGAAATAGATGTGATATTAAGCTTGGAAATGAAGAATTTTCAATGAAACAAGCTAAGAAAACGAATTTCAAATGCTTTAACATCTTTGACGACAACTGTATAGCGAGTCACATGTACAAACAAAAGGTTAAATTTAACAAACCGATTTACATAGGATTTTCAGTTCTCGACCTCTCAAAATTGCTAATGTACGAGTTTTATTACAACAAATTAAAGAAGTTTGATCCAGATTTGAATCTGTGTTACATGGATACAGACAGTTATTTCCTAGAATTGAAACGAGATCCCTTTAAAATTATTAAAGAAAATATAGATGATTTCGATACGAGCGACTATCCAAAAGATCACGAATGTTTCACTACTAAAAATAAGAAGGTAATAGGGAAATTCAAAGACGAATTGAACGGCGAGATATTAGAAGAATTTTGTGGATTGAGATCAAAGATGTACTCGTACAAATATCTAGACAAAAATCCAGTAAGATGTAAAGGAATTAAGAGAAGCGTTGTAAATAAAACAATAAATATCGAAAACTTGAAGAGATGTTTGTTCGAAGATAAAGAAGAATTTAGGGAGATGACAGTAATCAAAAGCTATAAACATGATTTGTATACCATCACCATAAACAAGCTGGCACTGAACGCTAAAGATGATAAGAGAAATGTCCTAGAAAATAAGATCGATACAGTACCGTATAGCTATAAAAATGAAGCAAAATCTGATATATTAGACGAATTAAATAAACTTGGAAACTTTGATATGTAAATGGAAGATGATTTAATTCACTGTCACAAGTGTAAAAAGAAAACGAAAAATATAGATTCAAAAATCGTTCAAACTCAAAACGGGTTGTATAGAATTGCAGCAAAATGTTCAAAATGTAAGACAAACAAGAGTAAGTTTATAAAGAATCCAAATCCAAAACCTGTTAAGCAAGAATTGAAGACTAAAGATGAGATAGAGATTGAAGCTCGAGAAATTCATGCACCAGTACGAAAGAAGTTTAAAAAGAGAAAAATTATAACATTAGGAATTGACGATTTATGGGCAGCAGATTTAGTTATAATGTCTAACTATTCAGATCAAAATGATGGATTTAAGTATATGTTAAATGTTATTGATACTTTCTCAAAATATGCTTGGTCAAGAGCTATCAAAAGAAAAAACGGCAAGGATATTTCAAAAGCTTTCGAAGATATAGTAAAAGATGCCATAAGGATCAATCACAAACCTCCAAACCTACTTCATACAGATAAGGGTTTAGAGTTTAAAAATAAAGAATTTAACGATGTTTTGAGAAAATACAACATTAAGATTTATCATACTGAAAACGAAGAGAAATCAAGTATTGTAGAGAGATATAACAGAACTCAAAATGAGAGAATGAAAGTAATTTTTGAGATTAATAAAAACTTTAAATAGATCGATATTCTTCAAGAAATCGTAAAGAAATATAACGATACTGTTCATAGCACAATCAAAATGAAGCCTAAAGACGTAGATAAAGATGCAGAAAAAGAGTTATTAGAGTCGGTTTTTATGTATGTTCCACCAGAAATTCACACGAAAACTAAATTTAAAGTCAATGATCATGTAAGAATTGTTAGTAAAAAACAAACATTTTCGAACAAATATAAGAACAATTGGTCAAGAGAAATCTTTGTGATTTATCAAATTAATAACACAGATCCTGTAACTTATAGTATAAAAGATTTAAATAATGAAGAAATAACCGGAAAGTTTTATGAATATGAATTGAGAAAGTCAAAGATTTTTTCTATATAAATGGAGGCCCAAAAGAAATGTTCAGTGTGCAAAGAAATAAAAGGTTTTGAAGCTTTTTATAAAAATAAGACTAAAAAAGACGGATTTGAATATTATTGTAAGGATTGTCGTAAAAAATATGAAAGAGATTTATACGATACAATGGAAAAATTAACTTTAGAAGAGAAAGAGTGTCACATTTGTAAAGAAATTAGGAATATTTCTGAATTTAATAATCGACATTATAGTAAAGATAGAAAGGACGCTTTTTGTAAGGAATGTACTAGAAGAATGTACCGAGAAAGTCAAAATAAAGAGACTCATTGTGAATGTGGAAGAACTCTTCAGTGGTTACCTTATCTTCAAAAACATTTACAAACAAAATATCATAATTCGAGAGTTTAATAAAATTTATTAACATTTTCATCGTGTAATTTAGATATTCTATAAATCAGTCGAGATTCTGCCATATTTGTAGTAAAATGATTTCCGTTGTATAAAATATTCAAAGATTCTTTCATTTGGTTATACAGATTGATAGAATTTGGTTCGTCATCAATGATCAAAATCTCTAATTCAGGATAATTTATTTTTAGATGTTTTAATCTTTTCGGTATTTCTCTCTTTTGAGCTCTGATAACGTAATAAGGATATTCCCACATGTGATTCTTCTTAATTAACACAAAAACATGGTGTTTTTTCTTATCAAAATCTTCACAAACAAGGTCTGGTTTCATCAAGTCAATTTTTACACTTTGTTTTGCGATTATTTCCGTTTTGATTTCATCTTTAATTTGCAAGTGTTTTACTTCATCCTCTAAATATTTAATCTTATTTTCAAGTTTGTACTCACCAAGTTTTCTAATAGAGGGCAAAACTTCTTTTGTAACCCAAGTTTTGAAGATTTTTGCCTCTTTTTTATGTGATCTCAAAATTAAAGAATAAAGTCCTGATTCATTTTGAAAATAGTATTTTTTTGAAAGTTAGAAGGTAGGGCAATCGAATGACCCACCTTATTTATTTCAGAATATGATAATTTATCATCATTATCAACATGCTCTCTAACTGCTTGTTTCGTATTTTCATATTCTAGAATTTCTGCAACATCTTTAGCTTTAAACCAAAATTCGTTATTTTTATCCACAATCGTAAAAATATGTTTGTTTTCAAATCTAAGTTGATTATTGAGCAGATCCACAACATACTCCATTTAGATAGAAAAAATTTAACAAGCAATTTTTATTTTGAGTATAAAGTCCTGATTCATTAATGAAAATAGTGTCAGGATGAAGATTTTGAAAGGGTCTATGGCATAGACTCTTGTAATTTATATATTTAAAGGCTATTTTCTCGTCATTATCAATATTATTTATGATAGCTTGTCTAGTATTTTCATATTCTAACACCTCTGCAACATCTTTCGCCTTAAACCAAAATTCATTATTTTCGTCAACAATTGTAAAGATATGTTTGCTTTTAAATCTAAGTTGATTATTGAGCAGGTCTACAACTGATTCCATTTAGATAGAAAAGAAATTTAACTAGTAATTTTTATTTCAGTATAAAGTCCAGATTCATTGATAAAAACAGGGTCAGGATGAAGATTGTTAAGGGGCCATTCGAATAGCCCCTTGTTTTTTAAGTAAAAATATTGAATTTTGTCATCATCAACTCATTTTTATTCCTTTTTCAATCTTAAATATATTGTTGTTTTACTCTCATTATTTAATAAATTTCCCTCAGAGTCTTGTATAGTTAGAACGATTTTTTGAATTCTTTTAATATTTTTTCTAATTGGAATATAATCAATTTCATTCGGTTTTTCACTGATTTTTGATCCATAAGCAACATTTGGGAAAAAAGTGTGCAAAATTTCAGATTCTTTGTGTAAATGTTCGGTATGATTTTCAAAACTAGGTTCAACGAGAATACAATGTACTTCAATTACATCGAACGGTCTAAATTTTGGCGTTTTATTTCCTAAATATACCTGATTTGGCTCAATAGTTTCTTGAACAAACCCTAATAAATCTACAATAATTGCTGAAAACATTATTCTTACTGGTGATTTTATTTGAATTTTATTAGAGAGATAATTTTTTTGCATTTCAAACTTGTTTTCGTCAAAGTTTAAAGATTTATCTGATTGTTTGAATGTTTTTAGATAATTTTTAAGCGAATTTTTTATTTGATCGAAAGTATAATATCCTTTGTTTAAACCATAATATTTTGTTATGTTCTTCTCACTAAATCCTATACAATAAGGAGAACTTTCACTAATATTTATTACAAAATTGTCAGAATAAAAACCGCTTAAACCGATGAAATAATTTGATTCTTCCTCTAAATGAATAGGATGTTCCAAGTTTAAAACTAATTTAGAGCTTTCTGAAGTCAACTTGAACAGCTTCATTTTCGCAAGCGTTGCTTCAAGATGAAAATCTTCTATTTAAATGGAGAAATTTTTAAAGCAAAAAGATCAGATAAAACTTCAAACGTTTGAAGAAAACAAGAAAGATCAACCAATCAGATTGTTAATTGTTGGTTCAAGTGGATGTGGAAAAACAACTTTATTATTGAATTTTATCTACAATAGGTTGATTCCTTATTCCAATTTGTATGTTTTTAGTAAATCTTTAGAACAAGACGCCTATAAAAAATTACAAGAAAGATTTGAAAATATTGAGAAAAACTTAAACAAAAAAATATCACATTTTTATAATGCTTCTGAGGACATAGTTCCATTAAGCGAATGTAAACCAAATTCTTTAATCGTTTTCGATGATTGTATTTTAGAAAATCAAGACGTTATTAAGGAATATTTCGTAATGTCCCGTCACAAAAATATCTCTTGTATCTATCTTTCTCAATGCTTTTCAAAGGTTGATAGACAAGTTATAAGAAATAACCTGAATATGTTGTGTATTTTTAAGCAAGACGATCACTATTCGAGAAAGATTTATAACAATTATGTGGGATCTGATATGAGTTTTAAACCACTTTATTGAGTTATGTGATAAAATTTGGAAGGAAGACTACGGATTTTTAACTATTAATCTAACTTTGAAGCCTAAAAATGGTAAATATCTGAATAAATTTTCTAATATAAATGCTGCTCAGTGGTCTGACAAATCTACTTGATAAAATATTTGTTACAATTATTTTTATATTATCTTTAATTTTTATTTACATTATGAAAATAACAGAAAAACGGTAAATCTGTTCACGTTCCACGTTCACGTTCATGTTTCACGTTCGTGTTTCACGTTCATGTTTCACGTTCCACGTTCACGTTTTACGTTCCACGTTCACGTTTTACGTTCCACGTTCTACGTTCCACGTTCACGCTCCACGTTCACGTTCCACGTTCTACGTTCCACGTTCGTTTGTAAATATTTAGGTAAAAAGATTTAAAATATATCAATTTATGTTAGAATTTGAGGTCAGCTGAAATTTTTCCACCTAAATATTTGATTAAAAATGCAATATTTTCAGCAAAACCTAGTTAAATTTAAGAAATTTCTAGAGAAATTTTGCAAAAACTTGATAAATTTTTGGTCAGCTGAAAAGTAGTATAGTAACCCTCCTTTCTTACCTATTTGAGATTATACGTAAACAAATTGAATTGGTATAACATTGCTAAATATCAAAATCTGTCCCCAGAGTTCATTCAAGAAAATATACATTATCAATTAAAAGATCATATGTCTGTTCTTTGTCTCTATCAACACTTGAGTATAAAATTTTTGGATGAAAATAAAGATACAGTTGATTGGAACAATATTATAGATAGCGGTTACTATCCTGTGCAAATTTTATTGAAATATGTGACCGAGATCGCAAAATTTAAGGAAGATAATCCTGAATATGACGAAGTAGATCATTAAAAATGACTCTAATCTTTTTAATTATTTTACTAAAATTTATATCTTTTCTTATAAAAACGTACATTAGATCGATGAAAAAATGATATCTTTCTTATACATGATGTTTAAAATTTCTAAATTTTCTCTTATTAAATGGCGGACTACAGAAAATATGCTAGTGATATTGAAAGGGCGGAGTTTAAAAATTTCTATCCAATTAGTAAACAACATTTGAATGAACCGAATAAAAGAACTGAGTTTAATATTGATTTTGGAGATAACTTTTGCTCGTCTAACTTCCAGTTTTATATTTCTGGAACTTTAACAAAACAAGATGGTCAAGCATATCTTGGAACTGATAATGTTAGATTAATCGATTGAAGTAAGAAAAACACAATAAATTGATAGAAGAAGTCGAAAACTGTGGTCAGTTAAGCACTATTAAAGGAACTATTTCGTATTCAAAAAGTGATGTATTTTCAAACAGTTTTGAATCAACTTTTAAATTTGGACAATTTGAAGCGGTCGGTGATTTAGCACATTTCGGCTTAGGATTCTTTGAAAATGTAAATTTTCCAATCTATAAAGGTGGATTTTACATTAGTTTCATAAGAGCTGAAGACGATGATGTGATTCTGAAGACTGCAACTGGAAATGTTATGCCTGTTGATGGCAAAATTACAATTAACGAGTTTTTCATTAGAGTTCCGATGATTGATTACAAAACCACGAGTAAAATTCAGTTGATTGATGAAATTATAAAATCTCAAAACATCACGTTTAATTTTCTAGATTGGCAATGTATTGAGCAAAAAGGTATTTCCGGAACAACTTATTCGTTCGATATCACAAATATTTATAGAAATATTTTCAATCCCAAGTTCATTATTGTTGGTTTTCAAACAGATAGACAGAATAATCAAGAAAAAAATCCTTCAAAGTTCGATAGTTTGAATGTGAAAAATATCAGAGTAAAATTGAATGGTTCTTATTATCCAGATGAATTACAAAATTTAAACATTTCCGGTGGTCTCTTCAGAATCATGTATCAGATGTATCAAGATTTTAAGAAAGTTTACTACAAAAATATGGAAATGTATTACAACCCCAAAGAATTTATAGCAAATAGACCCATTTATGTCATCAATACAACAAAGAGTTTGACAAATATTTCTAGTTCAAAGAACGATATAATTATCAATATGGATTTTCAAACTGCTGTTGCAAATTCTATTTGTTATGTTGTTGTTGTCTCTGAGAAATTTTTATCATATGACGTGATTAAGAACGATATTAGAGAAATCCAGTAAAATTTTAGATTTCTTGATTTTTTTATAAAACAGCTTCAGAAAGTAGAAGCAAACAGCTATAGATTCGGTTTCATTCGTGATTTTTTCATTTTTGGTCAGTAGGGGATTCTGGGTCGCTTTTGGAACGGATTCAGTTAATTTTTCATTCGTGAGTTACTGTTTGATTTTACAGATTCGTTTATTGTCCTTTAAACAGTATTTTCCGTTGGTTTTCTGTTTACTCCAAAAAGTGCGCTAGAACCCTCATATTCATATCTACTTATATATATATATATATATACATATATATATATATATATATATATATATATATATATATATATATATATATATATATATATATATATAAAGGGTGTAAATTATGTCTGGAAACACCCAAATATATCCTTTAATAATTTAAATATAAATTTGAAACCTCTTACAATCGTGATAGAGATTGGGCATCTACTTTTTGGAACAATGTTTTGTTATGTCACACTAACGGGGGACGTCCTGCCGAGGGTATCGTGAATATTCTTAATGGAAGCCTATACCTTGTGATACATAATTTTAAAGGTAATAGCTTACTGAATAGAATGCCACAAACCGCATCTCAAAGGAATTATTCTATCAGAAAATAGAGCATTTTTAGTATTGAAAATTTACTGATGTTCAACAATGTAATTTTAACATGGTTCTTGCCACAAAATGTGTTACACTAATTTTTTAGCATTTTTTAAATGTTCAATTAAAATAAAATAAACAATTCATTTTTAAGCTGGTTTCATTAGTACAAATTTACCAGTTTTTATTACAATGAATAAAACTTATGAGTCACTTTCTCTGATTACTTATGAATCTGTACTTGGTGTTTTCCAGTCAGCAGGAAGGTTTAAAGAGACAAAGGTCACTAGCCTATGAGAAACATTATTGTGTTATTAATCATCTGGTCTACAGGTTTCAGTTTGTTGAGCATGGAGCTTTCACTAGACAGGTCTAAGCTTGGGAATTACAAATGGACAAAGGTCATATCAGTGTCTCTGAAGCATTGCTGTCAACAAGTTATCTAATTACAGTAGTTCAGTTTTTATTTGGCATTTTAATGGAATTGTCTGAAAGAGAACGAATTACTCTGTTGATGATGCGAGGATATGGCGATCGTCAAAGATCTTATCGGGAAGTTTGTAATTTGTTTAATGACACTTTCCCAGAAAGGAATCCCATAAGTGTTTCAACAATATCAAAAACTATTGAGCGTTTTGAAATGATAGGGAGTGTACGTAATCGGCCAAAGTCGGGTAGGATACAATCTGCAACAGATGAAGAACATGCACTAGATTTTTTGCAAACATTTATTGAAGACCCACATACATCGCTCAGAAAAGCTGCACAGCAACATGATATGCACCCTATGTCTGTGAGTAAGATTTTGAAAATTAATAAATACAAACCATTTAAAGTTCATTTAGTCCAACAGTTAAGTGAGGATGATTACGACAGAAGAGTTGAGTTTTGTGAACTTGTGATGCGCAAATGTGATGACAATAGAGATTTTCTGACCAACATACTATTTTCTGATGAGACAACTTTTTTCCTAAATGGCAATGTTAACAGGCACAATTGCCGTTACTGGGCTAGTGAAAACCCACATTGGATTACTGAGTCCCATTCACAGCAACCACAAAAACTGAACGTATGGTGTGGAATTTTAGGTAACAAAATTGTTGGACCCTTTTTCATCAATGGAAATTTAAATGCCAAACTTTACTACAATATGCTCCAAAATGAAATAATCCCAGCTATTCAAATTGCATCAGGAGAATAATTTGATAATGTATGGTTTCAGCAGGATGGTGCTCCACCCCATTATGGGAGACAGGTAAGAGAGTATTTGGATTTAAGGTTTCCTCATAAATGGATTGGCCGAAGAGGAGAAATCGAATGGCCTCCAAGATCTCCGGATTTGTCACCAATCGATTATTTCCTATGGGGTCATTTAAAATCCAATGTTTATAGAAGAAAGCCTCATAATTTGGAAGACCTAAGAAACAGGATTATAGAGGAGATTGCTTTGATAACTGAAGAAATGTTAGGCAACTCTGACGAATAATTTTACACAAGATTGGCTCATTGTCAAACCGTAGAAGGAACACAGTTCGAACAATTGCTTTGACACAAAATGCAGGTAAAACGTTTGTTGTAAGACTTTTCTAACAGCATACATTATTTTTTATTTGTAATAAGAAATCAATAACATAAATATTTCCATAATTGTACTGTAATAAAAACTGGCAAATTTGTGCTAATAGAACCAGCTTAAAATGAAATTTTTGTTTTATTTAATTGAACATTTAAAAAAATGCTAAAAAAATTAGTGTAACACATTTTGTGGCAAGAACCATGTTAAAATTACATTGTTGAACATCAGTAAATTTTCAATACTAAAAATGCTCTATTTTCTGATAGAATAATTCCTTTGAGATGCGGTTTGTGGCATTCAATTCAGTAAGCTATTACCTTTAAAATTATGTATCACAAGGTATAGGCTTCCATTAAGAATATTCACGATACCCTCGGCAGGATGTCCCCCGTTGGTGTGACATAACAAAACATTGTTCCAAAAAGTAGATGTCCAATCTCTATCACGATTGTAAGAGGTTTCAAATTTATATTTAAATTATTAAAGGATATATTTGGGTGTTTCCAGACATAATATACACCCTGTATATATATATATATATATATATATATATATATATATATATATATATATATAATTTAAATAAACATTGAATCGCAAAAATTACTCGCTCCGCCGGGAGTCGAACCCGGATCTCTCACTTGCCGGGTGAATGTGCTACCATTACACCACAGAGCGCTTACTTTTTCCGATTCAATTATTTTGTATTTGGCCGTATCTGTCACATATGCGTTTAAATAAGCAAACTAACATATGATCGGAAGACCAAATACCTGTCAAACGACTTTTGTTTACATTAAATTGTATAAATGGCAATTGCCTTATTTAATTTCAATAAACATTGAATCGCAAAAATTACTCGCTCCGCCGGGAGTCGAACCCGGATCTCTCACTTGCCGGGTGAATGTGCTACCATTACACCACAGAGCGCTTACTTTTTCCGATTCAATTATTTTGTATTTGGCCGTATCTGTCACATATGCGTTTAAATAAGCAAACTAACATATGATCGGAAGACCAAATACCTGTCAAACGACTTTTGTTTACATTAAATTGTATAAATGGCAATTGCCTTATTTAATTTCAATAAACATTGAATCGCAAAAATTACTCGCTCCGCCGGGAGTCGAACCCGGATCTCTCACTTGCCGGGTGAATGTGCCACCATTACACCACAGAGCGCTTACTTTTTCCGATTCAATTATTTTGTATTTGGCCGTATCTGTCACATATGCGTTTAAATAAGCAAACTAACATATGATCGGAAGACCAAATACCTGTCAAACGACTTTTGTTTACATTAAATTGTATAAATGGCAATTGCCTTATTTAATTTCAATAAACATTGAATCGCAAAAATTACTCGCTCCGCCGGGAGTCGAACCCGGATCTCTCACTTGCCGGGTGAATGTGCTACCATTACACCACAGAGCGCTTACTTTTTCCGATTCAATTATTTTGTATTTGGCCGTATCTGTCACATATGCGTTTAAATAAGCAAACTAACATATGATCGGAAGACCAAATACCTGTCAAACGACTTTTGTTTACATTAAATTGTATAAATGGCAATTGCCTTATTTAATTTCAATAAACATTGAATCGCAAAAATTACTCGCTCCGCCGGGAGTCGAACCCGGATCTCTCACTTGCCGGGTGAATGTGCTACCATTACACCACAGAGCGCTTACTTTTTCCGATTCAATTATTTTGTATTTGGCCGTATCTGTCACATATGCGTTTAAATAAGCAAACTAACATATGATCGGAAGACCAAATACCTGTCAAACGACTTTTGTTTACATTAAATTGTATAAATGGCAATTGCCTTATTTAATTTCAATAAACATTGAATCGCAAAAATTACTCGCTCCGCCGGGAGTCGAACCCGGATCTCTCACTTGCCATATAAAAGTATTATTACATCCTTTGATTAATAACGATAATCAAATTTTCTTGAGCACCTATAGAGTCAAGGAAATATCATCTTAGATTCAAAATTGTTTTCTGTTTTACCAACATTTTATATGCACGTATAGAAGAAACTTTCATCCTTGGTATTTATATTTGTACGTAGGAAACATTAGAGAAGTTCCTTATCATCCAAGTTCTGTAGATTTTAGCATTTTAGATTTAATTAACAAACAGACCTAAGAAGAATACTTTAGCATGGTTATGAGATGAGGGTTAGTTAGAGACTTTAAGTAGTAGAATATGAACTAAAAACCACATATATAACCACTTCCTATTCATCTGTGAACATCTTTTAAAATCCATTTTTTGTTGAATAATAGGAATTTATATATACTGTTTTTTTTTCACATCAATAAGAATAAAAGTATTACATATCCAGGGTTAAAAATATTTTCTTCACAGCTGGACTTTTGAAACGCTTAAGATAAAAATGGAGTGATGCTCAATGAACGGATTTTTCTTTAGATTAATTATAACAATAGGCAATATTTAAGGCAATGTATATCTACAGCCTAAAACGACGTGCACGCTGCGGGTTTAATAAAATAAAAACATTCTAATTGTTTCTACGTGGCAGGTATGTCTATAATGAAGGTATCCTCAGAATCTTGGAAATACAGATTTTTCAACGATTCAAGGCGCTCTAAAGTTTTCAAAGTGCAAGGGATGAAAGTTCCTTGATACAGAGATTTCATATTTTGAATCTGGAATTATGTAGCCAGAGTTCACCTTACACACAAAAAATTACAAGAAGTTGAAAGCTTTTATTGACCAGGAAACGTAAAAATTTTGATTCAAACATAAAAAGTATATAATGTTTATCTTTCCATAAGTACTGAATCTTGCACAATGTAGACATCATGTTTTAATATTCTAACTTAAAGTTTCCGATTTCTCAAAGTAAATGCTAAGGCATACATTGATATTCGACTAGTAAAGTATCAGGGAGAAGCACAAACCGGAAAAGTAACGAGTGCCAAGTGACCTGCTATACGATATGCTGGCTGTTTCCAGTACATTAACTATCAAATGCATTAATTTAACTCAGTAATTTGCAGCTCAGCTGTTTAAAGCTATCTTCAATCTTGAGAATAGCCACATGTTTTTACCAATGTTTTGTCAAACTTCATGCTGTAAAAACTGTAACTATTAAACCCAAACTGTACCAATTTACAAGACAATCTGCATTTTAAAATTTAAAAACCACAGATCTAAATATTGGTACATCGTGTTGAGTAATGGGCTGATTAAAAAATACAAAGAAATAGTCTTTTCCAGTCTTTAGATTGATGGAGTTAGCTAGTGCTTAGCCAATCCCTGCAGCAACTAAAAAAAACGTGAAGAGAAACTTAATCGTACACTGTAATTCGTAAAATGTACCCGCATGCATTTTAATCAAAATTACAAATACAGAGAGGCGTATATTTGTACGCAGCAAAAGTAGCACCAAACGTAATAAGGCAATGATTAACCACTCGGATCATTTCTCGATATACTGTCTCATTTATGTCACACATCCTACACAGAATGTGTGTTAGAGTTTGCATACAAATTAAAAACCGTTTAGTATTAACTTTCCTTGATTGTAAATACTTCTAACAACCAGCAGTAGTAAGGTTTATTTTGCTTGAAGGCTAGAACAATTTTAAGCAATGTAATCCCATTATCTGAAATACTTTCATTTGTAATTTAAATATATTTCTAAGAGAGATATGTTTATACTATTCTAAAAATTCCAGGACTGGAGTACTAATTTCGACAGTCTAATATCTTGTGAGGAATACAATCAACTTCTAAAAAATTATAATTTTATATTGTAACTATAGATTCAAAACCGACTTCAAAATGTTTTTTATTTCTATTGAAGGAATTTAACGTTGAAGTTTGAGGGAATTCTCCCTTTGGTTATTTTGGATTTTGGTAATTGAAAATGTTCTAGGAAGATATATTAACATCAAAATAGCATTAGTGGACAAACATGGCACGGTAGGGAATACTTGTTTTCAATTATCCAAAATGTGTATTCCTGTTGAAATTGATAAACGTTGGAATTCAGTTATTTATTTAGGTTGTTTACGGTGTGGACATATAACCAAAAATTAATAAAATTCTTTACAAAGTGTCTCTCACTGTTAGTTTTAACGAATGATGTTGCAGTATCGCTGCTGACCGCTTACCACGTTTTGCCTATTAAACTTATATTATTTCCAATAATTAATAATTAGTTCAAATTGGCAATGTTCTAATAATACCATAAACTAATCAATATTTTAGTAAAATACACAAGTTTAGTAAATATTTTTTGAGAAAATCGAATATTGTATTAAGAGAGGCGACAAGGACTAGTCTTTATTTTGCATCTCGATTTTGATTCTTGTAAAAGTCTCTCGCTCCCACAGATATCAGCACGAGCAGTGTGTAATGGTTTAAAACTTTGAAAGTAAAAAACAAGCTGATTAAAATAAATAATACTATTGTACAAGTGTGCAAATAAACTAAAATGATGTCTTGAACTATTGTTGTGCCAAAGTACATACGGTAAAATATTACAGCTGCAGTTATGATGATATGGTATGCAGTTATATTGACATTTAAAATAAACAATATAAAGGACCAATGTTTTTAAAACTAATTTTGACGTCCGGTTACAACCAACTAATAACGGTTTTACACGAAAGAAAAACCGTTGAAAATTACTTAGTACTTTGTGAAAATGTTTAATCGTAGATTTCCCACACTGCATTTCCCATTATATTATATATTACATTATATTATATATAAGTAATATCGACCTTTTGTTTTTGCTTGAAATGAGGTGAATTGAAATTTTTTTAAACTTGAGAGAAATATATAAATGTTATGACTGTTTTGGGGACTTTTCTTTTTGTATAACTAAGCAACTTATTAAGATGTCAAGTTGTGCTATTTGGTCCAATACCAAATTGTTTTGTGTTAAAAAACACTCCTTTGAATATCAATATTGATTTATGAGATGTTAAGTATAAATAGACGTAAGGCATTATATTGAATCATGCTGTCTATTGAATTGGACAAAAATTATTCTGATATAATATTAAAAAAACTATAATAAACTAGATTGATTGGGTTCCACTTAACCCAATCAATCTTTGTGGGAATCTTTGACGTATTTGTATCCTTTTAAAGGTTAAATATAACGACTAGAGCAGGGGAAAACAGTAAACAAATTTCTACTAATTAATTTTTATAGCAATTAGATTATTTTTGCAGTGTTATCACACATGGTACATTTCAACATTTTTAAATAGACGTCAATCCACCGTTTATGTTATATATTTTGACTCTTTCATATAAATTTGTTATTTAGTATTATGTTCTTTTTAATAGTAAACCAATAAAAGTTTGATTTCAAAGACAAAATTATCCAATGAACCACGAAATATAGACAGCAATTCTAAACAAGTGTATTACTAGGCCTTCATTAGTCTTTCGCTCGTCTATTACTTTCTGGACTCTCACTATTCTATCGTTAGGACATCACTGAACTTTCATTGAACTATTACTCTTCTATTTGTGGCCTATAACGGAATTATAATCGAACTATAGTGTTTTACTGACTAATTACTGGCATATTAATTGTCTATCCCTGAACAATCACTGGTTTATTACAAATAAATCAAGGATTAATCATGTTGGAATAATTTTATTAATCAATACAGTATATTACAGTAAGAGTAACATGTACTCAGTTTTATGACAGTGCAATCGCCGACCAACCAAATAAAACAGTGCAGACTTATCATGGCCTTACAACATATATGTAAACACTAAATACGCTCTGGTATGTATTGTTTACTCCTAGATTGTAGTCATGCATTAGTTTAGTCTTTTAGAGTATTATTCTATGATTCTCTTCTTCGTCATACAAGTCAAAGTACACTTTCTTTCATGGTTCAAAGCAGCCTACATGAATCGTAAGAACTACTATACTATGACTCATAAAAGAACGCTCGTTCCCCGGTTTTCAAAACGTGACGTTTAAGCAACACACATTGTAAAACCAAACAAATTTTGTTGCACTACCATAGCTAAATACTTTAAATTTTGTTGCCAATTTTACAGAGAATATGACGGTAAATTACCCAACCAAGTGAAACACTTCAAAATCTTCTAAAAATTTGTTTAACGTAACAACCCTCTCAATTATTGGTTTAGTTCCACTTCCACCACCCTTCCACTTAACCCTTTGTGGGATTCTTTGACGTATTTGTATCCTTTTAAAGGTTAAATATAACGACTAGAGCAGGGAAAACAGTAAATTGTCAGGCAGTTCTTCCAACCATCCCATGAATGTAGGCTTGGTTAAATAAAAAGCCTCAGATACTATCAGTTCTTGTCCTTTCTTATCATTCTTCCCCTGTACGACTTAATTTTTACTACGTAATTTTACTTTTACTTTGTTACTAATGTTTGATCAAAACCATTTACAATTATCTCTGCTAACCAGTATGCAGATGAATTAGATAAACACAATTAAATTTATCAAAGCATAACATATCAGTATTTTATCAAGTTATACATACAAATATATCTGGGATGTAAGGAAAACGCAATGTTTACAAGCACTTTTGTTAACAAGAAGTAAACTGGTAATATTTCGCTATGTAAACATTTAAAAGCCCTCTCCATGGTTAGGTGAATATGATGAGCGATACGTGGGATCCTTTACAATAACTGTTTATTCTTTTTAGCGTGAAATTGCTCTGAAATCGCATAAACCAACACAAAGTGGATTGTTATGTTTAATCTAAACTAAAATTGTATATCATATTCGCAAGGCTAGTGTTGTGTAATAAACCATTATGGTTATAACATTTACAGATGTAAAGGGATTGTAGTTAATAGATTAATAGTCCTTTATACATTTTTACCAAATGAGATTGTCGGATAATGTGTAACAAATATTAACGTGTAATAAAAATACTTATGGCTTATAAGCTACAACTTACAGTATACAATTGGTTAGGGTGATTAATAGTTTTATATGTATTAATTCCCCTACTTTAAATAATTATATCATTATGTAATTGGAGTCATAAAAGATTGATTAAATCCTGAATTTATTTTATTACTTATTTTTATCTAGTTACTAGCTGACAGGGTAAACGTTGTTTTGCCATATAAATTCTTATTAGTACGTGCGAATATGGTGTATCAGTGGAAGAAACATGGAGTGCTGCAAATGATGACAGAATATAAAATCAACGAAACATTAAACATTCATAATCTTTAATTTGATATAATTTATTCTGTCTAGAAAATTATCACAAATGATACATATGATATCATTAATAATTACAACATCAATCCCTTAACGCAATATTTGTCTCTTATATCTGCACTTCTAGCAGTTACCTGCTTCTTTACACGGAATTTAGTAGACGTTGCAACTTTATGGCCATTATTGGTTTGAGTGAATTTTATTTCCGACGCCAATGTTGAGTTTGCTTGTTGCCACGATCTATAAAATACGTCAAAGTTGTATATTTATGGCTAAAAAAAAAAATTTACTTTGTTAGTTAGTAACATTATCTATTAGATCTAATACCTAATATATGATTAAAATACACAGCTAATAGTAGGTTAGTAATGAAACGACGCGTTTTTTTTCCTTCGTAACTGAAAAACATTTTTAATATTTTATAACATTTAGAGTAGGAATTAGTACATTAGTTCAAAAGCCCAGTCCAGCGAATTTTCATCTAGCATAGTTTTTGCTGATTGCCTCAAAATTATTCTTCGGTATCAAATTATGACAATCTTATGTTTTGGGACATTTTTTAAAATAAATAAGTCCTTACCTAATCACTTAAATCGAAAACACCGTTAAAAATATTTTCGCTCACTATAAATGTAAACAAATTAAAAATAATAAACAATGTCTAAACAGAACAGTTGATAACATTAGAAATGGTCTTTTGCTTAATATGTTACTTTAGAGGGATTGTGTTGCTACTTTAAAGACCAGTGGTTGAATAAAAAAAGTATTTAATTTTACAGACACACAATAATGCAGGTAACGTTGAAAAAAATAATTAAATTTACTTAATTATGGTAATTACTGCTCATACTTAAAAATTGAATGATAGAAAATTTTTTGGAAGTTGAGGCAATATTATTAATAATTTAAACAGCAATATTAAAATATAATTAAAAGGGAATATACAAATAAAATATTTATAAAAAATTCAAAATGTATTTTACATTTTCACCCTCTGTGTGACTGAAACAGCTTTAGGTAGAATAACTAATTAATTTTGTCGACAACTGAAAATAGTCAATATCATAATACAACTACTGAGGTAAGAGTTTTAGAAAAGTGAACTGTAATTTTAAGTAAAAACATTTCGTATTGGTAAACCTTCAAGTTGGCAATCAATATTATTAACAAAAATTACATTTAGATTTTATAGATAAAAATTAATTACTAAATGTGTTGCTAAGCGCTAATGTAATAAACAGCTGGATTAATTCAGATAATCCATTTTTTAGTACAACAAAATCCAAAGAAGTTGGAGAATATTTCACAATTTTTTTCATAACCAAAAGAAACTGACACCAAATAGCTGTTGACACTTACATCTAAAGTAAGTTAAAGAATCTTAAACAGTTGTTTATATTAACATTATAGAACAATGCTTGATCAGGTGTGTCATTTAGACAGCAAAGAAAAAATTTAATATCGTTATTAAAAATAAGGTTTACTTCATATTGTGCCAGTAGCGAATCTGAAGCATCTGATTAATTGAAATTAATATTTCAAAAATGTTATGAAATCCACCGAAATGAGAAAATCTGTGATTGTTTGCACACACGTTTTAGAGCAAATATGTTTCTTAGAGGTACGTACGTATACACATAATTTCTTCATTGGCGCAACAAGGCAAAGTCAGCCTTTTATATATATATATATATATATATATATATATATATATATATATATATATATATATATATATATTTATACATACATTATATACAATTATTTGAGCCAAGAATACTTTTTTTAGAACCATATATTTTCCTTAGTTTGTTTTGATTGTGCTCTTTTGTAGCTTTTTGTATCTTCTTATGTGCTTAACCTACATGTACCTGCTGCCGACATATACATACATAATCCTAAGTGTTGCTACAAGTCGTTGTAGAGGACTTGAGTTAATAATGTGGATTATATAGGAATTAATATGAATTTTGCCATTAAATATTTCATACAGATACTGATCATTTTCATTCTTCTAATGTAGACTCCAAAGACATATATGCAGTTGTACTGCTTCCCTTCTGATTCACAAACATCCGTACCAGGATCTCTGAAACACCCATCCTGTACCTTGTGCCTCGGAACAAAATCTACTAATGAATTGCACTTGTGAATCTCAGGAGTATTTAATGACATCATTGAGTTCAATTGATGCGATATATCTGACGAGATGTCTTCGTTGTATATAAGCAATGCACTCGCATCTAAATACATATACAGTATTACCTCTCATACATATATTATTCTGTCATTACAATATAATGTTTATTTTATTCTGAAAGTTTAAATTTTATTTTTATTGAGAGTGTTTTCTCTTCTTCTAGGCTAACAAGCTATCCCAATTTCCCAATCCAACAAAGCTTCGGTAAACAACAAGTTCCATGAATAAAACAAAGACGTCACATTCTTTAAATGTACTCTAAGTACACACGGAAGCTGCAGTGGAAACATTTATTCAACACCATTAATAATTCAAAGAATTATTGAGTCAGCATGCAGGGGATATTTGACTATATTTTAAGGAAACATTGCTCTCACTAAGGTAAATGACAGCGATGTTTCAGGGTAAATGAATAATGGTTATAAATTAACTGTATCATTAAATGTTAAACATAGTTTAATCAGCTATAAATTTGTGAAACTACCACGTCAAACGACCTCTGTCTTTTATAATATTATTTTGTAATTGTGGTAATTATTACATGCATGTTTTCTCTAAGGGTTAACATTCATTAGGTTGAACAATTACCTGGACGATTGTGATATAGCACTTTGTATGTCCAGTTACATAAACGTGAAATGTTTAAATGGTTGGATTTAAAATTAAATGTTACATTGTTCTCTCGAACACCTTAAGCAATATAAGTTTTAATTCATCAAGTCTTATTGCTACAGCTTCAATTAAAGTTCAAAGAAGTTATCGCTCATGTACATTATGGATCACGTTCTTATCAAACCTATCAAAATGGATTAAAGCTACAACGGAAAGTAAAATCCACTGAAAATTGTTACTATCTACAAAAATGTTAATTCTTTAATCATGCTTGGAATAATTCATAAATGTGGTTTTGGCGTCGTAAACAAGTAACTGTCTCCTAACGTGGTTTTCCATTTACTTGAAATAAAATTAATTATATTAAAAATATTTCTAGAGTTACTGAAAAGTAAATTTTTCATTTGCATTTAGTTCAAATTACAAAAGCCTTTTTTGCCGTTTATCAATAAATATTTTCATGTTTAGATACTTCATCTATTAGAAAATATAACGGACACACAGTTAGTTTTGAGTTCATAGGCTCCGCATGTATTTAAACTTAGCTAAAATTTAAAAAATGTGTTTGAAAATAGTTTGTTTTTAATAAAATACCAACTTAATTTAATGCAAATGATAAAATCTGAAACACAAAATAGTTTTAATTATAGTAATGGTACCTCTTTCCGTACAATTATAGTTTGTGTCGTAGCTATTTAATTTTGAAACTCCGATCAGAGCTCGCGATAACGTTCCAGTCACAACATTTGCAACAAAGAGTAATCAATCCATACTGTCCACGTAGTCCATGAAGTTAATGAGCTATCTAGTTAATTTATCTCAATGTGTGCAAGAAAAACATTGTGTTAAGAGTATTGTTCAACGACCCTGAATTTGGTTCGTTAATCCTGATCTCATACCTTACGTGTATGTCTAAGCGTATGTCGATTCTATAAATGTCGTGTAATATGTATGTAATGTATGTAATAGTGCTTTTCATTCACAGACCATAAATTTCATTATTATATTTAGAATTTTAGTAAATAAGATTCTAAAGAAGGAAATCTTAGAAGCTTACAGAATCAATCATAAAGGACTTTTTCTTGAAGAAAGGCTAACCAACATCAATAGACTTCAATATCAAGAAGCTATAAAAGTTAGCAATAAAGATGGGATGTGTGGGATCGTAGTTAAGGTAAGAGAAGTTGTCCCTTGTCCTTAATAAATCCGCTCCGTTACTTTCTGAAGTAACTCCAGATCTTCTTGACTGATTACGTTCAACAAAAAGTCAAGGTAAGTTTACTATTCTTGGATTTTAAGTTAACAGAGTTGAAACGCACTGTTCCATAAAACATACAAAATTTTTAATTATATGCTCCTAAATATATAATAATCAAACCAAACATTATACTATAGATAGTTTTATAAAACTATTTCATATGAAGAAATTATGTTTCATGGAAAACTTTATGTCTACAGATGCTACATTTCTTGAGGTATCTTGCTACAAAAACATTCTCATGTTTTCATAAAGTTATGTTTCATAACAGTTTCTATATAATAATAATCGAACCAGATAGGGAGGATACACGAGAGTTAATCTAAGGCAATATGTACTAAACAAAAACCTTCATCCATTTTAAAACTACAAAGAGGTTCATCACTTTAGTACATCATAAGAAGGTTTACTGGAAAGCTAAGGACTCCTCCACACTTGTATAAGATACTCATAGTTTAATTGTTAGTAAAACCATTGTGCTTTTTAATTACATAATGCAGAATAGATTTTATTTCACAGGTACTTATACATTTAGTTTCACTCTTGGACTTCAGGGGCCTGATAAAACACTTCTAAAATTTAAATTCAAATTGATCTGTGTATTGGAATATCTCTTATTGACTGTACAATATCTCTGTAATGTTTAAAAGTCGTACCTATAGAATGCCCAAGTGTTCTTGTTTTTAAACAGAAAGTTGCGCAAGAAGCAGTTTGTCAGCACAGTTATTGTCAAATAATTATATTGAATTAAATTAATATTTATTTATTCTGCTATTTTCGTGATACAATCAGGGTCACTAATAAAATAAAAGTAAAAATATTTACTAATGCTCCACCAACTACTATGGAATGACATTTGCCAACATCTAACTTAATTTTGACTATCTATAATCAAAGCTTCATGGAAAATTAAAGACTATAAGTACTTATTTTCGAAGTAGTTTAACATTCAATCAGAAGTAGACAGTCAGAAACAAAATTGTTCCAGAACAACGAGTGACAGGCTTTTCTCTAACACCAACGATTGTGGTTGCATACTGGATGGGTGATTATATACTTCCAGGCTTACCTGTGTTGTGTGGTTAGGTATTTATTCGATATGAGGTGTGTCAAGAAGTGTTGAGAGGAACTTAACTTCACGTGGAAGGTAATACCTATTTAAATATTACAGTTTATTTTTGTGATGGATTGATACATCTTAAAATATCATGTAGCAAGGCTCACGTGTCTCTTAACACTTATTACTTACGACTAAAGGCAATATAGTTTCAGCTTATAAAGGGCAAAAAAATACCCAAACTTCCTATACTATCCTCAAGCGGATGCGGGGCGGAAGGAAATAAAAGTTTCTTTGATTTTATCTAGTTGTTGCTCTTTAAAATACAATATAGTTTTGCTCCATTTGAGGAATAAATCATAGAATCATGGAAAAAACACCCTTTAATACAAATATAATATAAAAACATTTTCTTGAGTTATTTGCTAACGCACGCAAAACAATTGACCTATTTAAACGTTGAATACACAGACAGTAAATGAAAGGAAGGGAATTTCTCCTTCATAAAATAGTGCTTTATAACAACCCACCTTGAAGAGATATTTACTAATATACTTTTACAACGCTGAATTATATATAAATGTATAGGGCATTTGTGTTAACTGAAATCAAAAATAATTTGCAAGAAAATGTGTAGCTATTGCATGCATAGGGTATATAAAAATAATTATCTGTTGGTGTTGCATAATAAATCACCATCTGTAATAAGCACTTAGTTTATATTATAACACTGCCTTCAGTATCGTCTCTACTCTTCCACCGATGTAATTGTATAAGCCTATGATAAAATGTGCCTTATTTTCGTCACTGTTTAGAATATTTGCTTTTATTATTTCTAGCAAACATTTATTTTAACAATCAAGCTGTTAAATACATCACATTCATTATTTAAGATTTTTAAATTCTTACATTAACATCAAAATTAAACTATTATTTGTGTAAACCATGTCATTACATGGTTTATCCCATTATTTTAAGATCCCTATATTCACTTAGCAGTTTTTATTATAATATATGCGAGTTAACGTGTATAGAGTTAAATATCTATAATTATTTCGGATGGAAGCAGTTAATAATTGTTATTGAATTAGCAATTATTGCTCTACTATAATGGAGAAACTGTGACAATACAGATACTTTTTTGGTGCAGATTGTTTTTATTCTTTTATTTATTTAAGAAATTGATATCATTAAATTTCTTTTGGATATTTTTTGGAATTGTTTTATTTTATAATAAGACAAAGAGAAACTGTGTTGACAACCAAACACGCTTTCCAGTCGACATGTAATGACGTGTTATTTCTTATTAAACTTCAAAATTATGAATAAGAAGCATAACACCGATATATTCGTATTATAGTTTATAATTTCGAATGCACGAGTTCTAAATGATACTACTTTAATTATCAATACATAGTGTATGGTAAAAATAATTCCTATAGATTTTGTTTAGAAAATTGGTTTACTGAATATTAATTATGTTACAAATATTCCAAACGTACTAAAATAGTATTAGACCCATACATTATATATTAAAACTAAAATTGAAAATAAAAATATGACTGAGTTTTTATAAAAAAATGTTTCCCTCTTGTATGTGCTCGACCCTTACACATTTATGTTGGGTATACCTTAAGCTACGATTGGTCATTAAAAAGATATGAGTTTTTATATGATATCGTTTTTTAGTGATCTTATATATCACTATTATCTTATATATGACAACTTTCCAGTCTTTAAAAAGAAGGAGATTTCTAAACCACTAAGCTTAAATAAATTAAGTTTTACAAAACATTGTTCGGTATTCTAATCTGTATCTGCCCGATTAGTCAGTGAAACAACAAGGAAATGCTTCGTCCAAGCAGGCTGGAATGTCAACAATTTGGAGATTTATTTAACTCTCATTCACTAAGTCAGTTCAGTTTCCAAATCTTCGTAATGAATCATTATTTAATAATCATAACAATACAGAGTAAGCTAACACTCCAGGTTTTTAAACATTGGAATAATGACCTTAGTACCACAACCTACGTTTAGAGATAGAATGTTTGCTTGACTGTTATTGTAATATTTTGTTATTGCTGTAACACATAAAATTGCAATTTTGCAGTTTTTTGTGTCATGCCATTTCGCTCTGGCATTAAAAGATTCGGTTAAAAAAACTTAAATTCACATAACACAATACACTAAAAATATTACCATTTTAAAATTTATTTTATGCAAGGATTAACTTATATTTATAATAAAATATAAGAAATAAATTATTCGCATTCTTCAATTAAATACGTTCCCTTATTTAAGCCTTTATTCGAACTAATTCATTTCTTTAATTACCAGTGTTAGTGGTTTCACTAATTCCAAAAACAATCTGGACTTTGAGCTCTACCATTTTACTGGATAACATAATTTTTATCTAGCAACTTTGGGTGGGAAATTGTGCATGTATTATTAGTCAAGCATAAAAATCAGTAATCATCAGTAATCTATTGTTATTAAATGATAGAGTACCAAATATCCTTGACACGATGGCCGAACCTGTTAAAAATTAGTCATAATCAAATATAAATATAAAAAATCTTAAATTATTTTATTTCTGAATATAAAATGAGTAATATACGCATCAAGTAAATATACAAAAGGTATATAACAAATTAAATAAAAAAATACTAAAAATAATACTCCCAAATTAATTAATTGGAAATTATGTATTAAGATATACATCAAATGCACATAGCACTGATCGTAAAAGTGTATGACTTAGTAACCACATTTAAACGCTAAAAAAACTAAACATCCTGATAAGGAACTCGTCTACATGAGAACAGCACCTATAGGCACATAACTTGCTCTTAAACAGTGGCTTCTTTCTTTAGCACCTAGATCAATAGGCTCTTGTTGTTACGTGCTGTGTAGATCTCAACGTAACACTCCTTCTAGTGTTGTAATCATGGATGCCCCTGTAGCGCGTTACTTCGTATTTTTAACAATAATACGACATTTTAACAATAAGGACATTCTCGGACATGCAGAGCAGGCCGAGTGTTAGAAATCCAAGTTTTCTAAAGTAATAAATACTGGATTCTCTAGTTCCTTATTTTGATATTATTCAAACTGCATTATCCTAGAGGATGAAACACGTTTGGAAATTAAAGATTTAGCCTTTTTTGAAGCATGGTAGAAACTTTTCATTTTCTTGTCGATAATAAATAGCCCAGTTTAAAAAAAAGCAAATCGCTCAGATCAAGTTTTATACATTCTGTGGAAACACGGTTTACGAAGCCATCCCAATATTCTATAAACATCTCTAGAATGCCTTTAAACTTAAGATCACCGCAACCACATCCTTTTCTGTAACAGTTCGATGCCTATGGCATGCATAAACCATCACTTTTATTAGGATTCGATAAAGCGCTCTGCATTTCCCACAGATAAGACATACAAATATTTATTACATATGTTTCCTACCAAAAAGGGTCTGTGATATTTTCCCTTTAGATGACAGATATATATTAAACACTGCGTTTATATGTGTATTCTGTATGATGATAATATTACAAGCAGTTTTTGATTATTTATTAGAGTGTTGGTGTTTTTGTTTACAAATATGCTGCACCTGCCCTAATGATTGTCTTATAGGTTATTTTAATCATTGACAAATTTTGAAGTTTTCTATTTTTTATAAAGTTTGTTATTATTTTTATCACATCCATCGATATTAATGCTCCTTTGGTTATGCTTCTTATTAACAGAAATGTTAGACATCAATCTGGCAGCAGAGCGTGTCAACTCTCAGTAAGGGGTTGGTTTTGTTACGATATGACCAATCATTCTTACCTGCAACAGCTTATTACTTACTCAATTCTTCTTATTCCCCGCCATCGAACCTCAACTTACAACAAATCATTTGTCGTTACTGCTTGTCGAGCTTCCTAACCATATTAAGTCAGTAGGGAGTCGAAACCGGTTTGCAGCCTTACTGAAAGCTAAATTGCTAGAAACGATGTCAGCGATGGGTTAGTTGAGGTAGGTTTTGGAGGACGGATAGGGTGCTATTGAATGTGTGTATGAATGTATGTGTACTAAATTCTTAAAGATACCTTTATTATATAATTTTGTTGTATTTTAAATGCAGTAGTTTTATTTGACTTAAGTACTATACTATTTTATTAGGGTTAATTGTAAGACAGGACCTTATGGCCCTAAATTCGCCCTTTTGTATATATGATACAAATAAAGTCATTTGAATTTGAATTACCAAAAAGTGCAGTGCCACAGGCGTTTGTGCCTGTGCCGTTCATAAAAAAGATTTGTATTACTAATATTTCTTCTGAACTCAGATGTTATAATAAAGTGCACTGTCAACGATTATTGTAGAATTATTTTTTTAGAATAACAACTGAAGTAACTACAATGGATTGCTACAGTTATATTATTTGGGAGTCTTCGAAGCAGTGTTGGATAAACTAATAAAATTACCAAAATAACGGTAGATAATTATGTCGCATATTCATTTGGAATAGATCCATGCTGGATTGGGAAATAAAATAAGTTTTATTCTCCCTTTAAGTACTTTGAAGATAAAACTTTCACTCGTCGACACTAAACCGAAATTTATTACATCGTTGCTTGCCAACCCCAGTGTCCGGTGTCCGGTTGTAGGTTATCTCTGTCTGTCCCTAATAGGAATTGAGAGGGTGGATATGATAGTGAGAAGTTCAATGATCAAAGATGCCTTCTCTTATCTACTGTCATTACTAAAGTTCAATTCAGTTAAAAATTAATGAATCGTTAAAGTAAATTACATTTCATTACTACATTACTATTTTGATTACATAAAATTAGTATTATGTTAGTATTGATTGAAAAAATATTTTAATATTAATACACGTGTGATTTATCAATAAACTTTACTTTAGAAAATACGTATACAAGCTCACTTTAAATGATAATATACAGTAAACAAAATGACAAAATATGACTAAAATAAATTCCAATTTAATAAAATACTTTTACTTAAATAGCATGAATATGCCTAGGACAGCGTACATCTAAAAGAGCAAATACATTCATCCCTCTGAAAATCTAGATGGTTGTCACTCAATTTTCATGGTTTTGAGACTCAAGTAAACTTAGTTTATTTCGACTTGTGTATAAAAGCTATAGCATGAAATTGTGTCATTGGAACTGTTAAATCAGGATTTTTCTCTTGAACATGTAGTAACATACTGAAAATTTGACACTTCAACTCTGGATAAGAGTTTAGTGTAATTTCTCTAGGATTTGATGACAGAAACAGATTTACATTTTTGTGTTTCTTCCTTGGGATAAGCCATATTTGTGTTTTTATCCTTGCGTTAGTTTTTCAACAGGCGCTGATCTATTTAGTGTTCATACACGACATGAATAAATGAGATGGAAAAGACCGTATATATCGAAATGTCTTCCTATAACCAGAATATCAGTCGCTTCAAAATGTGATAGACAATGTTTTAAGGTTTATATTAGAATTTCTATTGTCATTGTAGTAAGTTAGAGTGTAAAGGTAGAGAATTTTAAAATAAATATGCGTAACCATATACTTACACAATTTTGTTATTTATTACATAAATATTATGCATTTTGTTTAAGCAGCTTATAAAATGTAATTTCGGAACATCTCTGTTGATTATGACATACAGGAAATATTTTTCTCTCCACTTGGAGTACCTTTCAGATGTGCTTGTGCTATTTTCTTACTTTTTTAAACATACATTACCGTTTTATAGTATAATGAAGTGGTACGAAATTTGTGGACAGTATAATATTGACATAGTATTATTAGTCGTATTCTTAATATGGAAAGTCATCACTATGTTGATGTTGAGTGATATAGGCATATTGCAGCTTAAAATTATAATACATCAACTTTATTGCAACTCACGTAGGATGCTTCTGAACATCTTTATTCAATTCCTACATGTGTTTTATAACTCTAAGTATTTTCTTGCACTTGTGCCAAATGAGATAATTATCTGAATATCTTTTAGACGAAATACTATTTTCTACTTCTCATTCTAAGGAGTGGCATATTTCTACGCAGTTAAGCTATCTGATACATTATTTTATATTTTACATATGCCACTTAAAATGAGATAATTTATTTAATAAATAGATGTAATCTGTACATAACTTGAAATTAAGCCTGTATATTGATGTCAACTGTTTTTTCTGCTTTTTATAAATTGTACAAAATCTTAATTATTTCTATTGTAATAAGTTGTGTGCTATGTTATTAATGAGCGTCTTCCAAACCTAGTTACTGAATCTGGTGTCGGAATATTACCACTCCTATAATAGAATTCACACAGATTTCTATTGATTTAAAATCACAATAGTATAAGCACACTTGTACAAAAGTGACACAACCCGTTAATTTTGTAGAAAATTTAAATTAAATGTATATTAAAATTACTTTTTTGCATAGCAAAGATGTTTAAAATTTTGTATATTGAAAATACTTGTAATAATAATTACAAAACAGCCTGCCCTAATTGTTTCGTGGAGGCAAACATAAAACAAGAATAACTGTTTTAAACATTCCATAAGGTACCTACCTATATTTGGTCAATGACTCGTGAAGATAAATGTGTAACAGCGGTAATATCCCTCCGCAACCTACATGCTTGGTGACCTAGTCACAACACCTGGGAGCTTACAATATATTAAAATATTAAGATTTTTTTTTCAAAAACTCAAAATGTTTTCATAAATAATCACAACCACCACAGTTTTAACAACAAAACCATGAAAAATACTATTATAATACATTAGATAATTATTAATTAAAATGTGATAATATCAGATGAGATAATATTTATTTGACAGGAAAATTAAAGCCTTTGGCCCATAATACTATTATTTTTGGATAGTATTCACACAATCACTCACGATAATGGTTCAAAAACTTATATAATGCTATAAAGTACAAATCTGGTAGTTATGAATAAATTAAAAAATTAATATGCCCTAAGAAATGATTAATTATAGTGTTTTTTACGTGCTTACATACAAAACTTTAACCGTCCAATATCGTTTACTAGCAGTTTATGTAACTATGTGAGATACAAATGAGTGTCATATACATTTTTAACATACTAGAGTATTTAATATACTGTCTATTAAGAATGTTTGTGCGATACCATGAAATGTCATATATAAAACATTAAAGATTATTTTAATAAAGAATTAGAGATAGGTAGCCAAAAACTTGCGTTTTCTTCATTTGAGTTTTCTAAACAAATAATCCTTTCAGCTGCAAAGGGAATCAGGTATAAAACACCTGATTAAACCTGAAATTAGCTCCAAATATTGCGAATCAATTGTTAAGGGGATTAATAAATGTAATTGGGATCGTAATATCCAATTATCTCTACCTTTGCATTATTACCGTTCGTATGTTTATGGAAATAAGAGCATTCCACAAAAGTTAAATTGTCTAGCTGGTTAAAGAAATAATTTAAGTATATTTCATGACCTAATATTGTTTCACGGATATTAATTATCATTAGCTCTGTACTTCCATAAATATTCATCGTAGTAAAACCATTTTTGAGCGAAAAAGATGTAGCCTTCGAGTATAAATTGTTTTCACTCAAGTATCCACAAGTTTTGGGGGTACTTGATGTTACGCAAAATATATAAATATATATATATATATATATATATATATATATATATATATATATATATGGCATGTTAAAGCTGTTCCAATCATGCCCCCTCCTGAAACAATAACATCAAAATTTTTCTTCATGTGTGCAGCGCTTGATAAATTTCGTATAAAAGATGTCATTTCGTTAATAATATTATCGTTAGAAATCTACTCAAACTTTCAAATTGTAGGTTAATATATATCCATCATTTTATTGAAGAACGTTAACATAGTTGAACTGATGATTACCATTTGCGGTGGGGATCAAGACACAAACCCTTTTTCTAAACAAGCCCACTATGATTGCAAGGTATGGAATGATGGATTTAATCCAAACTTATTATGTTATGCTTTATAGAATAAAGATTAACACATTTTTTAACTAATAGTGATTATCAAAGTTTCTGAGCACCCTTGGAGTTATTTTCTTATTTAAAAAAAATTTTGTCATTAATATATAGAAAATAAGTATTACTTCCCCACATTTATTTTATAAATGTATAAGGAATGCAGGGAATCACCAGTGCCCGATAAATTTTTTGCACAGTTCTCTAGGTATTTTTTATATTTTAGAATTCAAGGATTTAGAATTTAATTAATGAGCAAACTGTATGAAGATGAATTTCATTTTTTTGAGATTAGAGTA
This sequence comes from Homalodisca vitripennis, assembly GCF_021130785.1. Lineage (NCBI taxonomy): Eukaryota > Metazoa > Arthropoda > Insecta > Hemiptera > Cicadellidae > Homalodisca > Homalodisca vitripennis. The sequence continues at coordinate 126,447,078 of NC_060212.1, read as the reverse complement.
AGTTAGAAACTATTAGCAGTACCACAGTAGCAAAACCCTACATATACAAATGATTCCTATGCATCTACAAGTGACATGAATAGATAATTATATTTTGAAAATCAGTATGAATTATATATACATTAGGTTTATTGTAATATTACCAAAACCAAAGTAGTAAATATCCATAGCTATAATTATTTCCTATAAAGCTGGACTTCCCAAGTTATAAATATTTAAATGCTAGATAAAATATGAATCTAATGCGGATTTGTTAAAGTTCAATAATTCGTACATGTTACAGGTTTACAAAAGTCAATAATTTCTATAGTGGACATTTTTATACGTTTCCACTAAAGAGTAGTTCATAGAAGCTAAGTAATTGAGGAACCTGGGAAATATCATTGGTTAAAAAGATTCCAAGAGCTTAAAAATTACCAATGTGAGAATTAAATATATAATACTTTCACCTTCTATAGGTTGAGACCTCCTACAATCAAGAACGAGCTTGTAAATTTAAGCTTCCTTCTGCAAGGAATCCTACATAGTTTATTTCAAAGTTCAAAATATTATATTTTTTATCTCTTACGTTAGGTACTGGAGCCTATACTATTTTTAATAGTCTGGAGTGATCATATTCTAGTTTAAAGAATTTGTTATTTTAAAGATCATTTAAAACCATACACTTGCCTTTTGACTAGTAAGGTGTGTGGGAACAGCAGGAGAGTAACGAGTGCCAAGTGACCTGCTGTACGATATGCTCGTTGTTACCAATACATTAACTCTCAAATCCATTAATTTTGCTCAGTAACGTGCAGCTCAGTTGTCACTGTCAGAAAGACGAATATAAAGGTTTTACAGCCTGTGGAATAATAGGCTTAACTGAGTTTTAGCCAATTACGAAAATCCTCTGATAATCTGAAACAATCTTCTCTTTCATAATTTTTTTTTTCAACTAAGAAATAAAGTAAATAAAATAGACTATTTGCCAATTAATAATTTTGAACTAGGTGCCTCCATATAGGGTAAAGGTTATTAAAGATGTAGTCAACGGTTACAATTTTCTTGCCATGTGGATAAAATTTAAACTGACCCAATTAACTCAAGCTGGAACAAAGTTGTAGATTATTATGGACTAAAATGCATTTTTTACGAACTAACTAGTTACCAAACATATTTTACAACTTTACGTTTACAGCTTGCGGGGAAGGTCCGGGCCAAGGTTTGATGAAACTTACCAATTACCATTAAAAGAAATGTAAATATAGTAAAAAATACGTTATTTATTTTACAATTATCATAATAAAATCATAATATAAAAACAATTAAGTTGTTAAAAATTATGTTACCTATATAGGTCAAGTGAAAATTCCTTCCCATATAATGATACAAAAAACAATTATGGTACGTATGCTCGTATATATATAATGTATTACTTAAAAATAATTAATTACACAATTTTATATGGCTTTCCTAATGGTAAGAATTTATGTCATGCACTTCTTGATGTAAGTAAGGAATTAAAGTACGTGATTTATGATAACCAGCATCATAAATTGATATTCCTTGAATTCGTAAACCTAGGAAATCTATAAATGTCGTGATAAGTAAAACTTAACGATAAAGCTGCAAGTCAGTGATTACAATGTGTAAAAAGTAGCTCATAGTAAAATAATACGTTTTATAAAATATAAATATTTATTTATAAGGTAAACTACGTTTTTTTTTATCTGCATATCTTCATTCGTACGTTAATACAACAAAGACATTAAATAGGCTTCCTCTGCATGCAAGTAATTTTTGTTTGACAATACAATAAAGTTAGACGATACGAAACTGACTGTCTATTAGAATAAACTTTGCTTGACGTATGTCAACATATATTTTATTCCCAAATTACGTGGTAATGTTATAAAACTAAAAAGAACACATTTACATTCCATATAAAATACTTCTTTCCTAATCTTGTAAATTTTTCAGTGGAAGAAAATTATAGAACTATTATATTTACCTATGAACTTTCCAAAATTGTTGTCAAGGATCGGTCTTTGATATTAGGCGTGAAGGAGGCCGAGCTGGTTATCAATGCAGATTACCAAAATCTTTGATCCGACCCTTGCCCTGGTCCTTCTCATAATCCATAGCTAATATGAGGCAATATTTAAAACTGATATTACTATAACAACTGAACATTTAACTGGATAATATTAGTTATCCATATTATCCAAGAGTGAGTGAGATGTGATGTCATTTTACGTCAAATGTTTCATGTAGTTATTCATACGGAACCAGATAATAATAAACACGTTTAATGCAAATACTGTTAAGGGTGAAATGCGAAGTAGGCAAACTCAGTGGTGGCAATACCAAAGCAGTTGTACTGCTCTCGTTGTGAGCAATACAATTGAGAGTGAGGTAGTAAAAGAGAGAAGGGATCTGAGAGTGATGTTGGTTACGCAAATACCAAAGGTCGATGTAAGAAGTACTCAACTACATCGCATGATGCAGTCAGAACTACGGTTACTTCCTCAAGAAGAGGGTAAATATTACTCTGTTTGTTAGTATTTACCTGAATGTGGATGGATGAGAAGGTACACATGGATTTAAATTTGGTCGATATTTGAGGGAAATTATTAAAATTACTAATTAATAAACGACTGTAAGACTAAATTTTTATAAAAACAACTAAAATGAGGTTTGGTGATTTTGAAAAAAAGAGGCAACAAGCAGAATAATAATAAATACAAATGCAAGCACTGTAAGTGGAGGCAACTTGGCCCATCGTGAGTATAAATTAATTAGATTCCTAGTTAGTTCATTCTGGCCTAATAGACTTCAAAATTTCATAAAAAGTCTGTGACTGGTTAAGTATAGATACTTGTCCAGGGAATCTTTCTGAGAGCTGATATTGCTGACCCTGCCCTTCCTCAATATTTTTGGTATAATTTGGTTCACGTAAGAGATGTTCATCATTTTTAAACAAGAGATGGAAACAACGTCTGAATACAGCATTACAGACTGTTATTATCAGAATATCTACCCCACTAAATTGGTTTCAGATTAATTAACAGGCTACCTGAAAGTGGAAAGAATTCCAACAGTCAAAATCAGATCCAAACCCATGTGAAACGTCTTTCTGTGTCTGCAATGTTTTTATCGATTTATGAGTTCATAATGAGCAACTTTATAATCAGAATAAAGCTGATCTGAGGTCACTGTGACTGTGGTAGGAGAGAACTTACATATTTTAAGTTTGACTGTGAGTAACTATTAAAATCTCATAATAATATTAAAACAAACCAATTCCGGATATTTGATTCATAAACGTATGGAAACTCTACGTAGATAACTGATATTATCGAAAAAGTCAAAGAATTAAAGAATCACATGACAAATCTAAATTTAAAATTGTTATATAGTTTTTATACAAACCTTATAAACATATCAGCTATTAGTTACTAAATAGGCTACTACGTGTTCTGTATAGTAAAAGTGCATTTTAGTTAAATGCATGTAATTAGAACCCTTAAGTGGTAAGTGCAGGTTTGTCGCCGAATCGATGCAGTTTTTTAAAGATAGTATAGTTTTCATCCCAGTGCCTATAATCTTACCGCTTACTTTACTAAATAAATAAATATTTAAAAAAATTTTTTTTTATAAAATAAATAATAATTTTCTGCCAGTTTTCTCTTTTATGCAGGTTGGACTTTCTCGCGTAAACACGCTTTTGTGAAATATATTAACAACTTACATTAGTGATTGATTAAATTTAAAGGACTCTTAGGGGTGCCGTTATTCTCAATACTTTCAATACCATCCACCTATTCTTTATTTATATCATTTTATACAAAATTGAATTCTAAATGTTTTGCACAATGCTCGCTGGGTCATTGATCTCTTGAATATCTAGGATACAATTGTATCTAATATTATATTTTTTTTATATTGTGATTCCGTTATTTCCAAGGATGGTTTATGGCCATTGAAATTCACGACTATGGATTTTTATAGCAGTTAAACACACCCAAATCACTTATACGAATAATTCCAAGAAACAAATCAACGCATATAACGCAACAGTCGTTGCTTATTTCAATGTTTATTATGCACATATGACAAACAACTTTCCTTTTTTCATTTCATGTAAATTAGGTATGACAAAGATTCTCAACTTTACGCCAAATCCATCTACCGTATTTCTACATTCAATATGAATTCAAGCTGACATTTCAGCTATATAATACTCTCCCTGTCAGTAATACTCTTCATTTTTTTATTGTGTTTCTTCTAATCAGGCTTGTAATTGAGGTAAAAGCTGTAGGCCTCCGTTATCTCTTAAATTATCGCCTTAACGTAATTACCTTTTGAAACTTTGATCATTGTGTAATGATCAGACTCCTACTACTTCCCATCCTTTTACAAAAATTGTCCTTCCATGTTTTTTTAAAGGTATTATTATTTTAAATATTTGAACCCATTCCAGAGACTGCTCCTATTTGCTCCAATAAAATTAATCCTAAAATTACCAGCACCATAAATATTTCATACTCATAACCTTCTCTTCTGTAAGTCTCTTTTATAAAATCTGTGATAAAAGCTACACCGTATCTTTTTTTATAGATTACGCTATTGAAAAAGCACTACATACCTAATATTTGCTTAAATGTAAGGTTAGGAGAATCTTTATAATAAAACTTGTACTATAAAGATTTAGCTGAGAAAGTAATAAATCTGTAAAAATTGTTACTTTAAGCTTATTCTTTGGTTTAAAGACGTACACACAAGTATAATTGGATTTACATTTATTAAAGATATTCATATAAGAATTAATAATTACATGTTATTGTATCCATGCATTTCTTGTGGGAACTACAGAGAAGAGGGGGATTTAGCCCAGTATGATTTTTTAAATAAGAATAGACCTATTTTAAACCCGGAGACTTTAAGAATGAACCGCGCAGAAATCTCAGCACAATCGGATAAATAGTTTGCGTGTGAAAGCTTGACAATGTGTCGCATTTATAATATTATAGTATTATTTATTGTAACTCATTATTTGATCATCCCATCTAATTCAAATTTAACGAGGACTATAAAAAAAACTATTAAGTACTACCCCTACTCCATTAAATTATATATATATATATATATATATATATATATATATATATAAAACTTTTTATTACTAAAACTTAACCTTGCAGATATTATAAACCTTTCAGCCTGGATTTAACACAACAGTCTACTTTTTGGTATGTTACACGATCTCTGAACAATATCACGCTTAAGCAAATAAACAATTATTATTAAAGATCCCTCATATCGCTCATCATGTTCAACCAGCCATGGAGAGAGTTTTAAATGTTTACACACCAAAATATCTCCAATGATGACTCCAGTGAAATGACTCCAACACAGCAGTATCTGACAATTTGCCCTACGACATGCTGCAAATACTTCCTGGTTGCAATTCAGAACTTCACTATGGTTTCCACCAGTTGTGTGTCCCTCCAGGGAAACTCCACCAATTAAGAATGTATCTTACAACGTATTACTTTCTGTTTTGTTATGTTTGGTTTGGTTATTAACATAATTTCTATTGAATGGTTTATTGGCAGTCTTCTTTACTTTTTTACTTCATGTTTTATGACTACCTAAATGTTGTTTGCAAAAAAAAAAAAAAACACTTCTCACATGTTTGAAAATAGTCCTTGAAGCAGCCAGGAAATTAACAATATGCTATATGTTGGATCGTTGTCCGAATCGTCGCACTCACTAGACACTTCATAATCAGATATATTTGAACTTTTATCATCTTGTGATACATATCCATCTTTAAAATGTTTAGCTAGACGAATATCATCATCTGAAGAACATATCTTAAATGTTTATTCTAACTAACCTGATATTAAACAAATACGTAAAGCCCCAATGCATGATCAAAACAAATGTTGCTAATCTTTACTTTAAGGTGTTTCCCTTAGAGCAAAAAAAGTAATATTCCGTGTTTGATCATGTTTTGGGGCTTTTCCATGATTTTTTTAAACTGTTGTTGTCTTGTCTTCATTTGAAATTTCGTCTCTTTACTGCATACAGTTGGAAATGGCTTGCATTCAACCTATTTTCAATCTGGAACCAATTTAAAATAAAAATTAAACTTTATAGTTATGTAATGTATAAGATACATCAGTTATGTCCTGAGATTTTTTCAGAAAGTTACCCTCACGAAGAGACGTAACTCAAGATACGACGGTTTGTGAGACTATGAACTAAACAAATTTCAATAATGAAAACCTCACGAAAAGACCAATATGTCTATTCGTGAGGCCCAAAAACCCCTAGTATTGAGATACGTCAACAAACAAAGTTGCTGTATCTCTAATGCTATGAAAGATTGAGATACGACTGTTAGTGAGACACGAAGAGGCATTGCACAAAATCATTTTCCTGGCGTATCTCAAAAATCGAAATTTTTTAGAATCGACCTTACGTGAGGAAGGGGACGCTATGTATTACATTTAGTAAAATACTATGCCTTTACTTAATAATTAAGCCTTTAACATAGATGGCGAATATTTATAATACAAATAAAGCATAATTTCTGTATAAGGCATTATAATTGTATATAAGTTATCTTAACGATCGATATTATTTTAGCTATTAATAAAATATTGGGTATGAGTCGTTCCACTTCCATAGCTTGTACTCTGCTTCTGATTTAAGGGGAAGAGTGTGTCATTCCATTGCTAACTAAAGTATCATTGGATAAGGAGACGACCATTTTCTATAGCGTTACGTGCAAAATTTTCACAGCTTGTTTCATGAAGGTGTATTTTAGAACATCGTATAAATATTATTTTCCATGCATAATGTAGTTTATTCACACCTGGTGCAAAATAAAATAAAAATTATCTTGTAACTTTGTTTTTGTATTCTGCATAGTGATACTGATTAAAAACTGTATAATTATGTAATAATATTTTCAAAAATTGTAATGTAATCAAATGTCGGAAACTGCAACTGAAAGTGTCAACAGACTTTAACGGTACGGTAACTTTGAATTACGTGTCGTAATAATTATTTTCCAGAATTATTACATATTCTTAGAAACTTAGTGTTTCTCACCTTTTAAACCTTCCTTAGACTCCTACAAATATTTTTAAATCAAAATTAGCCAAATCAGTCCAGCCATTATTAAGTTTTAGTGAGACTAACATCTTTTCTTTTTTATATTTATAGTGATATATTATTGATCTATATAAAAATAAAATTGCATCTACAGTGTGGAAAATATAATTTATGCGAATAAGAAGTGCACATTAACAATAACAAAATTGTAAGCCTGAACATGTGAAGCCATTGTTAAACTTTGAGAATTGCCATTTACAAAAAATATCCCCACAATGGTCCTGTTGTCAATGGGAAATTTCGTGCAGTCGTGGATAACCGGTATTATATATAACACGTGTATATGATACATAATACAAGTTTTAAGGCCAAATCATGTTTTATAGTTTTAGACATAGGCTATTAATATTCAATCAAGTTAGTAAATACACGTATTACATAATATGTAGTTTTAGAAATAAATGTCGGATTGAGGGAAGAAACGATTTTATTATTGGTTTTACTTACTTATTTTCATTTAATATTATATCATAGTTAGGTTATTATTATTTGAATAATGATTTTTGCTTTTTGTATGCATATACTTCTGAAAGAATAGAATATGTCAAGGTATAGAAGATAAAATAAAGAAGATATAGGAAGTTAAAGAAAGTCGTTCCATTTCAAAATATATAGGGAATAAATTAACTACCTCTTGGAAGCATCAGTTTCTTTATTTAACCATCTTTATTTAAAATATTTCACCACAAGTTGAAAAAAAAATAAAGCGAATCTACTTTTGGAGGTGAGTAAAGTGGCACGGTTAATAGAATCCGCCAAAAAGATATCAGTGCCAGGGCTTCTTTATCAAAAGTTACTATATTTTATATAATCTAACACTGCTTTCTTTGTTATATGTATTATTCTTCTTTATCGTTTCTAGGCTTTCTTGTACTATCCATGGACAAAGGCATAGTATATTTGCTAATACAACTGATTAGGACAGTATATTTTCCTTGGTTTGGATTGGACTGTGTTCGGTTATAGCCTTTTAATCGTATTGTTTGTTTAACTCAACTTGCCTGCTATCGACATATACAAACATCGTCCTAGGAGAGGCTACAGGTCATTATAGAAGATTCTATTTAATAATATTGATTATATAGGAATTAATATGATTTTTTGCGTTAAATATATCGTGTTAAATTGAAAACTTTTTCGCTTCTTCTTGGATAAACCTAGAGAGCTCTCCCCAGTCATCGTAGCCAGGATATTTGAATAAAGTCAGTGAAGGTTAGGTAAACAAAAATTTCATGAATAAAACAAAGGTCACATTCTCTAAACGGAATCTAAGTAAACGATGAAGCTGTACCGGAAACGTTTATACAACGCTGTTGATAATTAAAAATTATTGAATGAGCAAACAGTAGATATTTCACTTGTTCATTACTTACCATAATTCTCATTATTTTATATTCCTAAGTTTAAAACTAAATTAATAATGTTTATATTAAATTTGTCACTACATGTTCAAAATAATTATATAATTAATACATTAGGGAAAATACCGCGTCGATGATCTATTTTTTTACAGTAATATATTTTAACGATTGCAGCTGTTACGTGCAGTTTTCTCTGAAGGCTAACGTTCACTACTGTTAACATGCACCTGGACGATTGTATTAATTTAATTAACTCTTTTGCATATGCAGTTACTTAAACTTGAATTGTTTTAGCTAAAAGACTGATGCTCATGTTCTTATATTTATATAAACAAGTCTCAATGCCAGAGCGTCAGTTACGGTTCGAAGACGTTATCACAAATCCACTTAGTGGTTCAAATTCTTATCGATCAAATAGATAAAAAGGTACAACGGAAAATAACATGTAATAAAAACTGTAGGTATCCATAAAAAATTTTATACGTCAATCATGTTCGAATTATTTCATAAATGTGGTTATGGTACGCTTAAGCAATTCATACACTGACCCGCAGTGTAGAAATTTAATTAATAAAATGTAAAAGATGTATAAATTTATTTTCGAAGTGTATATAATTCTATTAATGTAATAAAAATTGAAATATTCTCTCTTGATTTTTATCAATAAGAATTTTCAGGATAGAAAACTTCCTCTATTACAAAATCACAGAGTGAGTGTTGAGTTCATCACTACGAATGTATTAAACCTTTCCTGGAAGTGAAAAAATGTAGTTAAACTTAGTTTGTTACTAAGAAACTAATTTTAATTAAATTTAACAGAAAAATATCCATCCGATAGATATGCAAACATCCGTTTTATTTATATCATAGACAGTTAATACAGATTTTAGATTACACTATAAAGAAAATTTCAAAATAAACCTTATCCTTTTAAATTTCATCCTTGAATTTATTATACATACTAGTCCGTTAAATATTTTATAGTTAATTTCAGTAGTTTTTCCTTTAGCTTTATTGGGTTTTCTTAAAAATCTTAAAAACCTGTGACTATGAACTATGCAAAACTCACGTGCTATAAATTGTTTAGATTACTTAAAAGTGATTCCAGGATTACTTATAATAAGACTATGTAAATTAATAAATATATAAAATTTAATATAACAACGTAGGCTATTTTTATTGTTTTTTTTACTTAGCAGTTAGTCAAATACGTCTTTTATAATGTTTTTTTTTATTTACAGATAAGTACTCGATACAATAATTATTCCTTGAAATCATTATAAAAGAAAATAAATATGTTATATACTTTATATTTACAAGGAAATGCTTGTATACTATCATAATAATGAGTGTTTTAAGTAAAAAAATATTGCCAGCTTTTTAATACTTTACAATAAACCTATTTTTTTACAAAACGTTACATCACATTAAAGAAAACTTTAAAACTTTTAAGAATGAAATTGTACTAAGTATTTAATTAATAAACATTTAACGTAATCTAGTAACAATTTTTAGTTCTTTTAGGAGCAATTCAGTTTTAAAACTCGTACCAGAGCTTGCTCGTACCTGTCACAGAATTGGAAAAACTATACAGTATCCAATTCATAATGATCATATAGTCCATGAAGTTCATGAGCTATCAAGTTGATTGTCTCAAAGTGTATATGTTCAATTTGTTGAGTGTTTTGTTCAGTGAGCCTGAATTTAGTTCGTTAGTCCTGATATTATAACTATATAAATATAGTTTTAGGTTTATTCAGTAAATGGTAATTGATATTACATTTGCTTTGGATTTTTAGACCATACAGCTCATTATTATATTTACAAATTAATAAAAGCACATGATAAAGCTATAAAATGGCATTTAATTCTAAAAAAGAATTATTCGTAATTCTATTTTTGTAGATGAAAGCGATGTTTGTAATATATCGGCACCGATATCAGAGTATAATTTAAATTTCAGCGATAAATTTGGTATTGTGGGATCGTAGTTGAGGCGAGAGAGATTATCCCTTGTCCTTAATGGCTCCACAACGTTACCTTCTGTGGTAACGTCATGTCTTCTCTACCGAATACATTCAACAAAATTCAAGGTACTGTAAGTTTGCTGATCTCGGATTTCGAGTCCAACAAAGTGTAACACAAATGTTCTACAAGAACTACTGATATGTATACAAGCATTTAAAATTATTTACGCTGTTAAATTATTATAATAACTCCATACACTATACCCCAATAAATCTTTTAAACTATAAATTATTATTTAATTATTCAATAAAATTTTCCTTTTACCACAAGGTAGGAGTGCGCTCAATACGTGTTAACAGACCACCTGAAGACTTCATACGCATTTTTCAGTATAAATTAATTTCTTTTTTCTTATGTCCTGCTGCCAGAAACATCACACAATCGTATAGAATCAGTCTATTGAGTTATATATATATATATATATATATATATATATATATATATATATATATATATATATATTCAGTGATGCTCTAGTAAATTGGACGGAAATTCACCAGTATATGTAAGACTATTTTTGTCTATGAACAAATGAAATGTTCGTGAAAAATTTTAAGTCTAAATATTAAACATTACTTTAAATATCTTGTCACAAGATACATTCACATTTTTTCATGAAGTTATGTTTCAAAGCATTTTCTAAATAATAAAGTTCTGGTCAGCTAGAGCGATTATTATAAAGCAAAAGAGTGCGCTGAAATCAAATCTTATCACTAGATTATGAAGGTCTTAATAAAAAATCTAATACAGTATGTACCTAGTAAAAACCTATCTAGAGCCCCATAATTTTATTACATCATAAGAAATTTTACTGAGAAGCTAATTATTTTCACGATGGGAATTTGTCTAAAATATTTTAATTGATCTAAAACCATTGTGGCTGTTTCATTGTAACGTAGACTTCACGATCTTAAAACACTGCTTCTATATTAAAATCTAAATTAATCTTGTGATTAGAATATCTCTTAGTGACAGTAGCATATCTCAGGAGGATTTAGAATACTACTTTAAAAATTCCCTTGTTTTCCCTGGTTTTCAACAGGAATTTTCAATAGAAGCAGTTGGTTAGTACTGTTGGTATCATATAATTGTATTCAGTTCTTATAAAAAATTATTATTCTGCTATTTTCATCTTACAATCGCTTTCACTAAAAATATCCATGTAAAATCTCCACTAATGATCAACCAAATACCATGGGGTGACATTTTACAACGAGTCACTCAATGCTGCCTATATAGAAAAAATTATTCATTCAGATTAAACACTATAGGTATTCTCATGTTCGAAATAGCGTGACAGACAATCAGAAGAAACATAGGTGTGTTTTAGTCAGTGACAAAAACTACATATTTCCAGGAACACGAGTGGCAGGTTATGCTAACGCTGAGTCAATCGTAATCATGAAAGCTGATAACGTCGTGTAGAGAATATTGGAGTTATCGGAGTAAGGTAGCAAGGTGACAACGATGGTGGTTGCGATACTGGGTGAGCGATTGTATACGTTCAAGCTTACCAGTGGTTTGTGTGGTTAGCTAATCATTCGATTTCATCTCGGGTTGAGAACATTTAAACCAAATTTTACAAATAAATAAAATTAATTATTCGTTTTAACTAATTATGGCTTCCTTTGGTAATGGTTAGCAATAGATTTCAATATATGAAATAGTTCACATTAATATGAACGGTTACAACGGAGTAATGAAAGAAACCAGAGGCAACGGTTAGTTCGGCTTATAAAGGGCAAGAAAATAACCAAACTACCTATAGTATCCTCAAGCGGACGTGGGGTGACCAAACATCCATTTGGTAGCTAACTTTAGATTGCATTTTTCATTATTAATTAGACACGACATATCTTAACGCATTATTTTCTTATACAGTTTAATTTTCCTGGTTTGCATGTCGATATATTACAATAAATGCCTATACACACATAAGATAATTTTTAAGTACACTCGGTAAGAATCTATAGTATTTCAAATTTTGGCATATATATATAAAGTGATTGTAATAACTACGAGCTATTTATTATTAATCATAAATTAGAAGATTTTATGAATCTAGACGTACCGATGTTATAAATAATCAACTCATTGAATGAGACGAGAAAATTGAGTAGGGTATGATTGGGTCGAGCATAAAAATATATTTTCTAAATTTAAATTTAAATTAAACTACCTTTGAAAATTAAATATGTCAATTATAAATTGTAGATTATTGTTGTTAAACTTTCTTCTACTAACGAAATATAACTCACTAAATTTCAACATCAAAGTTTCCTCGTTAGTTTCTCTAATTACCTACATAGTTATGAATTATTACAACACCGTAACAAATATTTCCAGAATTGTTAAAATATAACAATTCTAGGAACGCAGTAAAAATTCCACTTATTTTTTTGTTTTTATGTAGTTTTCTTTCATTAAAATATACTATAGTTTGCTTCATCTGGGTAAAACAAATATATAATCATGCAGAATATGCTCTTAATGCACACAGTGATTAAGAGATCACTATCAATATATGTGGCATTGTCCATTAATGTATAAACCAACATACAGTCGAATTGTGTTGGCTTAAATTACCTAAGTGATATTAATAATAGCAGGCTTAATTTTCTGATCTCAAATATTACATTCATTATTCTAGAAATATTTCTACAGATAATTATGAACTTTTTAAATGTATATGTTACCGATCTTAAAACGGCATTACATTAAGTTTTTATTTTTTATCTCCTGACATTGAAATTTTTACAAAATACGACAGTTAAAATATGTGTGCCGGTACAGGAACATTATCTTAACAATTCCTTATAACACCTAAAACTTCCAAATACTGCCGTACTGGCGAAAATATCATAGTATCCATTGAGATATGGATTTCTAGAAGGTAAAAAGGGATTGATAGGTATTATGACACCTTTTATAGAAAAAAGTGTCGCTTATACTACTTAGGGTCTACAAGGAATTCAAGAAAATTATTAAAGTAACAACGTTTTAAACTCCATACGATATATTATTATAATTATAACACTTACCCTTAATTTTTATTACATAATATCTAACAAATACAGTTTGTTTTCGAGAGGAAAACAGACACACTGGCAGAGAGACAGATACGAGTGTATAAACAGCATATTAGATACCTTAATACACGTATCTGAGTGTCGCAGAATCCAATATAATGCTGTAGATGTCTTTCTAATTCAATCCAGCAAATATAAAATGAAAAAATTTCATAAGAGTGCACTCAAATATATTTACGAATTAATTTTTTATATGATATTCTAGTTACCATCATGTTTGCCCTAATTTCCTTATTTTCATTATTAAGTTCGGCATCATAGTAATGCTCAAATAAGTAATCTTGCTACGGAAATTTAAAATTAAATTTCTACAGTACCATTTTTCTTTTCACTTTATGAATGAAAGCATCTCATATTTAAAATCTTATACGATTGTATTCAAGTTGTTTACAAATTTATTTACTCTGCTATCTAATTTTCTTTGGCATAATGGTTACCCACAATACCAATTTAAAAACATCAGCTAATTCTTAACCAAATTTCTAGTGGTAAAATACCATCACTGTCATCGAACTCGGTACCGCAAATGTATAAGTGAAGCTTCACGTAAAGTTTCAAGTCAATAACTCATTGTTTTATGAGATATAGTGAGGATAGACATAAAAATAAGCAAACAGACCTACAACTTAATTTATTTTAGTACCATGAGTGATATACTAACGCTCAGCAAAAGAGGAAAATATTTTAGACATTGAATATGTAACTATTAAGGAAAAAGGAATTTCTGTTCCTCAAAAAATGCAGCGTTATAACATCTTAACGCATGTTAAAGAGATATTTCTTGATACGTGTTTTAATTATTGCCAGCAAAATATTTATTTAGCATAATAGCTTTTGAATGGTTATGCCAATAATTATTTAAAGAGACTTAAATTCTTACGTTAACATCAAAGTTAAACTATTATTTTTATAAACCATTTCATTATATTGTTTAGTTATTATAACATCGCCATATTCACTGTAAAGTTTTTATTATAATATATGCGTGTTAACAGATATATCAAGGGGTGCTATATCTGTAATATTATTTTGGATGGAAGCAGGTAGGATAAAAATAGTTATAGTATTTACCACTTATTACTCTGCCGTAACTTTGAAACTTTCACAATTGGTACGTATACTTGTATTCTTTTTTGTTCTTTCATATAGTTAAGATATAAATTTAAAGTATTCTTTAAAGTATTTCTTGATATTCTTTATTTTATAGGACAGTAGAAGAGAATAACTGTATTGGCAACGGTATTTAATTTAGGCCTGTATAATTGATTCTCGCTACAAAATTTATAATAATTATCAGCAACAAATTCATTCACAAGTGCACTTCCATAATTACGTTTCACTTGGAACAATGCACGAAGGAAGTTTTCGTTCTATACTTCTTGGACAAGAGGCTTTCCGACCGCTGAAAGGCCTTGGACAAGAACATACATTCAGCTGAATTTTAAGTGAGGGTAGATTAAGTGTTTTACCCTTAGTGTGAAGTAAGCCGGTTAAAATTCTGAAGTCAAAATTTTTGGTTGGATCGTGTTTTATGTTATTTGTATATTTTTATTCTGATTTTTCAGAAGTATAAGTCAAATTGTAAAACTAAATTACATTTTCACTCAGGCAACAGTACACAACATCAAAAACATGTGTATATCAAGTGGATTAAATTGAAAAATTTCTAGTGTATAGAGTACGATCTAAGATAATTTTGAAATAATTATTAAGATTTTAATGAGTTTTAAATCTCGTAGATATTTCAAACCTGATTCTTTAAATGTATGCTTGCCGTATATGAATCTTACATACGTCACAGAAGATTGATATATTAAAATATATAACGTTTTTGGAATTAACACAATATATCTTGGGCTTCACATAAAACATTTAAGCCATTAAAACCATACTATCGAAGTTGTAAGCAATGTTAGCAGTTTATCGTATACAGGTTATAAATCTGGCGAAGACGCAAAAAGCCATTACGTCAACGAAAAAGTCTATTGTGACCAGCATCTGGCCACGGCTTCGGAATCTGTATTAACGTTAGATTAACAACTTTAACTGACTTGAAATTCTTTTACCCTCTTTTTACATAAAAGGTACTAAGTAAGACACGGTTTTTATAGCATGAGAAACTTAAAATACTATTTTAATTTTTAGTACTACAAAGCAAAACCATAAGGAAATAAAAATACCTATACATCATTTTTATATTGACTGGTAATTCTATTTTATTGATGTTTAAATGATAAAGATTAATAACATTACTGCTAATAATATATATATATATATATATATATATATATATATATATATATATATATATATATATATATATATTAATATGGATGTTATTACCTACCAAATTAACTACCTAAGTACAGCAACTCTTTAGAGGCCTGTAAATAACATACGTATTTTATAAGGATTTTTAAACCCATTAGCATTACCTAATTGGAGTGTTTTATTTCTGGAAGCTTTGGAAAACCTCGTTCGAAACAGTTAAAATCCCGGTGTTTTCTTTTAAAGTATCTTTACTATAGCCTTTAGAAATAAAATATGTAATAATAGAAAAAACAAAATGCATTATATGGCATACTTTGTGCAGTGTAAAAACAGCAGATCAAAAACAAGGATTTATTTAGAAAGGCCAAAAACACGTTTTTAAAATGAAATTTAGTGAGGAGTTATCTATCATTCTAAATTAGTATGAAGAAACATAATACAGAATAATTAATTTGTATATAATTGAAGATTTTAAATTAGCAAACACTTTATATACTTCTTCATTTATAGTACATACGATATAGTAAAACTGTCACGTATGGATTTAGTTTTTAAAACGTTTATACCGCATATGTATATATATATTTATTTATTTATTTATAAATATTAAAAAGATATAAGGTTTTGAATGATAACGTATCTTGAGTGATCATTTATACGAATATTTGTTTCTGTATTTAACAAGGAACAGTTTTCTGAACTGCTTACTTTCCTCATACTTCTAATAGTTTTGCAACGTAAAATAACATTAATAAAGTCCCCTATCCCTAAATAAATAAAACGTCATATAAAACATTGTTGAGTATTCTAATCTCTTTCTACTCGATTAGGCAGTGAAACAACAAAGGAGGCAACCTCCAAGCAGGCTGGAATGTCAACAATTTTGATGAGATTTATTTAACTCTCGCTCACTATGTCAGTTTAGCTTCAAGGGCTAAGTAATAAAGCACTGGAATACTGAGTAAGATAATGATCTTTTTTATTATTAGACGGCATGTTTGCTTGAATTTTATTGTAACATTTTGATTTTATATTAACACAGGAAATTAAAATTTTTCATATTTTTGCGTGATACAAATTGTGGTCTGGTATGTTAGAAACTTGAAAAAAAACTCCAACTGAAATATTACACCACTAATATTACGATTTAAAGCGTTACGACGAACAAAATAACGAGTTGCTATTATTTTATTTAATAAATCAATCGATTTAAAAATATTTATTAACAATACTTTTTATTAAGTTCACCAGGTACTTATATTATTTATAACCAAATAAAATAAATGTTCGAATTCCTCCATCAAACACTCCTTTTTTCATGCAAGCCTGTATTTTATCCAATTTAGTTATCTAATAATTGGTGTTTGTAGCTTAGCTAGTTACAATTCAAACTGAACTCATTTTACGATTTTATCGGATAATATAATTTCCATGTACCATGTTTGGGCAAGAAATTTGCAAGTTTAAGTGCAGTAAATTTTTAAATGAAGATGTCAAGTAGTATCGTATTAATAAAGAGACAAATTTTGGACAACAGTATTCCGAATTCGCAACATTCGTTCATGTGTTGTATTTAAAATGTTTTATATAATTATGTTTATAATTTTTGTGAACCCGGTACTTTTTTGGGAATCCATTACGATTATTGAAATATTTGTATTTCTGACTTTTTTTATTAAACACGAGTTTTTTTAAATGTTTGTATTTATTAAATTGTATGTTTTATTTACATGTTTTATCAATTCATTATTAATATGCTTAGTACCTGTACGTATTATTAAATATATTATTTGTGTTATCTGATTTTACTTTTTGTACATGTGATTGTACTAAGATTATTTACTAATTATCTATGCTCTAGTTTTTCATTGTCATAATTCAATTTTATAAAACAAAGAAATTGTAAACAAATATTTTTACTTTTATTTTTCCTAATTTTTATCCTCTAATACATTTTTATGTTGAATTAAATAATTTGTTTTCTGAACAGATGAGATTTATTTCTGATACATGAAAGAGATAAGCTCTCTTTTCCGTGAAATGAATTACCTCTTAAGAATGAAACAGCCCATCTGTATTTTATTAATCAAGGGTTTTCATTGTTTATTTGTTGATCTGGCATGTATGTTTCATACGGCAACGGACCTAGATCTAAGACGAAGCTTAGATAATATGAAAAATACTAATATTATTATATCTATGGCAACCCAAATTTTACAATAGTATTATTTGATAAAATACCTTTTATATTAACTTGTTGGTTACGGCAACTCAGGAAGAACACAACCCATGAGAGTTGTTTTCCTCGTATCCCGCTAGTATCATGTAATTTGCTAATGAGAGTCATGTTATCACAGTCAAGTTCCTTACATAAGTCAAGAAACACGCTTTGCGTACATGCTTTCCTGATCAGGTCCTTCACCACGATTTGAATCACTTGAGAGTTAGCATAAATTGTTGATATTCTATTTTAGGGACTAAACTAGTTCTTGGAGTGTATAAGTCCAGAAATGAAATCATTCATCATAAGTAATAACTTTACTTATTGTTGAAAGAATTGCAATAGACGTATAATTATTTCGTGGATTTCGAGTCAGAATTTTTGAAGAATGGAATTAATTTTGCGCTTTCCAATTTGGAAACAGCGCAGTTTTAAATAGTCTAATCAATCGTTTCTACTTTCTATGGAAACACTGTAAAAAGCATCCCAACATTCCATAAACATCTCTAGAATGCTTAGCCTTTATGTCCCGGAACACCGCAGCTTCATCTTAGTCAGTAACAATTGTCATGTTCGACGCCTCTGGGCTGCATGAACCTCTTTTGTTGTGAGAATTTGATACAGGTGCGCTCTAACTTCTCACTGCTACGTCTAAAATATTTATTTAACATGTTTTCTAACAACAAATGGTTTTTGATGACTTTTCCCTCAGATAGTACTTCTATTTCAAACACTGCAATATCCTTTGTTTGCTCAAATAATTATTTTGAAGGTAATTTTATTCTTTGAAATATTTTTAAATTTTAAATCTTGGTTTTTTTTATAAAGCTGTTTAACTTCTTGTAATTTAGCCTTCAATATTAAGATTTATGTTATAATACTTCCCAGTATCAGAACTATTAAGCATGAACCTGTTGAGCGTGACAACTCACTTTAAAGTGTTAATTTCTTTTTTTATATTAACACTAATTTTTCATCTTTAACAGCTTCTTACCAAGCGGTGTGGAGTTATGGGCGTTTGTACTAAGCCGTTCATGTAACATTTCTAATTAGTTTTTTTCCAAACTGTGATATAATAATAAATTACACTGTGAACTAGTAATGTAATTCCATCAACTGTTTTTAGAACTACTAATGTAACTACAATTGACTGCAACAGTTATGTTATTTATTTGTTTTTAAAGCAGTGTTGGATAAACTACTGAAATTACCAAAATAACGGTAGATATCTATGTCGCATAATCATTTGCAAGAGATCCAAGCTGAATTGGCAAATAAAATAAGTTTTAATCCCTCTTTAGGTCCTATGAGGATAAAACTTTCACTCGTCGCCACTAAAACAAAATTTATTACACCGTTGCTTGCCAACTTCAGTGCCCAGTGTCTGGTGTAGGTTATCTATGTCTCTTCATAAGAGAAATTGAGAGTGTGGAAATGATGATGAGAACTTCAATGTTCGTATATTCCCAACCGTACATACTCTCATAATTAAAGTTTAATTTAGTTAAAAATTGGTGAATCGTTTACAAAAACCACATTTCCTCATTACTACATTATATTTCAATCATGAAATATGACTATCAAGTTACTATTGATTCACAATAGTATGTTTAGTACAAATACATGTGCAATTTATCAGTAAATATCATTTTAGAAAGGGAGTATACAAGCTAAGTCAAGATTAAAATATCTCTTAATTTGATTACGTAATAAAAAATCGGTAAACAAAAAGACGCAATATGACTAAAATAAATACCGAACCAAGTAACATTTTATTTTTAAAGCACTTTATTTTCATAAGTTTTGATCAAGAAATTGACGATGTTATATGTGATCCATTCCTATTCAGTTATTGTACGAGTTGAGCTTGACCTGTTATAAGTAATCAGAAAAATGTGACTGTAAGTGTAGAAAAAGCTTAACGGGTAATTAAAAAAACATAAAAGCCTACATTTTATGTTATTTAGGGAGGAATATGAATATATAGGCCAATATAGTATAGTTTTCTTACATTTTATAATTGTATCGTTTGCATTTTAAAAACTCAATAGCACCTAGTTCAAATCAGATTTTTATTTATATATAACTATTCTGTCGTAACTAATTTTGGATCCGAGACCAATCAAATATAGTGGAGTTAATAATTTAGTATTATATTATTTTAATTCATAAAATAATCTACATATGCAATAATTTTCTAAAATTATTGGAAGGCAAAAAAACTGTATGTAATGGAGGTTAAAATACTAATATATTCCATTTTTTATAAATTGATTTCATTTATTATTTTAATACATTGTTATTCATATAATATTGATGTATTTACAAAGTATCAACAATGCAATATTATCATGATAGTGTTTGTTTTCTAACACTGCAATCGGTAGAAGAAACTATACGCTTTCCTAACCATCGATCTTTCCTGTCTTCTGCGCCGGAGGGCCTTTCTACTTTAATCGAATCCTCCATCTTAATAGTCTGCAGAAGATGGTATTTCGTTGTATAGTTTGTATTTTTTACTCAGGCTTTGAATTATACACTTGCTATTTTCTGATAGAATCGAATCCTCTTCCTTTCCCAATATTTATTATATTATTCTATTTTGTCCTGGAAAAAAACCTGACATACTAAACGTTTCGTTTGTATTTTTACACAGATGATATACTCTGGAACAGTTTTACTTTCATAAGTAATAAATCACCATGTATTTTATTAAATTACTTTCCACGTGAAGTTTACATTAAACAAAGGTTCTAAAATCAAAATGTACCAATGGATTATAACATTCATTAATAAATCCTATGAAATTAGTGCTTACAATACTTTTTACCTTTATTCCAATATAGTTAGCTACATGCTCAAAGGTCCTGCAAGAATCAACAAATAATCAAAATTTTAACAGTCTCAAAATCATTAACAGAATTTTTAGTAACTATGAGAGGTAACAATGTGTCTCATACAATTATTTTTCAACGTGCTAGTGTATAAAAATATTACCCAGTAAGAATTTTAAATGCTATGTGATACGATGAAATGTCACATACGATATAAAACATAATTTTAAGATGAATTAGAGATAGGTTACTAAGCCAAAAATGCGAAATTCACGTTTGAGTTTTAGAAAAATATTCTCTAGGTTCAAAGGGAAGTAGGTATTAAACTCATTATTAAACATTAAATTGGCTTCAAATATTTCATATTAAGCGGAAGTGGGTTAATAAATGTAATTGGATTGTAATATCGAATTAGCTTTTATTTTTGCATTATTACCGTCCTTATTCTCATGGAAACTGGTTAGAGCATTCTATAAAAATTAAATTGTCTAGCTGGTTAATGCCACATTTTACGAAATATACGATTATTAATTATTAAAATTAGCAATATAATTCCATGAATATTTATCGTACTATAACCATTTTTGAATCATAAAGACGTAGCTTTTCACTGTAAATTATTTTAAAAAAATATTCTATATATTTAAGTCATAAATGTTACGCAAAATCTATATATATATATATATATATATATATATATATATATATATATATATATATATATATACTTTTTGTGGCGGAGCAAGTGCTTTTTGTGATTCAATGTTTATTGAAATTAAATAAGGCTATTGCCATTTATACAATTTAATGTAAATAAAAGTCGTTTAACAGGTATTTGGTCTTCCGATCATATGTTAGTTTGCTTATTTAAACGCATATGTGACAGATACGGCCAAATACAAAATAATTGAATCGGAAAAAAGTAAGCGCTCTGTGGTGTAATGGTAGCACATTCACCCGGCAAGTGAGAGATCCGGGTTCAACTCCCGGCGGAGCAAGTGCTTTTTGTGATTCAATGTTTATTGAAATTAAATAAGGCTATTGCCATTTATACAATTTAATGTAAATAAAAGTCGTTTAACAGGTATTTGGTCTTCCGATCATATGTTAGTTTGCTTTTTTAAACACATATGTGACAGATACGGCCAAATACAAAATAATTGAATCAGAAAAAGTAAGCGCTCTGTAGTGTAATAGTAGCACATTCACCCGGCAAGTGAGAGATCCGGGTTCAACTCCCGGGGGAGCAAGTACTTTTTGTGATTCAATGTTTATTGAAATTAAATAAGGCTATTGCCATTTATACAATTTAATGTAAATAAAAGTCGTTTAACAGGTATTTGGTCTTCCGATCATATGTTAGTTTGCTTATTTAAACGCATATGTGACATATACGGCCAAATACAAAATAATTGAATCGGAAAAAGTAAGCGCTCTGTGGTGTAATGGTAGCACATTCACCCGGCAAGTGAGAGATCCGGGTTCAACTCCCGGCGGAGCAAGTACTTTTTGTGATTCAATGTTTATTGAAATTAAATAAGGCTATTGCCATTTATACAATTTTATATATATATATATATATATATATATATATATATATATATATATATATATATATATATACATGCGTTATTGTATGGAATATACGTTAATACAGCTTAACTGATGATTGCAATTTGTAGGGAGATTCAGGGACAAACCCTTAGGATGGATGGATTTAAACTGAATTTAGTATGGAATTTTATGTAAAACAATTATTAATAGCTTATTTAACTAAAAGCGGTTGTCTAAATTTCTTGAGCACCATCACATTATTTTATTATTGAATAAAATGGGTTTTTAATAATATACAGAGGAAAAGTAATATTTCCCGATATTTATTTTATGAATGTAGAAGGAAAGTAGAGAAATTCCAGACAGACAAATGCTGCTTTCAACAGTTTTCATATAAGTTCTCTATATACGAGGATAAGTTCTCGTATAAGGATTTCAACTTAAATCGCGAACAGACTGAGTGAAGTACATTTTTACCTGGGTAGGGGATAACGGTGAGTTATACACAACTAGTAGTGCCATATGAACAGAACAGTGGATGTACAAATGTAGTTTTCAACTATAAATCAATGATTCTTTCATTAAAATTAGTATGAATTTATATATAACAGATTTTATGCAATATGTTGGAATAAAGTAGTAAATATGCTGTAATAATGTTATGAAGAAGGACTTGGCAAGTAATTAATTCTCAATTAGTAGATAAAACGCTTGGGATAACAATTTAGTGGTACTAATGGCCATTAAACAAGGATTTCTTGAGACCCAGAGTTTGCAGGGTAATAATTCGCACATTCTGCAAACTTAAGACAGTCATTCCTATAGCCGAATTTTGTAGACGTTACCTCATGACAGTAGTTTTTAGAAGCAAAATAATCACAGAACCTAACTTTCAATTCAAAGTCAGAATTGAAGATCTAATACTTTGAAAATGTATTTGCATAAAATGGAAGCTTCTATTGGCTAGGAATATTACGTAGTTTATTTAAAAGTTCATAATAATATATCGTTTATCTCTTAGATTAAATACTGAATCGTATAATATTTAAAATAGTATGTGGAATTCATGTTAATATAACAAATATTCTAATATAAAGGCTTTGTTATTTTCATGAAAATTCAAAACCATACACTTGCCTTTTGACTAGCCAGGTGTGAGGGAGCAGCAGGAAAGTAACGAGTGCCAAGTGACCTGCTGTACGATATGCTCGCTGTTACTAGTACATTAACCCTGAAATACATTACTTTTGCTCAGTAACGTGTAGCTCATCTGTTTAAAGCTATCTTCAATCTTCTAAAGATCTGGACTGTTCACAAATGTTTTGTTTAATCTAACGTTACAAAACCTTTTTTGTAAAATAAAAAACATACAACTGTGTTTTTATCTGATTTTGTCAATTTCAAACATACTATTGTAAGTTATTTACATACAAGAAGAGTGATTTATCCATCTGATTAATAATTGTATTAAAGTAAACTTATTTACTACATAAGAAGTCATATTCAGGTTGGACAGTGAACGATATTTAGTTAAATCTTTGGGTAACCCCATATTTTCTATAATACTATTCAATATCTTTAATACGAAAATTTTAACTAAAAATTTGGTTAAACAGTCCTGAACATTTAGAAGTTCTCTAATTAAAGAAATTTCACATTAGAATAATTGAAAGAAAACTCCATCTTGGCCACTCCAAATGTTCTGCTAAGCTAATAACAAAAATGAATGAGTAGATGTAATCAATACTGGAAGAATAATTGCATGCGAATTATCCAGATATGCAATCCTATTAAAATTTATAAACGTTCGAGCTCAAATAATTGTGCAGGTTATTTACGGTTGCAGTACGTAACCGAATATTGATATAACTATTCACAAAATATTCCTCATAGTTAATTTGTTTTAACGAATGATACAGTATAATCACTAGCCGCTTACCTATTTACGTCAAAGGTTTACATTACATTTACGTCGTCACTATTTTCGACAAATAATACTGATTTAAGTTTAGTAATTTTCTATAATACGATTAATTAAATAATCAATTATAATACCTATAAATAATTGTCCTGAAATTGATTTCTTTCATAGGAGTGTCGCTTGCTCACAGATATCAGCAGTAACCGTAAGTAAATGTGTTTTTACCGTCATAGTCAAAACATGGTAATCAAAGTTATACTGCATTATTAATTAACAAAAGACGCAACAAAACTATTATAATTATTCTAGAGTATTATTGTCGAGAATGATTCCACAGTATGTACAAGAAAATGTTTGTGACAGTTTTGAAGTATTTTAAATAAACAATATACAAGTACTAAGTTTTTTAATAATTCCGATGCCCAGCTAAAACTAAGTAAGAAAGAATTTATTCTACACAAACTTAAACATTGTGAGAACTTTCACTCGTATAGTGCCTACTCTTTTCAGATTAGCCAAGGCTGCGTTACACTTTCCATCTCATTAATTTTTATTTTAATATTCATATTTTATAAATATATTATAAACATTTTTTATTTTAAAACAGTTCAATTCAGATTTTACTTACAATTTTGTAAAATATATATTTTTATAGACGTTTTTTGTGATTGTTCTTAGTGTATGGATCTCTGGAACGAAGTAATATATTAAAAGGTTGCCTTGCTATGTAGCCCACTCACATAATTTTTATGAGTAAATAAACACTCCTTTGAAAATTAATTTTGACTTTTAGGACAATATGCTGATATGTTTTTAACTAACTTGTATAATTATTTCCTCACTGTTTTTTTGGTTATTAAGTTAATATTATTAGTGTTTAGACTATAATCATTAAAGCCTTTATTAACATATTTAACTGTACTGCTAGTGTAAATTAGTTGGAAGGATAAATAAGTAAATCACAGGCATCACTTTACTATACTGTGTTTAAAAAACACTATCTGCACAAGTTAAAGGTAATAATGCGTTTCCCCAATGAAGGAATTCATATTAAATCTGGCCATTATAAAAAAATATGAACATGCATTTATCCTACAATACTTGTGTTATAAAACTGGTAGCAGATAAAAATATGTTATGTATTTTCCGAATTATAACAATCACAAAAGGAAGCTGCAGTCCTCGTACGTTACCAAATGTTATGTAACGCCTTATTCTCTCTGACCAGTAATATTCGCATATTTTATGTATTTTGTATTTATAAAATTTATGTGTAAAAAATAACGAAATTGTTGCAAACAATTTAGCTATGCACTGTAAGTGCTCTCTTTCTTCATATAATAGTTTTCGTGACAAATAGTGAGCATTCCTAGATAGGCAGTTATTTTCAGTTTTTAATTTGTAGAAGAGCTTCTGGTTTGAACTAATTATTTACGAAGCCATAGTTGCTTAATGTCCAGATCTAAAAAAGTATACAACTGTACTTAAGATAATTAGGTGTATTTATTTCATTCACTAACGTCAGCGAAGATTATCAGGTAATGCTTTGAAAAATGTCATTTCTGTATTTTTTATATCTATATGTTTGCACGATATCTTAAAAATAAGCTGAACTGTAGGGTTGAAATTGTTTGTCAAGCTCCATGTTCACTTAACAGTGCGCTCCAACAAGCAAATAAAATCTCAATTTCCTGTTTTGACAATTTAAATTTCACTGAGACGTTGGCGCTAAAGGTCTCAAAATTACCTCAAATATTATTAGAGGCCATGCGGGAAAACTTATTGAATAACTGAACTGCATTATTTAAAGCAAATTCTTAAAACTCACACACAAATTTGTTGTATATAATATGTAATTAAATACCCATAAAGAGCAATATAAGTTTATTGTATTTGGTAGCTTTACAACCAATATTCAGCGATTATTACCACTTACGTTGAATTGCATTAGTATCAAATATTGTGAACTAGATTTTCCTTATACTATTGAAATTACCAAACAAAAGCACACGTATTGTTTCATTTAATTTTATATCGCTACTTGAAATAAACTACAAGAGCCTTCAAGAGAGACCAACTGATATTACTGTACTTGGAGGGATCACACATTATTTATCGACATATGGAAGGATTGATTACAACTCACTTAAAATAAATGTAACAGTTTTAGAATTATCAAATTTGCAAAATGAATTATATTTTTCACTTTATTGAGGACATAAAAAGATCTCTTCCTAATCCCCTTGAATACAGAAAGTTATCATTATACTTATTATCACTGATTTAGTTAATCATTGCTTCTTGTAATACTCATATTTTATTTTTTACTCTAATGCTAACCAATAAAATAAGTAGTAGTATATTTTATACGTTTTAAATACATATTAAGGTTGATGCTGGAAATCATTGCGTTTATATTCATGTAATAGGAGCAAATAATTTTTGTAATACCGTAACCAATCATTTGTGTGTAGAGCTAGCGGATGGACATTTTTGTTTAATTCCTTAATTTTCCATGTGAAGGCTTTTTCGTCTCCTTCCATCTTCAACGCAGTTTGAGTGCGGCATCTTCCCACTTAATGTAGTTTACCAGTGATACCGTTTCGATCTGCGAATTAACTAGACTAAAGAATGAGCAACACAAAACTTCTTATTAATACTGTAAAAATAGTCTAAAAAGATAACTACAAACAAAATAAGCAATACACAATACATAGAGAATTAAAGAATTATTTTCAATTCAGTAGTCAACAACGCTCAGCCAAATTCCATAGCGTAACATGCACAGTCGTCAAACTCGATGTAGTGTATAAATAAATAAAGCTAAAAAAATTAAGTCTATAGATTAAATCGTTTTTGAGATGTTTATTTTGGAATGTCAGGCATACAAAAATATCGTTTTACAACGCTTGGAATAATAGAATTAACTATCGTTCAGCGAATTATAAAGGAAGCATCTGATAATCTGAAACAATCTTCCCTTTCATATATTTGTTTTAATTGGTGGATAACATAAATAAACCGGATTATTTTTAAATGGTAATTTTGAACGAGACGCTTCAATATTGGGTACAGGTTATTAAAGATGTAGGCAACGGCTTGTTTTTTTTACAAAACGATTAATACTTTGCCTGACTGGTTCAAGCTACAAAGTTATGAATGAATATCGACTACACTGGATGTTTTACGATCCACCTAGTTAACAACATATTTTACGATGTTACGTTTACAGCTTGTGGTTAGGGTTGGAGCCAGGCTTTGATGGATCCTGCCCAACATCATTAAAAGAAATTTTAATATGATACAAAATATGTTCTTACTGTTATTATTTTAAGAATAAAGTAATTTTGTTTATTAAATAAATACAAAATATATTCCCTTTCCAAGTCAATTTAAATTAATAAATCAATTTCTTTCCAATTTAATGATGCAAATAACTACCATTGAACGTATACTCGTACATATAATACCTTACTTGAAAAACAATATATTTAAAGGTAAGAATATATTTCAAGCCTTCTTGATACGAGTACAAATAATAAATTAAAGTATGTGATTTATGATAATCAGCATGATACATTGATGTTCATTTAACCTGAGAAATCTTTTAGTATCTTAATAAATAAAAATTATTGGGAAAGCTAACAAGTGATTAGAATATATAAAGAAGATTGTCTCAAGAATAAATAATAATTTCTGTAAAGTATTCAGCTTCATTCATTGCGACGTTCAGCAAAATTTCGTATTTTTATTTGCATAACTTCATCATCTATGCTTAAATATAAAAAACATTAATGGGATTAATTAACATTATTTAATTAATGGGATATCTCTTCTTCCATTAAATTTCTGTTCAACGATAGACGATACAAAACTGACAATATATTTAAATAAACTTCCATAACTATTGTATAAAATTTGTCAATACATTTCTCATACACATAGTACCTTGTAATGTTATAAAACTCAAATTACCACGTTAAAATTCTATATGTTCTCCTTTCTCAATAAAATATTTTGTCTCGTACATATAACTCAACTCATATAAATCTTTCAGTTACATAGCATTATTATAAAACCCTAGAACTATTATCTTTATATACGTACTTTGCAAAATGTTCTTGAAGGATTGTTCACTGATATTAGACGTGAAGGCCACGCTGGTTATCAATGCAGATTACCGGGGTCTTTGATACGACTTTTGCCCTGGTCCCTCTTATAACTTCAGCTACTGTAGCTATTACGAGGTGATAAGTAATACAGTAATTGCCATAACATCCGAACATTTAGTGGATAAAATTACATATCCATATTATACGAGAGTGTAAGAAAAAATATTGTGACGTCACGATTAACATTTACTGTTTTCTGTTATGATTCACAAAAAGATTAGATTAAACATGTAATGGGTCTAATGCAAATATTGTCAAGGATGAAACGTGAAATAGTAAAAGCTTAGTTTTGAGTGGTGATATCAACGCAATTGTAATGCTCTTGTTACGAAGAGAAGTGGTACAAGAGAGAGGGGATCAGAGAGATGATTACGCAAACACCATAGGATGCAACTAAAAGAAGGCCTACTCAACTACATAGCATGATGTGATGCAGTTAGGGTTAAAGTTACATCCTCAATATGAGGGTAAATACTATTCTGTTTGCAGTTTTTGGCGGGACGTAGAAGGGAAGGCACACATTTATTTGAATGTTGGTGATATTTGAGGGAAATGATCAGGATTAATAAATAAATCATCGGGTATACGATACATTTCCTGTATCATGGTGATTTCACATTCAAGTGGTTATGTATTATAACCCTTATTGATATTAAAGCAACTAATATGTGGATTGGCGAATTTCCTATAAAAAGTGGCATGAAGTTTAATAAGAAAAATACAAATGCAAGTGATGCGAGGCAACTTGGCCCATTGTGTGTAGAAATCGACTAGATTTCTAGTTAATGGTTTCTGGCCAAATACACTTGAATTTGGTATATGGAGTGAGACTTTGATTGGTTTCAAAAAATTTATATGGAGCGTATTTTCAAGCTTCGTAATAAAGGATTAAAAATTACTGACCAGTACATATATATATATATATATATATATATATATATATATATATATATATATATATATATATATATATATATATATATAATAGGGACTCGTACAGGGAATCTTTCTGAGAGCTGGGATTGCTGACTCTGCCCTCCTCTATGTTTATGGAAAGTTTCAATAATGGGACTTGATCGAATAATGCGAGATGATTGAATAATGTGGCACAATAAATAACCCTATATTATTTATAAATGTGGTTGTGCCGAGACTTTGCATGGATAATTATTATGGAAAAGACTAACCGGGGGGATACACGCCACTCGTATCTGAAGTTCCCAATGAAATTCATTGCGAAAATAACATGTTATTATGTGCCTGTTAAATGCCTTCGACTCTTTTATTGCGTTGTTACAAAACTAGAATATCTTTTATAAATGTATGTCCAATTAAACTTTTTCCAGCAAATAAAATTCTAAATTATAGTAAAATATAACTGTACATTTTGGTAAACATTAGGTGTGCAATGCTTGGGAGAATTGTAATACTTAGAAAAAGGTACTATCCATCTATTACCACAGATTTTAAGACCGTAGATAAACCATTCTTAAAACAGCGTGTATATATATTTTCTTGATCGGGACAACAAAGCCTGAAAACTTGTATATATAGAACCGGAAAGGCCTAATACCGGAAGTCAATTACAATGGCAAAAGTAAATGTTCAACAACTGAAGTAGATTTCTCAGGCTGCTTATGAATAGTATATACTAGCAGTCACCAGCAGAATCACACGCAATTTCCAACATAGAAGGCTATAGTAAAACATTTATGATGTACGATTTATATGATGGAGCTTCTTAATATCTTTCAACGTAAGTAAACATATTAGGTACATATTGTTTTAGTATCCATAGTTGAGAGATTCAAAACGTAAATAAAATAGTTATTTAAAATTCATTTACATGCACCGCTTGCATTCTGCTGCATATATAAGGAGGAAGAGTGTGCTATTCCTTTGTATTTCCTTTTACTACTTTAAAATTATTAAATAGGACAACCGGTTCCATTAGCTTTAAGTGCAAAAACATTCATAGCTTTGTTCATGAAGGTAGTTAGATCATTCGTCTCTGGTACAATCGAAAAAAAAAACTAGATATTAACTTATTTTTTTCAATCTGAATAACAATGCTGAATTTGCATTGTATGTAATATTTTCTAAAATTTAAATATAAGCAAATTTTTCTGCCACATACGAAACTTTAGCTTAAAATGAGAACAGCTGTTTAGGAACAGGTAACTTTAAATTACGTGTCGTAATTATTATAAATATTCCACACAATTATTACATATTCTGTGAAATTGTTTTTGATTTTTCTCACTTTTTAAAGGTTCCTTGGACTCATGTGAGTATCTCAAAACCAAAATCAGCTAAATCAGTCCAGTCCTTATTGTCAGTCATTTTATTGTTATATATTAAGATCTTATGTATATTAAGATATACAGGGTGTCCCATGAAGAAACGGAGAAACTGTCAGGACTTCTTCTTCGAACAGTTACTAAACTAAGGTTAGTTATTTTGTTAGCATTTATTTTTTGCAATAGTAAGTGAAAATAAAAGTTTATAATAACATGTACGTTCAGCAAGAAAAAAAGTGTAACCGATTTTGTCTATTTTTCGTAAGTTATTTATTTAATTAAAAATTGATTTTCTTAAAGTTTACAAATAATTTTTATTGGCTTATTTTACATCATTATCTTAAGAAATTTATTCTTTACAAGTTTTTTTAGAGAATTTTACGTGTTTTTTTCACATTTAACAAAGTTAATCTACTTGAAACCTAAATGAAACTTGTTTTTGAACACCGAATTTTGCGTATTTCTTCAGATATCTTAAAAATTACTGCAGCTAGAGGTCTGGTACCAATTTTATTAAATTTTTCAGTTCCATTTGCATAATATGCATTAAATTTTACGTCCTGGGTAACGCCCAAAATAATTTAATAGGGCTCCCTTTTAACGGTGGCACTGAAATCTGGGTGAAATCTTTCACCCTGTATAGGTCGCCAACTAAGCGTTTATGGACCTATGTGTATATGAACTTTTTTCATTATTTTCACCGTAAGAACAAGTCCTGACAGTTTCTCCGTTTCTTCATGGGACACCCTGTATAATTGATTTTTGAAAGAATGTAATCTGATCCACGGTGTGGCTAATATAATTTAGGCGAATAGAAGTGTACATTAGTATAGCCAAAAATAAAAACCTTAACGTTTGAAGCTTTTTAGCTATGAACACTAGGCTATAATGTTATTTCTAAGGAAAACCCCCACATTCCCCTATTTTTAATAATAAATGTCATGCGAAGTTGAGGTTAACTGCTAGTATGTAATATAAAAGCGTGCATCAATTATAAAAATATAATTTCTAGGCTAAATAATGATTAAATATTGTTAATAATGTTTCCGATATATTAATATTCCCTTAAGAAATTAATCATACAGTTCAAGGGAAGAAACGATTTTATATTTTTCTATTTGTATACTTTTATTTTCTACTATTTATTAGTTAGGCTGTTATTATTTGAATCGTGAGTTTTGTGTTTTATATCTGTCAATATCATGAGAATATATATGGAGTTCAAGAAAGTCGTTCCATTTTCCTTCTTCCGAAAGGTTCACATTCCTTACTATTCCTTAGTATGCTTACTGACTCAACTTTCTCATCATAACCTAAAAAAAATAAATAAAAATAAATGATAAAAAATTATTGTATTACAATGAAATTACTAAAATCCTAATTGAAGGTCTTCCTAGTTGTAGTTCTGAAGATCTCTTTGGTCATTTTTATTCTTACGTTAATAAAAAATGAAATTAAATTTAATAATTTAAATAAATTTAATAAAAAACTGAAACAACCTCGAATTAATCACATAATTTGAATTAGCAAGTAAAAAATGCTTCATTAATGAGATCTTCAACTATACCCTGCAGCAGGTATAGTTATATTTTAATAATTTTTTTTGTTATAAAGTCTGCAGGTTGTAACAAAAAGGTTGGAGTGGCTATGCATTTTAAGAATTTATGTGTGATTCTTAGCCAAAAATTTAAAATATTTTGTTCAATTTCCACTTCGTTTAGCATCTATACGTCCATTTGTTTAGTTTTTTTACGAAAACTGTTTCATCTTTGCTATTTTCTTTGCGATTGTTTAAAAACTTGGTACCCCAGAATCTTTTAAATATTTTAAATTAGTTTTATTATTTTAAAAATATCAGTACTAGTAGTAGTTTCGATTTTGTTTTATAAAATATGCAATAAACCACTGTTATTACCTAACTTTTATCAAATAAAGAAAAGTGTTTATATAAATTTCGCTTTAAAAAGAACAACTCATTCGTACAAATATTTTAAGAAATAAATATTTTATGGAAGGTTTCGCTTTATACACGCAAACTAATTGCCCCTAATTCCAGAGTATTTGAACAGCTGTTGTTTAAACCAGCTGTTACTGTAGGTAAAATGCAACACTGAAACTAACTTTTGAACATTTAACAACTAATAAATAGTTATTTTTCATAACACTACCAACTACAGACTGATCTTAAAAACGTGTTATTTTGGTTATGTTTACATTTATTAGATTTTAATAGTCAATAGTTCATATGATCAATGTTTCATTTTAATTACAGTAACAGCTTATGTACAAAGCACCTGGTCAAATACTGCAAATTATGGTCACTATAACTAGGTACAGATAACTACAAAAATAACACTGTTTAGTAATACAAAACGGTGTATGTCTGCTAAAAGTAGTGAAAATTTGATAAATATTATTTCTTTTTTATTAGAATCACACGTAAAATATAAAATGCATAGGCAGCCTAAATTTGTATTATACCCTGTATATTTATGTATTTAAGATTATGTATAAAGTGATTATGAAAATTGACGTGTTGGTTAATAAAATAAATATGAAAAATTATTAATCCTAACTCATGAACATTGCCTTCCCAGAAGTTCAAATTGTTATACGAGACACAACATAGGAAATATCAAAACACTGAGTATTTAATGAATATGTATATTTTTTTACTGTCATTTTACGATCGAGATGCTTCACCAGATATTACTTTGGCAGCTAAAAGCTTGAGAGCTGGTAATTTTGCAAATTAATGGTAATGGAGCCGAGAGTGGGGTTTAGATCGCAAAAAGGCAACTAAACATTAGCTACCACCCAACTCATTACCATTATTGTAATGGTTTGTTCGACATTTTAAATGCCATTTGGTGTCTTTGAAACAGTGTATAACCACTTGTATCTTTCAAATATTAAGTTTAGAATTCAAAGTTATTACTTTCACCTTCATTAGATAGTTTTAGTTTATTTTTATAATTTATTTTCAATCATGCTAATTAAAAATTAACTTAGTTATTATGTATATTTCATCCATAATGTTTATGGGCTGAGCGTTGGTGAAGGCTGAAGTGGAAGGGCTGGAAAGATCATTCGTGTCTGTCTATGTTTCGAGGCTGGACTGACTCAAAATTTTCCATTAGACTAAATTGGCATGTTGCGGCTAAGTAATAGAAAAATGTTTACATTAGTATTTTGCTTAACTATGATAGCTCTAAACAGTGTTACCTACAAAATAAATTTGTAAGCACATTGAGTAAAATCATACGACATTTTAACGTGAGACATAGTAACTTATGTAGCCTAAATAGCCGCAATTTATTTTGAGAGACATTTTTATCCGTACATTTTACATTTGTCACGTTACTTCATGTCCACATAGACAAGAATGTGTTATGCGACGTGGTTATTCCGTATATGGGATTAGGCTGATCGTCAGTGTATCAATAAGTAGGCTGGCACATATTATCTATTGTCTAACATGAGAAGAAATCATTTCTTTTCTCAATGATGTTTTAGGCTGTGTGTCCAAAAGACACAGTTATAGACTTAAATATTTGAGTGCGTATCTGTGATGTCTATTAAGCCCTACGTGGGAGAGTACTCGTGCCCTGTATATCGGTATAAAGATGTCCCTTATACTCAATCATCATAATTGTACAATGCGTAAGTGAAGGTGAGTTAATCCTTTATAATTTATTTAGTTTAACATTATCATTGCTCTGATACGGTTTTCTGGCTTGTATTCCCGACGGAGATAAATTCTGATTTTATCGAAAATCTAAAGCACTTTTCAGAAACCAATAAGGTTCTTGCCTCTATCGCGAACGAAATAGAGAGAGAAGGGGAGGAGAGATAATATAGAGGGAGGTTGAGAGCGAGTGAGAGAGATGGCTCCGTTAGTGAGTGTGTGAGAGAGAGAGAGAGAGAGAGAGAGAATGTGTCACAAATCAGATCCCAATCAATTATTAGCCACTATCTCTTGACCATAGGTTATAAGATTTTTTTATAAAAACCTATACATAGACGTCCATATTAAGTCAATACCAAATATACCCAAGCCAACCTGCTACATTTTAAAGGATTGATAAAATCCCCATTCTTACATATATTATGATTGATGCGCTTTACTGGTTAACAGGACTCTAACATATATGTCCTTTGTAGCTACCGGCGAGGGCTGCTAGTGACATGATCTAGGTGATGTTGCTGTTATTATCGATTCTATGAAGTGGCTGCGTAGGTGACTGACTACGACAAAGCTACCATGTCCTTTAAACCACACTATGGTTCATCACTTATCCTGTACCTTTGCTTCAGAACAAAACCTGCTGGTAAATTGCGCTGGTAACATTCATGAGTATTTTATCGAAATCATTTAACTCAAATGCTCCAACACACACACACACACACACACACACACACACACACACACACACACACACACACACACACACACACACACACACACACACACACACACACACACACACACACACACACACATATATATATATATATATATTTATGCCAAGATTTCTTCTTTTAACTTAAACAATAGCAATTTATACTTTATTTTAATTAAAAAACTAATTCCCTTCTTCTGGAAAAAATCTAAATAGCTCTCCCCAGTTATCGTATCCAGGATATTTAAAGAAATTCATCGAAGTTACTGTAAACAACAATTTTCATGAATAAATCAAACATGTCACATTATCTAAACACACTCTAAGCACACATTGAAGCTGTAGCAGAAACGTTTACACAACGCTCTTAGCAATTCAAAAAATAATATTGAGTCAGCAGACAGAACACATTTGACTAATTCCGTATGAATCATCACTATCAATATTTTTTCTTCTTACGTTTAAAGGAAAATGTAAATTAACAGTAGTTATAAATTAGATGTATCATTAGATGTAGAAAATAATGCAAATAACCATACATTTTGGAAAATAACGCGTCAGAGGATTTCATGTTTTATAGTATTATATTTATTATCTTGTAATAGCTTGTAACTGTACACGCATGTTTTCTCTAAAGGTTAACATTGACCACTGTTGAACATGTACCTGGACGATTACAATGTAATTGTTTGCATATCCAGTTGCATGAACGTGAACTGAATGATGAGATGAAACATTAAAGCTCTTGTTGTTATGCCTCGAATACCTTGAGCGTCGGGTAAACACAAATTTTACTGCATCATGATTTATCTAAATACGAGTTATTTAAAGTAATTCCTACTGCTAGAACTGTGGTTTCAGAAAATATCACAATGTACTTAGTGATTCACATTCTCATCGATCTTACAGATTAAAGTTACAAGAGAAAATAATATTTAATAATAACTGATAGTATCCACAAACATTTTAATTCATCAATCATGTTCAGAATTGTTCATAAATTTGGTTTTATCTCACTTAAAAAAATTATAAACTGGCCTACAATTTTAACATACTTTTAATTTTATGGAATAAATTTTAAAATTAAAAAAATGGAATAAAAACTATTCAATTAAGGTAATGATAAGTATATTATTCCATTCATTTACTTAAAAGTACAAAAGTATCAATTGGATCAAAACATTTTATTTAATATTTCAGATTAAATTTTAATTTTTCGAGCCATTTCGTTAAATACGTGGAAAATAGAAAAATTCGTTTTAATATTCAGTTTATAGAATATGTTTTCTCTGAATTTACGGTACCAAACCACATATATCCAAACTTAAAGTTCTAACTATTTTGTTGTATAACAGAATATTAAATTTCATTTCATTCTCTTTAACCTTACCTTTAGAGAGTTTTCTAAACCGCTTAAAAAGTATATGACTATGAGACTCCTGTCAGAAAATCGTGTGTGAAGCAGCGGTTAGTTTACTAGTCAAAAAATAAATCAATCGACTTCATTATGAATATATATATATATATATATATATATATATATATATATATATATATATATATATATATAATTTAAAAGTAGCTAAATCCATAATATTAAATTTTGAATAAAAGTAATAATAATCGTTACGCCAAATAAATTAGCTGTAATAAAAATATTTTTGTTTTGTGTCTGTGTGTTTACTTGTATCACCGAATATATTGCGAAATTTTGTTTAAACCATTATCGCTTATGTTTAATGTTATGTTTTGGTAAATTGTACATGAACCGTTTATAATGAAAAAATTATTCAATTTATAAATATTAATTATGTGCAGATTCTACTCTATTCCTGCACATATGAAAACCTGCATAAATACACAAAATTAATTAATTTCACTATTTTATTTATAAATTAAAGTATTTCTCCTACGTAGTATCAGTTAATATTTTATATGTACACACTACACAGATAATTTTAAATAAAAGTTTTAATCTGATTCCATTTAAAATGTCATGATTGAATTTATAACCCATATAAGCGCTGTAAACACTATATAGCAATTTTCAGCATTTTCTCCTGTATTTAGTTATATTAGAGATTATACATATTAGGGAAGGCAATTGACAAAACTGTGACTATAAACTAAAACAATTTCACGCACTAAAGATCGACTATGTTAACTGTATATTGAATCCAGGATCACTTATTATAAGACTCTAAAAGTAAATCAATAAATCTATAAGACTATAATATATAATTTAAGCTATTTTCATTTTTTATTATAAATAACAGTTAGTGAAATACACATCCTTAATTGATTTTTAATTTACAGATCAGAATTCGTTATAATTGTTATTCTTAAATTGTTGAAATCATCTTAAAGGTAGGAGAAGTATTATTTTATATCCTTTTATTTATGAAGAAAATGTTTGAATACTATCATAATTAATCTTTTTTAGTTTAAAATTTATTTCAAGTAATTTAATATGTTATAATACACCTATTTATATAGAAAATGTTAAATATATTTAGATCATTTAAAAAAACGTGATAAACTCTGAAAGAAGAAGTGTTCTAATTATAGCAATGACACCGCTTTCAGTAACAATGTAGTTTGTGTTAAAGCTATTCATTTTTTTAAATCTATCACAGCCTTCTATAACGTTCCTGCCACAGAATTGGCAGCGCCGTACAGTAATCAATCCATACTGCCCATGTAGTCCATGAAGTTAATGAGCTATTAAGTTGATTTATGTCAATGTTCACAAAATTTCATTTGGTTGCTTAGCGAGCCTGATTTTGGCTCTAGATATTATACCTATATACGTACGTATAGGTCTATGTTGATTCATTAAATGTTGTATTATGATATAAAATTTTATTTGCATTCTTAGAATGTAAAACTCATTATTTTTTATACAAGATATGGATATCAGAAGATGAAGTAGCAAAAGCTGGGTAAAGTCTTTGAAAAATTAAATTTTACCAAATTCATCAGCTGCGTTATCAAAAAGCTTTAAAAGGCAGCAATAAAGGTAAGATGTGTGGGTATTTGAGGTGAGAGATAGTGTGTCTTGTCCTTAATGTTTTAACACCGTTACCTCCTGTGGTAACATTGTTTTCTCTACTGATTATGTTCAATCTCTTTCCAGCTCGAATATGATTGCCTTAAATGTACATGTTAGTAAACTTAAAATTCCTTTACTTTTAGTTTATTTGTTTAACTTCTAATATTCTAAATTCCACAGACAACTACAAATATGTCTGCCGTAATAAGCACTGTCTTAACCATTCTGCGTAAAAATTAAAAGGTACAAATACTGCTGTGCTAATGAAAAACATCGCAAGTGTACGATACTTTGGATTTATAGAAGGTAAAAGATGTTACGAAATTTATATGGGAAAAATTATCGGATATACTATTTCAAATCGATTAAAATTCTACGAAACGAAAGAGATAAATGAGTTTAGGTACATTAGTAATGTAACCACATGTTATCCTCTATATGATGTATTATAATAATTTTATCTCTAATACTTAATTTTGATTCCTCAAAACATAAAATATATAGTTTTTTATCTAAGGGGGAAAACAAACACACGGGCAGGTAGACAGATATACAACCAAAAGATTACATATTCTGACACACGTAACAAAGTGTCGTGTATTACAGAAATCTTGCTAAACCAATCTTTCAAACATTACATGAAAAGATGTAATATGAATGCACACTAGTAGGATTATGCCATCATTCGTTTTATTATACTCTCATTACTATCATGTTAACCTATGTTATCTGATACCTGATTGTGTCTTCATATAGAAATAATGTTTCATGCAGAATATATGATCTATAGCTCAGTTCGCTGTGGATGCTCTCAAGTTTCTTACATATGATATATTCATAGATTTGTTCATTAAGTTCGGTTCAATAGCAGTGTTAAAAAAAAATAAAAAATTCCGATAAAACTATTAAAAAGGGAGGTTATTAAAAAGAGAGTGCACCGTTATGATTTTTTTTTCACTGAGTTGTAACATTAACATTACACGGTATTGTTTTTTATTTTCACTTTATGAAAAAAAAAAATTCAACACGATAGAAATTTATGGGATTTTATTCATGTTTTCTACATATGTATTTACTCTGCTATATTCTCCTAGCCATAATGATTACCCGCAAAACCATTGTACAAAGATTTATATAACACTCAAACCGAATTCCAGGGGTTTACGTTTACTATCATCTCAGTATTGGTAACGTATAAATGAAGCTTTATGTACAATTTTAAAGCCAATAACTCAGTTATTTTTCGAAAGATTGTGAGGACAGGTAAAAGACATAAATAAACAAAAAATTTAAATACCTTCCGCAACACGAGTGAAAAGCTTTGCTAACGCTAAGCCAGATAGGCATTTTTTTTTATAACGCTAAACCCATTTTACTCTTGCAATAATTATACATTGAGGGAAGAAAACTGTTTCCTTCAATATCTCAAGATGTAATAAAAATGCACAAATGCTTATTTAAACTTTAACTATATACCATTTATAGTAAACGTAAAGGACATTCGTGTGAATTAAAACATAAACAAGCACTTGAAAGAAAACAAATAGCTGCTGCACTCATTAGTATTGCATATACATAACTTACTGTATATTATATTAATACTGCCTTCAGTATCAATCCCACCTTTTCACTAATTCAATTAAATATATTCTTTAAATTTATATTCTGAGTCTCAATAATTTATATATGTGTTTTCAAAATAAATAACAAATGATCTCCTACAAGTAAATAACTTTGATGGCATTCAAAAGTACCTCGAGACTACCTCTTGAAGTAACTTTCCTCTTATCAACTCCGCCGTCTCCTGATAAGCAAAAACACCGCAAAATGTTATATTTAATGTAGTTAACATAAATTTTGAAACTGTTTGAGTCAGTATTTTTCCCTAACAGACTGGTAAATCTTCTATGTGAGAAAGACAACTATCAGTAAGGTGTTAGGTTTCTGTTTTCGATATTGCCCTTAATTTATCAATCGTAACAACTTACCTATATAGCACGGGATTCGTATCTGTTTGAGTGAATGGGCATTTCCCAAACAGATATATTGATCTCCCATAAGAGCATGCCAACTTTTCAGTAAGGTGATGGGTTTCTTTTCGATATTGCCCTTCATTTTTCAATTGTAACATATACTTACCTATATAGCACGGGACTCGTATCTGTTTGAGTGAATGGCTTTTCTCTAACTGATTTATAGATCTCTCATGAGAGCATGTCAACTTTCAGTAAAGTGATGGGTTCTTTTCGATATTGCCCTTCATTTTCAATTGTAACATATACTTACCTATATAGCACGGGACTCGTATCTGTTTGAGTGAATGGCTTTTCCCTAACTGATTTATTGATCTCCCATGAGAGCATGCCAACTCTCAGTAAGGTGTTGGGTTCTGCTTCAATATTGCCCATCATCTGTCAACTACAAATAGTCCTGTTTTCCTACAAGGCGTATGATTTATTACTGTATGTGTCCGTGGATTCACTTAAAACCAACCAACTGTATTGCATAGGCCAGAGAAATTGATATTGTTTAATGATCTTAATATTATTACAAGATATTGTGCTTAGAATAAAAAGTATTTGTGTTATTAAGTCATTAAGAAACCAAAATTGGTTTTATTACACATAAAATAAAACATAGTTTTTCACGATAACTAAATACTATTGTTAACTATTCTTACATCATAATAAACAATCGCATATCGTTAATGCAAACATTATTTAAACATAAAAGTTTGTAAATAACATAAGTTCATTATTTAATTTATTTACAAATCTATCGTCAACATCAAAATGAAAACTTTTTAATAAAGTTAATCCCAGTTAACAGATATATCGAAGTGTGCAATAGCCATAATTATTTTGGCTGGAAGCAGGAAATAATTAAATTAGTCAAAGTATTAAATATTATTTTCTAATGTAACGGTTAAACTATAAGCATTGCGTATAGATACTGGAAGATTTAAAAATATTTAAAGTAAAATCCTAGGTTCCATTATAAAGGTCATCCTTAGTTGTAAAAGTAACATGGAAAGAGACATAATAGATATATTATAAGAATACTAGCATATATTAGCTTATAGTAGAATATTAATACTTCGGCCGGAGGAACATATGCCTACATTCCTCTTTGTTAATTAAGGATTGAGCTTCTCCTTTGGAAAATCAGGAACTTTGTCATGGGGGTAAATTTATTAATTATTTCCGGATGAAATTATAAACAATAATTATGATATTTCGATAATGTCATTGAATATTGCTTCTAATTTGTCTTCTCATTTTACAGTGGTTTGTATTTAGAAATTTAATCGTTAACTTTACTATTATACCAAATAATTATATCTTTACTTAGTGTTAATCTTAAAAAACAAAGTTAAATTTTCTCTTATAAGTAACGTTACTATCCAAAATAACATATTATTGTAGTAATAAATGTTAAAAACCCTATGTTTATACATGTTCAAATACCTTTGGAGAACTTTTTATAAAGTACCTTATTTCCATCTATACTGGGTGTCCCAAAATTACAGGACCCAAACTTCACCAAATTGTTCAGGAGGTCAAACTGAACGAAAAATGTTATATAATGTATAGTCCTATCTTGCTTCGTTTACCTTAGATCGGCCATTCTGTTTTTTTACATACAATTAATTTTATTTTTAATACGGGTTTACCGATTTTGTTGAAACTTGGCATAAATATTATAAACATGAACATAAGTTGTAAAAAAATATTTTTTTTTCAAATCTTATGTGTATTTTCAAAATGGCGGCCATTTAAAATATTAAAACCTAAATAACTTCTAAAATGGCCGCCATTTTAAAAAATACACATAAGATTTGAAAAAAAAATATTTTTTTACACCTTATGTTTATGTTTATAATATTTACGCCAAGTTTTAACAAAATCGGTAAACCCGTATTAAAAATAAAATTAATTGTATGTAAAAAACTAAATGGCCGATCCATCCACCCAGTATATGCAGTAGCAACTGTAAATAGAAACTTAAATATTAGCTCGTGTAACTTTTATCTGTGTTTGCGTAACTTTTAATATACGAGAATTAATTTTTAATAATATCGTACATATAGAATTATTTATATTTTGTAACCTTTATATACTAGAATCAGTTAGTAAAATGGGTATTTATAGACACGCATCCAGTGTGTATTTCTTTTCTTATATAATTTAATCTTTCAGTATCGACATTATCAACCAAATAATAATGTATTATTAGATACTTACTCTACCGCATCGTATTATTACCCTGCAAGCACACAGAAATATTTTTTTACAGTTTTTGTTATGAAAACGTATATTTATTGTATATCAATCATCATAATACAAATATTCGCAGGAGAATTCTAATGCGATCTAATATTTTTCAATTTTTAAATATATTGCCTCAATACTAACCTTAATATTTTAGTAATGCGATGATTTAATGAGATATTTCAATACCTGCTGAATACTACTATTTATACCTCTATCGGTTGCAAAATTATATATCTAACGTATTACACTTAAATAATTGTGAAATACTGCTATTTTATACATCTTTTATCCATTCCAAGTAGCTTTACTCGCACTTCTATAACTATACTTTAGGTAAGTTTTGAAAGTTTTCAATGAAAAGATCAAATAAAGATTTTAGTTTTTTAATGCAAAATATGATTATTTGGTGGTATGATAAAAGTTTTTACCAGTAGCACAGATTTGCCATCCAATTGATAAGGAGTTTTTGTACATAGTCAAAATGAATGACCGATTTATAGTTGCCATGTTGGGTTTTTAAAGAAAGATATTCATACGAACACTACTATTCCTTTTCATTTCGTTAAGAATTACATTTAAAATGTGTTTCAAACAATTCTTGGTATTTTAATTTCATGGTAAAGAATAATAAGAAAATAAACTGTGTTAACGACCAGTATTTAATAACGACTTATGTAGTTAAATCACGTTAAAAAATGCATCATAAATATCCTAGGCACATTAACTCATAAGTAATATACTGCGCATCATGCATAAAACATCTCTTGGGACATTACACGCTTGAGGGAAGTTTTCGTTTGCGAGGGAAATTTTAAACTAAATGTCAAATGCCTGAGTTTTTTCATCCTCTTCTGAGGGATTTTAAAGGTTTTATGTTGAACATTTAACCTAACTGTGTAATAGATTCAAATATAACTGTTTGATCGTTTTTTATGCTAAATACATGTTTTTCTCATATTATAAAAGCATACGTCATTTTGTAAAATTAAATTACAATTTGATGCAGGAAACAATACTGTATCGGAAACAAGTATGTATAGACAAAGTAAAGTAGTTACTTTAGATTCGACAAATGCTGATTAACAGGGCTCTTTTCCACGTATTTTTAGGTGATTGTTAATTATTTATTGGGTTCTTAAACTCTTATACAGTTCTGTAGTTTAGCACAAATTAAGAATTTCGACATTTTATACTTGGGACACACCTAATTTTGATACTTAAGCTTGCCATTTAAAGATGTTACATTTGCCTGGAATAATTCATGGACTGAAATATAAATTTCAATATAAGATAGAGGAAGAGAACATATATAACTTTTGACACTGGCGAAATATAAATTACGGATTTAACACTATACACCATATTTGCCTCCACTTCAAGAATTAAATCCATATAAACTCCAT
Organism: Homalodisca vitripennis; assembly: GCF_021130785.1. Lineage (NCBI taxonomy): Eukaryota > Metazoa > Arthropoda > Insecta > Hemiptera > Cicadellidae > Homalodisca > Homalodisca vitripennis. The sequence continues at coordinate 126,403,028 of NC_060212.1, read as the reverse complement.
TTTAAAATCTATACCTTTAAGTTTTAACCATCGATGTCAGTTTACCATGTACAAGATATAAATCTAGGAAAGACGCAATGCCATTACGTCACCGACAATGTTTATTGTGACTCGCATCCGGCCACAGCAACTCGGACTCCGCTGTATTCACGTTACTTTAGCAACTTTAACTGACTTTAAATTCTTTTTTTCCTATTTACACAATATGATACTAAATAAAGAATGTTTTAATATGGTATGACAAATTAAAATATAATTTTTATTCTTAGTGCAACAAGAAAAACCCATTAATAAATACTCACACATAATTGTAATATTAAGTGATAATTATTTTTTATTTTATGTTTACAACATAAAGCTTTAAATTATGAATGCTATCAATATATACTACTACGTGTATTATTATCTTTGGTAACAAAGTAACCAACTAGGTAGAGAACCTGATTTATAACATTGTAAATTAAATACAATTACTGGTATTTTAACGAACATTTTCATTTTCCTTCAATTTTTCAATTTAATGTGTTCAAACTATAGGATAGAAAAATAATTAGAATAAATTAGGCAAAGGGCCTAACTAAATAAACATAATCCGCAAAGAGAGATATACTTCTATTTGGAAACTATGGTAAACCCTGAGGTAGGGCTTTTAGCCCTTTGCTGGACGTTTAGCTTTCGTTTAGAAGCAGGGAGATAGGATCTCAGGTAAACATAACAGAATAAATTATAGCAGCAGTCTGATAGTTTATAACAATTACCAAATGTATAGTGTAGTTTTGGTAGACCTATAACAGTTCGAAAGCATATGTTAAATTTATGGAATATTTTTAATCCATCATATGAACTGTACAAATGCAATATATAATAATATAAATATTTCAATTTTCTACCTATGGCATACATTTTGCAGTGTGAAGTAGCAGAGTAGAAACAAAGATATATTCAGAAGTATTAAATCCCTATTTTTTTATTTCTTACTGTTACTTAACCACAAACACACTTTCCAGTCAACATGTAGTGAGGTGTATTTTGTATAAAAATTAAAATCTGTAAGAAGGAACATAATACAGATGCATTTTTAGTATTAATTATAATTTATCTCATATGCACAAGTTTTAAATTATACTATTTTAATTACCAATATTTAATTGATGCTAAAAATATTGCGTATGAATTCAGTTCAAAACATTATTATCTGTATATTTATTCTCTTACGAATATTTTAAACGTACTAAAATATGATTATGCCCACTTAATAAATATTAAACTAAAATGCAGTAATACTATAGATTTTTAATCTACAAATGGTAAACATTTCTTCTATGTGTCCAATCTTGTTGATTTTACGTAAAAAACTACTATACATGACGTTTTTATTCTATATATTATTAAGAGTAATAGTGTTATAACGTGATTTAGGGACACCTTGACTTACGATTCAAGATATGAGCTTTTCATATGATACCATATTTTACACGATAGTGTATACGAACATTTTTCTTCGTCTTTAAAAGGAAACGGTTTTCTTAAATAATAAGTTCCCTTATATTTATAATACTTGGCAAACGTAACATAAATCCAAAAACGTACATCATGCCTAAATAAATTAAACAATTTATAAAACATTGCTTTGAATTCTAATCTCTTTCTCTTCGATTAGTCAGTGAAACAACAAAAGAAGCATCCTCCGAGCAGGCTGGAATGTCAACAATTTGGATTAATTTATTTAACTCCTACGCACGGTGTCAGTTTAGCTCCGAGGTCTATGTAATGAAGCATTATTCCATATTCAATGGAATACTAGCCAAGTTAACCCTCCAGTTGTTTTATCATTGGAACCTTAGTAAGACGTCGTACGTTTATAAACGTCATGTTTGCTTGACTCTTATTGTCAAAAGTTGATTTTGCTGTACAGCAAGAAAATATAATTTTGACTATTTATGTGCGACGCATATTGCGCTCTGGCATATTAGAAGTTTGAATGTTAAGAATAAAAACTTAGTACACTTAATGAAAATTTACTAATAATATTAGCTTAACATATATTTAAAACTACAATAAGTAAGAGGTGCTATTATGTTTCTTTACTTCATAGAAACAAATCAATTCCAAATATATCATACCGATATATTTTATTTCACTAGCTATATATATTATTCATTTTAGGCCTATTCATATTTATAAATAAATATAACAACTAACAATTCTTTGCATTCTTCAATCAAATATCGCTCCCCCTTTATTTATATCTTTATTAGACCCAATTCAAATCTTTAATTATCACAGTTTGTGGTTTGGCTCGTTACGAAAGCAAACTGAATACTGGCCTCTAACATTTTACTGGCTAACATAATTTCCATTAAGCATTTTTGGCGGGAAATTTTACATATATAATTACTCATGTAATAACTATTATAACTGAATTATACTTATTAAGTAATAAAGTGAAATTACATTTTTACTGTATGTAAATATTCGTTAAGTTAAAGATATACCATATTTTTCAATTGCATAAATAATATAATTACTTCATAACATTGTGAAAGTAATTATTTCATTAACACACTAGTAACATTGTGAACACACTGATTTCAAAATAAAGTGTACACTATAAAACAGATAAAAAAAGAGAGTTACATACAGTGTTTGGACAACAGAGCTATTGGAATCAGTATAATTATACTTTTAGGGGTTACTGAATATTATATTTATATATGTGGTTTTACAAAATCAAAATGTGGCATCAATAGACAGATATTGGACAACAGTATTGCCGAAAAAGAACTTTCGTTCATATCTTGTATATAAAATTATTTATATAATTTACTTTATAATGTTTGCTATACCTATACTTTTTTGTACTTTCAGATTATTGCAATATTTTTTGTCAGATATTTATTTAGAATAAGTGTTGCTCATTTTTATAATGTTGGTAATATTCCTTTAATTCATCCCTAAATATTATTATTCTGGTTGTAATACTTCTTAGTACCAGAACTATTAGATTTAGGAATCTGGCATGTGAGCGTGACAACACTCAGTAAGTTGTTGCGATTTGTTTCGATATTACCACTTATTCCTGAGCTGTAACAGCTTTTACCAAACGGTGTCGTATCTGTGCCGTTCATAATATAAATTTGCACATCGCGTACTTTTTTCTAAACTTTAATATTATAAAAATTACCATTTTCATTTTTGGAGCCATAACTATGTAGCTTTAGAGCAAAAATTTTGTTTACTAATATATTCAGCACGTGTATCGAATCAAGGGTTTTACACAATTCTATCTGTATGGTGAATTTTACAGATTGAACGATTACCTCGTCAATTGTTGATTGCCATTTGCACCGTACATCTAGAGATTAACCCCTTAACATTTACATTTATTTTTTTATATGTAGCTCAAATGGATTGGGACAATTATATTGTTTGTATTTATTGAAAGCAGTGTTTGACAAACTATTATTTACCAAAATAACGGTAGATAATTATGTCGCATAACCATGTACCATGTTTAACACATCATCACTGAAATGGGAAATAAAATATGTTTTATTCTCCCTCTAAATCCTTTGAGGATAAAACTTTCACTCCTCGCCACTAAAACGAAATTTATTACAGCATCGCTTCCAAAACCCAGTGCCCACTGTCTGGTGTAGGTTATCTATGACTCTTCATAAGAGGATAGGAGAGTGCGGCCGAAATGGTGAGAATTTTAATGATTAAAGATGCCATAAACCACATACTTTCTTTATTAAACTTTAGTTTAGGTAAACATTGTTAAATCGATAGCGAGCCTCATTAAAATAAATTAAACTACCTCATAAAATTACTAAATTACATTTTTCCATCACCAAATATGAATATCACGTTATTTTTTATCCACAAAAATAACATGTGTAATATAAATACATTTTTAATTGGTAAAAAACGTTACTTAACAAAAAACTAGAATTACAACAAAAACACAGGATTTTTTTAGCTTTGTAAAAATTACAGTAAAGAAAAAGAATTACGGAATATGACTAAATTAAATATCAAGCAAGTAACATTTCATTCGTAAAAGATTTGTTTTTTTACACGGTTTAATCAAGAAATGCACTATGTTATGTAATCCATTCCTTCTAATTATTTTACGCCTTTTACGAGATGAGCTTGACCTGTTACAAGCAATCAGGAAAGTGTTGGTATCAAAAGCGTAAAAACGTATTGACGGATAATTAAAACACTTAAATTTTATTTTATTTTTGGAGGAATGTGAATATTTAATATATACGCCTATAAAACCAGCAAAGTATGGCATATAGATTTAAGCATTGGTAGATGAACATATGTTCTATACGTATTATATAGAAATATACCCTGCAAAGCAACCTCCAAATAGCCTATAGTGCTGTATCCTTTAGATAATAGTGCTGTAAAAAGGCATGCACAGTCAATTGTTAATAGTCGGAGAAACATCACAATGGATAACTTTCTTTCTTCCGCACCACTTTTTAACGAGTTGTTTACTAATCATCAAAGAACAGCAATTGGTAGTTTGCGAAAAAAAAGTCTCAAATACCACCACTCTTTCTAGACACTTAAGAGAAATCCACTCCATCAAGTTTTTATGCATTTAGAAAATCTCCTAATGGGTGTACAATAGTTTCTTACATTCAAGAAAAAGAACAAGAAGAATGTTATCTTGATTTCTAAAATGCATAGAGACAATTAAATTAACGAGGCAACTAATGAGGCACAAAAACCAGAGATTGTAACAGACTACAACATTACCAAAGGCGGTGTGGATATTGTGGATAGACTTGAGTCAGAATATTCAATCTCAAGAATAACAACCTTTCACCTCTTACTGTGTTCTGTGGATTGTTGAATGTAGGGGTAATAAGTGCTCAGATTATCTTTCAATCAAACACTAGTAACAATTTAACCAGAAAGGTTTTAACTATTGAATTTGGAAAACAGTTAATAACTCCACATTTATTGAAACGAGCGATTATTGACAGTATATAAATTCCTTTGAAACATAAAATAAAAGGCATCATAGGAACTGATCGATTTGTACTTCAACCAAAACTTTCCAATGAAAAGGTTTGATGTAAGAATTTCCCCGTAAGAAAAAACAGATTTACCCAAACCGGGTGCAAAGAATACGGTGGAACGCAGTATCTATATGTAAAGAACGTACTGCTTCAGTCACGGTTGTTTATAGTGAATGTCAAAATTTAAGAATAGACACAGTTGAGTAGACATACTAGCAGAATATACTGTATCTATTTGTAATGTCTATCCCATATAAAAACATTTCCAAAGATTTTATCGCAAATGTAGTTTTGATTATGTGGAACAATTGTTTGAAATAATGTTACGTACAAATCCATAATTATAAAATTGTATTATTAATTAATATTCTTTTTATTACCTTTTTTAGAAAATCTAAAGTTAATTTACATAGATGTAATTATTTAAACAATTCAAATATAATTATATTAAGGATAAAAGAAGTATGTTAGATCGAATCTAACACGGGACCAATTGTTTGTTTCATTAAGCTGCAAACCTACTGCGGGTTAGGACAGTATATATTGTGGAAGTAGGTTTGTACATTAGGTAAACCTGAACCTAAATGTAAAACACACTTTCCAAGAAGATTTTTAAATTTAGCGGGTGAATTTTGTCTAATTTTATATACTAACAGTTTCTTTCAATCATAGTATTAAAAACCTTATACCTGATAGAAATACCTATAAATAGGTGAAGTGGTAGGCTCATTGTCTAATCAGGTACAACATTGAGTGCACTACGATGTAAGAGACACGATCTATAAGCACGGTGGAGCAAACGAGTTTAAATATTTATGTGTGTCTCTGTGTCGAAACGATGCAAATGTTTCGTTTTGAGCTTTTTTCGTCGTCGACGTTTTTGATCTCTACATACGAACATGACTCCAGATTCTAGGAGTCAAGTGTGAGAGACAGCGTTAGATACTAGACGCTGCAGTTAAAAGGTATGTGAACCGGAGATAAACTTGAAATTCAATTGAATCAACCCTTCCTACTATAGCTGCGTTAAATGTAGAAATGTAGTTTGCTCCACTGTGTTTAGAGATCGTGTCAGTCATAACATGGGGCACTCAATTGTGAACCTAAATAGAAAATGAGACTATCACTTCACCTATTTATAGGTGTCTCTGATGTCGAAACGATGTAAATATTTCGTATTGAGCTTTTGCGTCGTCTACTTTCTTCGGATCTTTTCAGACGAACATGACTCCAGATTCGAAGAGTCAAGTCTGAGACAGCGTCAGATACCAGACGCTGCAATTAAAAGGAAGGTGAACTGTAGCTAAACAGCTCCAAAAATAAAATTCAATTCCTTGAGTTATGAAGGGTTCACTAATGCTTACCCAACAAAAATAGTGCGTTCCCGTTTAAGGTACTTGGCTTTGACTTTAGAATGCTACCAATCCTATTTAAATATATGTAGTTCTCAATTAATTTACAGTTTAAGCCTACGGTACACTTTATGAAAAAGTAGCGAAATGTGTAAGGTTGGATTAAATTCAATTTAAATCATAAATGTTATTTCTTTGTACATTACAAATCCAAAGTCCGTCGAAAATGCTTCTTGACGCGGTTTTTTAAATTGTGTAGAGTGAAAATACGTATAATTTCATAAAAGCTCTCAATTGTTTAGAAGGGTCATGAATGGTAGCAAGGAAAATCCGTTTAAAACATTCCATAGGGTACCTACATTTGGTCAATGACTCGTGAAGAGTAATGTTCAACCACGGTATTTTCCCGGCACAACCTAAATGCTTGGTGACCTAGTCACAGTGCGCAGTGTTATATAATAAAGGTAACAGTTTGTATTCAAAAACTAAAATCACTTGCACCATAGATTTTAACAACAAATCAACGTTAAACATAATAGTAAGAGATAAAATATCCATTAATTAAAATTTAATAAAATGCACTTTAATAACTTTATAGTACCCGTAACGTTGTGGTACTGTAGAATAAGTATCTTGACTATAGAATGTATTGCATAGGTCTATTATTATTTTTTTATCGTTTTTAAAGAATAATTCAAGAAGAATTTTCAAGAACCTAAAATGAAGCTATACAGTGTTAAATCTAGATATTATAAATCAATATGACCGATGAATCGATTAGTGCTAATATTGATTCAATTAGGTATTCGATTGAAAAGACGTCCATATTCCACGACTCCTGCCAGGACCAACTTATAAACAAAACTGCACCAGTCTCAAAAGAGCATTTTTAGCAACTGTGGGAAGTAAAAATGCCTGTCATATCAATACATATTTCGACATACAAGTGTATGAATACTTTGTGTATTAAAAAGAACAATCTCTATGTGGCATCATGACATATCACATACATCACATAAAACACTTTTGAAGATAAATAGGAGATATTTAGCTAAAACAACACTTACCTTACATAAATGATATTACCATAAAACATAAAAAATATTTAAAATATTTCGAAACTGTTATTAAGTACATGAATAAATTTAACTGGATTATACAGTATTTATAACTGTGCACCACAACCATACATAAAGTTATGGTATTCGGTTAGAACATTATACAAAAAGTCAAATATTCTAGTCGAATAAGGCAATAACGTATATATTTTATGATCCATTATTGCTTCACAAATAATAATTAGTTCTAGTACCACGGGAGTTACATGAAATGTTATCTTATTATTGTATCTAAGCATTTTTGGAGCCATAACTATGTAGCTTTAGAGCAAAAATTTTGTTTACTAATATATTCAGCACGTGTATCGAATCAAGTGTTTTACACAATTCTATCTGTATGGTGAATTTTACCGATTGAACGATTACCTCGTTCAATTGTTGATTGCCATTTGCACCGTACATCTAGAGATTAACCCCTTTTCCAAACAACCACACTGTGATTGTAATTTATGGATAGATGGATTTGGACGGCATTTAGTATGGAAAGTTCTACGGAACAAATAAATATTATCCTTTGAAAATGGTGGTTATCAAATATTCTTGAGCACTTTTTTATCAAGGAATTGTTAATGAAAGTAGTTTGTTGGAAATCTTTTAATGAAATATTAATTCCAGTAATTTATTTTTGGAATTTATAAGAGAGCAGGGATGTTTTAAAGTCATTAACATATTTGTGACAGTGGGTCCTTTACATATTAGTATTTAAACTTTAATAAATGAAGAGACTCAGTGAAGTAGATTTTAACATGTTTAGCAGGTGGTTCTTAGTTAGAGAATACCACTAGTGTCATAGGAGCGAGGCTCTAGATACGAAACAATTTCCTATTCAACTATGAAAGTATTATAAATATATGATAGAAATGTTTTATACATTTAACACACACACACACACACACACACACACACACACAACACACACACACACACACACACACACACACACACACACATATATATATATATATATATATATATATATATATTTATATATTTAAATTATTTTTTACAATAGTTAGGGTATAATTAGTAAATATCCAGAGCTATAATACACAACTAGACTTCCTAAGTAATAGTCAAATGTCAGGTTAAACACTTGAAAGTATGATGGTGCTAATTCTCTACTGAAGGAGGATGTCTTGAGGTCCAGATTTACCATATGCAATATCTTTTGCAGGCAAAAATTTCATAAATGCTGCATATTTATAAACCTCAATCATTTCTGTAGCAAATATTTTCAAAGGTGTCCACACCTAATTTTTTCCAGAACATTTAAAATACAAATGGGTAAAATATTTTAAGGGGTGGAAACTTTAAAAATACAGAATACTAAATGCTACCCGAGACAGAGAAACCTAATACTATGAGCTTTTATAGACTGAGATGTCCTACAGACAAGAACGTGCTTGAAATTTGAAGCGATTATCTCTTAACATATGTATTGAAGGCAATACTATTAAAATAGTCTGGATAACTCAATTTTAAAAATAAAAATATTATAATTTAAAGGCTCCGATATATCCAAGAAAATTCCAAATTATACCCTTGACCTTCTACAATAAAGTATGTGAGAGCAGCACAGACCGGGAGAGTAATGAGTGCCAAGTGACCTGCTGTACGATATGCTGGCTGTTACCAGTACATTAACTCTCAAATCCATTAATTTAACTCAGCAATGTGGAGCTAAGCTGTTTACAGCTATCTTCAATGTTTCGAAAAGCTAGTCGTTTCCACAGACTTTTTAAATTAACGTTATAAAAACTGTTTTTATTAAATACAAAAATATAAAATTGTACGTTTGTATCTGATTTTGTAAATTTCAAACATACTATTAAAAGTTATTTACATACAAAAAGAGTGATTGTTCTACTGATTAATAATTGTATTGAAGGAAACTTATAGCAAATATAACAAGTACATGGTCATACAGTGAACGATATTTAGTTAACTCTTTGGGTAGCTAAAAACTTTCTATAATACTATTCAATGTTTTTAATACGCAAATTTTAACTAAAAATCTGGTTAAAAAGACCTGATCATTTAGAGGTTCTCTAATTAAAGAAATTTCACATTTGATTAATTGAAAGAACACTCCATCTTGGCCACTCCAAATTTTCTGCTAAGCTAATAACAAAAAAGCATGAGTAGATGTAATCAATACTGGAAGAATAATTGCATGCGAATTACCTCAGATATGCAATCCTATTAAAATGTATTAACGTTCGAGCTTAAATAATTATGCAGGTTATTTACGGTGCATATAAGGACATGTAACCGAATATTGCGGACATGTAACGTTATACAAACTGTAACTATACCAAATAAAACACATATAAGAATATCTGTATTTTAAACTGTAAGACGACTATTATAAGTTGTTATTAAACAAGTACCGTAGTGCTATTGTTTAGTAATTGTATTAAGGTAAGTACTTTAATAAGCAAAATACTTTAATTTAAGTAGGGAATGCTACATGGTAATATTTATTTTGCACAGTTAATGATATTCAAATAAATCTTTGAAGCAGTAAAATATTATCTTAATTATGAAATATTTTAATAAATATTGAACATAATAGTTTATAAATAGTAGAGTAAGATTGAAATATCATCATTAATTTTTTACTTTCAAATTAGGTTGAAAACTCATTCAGTGTAATAGTACGTGAATAACGGTGTAAAACGTGTAGTACTATAATATAATTTAATTATTATATTAATGTAAAAATAAATCACCAAGTTATTGTTTTAAACTTGATTACTTAAAAAGTCTCCGAATATAAAATAATGGGCGAAACCTATCGATAATTGATCTTATCTAGATTTCCTAATTTATTTATTTAGTGGTTAACAAAACAAGTAAGTGTTTGCCACAATATATCAGCCATATTGTAAACTTTATACATATACTTACAGCAACTGTAAAGGCCGGAATGAAAGTATGACCAAAAACCTTAACTAGCACAATACGCAAAGATACACAGAAACACAAATACGGGAACGTACACAGATTCACAGTTCACACGGATACAAATAAAAAGTTGTACTATACTCGAACATAGAAAGAATCAAACAGTTAATGTCATAGAATACACAAAGATACAAATACGCATATTCATGCAAAACAAGTAACACAATGTATAACAATACATAGATGCACAAGATAAGGATAAATACATTTATCAGCGCAAGGTATTAGTAGCATATACCACAACAGGTGTCACGTAATTGTCTTCGCTTAGGCTGAATGCTAAATTTACTAAGCCATATTATTGTGCTTAGTTTACTGTCAACTTTATTTCTATATACGTTTTATCGCTGCCATCTTGGTTACCTAGAGGACCAACATGTAATTACTAACTCTTAGCCAAATTCTGTGGAGTGACATACATCATCATCGTAAACAAAAATCTTTAGCTAGTCACTGTAACAATAAATAAAGATGACAAGAATCCCAATCACACCTTTTAAGTTGAAAATTGTACTTAGATTCATAGTAACCAAAATTACAGATATACACAGATATTCGTGTGCATCAAAAGTACACAGTAAGTAATAGTATACTGATTGACACTCGGAATATTTCAGGATATATTGTCTTCTTTAAGAGTCATATCTTGTATAGACTATATGTTTGGTTATGTATACGAAATAAGAATTGTTTGGTAGTATTTATTTCTTAATTTTAAATACTTCTAAAATACTGCTAAAGCCCTTTTTTATTTAGAGTCTACAGAAAACTTTTATTAAAGCAATCCCATAACCCTAAATACTATTAATTGTAAATATGATATCTTCCAAAAAGAATTCCATATAGAGAGTATTCCACTCAGAGTTATTCCAGAATTTGAAAACCCACTAGTTAAATGTAACAATACGAGTATAATATCTGGTGAGAACTAAAAATAACTTTTTAAATCTTGGAAACTTAGATTGTAACTATAATTTAAAACATACCTGAACATTCGCTTGGTCTGTAATGAAGGGATTGTAAATTTAATATTAAAGAGTTACTCAATCCTGGTCACAAAAAAGTTTTAGTACGATATTAACAACAAAATAGCATGAGTGGACAAAACCGATACGGCCGGTAATAATTGTGTTCGAATTATTCCAGATGTGCAATCCTATTAAAATTAATAAGCGATAGAGCCCAATTATTTATTCAGGATAACGGTGCGAACATATAACCGAATATTGATATAAATTCGCATTAATTATTTATCATTGATAATATGTTTTAACGAATGAAGTTGTAGTGCAAATTAATAACATCCTGCCCCTTTTGTTAACGAGTTACATTTAATATACGTATTTCGTCAATACTCAATATTTAATACTTATTTTATATTATTTATGTTCTGATACTATTGTAAACTTATTAATTATAATGTCCGTACATCTGTTTCCTGAAAATCGAAGGTTCCATTAAGAGGGGTGACAATGACTATTCAGGAATACACATCGCGATCCTTGTAAAATTCGCTTAGTCTCAGAGATATCAGCACTAATCGTTTGTGTATTTTTAACTTGGAAAGTAAAAAAAGCCAATAAAAGTAATAATTATTTGGCGCAGGACTGCAATTAAGCTACTATTATTTGTTACACTATTTTTGCGCCAAGATGCATGGGGAAAAGTGATAGCTACATTTTAAAAGTATTTCAAATAAACATTGAAAACAATCCAACTTGTATTCCTGAAATGTTTCCAATTAACCGTTTTTGTTAATATTGTCTAGATCGTTTTTCTTAAATTTGTTCAATTGAAATTTTGTAACAATTTTGTGAGATAAATATTTTTTATAGTGAGTTTTCTTGGTATTGGATCACTTGCCTTTCACTGTTATGCCAAATATCTATTACTTGCATAACTGTCATTATCACTGGCTTTTTACTGGACTACCACTGGTTTGCCACTAATCTACCCCTGTCTTGTCACTTGTCTATCAATGGTCGATCATTCACCTATCACTGTTACATCAGAAGTAAATACTTGCATATCACTACCCTATTTCACCCAACGCTATATTTAATTTTGTTATTTAACTACAAATGTTTCATTATTAATTTAAATTTTTACATAACTTCACCTTTTTGTTAATATTTTGTTTTAGTTCTATATTAAAGAAAACCTTAAAGGATACACTACAGTTTATTCCTACCTAAAACATCCTCTTTTGGGGGGAATAAATGAATAAAATATTTTATGTAAAAATTAAATATTATTAACAAAAATGTTTCATTAGATACCTTCTGTAGGTTTACACAGAATAAGACTGTTGTTGCAGAGCTAAATGATACTAGTAATGTGCAATAAAAGGTGCAGGATTTCCACGTCTACGGTTAACATCCTGCTATTGCAACCCTGTTGAGGGCTTCGGAGCACGCTGACATACAGGCCGCAGGCCCAGCTTCTCCATCAACCTAGCATAAGACAAAATACCATAAATTTTATAATAATTTTATATTTATGAAAAACATACCTTATTAACTTAATATTATGTTGGGATACCTTAATCATTACTGTAAGTTTCACAGAAGTAAGAATTGCGTTTATGCTGTTTTGTCATAGTTGATCTAATTTTATAAATATTGTTTCTAGGATTAGAACTATGTCATGAATAATAAATTGATAGTTCATTAAATTTTGTTGCCCTAACTTTCATGTTACTACCGTAAACTGTAGTTGTAGACCACTCAGTATAAGTTATAAAAAATTCGTTACCCTATTGATATATTTCATATTTAATCTAGATATTATATTCCATACAAAAATACAAACACCCAACATTAAAATTTTCTGAGTGTCTAAAATGACTTATGAGTATACAACGCAGGAAGTTATGCTTCCCAATTTCCTATATTGTTATAATAGGCTACACTATACTTATGTTGATCGTAAATTCCTCCAAAGTAAGTCATACATTTTTCAAATAATGTGCAAGTCTGTATATTAAATAACTGAAAGTTCATGGTTCTTAAACCACGATATCAAACACATTATGCACTATGTAATTAAAGAATATTAATTAAAAAACAACAACTGTATTCGCTAGGTTTGGAACTATGAGAAATAGTCAGCTAATAATACTATTTACTGTCAAATTGCAATGTATACAAATTTGTTTTAATCAAAATCAACATAAATATATTTATTTGTTTTAGGAAATAAAAAGATCCAAGGTTTTCTTTGGCTTTTTTATTACCATTTATATTTATCTAGTACTCAGTTATCTTACATTTTAAAATTTATAATTTCAATTCCGTGTGATGTATTTCAAAATTATTTATTTAAATATTTAAACATATTCAATAACTACAAATTTATATTTAAAGTATAAAATTAAATACATACAATAGCAGCCAATTAAAGTTTCAATTAAAATTTAATTTAATGTATCTAGTTATTTTAAAGCAAGTTGAAGGGAGCTCAAGAGGGATCAACTGATATTTTGCCAATTAGCAAGATTATTATTTTAATACGTAACACTAAGATAATTTATAGTAATTGGAAGAATTACTCTTTATTTGCTCTTTAATCTATTTTTGGCACTCTCCTACTACAAAAGAATAAAAAAAACTATATTATTAGACAAATCCTAAGTTTTACTGAATAATACCCTAAAGTGTAATACAAATGGTTTCATTAGCCAGAAGTGCAAAATAAACCATTTTTTAAATTCATTTGGAAAGTACAAATGTTTTATCCTGATGCCGGCCCCTAGGATATACAAATGTACAAAATAATATTTTACTCATAATGTAAGTAGTAGGTTTTTTAATCCAATAAAATTGCATCGTAAACACATATTACGTTTTTGCTGGTGGATACTGCAGGTCATTGTGCCTATATAAATCTAATCGGAGTGGATAATTTATGTAATACCGTAATCGATCGTTTGTGTGTAGCTAGTGGAAGGACGTGTTTATTGAATTCCTCCATTTTCTTTGTAAATGCCTTTTCGTCTCCTTCCATCTTCAGCGCAGATTTGAGTGCGGCCTCTCCCCACTTCATGTAGATCACCAACGATACCGGCCCAACCTGCACATGGACTTTACTATAAAGTGTGAAATCTGCTAGCAACATTAATACTCGGGTTAACAATAGAAAAACTAGTAAACCAAAAATAAATAACAATGAAGAAGATAAGGAATTAAAACATTGTCGAGATTGAAGAATTATTTAAAATTCAGAAGTCTACAATATTTAGCCAAATTCCATTTAATAACATGCACAGTCGTCAAAAATACAGGTTCATACAAAATATTAAGTTATAGCTCAATTAGTTTTTTTTTAACTATCACGTAGAATGACTGCAGCGTTTTTAAAGCTACATTCATTTATTTTTTTAGTTAAAACTTAAATTAAATGAAAATTTTTGGATCGAAATATTGGGATTTAATATTAGATTAGATTGTGAAAAGTCAGGGTAAAAACGAACATGTAATCCTTTGGCAAGTTAGTACTGGTAGTTATAAATTGTTAGGAATGCAGGTTGACTGCCTTAAACTGATTAGAACTTGTCTTGTTGCGACTATTGTTCTCCTTGTTTGATACAGCTGGACCAATGAGAGAACACCGCGGATGTCCTGCAAAGTTGATTGGAAAGGGAAGTATTTAAGCACCCGCTCATAATTTTCGCCCTTTTTTTGGTCATTTTCGTGAGTTAAGTTGATTACAGTGCGCCGTGTTTCTTAATTTTTTCCGCGAGGGATTGTGAGGGAAAAATTAAATTCATAGAAACTACAGAGCAATCTGCATAACTAACTCTCGATGAACAATAGAGCATAATAGAATCATACAAGTTACAGTTGGTTCAATCTTGCAAGAAAGGTGAATTAAAATTTTACTTTGTTAATAACTTTAATTGAAAGTTGGAAATTTAGTAATTTATTAATATTTAACTGGAACTGTTTCATTGTGAATTATTAATTGGAAATTAATTGAACATTAATAATTGTTTGAGAGAGTTGTAATCTGAATTGCAGAGACTTGAAAGTTAAGGTTCAACTAGTGTAAAGAGAAGTTTAAATTTTTATTTTTTGAATTGTGAGTGTACTTAGAAGTGAACATTTTTATTTTAGTTATTTCCAAGTGGTATTAGATTTTTATTTTAAAACTTTATTATTTTATTTTAGAAGAGAGCTCTGATTTTTATTTTGATATATTTGATTAATATTTTTATTTCTTGCCAAAGGAACTTTTAAATTTCCTAAACGGTTTGTCAATTCTTTGTGGAAAATTCTGAAACGTTGAACTTATTAATTTGCCAGATTAAATTAAATACATTGTTTTTATTTAGAACTGTGATTTTTATTTTAGACAAAACCAGATAATATTTAATAGTTAACCAATTTAATAATAAATTGTACTAAATATTCACTAGGAGCTTACTAATCTAAAATTATTTATATCGTCTTGGATGTCTTATTGATAATTTAAATATTAATACTCTGGAATATTAATATCTACAATCTAAGTCGTTATAATGACATAAAGTCAGAAATTAAGTTTTTACAGCTTATATAGAAAAAGACTTCGCTAACGGTGAGACAATTATAAACAAAGCCACTGATAGGCTAAAAAATGTTATCGTTCATTAAGATTAAAGTAAATAAACGTATTAACTGTCACTAGCTAAATTTAAACTAGATGCTTTAATATTGAGTACAGGCATTTAAAGATGTTGGCAATGATTTTTTTAATGTGAGTAATATTTTGGTTTATTCAGCTGACGCAAGCTGAAACCAAGTTGTGAATGACATTGGTTATTGACAAGACTGCATATTTTACGATCTAGCTTATCACCAAACACGTTTTATTACGTTATGCATACAGTTAGCGAGGACGGTCCACTCCGGGTTATGAGTCTTGCCAATTTCCTTAAGAGCAGTTTTAGTACAGTCAATAAATTAATTCTTTATTTTGTGATTGTAAGAATAAAATGTTCACCTTTTTAAATTAGTTAAAAGTATGTTCTTTCTACATGTCACACGAAATGACAAAACTGATCTCTTCCCTATACACCGAAAGAAACAACGGTTAAGCGAATGTATATTGTCTTAAACTAAAACAAATAAAAAACGATATGCTATTAATAAAATTTATTTAAAAACATACATACATATATATATATATATATATATATATATATATATATATATATATATATATAACAAACTTGTGTGTGTGTGTGTGTGTGTGTGTGTGTGTGTGTGTGTGTGTGTGTGTGTGTGTGTGTGTGTGTGTGTGTGTGTGTGTGTGTGTGTGTGTGTGTGTGTGTGTGTGTGTGTGTGTGTGTGTGTGTGTGTGTGTGTGAAATTTAAGTACGTTATTTCTGATAATCAAATTAAGGGTTGACTTTCCTTAATCTGAAAAGTAACGTAGATGTACGGTAAATTGAGTACATAGAAATACTTTTGCATGAATAAATATATGTTTTTTTATAAAATAGTAATCTTTACTTGTAAATCAAAATACATATACTACTCTGCATCTCTTCATCATCCATGCTTTTATCTAACCACAAAACTATATTTGGTTTCTATGAATGCATTTAATCTTTGTTTGGTTCATATTAAGGTATTGGGTGGTGAGTGGTAGCTTAAGAAGCGTCAACTGACAATCTATTTCAACATACCTCCTTATTTACCGTATGAAATTTGTCAAGATGTTTATCATTCTCGTAGTTCATGGTACTGTTCTACCGAAATTACCATATTACAATTATATACTTCTTACTTAACAAAACATTTTACCTCATATTTTTTATAAAATTACCGTAATGGATTGGTTATTGATATTAGGCGTCAAAGAGGCCGAGCTCGTTATCAATGCAGATTGCCAGGGTCCTTGATCCGAACCTTGCCCTGATCCCTCTCATCACGCCGGCCACCCTCGCTGATATGAGGCAATATTGTAAACAGTTACAATCAAAACAACTTAACATTCAATTAGAAAATAATATATCACTAAATTTCCTTTTCCTCTGTTATGTTGGTAATCCTTTATCTAAATTTTTGTAATTTAACGAATTGGATTATTATTAACAAAATTGTTTATTTTAGGATTATAACTGTTTCTAAGTGTCTCATAGGACTATTTCAAGGATTTTTAAGGTTTAAGGAAGTCTTAAAAATTCAAAGGTAAGAAAGTAAGGCAAGGACAAGGTGTTACCCATGGCTCAGGTCTCCTGGGTGCTAGGAATAGAATTAAGAGAGATTACACTGAGACAATGCTTACGTAGATATCAGGTGTTGATTACATAAGATATTAACAATGGTTTTAAGAATACAGGTACAGAGGTTTTATGTACATTAAGGTTGTAATACCAATGCAAGTGTACTGCTCTCGTTAAGGAAAGAAGTGTTATAGGAGAGAGGGAGTCGGAGAGGGATGATGGTTACGCAAATAAAGAAGGGTGTAGTTAAAAGCACTCAACTACATCATATGATGCTGTTAGGAATGTGGTCACATCCTACAGGATCTCACAATGAGCGTTGTCTGTTTGTTAGTTATTTGCTTGCTGTGGAGGGGAAGGCACATACATATTTGAAGTTTTGCGGTATTTATGGTTAATTTTTAGGATTAGTAATTAAACAAACGAGTGTACTGCTCCATTTTGGATGGTTAATGGTGATTACACACTCAAGTGATTGTGTACTATACTAAAATAACTAGCGTATGGATTGGTGATTATCCTATAAAAATACGCATTAAATTGAACTTTAAAAATGTAATTACAAATCTAATAATTGCATTGTGAGAGGTTGAACTTGCCCCAATGGCAGTGGAATTGAGTAGATATTTAGTTAATTCTTTGTGGAATAATAAGCTGGAATTTTAACAAAAAGCAAGATGCAGTGTGTTTTATAACATTAACACAAGATTGTGAGAACCACTGGTAGTTAAACTATTGTGAGTCCTTAATGGAATATTTCAAGGAGCTGGAATTGCTGACTCTGCACTGTCTCGATATTTTTGATGTAATTTGGTTCCTGGTAGATATCGGCATCGTTATCAAACAAGATATACGGCAACTTCCGCGCTCAGCATTATTATTACAATACGGACTGATATTATTACAATATTAGCCGCAAGAGATTGTTTTCAGAATAATTAATGGGCTAACTAAAAGTATAAAAAGTTTCAACAATAAACATCAGTTTCAATCTCGTGCAAAACCCTTTTCGTTAAGCGTTTCTTTCGGTTGATAAGTTCATGATGGGCATCTGTGAATTCTGAAAAATGCTGAATCTTGGGTCAATGTGACTACAGTGGAAGTGAACGTATATATTGTAAGGTTGACTGTGTGTGTTAGCATTGACTTTGTGTTTTTTATAGTTATATGATTTGATGACAGCGATAAAATGTTAAATTGTGACATAAATTCACCAAAGATAATATTATTTTGCGGAACCAGCAACTTCGACGTTTATGTCAAGCATTGAGAAAGACAACTCCTGTAACACATATAATCTGTTTAAAATTGCCATGGTAAAAATTAACTATGCCAGGTATTAAGTTCCTAATTTTTCTAAAACATTTGCTGTGTAAATAACTGATATTAGAAAGGATTGTAATATATTTCAAACAAATACATGAAAAATATAACATAAAAGCTTTATGATCACTTTGAGTTGTTAGTTTCCCAAACCAAATACCGGGTGTTTTGGTTGATAAAAATATATTTTAAAAACAGTTTTTATATTCTTCCCAGAAATAAAAAAATAAACATTGGCTTTGTTGAGGTTCATCATAGTTAAATTCTTTACACTTTAGCGCAGGTTTGTAGCCAAGTCGAGGCAATGCTGTTACAAGGATAGTGTCGTTGTTATCAATCTCTCAAGTACCTCTAATAGCGCTGCTTACCTTACTATATTGAAAAAATATTAGAAACCTTTAAATCATTCAAAATAAAATAAACCATCACATTTTAGTATTATGCCTTTTGATGTAGATAATATTTTAGCAAATTTAAATGTCCTGTCAAAATAGGAAATTGTTAGTAGTGTTAACAATTTGTATTAGGGATTAATTGAACTGTAAGGGACCCTTAAGGTACTGTTATTCTCAATAATCTCTACATCTTTAAAACTTTATTAAATTTACGGCACCTTTTAACAAAAGGTAAAGTTTTCCATTTGTTGCACAATGCCCTCTTAGGCTTCGGAACTCTTGAATTACTTTCATGCTGCTGTCTCTAAGATTTATCTAAGCTGGTGTTTAATTTCTATCCAAGGATGATTTATGTCTATTCAGGACCTCAACGACAGAATTTTTAGTGAATTGACACACTAAAAGCACTTATTTAATTACGGCCCTTGCCTGTTTCTTTGCGTATTTTGCATACATTAGCATACAACAGTTTTTTGCCACATCATATTAAATAAGATATGAAACATAATTTTTCGGTTTGCTTCCATATTTTCATAAATATCTTATAATATACTCTATAACAACTCACCATACTCCTACCACTGTTGCAAGTTTAAGCTGATATTTTTCAAGTATATTCTTCTACTTTTTTCGTCTTACTTCTAATCAGATTTGTAAGTGACCCTGATATCAAATTAAAACTGATAGGATCTTACTAGCTCTGAAATTATTGCCTCAACGTAATACCCTCGTGAAATGTGTATTATTGAATAAGGATTGGACTTTTCCATCTCCCAACCTCTTTACAAAATTAACCTCTCTTCTCTATAAAAGCAAATAACGTTCAAAGATTTAAATCCTATCCAGAGACTGCTTCCATTTCCTCCAATCAGCCTCATCTACAACTACCTTACTGAGAATATTTTTTCAAGCTAATAAACCTTCAATTTTCCTTAATAAAGAGACAAAGCTTTTACTTTAACTCATTTGTACGTCGTACCAATTTTATTCTCGCAATACAAGGACAAATAATCCCTTTCACCATGTCCTACTGTCTAATTTAAGTTCTTTTCCAGCTTCCTCCTGGCCAGCTTTCTTACCAATTTTCACACAAATCACACAAATTCACACAAATATGTCTGTTTTTAAAATACTATGTTGTCTTCTCTTAGCATAAACCATTGTCACTCGACAACCTCAATGTTGTACCGAGATCCCTATATTGTTCTCATGTATTACCCATGATGCATAATTAATCTATGTAATTAATCCATAATCCATTCTCTCCCTCGTCAAACCATACAAAGTATGCTTAAAAACCATATTCCAATGTGTAAAATATGATTTTAAAACAACACAAATAAAGAAATCCAAACTTTGTCTTACACTAACATAACTGAATATTCACTCGGTGTGTTTGCCACGTGCAAATAAATTTATTAAGGTATATTCGAAAATTTTCTATAAATGATGTGAAATTAACAACTCACTCACACTCTTGGGCGTACTTTTCTTTCCTCGCCATCCTGTAAAAGTTTGTATACAGATGGCATGCCTTAGACGTACTTTTTTCAGAATTATTTGAGATATTTTCATCCTTCTATAGTTTAAAGACAACCACCAGAGCAAAGAGTTTTCAAATAGTTCTCTTGACCATCCCAGGTATTTAGGCTCGCTGGAAAAAATTCGTTCAAATACTATCACTTCTTGTCATTTATTATCTTTTTTGCCTCATTTTATTCTATAACTTATAAGTAATTTTATTTTTTACTTTGTTAGTAATATTTAATCAAAACTGTATTCAAGAATCCCTGCTAACTGATATTCAGAGGAACTAAGAAAACGTAGTAAAATATCAAACCAAGAAATCGAGCTTTAACTACTTATGTATATAAATAATACATTACAATTCCCTGTATAAATAATACACCTACAGTACATCTGAGTTAGAAGCAAAACGTAATGTTTACAAACCGAAATGTTTACAAGCACTTTTGCTAACAAGAAGTAAACTGGTAATATTTCGCTATGTAAACATTTAAGAACTCTCTACATGGATAGGTGAACATGATGAGCGAAACGTTAGATCTTTTACAATAATTGTTTGTTCACTGAAGAGTGAAATTGTTCCGAAATCGTGTAAACCACACAAACTGGATTATTATGTTTAATCTAAACTTGATCATCCGTCATAATTACAAAGCTAGCTACTAATAAAAGACAGTTATAGTTTACATAATTACTAGAGTATGGAATTATAGCTAATAGATTGTATAGTCCTTGGTACATTTGAACTATATGGCATGATCGTATAATGTAATGCAATAAATAGTTTATAATAGAAATAAGTATAGTTTATTATTACACTTACTGTTTTATGTAGCCTAATTAATGTTTACTCTATTCAGATATATTAATACTTCTTTATGTAAGTAATCATATATAACAGCCTATTTAAAGTATTGAAAGTCCTAAAAGACAAATTTAAAGTTGACCATATATCGTCGTTTTTGGCAGTTTTAGCTTTACAAGAAAACCGACAACTGACCCTCTTAGCGTTATCAATTAAAAACTTAACTGATTCTAATAAATCAAAGAATGAGGAATGAGTAAAATTTTATGTACTCATTTAAAATTTGAAATTTAAAATGAACATTTGTACCTCAAAATTGTTATGAATGGCTTTCACTCAACTATGTAAAATAAAGTTTATTCAAATGTCATTGTAATTATGTTATGCGATTGTTGTACACCTGCCGTTATTGTAAAAGTGCAACAATTACTGAGTTCCCTTGCACGTCAAACATTCAATCAAGAACACTTTACCTACTTAAGGTTCAATCAAATCAAAGCACAACTATGATACTATTAATCGCTGTTCATGTCAACATTCCCAGGAATAAATTTCGAGTAATCAACATTCGCATCTCTAAATTTGTATGAATGGCCTTAACTCAACGATGTAAAATAAAGTTTCATGTAAAGTCAAATTGCAGTTATGTCAAGCCACCTGCCATTGTTGTAAAAGTGTAACAATCACTCAGTGCCCTTTCCCATCAAACATTTAACCAACAATACTTTACCTACTTAAGGTTCAATCAAATGGAAGCACAACTATGATACTACAAATCGTTTTTCATCCCTCCAGGTGGTGAGAGCTGTATATTTGCAACAAATGTGGAACATGGTAGGCTAGAGTCTCCAAATTCATAAAATCATATACGAAACATTTTACCTGCAATTCCATGAACCACATTTCCACGATAACTGCTTTAGCATTTCCTGTGTTGGTGCCTCGAGAGTTACTCGACTGCGAACAGTAAGTTTCAAGCGCCTAGTAGCATCAAAAATGTCAGTAATATATACCGATTATGACATTAAAAATTTTCTTACATTACACGCCACCTCCTTCGCCAAAACCTTAGGCAACCATACTTGCTTAATGTATTCTTTAGAAACTTTATTCACATTTATGTACTCTAGACTTCCTTTATGCTGTAAAACTATAAGCTGAATTTAGTAGTAAGAGCGCTATGCCATTTATTGTATTAAATTTATATAGGGAATATAGGAACAGGCACAGAATCGGGTAGGGCGAATTTGAAGAGGTATCAGATTATGGTGAAATCCGAATTCAATGATTGTTTACTTAAGTAAATGCAAGTCTACAACACTTTAGAACCACAATATATAACTAATATATAAATTGGTATCTAAATAATTTGAATCGTACTAGTGCATTTCACAGTTGGGTCCTCCTTTAATAGTAAAACTGTGCGGGAGCTTCATGAAATAAAACATAATTTCATTACAATTAAAGGTCTAAATGAAGGTCTCCACCTTGAATTACTCACATTGTTTAAATTAGAAAAAAAATCTTCAGTATGAAATTCCTAATAAATGAACTCAAAGTTTCATGTGAATTGTAGGTAACGATTACCACCCATCATATTAATCGGTCATCTCCTGGGAAAAAACGAATGCTGTAATTTTTCGTTAAATAAAAGAGAAATTCTTACAAGTCTCTTAAGCATTTTCGCTTGGCACTTGCAGCGAGGTTGGTCAGTAAACACGACTCCCTTCAATCCAGGGCAGCAGGCAAGCAATGCTTCGGTAATGAGATCTTCTACTATACCCTGAAACAGATAAGTAAATGTTTTACTAACTTTAATAATTATTCTTTTAGTAAAGATTCCAAAGTTCTAATGAAAACGTACATGATATTTGTCATAACAAGTCTAAGTTAATAAAATACATCTATAACGTTCTTCTTCTGAACATATAAACTTTTTCCTCGGAGAAATGCAGTATATTAAACGAGGCACAAGTAAGGAAACGTCAAAGGCTTTAATAAGTATATCTAAATTTTATACTGTCATTTAACAATCGCGACGCTTCGCCAGATGTTACTTTGGCAGCTAAAAAGCTAGAGAGCGGGTAATTTAGCAAATTACTGGCAATGGAGCAGAGAGTGGAGTTTATATCGCAAAAAGGCAATTAAACATTGGCTACCACCCAACTCATTTGCATTATCGTAATGGTTTGTTCGACATTTTAAATGCTATTCAGTGTCTTTGCAACAGTGAATAACCACTTTTATCTCTTAACTTAGTTTTTTTTTATTGTCTGTTATTACGTATAGCTTCATGAGATAGTTTTAAATAGTACGTTCTACTTTTAAACCCTTTTGGCTACATTTGTTCCTTGGGTGTAGTCGTTGCTGTTAATAACATTTTATTACATTCAATAGTTTGCTGTAAAACACTTTGACGTTATGTTTTTAATACGATCAACTAATGCCAATAATTCCCCAGAAATGAACTTCCGTTTCATTTTAGTACATTTTATCCAATTCATAGGAATTAGAAGGAGGAAATGGAAGATCTGGTTATATCGGTATCTTTACTGTTTATTTCATTTATCAACCATGACAAACACTGGGTAATATAACATTACACATATAAATTTAAATAATATAACATTAGCAATCAGAATAAGCACCTATTTCATAAGTAGTATAAGAAATATGCAATGTTTTACTTAATAAAAACGATTAGACTATAATTACAAAATAGTATTTAAAATTAAACTGTTTTCGGATTAAAAAAGATAAAAAATACATGGAGGATACCAAAAAACTAATGGCTCTATGAAAGAAGTTTTGGTTTAAGATCATTATACCATAGAATATGGAATACAACAATGCAATGAGACCATAAGTAGATTAGAACAGTAACCGTCTCTTAAGGTTTAAAAAATATGTGAAATGCGTTAGAATAAATATATATGGACTTACTTATGGATTGACTTCACAATTATAATAACGTCTTTAAAAATACCAATGTGAAAAAGAAGTAAACTATTTAAATATTGGTGGGTTTTAAAATTCTATAATTTAATATCAGAATTTAGAATTCCTTAGTTGTTACTGTTTCTAATTGCACTGCCATTCTGCTGGTGAAAAATAAGCTTTGTTAGGAAATATCTTTTTCAATTATGTAATATAATAATGGGGTTTACTTTAGCGAATCCAAAAAATGAGATTAAATACACTTGTAAGTAAACTGAGAAAAATAATTTTACATATTAACGTGTGTAGAGAGATTTTAATTCGTAGATTTTACATTTTCACACGTTACTTCATTTCCAAATACATGCGAGTAAGTGATATGATGTCGACCAGATACCAGATACATGAAAACATTTCTTTTCTGTTGAGCTGTCTATCTACATAACATAGCTATATTTTTAAGTACATCAGCGAAGTCACTCGATAAGTGGTGAAGGATACTCATACTCTTAAATCAGTATAAAACCGTATAATATATTCTAACATAATAATTTTAAATATAAGTAAAACTTTTCAATAAACACAAATTATTATTTATTGGATATTCTTATCATCCCATATCAAAAAGCCTAACATTTTCATTTGACGCTTGTTCCTCATATTTAGCCATTACATAACATATTACCATTTAGTTCCTTATGTAGAATAGCATTGTGTTAATCATCAACCTGATGACGTTTTGAAGAAATAAATAATTTATTTGGAGGGTTATAACTATGAATTTTAGAACTATAATAAATATTAAACCACTCCATTTCACTGTGCAGCGTTGATGGCAACCTGGCTTTCTCAAGTGGCCAAACTTAATTAAGAACAAAGTTTAAAGTTTTAGTAAGAAGAGTGATATTTCAGTAGTAGATTTATGTAATGGAGGTGATAAATCACTGGAGGGTTGAAACTTTAAAACCTTTATTCATAATCCACAGGAATTTACCAACTGAGACATTTTATTCTTTGCCTAACAAGGTATGCGTACAACACACCACATTTCACGTAACAAGCTTCGCTGAGCTTTCACTCAAAATTTGCCATTGTTTATTAGGCTATACGCGGTACTATGCCGCATGTTAAACTGATATATGGTTCTAGATAGAATTTAACATATGTTTCTATCATGTGTTTTTCTCGTTACCACTATGGTTATAAATAAGACCAATACAAATATGATCGTGTTTATGCACTTTCATGGAACTAGGTATCGATTATATAGAAATAAAGATTCATACAGAACTTTATCTCCGGATTTCTTTATTCTTTAGATATAATGTGGACAAACAGACAGAAAAAAATTACAGCTCCACGATTGATAGGCTTTTCTAAATGTTGCGTCTCCCATGTTTAACTGTGGTACCAGTACAATTGCTGTTTTAAAAGATGAAAAAAGAACTTGGTAAAAGCGCAATTCAGGGCAAACATCTATCGGATTACCGGATACCCCCGGCAACCGTGTAAAACATTCACCCTCGGCTTCGGGCAGCAAACAGATCCAGAGCACCACACGCAAATATGGTAGAGTCAGGATATGTTCGGTAAATCAAACAGACTAACAGTGAGTGGGCAGAGCTGCTTGCACACGCACACACACGTTCACACAACAGCAGCTAATCCAATGTCTACCGACCAATCGGTTGAATGCACTTCGCATCCGCATCAGCTCGTCACGCACTGCCGACCTTGCGCATGTTCTCACGGTCCTCTCCGCACACACGGTCATAGCTTTCACACTGCTTATAATCATGTTTTCTGATCAATTTATTTACGAATTCCATACTCTATGGCGGATTATAATTACCGACGCTATTTTTACTTCATTTAAATTATTGGAATAAAACCATGTGTTGTATATAAAAAAGTTCCTCTTTTAGGAATAAAGAAGTTCTTTATTGGAATAATAAAATGCAAGTTCAATTAGGTATATCTGTGTTGTTCTAAAGTTATTTCTGTAAAGGATTATGTGCAGTATTTCCAATATAATTAAGAATGTTTACGTATCTATTTGATTAAATACTAGGCAAATTTAACTGTTTTCGTAGAATGATTAACGCATTTTCGGCAGTTTGCATCTTTACTTGTTTAATAATATACAGTACTTAAACCAGTTAAACAGAGATAAACTTTATATTTTTCAAACTATGAACTCTCTACCTAGGTGATTGGAAATGTGAACCAGATCTGCGTAATTTTTATTATTCCGTGATTAAGAACAACAATTATGACTTTGGAGTTTAATTTTGTATAGTTAAACTCAATACAAGATTACATATATTCTAAAATATGATATATTTTAGATTTCTTAATATAAAATTAAATAGTTAAAAATAAAGTAAAAATAAATAAAATAAATGTTAAAAAATATGTTGCATAATGATAATAACGTATCACATTTAAGAATTAAAATCACATTAAAGCAACATGAAACGTTCTTTAAAATTAAACATGAATGGTTTCCTTAACTTAAATGTAACTATTCAAAAAATCTTTTATCAAATATTCTACATTAAAAAAAATTTCTCTTGTGTGTCGGTAGTGTTAAAACGATTTCTCTTTGGAAAACCTGATATTCCAATATACAGATTAGTATATTTTGAAATAAGTTCCGAAAAATTGCATTAATGAAGATTGCAAGAACTATTCCTAGTAAGTAGAGTTTTAATTTGTATTACAAGTGTAAATAATAGGATTTATTTTTAAATATTAATTGTTCTTTGTGTTGAATAGAAAGTTGAATATTTCTTTATTTATATGATGATATAATAAAGACTTAATTCACTGTAATAATATATTACTGAATAATAGCAAGCATCAGGTGGTTTGTTCTACTAGCATACTTACTAAAGAGACAAGTCCATTGTCCAGCAAGATAGCCTTGACTAGTTGTCCTCTCTCTGTTGGCACTGCGGCCTCCGCCTCCAGGAGCTTCTTCTCGCTGAGAGCCAAGTATCCGTGCTTGGAGGCTATCAAGTCACCAAGTTCACGAGCTGCATCGTTAACTGCCCCTTAAGCATAAGTTGATATTTAAAAATTTTGAATTTATCACTTTTATTCGCAACTATTTACCTCTTTACTTGGCCGTGTACAGAATTGTATCACACGACAAAGCTTATACATAGTTAGGACGATGTATGCAATTGAATACATGATAAGTAAAGGGTTAATGCTATATAATGAATTTATAAATTATTTATAGACTAAGTCAAAGTCATGCAATAAATCATATATCAACATACTATACATATTTATCAATAATAAGTGTAATTCTTATTATATTTATACATTTCATTCGTGATTGGTTATAAAAAACATTTAGACAATTTTGTTAATACATACTATCTATATGTATACAGTCATTTTATTACCAGCAGAGAAGATGTAACTGGTTTAAGACCATGTCATTTCTGATGATTTTTTAAATTAAGAGCTGACTATAAAATAATATAATTAATTAATAATTTTCATCGAAAATAGGCCTGTTCAAAATTTACTTTTATCAATGATCTGCATGGTTTATTATATAACAAATTTATTTTGGTTAGTTTTCATATATAAATTTTAATTTGATTAAAAATCAATTTTTATTTCTTGTTTATAATTATTGTAAGTATCTCTTAGCTACAATGCTTTATAAAACTGGATATAGTTTTGAGAAACTATGTAATAAATATATTTACATTTACGAGCCTATTTATTACCTCTTATCAAATCACAATGAATCTTATTAATATCACAGGCTGAGAATAATGCAGCCTACTATTGAGATGATAACTTACTACAACCACCTACCAACAATCCAGACATGGACAGGTTGCTCATCCTTGATACGAGATGTGTCGTATTTTTTCTTGAATTTCACCAGTTCTGCCTGTAACATTTTTAGAGTTCAATATATTCTTAACAATTGTTTTTAATATAGTAAAAAAGTTTTTACATTTTTATGTTACAAAAGTAACAATTTCTACCAATTTTCTTGTACAAATTAAATTTGTATGTTAGCAACAATAATTCTAAGGCACTTCTAACGCAGTATCTGGCTCAGTGTCTTATGGGACGAACATAATCGACTTACACCAGAGTTGCTTTGTCAGTGGTTTAACTGGAACATCTCAGTCTTTAGTGTTGTACTGTCGGAAGTGTAATCTAAGTTACGTCAGCTTACACAGTTCGTCGTTATTGCTTTTAACATTGTGAACAACTTTGGTACCGCTACTCATTTGGTGGGTTTCGAACTACATGAAGAGCAGGGTATAATAACAGGAGATTCAATTTACTTATTGTGTTTTAAGAGCGGGCCGCCAGATATTGGTTTTATATGTAAGGAGGTGTTTGTTAGAATCTTCAGTTTTGGTGCCGATATTGCCGATAAGTCAACATTTGGTTTGCATTGAACACTTTCTTAAGTGTAGAAGGCCAGGTATAGTATTTTGTTTCTTGTGTCGGCTGTAAATTTTAAGACGAGTAATGTAGAATGTTTCATCACTTTGCCTTTGGAAGGTTACGAGGAAATTACGTATTTGCCACAAACGATAGCACATGCAGTCGTCTCATTACCCCATGCTGTTATCACTTTTCTAAATCGCATAAAAGACGTGCACCATTACCGAACTCAATTTTTCATGTTTGTAAATAAATATTCTTTTAAATATCAAGCGTAAAGCAGAAATAGATAATGGAATACTCCTTTAAGTGATAAGCTTTACTCATAACTCAGCGAAAATACATAAACGAATATGATATATCTGATCTCATGGAAGTGTATACAACATATTCATACTTTGTATTCCCTATGTGGAAATTAAACGTTAGGTAAAATTAGAAGCCTATACCACATTGTTATCTTCACATAACCTACGAAAGACACACAGAGGATGAATTTTACTAGCCCTCTGAGTGGTAGACAAATGTCCGAAATTGCAAGCCTGTAGGGCAACCGTTTCTTGAGACATCCTGTGAAAAACTATAAAGCTTTATTGACGTTCCTTCAAATATCGCTACGAAACAAGCAGTATTATCTCACTCGATATTGCTTCTATAGACATGAGGCTTAATGCAAAATGTAACGTATTTTCCTCAATTAACAGAATATATATTAAAAATTAATTTATTCATAGTACATTGAGAAATAGGCTTCGCTAACGCTCAGACAATTATATAAAATATGACGTACATATAATACGTTGAATTACAACAATTGAGCTTTTGGATTGCTATGTTTTTCGCAGATAAATTTTTAAAACTGTATGTGTTCTTTATTGACAAACTTTAAACAAGGTAATAATACGCCACACAACGTGTGACAGGGTTTACTTAATTTTTTACAAATTTAAAGTATACAGTAATTATTATTAGAATACATTTTTTATTATTTAACATGTGAAATAGTTACAGAATAGGACTCTGTTTTTTTACATGTTTATTAATTCTGTGATTATCTCTCTGTCATAATGTTACAGTAGCCCTAGTGTAAAAATATTCACTAGCGCTCAGGCAATTTGCTTAGAGTGACATGTATCGTCGTCGAAATTGGTGTTACCTACATCGAAATGAAACGTTATGCAACATTATAAATGTATAGGTTCTTGAAATATCGTGCGGAAATCATGCGTACTGGTAACAAATGAAATCTATTACGTCAACTAAAAGATTCCACTAACATAACTATATTGTATTTTACTTAAATATGCCATTTCTTGCGGGCAAAATAAACAAAGAACATCAGAAGCTTTGGGTGGAATTACATTTGAATGACAATCAAGCTATTTGCATCAAGTTGGACTAACATCTCATCCATGGTGGGTGACTCAGTCGCAGTTTGCCAGGATCATGCATGAGTAATTAACTACAAGCACCTCTGCGTTGTAATTTACATGAAGTGGCGGTGGTACACCAATATATCACTTACAGTAGGATAACATTGTCTGAGATGGCGATACTACATAACAGTAAAATTGTGTTATGGTTAACAAAAACAAGCCGCCACAAATAGTTGCGAAAAATAATATTCATTTGTAAGGTTCCAATTTTGCTCGCATGTTTTTCCAGAACAGTAAAATACTTTAATGTTTTAGGTTTTAAATAAATGGTGGGATTGTAGCTACCGCCACCTACTGCGGTCATCAACAAATATGGGCACCGGCTTCATAAGGTGTGTGAGAAGTACGACACGAGAGATTGCAAGGTGGATATATGGGAGAGTCGGTAAGCTTAACTTCTACGATAACTACTATACAGGGTGTAAATTAAGTCCTGTTACGTGTAGATATACACTAAACGGATTGATATCGATGTATTGAAGATCTTAGTCTTCACCATAAAATACGTTGCTTAGATTTTTTCGAGGATAACAAATGTCCCTCCCTTTTCAAACTGGAGTGGACTTTAAAATTTCAAATTGCAACATGTTCTCACACATCATTTTGGAGGTATCTTCAATAGAAAGCCAATGACATGAATACATCTCTACAAAGTTCCCCTTACAACTCAGAAAATGTAATATATTTTACTTTTGTCATTGTGTTTCTTTTGAATAAACCTGAAAATTTAAAGTTACCCTCTTTTACCCCCCTTTGGAAAGGGCGGGGGATTTTTGGTTTCCACTCCAAAAATAAAAAAAGATTTTAACTTTAACTTACGACCCGCTGAGGCATATAATTGTAAGTAAATAATCTGTTTAATAAATAATACTTTTCTTAATTATTAGACACCTGCATTACTGTGAAAATGCTCCTGTCTAAAATCAATTTAAGTTTCGATAAATTTTCAAACACCAGTCTTTTTAAGTTTTTAATAACTAGTATCCACAAATACTTGAATTTATTTTCGAGTATATAAACTTTATTTTATTATTAAGACTCTCGGACTGCTGTAACAAGTGGTCCTGTCTAAAATAAATTCAGGGTTCCATGCAGTTCATATCTAATATCAAATGCGGGTCATAAATACTAACCGTGAGTAAATAATATTAATTGTCTATTAAATAAACGTTTCTTTTGTCCCTAAGCTCTGACACTACCTGTTTTTCTGTCTCAAATAAATTTAGATCACCTTAAAGTTTGGATGTTCATAAACATGCTATTACAAGTAAATTATCTTTTCTTATTAAGTTCCTTATTTTCGAATAATGAATTACTTAATCTTATTTTTAGGCTCTCAAATAGCTTTGAACAGTTAACCTGTATAACATAATTTACGTTTCCCTCAATTTTCGATCTGCTGAAACCTGAGAGACATAACATGTTATTTTGTGCAGATTAAACTTATTTTTAATTAGATAGATCGTCTAATTAGGGTCTTAGACTGCTTAGATCAGTGATCCTGTCTATAATATATTTAGATAGTTCGAAATTTTTGAATAAGTTGGGCCATAACGATTATTACAAGGGTTTTTACTAAATTTGAAGTTTTTGCTGGCACAAGTAGGTCATAACGAGTTATTGCGTGTAAACATTACTTTCTTTGATTAAATAATCCTCTTTTTCTCTATTAGTATCTTGGACTGCTGTAGAAATCTGTTCCGTCCGAAGTATCCTTAAGTTTCCCTAAATTTCGGAACACAAGATATTTTACTGATTAATTTCTAGTAAAGGAAATTTTCTATCTATTTTTAAATAAATAAACTTTCCTTTTCGGCGATTGTATTGGGCGATTGA
The DNA here is from genome assembly GCF_021130785.1 of Homalodisca vitripennis. Taxonomy (NCBI): domain Eukaryota; kingdom Metazoa; phylum Arthropoda; class Insecta; order Hemiptera; family Cicadellidae; genus Homalodisca; species Homalodisca vitripennis. Next base: position 126,370,649 of record NC_060212.1, on the reverse strand, counting down.
TAATTAGTATTTATGGTGTTTTTAGAAACTAGCTTAGTTGCTTAAACCTGTCCCACCATAAAGGCTTAAAGATAAAACACTATTACTTGAGTTAGATACTTCACGGCCACAATTGCAATCAATTAATCAATATTCATTATTATCCAATCATCGATATTTATAGATTGCATCCCAAATACAACTACTAAAACAAGATTACGCTATAACTATTCCATATTACTGACCTATATATATATATATATATATATATATATATATATATATATATATATATATTATATAAAATGCAATAAACTAAACGGTTAAAAATTTAGTTTATACTTCCAATTTTGAAGAATAAACGTGTCTGACACATTGTAACACAAGTAACACAAGAACATCTCTATTGCACTTTCTGCCATTCGAGATGAGCAGTGTATAACGTACTAGAGTCTATAACTGGGTTATTCAGTGGTAACCTATAACCAGGATCGTGTGTTACCAGCAAAACCCTGTTATTTCAGTAATGTTTAAGATTAATACGTTCTTCTAACGTCTTTTATTAGGTTACTCAGTAACAAATAACAACGAGGTGACTTCATGCAAACAGTGAGTTATGCAATCTGTTAGTGTTGTTACTGTAATAATACATTTATTTATATTCTTGTTATATTATGCTCTGCCATAGTTTATTATGCAAGTGTTATTTTTCACTTATCCACATGATTTGTTTGTAATCATTGTTTAGGTTAATATGTTTATAAGTTAATTATACGATATAAAAATGAGAAGTAGGTCCGTTGGAAATAAATAAATGAGGCTAGGAACGGACCTGTTCTGATAAAGCTTTCCCGTTATACTGAGGAAATGGATTGTCAGGGGAGGGAACAAAATATCAGATAGACCAATATAATTAAAACTTCTGTAAATTGTGTTAATTTGGTAATACTTGCCATATAACATTTCGTGTATTTAAAATAATTGTCTACTCTAGTACATCTAATTCTTTGGAATTTTACTGTATATGAATTATGTCATAAATGAATTATAAATAAGTGATTAGTATCGAATCTTTTTGAGTATTACTATTTTTTTGTAATGGACTTGCTCCAGGCTAATAAATATGAATGACGAGAGCAATCACTATAAGGATTGCTTTATAGTTGTATTGCTTTATAATGTATTGCAAATTCAACCTTTAACTACTTGGTTGAAATTTAAGGAAATTTGAGGGAAATTTTAATAACCAAAAATCACTGGATCCCCGCAGAACAGTTTTGCTTTTCTTAACACACTTTCCCTTCAATATGCTAAACACTGCCTTAGCTTACAAGAGAAACCTTTTATTTCGCTGAAAACTTCTCTTCTAGTCAAAATTAAATTAAATATTCATGAATCCTTATTCACTGAAACTGATTGAAAAGTGTTTCACAACATTAACAAGACTCCTTATTTAATTTTATATTATTACTTTATTTAAAAATTTTGAATGAATATTTATTTAATCGCCAGTTTTGTAGAGCGACTGTGATTTGTGTTACAAATATTCTTCAGTATTTCTTTGTAATGTTTAAAGTTTCTTTTCTTGGGATCTTATCGCTCATGAAACAATATCGGTAGCAGCAGGAAGAATCAATTCTTCTGCAATTCAATGAAGTTTAGCGCTATGGGCAATTTTTTATCCTTCATCGATATGAAATATAAAGAACATGCTGGTTATTAATACTAATTGATTCTTCCAAGCCTGACATTCTGTTCATAACAGCTTACCGGTCTATTCTTGCGCCCATTTTTTCCAGATGACGTAACATTTTCGATTGTTGCATTGATTTAGCGGACAATACTTCACGAACACCTCACGCTGTGGCTTATATCCAAGGGACGTGAACCTAAACTTAAAACAAGACTAATTTTATGCATTTTGTTTTATATTCTGATCTGCCTTGTTTCTCGTAGAATCACATCTTTTTTAGTTTTTATAAAATATTTAATGAAAAAAATAGCATAAAACAAAACTATAGCATTTTACAGTTCCGAGCTCTATTTATTTAGTAGTGATGAGCGCCTCACCCCCCTGATGTGCAATTGTCGGTTGGGTGTCATCAAAATTTCAGACATAAAAAGGGAGTGGCAGATTCAACAAGGATGAGAACCCCTGCTCTAAATCATCATCGGAAACCGAGCGGCATTTGTTTGTATATTTTAAAACTCTATACTCTGAAACTTTAAAATTTAATTATGAAACAACAAATAATAAGTATATTTTAACCAACTTAACAATCGCATATAAGAGAACACAATGCGTTCAAAATTTCACCGTACAGCAAGAATGAAAATGTTAGTGTGTAAAATATTTTACTACCTTTAGAAATGAATCATATAAAACATTATACACTGTTTTCCAATAGTTACAAGGGTGACATTGGTCTCTAATGTCCTCATTTTTTTAAATACATCGGGTCAGGGTTAGGTCAATTTGTAGTCGTGAATTTCGAGTATTTGTATACTTTAACCAATATTACTTTAACCAATTATACTGTATAAAACAATTAACTTGGAAACTTATCTGAGAAATTTAATTTTAATTAACGTGTACATTTTCCCCCGATAGAACATACGTCATAAATAAACATTGCGTGAGCTACTCCACTAGGCTTGAAAACTTTCATTAGCTAATCCTACCCGCTCCTGCCAAACAAACAGCCTCGCTACGTGATCCAGCTGTTGTAGTGTTCCGATTCGCTCGAGGCAAGGTAAATGAACATACTGCTAACAACTATATGTGATCTAAATTTACGATTAGCACCTAAAACGGAATACAGTGCAAGATTTTGTTGTGTCACAAATTATGATACAAACGTACAAACTTAATACAAAATTTGTTTTTATAGTATCAGACTACACTTTAAAGTTGACATCGGAATGAGAGTCAATAAAGAATTTAGATGGTAAAGGAATTGCTTCAAAATTTTATTTTATTTTACTTCTATAAGCTAAATTCCCATGATTATAGTGAAGTTTTAAAAATACTTATTAAAGCAAGTTGTTAAAGTACCATTAACAAGTTTGAGTAATAATGTTATCTCAAACTTTACCTTAAATGATAGCCTACTGCAATTTTAAGGCATTTTAAATGCTTAAATAAAAACATTCTGTCTAACTTGGAATAGATAAGTTGAGTTCTAACTAATATTTTTAGAAGAAGAAGAAACTGAAAAATGGAAAACATGTATAGGAATACAGTATCGAAATATCTTCAGTGTTTATGCATTGGACCCAATACATGAAATAGTCGACGCCGTATATGAATCACAATGTGCTGTACGTCTCTCGGAAATATTGTTTTGTATTAAAAATTATATCTGCCTTTTAAACTACTAAATTTAATCAATCTTTATTTTTATACCAGGAAAAGAATTGGAATGTTTTCTACCATGTGTATGGAATCATTCTTCATCTTTTTATCTTATCCTTTATCACTCAAAATTTTTAGTTTAAAACTTCAATAAATAAATATTTTCTTCATAATACTAAAAGGGCTTGCCAAGGAAGCTTGCATATATTCGTTTGTATAAATAATATAGCCAAACTAAATATTTAAAAAATGTAATTATTGAGCTAGCGCTATGATGTTATATTTGTTGATAAAGTTTTACATTTTTTAACTTATACTTTTCTCACAGTTTATCAATTACATAAAAAAATATTTTTCAATTGAAAGAATCCGAAATCCTTATTATTATATAAAGCACACATTTTCTCTGTACCTAAGATACTTTCAAATAGTGTTAAGGATAGTTAACCAAAGAATATTATAATATATTACTACTCATATAAACATAACAGGTTTGCCTACTAACCAGCAACTATTGGTCAAATATGTAAAAACTAAAAAACCCTTTAAAGGGGGTTTTATATATATTATCCTTTATATATTCAACTTATACATTGCACAACTATCAGTTCATGAAAGGAATTACTACCGTGGCTTAGAAAATTACAAAGCCATTTCAATAATAGTACGATTGACTTTCCAGTAATCACTGATGGTAAAGTTTGAGTCGTGGGTGAGTTTTTAATTAACGGTATAGAGCTTCTTTAATTACCAAAGTACTTGATACTTCAAACAGCTCTCCTAGATTAGTTGAACTACAGAGAGCCTTCTAGCAAATTTCATTAAGGCAAATAATTGTTCCTGCATTTTAATGATCTATTCTCAATTTTTAATACAAAATTAGGTTACATTCTTTTTTTTAACTATTCAAATTTGCAATAAACGTATTGTAGACAATAAGGAAGTAGCCTATCAATTTCTAAGAGTTCATTTTAGTCGAAATCCAAATAAACTTTCTCTCAAAACACTCAAAGTGAACAAGCCTTATCATCAAGTAACAAATGTATTATTATAAATTGTAATGTAATAGTAAGCCGTAAGTATATTCTCTAAAAGACGGATTTACCAATTAGTTTAGTTTATTTTGTGTTAGATTGTTTCACCTAACACTAAAAAATCTAACATTTCTTTATTATTTTGATGAACAAGATATTAAATATTAGATATATGGATTATCACTCGTGAACTCTATAAATCAATAACAGGTTATATCCACTTACAAAAATATAGTCAACCTAAAGCTGGAACTAAACAGATTAAGTACTCACATTGCGGGGATGTAGTTTTGACTCGGTACATCCCATAGTAGCGGTAGCTGCTAGCCACTGGTGTAACCACTGCTGTTACTACTGTAGTTGCTGCTGGCCTCGCTCCTCGCGATCAGTGTTCTGCTCCATCGGCTTTCCGGCTGTGCATTGTTTATACTACAATGTTACACTTCCGGACACTTGGCTCCACCAGAACCAACAAGCAAATAATTTAAAACTTAATTTGACGCAATGTAATACACAGGTATGCCATTTTATAAGTCATGGGTCGTTTGTTTGTTAACCAAGAGGATATTCCATAAATGATGGTCATTAAGGTAGCCAATTTTGTTTGGGTTTAGTGTAGGTAGATATTTTATAAAAATATATATTCAATTAGAAACACAGGTTAGTTGCCGATCACGAATGTGATTCTTATCTTATATTATGGCAGTGAAATGGGAAAGTGTATTAAAAATAGGATGTTATCTCACTTTATAGTATCTTTCATTTAAGAAACATAATTTTTCGCTCTCAATGCAAATACATGTTTAATGTACTATTATATTTTAATACAATTGGTTCGTACTTTTTTTTAAATATAAATTTTCCCAAAAAATCTATATAAATATACATACATGTAATTTTTTATGAAATTATATTGGTCATCATAAATAGCTGCAAAAGAAATAGTAGGCACTATTAGTAAGAATATGACAACAAAGACAAATTTTTACATGTCTTTCCTTAACTTACCGAGATATACTAATAATGTAATAACAGTAGGCATAAAATAAAAATTACCACTTTACATGGTCCTAAAGAAAGTCTTGCAGGAACTACCCTAAAACTCCAACATCTTATAGAGCATGAAGATAACCCAAAGAAAGGCTTTTAAAAAGTCCTTTATTATTGAAAAAGGCTATTATAAAACGAATAAAGTGAGTTAAACTCCTGAAACAAAACTAATTTATGCTTTACATATTGAATAAGCAAACCCAGTGCCAGCCAAACATTATGCTGAAACCAAGTTGTTTTAATTACCAAAAACTAAAGCTATAAAGTACAAATCCTAAAACTAATTAAAAACAAAAGTTTAATATAAGTCTGAAAATGCAATAATTCTGTCACATTCGTAAACAATTTTTATTGTTATCTATTTTGAGTATAACGTGTTCAGTATTGGGATTTCTCATTTTAATACATGTTGAAACCGATTTTATTACGTTAATAAAAGTACACAAGAGAACCTATAACAGATTTAGAAATATAGGATGTTTCTGTAACAAAATACTGTGCAATATTCCTAAGGCAATTTGGAAATAATTTTGATTTTGTTGAATTACATTTGCAGAGAATAGTTACACGAAATTTCGGTGAATGGTAATAAATCCAGAATAAGTATTTTTTTTTTTTAAGTATATCAGCCAAATATATTCGTATGTACAATATACGTACTTTTCTGAGCAGCTCACCTCGGTTAAAAAGGGTAAAGAGCGGTATAGTGAAAATCCTAACTTTGCCCTGTGTTTCACTCTTACAAGACATATTACATTTGTGCTACAATTTCTGTATAGTACATTAATTGGTTTCTGGGATAATTTATGGATACTCCTACAATTATTACAGTAATTGTAAACTTACCCTTACACACAAAAACTATTTTAAAACACATGGCGCGATTTACTAATAATACTTACGGTTAGTTCAATTATTATATATAATTATAACTCATTAGTGTAAAAGAGACAACGTTTCCTCGACTAACTTGCTTTGTTATTCCACTTGTTATAGTCACGGAATATTTTCTTCAAATTGTAGTTACGGAGCGAATGGTTTGTTGAATCATGCTAATGCCCAGGCCTTCCATCGTTGTACCTTCAGCCACTGTAAATATACCGTCCAATAATGTCTATGGAAACCAAATTTGATACCCTACATGTACACATTCACAATATTGTACAGTTATTAAAATCTAGAATGATGTACTTGGTTTCAACACACCGCCTCTACCATCTACTAAACAGTTACGGCATATTATTTCTCCTGATAATATATGAATCTGTAAATATGCTTCACACAACGACATGTTTATTCATGTAAATAAATATGTGACATATCAGCTGTCAAAAATCCTCCCTATCTTTCCACAGTGATTACATTTAACAGGCTCTTTCAATTAATAATGTGCAACTTTGTAGACAAAAATGGGATTTTTTTCTACTTTAGAGACCAGTGATGCGTTTCCCGGAGGAATGTTGGATGTAAGAATAGGCCTCTATTCATACCAGAGATTCTAAGAATGGCCATATAAAAATTTAGAACAATAGGTCAAATAGTTAAACGTGAAATTGAAAGAAACAAACAAGAGCACTTTCGCACTTACCTGTGTTAAGAAATTATAAATCGAGTGAATTATATTTCGGACACCAATATTGAGTTTGCATTCGTTTCAGGATCATGAAAATGTGCTTAAAAGTGTATATTAATGGTCATTGTAAATGTCTCCAATTTTAGTACTTTTTGTCAGATAACTATATACATGCACAACCCTGAGAAGCCTAATTTTGTCAAAAGGCAACTTAGATATATTTGTATTAATAATAAAAGTTATACTTCATTGTCTATTATCTGTACTGCTAGCAGTTACACGCTCCTTTTCACAATTTAGTAGGCTTTGCCCGTGTATGACCACTGCTTGTTTTAGTGAATTATATTTCTGACGCCAACGATGAGTTTGCTTTGTTGCCACAATCAATAGAATGCGCCTAAAAGTTTATATTTATGGGCATTGCAATTTACTTTCCTCTTAGTATATTTTATTCAATAGTTGATTTTTTATTGTTTCCCAACCAAAGAATATCTGAGAAGCCTACTTCTGTCAAAAGAGAACTAAGATGGATATCGGTGTTTAAATTTATATTAAAAATATATTGTAATTGTGTCTTTTATATTTTATATTTGATAAATAAAAGTACAGTTAAAAGTAGGCTACAATAAAATGATAGTAGGCTACGCAATTTTTTCTGTATAAATTTAAAAAAATTATATTGTAAATCATTTATAACTGGAATCGGTAAAGTAGTTCAAAAGCACATACCAGCGATCTGTCATATAGTATACTTTTTGTATAGTTCTTGTTGACTGCTTCAAAGACCTTCGGAATCAAAATCTGGCCATATTATTATGTTTGAGGACATATTGAAATGTTGATTTTCTAACGTAGTGCTTACCTAATTACGAAAATCTAAAACGATCTAAAATATAATGGTTTATCCATAGAGAATTTATTCACTACACTAATGCTTACACAGAACATTTGGTTACGTTGAAATGCTCTTTCAATTAATATTTCAGAACTTCTGAGACCAAGATTGGAGTTTTCGCTACACTAAAAACCAGTTGTGCTCGGAGGGATTTTCGAAAAAAAGGATGCCTATATTCATAGCACTGTATACATGATGACTGGGAAGCAGATGACCTTACTCTTCTAAGTGTGGACCTGTACTAGGGGGCTTACTAGAGAATGTCGACAAACTCACTCCAGCTCATCTCTCTGTGTTGTTTTAGTAGGTCCGGGACCCTTCGTGATTGAATTTTAAAGGCTGTCCTGTCCCTAGGGCAACTCGTTTGCTGCGATTTCTTTCAGAGTTGGCTTCTCAGCCAGATCTCTAAAATGATATGCCCCTGTCAAATGTTGGATAGAAGGCGTAGGTCAAGGTCTCCTGCAGGCTTGGGTGGAGACTTGGAACGCCAACGTCCAGCTCTTTGTCACTGTTCGGTGTTTCAGGAGATTGGGTCTATCGGCTAAGGTTTGTCTTCCTCTGGAGGGTAGTTGACGGTCGCAGTAGTGGCAGTCAGCTGAAGGTGGTCAGGTGAGAAGTCCTGCACAGCAAAACGTCGAGGGGTGCTGTTAGGTGGCAGAGCAGGTGAAAAACCAGTATTTCGGGCCAATGGGTGGTGATGTGTTTGGCGTCTACCGGAGCAATCAGAGAGATGTCTTGGCATATATCCAGAAACTTAAGTAGTTACAGTCTGCCCAGTTGTTGGCGACAAACTCCTATTATGTGTCCTTGGTACTAAAGTCGCCGGCCACAACTGCTGGGTTGGTCAGGGTGGAGCAGTTGACCTCCACGAGGTAGAGACGGGACCTCACTGAGCTGTACAGGGAACAGAACTCCGTCACTGGCCCTGCTAAGCAGGCCGCAATTTTCAATGTCATTCGTTGTCACTTTCGTGGACCAGACGGTACGTGGGACGCGTGACACTCTCGCCAATGGACAAGAATGGTCGACCCACTGGCCAGGCGGTGATATGGAGTGGGGAGGGTGGTCGGTCCGGTAGACATCGTACATGGGGACGTTGAAGGTCTTCTGCTGGCAACTCCGTCTGGACGCTGGGTCGGAGTAGCCGTCCTCTGCAGGCAGGCTCCGGTTCCTGGGGTGGCTAGTGGTGGAGTGGCTGGGATGCCAGCTGGCATTCGCTTCCTGTATTCGCTTGAGGAAGAGGAGCGCGACTGTGGTATGTCAACGCTCTGTGCCATTGATTTGACTAGCTGATGAATAGTAGCCGCGTGGGTATACCCAGTTGGCGAAATATTGATACGGGATATTTGGGGTAATTGGTCGGGGAGAATGACCATCTTTGAGGCTGATTAAGCATGGAACATGTCGCTCTCGGGCCTTCATTCCATGGGTATGATGGTACGCTTGGTCTACTCCGTTTTAGCGGACGGAGCACTGATGGTGGGGGGGGGAGGGAATTGGAATGGTTCCCGCTATAATTTCACCGTTAACAAAGGGAAGTGTATATTGTGTTAATAATAATAATAATATATATCCCACTTCCCCCTTAGAATCTTAACTTTAGGCGGGCTCTACCACCAATCTTATCTATCCTGAATACCCTATTAATCCGAAAGCAAGTGCAAAGGTCTTTTGTAAATAAGCAATTTTATGTTACAATCATTTATAACTGTCTATAAGTATAATAATATTTCTTATAATGGCATTTATTAATTAACTTACGAATTTCAATTAACTTAAAATCAATTATAACCTAATTAACAATATGAGATTCAACAATAACAATTCTGCTAGAACAAGACGTTTACCAGCAAAAAATAATACCAGGTTGTTCACATCTTTTCCTTTTAAACTAAATAAGCTAAAAAGTAAGTAAAATTGCCTAATATAAAAGTTATAGAAGAGCATAAACAACTTACATAATTCTGTTAAACGTTTTTGTTTAGTTTTGTATATGGTATATATTTTATTAGTAAAAATTAATAAGAAATATTCTAATTTAATAATCATTAGACAAATAATTGTTGAAGAATTAATAAACCTTTTTTAATACAAATTTTTTATAAATATGTTGAATACACAAGTACAACACAGGATTACGGAATGAATAAAAAAATGTGTAATGCCAATTCAACAAAATTATTCTCTAGAAAATATATGTAAAGGAGTGCAAAGCGTTAAACAAAAGGATACACGGAGGGTTGCACTAATTTCATGGCTGGCTTCCATATTCATGGTATATTTCTGGGCTGTGAAATAACAAAGGAGGATAACAATATCAAAGCTCTCACAGGGTCTTAAGTTAACTGTTATTGTCTTATGGTAATTGTTTAGTTTTCCTTGCGTCTAGATAGGTATTACAGTTTCTGTTGACGGAATTCAGTTTAATTTTATATTTTTCTTTTGTTCGCTTTATCTCTATTTAGTATTTCTATAACATTGTCTAGATTATTACATGATGTTTGGTGGTAAAAACCCCTACTTTATAATCCTAACCCTCAGGTTTTGTAACATTTTTCAATATAATACATTTTTATAACGTGTTTTTAATAATTTCTTAGGCATAACAAATAAGAAATTTAAATTTAATTATGGTTATGGTCTTAATTACAAACTAGAATCTTTATTGAAGTAATCAAACGAATTATACAAATCACTAGGAACATAGTTATAGGCAAGTAAACAAACATTGTAAAACTGCTAAATTTACTAACTCAGAATTTAACGGAAAACACAAAAAACATAAAGCATACTACTTTTAGTATCATATTACAGGTCCGATTTTTAGGTTTAATATAAGATTCGGATTTAAAATAGTTTTGCATAGTTACGATGTAAGATGTCTCTATCCATTTTATACATCCAACCAAATTTTTTTCTTTTCATTAATACATCTAAAGGAAAATCTATTGTCTGTTCCTCTCTGTCACATTTATGTGGTATACTATTTAAGTCACATATTTTGAAGTAAAGCGATGGAATTTTTTTTGGTTTAAGCAATAAGTTGAAACATTAATATTTTAATACATATTTATTTATTGCATACAAAAATATATTCGTGTATATACAGTTTAATATCATCCAAATCTCTCACTGGTTGAAATCTTTTTACTTTTTAACTGCAATCAAATTTTAAAACAGGATACAAAAACACTTTTAACGAAGAATGATTTAGTTACTCGTCACATATATAACGCTATTTAACATTATCGGAAAATTAATACCAGTTTCTGTAATGTTCAACAAAATATGGTATTTTTGTTAAAATTAAAATTAACCCAGAGACTCTACAAAACTTTTTAATATCATTGATATAAACATTTAATTACTAATATTTATTGCAGAGTAAAAACAGTCAATACATGCTCGTAGAAATAACTTTAAAAATGTGTGTAGTCTCTCTGATTTCTCTATATAAATTTGTTTTAATACATACGTAAATCCACAATATATCTCTATAAATATGGTATTATATTTTTAAATACATAAACTTTTTAAGTAAATTAAAATATATTTAGTAAATATTAATGATACACAATCATTAAGAAAAGTAAAATATATAGTTAATTATTAAATATTACAACTTAGACTATTGTATACAATACAGGGGGAAAAATATTTCATTTGATTTTATTATAAAAATGAACATGTATAGATGCAAAGGTATGTGTAACATAATTATGTGTAAGTTGTTTGTAATTGCCGTTTTACTCATTTGTATGAAAAAGCCTTTTCAGATATGAGTGACGTATTCTAAATAATGTATTGAATGAGCCATTAAGAAAACTTTAACCATATAGGTGGAAGAAAATTTTTGATTGTTGATACCCTCAGTTTTGGAATAACACCATAGAATTTGTATAGAGCTGGAATACATAATGCACTATTATACAGTGTATGGTCGTTCTCCACAACCGATGTATTTTTAGATGGAAACTAAAAGAAACTAACTTTTATCATCTTATATTAAATAGCTCAACTAACTGTTGATAAAGGAGTTTAAATTAGCATTTTATTTTATATATTGTAATAACTTAAGCTTTTATAACGGATTTAGTACAAGAGAACATATATTAATATCATTACAAAAACAATAAACTAAATAATAAAATAATATTTTTTACACAATTCAAATCAAAGAGTTTTTATTTTTTATCAATGTTTATTTATAATTTGAATAAACATTGAATCACAAAAAGTACTTGCTCCGCCGGGACTCGAACCCGGATCTCTCACTTGCCGGGTGATTGTGCTACCACTACACTACAGAGCCCTTACTTTTTACGTTCAATTATTTTGTATTTGGCTGTTTCTTTCACATATGTGTTTAAATAACCAAACTAACATATGATCGGAAAAGCAAATACCTGTCAAATGACTTGTTTACATTCATTAACTCTGTACAAGTGGCAATAGCCAAATTTAATTTCAATAAACATTGAATCACAAAAAGTACTTGCTCTGCCGGGACTCGAACCCGGATGTCTCACACACACACACAACACACGCGCGCGCGCGCGCGCGCGTGTGTGTGTGTGTATATGTAATAGAAAAACTTATTCTATAGCACTTAAATTCATTTTGCAAACGCTTAAAATCAATTCTAAAATATAATAAATGTGAATACTTACCAAATTCCGCTTTAATGGGAATGTAATAACCATAAAGCGTCTATAAATATAAACATATTATCAATTGCTTCTTAACTTAACGTTGGATAACTTAATATGAAACATTACTATCAACATACAAATTGTTTTGTCAAATGAATCGCAAATATATAAACAAAACTAAGTTTCAATTTTATTATCATTTCAAATGGAAACCAAAAAGATTTGGCTTACATCCATTATATAACGGTATCATAATTATTCAGAATTATGTGTTCGTTTGTTAGCGTTCTGAATTTTTAATTCTCTGAAATCATGTAGTCTCTGAATCTCCTCTTTTTGAGTTAACCTTATATTTGTAAGCCCCTAATATAAAACATTAAAAATAAAATTGGCATGGCTTTACATATTGTCTTTACCATAGATATTACTTGACTGGTATAATATTTTCTGGGTGTTGCTGCTTGGGCTCCCAAGACCTTTAATTTTTGCACGTATTACTTGTTTTTCCACCCATTATGTAGACTCCAAAGCTGTCGTACGTTTCATGCAAGATTAAAACAATATCAGTTTTCTGGAGAAACGATTTGGATAGATAGTTATCTACATATACTGATAAATTTGTATCTTTTCCTTATTTAACTTGATGTAAAAAACATTTCACATTTTCCAAAACATATTATCAATATTATTACCATAAAACCTTTTTTTTTAATCAACTGTTTATAAAACTGATCGAATACACTTCAGAAACTAAGATCATGTAAGTATAAAAAGGTGTCAATAGAAATTGCGAATAAATTTTAAGTGTTTTTCCGAGATAAGGGTATTGTACTCTTATCTGTATGGGTTTCGAGATATTGTACTACCACAATGGGAATGGGCTTATTTGCTTCGAAATAATTTTAAAAATGATTATAAATTAATTTTTGCAGGTTCTAGACCTTAGGCCTAATTATTAGTCCGTACACCGTTATTGAGGAATCATAAATCTTTCAATTCAAATATAATTCTATTTCGTAATAAACTCACCACGCGATAAACATGTTGAAGATATTGCATCCTTTTACGTGCTTTTCAATCTCGAAGACGGTTCCAATATAATATCAAGGCCTGGAGCCACACCAAGCGGAGAATCCAGTCATCCGCCAGACCAAATAAATAAAACCTCTTTCCCTTCACTACCATTATTTCGTATATCAGAGTTCCACGTTTGTTACAGAAATAAATAATTTTTTAACTGTACACTTACGTGATGTTTCTATCTTACACAGCCATGATACCTTAATACTGCTCTGAATAAGCCTGATCCCTTTCTTCTTCGTACTACTCGCATAAACATTACGTACACAGAATTATTATAATGTTATCATTGCAGAGGAAACGTGCTAATGAATCTAATTCCTGCAGTAGATTTTTCGTTGTCAGAATGCTCGCAATATCCCTCAATTCGTCTGTTATGGGGTTTTGTATGTGCGAGGTGCCAAATGAATATGTGTACGTGCGTGCGTGCGTAGTAGCATCAATGTGACGAAACGAACAAACGAATTGATGTTGAAAAAATTGTTAAAAAATTGTAAAATTATTTTTTAAAATTACCAGAACAATTTTTACAATTTGAAAACGATTATTCAAAAATATTTACCAAGCATGTTATTTTACAAAATATACCACTATCTTATGGTAATCTGATGAGGTTTTTTATATCTGAAACTCGATGCTTTTATATATTTATAGTAAAGCAAATGTTGAAATTGTTTCTTATCACTTCCATTTAATTTTAGAAAAATTAACCGTTAAACCCTAATAAACATCCTATATAAATTGATACTTAGAAGAAATTTGGTTTTTAGACTGACTAAAAATATCATTATAGTGTCCACCAATTTTGCGATATTTTATAACAGTACATTTTACCTCATAAACATTTTTATCGGCTAAATATTCATATTAATAATTTTGTAACGAAAAAGGTTTTCGTTCTATAATTTACCTTTTATATTTTAATTAATTATAAATAAATATTATATGAATAATAATATCGATTTATTGAAAATCATACATATTTAATTAGTATTTAAATAAAACTGATAAATATATACAGCAAAATAATCGTCAAAAAAGAAATTTTTTAAATGATTTCTTATGAATAAAACCTCCAGACAAATCACAGCTTTATAACGCGATGTGGTAGTTTTAAAGCGGTTACAAACATGCGTAGCATGTAAATATTTTTCTATAATTTGCTTTTTTACTCTCTTTGTTATCAATTGTATTTTATGATTTACTCTCTCCTTTCAATATCTCATTATGAGGAACCTTAACTTAGGAACCGATTATAATTTTATGAGGAACAAAATATCATAGGTTATATCTTATATAGGTTATATGTAATATAATACACAAAATTTTTGTTGGAATACTCTCAGAAAATTACTAATTACATTTTAATTAATTTTAGCTGTTTATGTAATGTTTGAAATTTTAAATGAACATTTTCAATCAATAATTAGACAACATATCCCCGCAGTTTACCTACTTAAATAATAATATTGATGTAATATTGATTTAAATTAATTACATGTGTGATTAAAATATAATTGTGCACAATCACATCTTATATAACAGTGACCACTGAACAAGGAAAAGTTGACAAACCCACTTATTAAACACTAAGCACTAAACAATTATATTAATTTAATTACAGAGAATACTAAAAACATTTCAAAATTGGGTACAAAAATACATTGCTATATTCTAGCGAAGGCACCATTGGCATCCAAAACTATAGAATAAATTTAAGACTACGAAAATGCATTACCTTTAGACGTACATTTGTCCGAAAATCATGCATTATTACAATTCATATGGGAAAAAATATTGACTATTATTATACATGTTATTCTTTTTAAGTATAAAAAACATCGTTTTTGTGTATTGATTTTAACATTTAAATAATGATTTTATTTAGTTGTACATAACTTTTCGAAGAGATAGTCTTAATTAGTACGGTTTAAATTTGATAATTGAAAATAAATAATAACAATATTTCAACTTGTAAAACTAAATAATAAATCTTATGACCAAAATCCATAATGTTTTATATTGATTTGGATTTTTTGGGTCTATTTAAAATCTTCCTAATCAAATCGCTATTTAGTACAAAACGATTTAATAATTAATGATGTTCTTCATGTGTTGTTTTCTTTCTTAAATAATATTTAATTAGTACTTTTATAAGCAAAATAATATTTTAGTCCTTCTTATATTCCTCAATTAAAAATGTGTAGGATTATCTTCAATAAAATATGACCCACTTTTGATATTTTGCAAAATTACAAAGACACTTACAACTATAGTATAAATGTATTTATTTATATTTAATAATAACTTATCTTAACAAGGCACAGTTAGGTGAATATGTGAATTGTTTGTCTATCAGTGTTTACTTTTAATAACACTCAAAATCACTTAAGTTCTTACTTAATATTCGGGAGGAAACAAAAACCACTCAGGGGCATGCCAGATGGTACTAGCATTTCGACAGTTAACTTCAGAGCTGGACATTAATTTTTAATAATCTATACAGAATTTTAATGATATCTTTTGCCCCTAAAGTACAGATGAACGATGACTATAGGCTGTTACAACTTTATAATACTACTATACGAGGTACTGAGATGTTACAATTAAAATAGAAAGTTGTTCATGTTGTGTGATAGACTAACTGTGAAATTTATGGTTATTTGGTCATGGTTGTTGTAAAACTCCAAAATGTGTTGTTCTTTGCTCTAAACGTTATAATTATATCGCCTTTTTAATTTCGCTTTGAATTAACATACTTGTTTAATATATCTACTTAAACTAATCACGTATCAGTTTCATTACACGAAAAGGTATTCTTAATTTTAAAAATTATTGCTACCAAATAAAATACATATTACCCAATAATAAAAAATTCTATTTCACTTTTGGGTTAATTTTTTAACTTTCACTTAAAGTCGCAAAATTTAAAATTAATAAACAAATATTTATTCATTTTTTACAGCAATAAATGCAGTCATTTTAATCATTAAAAGAAATCAGTGATTTATAAAGACTTGTTTAAAGGAAATGTTTAAAATCGTGTCTGCATTATCGGTCAGTCTACTTGTGTGATGTCTTACTAGAAACGTCCTATAGGTTTAAATCTTTGGTTTCTCTTGGTTCAAGAATGATTTTGGGATCAAAAGGTACAAGGACACTCCGTCAGTCGGTCTATTTGTATGTATTATATTGTTTTTATTACGTTACAGTGCTTTATTCGATACTCTGGAGTTTCCATTTAATTACTCACATTTATAATATTTGTGATTGCTATGAAATTTACTTTGTTAGTTTTTGTTAACAGCTTGGTAATCAGAAATTATTATGACTAAAGAAATTGTAGTTGTTTTTAAATAGTGTAACTAATTTTAATATTTGTGTAATTTTACGACCAGCTCCATCAGAAAACGTCATCACACCTTGACATCTAGTACCTCTTAATCACGTCCCCTCCATCTGCCTCCCTAAAGAATGTTCATATATTAGAGTCCATGGGGTACCGGTCAACTTGGGCGTACATGTTGCGAATGGTCTCTCTAGAAGGCCGGTTCGGTATCGTGGGTCCCCCAAAGAGACCGCCGTTCTGCTCGGTCCTCTGGTGGTATGAGTCCATGGTCCTTCCGATGTCACTGATGGTAGGTCGGGTCGGACCGTAACCGTTCATGTGGACGGGTGTAGGCTCGTCACCTTCCTCTAAATCCAGTACTGTGGTCGTGTCTGGGTAGCCGTTGGACACGTGGTTGGCTGTATGGTTGACCACGTGGTTAGTAACATGGTTGGCAATGTGGTTGCCGTTATGGTGGGTGATGCTACCATTGGGTATTACAGGCTCAGGAACTATCAAGCCGTCAGCGTTCTTCAGGTAATCTATTTGTTGCAACACCATACGGGTGAACTCTTCTTGTACCTGAGGGGAGTCGGTATCCCCATCCACCTGTGAAACATTAATAAGCATTACCCTCAGTTGTTATATTCATTTATATGATGTTATAACAATGATTACAAAGTTTAACGTTACTATACACCCGTACTCTATGCATTCAGTACAGTTATAGCTCATCCCAAGGTACATACGTTTAGCACGTTATTTTCTGTGTTAGGAAAAATCAGCCAAATAAGAACATAGAGCAGTATAAACGAATATAACTCAAGTATTTTGTGCAAATATTGTACAAAAATTATAACAAAAGAAACGGAAGAAATAGATAAGTGCGAAGTAACCCGAACAAAGAAGACAGTATCAAACAGTTAAAACACGAATAGCCATTATTTAAATATGCTATTAATTTCCGATTTGTTTAGTTTCACACAATTATGATAATGCTCCGTCACATTTAAATAAAATTTAGAAGCTATATGCATTACTGACTCATCTATTGACAAGGCCAAATCTCCATGGCCAGGCCAAATATCCCAAGGTGTTATTTCTTTTAATAGTATTTCAACAAGATGAAAACCAAAAACTAGGCAATGTTAAATTTTTATTTTATTTTTTTAATGTTGTTATATATTGAATGTTTTATGCATAATTTTTGACTCACAATAGATAGTCTACTTTCATTATCCAACGTCTTCAGCATTGGCAGAGTCATCTCCCGGAAGAGCTCCAGCCTCTTCCTGAATGCTGCAATGCTGTCGTCCAGACGCCCTCGACCCAACTGTAGTTTTGAGCAGTCTAGGAGTATTAACTTCGGTTGTTGATTGAACTGTGTAAACAAATGGAATGTAATATATGGGAATGGTTTATTCTTAACATTAAACAATCAATGAGGTTATATTCTTTGGCACAAGAAAGGAAATGTAAATAGACAAAAAAGTAAAGAACCGTGCGATACAAGTTTTCGACTCATGGACAATAAGATATTATCCGCTACTTGGAAGGTGGTGTTATACTTATGTAACAAACAATGATGGTAATTGCCGAAATTCTGTAATCCTGTTAAATAATCGATCATTATTAATTAACTTCAAACACAAAAATATGTAATATGTTAAAAAGTGGTTTATTTTACAATTAGAGATGGGGCAAGTGTAATTTTACACCCATAAATACAGTGGTGACTCTGTTGTATTATGTTTCAACAATCTATTTACACACAAGTGCCAATCCAGGAATAGGAGAGATGAAAGTAGTGCAAATGTCATATGCAGCTACTGTGATTAACAGAAATTCTTTCCCAAAAATTTTATTTATGACATCTGATTTCATTAGTGTATATGTTTAGAATGTAAAAAACCATAGAGAGAAACTGACATAATATTAGTTTGATCTCAAAAGTATAATATTAATGCCAGCATCATTGCATTGTGATCAATATTTATAATTTTCATAAATGGGAAAACTATTTACAAGCTTGAGTTGATAATCCAACTCTATAACATCTTGTTCGCTAAAAAGGCGATAACGAAAGGAGCTCTTATGATAACATGAGAAATTTGACAAAAATATGTGTTTAATAAACTTCATACATTATTTAAATCACCTACAACTTTAAGTCGATACGTATTAAATTTAGGTACAATAATAATATTAGATGTTCTACTGAATGCACTATTATTATACAATGTGTACAATTTTTAAATAACATTACAATTTTTTTATAAAAATTGCATACGTTGATTAAAATGTACAATACACACTATTGAACATTTATAAAGAAAATATATAAAGAATATTTTATCTCGTAAATGTTTATCAATATTTATATGCAAAACTAGAATCATTTTACAATTCAATAATATTTTGTACTTATCGTAATCTTAAAATACTCCTTAATTTCACACTTTAGAAATTCTCTTGAGCTACTCATTGAAATGGTAGAATATAAATGGATTATAGATTAGAACTGTTCTGCTTTCTTGTTATATTTCTGTACAACATTCAGAATGGTGGAACTAACTAATTCTGCAGACAGTCTTCAGCAGCCACACTGAATTACCTAATTAAATTGTGTCACTGCTTCACTTACTTTTAAAGATATTATCAATTCTTTCCTGAGTTTTTTAATTTTTAGATACCGTACCATGCTTAACCACACTTTCCATGATTACAAACTAAATACACATATACTCCTCATTTAAACACTATAAAAAGATTAAACATTTAATGCTAAAAGTAAAATTAAAATAATAGTGAGACACTGCTGCTAAGAACTAACAAATAGTAAAGTTCTTTATGTTATCGTAATAGTAATTTCAATGCTCTTTAGTTCCATAAATAAGTTAGTGAATAGCCCACTTTAAAACTTATTGAACCTTTAAGTATGAAAACTGCTTATGTTATTTGTTGAAATTAAGACTTAACATTTCATAAATATTTTTTTCAAAACTAACAATAGGTTAAGCGTTAGCAAGCCTTTTGCTGGAGGGGGTAGGAAATTTTGTCTTTCTGTCTATCTATTTCTCAATCCGCAAGATACTCTATTAACTTACTAAAATGATAGATCTATATGGTAACTAGGTATAATAAGAATGAATAGTAAAAAATTCATACATTCGGTTCAGTAGTTTCTTAGAACATAATATAGATGCAATTCGGTTTCTATACAAAAGCAAGTCAGTAGATGAAACTGAGAAAGTTGAAAATTATAATCTTATCTTTTTTCGAAAAATGATCTTTTAATCGTAAAAAAACTTTTTTTACAGTATATGATATACTGTATGTATTTAACTGTAGATAACTTCTTGTTTTATTTTATCATGTGGATCTATTTCTTTTTAAAAATTTATTTGGAGATGTTATTATTAAATTTCCTATAAATCTAGAGAAAAATAACTAAAAAAACCTTATCACAATTGATTATTATATGAATTCGAATTGCTTTATAGAATCCTCAATTTCATCGTTTAGTAATTCCTTCAAGATCTTTGTTAGCTTTATTTGTCGCATTATTCTTCCTATAAGTATAATTTACAGATATAAAAATATGACTATTAAAGTTTTACTTATGCAGTAGCACTTATAGAAACTGTCTACATAATTTAACCTAACATGACCCCCAGAGAGACCAAAACAAACGCAAATTACAAGCTTTATAAAAATAAAATGTCGTTAGATAAAACCTGTAACAGTATATCAATATTTAACGGTTCAAACTGCTCATTTTCATATTTCATAGTTCAATACGAATTTTATTTATTAATATATTTAAAACTGTATTTCATCCCCTGATACTTCCACAACTAATGCTAGAAAATATACCTTCTAAGAATACTAAGGAAATAGTCGATTACTAATATTTTGTCTAGTAATGTACTTTTACAATTATAAAAACCACAAATTTCAGTTCGTTTAGCACTTACTACATACACGTAAACAAGGAAGTAGGCCTGTGTTTATCATACCTACATTAGCAAGTATGAAACGCTCTCAATGTTAAAACTGCAAACAAGCCTGTCTCTGTTTAAATACAGATTGCGCTGTTTAAATATTCGTTGTCTCCGTACACCTTCCCTGTTCCAAATAATGCGTGTTTACTTATTATTAAATAAAAACAGCGAATGTATTTAAATGAAATTGAGCTGCATTTATATTTCATGCAGTTAGATTATTAAAAATACTATCAGCCTGCTTATACTCTAACACCGCATATTATATAAATACAGCAATGAATCATTTATATAATATCATTGGCTGAGTGTCTGCGAAATCTATCACTCGCAGGGCTTGAATAATTTCACCGCTAGCTGCCTGTCTGCCAGTATGATATATTCAGAACGATAACTGATCTATATAATTAAACGTTTCCCTGGATGTTATCAGTTATATTCAGAGTATTGAGTTTTATGATTAGGCACGTCACTCTGTGGGATTTCTCTAAAATGGCTACGAGAAACTTACGACAGAAACATACGACATTTAATCATTTGACATTTTGTAGCTGGTTGGTACGATATTCTGTTGGGACCCTTGATACTCCGTGTCAGTTTATTTGTATGTAGACAAGATACAGTTCCATTACTGTGCGTGTGCCTTTTCTATAGGTTGACCAAGCTTAGTAAAGCCTATATTAGAAGTAAAATCCCGAGTCGGTTTCGTTGGACATCTCAAAACTTTACCTAGGGACTTGAGATTTTCGGTATAATATTATTTCTTCTTAAGCATCAATAATAAAGGAGATGATGGTCATGTCCCGCTATGGAATTTGGATTATCTACAGAACATCTCAAGAGCTTCATCTGAAGGCTTAACATTTTCCATAAAATTATATTTCTACATAGACAAGAATTAGTTCCACGAAAGTGCCTGTCTGTCCATTGGATTCGACATGGTGGCATTGAGGTCTATAACCAAGTAGGCATGCAGATTTGCTCTTCTATCTTCCCGGTAGCTGTAAAGCTGTCATTTCTGCGAGACAGTCTGTCGATTCACATTATATCTTCAGTATGAAATGGGGTATGGACATGAATCTTTTATTCAACGTCAGAGAGGCCTGTTACGTATCACGTGATGTTGAGTACTAATACCTCATTATTATTTATTACCATTATCTCCAGCTTCGCACGTTATTATGTCCGTTTTCTCAAGGGGGCAGGTCGCTTTTAATATCCGTATCTCCGCCATATACCCATTACTCAAAAAGTAAAAAAGATACAGGATTGAAACTTTGCATATATTGATATTAACCCTTTATACATCTTTACACTAGAGAATTTTGTAAAATATATTTTAGTTTTGTATTTATTATGTTAAAGCGGCCAAAAAATTGGATTCTATTTTTTTAAGTGATATTTTTACAAACTCTTTGGTATACATTTGTGTTATGATAGCCTAAAGATGTGTCAAAAATTTCATGTCTATACTATTAACGGGGACTGAGATAAAGGTACACATACACTACCAATAATTACTGTTGCGGAAAAGAAATAAAATTTGGAAAAAGTAACACAATAAAAGTCATGAACAAATAAGTAAACTATACTGCCTGTAGTTTCTCTATGGTATATTTATTAATTATTCTTATCTTTTACTGTTGTTTTTTATGTAGTGTACCTCTTTTTAAGCTAATCTAAGGCTTTTTTCCGTTCTTCGTTTTCTTTCAGATTCCAAAAAGATTGTAAAATACACAGAAATGAGGCTAGATTTATAGTTTTCCAATACCTATGAATAAATAATAATGTATAAATTTATTTAAATAGTATGAATGTGTAGCCTATTGTAATTTTAAATGTGTAGTATTATGTTGAATAACATATAAGGTATATAAATAAAAATCAAAATTGTGTGAAAATGAAACTGTAAACACGTCAAATACACGGCTTTCAAAATGTAGTACTCAGGAGCTGTGGTTTTTCAATGCCTCTAAAATACTATTGGTCGTGTAAATTAAAAAAGCGTCTTTTCCGTTCAAGTATATGTCTGATGCTGTAGGTTATTTGTTAAGCCCCGATTAAGAATATATAATCATATTTAGGCCTGAGAAGTCTACTTCGGGAAAAAACATCCTCTTCTTCGGTGCTTGTAAACTAATCCAAAAATAATTAGGGAATTGTAAATAATCCGTTTTATACCATCTTAAACCAAATTTTATACCATACTGTTTAGAAAAGATTCTGCGTCATGGAAGCCTTGCGATTTTTTTTGTTTTTTTGTTACTGTAGTTTGAGAAAAAAATGGATCGTTGGGTCATGTAAGCTACTATTAAACTTCCATATCACAATGTTCAGTTAGCCAACTAGTTTCCAATAATGTGCGTGCAAAAAAATGTAAACTTTTCTTCATGAAGATATGTTTTATAACAGTGTTGAATAGTTCGCTACTTCATTAAATGATTTTAATTCGACATTGGGGCAATATGTATTAAAGGTTAGAGGGTAACTTTATTTTTATGTTTAATACACTTTTTTCAAATGTCTATATGAACTCAGCTGTAAGTTTCAAGAGGTTTATAATGTAAGTGAAATTTGGATTGTGTTTCATTAATATCTCACATATCAATAACGTTTATAAGAATCATATATAACGCTTATATTCATAAAATCATTCCTCAGACTTTAACAAATATTTGTTTTGTGTGGTGAATTACTCCATCCGTACTCAAGATAACAGGTAGAGATTCATTTTGATGTGTAAGATAGACATATATTTGAACTAGCATTTCAATAAACCTATGAGGCTTTGTATTTATTGTAATGTAATTAGTTTTTGTAGCTTATAAAACTAAAATTATACACACAAAAACAATTAAAATGTAATGAAACACGTTAACATGTCGGTTATTTTTTAATATCTTTGTTTAGACTCTTATTTATTCATTGCATTCAGGCATCATTTGCACTGTTAATGCTCAATTTCCAAAATGTCTCCTTGTTTAAAAAATATAGGAATAATTTAACCAATAGCATATTACAAATAAATTAATTTGAGAGTCTTTCATGTCCTGAATTTCAAGCAAATTTATTCCTTGCATGTAAGTTATAAACTTATGATTTCTAATGGTAAACATTTATTGGTTTCATAAAATATTAATTTTGTAGAATTGATTCTAGACTAGCATTATATGAGCGTTTTTTTTTAATAACATGATATATAGCTCACCTTATCCTCGAACTTATGAACTTGATTGATGTCTCGAGGGAATCCATCCAGCAGTATCCCTTGTACGTTCATGTTCGTGTTGAGTTGAGTCTCCACCAGTTGCAGAACTACATCCTAGACATTAATCATGGATTAAATAGATCTCACCGATTACTTAACAGATTTCGAGTATATAATTTAATTTTCTTGATAGAAATTATTGAGCATAAAAGTAGTTATTCACTCTTCAATCGCAATTTCATAGTCAGAGGCCACAGCATTCTAAGTTAAAGCATTAATTATATAATATGAAGTTTTTAAACATAATTAGATATATCAGGTACATAATATTTGAGTATCCACGGTTGAGAGATTCAAAACACGAATAAAATTTTATTGGTTCTATTTTAGGTTTTGTTGTACGAATAATGTCTCCAAAATCAAGTTTGGCTATAAAGTGTAAACTTTGATCTTATTATATTAATTTTCTATTTAAGGTACTTTTAGTCCCATATTTAAGTTTGACATATGATCCGATCAAGAAAATATATACCAGCAAAATTCAACTTTGTTAAAACAGTCTACTTCAGCTCTTGTAATTTACTTTCCGTCTAATATTTCCATCTTCCATAGCCATAGCGTAATTTTTTTTCCCCCAATAAAGAAAATATATAACTTAAGTACGGCTGAAAATGCAATGCTGTCCAAGAGATTCAGATAAATTGATTATATTTACTTCCGTTCTAATCTATTTACGAATCCACAGTCAAGATTATGTAGTTACAAAAATAAAGAAAATTAACACACACACAAATATTGTTTATTAACGGTGTGCGCTGTAATATGTAGTATCGACTTTTACCCCAATAAAGAAAATATGTACTTCCGTCGCTTGTTTTCTGCGTCTGATATAAAGGAAAGAGTGTAGCACCTCTTTGCATTTCCTTTAATTACGGTAAATTTGTTAAGGCAGAAAACCAGTTTCAATTTCCTTACGTGCAAAACATTCACAGCTTTGTTCGTAGGGTATTGTTTAGAAAGCTGTAAAAATTTCCATGCGTAGATGGTTTATTAGTCATTGATTAAATATAAAATAAAAGTTAGATAGCAACTTTATATTTGCAATCTGCATAACACTACTGATGAAGCTCTGTATTATTCTGAAATTTCTTTTTAAAATTTAAATATAAAAAAATATTTTTGCGAATTTGGTAAACTTAAGCTGAAACTGTTAACAGCTGTTTAGGGTCAGTTAACTTTTAATTAAGTGTCGTAAATTTAATAATTATTTTCCAGAGTTATGAAATATTCTGAGAAACTTTTCTAATGTTTCTCACCTTTTAAACCTTCCAAATTAGTTCAGCTGTTCTCCAGTTTTAGTGAGACTAAAAAACTTCTTTTCATTTTGTTTATAGTGATACATATATATATTTTTTTATATATATATATATATATATATATATATTTTGATATATGTTACTGAAAAGTAACGAAATATTAAGCTTTTCAAGTTGAAGAAACATGTTTTGTTTTCTTTTATATTATTTATATATATATATATATATATATATATATATATATATATATATATATATATATATCACTAAGATTGTTTTTAAGGCCGAACAATTAATAACTAAAAATCCCTGTGTTTCAACTGTTTTTACAAAACTTTTACTCTTATCTGATATATCTGTTGATGTATAAGCAATAAGTTATGGCCGTAAATTGTTTTAACTGTTCTCATGCCCTATTATAAGTCAATTCTGCCTGTTGAGTATTGAGAGTATCATGAATAAAGACAAGTAATACGTCAGATACAACTCTCCTACATATTTAGCAGTAATACAAAGTGTGTTAAACTGCTGAAATACCATATTTTAATACTTTTTTGAGAATAAAGTTCAAAGTCCATAACTATTGTCTACTCTTTTGGTTTAATACGGACTATTATAAATGTATAACAAAAATTGGAAACTAATCAAAGTTGCTTACACATAGCTAAGGAAACGTAATTCCCATCCAAAAGTCATTTTTACACAAATAAATTGTTCTTTGTTTAAGGTTTGTTATGGGAAGATTTGAAAGGATAATAGGATATATGAAATTTCCAAAATAGTTTACTCATAAAAACTTATTATTCATACTACTCCCATCACGACGAAGAGGATAGATTCCAATCCTTTAAGCGTTGTTTTATACCTTTTGTAACATATAACGATGGAAAATGTCTGAAATCCTGTTATCCTTTGAAATAAATAGTTGTTTACCATCCGTGTTGCAAAAATGTTAGTCAGTTATCAAAGATTAGCCTACTTATTAAAGATATCAATACTGATCTACGTGTTTTAACAATGAAAAGGTATACAATTTAAACAGGATTATATTTTGCTTTATAATTCTTCACATGATAATCCTGGACGTTTTATAAATGTTTTTAATTTGACGAGAACTTGCTAGAACATTAAAAATAACGATTATGTTAGTGAGTGTTTGATATTGCTATGAATTATTGTTGTGCTTCCTTTTATATCAAGAGGTTTATCTTTTTGCATATGACATACAACATATCTTTTAAATATTTATCTTACGTTGAAATTCACCGTCCTAACATGGTTATCAGGAAACCATAAGTGGATTACCGGAAAGTGCATATTCCAGAAAAAAAAACTTTTTTAAGACATATTATTCAAGTAATCTGCTGACAACACCCTGTCGACAGTTTCTAAATTAAAGTATATAAAAATTAACCTGATATTCTTATAGTAATTAAATATTTTTATACGTGTGAAACATTTAGGGAAACGTACTATTCTGAATTAACAAATATGTCCCTACATATGTCCTCTGATTATTTTTGTTAACTCTAATATACATTAAACCCCAATCTGTTAAATATTCTTACTTTCGTTTCTTCAATCTTGTTGTACCGCAAACCACGAAAAATGCTGCAAGACGGATAGAATATTGTATTTATTCCACTTGATCGTCCTTGTGTACATGACTATCTAGCATGGACTAATATTAACGCCAAAATGAGTCAAATCAAATCAAATCAAATCAAATCTCTTTATTGTCGTAAGGCAGTTACATGCATTGACAACGTCAAAATTAACTACCAACAGGTTTTGTCAATCACAAACTGGTAGCAGTCAAACTTGGCATAAGTCCTAGTTTGGGTTACAAACTAATTGAAAATTCAAACATTTTAGCTATAATTATAAAATAGCCTAACAAAAAATTTAACATTTTTTAGGTTTACGTTAAAAACAATATATGTAACAGACAACATATTAAAATTAAATAACAATAAAAAATAACAAGTTTCATTAAAAAATTTTAGAAGAAATTAACAAGTTTTATAAAAGTTTTATATAGATAACAAATAAAATTTTTAAATAAACAAATAGGCCTAGTTAAAAATATTTGACATTAAAATTTATTGTATAGGTTAATAAAAATACCCTACTGTACAAAATTAAAAATATATACTTTGACATGTAAAAGAATTCGCTCAAAGAATAAAATGGGTTCTTCAACAACCACACTACTAACTTATTTTTAAAGATTTGAGTATTGTACATTTTAATGAGGTGACTTAACTTATTATAAACTTTCTTTGACAAAACAGTATGACTTTTCAAGGTTTTACTTAGCCTGCAGTGTACAAAGGATAAATTATTTTTATTTCTCGTGTTATGAGCATGAACATCCTCGTTAAACAACCAGTCCAAAAGATTTGTTAATAGCATATACAACAAGATCGAAAATATAAAGATTTACAATAGTAAGTAATTTTAAGTTCTTTAAAAATAGGTTTACAGTGGTCAAGCCGTTCAGCATTAGCAATGATTCTTATAGCTTTCTTTTGAAGAATTAAAATTTCACTTAAACCGACCTGAATTTCCCCAGAATAACAGACCCATACTTAATAACAGACTGGAAATAAGCAAAGTAAACCACTCTAAGATAGTCTAAAGGTAACAAGTGACTTTAAACGCCTTAAAAGATAGATCACTCGAGATAACTTGGGTACAATGTGGTCTATATGACTACCCCAGGTAAGCTGATTATCTATGACAACACCCAAAAATTTTACATCATTTACAGTTATTAGATTACTGTCAGTTGGATCAAAAGGCCTTAAGGTAAACACAATATTTTGAGTTTTATTTTGGTTAAGATAAAAGCCATTTGTTTCAAACCATACAGATGCATCAGCCATCACAGAATGGACAGTATTTTTAAGGTCGTTAATACTATTACTTATGCTAATAAAAGAAGTGTCCATCAGCGTACAAAAATGTTTTGGGTCTTGACATTACAAGGTAGATCATTAATACTAATTAAGAAAAGAAGAGGGCCAAGAACTGAACCTTGGGTACTCCAAACTCGAGTTCAATATCCTGTGACCACTCCCCATTGATACACACTCTCTGTCTGCGGCTATCAAGATAGGATTTGAGAAGGCTCAGAGCAGATCCATGTAATACCATAGTAATTCAAGCTTCAGTAATAGATCATTATGACATACTGTGTCGAAGGCCTTACTGAGGTCGCATAAAGTTGCCTGAGCAAAAGAGCCTGTTCTCGAACACATGCAACACTTGACAAACCAATTCCTCTATGGCATCCATGGTCGCTCTCCCTTTACGGAAAACAAATTGAAATTTAGACAAAATAGTATGACCTTCAAAGAAACTACTTAACTGATCATGAATAATAATTTCAAACACTTTAGAGAAAATGGGAACAATTGAACAGGACGAAAACTTTCCGGTTTATCTTTAGGACCCTTCTTAAACACCGGACAGACACGAGAGACTTTAAGTTCCTTGGGAAAATTTCCCTCTAGCAGACATTTGTTTATACAGATAGTCAAAGGACTAACAATGCTACTTATTATTTGTTTCATGATATTATTTGACATAAAATACAAATCTTGGACTATCAGAGTTGTTTAGTGATTTAACTGCTCTTAATACATCCTGAGAAGTCACCACTCTCCATTCAAATTCAGTATTACAAACATTGTCACTTCTTACTAAATCTAAAACAGTCTTACTAGTAGGTGATATTTCTTTTTTTTTATTCCTCACAGATTCAATGCATAATTCATTGAAAACTGTAGGGGACACCTTGGCCACAACATTAGGCCTATTATGAAAAGAACATTCATTCTTTATTAGACTCCAGGCCGCTTTACATTTATTAGAACTCTGATCAATATACCAAATTATTATACCTAAGTTTAGCCTCAGAAATTTTATGTTTGTAAAGCTTTTTCATCTCATCTAATTTACTTTTAAGACTAGGACTATTGGTCAAACGATACAAGTAATGGATATCAATTAATTTGTTTTTTATAGCCTGCAACTCAGGTGTGTACCACTTTCTACTTTTATTAGGCTTGACATTTTTACCACCTGCTGACTTTAACAAAACTAAATCCAAGATAACCTTATTTACTGATGTAAAGAAAGTAGTAAACATTAAAGAACCATTTGAAATATGCTGCAACATAATATTCCAATCTACACTATTAAGCTTATCTACCAGTAACGGCACATTTCTTTTAGGAAACACAAACCTAGGATTTTTTACAAGCCTCATGAGGGATATCATTTGTATTATCAAGGCTTCTGTTATTTTTTTATTTTAAACAACTAACCCATCGTGATCTGAGAAAACAAAGTTTTTTAAAATATGACAATCAGTAATCCTATCTGTATTGTTGGAAAAAATATTGTCCAAACAGGCACTTCCTCTAGTTGGTGTATTATTTAAACAGTAGCAATTATATTGTCTTAATAGATTTAAAAAGGTCATGACACTTTTACGGTTGGATTGATTTACATCAAAGTCAGCGTTTAAAATCACCTACAACCACAATTGTATAATCATCCCATTTAGAAAGTAACAATAACAGCCTATCTAATAAGTCTAAAAACTCACCGGGGTCTGTTCCAGGTGGATGATATAGGGCTAACCACAATTAATTTGCAAACATCAAGTGCAATAACGGCCACTTCAAAGATAAGCTCTCTACATAAATCACTTACGTCTATAATTCTAAATTCAATATTTACACGTATAAAAATTGCTGACCCTCCACGGATATGGTTCTTTCCCTACAAAAAGCACTTGCCATCTGGTAACCACTAGGCACGTGCAATGCCAGTTCATCCAAGTTGAGCCAGTGCTCGGAAATACAAATTAAGACAAAAGATGACTTACCAGACAAGTCTTTTAGAAAGTCCTCGAACACAAGTGTTTTGTTCCTCAGTCCCTGGATATTGAGAAACAAACATTCAAAACCAAATGAAACAGTGCATTCATCGGTGAGGGTAGTTGTAGAGAAATTAACTATCCTCTCCTCTGGCCTAAAAATGATCAGGCCTATTGTATCTTCGTGGTGGAATATACTTTTTTCACAAGAACACCTTCGTCCCAAAACTCAGGATCCAAAAACAGCCTCAAAAAAACCTTCTTCGCAGACACCAATCTTGAAGGACTTGTATGTGTCATACTTCGGTTTAACCTCTTCACAGACGACGTTGGTGATGTTATAACTAGACAGATAGGATTCAATTTCAGATTTGGTAACTCCTATATCTAACTTTGAAACAAAGATCCACAACCTTGTTGCAGCAGTTTTAAGCCTAAATTCACCTCCAATTTTTAGTACCAAAGATAGGTTTGGATCGAGATTGATGCTTGCTAGTCTCAGGCAAAATTTGTTGTCTTCTTAGAGTTCTCTGATTTTTTCTTTGATAAAATTACATCAGATTCGTCACAATTCTTAAGTTCAACTACCCATTGAGTTTTGACGATTCTGGATACATTAAAGATTTTTTCTTCCAGGTCCTACTGTTTACGACTTTTGCATAGGTTTGTTCTTCTATGCTATTACTATCGTTTACGCCACTGCATACATCTGATTGACCAGGCCTTGTATCATCGTTAGCACTGGTTATATTTTTTGTAGACAGAACTTCAGGACTATTGTTCTCATTTTTCACCGGTAACTACGTCAGGGTCAGATATCTCTTCTGCCGTATAAACCTTCGACATGATCAATTTGATTATTCGCTCCCTCTTTGCTTGAGGGACACGTTTTTTGATTGTGACCTAGTAAGCGGTCTGCTAGGTGGAAAAGTTTTTTTTACATTTACACTTCTGCTGACGTCTTTAATTTTTGAAAACATCATCCTGTTTATGGTATTTTGCAGGATTGGTCTTGCAATCACTTTGAAAATTATTAAATTTGTCACAAGACAAACTGTCAAGTTTTTTGTTTATTTCAACATTGTCAGTAATTATATTTTCACAAGAAACATAAGCTTACCGACCAATTCATGCAGATTCAAATATTCATCAGCGTTGATAACTTGAGACTTCATAGATTCTAACCTTGTTTCACATCGTTCACACACCCACTTAACTGAGTCTTTCAGCGACAGAATTAGTCCATATTTTATCCTCATCAATGTTTAAGCAGGCCGCGTGGTTAGCGTTTTATTGCAAATGCTTCGCACAAACAGCACACTTTCACTAGAAATAATAGTATTTTCACAGCACTCACACACTGAAACATCAGTTCCCATTGCCACGGCCATCTCGATCTATAGTGACTTCAATATAGATATCAACGAGTGTGAAAAATATGAATAATGACTACTATCACTATAAATGTTCCTAGAGGAGTTTTTTAATTCAAAGCTCACTGCATACTAATTAGTTTTTTGCGCAACCGGTTCTATCTGCATCGCTCCTCTTCGCACAAGCTAACAGTAAGAACATCTATCAGTTAAACAATTGCTCAATGTTTTTATTTTAATCTCTATGTATATTGTAGGAGTGAGGAAATTCGTTAAAAAGCTAGTTAATTCTTTTCTTTGTTTGAAGTTTGTTTTTGACGATGGAAGGATGGTGAAGAAAACAGGATTTTTCCGGATAGTTTCATAGCTTTTATAATTATTTGAGCTTTCCATCAACACCAGTGATATAAGCCCATAGCGTAAGCGACGCCAAGACGCCCTACTGCAACAACCATTCCAAGTAGATAACTAATACAAACCTGGGATGTTTCACGTACAACACATAAAACACCTGTGTGATTTCATGTACAATGTAATGTTTATTGATGTACTGAACGAGTGGATATCGGTTAAGGTTATAACCCTGTAACATTCCGCCGGAGTGAACGAGCAGTTCTCAAGTACCAGGTTTACTACAAATGTATATAATGTCTTCATCGGTGTTTACTGTAAGAGAATTATGTCAAAGCAAATAATTTATCTCCATGAAGTCCTCGGAATCCTGGTAGGACGTCTCGTCCCAAGAGTAGGCCGATGTCACCAGGGAAGTGTCATCTGTGCATATAAAGAATGTTGACTGTTGGTTATACAGGTACATTAATTTTTGTTATATAAATTAAGAATAATACTGAACCAAACATACGTTTTTGTACAAAAATTGTATAGTCAACTTCAAACTGACCAGTTTTTAATACGTTAGTCAGTTGGTCATATTTGTTGTCTGCCTCGAATTATTTAAGTATCCACAAACGATAACTGATATATTGTTTTTGTTTTTAAATTATTTTTGAGAAGAGTGAATGATGAAACCATGAAAACTTATTGCTCATACATTTATTACTACATCTAATGTTGTGTATGGATTTTATCCACCACTAGTGTACCCTACTGTATTCATGATACATAGACTAACTTTTGTTTCATACACTATAGTTATTAGGGAAATGAAGTAGCTGATCCCCGGGTGGATAAAGCATGTCAAGTAAGTGCATGCGCCTATATGGTATTGGTACTTTTATATTTTAAGAAATTCCTTAAATGATTGATTTAAACATTTCTTTGAAAACTACAAAATAATCCATACCAACATTATCAATCTCAAAAGCTACCATAGACAGAACATTGAAAAGAACTGACAAAAATAAAAGACAGCGCAAAAGTTTAAACTATGAAAGTATAACCTTAATGGTAAAGTGTTTTTATAGAAGTTTGTCAGACAGGACGTTTAGCGCACCTTATCAACGTTCATTTTAATTTTATTAATGTTTAGCATATTTTTTTAAATTTATAGAAGAAAACCCTAATTATTTAATTTAATATTTAGCCAATTTCGTGGGGTTACAGCTATGTTGACTGCATGGACTTAAAAATGGGATAAGTTATTTATCTTCTCAATATATATATATATATATATATATATATATATATATATATATATATACTGACTACTGACTACGGGGTGTTAGGTAATGATTTTCCCAATGAACTGTATTTATTTTACAATTTGTATGTATGAGATGAAAAAAATCTCATTAATATTATTATAATTTTCTAAAATCCTTAAAGTTTACTTCATTAACAAATATTTGCATACAATAACGGAGCACGATAAAGATAGATAGATAGATAGATAAAAACGATATATATTGATAAGCTCCAGATCACTTGGATACCTCTATGACTTTATGTTAACCACATTTAATGAGTTTGAGTTTATACACTGACTTTGTTAATCATAATGTTTTGTAAACATTTAGGGTGTGTGAAATTCCCTTTGAGTGACTAAGATTGTAATTATTCTAGGGATTTATTGAGATCAGTGGGACTCTAAAAGAGAATCTGTAAAAGCTAATATTATACAGGGACATAATACTGGTCCAATACTGATTTCAAATATCAGAAGATCTTGAAACTTCGTTATTACTTGAATAAGCAATTTGATACCTCATCTTTAAAGTAAACTTTAGAACAGCATAACAGTTAGGTTATCGGACATTTGCCCTTGCCAAATATAGAACACCATGTTTTCAAGGGCTGGAATATGGGCATCTAAAGGCACCTTAAGAGCTCGTGCTCTAATGATTTGATACTTGATGTAGAGGCTACATTTAAATACTGAAAATATATTGTTCTAATTTTGCATAATTAACCATGGCAAATGCTTGAAACACTGTTGTCCTGTCAAGTCGCCCATCGGCAATACTGAACTTTAATTATTTACTTTAACTAATTAAAGACGAAATTGAAATGAAGCAATTTTTACGATTCAGTCATTTTTACTCAGCACATATTTTAAGGATGGATTGTTTATTCTAAATGTATCCATATTAACCTAGTGAATGTAATGCATATTTAGAACGAATGTCCTATTTATAAATTATTGAATTAATACTTAAGAGACGAAGATTTTAGCATTAAAATCTTTTTTACAATCAAACAAAGAAGGCAAGTTGGTTACTGAGTTCAGAGAGCGCATTTAAATGACTTTACTTCGTCTGTGCGAACAAATATTTGCACACAAGCTCGCATCGTACCACTTACGTAACTCTACGATATCGTAAAGAATTGGTGTTATTTCAATATTATATTTCTCTATAGCCTTTACGACACGTAAAGTTATCTGAATCTAACGGAACTGATCAGAGATATTATATAAAGTCTGTATGAATGACGTTACGTATACTTTTAACGAGTATCACGTTCATTAAAAGTTACGTTCAAGTGCAGTCCGCATGTTTTGAAAATACAGTCAATAAGACTTACTATTAAAATCGTAAAATTAACCACGAATGTGTGATATGAGTGCGTGTTTTTATTACAAGCATAAACCGACCAAAAATGAATATTTCATATGAAATTTCTATAAACAACAGATCGGGCCTCTCTTTGGCGCAACTAATTAGTTATGTCAATTAGTCATTGCGAGTATCGTTAAATGGTAATTACGCTCTGATTGGTTGCATGTTCGACGCAATTAATGCTTTTAGGTAACAATATGCTTTTGAATGGAATACAGTAGAACAAAGCTTCTATTCTATCCATAATCAATTAGCTATTTAAACTCATTACAGGCAAAGGTCGATTAATCTATTACGTTTAACTTATGTTTTTATAATTTATTTAGGGATTAGGCTAGGACTTTATAATGAGTAATTTAATTCCATTTGTGATAGAAAAACTTTTTAGCGTATATAGTTAAGTAACTTATATAATTTTAAAATTCTTTTTATAGTTCAACGATCTTTTAAAGGTTTAACTTTAAAATGGGAACGGTCCATATTTACATGTCTTAGAAAATCAATCACCTGTTCTATTAT
Source organism: Homalodisca vitripennis (assembly GCF_021130785.1). Lineage (NCBI taxonomy): Eukaryota > Metazoa > Arthropoda > Insecta > Hemiptera > Cicadellidae > Homalodisca > Homalodisca vitripennis. The sequence goes on along the minus strand of NC_060212.1, from coordinate 126,335,375 downwards.
TTCAATAAGGTAGATGCTCCATAGAGAAAACGAGATAAAACTTAAAATGGGCCATAAATGACATTTCATACTATTTATACCGTCCTAATGGACAAGAATATCAACACTAAAAATTCATTCATAATGAGATAGAAATAAAATAGAAGCCATTATAAGTAATGGTACTAATTAGATTAAAGGACTTAGAAATTAAACACAAAACAACCCGTTGAGAAATTAATTTTTAAGTACTACTCACAATCAACTCTATTTTGGAAATCGTACTCGAATAAACAAAGGAGTATTTTAACTGGACCTGCCAACATGTTTGTAATAAATAAGTAAGTAAAAAAATTATGTTGAATATATTATACACTTCATATTAAAAGGCACAATTTTATTTAATATTTGCATAACAACACATATCTTTGTTGTATTCCTTACGTCATAGCTCGTAGACTAATCGCCCAAACTACCCCTCTCTAGAGAAATACTGTATTTTACTAATATACTCACAACTACTCTGTAATTTTAACGGTTATTGCAAAATTATTAATTATCCAACGAAAATATTTAAATCGTGCTATTATCTTTGATCAAAACAAAACAAATTACATATTTCTAAAGTGTATTGCATTGGCGAGTTCTTTGAAGCGATGAAAGGTAAGGAGAATTTACCAGCCTATCCCTAATCCATAACTTTATCCTTGGTAGACGTTACGCAATAAATTCTTCGTTACCTACACATTTACTGGTATCGATTTTGTGTGTTTAGATTTATACTTTCATTTGGTAATTGATGTCATTGTTCTGTTGTGGTTTTTTAACATTAGAAGTCACACAGCATGTTTTTCTTGGTAAGGCCAAGCTAAACAGGGTATGGCGAAGCAGGGACTATGCGGATCAACCTTGAATAGAATGTTTTTATCACAGAATGGCACTAGTCAAAAATACAATACATAGGCCATAAGGTTTTCAACTCGTTTAAGATATTCTTGTTTATACATTTTATTGTTGCCATTGTACTTTATAGGTGCTTAATAGCCTACATGTACTAGTGCACTCAATTAAAATACCTTTAAGTATATAACGTTGTGGAATGTTTCGATACAGTATTTTGTTGGTTCATAATGTTTTAGGTATATTAAAAATACAAGTATTCTCTACCAATTGAAGTAACCATACTATATTTATTGTTGCCATTGTACTTTATAGGTGCTTAATAGCCTACATGTACTAGTGCACTCAATTAAAATACCTTTAAGTATATAACGTTGTGGAATGTTTCGATACAGTATTTTGTTGGGTCATAATGTTTTAGGTATATTAAAAATACAATTATTCTCTACCAATTGAAGTAACCATATTATATTTTTTGTAAAATAAAGCTATTATGACTGACCTGTTCAACCATCTCGCCAGCGACGATGGCTTTTCGGATGTCTTGAGCGTCTTCGCTTGCTGCTCCTTCCGATGTCTCTGCTGCAGCTCTCAACAGACGCCCTACGCTTAGGGACACCCACCCTGAAGCATGGCGTACAGCTTTCTGACTCAAGGATGATTTGTTGCTCCCAGGACCTCCTGGAAATATTTCATGACATATTGGACTCAGATTTCACAAACTGATTTATAATTGGTTGGAAAAATCTTTCTTTTGATCCAGAAAAATAGGCTCTAAATAACATAACTGATCCAAACTATTCAAAAGGATAGTTATTATTTCCCCAATTTTACTGTTATTTTCCTAAATATCCATAGCTACTCCCAAATAACGAGTCCGGACCTGAATACGACAAGCGTTTTAATAATTTATTGCTGCTCTGAGCAATTTCTGTGTCGCTGTTGAACACTTTGTTGCATCGTAATAACAGTGATTAAAATTAAAATTAAACTGACATACAAAGCACTTTTAAAAGAGTTATGAGCATTTTCGACATATAAATTCACATTATAAGTATGTCTGTATTTCTGTATGCCCACACCATATCTTGAAGGATAACTGATCTCTATAGATCAGTTCAATCTATAGATCTCTGTTCTATAGTTCATAGTGATCTATAGTTCTCTCTATAGATCTCTATAAACGTTCAAGTATAGCTTCGTGACCATTAGTGAATGTTTTTGCCTTGGTCTTATAGGTATTCATGACGACAAGGATATATCAGAATAATATTTATCGTAAACAGGTAAAGGAAAATCATATGATTCATAGAGTAAAAAAGGAGAAAAAATAGAGTGAGAAGTTAAATTTAAAAATTAGTGTACACGATTTTTTCAGCGATCTCAAACCATTGTAATTCCACGTTTATGAAACCGAACTAATGAACAATTATGAGCAAAAATATGAATGTATGTGTATGAGGCCAGATATCTCGAGAAATATTTTATCTTAGTTTTTAATTTTGCACGAAATCTCATTCTACATAGTCAAGAGTAAGTTCTGCTGGTGCTTATCCAAAAATGGATTCAAATGGAACAAGCCTGATATAATTTATATTTTGTTTAAGGGGGGAATGCGCAAGTTGTTTTCTGTACGAAGGTATTCTCTTCACAGGACATCTCCAGGATAAAATGAGCTATACATTTCAAGTTTTGCAAGCAGCCTCAGCGAAGCCTGTTACGTGTCGCGTGGTTTGGAATACTCCTATTATTTATGGAACTGTTACAAGGCATTTGGATGGATAAATATTACTACCGATTATTACCTCAAAGGTTTTGTATTATTTTAATTTATATTAATAAGAATTATATAGCAACAGCAACAGCTCACCTATGATCCAGATAACGGGAGGATATCCTTTTCCCGGTGGCTTGTAGACGGAAGCGGTAGTCGTCGGTGCTACAGTTATGGCAGTGCCGTTAGGGGCGGCAACCGCCGTCTTGTCCTGGGACCCGAGAAACCGCAACACAGCTGAACGGAAGTCTGTATAGACTTCAGACGGATGTCGTTCCCCGTTTATCTAAAAACATACAATAAAATATGTTATTAAATCCTAATAAGCAATATAAACTTACATAACATACACCTGAATCATATTCACCAAAAAAGAATTATTTATGTTTTACAAATGATACCATAAATGTTGCTTTCATTTTCACACATAATGAATTATTTATATATAAATCAATAATTACTATAAGTCATATTAATCTAATGCTAGTTTTTTAGAAATTTAAAAGTTAATAATACTTCGTTCTGCTACCCGAATGTCGGTCTTTTTTCCTTCTCGAGAGAATATTTATTATGTAGTGATAAGTTTACTTTTTTCATAATATATATATATTTTTTTAAGTCACAAATCTTTAAGTAATTTTTTAAACAGTGGAAAATATTTAGCAATTGCATTATGCCCCCGCAAGGACATTGACGACCAGAATTGCAAAGGGATCTAAGTGCCATCTTTTAGCGCAATGGGTTTTCACTGCAAAGCGATCTATGTCCACATGCCAATGCCCTGCAATGTGATCTGTGTTCATAAAAAAACTCCTAGTAGTTGTTATAGGATGCAACAGAATGCGCTTGGTAGTATGTCGGGGCGGGCTTGCAATGCATAGGGATCTAAGTGCCGTCACGTTGTCGTCCGCCCCACCACTCCTGTTGACACAGGCGTGCTCTACCCGTCATTGCCTTTGCCTGTGTTTTTCATATTGCTTATTTTAAGTTATAAAGTTTTCTTACAATCATGGCTGACGACACCAACAATTTGAATAACAGTGCTTTTGGTGAAGATGTCAGTGAAAAGAAGCTGGCGTTTAGAGAAAAACAGAAGAAAGCAAGACTAAGTGGGAAGTCTTATATGACACTAAACAAACACACTAGGAAGGAGATAGCAGCGAAACCATTGCCTGCTGTAGAGGTAAGTGTGATAGCTTTACCGGTAGTAATGGAATTAGAAAAAGTATTCCCTTTGCCTAAATTGACACATTGCAATATGTATTATTTACGCCAACTCACCTGCTACAATTTCAATGTCCATAGCACCAACGCTAATGATGCTATAACTAAAAAATCGAATGCTTATTTTTCTATACCTATACATGGTAGTTAAGGGTATTTTTGAGTCTGTTCAACACAAATTTCTGCTCTCCGGCCAAAGTTTTTCTGTTGCTGATAGAGACTTCGCTATTATCGAAAAAAAGTGTCGGTCAGCTAGAATGCAAGTGATGGAAGATCTACAGAAAGTTATCGAGGAAGCTAGACCCTCAAAGCCTTTCAAAGTTTTGAAAATGGCTGACCACTTTTTTGACTTTGACAAAGCAGCTTCTAGTTGCATTGATACAAAAAAAACTAGGCATCAGTCAGATTTCCGTGATCAAAGTGGATCAAATTGAACCTGTATAAAAAAAATTTAACGATCTATGTCTATGGGAAAGAAAGGCAAGACAATAACAGATATTGAAAATGTATTGCACAATGATTCCATAGTTGGATGAAAACAACAGAAACTTCTATCGTGAGCTGTGTTAGTAAAATGAACTCTTTTTAAGGCACTTACATCCTTTTGCACTGTTAGGTAGTTTGGACTTAGGACCTTCTGCCGAAAGGAATTTATAAACTTTTTATTCAAGTAAATAGCTTTATAAAACTTGATAATAATTTTAAACATAATGTAAACAATGTATCTCAATAATTACAAAATATAAATACAATTTTTTTTTGAAAATGTAAAGTTTTTTTCATTTCCTGAAAAGTTTTGTTTTTGGCACTTAGATCCCTTTGCAATTCTGGTCGTCCCTTTGCAATACCTATAATACCTATATTATAGGTATTAATAAGTATTTTATTAATTGCATTTTATTTATACGATCATTATTAAAAAAGTTACATTATTAGGAATACTAATGATTTATTCAAAATCAATAAAATTGTTATAACTTAAGAAAATTTCAAGTGTGGTTGTAGTAAATTGTAACTTATTAACTTCCATTATTAATAAAATCATATTTAAGGAAATTATGTGGTATTATAAAACATATTGAAATAAATTGAATTGCATTATGTAAGCCCAAAAAAAAGCATTTCTGCTATCCATATTTCATAGACAAACCCAAAAAGAAATCACTGAACTGACCTTCAGAAGTTTATTTGGACCGTACATCAAGAAGGCCCTAATCATATATAAGGTGTATCTTTTAAATATTAAACTAAATGGTTTTTCTAAATTTTCTCTTTTTGTATTTGGTGTGAGAGTAGTGAACGAAAGAATAATTTTTGTAATAAAAACTTAATTAATTCATACAATAACCTACAGCGTCACATTAATTTAATGAGAATAATCCAAGATTATTTCACCTATTATTCTTGGCCAGTAAATGTCACACAATAAATTTAGGATGTATTAACAAAATAAAATATCAAAGAACATTTTTAGCTTTTAAATATTCCAAAAAATTCTTAATACCACATTTCACAGACATAAATATATATATATATATATATATATATATATATATATATATATATATATATATATATATATATATATAAATAGAACATAATTGAATCGTAAAATGTAAGGGCTCTATGGTGTAATGGTAGCACATTCACCCAGCAAGTGAGAGATCCGGGTTCGAGTCCCGGTGGAGCAAGTATTTTATGTGATTAAATTTTTATTGAAATTATCTATCTATAATAATGTATATATATATATATATATATATATATATATATATATATATATATATACACATTACATTGTATAAATGGCAATAGCCTTATTTAATTTCAATAAACATTGAATCACAAAAAGTACTTGCTCCGCCGGGAGTCGAACCCAGATCTCTCACTTGCTGTGTGAATGTGCTACCATTACACCACAGAGCGCTTACTTTTTCCGATTCAATTATTTTGTATTTGGCCGTATCTGTCACATATGCATTTAAATAAGCAAACTAACGTATGATCGGAAGACCAAATACCTGTCAAACGAATTTTATTTACATTAAATTGTATAAATGGCAATAGCCTTATTTAATTTCAATAAACATTGAATCACAAAAAGTACTTGCTCCGCCGGGAGTCGAACCCGGATCTCTCACTTGCCGGGTGAATGTGCTACCATTACATACACATTATATATATATTTGTGTGTGTGTGTGTGTGTGTGTGTGTGTGTGTGTGTGTGTGTGTGTGTGTGTGTGTGTGTGTGTGTGTGTACAACTACATTACAAAAACACTATAGGTATAAATTTCTTTGATGCCTACAAAAAGAGAAATGTGACTAATCTCTGTTGTTTTTTTTTTCAGAACAAATGAAATATTTAAAGATGCAAATATTGCACTTGCATGTCAAAAAACCTTTTTTTTAATCAAGTAAGAATTTTGAATTTGTCATAATCAACATTATTTCCATGTATTCATATGTAAGAAGTAATGCAATTTGAATAAAGTTATACTTCTTTTGATAATATTAACTATTTTATGCTAGACCTGCATAGCCTACACATAAAAAATTTCAGTTCATTGAATACTTTTACGGTTTCAGAAATCTTATTTTAAATTCTAAGTTTTGGTATTATTTTAAAAGATTCCGTAACAACATAGTAATACATACTATCCATACGTTTCCCTCCTTTCTTTTTTCTGATTGTATTTCAAAAGGATACACGACAACTCACAAAACTTGTTTTAATACGTTCCAAAAAACACTATTAACACTAATGTTGAAATTTCAAAATTTGGAATAATAATAAACTGACACACCCACCATCATCGAACTCAATTTTGCCTTTATAGACGTAAATCTGACTTCAAAACTAACTCTAAATGTCATTTCGTTTTCAGATATCATGCAGACAGAGAAACAGAAAAATAAATAGAAATGTAATTTTTCTAGCGCTCAAGTAATAAGCTTAGTTTACGCTCAGCAACTTACTTTTTGAAGCCTTTACGTACGTAATAAATGTTACATATACAAAGAAAGCGGCGGGGCGTCACGTATTGCGACGTTTTTGTTCTTAGAATTATTTAATCGTATCCTAAAGTTCATTGCCAGTGGAATGCGATGTTGATTTTCCTTAGAATAATTAAAAACTCAACGGTGTGGAGAACAGTGCGATGTGACGGCTCGTGCATTGTTAATGTTGGCGTGAGAGCGCCGCGGTTAGATACCGGAAATCGATCACTGATACCGCCATACCGCCACACCGAACCGCAACAACTGACTCACCACTCTATTATTTATACAAACAGATGACAGCGGCCAATAAGACAGTAATGTCAAAGTGACTCATAGATTATACTTTTCATTTTTTTATTTATATTTAAGACGGTGTGGAAGTGTAACCGATTGGATGTTGGTAATGCAGTACCCATTGACACTAATGTATGTGAAGCATTTAAAAAAAAATTGGGATGTGTTTAAATAAGTGAAAATAAACAAAAATCCCTTTAATTTTATAGCTATTTCACTTCGCGTAGCATATTATAGTCTCTATGTAGGTATTTTTAATTTTTAAAGTCATAATCTAGATCTTACGTTGCAGCGTTGTAACAGTTTGTATATAAGTATCTTAGTAGGATGCAACATTTTATGAAAAGATACAATCTATTAATTGTTTTAAAATACAAGTTTGTTTTAAATTGTTAGTAAATTTTTTTCCAACGGAGAGGGAAGAAACTTTCAAGAAATTTAAAACGCAGAACTTATGATTATAATAACCAATATTTTGTCAGTAAATAAAATACAATGGAATAGACGAGTGTTAAGAAAATTACTGTGCGTTTCATATAAGTGTTGCAAAGAGGTAGTAACACACTTTTAGTTCACACTATGTACATTTGAATTGCTCTTTCTCATTTGAACAGTACGTATATTTATGTTTTTTTGTAATAGTCATTGTTTGGTTCTGTCTTACTTTTCCAACACTTAGGTTATCACTTTAAATGTTTATGTGCCACATATTGTTCCCAACTTTTCACCAACAGGATTCATTTTATGATTTGTATTATTTGCTCATCCTGAGTCTTGTATTTGTTAAACGGATTTTTTTTATAAATGCAAGACTCAGAATAAGCAAATAATCCGAATCACAAAATGAATCATTTTGGTGGAAAGTTGGGAACAATATGTTTTTCTCATATCTTCTGAATGTCTTCTCATATCTCCACAATTAAAGCTCAGTTAAAGAAAGTACCTGGTCACAGTAATTACGGCTAGGTCTGAAGTCTGATGTTCAACAGGGATAGTTTGATTGAGAATGGAAGAGATTCGAACGTATTTCAACATGAGATCAATTACCCATAAACAATTTGAAAAGTCAACTAATTTATGACACAATAGTAATTTATTATTAGCGATGCGTAGTATAAAATTAAACTTTTGCCTACAATTGATTAACCGTTGAATGTGTCAGTTACTTCCACAAAGAGATGAGTAGCACCAACACCAACAATTTAACCAATTTAACTCAATGAAAACCTATGTTGTACATTTAGTTAACTAATTCTGCATTAATACAATTTACTGAAAATCACTACCATAGTACATTGTAAATAAAATAGCATACATATTAGTAATCGGCACTATGATTTTAGTAGCTAAAGCGAATATTATCAACCGCAGTCCCAGGTATTAACACTCCAAATACATAACAATAACGTCAACGTTCACACATTGTAGATCTAGCTAAAACAAATTTTTCTGCTATTCACATAGTAACACATAAATTTACCAAACTTTTTTTCGATGCGGTTTGAATAAATAATTGATTTAATAGTATCTTCAATAATCAGTGGTATAAAGTAAAACATGGCTTGCTGATTTGTGAAACAGTATGTTAATTCCTCGATTATCAGGAACATTATCTGTGACATTCACCACTTAATCTCACCTAAACAACAGTTGTTGACAGTATCAATCGGTTTGTATCTCAGCTGTTGTTATTAAATGGACATTCCATAGAACGATGTATTAACCAGCTGAACTCTTTTTATTCCAATTTTTTTTATTTTAATATTGAACGGATATTGATTTTTAATTGATGATTTTAGGTATCTAAAATATATTTTATAGACATATTTGGTGTCAATTTAATACTCGTACACTTTTGACGAGCCTTTCATTTCAAATTAAAACAGGCCTTTGTCTCCACGCGCGTGTAGATTTCCAATGATAATATATGACAGTAGTTTTGTTACCTGAGCCCTAGCAACTAAATTCGTAGGACTAAAAACTTCCATATGTGCCTGTCTATAATTCTGTAGACTTGAAATTGTATATGAATTTTCAATAATATATGATTAACACTGAGTTAGATGATGTTACATGTCACTCCACGTTATTTCGTCGCAATTTGTATCATACATAAGATAGTAAAAAAATATTTTTGCATGAATCTTATGAAACCATGAAGGCAACGAAAAACTCGATATCCCAATAAGATATTCAAATATGTGACATTTTATGACATGAAGGCTGACACATAAATCTTTCCATAGTGTTTTGGTGTGTGCACCATTATTATTTAAGCACTGATATGAAATCAAATTTAATTAAAAAAGTTGTAAATGTAAAATGGTAATACATGTTGAGAAATTCATAGGTATACTTAAAATTTTGCTTCGCTTGTGTGTTTTGCTTGACATTAAAACTACGGTAAGATGCTCAATGAATATTATGTATTTTCTGGAACAGTATAAATATTTCAAATTTGGCTGTTACAAAATTAAATATTCATAGTTAGAAAGTAATTTTGTCGTTATTAAGGTAAATTTTCAAACTCCGTTAAGTGTTATTTATATTTAAAACTGGCAGATAAACTTTTTATAGTGCAAAATCCCACAATTTTGTATCATTTAGTATATTTTCATCGTTTTTTACATCAGGAAGTAACTGAGAAAAATGCACAGATCAATATAAACAGGCCCACATGTCAATCATGTCAATAATTACATATACAGATATGTCTTCCGAAGTCATGATGGGTATATTAAATACAATTCTGCCAGCTTTAGTTACAATCCGTTTATATTATGGCAGAGTGTTTGTTCATTATTTATGCTGTCTATGTTATCGCAATCTTTTCAAATATTTTTACGGCTGTCACTTACAGTAAAGACTTTTTTAAATATATAAAATACACTTATAGGTCCAGACAATTTGTTATATTATCTATCTACTGTCTATGATTACCTATTATACTAAGTTGTATTATCTAAGTTCTATAATAACAGTAATGAGCTCAACATAAACTATGTAACACCTCAATCAAATAAACAGTCATCATACTAAACGTAACCACTCTGTCACACATGTAGTTTAGATGTTGTCAGTTAATATCCTCATAATATGCTCATCTGCATGAATGTAGTCCAGCTATAATGAGAGAGCATGCCCGAGTGGGCCTAGATACACGACTTAATGGCTCCATCACATTAATAACTAACCTGTCTACTGTCACTCTGTGTCCAGGCTCATTCCCGAGTGGCAACTGAATCTACATTCACAGCATAATCCTAATATATTCAGGGATACACTTTTATTATCACTAGAGTTAAAGAGTATGATCTAAAGTACGTATATTGTTATGTAATCTTAAATATATGTATTAGTTGAATTAAATCGATTTAGTCATATTTAAGGAAGTCTAGCAGTATATTTAACAGTTATTCTTAAGAGTGGATTATATTAGTTTAATTATCTGGCATGAGGAACTCACTATTGAGCTTGGGATGGATCTTCTTGTGTGTATTTTCAAACCCATTCTTTATTAATATGTTAACATTAATATTTTGACACACATAAAACTTATTAATTTGAAGTTAGTTAACTAAGGATTGAGGGACTGCGATTCTTCCTGATCTTTGGCTTAAATTAGCGATTAAAAAGGTAATTTAATGAAGTGTCTCCATGAGAAAAAACTAGAAATTTTTCATTCACATACCTCCACAAATTTCCGGTAGCATTTGGGCTAATTCCAGGGGTTTTTTGCTAAACTTACACTCCTCTCTCTCTCTCTCTCTCTCTCTCTCTCTCTCTCTCTCTCTCTCTCTCTCTCTCTCTCTCTCTCTCTCTCTCTCTCTCTCTCTCTCTCTCTCTCTCTCTCTCTCTCTCTCTCTCCTCTCTCTCTCTCTCTCTCTCTCTCTCTCTCTCTCTCTCTCTCTCTCTCTCTCTCTCTCTCTCTCTCTCTCTCTCTCTCTCTCTCTCTCTCTCTCTCTCTCTCTCTCTCTCTCTCTCTCTCTCTCTCTCTCTCTCTCTCTCTCTCTCTCTCTCTTCCTTGATGAAATGCAGTTTCTTTTAGTATCCATTCAGGATAATTGTGTGGGAACAGTATGGAACGTTACTTAAGTTAGGATAATCTCAAAAACTAACTTAAACCATTAGCTGCAAAACACCGATACTAATACGATACTAACATAGAAAATATGGAAACGACATAGGAATCTGTTTTCTTGAAAAAGAGGCTTTATTTTGCATGTAAATTATATATTTACGTATAAGTCTAGTATATTCTGTAGCGCACGTAACCATTAAATTTGAGAACTCACATTCAGTTGAATAAAGGAAGTATTACTAAAAGTTTGTTATGAATTGTTGAACAAAAATCAATGAGTCATAATTATGCTTTCAAGAACACTGAAAGTACTCAAATGTATTGTAAACTTGTAAGTACTATTATTTGCAAGAAACAAATGGATATAATTTCAGTTTATCCATTCCATTCAAAAGCGTTAATCCGATTGTAATGGCTCCATCTTTAATTATTTTTTATTTTAGTTTTAAAATTTTCTATTGGTTTTCATCCACCGTTAGTAATTTTTAAGACCTTTCTAAGGAGTTTTGAAATACTTTATGTTTCAGTATATTTAAGAAACCTGGGTCTAGATTTGCTCCTCACTGTCAAGATAAATTACATTATCATTATCATTTTCTATTTACTAATTTATTGCCTGTAAGTAGGAGATCAAAGATAAGGCAGTAGAGACAGAATAAGAGTTGGAACTTTAAGTCACACCCTAAAATAAACCTGACATGATAACCTGTAGAACTGGTGGTTTTACTAGTAGCAAAAATTGGATACTAGTAAATAAAGTTATTATTAACCTCATAATTTCAAACTTATGATTCTTTGAAAATAGTCCAATTTCAATTTTTTCTATTCCATATCCATCATCGGTTTTCTTTCATTAGCCATTTTCTGACGCTATTTCAACCGTTGAGTCTGTTTTCGTCTTGGATGTAAAGGAACATAGTTGTGTTCCATAATCTTATTCTTTGTACCTGAGGTGTAGATCTGATTGTAGTAAAAAAATTTATAAATTTGGCTACGAATTTAGTGTATGAAGAAGTATTTAGAACTTGTTTGAAGTTAGTGTTGATTGAGACTCCAACAAGTGGCGTTCTGGGAAATATTAAGGTCTTCAGCGACGCCAGGGTTTCCATGCAATCAACCTGCATTGCAGCGCATGCGCGTGAACCGTTTTATATCTATAGCAGTTTCATATATAAAAATGAATAAGTTTACTAGAACGAAGAGATTCCTTATTAACTCAGTTCAACTTTGAAATCTGCTCTTAAAAAGGCCATAAGAAAACGTGTTTACTATTTGATTAAGTGTTTGATTACCCACTCCTAAACCATAATTATTTATGTTTATCTCCACTTTAATAATCTTCAGTTTCACCAATCCTGTGTGAACTATCACACAATTTTACATTTAATAAGTCCTAAATTTTATATTCTCTCACATGCAACTGAAAGAATTTACAACATTTAGTTAGGACTAACCTAAAATGAGTAAAATTATTTCATTGGACTTTAATCTTATTAATTGTGCTTTAAATTAAATTATCTTGTTTGAAAATACAGCTAAATTACATCTCAATAGTGAAGAGAATGATTACATTTTAATTCGTTACTGAAGAAGAAACGAAAGTTACCTAGCTCCGTTTTATACTCCTAAGTATAAAATTGTTTTTAAATACATACGATTTAATAATTCAGTTTGACGGCATTATTAGAGAAATTATAAAACGTCTTTTCGTAATAAAGACAATCGACGTATATACCCATATAATTGAAAATAATTGACAGCTCTCTTAGTTATTTATAATTGGACCATCAAAATCCTATTCTGTTAGAACAGGCATAATCTATCTGGAATAATGTTTTTCGTTTATCGTCACCAGAGCGAGGTAGCGATGTAGGTTCTCGCGCCATTGTCCACATGCATGAGTGTCAGACCGTTCTGAGACTACAAATACCTTTGTAATCTTGTTCTGTCACAAATACTGTTTTCCTTTGATTTTACTCCTACTTTACTACTTTTGGGTTTTTTCCTATAGTAATATGTATTAATTGTGCGTATGAACGGTGTTTTACCTGAGAAGGTTATCTAGTATAAGATAGAAAGGTCCTATCCTCATTGCTCTGTTAGGATGAATTCTTTTTTTACCTATATATCATCACAGTAACGGAAAGCGCCGAGAATACTAAAAACAACATAGTGTGGATTTGTCTTCAAGTACACACAAATAATGTAAGTGCCATGATATTTTATTTTACATGGTGCTGGCTATAAAGAGTTCGGCCGCCAAGTGTTTCTGAAACTTTGGAGTATGCAGACTTTACCAAGAAATGGTCGCATAAAAAACCGTGGTGTAAAATGTATGACATTTAAACCCTATTACAGTACTTAAGTTTTATCAGCTGGTTTTAATTAAAGGTTTACGGGATGAATGTAATCTCTAGGAAAAGTATTTATAAATTATATAAATGGGAACGTTCTGTTTTCCTCAATATTGTAAACAAGAGTGCAGAAAATAATTATAAGTTTCAGTATTTAAGAAACTTTACTTCTTAGTATATTATTTACTGTTTATCAGATTAAGTATCTGGTGTTTGGTACATAGAACTCCTTTTTCAAAAACGTTCTTGTAATTATTCTAGTAGGAAAAGTTTGTTATATTCATTAAGTAGCTATAATTCAACCTTGTTCAACCAAACATTTGGATAACTATGATATTGTGCTCATAATTAGTATTACCGATTATTCATTGGGTTTCTTTGTAGGTAGAGTAATTGTAATCCAGAAATAATATACTGTTTTGTATTTTACAATTATAATAATACTTTCTTAACCCAAAACTTGATAGTATATTAAAAATGTCAATATTTTACACATTGAACATACTGTAGTATTCATATCTAAAGTTGTCTGTAGATTATAAAACAGCTAATTAGGGGCGAATTCAGATCATTTGTGGAGTTCCTTAGTCACCTTTAAGAAATTAGATGTATATTGTGAAATATCTAAATCGAATGTGGGCTTAATAAGTAGACCTCAAGAATTATTTATTAACGTTACATAATAACGGCTCGTAATAAATTTTCAAATATGTCCCATAGTATTTTAGTAATATTATAGAAAAATTGACTAATTAACTAGAAATTTAACTGGTATAACTATTTTTAAGCTATTGAATATGCTTTGTTTTTCCAAATCTTACAAATAGTGTTCCAAAGTGTGATGTTAAATAGAGATATCTACAATTATTCAAATACCAACAAGTAACACCTGCATTCTCCTCTTTGCATTTTATAAAAACACAGCCTTCTTTCCTAAGAAAAAAAACTATCGTTACATATATTTTACTATTACCCATTTCGACGTCCATCAATTGGTGATGACCGACTTCTTTTATACGAAATATCCTCTATAGATATCACGAAAACTGCGTGTTAATGTAGTGTAAATTTGTTGTTCGGTTCTAGACTAATATGGTGATTCATATCTAATTAAATTCGCACTTACAATCTTTACATTTAGAAGTCATTCGTACGATAATGGTGACTATAGCAAAGTGAGGTTCTTTCTTTACGTGGAAAGGCATTATTCTTGCAATTATTGGCTGAGCGTCCTCAAAGCTTATCCCTCGAGTGGCTGGAAAATTAGTATTTCTGCTTTTCTCTCTGTGTGTCTGTCTGTACACACGATCTTTTGAAAACGAATAGACCTATGGACTAGATTTTTCATGAAGCTTATTTTCTATATATGCAAAACTAATTTTGATTATGGTGCATATTAATCCGTAGGATTATGCTGAACGTTAGTGAACATTTATTATTATAAATAAATGTATAATATATAAATGTAAATATTAATACATTTATTTAACAGTCAAAAGAAATCTGATTATATTTTAACACATGACATAGTAATACATATAGTCTAATGATATAAACAACATGCCAAATTTGCATGCAGATCAGCAAAGCCTGTTAAACGGTGCGGCGTACTCTTTCCTTGTGCATTTTTGTAAGGCAATAAATAATAAAGGCTTATACAGAAATTAATAACTCACCGCTATGAGCATGCCTCTCTGGTCGTAGTAGTCGGCAACTGGAACAACATTCTTGTAGAAATTGGATAGCTCCATCCTAGCCAAGCCGAGAACCACATGGCCCAACTTGGCACCATAATCTATTTGCCTCTCCAGGACTTTCTCACGCCAAGCCACTAGGATTACTCCACTTACGATCTGTATCTGTGCAAACAACACGAGATAAAATGTAATAGCCGGGCAGTTATATCCTAGCAATGCCGAGACCCAACTTGACGCCATGTTCTATTTTTCTCTGATAGATTGCCAGTTTCAAGCCACAATTGATAGTTGCACTTACAATATTTATTGTAAAAGACAACACAAAATAATTACTGGTATAATTACTGGGCAATTCCATTTGATCAAGGATAGTAAATATAGCTTGGCAGATTAATAAACAAATTATATCTCTTGATCTTCCTCTTGACATTATTTGAAGGTAAGTCAACTCATAACCTATATTATTCATGTTAATACAGGTTACATTATTAAGAATATTAAGAGTAGATTAAGGTATTATATAATTTTTTTCATAGCCATCGTAGTAGCCAAACAATGTAGCTTGTCAGCATAACTAGTTTTTATATGCCACTAGGATCACTCTGGGCATGACAGTTCTTTTCTTTTCCACGCGGTGTGAACAGCAAGAATTTGGTTTCAGTTATGCAACCAACTGTGTAAGCACAAGAATTAAGATCTCTTACATTTTTATAAGTAACTAATAAAGTATAATGCTAGAACCAGTAAAAAAATTGACGGTCACAAAATCGTAGAATACTTATCACTGACTAAATTAAATTTCCCATAATATATTTGATTACCTCTTGTAGCTTTTCTTTCATCTAGTATTATGAGTAGTTCGTAGTTGTTCTTTAATTTAAACTGTAATAACTATATATTATAATTATTTAAAAATAGAAAAAGGAGAGTTCTAATAATAGAAATTATACATGGTAGTTAGTTACAATAAATCTTAATTTATGGCACTTCAATTTAATTTTTAATCCACCACCATATTAAAACTGCCGGAATTAAGTCGTCTACTCTTATATTTCAAGTAATTGTCGTGATGTCTGGTATTTTTTTACAATTAGGTCCTTTATAACAAAGCCATGAGAACGCAGAGCTCTAATTGTTAGATGGGGTTTACGCAATCCAGTCAAGCAGAATTAACAGGCTCTCAGATCGTCAGCTAATTCAATCGTCGTGTACCCAGGCACTACAGCGTTGTTACGATGTTACAATGTTACAACATTTGTACGCTAATACAATCTCAAACATAGGTTTACCTGCTCATTTTATTACGTTGTGGACTAGCTACTTAACATATCCATACCTTCACTACAGCTACTATAATCGTATGATAAATGGCTGAAAGGTCAACCTTGTTTTGTTTTTTGCAGTAAAATTTTATCTAAATTCTTAACACAAATGAATTTATCATTTAATTGCCCTTAATTTAATGTAATCTTATTTTAAATATAAATTTTAAATAAATTAAACTACTTTAGTCAGCAGTAAATTGTGAGATTATTATCAATTATTAGGTTATATTATAACAGTCAAAGATATGTAGAAATTATAAAAGAAATGAAAATATTAGTTCCAAGGAATTACCTAACAACAATTTCTAATATTTTTTCTATTTTACAACTTATAAGTTGTAATAATAAGCTTAGTCAATACAAACTATAACTGTTACGAAGTTATAACAAATAAAATAAAAATTAATTATTTTATTACTTGAACATCTGGGAGAACTTCGTTAAATGTATAACTTGTAACACGTAACGAAGTTTTTTGTTTACTTAAGCCTGATGGAACAATGAAAAGTGGTTTGGTTTAAGCATATTAAATGCTTAGTAAGTTCTAAAGCATTATAATGACATACACGGGGCGAGAGCCAGTAGATTAACTAACAAACTGTTAGGAGGAACTGAAATACACAATATCCTTCTATTAATTTGTAATACCATTATTGTAATTTTTAAATATTTTATAAACTAAATTATTGGATTTATAGTCGAATTTTTATATTTAACATTTTAATAAGGGCGCTTAAGAAATCTGGTGAAGAACAATTCCTTTTAATGTTTTAAGATTAACTAAACTTTCATCTGATATGATCTACATCAAAGACTTTCATCTAATTCCATTTACAGTTTATATTTTATTTTATTTTAAACCTAATTCAAAACCTTCACAAATTATTATGAAGTTATTTAATATAATTTTATATACAACATTAACATATAATTTAATGTTATATAAATCATATAACATTAATATAATTTATGTATTATAAATTATAATACATAGTTATAATTTTTAATAAATATAAATTATGAGTATTATAATTTATATACAACTATATATAATTATAATATTAACTTAAAATAATAGTTTTATTGTTTTTCCATACTTAAATTTATATAACAACTAACTAAAATTTCACAGTCTAGGCACTACGTAAACAACACGTAATTATTTATTATTTATTTTGTGCAAATCTTACTGGAAATTGTTTTAGAACTGGAATGTAACATCATTTTGTAGTTACCATTTTTTATTATTAACTGTTTTAATGTTAGTTTGTGTTTGTAGATAGTAAGGGAATTAGCAGATTGTGGTAAATCTAAATAGCCTAATGCATAATCAAAACAGAACATGTTGGTATTAGACAATCACGCTAAGCGACTGTATTTGTTGCATATGTAACAAAGGGAGGGAATTGCACAGATGTCTCATGTTCCAGTCATCAATATACATGCTAATACGACTATGGTAATGTGATATTTATGGCAAACATACCCCGAACTGAGTCAATACATCGGTGTCTCCGTTACTGAATTGATTGAGGGTGAGAGAGAAAACCAATTGAATATTTTGAAGCAAGAAGGTTTTTAACAAGAATGCGGTATTTTTTCCGGGTTTGTTATTTGCTATAAGTAATTTAAAAGGAGAATAGGATAGTGGTCAATTATTATCGATGTATTTTAAAAACATATAATAATACGTTTAAAGGTTTGAGATCTATCCTTATCAATTAAGTCCAAAAAATGTCAGGATCAGGAACACTAAACATATTGCACGCACAAGGAAAGGTGGAAGTCTTCTCAAAAATCTGGATTTTTAATATGTTAATCTAATGTATATTTTAGGATGTTATAATGTTATATTTTAGGATGTTATAATGTTATATTTTAGGATTTTGTGAACTCTAAGGAAGATAATAAATAGATCTGAATCCTTAAAATATAGCCTAAACTTTTTTCTTTTGTAAGATACAAGGTGAAAAGTTTCAAAATTCTATTAATAGACTCAACCCGATATTAATTAATAGAACGCAATATTGATTTATTTTTACTCATTACTCACATTAATATCGTTGCAAATTTTACTAAAAAACAGTAGCAGATTACATATAAGAGTGCTGTCTTCACAAAGTGTCTAGCTAGTGGTTGCTTGTAAGACGTCCGAGGCCTGATGTGTAAGACGGGATAAAATATTATAAATAAATTCAAATTTTTCCAAAGTGTTACAATGTTTATATCAAAAAATATTTGTTTTGTTGTTCTATTGTAATATTCAAATATCGTAAAGGCATAAACAATAGAATATTTAGTTATGGAAAAATAAGGAATAGTAAAAATAAATGAAAACGTAGCATAGTTATTAAGAGAGGAACCTATAGATAACGAGAAACATATGGGCAAAGTGTATTGTGAGTTAAAGGATACATCCATAAAGTGTTGCTACTTATACACTGTATAAAAAGCCCAAGCACTTAGTATTGAACCAAATACGTTCCTCAATTTCAGTGCGTTCCCTGTACAGCCTATTGTTTTAAATTACTTTGTATATGCATTTTAGAGGTAGACATGATGTGTATAAAGAAATTAATGTTATAAATAATAATTATTACTAATTATTTTACTTTTAACGTATAATATAACGTAAAATTGTAATTGTATATAGAACAGCCTAACTACCGAAGGACACTGAGTAACTTTGTGGCAAAGTGCTACTCTCATGTACTATAACTTGGGTAAAAGTATGGGTATATTACTCATTTACTACCGAAGGGCACAATATTCTTTTATGATGACAATCGTATTATGGAACCTGATTGGTTTGGTATCCAAGTGATAGTATCGTATACTATAGCTTAGGTATAGTATTTGTATATATTACACATCTACTACCGAAGGGCGCAATAGTCTTTTATGATGACAATCGTATTATGGAACCTGATTGGTTTGGTATCCAAGTGATACTATCGTAAACAATAACTTGGGTATAGTATTTGTATATTACACATCTACTACCGAAGGGCGCAATAGTCTTTTGTGATGACAATAGTATTCTGAAACCTGATTGGTTAGTTATCCAAGTGATACTATCGTAAACTATAACTTTAGTATAGTATTTGTATATTAATCATCTACTACCGAAGGGCGCAATAGTGTTTTGTGATGGCAATAGTATTATGGAACCTGATTGGTTTGGTATCCAAGTGATACTATCGTATACTATATTACACATCTACTACCGAAGGGCGCAATAGTGTTTTGTGATGGCAATAGTATTATGAAACCTGATTGGTTTGGCATCCAAGTGATATTATCGTATACAATAACTTCGGTATTGTATGGGTATATTACTCATTTACTACCTAAGGGCGCAATAGTCTTTTATTATGACAATCGTATTACGAAACCTGATTGGTTTGGTATCCAAGTGATACTATCGTATACTATAACTTGGGTATTGTATGGGTATATTACACATCTACTACCTAAGGGCGCAATAGTCTTTTGTGATAACAATAGCATTATGAAACCTGATTGGTTTGGTCTCCAATAGATACTATCGTATATACAGGGTGTATATTATGTCTGGAAACACCCAAATATATCCTTTAATAATTTAAATATAAATTTGAAACCTCTTACAATCGTGATAGAGATTGGGCATCTACTTTTTGGAAACAATGTTTTGTTATGTCACACCAACGGGGGACGTCCTGCGAGGGTATCGTGAATATTCTTAATGGAAGCCTATACCTTGTGATACATAATTTTAAAGGTAATAGCTTACTGAATTGAATGCCACAAACCGCATCTCAAGGGAATTATTCTATCAGAAAATAGAGCATTTTTAGTATTGAAAATTTACTGATGTTCAACAATGTAATTTTAAACATGGTTCTTGCCACAAAATGTGTTACACTAATTTTTTAGCATTTTTTTTTAAATGTTCAATTAAATAAAACAAAAAATTTCATTTTAAGCTGGTTCTATTAGCACAAATTTGCCAGTTTTTATTACAGTACAATTATGGAAATACTTATGTTATTGATTTCTTATTACAAATAAAAAATAATGTATGCTGTTAGAAAAAGTCTTACAACAAACGTTTAACTGCATTTGGTGTCAAAGCAATTGTTCGAACTGTGTTCCTTCTACGGTTTGACAATGAGCCAATCTTGTGTAAAATGATTCGACAGAGTTGCCTAACATTTCTTCAGTTATCAAAGCAATCTCCTCTATAATCCTGTTTCTTAGGTCTTCCAAATTATGAGGCTTTCTTCTATAAACATTGGATTTTAAATGACCCCATAGGAAATAATCGATTGGTGACAAATCCGGAGATCTTGGAGGCCATTCGATTTCTCCTCTTCGGCCAATCCATTTATGAGGAAACCTTAAATCCAAATACTCTCTTACCTGTCCTCCCATAATGGGGTGGAGCACCATCCTGCTGAAACCATACATTATCAAAGTATTCTCCTGATGCAATTTGAATAGCTGGGATTATTTCATTTTGGAGCATATTGTAGTAAAGTTCGGCATTTAAATTTCCATTAATGAAAAAGGGGTCCAACAATTTTGTTACCTAAAATTCCACAACCATACGTTCAGTTTTTGTGGTTGCTGTGAATGGGACTCAGTAATCCAATGTGGGGTTTTCACTAGCCCAGTAACGGCAATTGTGCCTGTTAACATTGCCATTTAGGAAAAAAAGTTGCCTCATCAGAAAATAGTATGTTGGGTCAGAAAATCTCTATTGTCATCACATTTGCGCATCACAAGTTCACAAAACTCAACTCTTCTGTCGTAATCATCCTCACTTAACTGTTTGGACTAAATGAACTTTAAATGGTTTGTATTTATTAATTTTCAAAATCTTACTCACAGACATAGGGTGCATATCATGTTGCTGTGCAGCTTTTCTGAGCGATGTATGTGGGTCTTCAATAAATGTTTGCAAAACATCTAGTGCATGTTCTTCATCTGTTGCAGATTGTATCCTACCCGACTTTTGCCGATTACGTACACTCCCTGTCATTTCAAAACGCTCAATAGTTTTGATATTGTTGAAACACGTATGGGATTCCTTTCTGGGAAAGTGTCATTAAACAAATTACAAACTTCCCGATAATATCTTTGACGATCGCCATATCCTCGCATCATCAACAGAGTAATTCGTTCTCTTTCAGACAATTCCATTAAAATGCCAAATAAAAAACTGAACTACTGTAATTAGATAACTTGTTGACAGCAATGCTTCACAGAGACACTGATTAAACTCGACAGGAATGATATGACCTTTGTCCATTTGTAATTCCCAAGCTTAGGACCCTGTCTAGTGAAAGCTCCATGCTCAACAAAACTGAAACCTGTAGACCAGATTATTATTAACACAATAATGTTTCTCATAGGCTAGTGACCTTTGTCCCTTTAAAAACCTTCCTGCTGAATGGAAAAACACCAAGTACAGAATTCATAAGTAATCAGAGAAAGTGACTCATAAGTTTTATTCATTGTAATAAAAAACTGGTAAATTTGTACTAATGAAACCAGCTTAAAAATAAATTGTTTATTTTATTTTAATTGAACATTTAAAAAATGCTAAAAAATTAGTGTAACACATTTTGTGGCAAGAAAACCATGTTAAAATTACATTGTTGAACATCAGTAAATTTTCAATACTAAAAATGCTCTATTTTCTGATAGAATAATTCCTTTGAGATGCGGTTTGTGGCATTCAATTCAGTAAGCTATTACCTTTAAAATTAATGTATCACAAGGTATAGCTTCCATTAAGAATATTCACGATTTACCCTCGGAGGCCAGGACGTCCCCGTTGGTGTGACATAACAAAAAACATTGTTCCAAAAAGTAGATGCCCAATCTCTATCACGATTGTAAGAGGTTTCAAATTTATATTTAAATTATTAAAGGATATATATTTGGGTGTTTCCAGACATAATATACACCCTGTATAACTAGGGTATAGTATTTGTATATTACACATCTACTACCGAAGGGCGCAATAGTCTTTTGTAATGACAATCGTATTATGGAACCTGATTGGTTTGGTATCCAAGTGATACTATCGTATACTATAACTTGGGTATTGTATTTGTATATATTACACAATTACTATTGAAGGGACAATAGTCTTTTATGATGACATTCGCATTATCAAATACTGAGTGGCTTGGTAAATAACTGTTACTATCGTGTGATATAGCTTGGGTAGTATGGGTATATAACACGTTCGATAGCGTAAGAGCACAAGACTATTTTATTATAACATTCGTATTAAACACTGAGAGACTTTGCAACCAAATTGTTAAATCATACAACTAGCCTATATAGTACTTACCAATACCTCATCCACTCCATGGAAAATCATTCACTGACTATGACTTTCTTTGATAATGACGATGATTCCCCAGTAACAAGCCATAGTTATGAATTATTGGTCAAGAACTATTTTTTTAGACATACATATGAAATATTATTTAATTACTATTCAAATACAGGTTAATCACATTAATTCGAGTATTTGTTTGTTGCAAGCAATCGGATTATTAAAATGATCGGATTATCGAGAAAATGGTGAAATATATAATACAAAAGCAAGGATTATCTTTAGTATTGAAAATTAATCACGCAATTTAAAATCAGGTTCTAACATAAAGTCTTAAAAATACCAATTGATTGTGCCTGCATCCGCACAAGAGTTATAATTAGTGCGGCTTGCATTGATTAATTCAATATGTTTGCAAATAGGGTGCTAAGCTTTTATTATTGCAGGCATATGTACATTTATATTTGGCAACTTTAAGCCGCTGAAATATTTATTCGTATAAATAAACATTATGTGTAATAATTTTACAGCCCTAAATAATAACATTGAAAGACATTTCGTAAATGTGGTGAACTAACTACCCTTATTTCGTTCTACTACGACAAACAGAAATATAAACTATTCTGAAACCTAACATTGGAGGTAAAACAAGAATTATTATGTTTACAATATATGTGAGAGTTGGATTCAAACAATATAACATATTTACCTTGTTAGAATATTCAACTACATCTCTCATGTTGCGGGGATAGCCGGACACTAAGTAGGCTTTGGCTGCAGGCGCCATCTTGATCTCAAGCATCAATACTTCCGTTACCGTCTTGCTCGACAACTGCCCGAAGTCCTTCATCTCTGCTGAACATAATAAACACACATTATTCAACAAGTTTTGACCCCATAAAAGTATCGGTAAAGTAGTTAAACAGTACATTATTGTTAAATTATATAAATAATAATAATAACATTTGAAGCAGTGTTATTTCAATTTGTTGTAAGATAATTGTACTACTCAGAAAGATATACCGGTTACAAGATTCATGGAATCCCGCTAAAAATTTACGTCCCGATAGTTAAAGTTATATTTCGGTAGTAATTGTGCCATTAAAAACTGCTTTTTCACAGGGTAAAAAAGCTATTCCACTTAAAACCTAAAATTTCTCTAAGTAAGTTAATTCTATATACCATTGGATACGGATCAGTAGTACATAGCAACAGTATTTCAGTATTTATATGCATTTTACTAAAATATGATCTGCAGTTGTAATATCTTTTTAGAGATATATGGTAAAACCTGTACTAAAAATGTTGTATAGTAGAGGATCGATTAATTTCTTTATGAACAACTGTAAAATAATGAAAAAATAAGGTCTGGAAAAGTTCAATTATCACTCAACTGTCCGGTTCAGTTGTCATAGATAAAACAGACACAACTCTCTTTGGAATGTATTGTTGTTTGGAAGTTTTGAGTCACATTACAGCCCTTTGTCTCTAAATTGTTTTTTTGAGGGGTTGTAACTACTCCTGGTAAAATAAGGTATTTTCTCTCTTTTGTAACATGAAATAATCTTAATCTTAATAATCTTTTGTAACGGTGAATATTTATATAATTAAACATTTTGGATTAATACCTATTTTGCT
The DNA here is from genome assembly GCF_021130785.1 of Homalodisca vitripennis. Lineage (NCBI taxonomy): Eukaryota > Metazoa > Arthropoda > Insecta > Hemiptera > Cicadellidae > Homalodisca > Homalodisca vitripennis. Next base: position 126,310,771 of record NC_060212.1, on the reverse strand, counting down.
GACATCCTTTGCCAACTTAAAGAAGGAAAGGCAAAATATTATTTAGGTTCAACAGGTCGAAAATAGCATATGAGAAAAATATATCTCAGTTCTACATTAATTGAAGTGTTTGGTACTAGAGAGCTCCACATTTCCTAAAGTTTTCCTCTGCGGTAAACTGCGGTTGTACTCGTGGTCAATTCGTATTTCTGTATTTTGAAATCTTAGGTTAGTAATGTGCAACTGGATCACTAAAGAGATATTCAGCTCACAACTAAAAATATCATAAGTAAGTACCGAATTTATATCCTTTGATGCAGACATAGATAATGCAACAAAATACACCTGTTTATTTTAATACCACAAAGTTACTACAAGATATATCCCATATGTCCCTACATAGAGCATTTTAAACTATGGCTACTATTTGTGAGAATGTAAAGTTTTTAATGAGAGATCGACCTCCTTTTCAGGCTTATTCTGCCCATCCTCATCGGTCACTCGCCTGTGCAAGAAACAGAATAAGGAGGAAATCTATACATTACAAAGTGTACGGTACTGATAAAAATTGCAATGGTCCTAGACAGAATTTTACTCATCGTTATCTCTAATCTGATCCATATTCTGACATTTCAGACCGTCAGAAAACCGGTCGAAATGGTAGGTCTATTATTGGGAACAACGGTACGAATTGCTGTATTTCTAGTAGGAAGTATAGTCTTTTTTAAGCATTAACACCCATGTTTATAGCGTAAAATATGTCACAGATATTTAGTATAAATATTAGCGTTGTTTAGAATCTACAAGTATGTGTGGGCCTTTATCTCGAATACATAACTCGCTTTTTAACATGTAATCTTATTATGCATAATAAAATCATGGAAATACGAGTAACTATTTATTGTATTACCAGATACGATTATCGTCGTTAAAATTTGTTCTTATAATTACGATAAACATATGAAGGTTTGTAAATTTCATTCACTTTTCTCTGAACTCTAGTTTAAATACTTGTCACTTCTCGTGTGGTAATATACATTAAAATCATACTTAACTATTTTTCATACCCTTTTAATTATTAACAGAAGTAACGAAGTACTCTAGTCCTCTCCAAATTAATGACTGGCACTTTTCTGAGAATTGAAGCTGTGACCTCTCGATGAGAATGCCAGTGAAGTATCCTCGGTTACTAAATAGATTTCGTATTTAGTGTTCAAAGAGGTCCTAAGTTTTCATTTAACTAACCATAATTAAGCCATTATAATTGTAGCTTCGGCAATTTAAAATTTATTTATTAAGTATTTAGGTTAGAAAAAAATAAATGATAATATTTTAAAATTTAAATATTTTTTTCTAAATATAGGTAAAATACATAATGTAATTTCTCAAGAAAGGGTCCAAGGAAGTAGGAATGGTACAGCAAGACAGCGGGGTTTTCTGGTAGTAGGTTTCAATAACGGGATTACAATAGGGGTAGTTTGAGTTAACAATAGATCTTTATGGTCTTGTTATTGGATAGTCGGAGGCCAACCAAAGGTGTCGGTTATTAGTTAGCTGGATAGGAGAAGAGGTCAGTATAAAAACTTTCAACACGCGCATCTCGGCGGTTTTTTGAGTTTTATTTTTGTTGTTTTTCGATTCAAAATTTTCCCTTTACAAGTTTGCGCAGTATTTTGCTTAAGTAGCACTTATTTTGTTGGATTACGATTGTCATATGGGGTATTATTTTTCAAGTAATTTGTACATACCTTTTATAGGGATTATTGTGTTATCATTATACAAATGAAAATAAGAAGATTTTTTAATTCGCCTAATAATTAACGAAGTTACTATAGAGAGTACATGCCTTTGCAAATATTATTCAATATTAAACAGTAAGAATTATTGTTATGAATTATGATATAAAGTTTTAAATAAGTATTTTTGGATAAAACATAGTTAAATTTACAGTTTTTACTATGAATTTATTGCATTGACATGTTGTAAGACACGTGGTGTGAAAAGTTTTAATAAAGTAATTTAGTAGTTTAGTTTTATTTAGCTTTGCTTATAATAAAAAGGGTATATTTTATATTGATTTAAATTAAACATTTTTGTTTTGTATGAATTTTATAATAAATTTAAAATTGTTGTTCAATTTTATTTTTTAAATAAGACGATACTTTAATTTTATTTATTTTATGTGAAAGGAGAAAACCTTTCTTAATAAAACTTACAAAAGAAGTGGTCTTTTGAGCAATTTGGTATTAAATCAAAATGTCTATAAATTGTTAGGAATCTTCTTTGATTCATATTTTATTTTGAAGTTTATTAATAAAATATTAGTAAATTTATTTGAGAAAATATTCTTCTGTATGTTTACCATACTATATAAATGACTAATTTGCAGTTAATTTAATTTAAAAAATAAGTAAATGAATTCTGTGCAACTTGCAGATCTCTCTATAATAAGGTGATTTACTAAAAGTATTAAAAACATGCTTTTATCACATAATTATATTTAAGGTATATTTCACTTATCTTTCATTTCATTTTGAAAGTTAATAACTCAATTTGTTCCAAACAATACATGTTTTAAATATACAAAATAATTATGTAATGCTTTTATTATTTAATTTTTTCATTATCTCTTATAGTTCAGGATTTCGGCCTTTTAAGCTTACTAAAACAATTGGTTACGTTGAGCTATTATGCATTTTAGCGCAAAATAAGAAAGAGTTTGACAAATCTCAAGTAATGTACAGTAATGTTGCTACTTAAGGTTTTTTATTACTATTAGGGTTTCACGATAGCAGACATACAAATTTTAAAATGTATACTATAGTGAAGGATTATTAACAGGATAACTACCGTAGTTAATAATAAATTCAAACTAATATTATGTTTTAACTAATAAATATTTTTACAAAGTACTTTAGATGGAAGTAATTTAAATTTGTGAAAATGTTTTGTCTTAATGGTATTATAATATAAATCCAAATTAAATTTTTTATAAAAAATTTCAATCTATTTCAGGAAACATTTATTCTTACTTATTTATGAAAAAGTCAGGATTACAAGATGGTTGCCGTTTACATTTCTAGAAGTATAAAATTAAATTTTTGACAACGAATATGTTTACAAACATAATTTTGGATTACTTATAACTAAATCAAAGTTACCTACTACAAAGAAATGTATATGCTTATAAACTTTTCTTTGGTGAGGTTTCAAGATTATGAAGTTTATAAATGTTTACAAATGTTACAGTTATATTGCAATGGAATTTAGAGTTAATTTCCCTTCACTTTTGTGCAAATAACAGTTCTAATATAATAATGGATATTCAGTTAAACATTTAGAGGTGATGGCTACACGTGAAATCTACTTTTCATCCAACTGAGCCGAAGGGATATTTTTATTTTCCCACAAGGTCTAAAAATTTTGAATAAGTTCATAAAAGGATATTATCAATACGTGAGGCTTAATTAGTACACTTATTGTCTTACAGCTTAATATTTCTTGCATTTCGTGAAAAAAAAAATTATATTTTTCTGTATTGTAAAAATATGAATACATTCTTTTAAATTATTTTGATTCTGTAATGATTTATAATCAATACGCATAGTTTTATGTCCGCATTTTTTTACCATTATTCATTGTTCCTGTTTTGAAACATTAATTACGAGAGCCGCTTTCCACACTGTTTAATTAAATTGCTTTTAATTTGAGTTGTCGATAGTGTAGGTTCAATTTCCGTCCGTGACTGTTGCTCTTTTTATCAGTACTATCGTCCTTGCACTGTAATGACTTTCTCTTTCATTGTGTTACATAAATACTTGAACAAGTGAAATGTCCATGTTAATGGGCAGGAAAATGCGAAAAGGCCTATCTTAAAAAACTCATTATAACTAGCGTCAGGCTAAGAAGCTCTACATATTGTTAGATATAGAGTTTATTATTTATTAAATTATTGATGTTTAAGACATTATATTTCTGAAACAAATTTAGTAATTTACTTACTTACTTAAGTTATATTTATTTATGAGTTGGGCATCCCTTTAGTTTTTCAGTATCTTAGTTTTTTACCTGGAACACTAGCGTTGGAAAAAGGCTCTCTATTACCTAAGACTTCAATATTTGACGTCAGGTATATTTCACCCTTTTCGATTTTGCTAGTCAAACCTCGAAGAAATCTTGCCTATCGTTCATTCAACCCAGCATACTAGCACGTCTGTATTTTAGCAACGGATTATAAGTAACATCAAAATATCATCAACCTTTAATAAAAATATTTTTGAATAAAATTGGTTCTTCTGAAACTATTTCTATTCTAATAATAATATGTATATAAAATACTGAGTAGGGCAGAACAACCCAGCGATATGTGAAGTTATCGCACTAACACTAAATTATGTTCTTTCTCATTTTCTCACATTTCGATCTTACACCATCTACCGAAATTATATTGAACTTTGTAAAGTACCGAAAGATTGCCCAATAGGGGCGTGTAAAACACTTTTTGGGAATTGCGATGTAAATATGGCTTGTGTGCTACATCAATTTACACTTAAAATTTTGGTAACGAAAACATTTATATGCAAATCTACGTACATGTTTAAATTTTGTACAATAAAAGACGTTTACATACGTTTTAAACTAGGTCTTCAATATTTATTAACGTGTTAAGTTTAAACCGAAATTAATATAGAACTTATTAAAAACTTTTTTAAACTTATTATCGAGTTATTATTAAAGTATAAATGTGGCAGGGACATAGTTCATGGAATTAAAAAAAAAATTAAATATGCCTAAACTTCAAGAATACAAAAATGAAGAATAACATTACATTAAAATTAATTTTTTTTAATGTAGGCCTATGGTCGTATATGAAATTTTATAAATACAATTTATTGAAACAGACAGGTTTTCATAATTAAATAAACATGGTTTGTAAGGAAAATAAGAAAACATTCATACTATTTTAAGCGAAATACAATTTAATAATTTGCAACCTACTCCAAAAGATATAATACAACGGGAAAGTTTATAAATTCAATCATATGTAAAATTTAGATACGCTACAAAACAAATCCAGGATTACACTTGAAATAGCAGTAAAACATCAAAAATCGCAAAATGTTTATATTATAGCTTTTTATAAGACATTCAGAGTTATGAGGCTAAAATGTTCTAAAACTTTTTTTAATTAAATTTAATTTGAAACAATATATTTTATTTCGTGACCGACATACGTACTGTAATTTTAGTTTTTGGCAGTCATGTGATAACGGTAGGAGATAGCAAAACTGGGTAATTGTACGACTATAAATAAAATTATGAATATTTGAAGTGTGCTAATTAAATTTATATGTAGACTTGAAGGTTTGAAGTTTATGCACGACTATAAAAATATACGAAGACATCAATGGCCTTGCTGTTAATAGTTTATAGACCTGTTGTATATATATATATATATATATATATATATAGACAGCGTTATTTACTTCGATTCTCAATGAAGTCAATAAAAAATCACCTAAAAGTTCAAAACATTATCTAAACAACACAATAACATTGCAGAATATATTATGCAACTGACAATAAAGCATTTAAACAAAGCACGTTAGCCAACATGATAAGTAACATTTTAAATTGGTTACATACGTGTATATATATATATATATATATATATATATATATATATATATATATATATATATATATCCAGTTTAAAATTTTACAATGATATGTTTTATATATGTAATTGTAAGTATGGAAATAATTAAACAAGTATTCTTGAATTCTGCATATTTTAAACAGTGCAAAAGTGAAAGCATTTTAGGCCTAGTAGAGGAAACTTATGAAAGACAAGATCTTGCTTGCAAGTTATAAATTATATGTATCATAATTACAGTAAATATTCTTTTTTAATTGGCGAGCCAAATATTAGATTTTGTGCTAAGTAAATACCGTCACTTGTATAGTAAAAGTAAAGGTAAGAGGTATGGCTGAGCCCGATTTTTGTAGAATAAAAGAAACATGAAGAATCTAGCGGGGTAATGGAGGTGGAGGGTGCTAAAGTAGTATTTGCCCGATCTGAGTCAATTTGGAAAGTACGATATAAGAATTGCATGAGAGATGAGAACAGTAAAGTGTTTCCAGCAAGGTTTAAATCTCAACAGTACGGAAGCAATAATCATATAGAAAAGTTGTAGTGTGTCGCAGGTGTTCAGAAGCCATTATTTGTCTTCGAAGGTTACGACGGGACGTGAAAGGGAAGAAATTATGTGATGTATTAAAAACTGCTGGAAAAATTACAAAATGTCAACAGATGACATACCTAAACACGAGCTATGAGATGTACAGTGGTGTAAGTACAAAAAATTTGTATAGAAGGGAAATTTTATTAATTTAATAATTCACTACAAGCTGTATGTGACATTATAAAGCCAAAATTCAAGGATTTTTCAAAACCTGACCTATTACAAAAATATTTGCACACTAAAATTTATATTGTAAACTATTTTTAATTCATTACTATGGTTACAAAATCGACTATCTAGGAACCCTAATTGGGGAGATGTACGCCTATATTGTAAAAAAAATCAATATTTTTTATATTTTTATCTTAAAGTATAGATTTTTCTGAGTTCAGTGATATATAATACATATATATTTGGGTTATATTTATATGCTAAAAAAAAATTATAAACATGCTAGTCGGGCGCACGGACGGATCCGTGGTCAGACGTATCGAAGACGTTCTGAACGATAGGATATTGTTTTGAGCATTTTAATATACATAACTTGCACTTTTTAATATTACTTAATATTATTTTAATAATATTTTAATATCATTTTCACCAGACATGCTTAAAAAATGTCTCTATGGTCAAACACAGAATGTAACCAATTTTTTTACAAACAAAACAAAAGTTTTAATTCTGTGTTGTGGACGCGTATACCTAAATTAAATTTTGTAGGCCTGCAAACACTAAGATTTGGTGTTTTTGACAGTATTATTACTTTTAATGAAGGAAGTCAAGGCAGAATAAAAGTGCTTAATGATCTAGGTATAAAGCTAGGCCAAAACTGTGTTTATACCCTACGTCAGATTGATGAGGACCGAGTGAGGAAAGCCGAAAAAGCTGGTGAAGAAGAGACAAAGCAAGCTAGGAAACGGGCAAGAATGGTGAGGAAGAAACTAATTGATGATGATAAGGCCAAGGAACAAGACTATGAAGCAGGAATGTTTTAAAAGGTACTTTTCAATCATATTTTTTTATACATAAAAGTGTTTTGTGAATTACCGAAAATTTACTTTTTTGACATAAATGTTCCTTTTTCTCAGGAACTAGTTGTCCAATCTTCATGAAATTTATATCGTATATATAAAGTACCTATTCATACAAGCCCTGCCACTTTCATAAGTCTAGGTCAAAATAAAAAAAAAATAAAATTTTTTTAAAAACAAATAATTGAAAAAAAATATTGAGTATCCTTAAAAAATTTCTAAAGCCAAAAATATTGATTGGAAATATTTAAAAGTGGCAGGGCTTGTGTATAATAGTATGTTTTAAAAGTGCTAAAAATTTCAATTCGTTAGGTATTATAGTTCTTGGGAAAAAGGCATATAAATATTTGAAAATTGACATGAGCTGGTATAGGGCGTACATCTCCCCTTTTAACTTAGAACATATGGTGTGTGATAATATTTAATATTTAATTTTGTTGTAACAGTGTGAGTAAATTTCGAAACATTGCCAGCGAGAGGAGATTACAGAATATTCAGATTTACCAGCGACTAAGGAGTGAATAAAAACTCAAGAATTATAAATAAAACCCTATTTTATGTAGACACATAAAAATAACTATACAATTTATTAATTTGGCAGGTCCTGATTGTGATAAAATATTTTCTTATCTTGCCTTTTCCCAGAAACCGTGTTATATATAAGTTACTTTATCTCAGAAAGTATACTATGAACACTTTAAAATTTTTACTTTTTAATTAGGACATATGACTATTTATTCCCAAGTATTAAAAAAATATTTTTTATACATTTTAATTAATAAAAGTTTTCTTTTTTAATATAAAAATTTTATTTTTTCCCACATTTTCTAAAACTGCTTGTGAATCAACTGTTGGGAAAAAGGGTAAAAATTCAATTTCTGTTCCTTTAGTAGTCACTGGGAAAAATGAATATGAAATGTACACATTTTACATGCAGCCCTTACGGACGTACATCTCCTGTAATATTTTTTTTTAACTTGAGCTACAAGCATTTTTTTAAAATTTGGAATATGTTGTGAAAAGTGCCCCTATCAAACTTTCATTTAAATAATAGCTCAATAATAGGCTTAGGAATACAATTTGGGGCTATTCCATATTCATTTAAGCAAATAAAATACTAAACTTGGCCACCCCTCCTCGCGGGTTAGCAATATTGTCGGCCTCGCTCAGTGGAGAAGGGCGTGAGTATTGGTAGAGCGCCAGGACAACCAAGTTCTTGCGCAGTGACAGAGGACTACTAAGATTGACGGATACCCAGATGGTTACGGTTTTGCTCGGTAATAAGGGCGCCAACCTTGTTGATGGGGTGTGATAGTCGCAGGTCTCCAACAAGGAACAGTTTCCTGCCCTCAGGTATGCTCAATCGAGACCACTACCATGCACGCAAGAACTATTAGGTTTACGACACTAAGCCTTAGGTACTTAAATTAGCCACAGATTTCGGTTTGATTATTTTCTAAATAGTAAGTTGCAAGGTCTCTAATTAAATATCAGGCAATTAGAAATTAAAACCAATATTTCACATATTTCATTCTGTATTGCCTATTTCTCTCACAGTGCTAAGGTCTTAAACTAAATAAACAAATATATATTTAACTTAACTTAAACTTAACTCGTTGGCCCAATTGAAATAAAAATACGAAAAATTATTACGGTAGGAGCGCTCCGATTACTAATACAAAATTACAGTGGCCAAAATCATGATGACCATATTCCTGAACTACAAAATTACAAAACAATAATTCACATGAATACATAATGGCTAGACATTAAAATTAAAGTTGAGTCCCCATTTGTCAAAGTTCGAAACTGGATCCACCCTGATGCAGTTATTCAGGCCTAGTCCGATAGGTAGAGGCTCCACTATGACATTGACGGAGTTAGTCCGACCTCCCAGGGTGAGCACGATGGAATAAGTAGTGTAAAGTCTACTCACCAACTGGGCGGACCCAAAACACACACACGAGCCGTCGATTGTATCGTCCGTACAATCCAATATTGAAACTTTAATTTCATAAAGTCAGTTTTTATTTCATTTTCTGCCGCTCATTGAAATCAGTAAAACACTACTTATCATCAATCATGAAAACAATCTCAAACTTAACTGAAAAGAAAACCAGCTGACTAAAACAGCAACATCTGTCACTATTGTTGGTGTGTCTAACATACTCGTATTTAGCTTACAGCGGCCAGTAAAATGTAAAGAAACGTTTAATGTATAAACATAAGTACATTAAAAAAGCGCAGAATCTGCCAATTACAATGATATACAATATTGGTCTTAAACACAAAGCATAATTATTCTGACACGGAAAAATTAATTACGTTTGTTCTTACTTAAACTAATTAATTACAATAATTAATAGTAAAGTGTATTGAGGTATTAACATAATGCATTAATGTATGCACTTTCACGGCAATGGTAGGTATAAATTTCATGACAACTGCCTTTACATTATTCTGAGTAAATCTAAATAATATACAAACATTAGGACATAAAGGTACCGATTCAATTATTTATAGAACAGTTAACAAGTTTAGTAAGGAAATTTATGAGAGACGATGCAATTGTTACGAGATAATATCTCGGCCTAATTATGTACAATTTACAGAAACAATTTGTGGTTACAGTATTTGACACTATGAACACGTATTTACAACTATTTATCTCCGTGAACTAATTAAAGACTAGATTAGTATTAATTTATTACAGATAACGTATTAATTTCCTACGTTTATCGACAGGACTTGACAATCTTACTACGAGGCCCAAGGCTTAGTTTACCGTAGATATTTAATTCTGTAAAGACAAAATTATTATACTGAAATTTTTAATAACTGACATACGCAAGCGACAAAATATCAATGGCATGGTAATGGCTCACCTTAGCCTAACTCCTTTTATTTGAACAGCTGATTGGCGTCTAATCAGTGACCGTTCTGTTATTGCAGCAACAATGAATGCGCGCTTCTTCATTTGGATGTAAAATTTAGTTATGTAGAGTGATCAGTTCTACATAACAATTGCTCAGGTAAAACAGAAAAGTACACGTCACAAAACACCCCCCATCCGGCAGAAAATTTCCCAAATTTTCTTCACTGCCGAAATTTCTTAAAGTCCGACACATGCCACTGGCCTATCTTCTTGCCGTCCATGTCCGCCAGCTTATAGATCAGAGGAGATACCTGTTCAACTATAGGGTCCAACATAGCGTGGTGCTAGTTTGGCTGCAAAGTAGTTAGTAGCATCAGACTGTACAAAGTTTCTTTTCAAGACGACGTCTCCCACTCTATAAGTCACAGGTTCGTCTGCGCAGGTTATAGCGTTTAGCATTTTTTTCATGGGCTGTTTTCAGTCTCTCTGAAACCTCTTGGAATATGTCCTTAAGCTCTCGTAGTTTCTCACTAAAGGGACTACAATCCTCAGTAGAGGGTACACCCCGAACCATCGTTAAGAACTTCATATCCGTCTCCCGACCGTAGCGAGTTCTCGCCCAAAGTTCAAAAACGCGGGTGAATGCTGTGTCACCTCATGATGCGCGGTGCGGAGTGCAAAACCTATTTTTGGAATGAATTTGTCCCATTCCCCGGTGGTTGTCTGTTACATAAGCTCGCAACATAGCAACGATATCCCGATTAACCCTCTCTGCCGGGTTCGCCCTGTGGGTGTCGACTTGCGTTCAGTAGTATCTTGACATTGTACTGTTTGGCAAGGTCCTTCACTGGTTTTCCCCGATGAACTCAGACCCGTTATCACATATGAAGTACCGTCGTACTCCGTAAACCATAAAGATGTCCTCTTCCAGGTGTTGAGACACGAGCCTTGCCGTAGCAGCTCGGAGAGGTCGTAGGACTGAGTACTTAGTAAACGTGTCAGTAATAACCAACAGGTACTTAAAGCCTCTTACTGATCGTGGCAGAGGGCCAATCAGGTCTGCAGCGATCATCTGCCATGGAGAAATCAACTGCACGTCTGCTGCCCATAAACGCCCGCAGGGAGTTGTTGGTCGTACTTTAGTCCGTTTGACATACAGCACATTTTGAAACATAAGTGGCTACAACATCCTTCCGCATTTTTGGCCAATAGTACAGCTGTTGGATACGTTTATAGGTCTTTGACACACCTTGATGTCCAGCAGTTGGAGTATCGTGGCATTCGAACAAGGCCTGGGATCTGAGATCTTTTGGGGAGTACCAATCTCCAGTTATCCTGGTGAAGCGAGGGTTCCAGGGTTGCTCACATTCTTCCACATTCTCCTCCTGAGTTCGCCACTGACAATATTTTTGAGGGCCCATTTTAACCTTTTCCAACATTCCTTTGTACCACTGGTCCTGTATTGTAGCTGGTATCTCAATCAAGTCACAATGCATCACGTCTGGATGAGAGGGTTCAGTCGAGATCGGTGGAGTGGTCCGAGAGAGAAGATCTGGCACAACGTTCTCTTGCCCCTTACGGTGTACTAGGTGAAAATCATAGGGCTGCAATCGCAAAGCCCAACGAGCCAGACGTCCTGTCGGGTCCTTCAAGTTACTTAGCCAAAGCAAACTATAGTGGTCTGTCACGACCGTGAACCTGGTTCCTTCCACGTAAGGCCGGAATTTCTCCACAGCAAAGATCACCGCAAGGCACTCCCTTTCAGTGGCCGAGAAGTTCTGCTCATTGCCGAGTTAATGTGCGGCTGGATAGGCAACAACACTTTCTCCTTGCTCACTGTCTTGGCTAAGAACAGCGCCGATCCCCCACGCCTGAGGCGTCACAGGAGATTGTGAAAGGCTTCGAAAAGTCTGGACAGGATAATATTGGAGCGCTAATCAGGGCAGGATTTTACGTCCTGGAAGGCCATCTCGGCTTCTGGAGTCCATTCGAACTGATTCTCCGTTTCAGTAAGGAAGTCAAAGGAGTCATACGTGGACCGCGAAGTTGGGAATGAAGCGTCTGTACCACGAGGCCATTCCAGTAAATTGACGAACCTCCTTTTGGTTCCGGGGATTGGGATATCCACAATCGCCTTTACTTTTTCAGGGTCGACTCGCAATACCCTCCCCACTGACAATGTAGCCCAGGTACTTCAGTTCTCTCCTGCAAAACTTGCACTTTTCTCTATTGAGGGTGAGCTTTGCTTCACGAACTCTTCTAAATATCTCTTTCAAGGTTTTCAGATGGGACTCAAATGTAGATGTCACAACTATAATGTCGTCTAGATAGACGAAGACATTCGCTCCAGCTCTGGTCCCAAGACTGTGTCAACGAAGCGCTGCCATGTTGCGGGAGCTCCGCACAGACCAAAGGGCATCGTGACGAACTGGTATAAGCCACGACCCGGTATTGCAAACGCGGTCTTCTCCTTACTTGCCTCGTCTAGTTTCAATTTGCCAATAGGCGCTCTTAATGTCCAGGCTAGATAAGAATCGAGCATCTCTCAATCTATCCAGGACAGCGGTTCACCTGTGGTAGAGGGTAGGCGTCCTTTCGGCTCACTGCATTCACCGCCCTGAAGTCCACAACAAACCTTTTACTGCCATCAGGTTTATCCAGTAACATAATTGGCGAGGACCAGGCGCTTTGTGAAGGCTCTACAACTCCTAACTGCAACTTGCGGTCTAGCTCCTCATTGATGAGTTTTTGACGAGCAGGGGATACATTTGATTGGTGGCACACCCCCAGTGTCGATGACGTGCTTCACACGGTCTGTTACTACCCAATGTTGATGGCTCATCCTCGAAATGCTCCTCGAGAAGATCTTGTAGCCGTTTTCTCTCTGCTAGAGTTAGATTGTCTTCCGATGTGATTCCCTCAACATAACCACAAAATAAATCCACACTCTTCGTTGCAAAGTCCCACTTCCGATTGCGCATATCCGCAACAATGTGCATTATTTCCCAGAAGTCGATGCCTAGGATTAAGGTATGCTGCAGTGATGGGTACAAACGCAAACCTTTAGACTTTTTAGTACGGCCCTGTAAAGTTATGGGTTAGATTGACAAAGCCCTGGACCTCATGGCGTGTTGAGTCGGCTGTTTCTACAAAAAACGCCCACTGGCACTCTGAAAGCGAGCGGGAAAACTGATTCAAAATCCACATTCCATGTCCACCTAAAAACGTTTGGGAAGCTCCCGAGTCTAAGAGGGCGGTAACTTCACGGCCAAACACCCTCACTTTCAAATAAGGGCCTATGGTCTTCTTGTTGGCTATGAATGACATAGTTTATGGCCGGGATGGTCTCAGTATCCAAGGAGCCAGAACCACCTACTTCCTTTCTGACCCCTTGCCTTGCCCGTTTTTTTTGAGCAGCATTTTACACAGTCTCGTTTAAATACGTCCTCCTTTCCACAACCAAAACAAAAACCTTCGTTTTGGTTTACTACAAAACCTGAAGCGGGTGGCCCTTATCTCCACAATTCCAGCAGACAGGGTCCTGGCGGTCTGAATTTGCAGACTGTACGCTGGCCACACGTCCGGATAAAGGTTTTCGTGGGTGGTTCTGATCGTGATAAGCAAGGTCCGGTTCAAGGCTATTTTCCCTTGTAGTTGCGGGGCCTTATTCTAACCATACTTAGTCGGGCCCGCTTCGGCTCTACGTCCCATGGATCTCAACTGTTCAAGAGTTTGAATGCTGCAAAGTGCCAATCGATCTTGCAGCTGAGGGTGCAGGTTATTATAGATATGTGCTAAGCGAGTAGGTTCAGGAACAGCTACTGCTAATCTTCCATATAAACCCTCCATAGCGGCTATATACAGTTCTATCGGCTCATTATCTCCCTGCAGCCGGTTAAAGATTTCCTGATGAAGTCTTTATGTCATAATCCGCAGGCTGAAAGACTTCTTTGAGCTCCCTCGTCAACTGATGCCATGACTGAATCCGAATAGACGCAGCACGGTACCAGGACAAGCGCTGATCCGGCAAAATAAATCAACCGCAGACTCATATAGCTCTTGATGTGTGACTCCTCTTGCCCGACGAAGTTCTTCTACTCTCTCAAGAAATGCAGCGATACTTGGTCCGGAATTGTCAAACTTTAGCCCCCACTTGTAGACTGGGACATATCTGGGCCGGGAACTAGCGCTTGTGTCGTTTTGAGTTAGTGAAAATCTGGGAAGGTAGTTCGTCCTCTGGAGGTCCTCTTCTTTCTTGACCTCTCAATTCCTCGTGCGGGATTCTTTCTTCTGTTCTCTGCTGAGGTCCTCGAAGTCGCAGTTCTTCTAACTTCCATTTCTCTTCTTGCTGTCTTCGGGCTTCGTGCAGTCGTCCTTCTTCTTGTTTCCATCTTGCCTCCTGTTTTCTTCTTTTTCTTGTAGTTTTCTCTCTTCCCTAATTCCGCCATTCCTCTAGAAGTTTTCCTTTCTGTCGCCAGGTTCTCGTCGTCTTCAGTGGTTTTATTTGGTTTAAATGCCAACTCTAAAGTTTTGGGCAGTTCAAAATTAGTTTCTTGCGCTCCATCCTCTGGTCGTTGAAGCTGTTGAAAAACCACCTGCCGATGTCCTGGGATCCGGTTGGTTCTTCGAATCAGAAGTCCCTCTAAAAAGAATCCAATAGCTCCTTACTTCTACTCAGCAACGTTTCCTTACTTTTTCCGCTTGCTCACTATCAGAAGATGCCCCAATCGGAATTTCTCTCCGCTCGGAGATATAGATGCCAAAGACGAGCCACAATACGAAGGAAACTCGTGTCATTATCCGTGCCTTCGTAATCACTCACTAGCGAAGACAAGTCCTGGTACATCCATCCATTCGCATTCTCCAATTCCGCATCGGCATCCAAAGAGTTTACAACGGTTTTCATCAACCTGGGTATCAGCCGAAAAAAACATTGAGTCAGACGCTTCCTCAGTTCATTAGCGTTGCCATCGGTATCAACATTTCCTAATTTTAAGTTCGTAGATAACCTCAGTCCTTACGAAGATGATACGCATTCATCGTGAGGTAGGATACTAAAAATTCAACAGATAACCAGAATAATTCATACAGCCCACATGGAAATATCACCTCGCACTAAGTTTAGCCAATCCTAAATATGCAGTTCTTTCCAACCAAATAACAACACTAGAATGCAACCAACGATTATGTAAAGTTCACATCATCCTCAGTTTGTCATACCGGGGAAAGTTCAAATCCAAAACAAAATTATTTATTTTATGTTTTCGCAAAGAGGTATTTTCCAATATTTAACTTAAGATCATGAACACTAGCAAAATTTAACACATAACCATTAACAAGACATTACCAGTGTTTTCCCAATACTAACAAACAACAAAAATACTAAATACTATCTTTCAAAAAATATTTACACTACAAGTTCAGTACAATTTTATATTCTGTGAAAGTCAGGTGCTAACACAAGTGGCCCCGCGTTGGGCGCCAGTTTGCCACCCCTCCTCGCGGGGTTAGCAATATTGTCGGCCTCGCTCAGTGGAGAAGGGCGTGAGTATTGGTAGAGCGCCAGGACAACCAAGTTCTTGCGCAGTGACAGAGGACTACTAAGATTGACGGATACCCAGATGGTTACGGTTTGCTCGGTAATAAGGGCGCCACCTTGTTGATGGGGTGTGATAGTCGCAGGTCTCCAACAAGGAACAGTTTCCTGCCCTCAGGTATGCTCAATCGAGACCACTACCATGCACGCAAGAACTATTAGGTTTACGACACTAAGCCTTAGGTACTTAAATTAGCCACAGATTTCGGTTGATTAATTTTCTTAATAGTAAGTTGCAAGGTCTCTAATTAAATATCAGGCAATTAGAAATTAAAACCAATATTTCACATATTTCATTCTGTATTGCCTATTTCTCTCACAGTGCTAAGGTCTTAAACTAAATAAACAAATATATATTTAACTTAACTTAAACTTAACTCGTTGGCCAATTGAAATAAAAATACGAAAAATTATTACGGTAGGAGCGCTCCGATTACTAATACAAAAATTACAGTGGCCAAAATCATGATGACCATATTCCTGAACTACAAAATTACAAAACAATAATTCACATGAATACATAATGGCTAGACATTAAATTAAAGTTGAGTCCCATTTGTCAAAGTTCGAAACTGGATCCACCCTGATGCAGTTATTCAGGCCTAGTCTGATAGGTAGAGGCTTCACTATGACATTTGACGGAGTTAGTCCGACCTCCCAGGGGAGCACGATGGTATAAGTATAGTGTAAAGTCTACTCACCAAACTGGGCGGACCCAAAAACACACACACGAGCCGTCGATTGTATCGTCCGTACAATCCAATATTGAAACTTTTAATTTCATAAAGTCAGTTTTTATTCATTTTCTGCCGCTCATTGAAATCAGTAAACACTACTTATCATCAATCATGAAAACAATCTCAAACTTAACTGAAAAGAAACCAGCTGACTAAAACAGCAACATCTGTCACTATTGTTGGTGTGTCTAACATACTCGTATTTAGCTTACAGCGGCCAGTAAAAATGTAAAGAAACGTTTAATGTATAAACATAAGTACATTAAAAAAGCGCAGAATCTGCCAAATTACAATGATATACAATTTTGGTCTTAAACACAAAGCATAATTAATTCTGACACAGAAAAATTAATTACGTTTGTTCTTACTTAAACTAATTAATTACAATAATTATAGTAAAGTGTATTGAGGTATTAACATAATGCATTAATGTATGCACTTTCACGGCAATGGTAGGTATAAATTTCATGACAACTGCCTTTACATTATTCTGAGTAAATCTAAAATAATATACAAACATTAGGACATAAAGGTACCGATTCAATTATTTATAGAACAGTTAACAAGTTTAGTAAGGAAATTTATGAGAGACGATGCAATTGTTACGAGATAATATCTCGGCCTAATTATGTACAATTTACAGAAACAATTTGTGGTATACAGTATTTGACACTATGAACACGTATTTACAACTATTTATCTCCGTGAACTATTAAAAGACTAGATTAGTATTAATTTATTACAGATAACGTATTAATTTCCTATACGTTTATCGACAGGACTTGACAATCTTACTACGAGGCCCAAGGCTTAGTTTACCGTAGATATTTAATTCTGTAAAGACAAAATTATTATACTGAAATTTTAATAACTGACATACGCAAGCGACAAAATATCAATGGCATGGTAATGGCTCACCTTAGCCTAACTCCTTTATTTGAACAGCTGATTGGCGTCTAATCAGTGACCGTTCTGTTATTGCAGCAACAATGAATGCACGCTTCTTCATTTGGATGATTTAAAAAAATTTAGTTATGTAGAGTGATCAGTTCTCTACATAACAATTGCTCAGGTAAAACAGAAAAGTACACGTCACAAACTCTTATGGCTTCTTTTAAATAGTTCTAATACACCATGTAAATACGGTTAAAGATAATAAATAATAATTTTCTTTGCGCTAAAGTTTTCCGTTTTAATACATGTGTTAAATAATCCTATAAATTTATGTACAATACATACATGAATAGTTTATATTTGTATATGTTCTTCAAAAAGTCCCAGTCCCAGTATGGCCCTTATGAAACATTTTACAGAGTTCGCAATTATAGTCTTGCCTAATGTGAGGTCTAATTTGAGTAAATGAGTAATAGAAAAATGTTAAAGACGGATTTTCTACAGTTATATGTTACATACCGCACAGGCGGTGTATATTAGAAGGTACTCATTTAAACATATTTTGTATATTCAGTTAGGCATATGTTTTAAAATTTTAATTTATCAGAGGAAATTGTATACATAAATATATTACATATGCAACATACGAATTAAGTATCTAAATATAAATACCTAAAAAGGCTATAGTAAACGAAAAAAAAAAATGAATAAGAATCATCTAATGGTGTAATAATATTAGCTGTTAGGTCTCTGTAAACCAGCCAAGGACAAACTGATACAGGGTAAATAATTTTATCTACTAAATATTTTTAAATATTTCGGTTTAATAACACAATGATGATACATATAGAATGTGAAATAAAAATAGTTAAAGTTATGAAGAAAATGTTCCAAAAGATATTAATTCCTTTTGACGTAAAAAATAAAGGCAAATAATTTTAGCTCCAGGAATTACAGTTTTAGTTTAAAATCTCTTCCAGGAAGATTTTGTTGAAGATTCCCTTGGTGCTGTGGTTGTGGCAGGGGAAGGAAATGGGTCTAACAAGGATTAACACTGTCTCCAGCTGAGGGCACAGCTAAGTGTACCTCCACTTTCAACGAGAAACTGTTGCTTTCCAAGTGCAATAATTTTAATTAACGCTTTGTAGTAGATTGTGTTGTCTTATATTATACTACATCATTAAAGTACTTTGTAAATCATTAAGTATACTTTAATATAAACTATATTATGTAGAGAAAACACGTACAATTAAATGTACTGGTATAAATCATAAGGTTTCAGTAATATTATATTACTGTCTCACAAAAAAAACATATTTTTTATTTAGCCATTTACTAAAACCAATATTTTTTTATTTTAAAAGTTGCACTAGAAGTTACATGATATTAATAAATTTAAAAATTTCGTATACTCCGAAAACCATTCAATAAATGTTATTTTGGAATACACTATATTGGTAACTAAGTTTCTACATTCGTGTTAAATAATCCACGAGATACAACATGTAAATATAGTATAAACTACTATGTTGGGTTACATTAAGTCTGAGTGTACTTTTAACGTGGTAAGAGATGTCAATGTCTCATGTTCACAAGTCAGCTCATCCGCCGTTGGCTGACATCCTTTACTAACAGTCAACGTCAAAATCCTGTCAGATTGTCCTGACATGATACAATTGCTTCCTCTCAGATGTATATACATTTATATTAGAATTACATTTAGTTTAGCTGTCAGTTTTTATTTAACTTATTTTTTCTGTGACAATGATTTAATATATGATTTATAACACGTGAGGTAAGAGCCAAACTAAATATTTACAGTATAGTATAACAATACTCATTTATTCGCTGCTTTCCGTAACAAAAGTAAAGAACTTTTCGATTGGAATTAAATGCGTTTTCTCACGCACTAGTTTTAGAGGAGACTACAATAGAGCATAGTAAAATGATAAAGAATAACAAATTGAAATGTTTCAAAAGTATTTTTTTTAATTTTACACAATTATATATGTAATTTAAAAGCAAATAATACTTATATCAGCGTTAACCAACGCAACAAAGATACTGAAAATAACCGAGGAGTAACCATTTCAAAGGGAGTATCCGGGGGGCAACCAACAAACCCTTAAACACGCTTAAATCTTAACAGTTACTTACAAAGAACTTTGTTGGAAAATTTAATCTAGAGAACTCCATAGTTCTAAAGTAATGGAAACCACAAATTTCGCTCTCTTAGCATCCTTGGTGAAAGCTTTTTTGCGTGGAATTTCTCTTAGAGTGCTTTCATGTAAAATAGAATGTGTATTGCTGTGTAAAATGTTCTATGTAATAATAATGAGAAATTTATATGTCTAATACATTGGTGTTGTTCATGTGTCTGATATTATTGCACATATATAACAAAAATATGATTTAGATCATCTCGTTGTTGCACACTGTCAAAGATGGTGACTTTATTCTGTGACTATACTATACTATCATATGACTAGACGACGCACAAAAATATACTGCAAAGGTTCAGCTCATGTCAAGCTATTTTACGAGATTAGTGTTATACGGAGGTGTTCAATGCTACGCTACCCTGTCTGGTCTTTTAGTTGGTAGAGACTTAAGTAGACTCGTATGTTTCTAGTACGGATTTCACGCTACAATATCCAAAGACAAAGCACTAAAAACATCAAAAGCTCCCTACAAGCCATGCATTGTACAAGTAAAGCGAGTTTTATTTAAAACCTCAACGATATAGATAAAACGAGAGATAGATACATTTAAATTGAGACTATACAGATTGAGGTCGAGGTTTAAATAAAATAATAAAATATAATATAAAATAAAATATATATATATATTGTATATATCATATATATACATATATATATATATTGTGTGTGTGTGTGTGTGTGTGTGTGTGTGTGTGTGTGTGTGTGTGTGTGTGTGTGTGTGTGTGTGTGTGTGTGTGTGTGTGTGTGTGTGTGTGTGTGTGTGTGTGTGTGTGTGCATTTGAATATTTGTATACTTGAAAATCATAATCGTATAGGTTTTGAAACAGTTTAATGTATAGAGATTTTATAATAATTTTAAAATATTAAAACATTTACTAAAATTGTGTTTAAAATGCCCATGCCCCTTATGTTTAAACAAGCATGGCGTTTGAAGAAGCTGCATTTATATTCGTGCATCAACATTTTTCTTGATCATATACCGCTGTACAATGGTAGATCTATCAATGCCCCCTTACACCCCAATATCTCGAAATTTGTGGTTAGTCACATAACATGCCTGGACATCTATATGGGTTACCCAGACGTTTTTGGTGTAATCAATAAAGGTTTATCTGGGGGTGCCAACCACTAAGAAGTGAATTCTCCGAGGTACACTATTCGTTTTGAGGCGAAAAAATAAAAGAATTGTTTTTTTTGAATCCTTAGATTATTCGTTGTACCCTTTCAGTTCCGCTCGTCATTTGTTTTCTTTTATGAGGGTGTGCATTTGAATATTTGTATACTTGAAAATCATAATCGTATAGTTTTTGAAACAGTTTAATGTATAGAGATTTTATAATAATTTTAAAATATTAAAACATTTTAAAAATGTGTTTTAAAATGCCCATGCCCCTTATGTTTAAAACAAGCATGGCGTTTGAAGAAGCTGCATTTATATTCGTGCATCAACATTTTTATTGTGGGTAACAGCAATGGCAACAAGAATATCACTCATAAATAAATCTGTAATCAAATTCAATATAATTATCTTAAATTTTAATGTTTGATATAATAACAAGTGTAGCTTGCAGAGGATTTATATTTTTACATCAGAGAAACCTATAAGGCAAAACATAATGTGCCCTACTACCACCTCGTTTTTATTTAAATAAAGAAGAAAATATCTATAATTCTATAGTTTACAAATCAATTTCATTTCTTAATTGGTAATGAAAAGGGTTTAATGCTCAATGTTTTCACTGATTCTTTAAAAAAAAATAAGATGTTTGTTTACTTTCATTGCGCTACTTTTACTTTATTTTCAAATAAAATTTCGTGTAGTTAACCCACTTTCTTTGAGATTATTCGAAATAATAGAGTCGGTTATTTATTAATAAATCTATTGTTTACTTTAAGGATGAAAACAAAGAGCAAAGTTTAAAGTGGGTACGTGTATTTCACGTCCCAATAATTTAACTTTTAAAGATCCCCATCATTATACTTATTATAGAATTCAACAAATAACATATTAGTGTTGTAATACATTACATTTTACTTTATACATTTTACCGTTGTAAGTGCAAGAATAATTAAATTTTATGAAAGTAAATCCAGTAATTAAGTTACATTTTCCTAAGGTAAACAATACCAATTCTTTATCCCTCTCCTCCTCCAAGACATTTAATATGACAGAACTGAAATGTACTGAGATATGTATTACAAAATAAATAAGTTCCCTATTAAACCCTTGAAATTCTGTTTATTGCGTTATTATCTCTCTCTACTCAATCTATTGCAATTTTAAAACTTGTAAGACGAATACACATTTATAAAATATTACTAAAATTGTATAATAAATTTGTT
This sequence comes from Homalodisca vitripennis, assembly GCF_021130785.1. Classification (NCBI taxonomy): domain Eukaryota; kingdom Metazoa; phylum Arthropoda; class Insecta; order Hemiptera; family Cicadellidae; genus Homalodisca; species Homalodisca vitripennis. The sequence goes on along the minus strand of NC_060212.1, from coordinate 126,288,849 downwards.
GTCATATATTATATTTTCATAAAACGAATATCAATATTAAAACAGAGTATCCAAAATATACTGGGATATGATAATCACTTGTTTTTAAACTGTAGGCAAAATGTTTTTGCTGGAATTCACATACTCACTTTTCACATAGAAACTTGTATTAAATTATGGTTCCACGTAGATCCTGTATATACACAGAAAATAAGATGTATTAAATATTTGATATTAAAATATAATGCTAAAATATTCCCCCATTAAAATCCCATTGGATTTTAATGGGGGAAAATATTGCGCGAATTCTTGTATGTTGCCTAAATACACTTAACCTAAAGGTTTTACCAATATTGTTTCTCTGCATTTCTAGACCCATTTCGCATATTCAGCTATATATTAAAATTAGTAAATTATTTTAACGTTTATTATTTTCCTTTTCTGTAAATAGTAATTCATTATGATGGTTGTTTAGTTTTAAAAACTACCGTTATCAACTGAGAACTACTTAACGTGATCCGTATGTGTAATATACTTATTATTATTAAAGATCAAAATAATAGATAAAATTTGACAAATTTTATAAATGAGAATTATTAATTTAATGGGTATAGTATCAATGATTCTATTTTATAAACAATGTACGAGTACGCCACCTTCCATAAAAGACTTCATTGAGTTTTCATGCAATCTTTCAATTCTACAGCTCATTTTATTCTCTAAATTTACTTCAGATATATTCGTGAGACATCTGTATGGACATAGAGACAATTATAGAAAAAGGAAGTTGATACAAACATAACGTATTATTGAACGCATTCTTGTAGAAATTAGGTTTAGTGCACAATTTAAAGTCAACACAACAGATGAAATCTTTCTCGAAATAATTGGTGAATATTGCTTTGTATTTATTTATAAATAAGTCTTTAAGTAATAAAAGTATGTTTTTTATGTTGGGATAGTTGGGCCATAGGTGTTAATATGTAATATGTTTGAACCACTTGTAAGTGTATTGATTTTATTCATAAATCTATTTATCCAGTTATTTTCTCCCTATGGAGTGACATGCACCATCACTCATATGTTCATATATATATATATATATATATATATATATATATATATATATATATATATATATATAAACTAAGCCCCATTCACAATATAAATCAATAGGTTATTTCGTTTTCGAGATATTGTGCGGACAGACAGATATGAAGAAATGACATTTTCCGCCCCCACTAGTTATAGGCTTCGTTAAAGATTAGGCAATAAAATTATTGGTTAACAATATTATGCATTTAACTCAAACAGTATACAAATTATGTGTATAGGAATATTTTTAATTTATTACGTTTTGGTTTTAAGAAGTAAGAAGTATTTACGATCGTAATGCCTTTTTCTTAAACGTACGTGAAAGGACGTGGTTCTCTTATAAAGCTGGAGAAAGCTTGTTCCCATCAGAGACTCAATGGGGGACAAGCGTTAATTCAAGTTAATCCTTTCCTCGACCCATTAAAGTAACAAACGGTCTCCTAGAGGGCAACACTAAAGAACGGCCTTTTTCCAAATATACTTTGTGAAATGCAATTTCTTAGTTTCAAAAGATTTACTCTCTAAGTAGATAAATTGTGTATCTAGTCTCATTCGCAACAGTAAGAATCCTACTAATATTTTTTTGTCTGTAAATATGAAAATCTGTTATTATAATGAATAAAGATTAATAATAAATTGTAAGTTTATTACGTGTATGGTTCTAAATTTTAAACATTATAGAATACATTCCTTTCTGATGTATTTTCATAATTAGTTATCGTTGTTACCAAGGGAAATATACCCATCATAAATATTAATTTTCTCTTGCAATACAAGATCTATTGCGCAACAAAATTAACTTAGTCATTAACGTTATTATAACCTTAATATCTAATTTTTAATCATTAATATCCAACATTAATCGTCATTACTTGTCAAAGCATCAATTTTGAGCACTCTACTTACTCTAATCGTCCTTTATAAGAATGAAACAAAACTACAAAGCTGCAACATAATCATGGTCATGGTACTACTAACACCACGATTGTGTCTACTTAAGTTGCTAAGGCCATCCTCCATTGTATCTGAAGAGTCATTAACTACCTTACAATCTTTCTCTGAAGTCCAGTATTCATTAAATAAGTTTAGCTTTCACGACTTCACGAACCAAGACAAGAATAGTAAACGATTTATAACAAGACCTACATTGTAAATATTTCAAACTTTAAACAAGCGTATTCTTCTAAAAATTGAACCATTCGAGGTCAGATTGTTGGCATTGTACTCTACTAATAAAACTTTTAATTTGATGTACTACTCGACCTATGCTATCATTTAGGATTTCCTTCTGACTCCTTTCGATCAATCTCCCCTGACCTGACAAATATGTACCGTAGTCGTAATTATTTATGCTGAATCGCGGTAGGAAGTAGGCTCTTGTTAACTAGACGCGGTGCGTGGACATTGTTTGTTGGTTCGAGACTGGTCAATCAGCTGATCGTGTCATCTACGGTGATACGTTCCGACCCGGCTCGCTGGAGAGAGAGGGGGAAGCAGTGGAGTCTTGTAGCCACAACGAGAAGGTGCAGACGTCGAGTAGAGAAGCAGTGTTCTTCCTCTAATCCTATAGTTTTGGGATCTAGAGTAATTCTTTTATCGCGTGTAAATTTAATTCAAGTATTTAATTTTTTTTCAGTGCGTATCAAATCCCTATCAGCCACCGTAATCTTCAAAGTAGTAAGTCCCGTACCAGCGTTTAGTTAATATCTTTTATTTTTATACTGTTGTAATTAAAATTTCTAAAGTTTCCCATCTTACAGAGTCTGAGAATTTAATTCAATTTTGGAAGTATTGTGAATTAAATTTTGGTCGTAAAGTTATATTAAGTTTTGTGTTATATTGATTTTGAGTATTTTGAGAAGAGAACTTTTTATTTTATTTTGTTAATTTAAACCATTTTTGGAGAAGTATACATTTTTATTAGTTTCATTTTAATTTTAATTCATTTTTGATCAGACTTTTAATTTGATTTGTTCGATTGTGTGAAGTTTTGAAGAAAATCGAATTTAAAGTTTGTAAAATTTGTCAAATTTTGAGTGAACTTTAATCTCGGAATAAATCAAGTATTTCCGAAAAGTTCTTTTGATTTACGAAGTATTAGCTCCATATAAATGTAATATATGTGCTTTAATAACGGTACAAATAAATGGCAGTTACTCTAAAAGTATATTTATAGATGTAGTAACGATGTACGGATGTACCAGTATCGATTGTTTTGTAATCGTTTTGGAGTTAGGACTTTTTTACACCTGTACAACTAGAAAATTAAAATTAAATTTGTTTGAATTGTAATGGCCGAATTTAACTTCAATAAACATTTCATTAATAAAAATCCCGGTGGAGCAAATAATTTTTGTGATTCGATGTTTACTGAAATTACATGTGTTAAAATATAAAGTGATATATAACTTATTGCTACAGGGCATCTTGATTACAAGGTATTCCGTTATAACAACTGTCCGTTAAAATAATAGCTACGATTGAAACCACAACACACTAAAACAGCTACGGTCTTAACTACAAAACAATTCATGCAGAATTCTTTAATCATAGCTCCCTACTAATCATTAACATACACCACTGCATTAACTATTATTAATTTATTTAACTGACTGAGTAATTATTAGATTTCTTTACATGTCATAGGGGTTTTATATACAAAACTTAGTTTTATAAAATAATAAAAAGTGGTTTAAATTAAGAATGCACTTTTGAGTCATGACGATACACTCACACAGAGAGATTGTGTGCAAGCTAAATAAAGGCAACTGCCAAAAATATTATGATAAAAATAAATATTTGTATGATAATATTTTATTTTTTTATGTGTGTTTTATGTTATATTTATGTTCTCGTCCCATATTTACCCTATTACACAGGTCAATCAAATACAAATCAAAACCGTCAAATATACAAATCTAGGTTAAATAGCCTTACACTATGAGACGAAGAGATTAAATTCCCACTTTAAGTAAAAAAAATTTAGTTTATTATATACCTGTAGTTGGCTGGATTCGATTTAACTCCATGTACTTTGTTTGATTGTTAGCTGTAAAGCTATAAAGGAAAGAAAAACTTTAAATCTGAAATAATTTTCGTTCGATATTTTTAACTCTTTAGATCCGCTCCTATCTCGACTTTCACATAAACCATCGTGACTGACGATGGATGACTTTCGCAAACGACAGAAGTAAAATTATGATAAGGATACCTAAAAAATTAGGTTATGTGCTTATACAATGCAAATTGGCTCTTGGTTACTGGACTGTTTCTAGAAGGTAATGCTAGCATTTATGCTCTTTTAACTATCATACTGTGTATGTTTATTGTTCATTCTAACTCAAATAGCTGAGCCTGTAAGAACTTATAATCACAATACGGTTACAAAACTAAAAATATTTTTCAGTCTTACTGTTTATTCTTGAAGTCTTGAGAAAATCAAATCAATATTGCCTCTTAATTAAAAAAGCTGCATTACATTTTGAAGTGCTCTGGCTCACTACCTTTTCTGCAATAAATAACTGTAAAGTTTCAGGGCGCATTTAAAACTTAACACATTAGTTATATTAACTATGAAAGAAGAAGTGAGGAGTAAAATCTATATCAGCACTCACCGTTGCCGACTGTGTACTGCTGCAGGAGGTCTGTCATGTTGATGTGAGTGACACCTCTCTTCTCCTGCATCAGCGAGTCGCAATGTGTCACCTTCCCGCTACCAGGTCCGCCTGCAACAGGCATCTCTGATTCTAAATAAACAAATAGGGGTTTTACTCATTTAAATTGATACTTCATATCATACATTCCATTTAGCACCTCAGAAACGTTCATGATGATAGACCAGCTTTCTAAGTAAAGGTGGGTTAGCTTGCAATTTAATATAATCTAAAAATGTCCTTACTTTAAATAACGAGTAACGAGAACCCTTACTGACGCAGTAATGCCTTGATAATTCTGTTCGTGTATTTTTTACAGTTTGTACAAGAACTATTACACTGCATTTAAAAACTTACTTAAATGTGTTGATGTAATATACTTTCTACTTTGTTTTTATTAATAAGTTTAGATCTTAAGGATCAATTTGAACTGTTCAATGTTAGTGCAATATTATAAAGTTGATTATTTCTTTAACCTGTATATTTTTAGGACTTGTTCAATAAATGTAAACATACTAATATCTAAATATTTGTTCAGTTTTGTTAGAATGAAAGGATAATAAGATTTCAGACATTTAACATTGTTACATGTTACAAAAAGAGGTTCGTAGATTGGATTCTAACATCTTCATTAGGTCTCTCACCACCAGTCTCTTACCTTTTTCAATATATTAGTTTCTGCTTATTTTTATTTAGACATAGTTTATAACATCTGAAGAGTAATATAATCTACAATCCTTTAAACTTAGTATTTTATTATTGTCATATATAACAATGGTAGATGTTCAAAATCAAGCTATTATTTTATTTGTCAATACGCTATTTCATTGTATAAGTTCGAGAAAATGTTTGAAATGTGTATTTGGTTATAATTGAAGCTACCTAATATTTACAAATACGGATCTTATTTACTATTAACGCAACTATATCCGGAATTTAACTCTTAAAAGTAGTCACAATGTAAAACTATTTTATAGCCATGGAGTATTTCAGGTTGCATAGAAGCATTTAAATAACAGTAAACAGGTTTTAAAATATATATCCTTGAAGACTAAGGTTATTTGCATAATATACGATCTGGCGTTTTTTTACTCAACTCTTATATAAGTGGAGATCCCACTTATGGGACTGCAGAGCGAGATATTAAATGTGTCATTCCTTAAGATATATTACTTATAGTAATGCAATTATTGGACAGATCTTCATAAGCGAATAAATCAAATAAATGTATAACCTTATTAATTCAGTAGAAGTTTCTATATGATTTATATGCTATTTATTTTCGTATGAAACTAAATCTGTAGCTTATTTACCTATAGCTTCTTATACTCATACTCATACTTATAAACATTCTAAAAATCTGATATTAAAGTTTTTAACATTTTTATATATCATGGTTAATTTATACACACACTTCACATAAATATGTTCAAAATGATTACGATTTAAGAATTCTCAACATAGTGATTACAATATGAGCATTATATTAAAGAGTAATTAAACTGTTTGGACATAAAACCAAGATAGTATTTGCATCCATAATTACAATAGTTTTTTTAAAGGATAATTGTAATACTAACTAATACATAATTAATTTTAAAATATTGTGTGTCTCCATTTTATATGAATGTTTTTGTAAAAACTTAGAAATATTTTAATTATATTCATCAAGTCTCATTACAATAACGATTCATGTGGATTTTTGCAAATTGGTTGGAATTTTCTCATGTGAACTTCAATAACGTTTAAATACACCTTGACCTCCGTGCACAAAATGTAAAACTTCGAAGTCTATTATATTTATGACAGAGAGCAATGAGATATGAGAGATTGTGGAAAATATTATTGATATTTACGTAGATAACTTTTTATACGATAAACAACCTTTGTGTTTATCGTATAAAATAGTACTTTGGGTTTTTGTTACGATGAAACTACTTCATTCATAATGAATGAAATGTTGTCTTTATTAAGCAGGATTTAATGAGTGTATCATATGAATGAGAGAGGGTACAGTCATGATGGTATATCTAAATGGATACATATTATGGAAAGGTGAAGAACTCCACATATAAAACATTATCTACATATAAAAGGTTAAACAAATTATGTAGCAATTGGTAAGTGTTGTTCCTTCCCATTACTTTAATCATTATTTTAAGCTATAAATATATATATATATTTTGTTTGTTATATAATTTTATATATATATATATATATATATATATATATATATATATTTAATATATATAATTTTTAGTCTTTGCGTGTTCTGGATGCTTTGTATATTATTTATAATATACTTAACAAATAAAATTATTGAACAGTTACTAAAAAATTATCATAATGAAAGCTTGATTTTTTCTGAGTGACTAAGCTAATCAACCACTCCGGTAAAATTAGAGACCGGCAGACAATAAGTGGATTCGTCTCATGTAAAAACTCTCAATCTATATCCCTAAGAATACATTTTCGTTGTAATAGAGTTATCAATCAGAGAATATTTTTAAAATACTAGATTAAATGGTTTAAGTAATCAATTACAAATTTACCTGAGTAGTACTTAATCCTTGTGAAGCTCATTGAGTTTTGATATAATATGGAATAATAATTATCTCAGTCTAAGACTAATTAGGGAAGAGACTGTTTTAGTTTGGTTTGTGAAAGTTTCTTTACACGACAGCATCACTTTCATGGATCCATTGCTTTGTGCATATTTCTTGAAATTCTTTAGGGCTCGTAATCTTGTTTGAACTTGGAGTCTCGGTATGGTAAATGATGCCTAGTAAAGTCTGAATAGGAATGAAAATATCCATTTAAGTAAATTCATTATATTTCAAAGTTCATCGGCAAGCTCAAGAGACATTTGTTGAAATTTTAGGACTTTTGTAAGTCGGAATATTTATCGACGTTATAGAGTTACTGTAGATATGTACTATCAGTTATATGCTATTACAAACTTTATACATCTCACAAATAATTTTTAGCAACGTACACAGTTCAGTACTGTTAAGCGCTGTGTACAGAATATGATTGATAGTATTAAGTAAATTCTTTAAAGCAGTGTTTATATACCACGCAGATTTTGAGCTTACTTTTTTAACAAGAAGCACGCTTTTTAGTTTTAAATTCTTATTATAAAATTTATTTTTATGCTTCTGATGGCAATCATCGACGTATTTCATTTCAAACTAAGGTAACAAACAGAGGATTGGAAATGTAACTACGAAACTTATCGACCTACATAAATGAATAATAAAGAAGGAAACAAATATTGATGATAGTATTGCATGCACAATAGACGTAGTAAAAGTTGGTAGGCCCGGTATTCACGATAATCTTCCATACTCGATAGCTGAATCGATTGTAATCATCATCGATACATCTCGCACGCATGTCAGGGTCACCTGTTACTCACATGCAATTCCTGATCAATGGTCTCCCTACAATACAGAGCTAGCATTCATGTGGTTTAGTAATCAAAGGTGTGTATGGCATGTTTGATACAATATTCCCATATGTATAATCTGAACCACTTTTGCCGTTTCCTACAGGAAATAATATAGCATTACAGGTTACATGAACGATAAGCTCAAAAGGCGATTTTGTAGTCTATAATGAATATTACACTAATTGTAACATTAATTAATTTCTATCATTTTTAAGTTGTTAGGGTTCATTTAGTTTTCATTTGAAAAGTGTGTTCTTATAATTATTCACTGATTTCTGCAAGTCATTATAATATTTTAATATGTAAACCTTTAAATGCCTTTGTGGATTACTACTCAAACTACATAGATTAAACTTGCCTAATCGAAATTTTAACATATAAATTGAGATCAAACTTGCGCAAGGAAATTCCAAAATAGTTAGCCTCACGTCTAAGGTTTTCCAGAGATCATAAATAATAGTAATTATAAATTTCTCATAACGAATTCTTCAACTTTGCTGTATGAGGTCTGGAATATGAAGCTGGTTATAAGAACTTAATTCGTCTATGAAACACGATTACATCCTTGCTAAATGATGTAGTTTCATTGCACCACGATTGGTTTTCATTTTCGGAAATAATGCTCTTGTGTTTCCATCCAATGACAAGAAAATATTGTTTTTTTTTTAATTTTTATTGTTACAATACTGTAAGACTGTAAAATATATACCAGATACAGATTATGAAGCTCTCGAGTGTATTTTCCCTTGTTTTTTCCTCGTAGTTCCTTACGTAAATGACTACCGAGTAAAATTTGAGATGGAAGTTTAAATCCTTAAAGTATATTCGTTAAACCATAAAACGAATTCGTTTGATGTCACCATAGTCAGTACAACTAAACACTGATTGAATATAACATCTATTTACACGCTGAATCTCTCTATAACAGGAGTTTTAAAGTAAAGGGATCCAGGTCTGAACTTTATTTTTGGGTTTGCGAGGGTATTAGCAACCTTGCTTCGAATTAATTACACTTCTAGTGCCATAGTTGTGTTTGCTGTGCTGTGTCGAAAATATATACATCTGTAGTTATAAATACTGAGTCATGTTAGTCAGAACCGTACGATTTATTTTATTTTAAATAAATAAATATAAAACATCGACATTTCATACTATTATTTATTAATGTTTGACCGAACAGTGATGCTAACTAAATATCCGCGCTACATCAACTTATTCTCGAGAGACAGTCCTGAGAAGAATGCGCTGGAGATTTGTACTTTCTCTAGTTCCTTGCTACTAAACACTGTAAATTTTGCTCTATATATCTTTGCGTTGTTTTTGAAACCGACCTTGAAATGATTTGTGTACAATTCCACCTAGATTATACTCCAATTTTTTCAAATAAGTATATATTTTTTAATAGTAATGCAATGGCTTACAGTATTTTGATGGTTCAAAGTACTGGATATCTGTAAATTCTCTGAGTCAAAAATTTCAAAACACCCTAACTGTAGATTAATGCATGGCCCAAAACTATAATTTGTATCATCTTTATGCAATTTGGGACAGTCCACGTGCTGTGGAATATTGAATGAAAGGTACATAACTGACCACCACTAAGGTACTTACTGACATGAAAGCATGCCAATAGCTTTTCAGTAATTCATAGTTCACCCACCCCATTAGTAACTTCAGTGACCAGCTAAAATATTCACATCACAGCGGCTGTCACCAGTGGTAGGCACAACCGGCCAGTAAGAAATAGGCCAAGGTCAGTTGTTCCGTCGACGTTTTAATATGCCGATCTTTATTTATTAACTCATCTTTCACAAGAGCAAAGCTAAACTTCCATTTTATAAAATGTTTATTAGTTTTTCATTAATCATCATTTAATCAGCCGCACAATAATTTTCCAAATCTCGTATTGTCAATTATAAAATCTGTTTTAGCTTTAAAGTACTTAAAAGTTGTAAAGTTTACTAAGATTCCTTTTACGTGCACTTTTACTAAGAGCAAAAATACACTTATTTAGGTAAAATTAATGATGTCATATACCCATATAAACCGTAATGACAAAAGATTTTTCGATTTTGTTACTTGCTCTGTTTGCCGACTTTGGTAACCTTTGAAAACATTGCAAAACTAATGAATTTGAATCTTTTAATTTGTTTTAATTTAAATAAGGACATCACTGAACATCCTAATATAATTTTTCATTTCAAAGTAACGTGATTAGTTACAATAATGTGTTTATTTAATCAGAGTGTTTTGCGTTTTGTAAAATCCAAACTGATTTCCGATATTAAAAATTTATATATGTGTGTGCGTGTTTGGGTTTGTGTGTGTGTGTGTGTGCGCGCGCATGCGCGCGCGTGCGTACATGTGTATAACACAGAGTGTTTACGAACTGTCCGGAAATACAGTGAGAAACATATCTTTGAGGCTATACTAACGGTAAAAAGTGGTCATTTGCCATTTATTACAACAGATTATCAATATATATATATATATATATATATATATATATATATATATATATATATATATATATATATATATATAATTTCAATAAACATTGAATTACAAAAAGTACATTGAAGCAAATTTTGTGATTAAATGTTTATTGAAATAAATAAGGCTGTTGCCATTTATACAATTTAATGTCAATAAAAGTTGTTTAACAGGTATTTGGTATTCCGATCATGTTTTAGTTTGCTTATTTAAACGCATATGTGACAGTTACGGCCAAATACAAATAAATTGAATCGGAAAAAGTAAGGGCTCTGTGGTGTAATGGTAGCACATTCACCCGGCAAGTGAGAGATCCGGGTTCAACTCCCGGGGGAGCAAGTACTTTTTGTGATTCAATGTTTATTAAAATAAAATAAGGCTATTGCCATTTATACAATTTATATATATATATATATATATATATATATATGACCCCGAAAAAGAGGACAAATTATTCAAGACCCGCTTTTATTCACATTCAATGGAAGATTTGCAAAGGCAAAACGACATTTTGCGGACTCAAGTTGAAGATCTGCAACGTCATCTTCAAGGTCAGCAAGAAAACAATGCTGAAGAGATTCACCATCCTGCTAACCAGGACAATGAACATGCGGAAACTGATATACAAACTGCAGACTCCACTTGTAACAGTCAATCCACCATCTGCTCGTTTTCGTCACATTCATGTAGACATAATTGGACCACTCCCACCAGCTGGCCCGTACCGATACTGTTTGACCGTTATTGACAGGTTTACCAGATGGCCAGAAGTTCACCCACTTCAGCAAATCACTGCTGAGGAAGTCGCCGAAGCTTTGGTGAACTGTTGGATATCCCGTTTTGGATGCCCAGAACGTATCACAACGGATCAAGGTCGTCAATTCGAATCTGGACTTTTCAAACGTCTCACCTCTACATTTGGGATTGAACTTCTACGGACCACCAGTTATCACCCACAAGCCAACTGTATGGTCCAACCTTTTTTACCGTCATCTAAAAGCGGCCATCATCTGTCACCCGGAATCAAGCTGGCTCCAAGCCCTCCCTCTAGTTCTGCTTGGTATCCGAAACGTATACAGAGAAGATTTAACAACGTCCTCTGCTGAACTAGTATACGGAGAACCCTTACGTCTACCTGGATCACTCCTTGCCAGCCCTCCGGGGTTGGGACGCAGTGAAGACATCTCTGACCTTGTTGTCAGGCTGCAACGTCAAACATCTCGCCTTCAACCTGTCTCTGGCTCAGCTCACAGCAAACCTCAGATATTTGTCTTCCAGGAATTATCAACATGCACTCATGTTTTCTTACGTGACGATACTGTGCGTCGAGCCCTGCAACCTCCCTACAGCGGACCTCACAAAGTGCTCAGCCGTGACGACAAAACTATGACCATCCAGATCGCAGATAGAAGGTCTAAAGTAAGCATTGACAGAGTGAAGCCTGCTTACATTCTACCTGACCTTTCCCCACAGCCTCAACCAAGAAGCGCCCACACACCGGCACCCAGCATCGGTACACCTGCTGCAGACCCGGACAACTCATTACCAGAGTGCGCTACCAGATTTGGTCGCAATGTGCGTTTACGGCTTGCTCCCTGACTTCCAGTCTCCCTAGGGGGCTCATGTAGTGTCAGCTGGTCAGCTGATTTAAAAATATAATTTATTTTATTATTGTAAAAGATATAGACCTGTTTTGTTTTGGTCATTATTATAAAGTTAGTTATCATCTTCTCTCTGTAAATACAATACTATTATTTTGACTAATTACATATCTTTAATTTCTTAATTAGGGAATTATTTAGTAACATATCATTCCCTATATATATATAATAAAGCTATATATAGCTTTATTTCATACTCCTCTTAATTCGCTGTCTATATATGTAATATTTCAGGCAGTGCACTAAGAGGGATATAAAAATAAAGCAAAACTCAACATTCTATGTTTATCCAACTTTTTGCGTTTACACAAAGAATAAGTTTACGAAAATATTTCCGGAGAGTTCGCAAACACCCTTATATATGTATTCTAACACATTTTTAACATACATTACAGTAATTGTTCTTGAGGAGTATACTTCGTTATATTTGACAATTAAAAGTTCTGTTTTCATATGTTTTACTGTTCAACTCGTATTTTTGTAAACATCATAATAATAACAACACTGTGCAAAGACTGAGTGTTTCAAACGTATTTTCGAAAATTTAGTGACATGCCTATCATCAAGGGGCATCTAGCAAATATTTTAACTAACTTAAACCTCAGAACAATAATTTGATCTTAAATGTTGTATTAAAAGTTGCAATGTGGCAAAGTTCATCTCGTAAACGTTGTAGGAAATGTCAAAAGATGAGTTTTGGTCAGAAAAATAGTGTTCAACTGCCGAACACTACATGCCGAACAATTACATTATATTTAATCAATTTTAATATCTTGAATTAAAAAACGTAAACTTCGTGGCATGTACAAATTAAAAAGTTGTATTAGCCGTGTAAATATTGAATCACGCCTTATAGAATATAGAACAAAGACGTAGAAGATAAAATACAAGTAATTACAAAAATATTTACATATTAAAATTAACTATGTTAATGATTTTTTAGTTTGCTTCAGCTTCAATTAGTGTTTCTTTGATAATATTCACTTTCTTCCGGTACTAGAGAACAAACCATATTTTTGATTTCCAGTTTTTCTTCTCAGGTATAAAAAAACGAGTGCGGTTTTCTAAACAATAATATTTTAAATCGTTATAGTCACTGAATTATATAATTTAATAATTATTTCCCTCCATTATACCAAGTCACCATAACCGTTATCGGTCAGAACTATTCTTTATTTTACAATATCTGGATGTTGTTTTAATTCAAACACGAAACGAAACAATTAAATACTTATGTAGCAATAAACTAGCGAATACAAATTATAACCTCAAACCTGACAACATGGAGGTAGGTGGTTGTACAACGGCGCTTACAACGTTTTGACTTGCACAGACACTTGTTGAAACTTTCAAGCCTGGTGTAGCGGTAGACACATAGTGTTGTTGTCATTAAAACTGTGCATTTACAAAGCCAATCTGGTCTAATACTCTTGCAGTAAAAATTGTATCTGCAACATTTCGTAACTGTGACGGAAGAAAGAAAGACATTGATTTAGAATTGTAAATCGCAAAGAGATTAATTTTAAAAGTAAAGTTTATAATGTTAAGTATTACAAATTTAATTACACAGACACTGGAAAGACATTAATAAGATATTACTTTAAGTTCCAAAGCTGATTTACAGTATAAGCTAAAACTGTGATCTCCCATTCATGTAGACTATAATTATTTCACTTTCTAAACAGCGGCCGTCCTCATTGATTTAAAAACTTACTACGGAGTTTATATTTATATAATTCGTTTTCATCATTATATAGAACTACAAATAGTAATAGAACTGCCCCCAAACAGTCACTCTGAACAATAATGAAAGTGAACATAAAATTCTATTTATGTTCTACAGAAAGTCAGAACCTACTAAATGAAATGTTTATTTTCAACGTCCTGGCTGAACGATGTTGTTTAACCAAAAAAAATTGCATCCCGAATATTTTTATTGGTTTTTATTGCTTCTTAAATTTAAAACATCTTTAGTTCTTCTAAGTGCCATTAGTAGTTCTACAATGTGATCAAAAAATGTCTCCTAGATTTTAGAAGTTATTAAAACAAATTATTGCAGATAAAAATAATTGTATCAGTAACTTTTTACGAGTTCTCATCCTGCACTTATTTATTCCATTCAATTAAAAACCGTACATGAACGACTCGTAACAAAATCAAAACGCTGATTGTTTTCAACACATAATAAACCCGAAAAGCAAGATGAAATGCCATAGTGGTGACTAAAACGGCTGAAATTCTAAAGAAATTTCCCTCTTCTTTGTCTACTAACAACGCTACAGCGGTTTTTGGGTCATTATGTATTATTTAAACTATACAAGCCTAAATAATAAAATACTTTTCAAGAAACATCTAAAAATACTACACCGTACACAAAAACAAACTAGTACGTAATTATTGGTAGATTAGTTATTGGAAATAATCCAAACTATGAATTGGAGCATTACTCATTTCAACTGCTAGCTGTAGGCAAAAAGACCTTTATTTTTAACACTTAAAACAATGTTAATCTCCAAAAGCTTTTACACCCTTACATTTTGGTCATAGAATTATGGAAAACGTCTTATTATAAAGGTATTCTAAATAAGTATCGAAGCACTTGTTTGTATTCTTATAAATTGTATAATGTTTGAGGATTTGAAAGCATAAAATTAAAAATTCGTTTAAAAATTGCCAATAAAAGTTGCGAAACACTAAAAAGTGCCTGTAGATGCGTATTGTTATATACTTATAAATGAGACATCTTCCGTAGTTCTACGATTAGAAATAATGTCGTCAATGTGTAATATCTGAACGATAACAGATAAATCAACAAGATTTGGTACATCAACACTACACTTAAAAATCTACTTTTTGAAGGAACTATCAGTTTTCTGTATTATCGTGGGGACGTCCCGCAAGGAGTCAGAAGGAAATCTTTAATAGGAGCATATGTTACAAATTTGGTCCTAATATATTGATAACGGGGAAATCTTGATAACGGTAACAATTACAAAGTTCTTATGTTTGGGTCGCAGTTTGGATTTTCCTATTAGCCAGTCTATTCATAGTAGGCTATTCTAGTTTTCTTGTTTTAGTAGTGCTGTCCAACCTTTCTATCAGTGCGCTTTATTACAAAAGGGTTTGTCGTATTGCTTGTAGTTCTTCAACTGCACTATGTCCCTTGACGAACGTGAACGTATAACATTTCTTATGATGGTTGGTTGTGGAAACAACAGAAGATCACTCGAGGAAGCATGCAATTTATTTAATGACTACTTTCACGAGAGACAGCCAATTTCTAGAACAACTTTAGGGAGAACTGTTCAACGCTTCATGGAAACAGGAATTGTTTCCGATCGTCATAGGTCAGGAAAGCCCGCTACTGCGACAACCGAAGACAACTCTTTAGATGTATTGCAGTCATTTATTGAGAACCCGCAAGAGTCCCTACGCTCAGCAGCACAAACTCATGACATCTCTGTTACGTCTGTTAAAAAATTCTGAAAGGGTCTAATTTTAAGCCTTATAAAGTTCATTTGGTGCACGAAGTCAACGAAGATGATTTCGATCGAAGTATAGAATTTTGTGAAACTATGATAGCCAAAATAGATCGTAACGAAGTTGATGTAAACAATATTGTGTTTTCAGACGAGTGTTCATTTATGCTGAATGGAAGCGTAAACAGGCACAACATACTGCCGTTACTGGAGTAGCGAAAATCCTCACTGGATGCGGGGGGCACATACGCAGTATCCACAAAAGGTGAATGTCTGGCTTGGTGTAATAGGTACCCAGTTGGTAGGTCCTTCCTTTATTGAAGGAAATTTAAGTGTAATATTATACCAACGTTTGCTGGAAAATAAAATTACACCAGCACTTCGAAACATGTTTAGAGAACATTTCTAGAATATATGGTTTCAGCAGGACGAAGCACCCCCACACTACGGCATCGACGTAAGAGCCTATTTAAACACTGTTTTTTGGTAACGGTGGATCAGAAGGCGGGGGACTGTAGAATGGCCAGCGCGTTCACCAGATCTGTCTCCATTAGACTATTTTGTTTGGGGTTATCTTAGGGACAACGTCTATAAAACAAATCCTCAACATTTAAATGAACTGAGACAAAGAATACTTCACAAATGTCAGACTATTCCTCAAGTTGCCCTGCAAAATTCTGTTAATAGTTTTTATGTGCGTCTTTTCAACTGTCAAATAACCGGAGGTGAACAGTTCGAGCATTTACTCTGAAAAACATCTTTTTTTAAATAAAACCTTTGAACATCCGCCATTTTGGACTGGATCAGTCCTTATGAGTGCGGTTTGGGGTTATGAGATAAGCCCTTTTAAATCATTTGCATATTGACCTATACTCCTATTTAAGATTTCCTACTGACTCCTTTCGGGACGTCCCCTTCATATTACAGAAAACTGATAGTTCCTTCAAAAAGTAGATTTTTAGGTGTAGTGTTGATGTACCAAATCTTGTTGATTTATATGTTATCGTTCAGAAAATATTGTACCTTTGCAGGACTTTATGTACACCCTGTATACATACGTAGTGTGACCGCTAATATTAGAAACTGAGCAGCTTAGTAGCCGAATTTAAAAAAAAATAGAGCATAAACAACAGTCACGACTGTTTTCCAAGATGAGAATGACCTTTGAAACCTTTGTGGTTTGTATACACTTACTTTTAACAACAAAAATCTTTGTACACTATGAAATTAACTCTTGGTATATAGCTTATTTCCAAAACTATATATGTACAGTACGATTGTTAAGGTTGAAAAGGTAAAAATAGAGGTGACACATTCTCCTCCTACACTTCGATCCCAAGAGCATCCTTGAACTGGATGTGGATCCATCGAAGGATGCCATCACCTTATTAACTTAGTGTTTAGCGGGGGAGGACATGAAGGGAGAGACGAAGGCCGGGGACAAGGGCAGGGCAGGAAGAGTCAGTGGTCAATACGGTGAAGGTCGCCACGACCTAGCCGACTCGCGACTGCTATCACAATTTACCGTGCACTCGTCAAAACAATAACATAACCTAAACTCGACGAGTTTGTGTGAATAATGTGTATAGTATTTCGATTAAATCCTATTTTATGAATGATCCTTATAACTGTATTCGTAAATATACCTTGGAAAACGTTTGTGTTGTTGAACATATCACAATTAATAGATGATTGAATTCAATTCAATATGCATACATTATATTCCCAATCGTTCTGGAACCGTATGAATTGGTTAATGTAACATGTTATAAACAATAAGTAAATTCCATCTGTAGATTTTGAAGATCAAGCCACAATTATTCAACTATGTCCGAATGGAAGCTTAACATGCTGCGATCATGATTCGTAAAAGGATTACGTAAAATATGTGCAGTCTTATTTGGTCTTAAATCTGTTAGCCATAAACAAACCACCATTAGCAAAGTAAACTGTGATAAATTCCCAAGAATTATTATTACATACTGGCTTATAAAATCCTCAAATTGACAAAATATCATCGCACAAAAATGTACATGACATAGGCCATACTTTTTAGCAGTTACTAGCATCCTTATACCCTATTTTCTGGAGTAAAACACAGAGAGTTTAGGCATATCTGTTTTAAATTAGTTATTAAGCACTGCAAAGATAAATGAGAGAATCATTTAGTATATAATTTTTTAACAGTCTTATCTTCTATTTATTAATGTTGACAATAGACCAATAAACATTTGAGGACAAATCTGTGTGTATGAGTATAAATAAGTTAAGTGGATTTTCTTTGCAAATTCCATGGCATTTTGATGAATAGTTCTAAATTAGTTTCAGTTGCATATCGAATTACTTAAGACCAGTTAGGAGAGCGCCAAAATCCAAGCCTTTTCTTTCGCGTGATGTGATAAGTAGCCAATATTGAAACTTAAATAGATACATTTAGAAATATTATATTAGGATGTGAATTAATTTCGTAGAAAATTTTTAATCCATATAGTAGTATTATATTATAGAAATATCCAAACTTTTACATAGGATTTTGATCATTCACTAACATTACACTCCTGCCACCATAAAGTAACCATGCCAAATAACTCTGCTTGCTTGTACAATTAGATTTTGTTCTAAGAATGTTTGCATAAACCCTGATGTAATACAGTGTCCATCTTTCTAAACCAATTTCACAAATTCCCTAGTTTTCTTAGTCGTTAGCATGGGAATGATATCAATTTACCATGACAATATCCGTATTTTGCATCAGTTTAACATGAACGCGATGCCCTTAATAATTTTAATGTAGCACCTGTTTTCTCGGATAAATATTCATAGGTATAAGTCGTCTCTTCCTATTTCACAGTAACAATACCAATCAGCAATTTTAATTAAACCATTATACAATACTCAGTAGGCAAATCTATTTTTCAGCGACAATACAATAAAATATTATAGCAAACTTCGTGTTACTATAATTTTTACTAAAAATTTTAACTTCCGTAACATAATTTCTTCACACAGACATACATTTTGGTCATTTCCATTCATTTATCGTAAATTATTCCCATTTAAAACCATGCTCATTCAAAACATAGTAAATAAATTATTTGTTTGTCAACTTTGGTTGTATGTCTTAGGTTGGGCTTCATACTTGATATATATTAAGTTAAAATTCAGATAAAATCTCCAATTAAGTTATCTAGTTAAATACTTAAAAAATACTAATAATTGAGTAGGTTAAAATTTATATCTATTTGCCAAGTTCGTCCTTTTTGGATATTTCATATAGAATAATATTGTGGTGATCTAGAATGGTTACCTTTTACATTTTTACAAGATCGTTAATCAGATACACAAACACATATAAAGATATAATATGCAACTACTAGTATTTTGAGAAACAACATCTGTAATTTCAAAGACAATATCTTTCAAAACGTGTATTAATTTTTATAAACACACAAATAGTGCTATTATACAATTAACGTTATTTGACTTTAAAGATACTTTAATAGAGTAAACGCTAATACGAGGGAAGTCATTATTTTTTTTTATTATCAAAGGTCAACCATTGAAAATGTTGACGCTTCGTCAATTTGTCTTTTTACGATGAAAAATACAAAAAATAAAACTATTACTGTGTCGCAAAGAAAAACTTCACGGGACACCAAGTGTAGAATGGTTTTAAAATAGAAGTCCAGAATGAATAAGTAGGCTTCCTTTTGGTCTCTTGTTATGAACTAATCTATCGAATGAGGAATATCTCGTTCAGAGAAAGTCTGAAAGTTTTTTCTAGTAGTGATAATATCGCTTTGTTCACGAATCAGTGTCACGGTATGGTAAAATTACAGTAGCAACTATAATACTTTGTATGGTTAACTAAACTGTTAATTGAAAGATTAATTCTATGACGTAGTTACGTTTTGCGGTTTGTTACGTACTTCTATAATCTTTAATATAGGTTGTTCTAAAATACAAATAAACGAAATCAAATTAACGTACACTAAATGAAATGGTTTGAAACAATTATGTACGATGTATTTGTTCATCCAAAGTACCAATATCCTTTTATCATACATGGAACATAAGAATACAATAGTACATTCTTGTCCATTATATTTAATCTCATTAGATTACAAAATAGGGGTTTTTATTATTCTTTAATTCATAGTTTTAACAATTAATAAAAGAAGAAAGATAACTTATCTTTTATAAGGTTCTATAATTTCATCAATAGTAGTAATACTTAAAGTATTGAGCAGTAAAACAATATTTTTTAATTTTCTATTTTAACGCTCTATGTAACTTGGCTTCATAGTTTCCTAATTTGATTTCTACCACAATTTATTATAGATCATTTTATTGGAATAACAAAATATGTAATTTGTTGTACATTTACTTATTTATTGAGCCTTAAAACGTAAATAAATGTAGAACAAGATATTATTAAAATAATTAAAAGGTACAAAAGACACATGCCAAATTTTTCCAGGGGTATAAAATACAAACTCTCTTGCACCATATACTCGGAATTCAATGTCATATATTTATGTTAATTTATTTTGGGGAAATTCTTTTCATTTTGATAACAGTTTTTGTCTGTGCGGAAGTTTAGTAACACACACATCCACATATCTGAACATAATTTTTCTTGAAACATTTCTTTAAGTTTATAATATTTTTATATAATATTTATTATCAAAATGTGAGATCTACTAATCTAAATATGTGCATCTTTAAATATATAGATAGACTTCAGTTCTAAATGGAAACTTCTTTATCAATAATTCTTTACATATATTAGACTAAGTTTTGATAGTAAAACAGTTCAGAAACGAAATCAGAAAAGGATATCAGAAATAAATGAGCTCAGAAAAACGTGCTTGGCAATAAAGCATTTCATATTCAATTAGATGCAGCTCTTAGGTTTACTAAATAAATATTGATATATAAGCGTCTATATTTGTAGGCAATTATGTAACAATACTTTGAGTGTACTACAGTGCAATTAATTTGGATATATAACTGAGTATTTGACATAAATCAATGAGTAAATTTGTCAATGGAGTTGATGTTACAACAGTATTAATTTATTATTCTGTATACTGTATACATGTAATTGTTATCAAATAAACCCTTACAATCGTCATGGAATATTTATTTGGCAAACTTGATTTATTGACTATTAGAATCATCCAGTACTCCTGACAAGGAACGAATATATACGCGATGAATATGTCCAGTGTAGTGTTATATTTACCACCCGAATGCGTCCAGTCTGCCGTGTTGGAAGTGAGCAGTTTCCGGCCAAAGCCGCTCAACTTCCGGCGTCAAATGAAGCTCGGTGGTGAATTTCAAGTAATCACGCGACTCAACTGTTGATCCTTCTCGGAAAGTGTTTCGACTTCCTGTCCTTTCATTGCGCAAAGGAAGCGACGAAAGGGGTTTTCTTAACTATTAACATTAGCCTCCGTCTGAAACAATTTATTGTCCGTTTACGTTAAACAACTCTCTAGAATAAAAATTCATTATTGTTCTTGTGAAATCCTAATATTTACTATAAATTTCGAAAACAGACTTTATATTGTATAATCAACCTTGACGCAGACTGTTTTGTACTACTAAACCAATGCTACCTTATAGTTTATTTATTTATTTTTTACATTCTGTAAAATAAACAGTCACGCCAAATCATTTATAATACGTTTAATCAGACAGATCTCTTTTATACAATTCAATGATGTTACTGCACTTTATGCACTATATATGCAATCTGCTATTTGACGCTAAGTAAACTCTTGAGTAATAGGTTACCACTCAATATCGAAGAGGGTTGTTAGTATATCATATAATTTTAAAGCAGATGATGAGCGTCAATGGGCATCCTAGCGTGACTTCGCACAAAGCGCTAAGTTCGATAAACACGAAGCCTGTCACACTGAACCAAACACTAAGACTTTTAGTCCGAAGCAGTAATTCTGGATTAAATAATTCTAATTGGGTTTTTTTATAAGTTCGTATTTCATTTATCATTGGTAACATCATTTTCCTCAAAAATATATTTGAAATCCTTCATTATTGTTCCTATTAAAATATTTTACGAGTACAACATAAAATTGATATCATGCAATTTTTATGTTTCTAAATGCTATTTTACTCTTATTAGGTGTATTGCATCTGTTTTTGATAATTTTATGCTTATTTTTGAGAAAATCAATTATAAAATGTTGTATACTTTTTGTTATAACTCATTTTATAAATATTTTTGTAGTGTTCATTACACATAATAGTGTATTAAAGGAAAACTAACAATAAATAAAGTTAATTTCTTTAAAAAGCAAATGTGTTTTATTGCATATACAAAATTTAATATCAAATATATCAAAAAACAAAACACATTCAAAAACAACTAAAGAAAAATAGTTTTTCTTCTTACTCAATCATGATACCAGTGCATGGTTTTCTCAATATTTTTCTTGCAAGTAGACTATCTAAAAGCTGAATACTAGAACGGCGTAAATTTATTTTTATTAAG
Organism: Homalodisca vitripennis; assembly: GCF_021130785.1. Classification (NCBI taxonomy): domain Eukaryota; kingdom Metazoa; phylum Arthropoda; class Insecta; order Hemiptera; family Cicadellidae; genus Homalodisca; species Homalodisca vitripennis. Next base: position 126,266,515 of record NC_060212.1, on the reverse strand, counting down.
TTGGCAGTATAACTATCTGGCCTGTAAGGTTGCAGTTGGATTTTCTGGCTCCCCATCACTTTCCTTTCCTTGAATATTGTTTTTGACGATGGAATTATTTTGAATTAAACAGGAATTTTCCGGACATTTGCAGTAGTTCGATGATATTTGTTTATATATATATATATATATATATATATATATATATATATATTAGATTTTTATATCACTGAACTGCAAATGTCCGGAAATATCCTGTTTCCTTCACCATCACTTAGTGTTTAGTGTCCGTATGTACACTAAACACCTATCTTCACTAGACTGTTAAGTGTCCGTATTACATGTTGAATGCTCTGACGGTTTATTAGATGTATTGCCACTACCATAAATGGGGAAATATCTTCTTCAACCTCTACATTTCAATTCACAATAATGTTATCCGAATGATTGGCCATTTAAATTATTATAATAATAAACCAAATAAAATGGATAGTCAACTAATAGGTTTCATACAGACACACACGCTCAAATAACGATATCGAACTAAACATTGGATGGACACTAACACGCGTGCACTAATACAAAACACAAACGGGATTGCATTCCGTTATCTCGGAATAATTACGTCTAACAACTGCATTAACGCGGTCGGTCCTGAATCGAGCTGCCAAATAACAAAGCGCACAGTGTGGAATTCCCATTCTTCCGTATAAAAGGCTATGGATGAATTATACTGTGTTTATTTACAGAAAAGAATTCGTCATTAATTCAGTGAGGCACTTGTGAAATATCAGAGAGATTCATCATTTAAGAAAAATTGTCATGAGGCCAACTATGTTTGTTAGGTGCCAACTAACAAGGGAACCTCTCACGGGTTAACATTGTTTGATCATTAAAATTATTTAGTTTTTACACGTACGTGAGGAACGCGTCGAGTTTCATCTTTTTTATACATTGGACAAGTTGCACAAAATATTTTGTTTTTGTACGGATTTCAACCCTTAAGAGTGGTTGATATTCATGGTAAACTTTGTATTAGTCTTTCATCATTGTAGAAAAAAATTAATTAAATAGATTAGTAGTTAGATTAAATTAGTTAATCACGTATATTTGCTTTAATAAGACAATGTTTAAGCAGAATAGTTTATTAAATTGAACAAGCTCTTTCAATCTATAGCATAAAATAAATATTATGTTCTATTACCTGATTTTTCCCTGAAGTTTTACGATATTTTAATCATTATTCTACTATTGGGGGCCATGACTTATTAAACAAGTATTACATCATTATATTTATTACAGCTATTTTTTGAGTTATAACATGTGAAATCACCCTAACTTAGATACTTTATAATTAGATACTTGTGTAACTTGTCTGATGCGAATATAACAACTACGACTAACCTTCACAATTTCACGTCACTAAAAACCTAATCCCACTGTGCGATTTAAAGTATTTATAAGCACTAAAGGGTTGCATTGACTAGGGGTTGAGTAATTATGATTATTCTTTCCAAGTCATTATTACTTTTAAGTTACTATATGAGACTACGTTTTGCTCTGAGAAATAATTACGTCATTATGAAAGTGAAAATGAAGGAAAACTTTTTGTTTATTATGCTCGTTTGCTTTTTATGAAATTCGCCTTCCTCAAATATGACACCGAGTGATGTAATATACCAATTAATTGGTCTGGTGATCACCCCTGGGCTCCCACCCCGGGCAGAAACTAGACATCAAAGCCGAGACCGGGCACACCACGGATGATAACAGTGGAAGTTTGGTCGTTCACCCGAAACTAACAAGTCAAGAGGGACTGCTGGCGTCAAAAGCTAGGGTATTGGGTTTACAAAGAGACTTCTTTGTTTAATTTGTCCTTTAACTGGGTTTTTCAAAGGAAGCACGACTTATGAATAAATTAGCTATCTTTACCACCCGTCCCGGAGAGGCCTCATTACAGTTTGTTTTATTAAAAAGTAAGAGCGAAGGAAGGATTCGTGCTCTATTTACCTGTCTTTGGTAAGATATATTTGGTTCCATTCAATTACGATTTTATTTTGCTACTTCATTAAATAATTATAAGATAGGAACGAAATTCTTTTGAATTCTTATCATAATAAGTTGAAAAATTACATGCAATATTTAACGTTATTCTTATCAAAAGGTATATAAACAGTAAAATTGTATTTGTTATAGGTATTTTATACGTCTCAAATAATTAAATTTCTATTCAAATAAAATTATTAATAAAACAATATTAGTTCTTCTCAATTATATAGTAATAATTAGGCAAATTACTTATATATGTAAAACGCCAGTATAATGGAAAATATCCTTAATCTTTTATACCTCACGTTTTCAATATTTTACGCAATAAAGTTTTTAGTATGAATATTTCTTTAACTAAAAATAAACAATTTTTCAACACGGCTGCGTTAAGTTCTTCATATATATCTGCGTATAACTCCCGTTGTATAAGACTACATACAATATAGTTGCTCTTGTTTTATATGAAACGACTAAGCTACCCAACGACTTATTAAAACGAAAAACACAACTAAAAATATTACTGTCATAATAATACGGTATTATGATAATAAAGATGGCTTTCAAACAGTTTCCATCGCTTACAAAAGCTATTTGTGCTTAGTTAACTTTAAGCCTTAATGATGTTATTCACAGCTAGAGATGACGAGAGTTTGATCCTCGAAACATGGCAACGATAGCAAATTCTACAAAACCAACCATTTCCAGTACTAAAATTCAAATAAAGTTAAAATTATTATCTTTTGAGAGTATGCGACAAAATTGATAATAGTCCTATAAGAAAAGCTATACAGAAATGATTAGGATAAACTAGTTCAAATTCAGATCTATTTTGCCTTAAGTTCCGATTAGAAATAGATCTAATAGATTATTTTCTAATTTTTTTTAATCTCAAGAACCTTTGATGATCGCTTCATAAATTGATGTTTAAAAGCCTAACGTTTCTTCCCCTGGTTAGTTTTATTGGAATGAAAATGGTGTATTGTTACAACCATATAAACTGTATAGAAATATACTATTGGGCTATATAGTGGAATGGAAACTAAGTAACAGTAAGAGGTTGTTATAAACAAGGAGAGGAGTGTACCAGCAATGTTTTCTTCATAGTCAGGTTATAAAGAAAATATTTTAAGAAACATTTCATATTAAAAAACTGTTATAACTTCACTGGATGTACTCATCAAGTAAGATGTCCCGAGGCATAAGGAGTTCAAGCTTTTACAAGCGAAAAGTGCAGCCATGCAGTTGCAACTGTGTAGCTTGTAAATATCCCAACCAGCAGAGTGCTAATGCCGGAAGGTCACACATAATGTGGGATCTGTTTTGCAGCGGAAACTGCTTTGTTATTCAGCAGCCATGTAGTTACAACTGTGTAGCTTGTAAATGTCCCAACCAGCAGAGTGCTATTGCCGGAAGGTCACACATAATGTGGGATCTGTTTTGCAGCGGAAACTGCATTTGTTATTCAGCAGCAATGTAGTTTACAACTCTGTAACTTGTAAATGACCCAAAAAGCAGAGTGCTAATGCCGGAAGGTCACACATAATGTGGGATCTGTTTTGCAGCGGAAACTGCTTTGTTATTCAGCAGCCATGTAGTTACAACTCTGTAGCTTGTAAATGTCCCAACTAGCAGAGTGCTAGTGCCGGAAGGTCACACATAATGTGGGATCTGTTTTGCAGCGGAAACTGCTTTGTTATTCAGCAGCCATGTAGTTACAACTCTGTAGCTTGTAAATGTCCCAAAAAGCAGAGTGCTAGTGCCGGAAGGTCACACATAATGAGGGAAACATTTTGCAGCGGAAAACTGCATTTGCTTATTCAGCAGCCATGTAGTTACCACTGTTTAGCTTGTAAATATCCCAACTAGCAAAGTGCTAGTGCCGGAAGGTCACACATAATGAGGGATCTGTTTTGCAGCGGAAACTGCATTGCTATTCAGCAGCCATGTAGTTACAACTGTTTAGTTTGTAAATATCCCAACTAGCAGAGTGCTAAATTGCCCGAAGGTCACACATTTGGGATCTGTTTTGCAACGGAAACTGCATTGCTATTCAGCCCATGTAGTTACAACTGTTTAGTTTACGCCACAAACACGTGTCGCGTAACAGGTGCATAAGTTGCCGGAAGGTCTAAAATCTATAGCTCTTTTCATTCTAGTTTTGCAGCGGAAACAGACATTGCTATTCAGCAGCCATGTAGTTACCACTGTTTAGCTTGTAAATGTCCCAACTAGAGAGTGAATTAGTGCCGCTCACACCATAATGTGGGAAACTAGATTGCAGCGGATGCATTTCATTCAGACCTCATGTAGTTACAACTGTATATTATGTAATTAGATTTCCCAACTAAAACGTGCTAAGGATACAGATTAACACACATAATGTGGGATCTGTTTTGCAGCGGATAACTGCATTTACTTTTTTTAATTCAGCAGCCATGGGTTACAACTGTTTAGTTTGTAAATAAATCCCAACTATCACATTGTGATTAATGCCAGATAGGGTAATAAGATGCAAGATTGTTCCGAAATAGAATTTTATCAGTTGATTTGAACATTTACTCATCACTATATTATTTCTTACTCTTTACTTTACAAATAAAAGTGTCACATTTTAAAATTACACATGCTATAGGTCAGTTCATTATATAGTGCCTACAGACAAACAGATAGACATAAGTTTACTTTTTTCTGCCCTACGAGTAATATATTTCGCTAACGTTCAGCCAATAACCATTACCCAACAGGATGCTTTAAATAAATAATGGTATTTACTAAACCACCGGTAATATGATCTGTAACCTTGGATGATCAAATCTTAAGTAATAATCGTTGTGCAGCGGGGACAGCATCTCTGTTCTATAGCCACACCAAACTAGTATGTACGTTTCTAATGAGAGTACTCATCAAGCACGAAGATGACCCGTACCCTCAAACTCAAACTTAAAGTGGGAACCGTTCTGCAGGGGAACCAACTTCCCTATTACGTACACCACAACCAAGCAGTTTATGCGTTTACAATGGGAGTACTCACCGAGCACAAAGATGACCGGTACCATTGGAGGCTCAAACTAAAAGTGGGAACCGTTCTGCAGCGGGACCAACTTCCCTCTTACGTACACCGCAACCAAGCAGTTTATGCAATTACAATGGGAGTACTCACCGAGCACGAAGATGACCGGTACCCTTGGAGGCTCAAACTTGATGTGGGAACCGTTCTGCAGCGGGAACTGACCCTCGGGCGGGGTGCTGACGAGGCGGAATCTGCCCTCTCCATCACTAAGCCAGTCATCCCCTCCTTGCATCTCGAATTCCTGAGATCCATTTTGTTCCCTTTCTGTAACAATGAAAATCACGTATATTCGTATTTTTGGGCCAGTCCAAGATACAACGTTTTAACAGAATCCATAGATAAATAAATACAGTACATAAACTGAGTGGGCTTACATGAGACTCAATTTATATATTTGATACCCATTTCCTAATATCATGACATGCCTAGGCAGAATGTTGTCTTTAGCCAACTCGGGTACACTACAGTTATGCAAAGTGTATTCAATCAAATTATAAAATAAAATCTCAATGATTTTTCAACAATATTTATTATTTTACTAAATATGTTTGTATCTAAAGAAAGAATAGAGTTTTATATACAACTCTTGAATTTACATGTTTACACCCCTATTTTTTTACCTATCGGCGAATATTTTAATGCATTCGAGTTCTACTCAATTTTAGAATTAATAGTTAAGAGGGCAATTTTGAAGTCAGAGAGAGCTCAAATTTCATCACCCAGAATTATACGAAATTATCAAAATTAAATAAATTAGAACTTAATTTATCAGGCATATAGATAATACATGGTACTTATTTGATGGACGATATATATATATATATATATATATATATATATATATATATATATATAATTATAATATACTCACATGAGTGGGTGTAAATGACACGATAGCGCAACCGCAAAATTTAGATGGAGTGCGGTATCCTATCATTTGATTGACACTGTAAAGGTATGCCTAATATTGCGTGCAAAATAGCCGATTATCATGGTAATGTACTTGCGATTAATGGTTTTGCACTCCACGATAGTGGTATAGTATCGTAACAATCAATCACTTCAGTACCGGTACTGATAAAATTGTATCTTTATTGTCCATGATCTCATATTTCTACTCAGAGGTCTTAATACTGTGCATATGATGTCTGAAAGCTATTGAGAATTTGGCAATAATATTTTCTACAGTATATATACGGAAGTATTATATGAAATCCGACAGATTGTTGGGAATGCTTTGGGCTAATTCAATATTACATTAAATGCTCAGTAGTTTATTTCTTCTTAACACTTTGTTCTGTGTAAACATTGTTTGTTTTTTTTTATTTTTTACATTTAAAGAGAGGACTTATCTAAGGAATATCTGTTATTTTTCACACCGTTTTATATTTCAGCGATTTGTTAATTACTATTCTACCTTAGAAATTGTCCTAAAACGTAAGATGGTCAGAGTTTCACTCCCTTTGAACCAGCCGGCAAGAACTATGCTAGTTGAAAGTTCACTGATATGTGAATTGAACTATTGTACTAATTTCAATTCTAAATGTTATAAAATATTAACAATATTTTGCAGTTTAAGTACGCAAAAGGCATAGTGTCATTGTTAATGTGTATTGAACTGCACATTTGTATTATATGTTAAATATTAAATCTAAAAGAAAACATTAGTACCTAATTTTTACTATAAAATTAAAGACTGATATAAAATCTATCTTATTTAAGATAATTTTGACAAAAGTAGACTTTTGTGAATTGTGATATATATTTTCTTGAAGCGGAAACAAGTTGAACCGTGTAGGTTGGTTAGTTGGCTGATTGAGAGATCTAAAATAATCCACAAGACTTACCCATGATTGGTTTCTCTGATTGATGTTACATAACTCTGTTGTATTTCAACATTACAGGATGATTTTAGTATTATATAACACCAACTGGACCATGTACGCTGGTCCATTGTCTGATTGCGAGATTTAAAATAACCCAAATGGCTTAACCATGATTGGTTTCTCTGATCGATGTTACATAAATCTGCTGTATCACAACGTTTCAGGACGATGTTAGCAGAATATGTGACAAACTGGACGCTAAAGGTTTGTTAGTTGGCTGATTGCGATATCTAAAATAATCTACGCGGCTTACCCATGATTGGTTTCTCTGATTGATGTTACGTAACTCTGTTGTATTCCAACATTGCGGGAGGATGGTAGTATTGCGACACAAACTAGACCATGTAGGTTGGTTCATTGACTGATTGCGATATCATGGTTTTACTCATGATTGGTTCTTCTGATTGATGTTCAACTCAGTTGCATTCTAACATGACAGTACAATGTTATTATTATGTGACGTAATCTGTACAACGTAGGCTGATTCATTGACTGTTTGCTAAATTGAAAATAATTCACGTGGCTTACCAATTATCGGTATATGTCATAAAAAATAAATATCTGTGTTGTATTATAACATAGAATTATAGTGTAGATAATATATAACACAATCCGTATCGAGTAGACTGGCTCATTGATCACTTTCCAGATCTAAAATAATCCATTTGGCTTACCAATTATCGGTATATGTCATAAAAAATAAATATCTGTGTTGTATTATAACATAGAATTATAGTGTAGATAATATATAACACAATCCGTATCGAGTAGACTGGCTCATTGATCACTTTCCAGATCTAAAATAATCCATTTGGCTTACCCATTATTGGTTTTTTCAATCGGTGTTACGTAAATATTTTGTATTCTAATTTGGAAAGATGGTATTAGTATTATGTGACGCAATCTGTATTGTGTAGGCTGGCTCATCGACTGATTGCTAGATCTAAAATAATCCATGTGGCTTACCAATGATTGGTTTCTGATATTTATGTTAAATCCATCTGTTTTATTCCAACATGACAGGATAATGGATAGTATCACTAGTATATGACGCAAACTGACTGTGCAGACTTGTTAATTGAATTATTTCTAGATCTGAATTAATTAGGCTTATCCATGATAGGTTTCAGTTGTCCCCTTTTTAAGTTAAAATAGTTGTAGGGCGTAGTTTTGCTTTGCGTTTTCCTGCAATTACCTTCAGAAATTAGGCTCTCAGAGGAAATATGCAAATAAAATAATTACTAGTCGTTTGCTGCCGTGATCTTAGCCGCCTCCTGACCGCGGTGCGTGGTGGTCAAGGAGTGGGGGGGTTGGTCAACTATATTGCTTGTTAGTTCTTGTAACTTGATTTCCTATAAAACTTGCTCTGTATGAGAAGGCGCGTCGAGACAGTTAGTCTAAGTTTGGAGTTTGATTGTGGCTGTCGTTTGCTCATGTTTATTTCCTGCCTGGCCTCTTTAACATGCTAAAAATCACAGAGTAATTGTTTTGTAATGTGTTATGTTAAATTCAGTTAAAAGTAAAAATGTATTAAACTTTTGAAATATTGTTATAAATATGAACATTTATAAAACCTGAAAAGTAAATAAGTGTACTCTGAAAGTGTGTAAGCATGTTAACTGTTTCAACAAATATTTCTATGACTTATTATCGTACAGATATGAAATTTGAGAGGAATTAAAGAATATTTATTACAAATAAAATTACAAGAAACCCTTGATAATCAAAAGCAACAAAGAGATTTATTTTTTATTTTTCACTTCCAACGGCAAATCCATTATACAATTTCAATATCTTAATCTAAATAACTTAAACATACAAATAATAAATATAAAAACTTACCAGGCTACAATTTACAATAAAAAAAATGAATACATTGATATTAATATATATATTGATCTGATACTCTATGCGCAAAAATGATCGCTGATTTAATAGAAAACTCCGGTTCTGACAAAATGCTCAAGCATATAATTAACTGGTCATAATAGACCAATAATATATTCAATAACTTATAAGTTTTGTCTCAACCAATCAGTTACTATACAATTTATTTAACAGCAAATGAATATAGTGAAACAATAAGAATAACAAAAATAATATCATAATATTATTATAACAATATATAAATAAATAATATAATAGACAATAACTATAATATATATAATATAACATAACAATAATTACATATAAGCGTAAACATTAGATAAGACAACAACTTAAATATTAACATTAATGGAGATGGTGTAGTAAGGACATGTACTTAGTTAATGAGAAAACTTAAAGAAGATTGATAGTACGTTCTTACGTGTGTGCATAGTAAGTGAAGATATTCAACTATCTAAAGAAGAAGTGTGTTTTTATTGTAGTATGGGAATAAATATAATGGTGTACATAACAATTTTGGGTGGACATAACTTCTTTCTGAACACACGCATAATATGGCCAACAGCACTGGTTACAAGATTTCCCTTTAGCAAAGAGAACTTCTAAAAACATGAAGGGCATTTCAAATATAAAAAGAGACCTTATGGAAATTGTATTTAGAGACATGTATTTGTACAGAACTTGGTCCTGCAGGGTAAAAGATGTGATGATCTCTATTCTAACCAATAACATGACAAAGCATCGATTGAGGAGAACAATATATTACATCATAAATACGACTGCACCACAAGAAGTACCAAAACATGATAGTTTCTAGTCATGGTTCAGTTAAAATGTGGCCCTGGGGGGAAGATGAAGTTTGAATAACAACAAAAAGCCGGCGTTTCCTGCTCCTGATGGTTTCCCAATACTTCCCGTCTGCGATAATCTCCTCTCACGAACGTATTGCCACCAGCGGACTCAACTTTAATTAGATTAACATCGGGAACGAATAACTTCATTCCCACGTCAATTCCAAACAACGGGTTTTTTAAACAGTTCAACTTTATATACCTCGCCTCTTTTTTTCGGCTATAAAAAATAAAGTATACAAAACATCTAAATTTATTTTTCAAAATAGCGTATTGAACATTATTAGTGTTGTTAAAATTTGGTCAAATGTGTTCAAAGGCCCATTTCTTTGTTACTTACTAAGCGTTGATCACTTTAGAGTCTGGAAAAAGTGTTCACAAGATGACGAGTAGACGTACAGATAGACCGATATGAAGACATTAACATAAAAGCATTGATTTGTAAGTTTTACCTATTAGTTCCATATTGTAATTAATATTGCCTAAATAGAAGATCAACCTTTTCGATTATATTGAACTAGTAATAGTGAATGCCCTCAACATTTTTTGGCTTTTTGACACAGGAAAAATTATTTTTTATTTATTGTATTTTAAAAATTGAGTCACGTCTGAAACACAGATTTTACGTTCAGAAAGTGAACTCCTTACAAACTTTCCTAATGTTTTGTGTGTGTTAAGAGAAACTTTCGATCAGACTCATGTAGGTTAACAGAGAAATTACCAAGTGTTTCAGACATAGTGCTTTCCTTCAAGGTACACGTATTACTAAGTTCATTTACAGCACGTGTTGGGATGGTAGGCAGGTTGTGTGCTTTAGTTTCCTTTGTGTGATAAATAACAAAATATTCTTGGAAAGTTCGTGTCAAAGATCAAACGTAAGGAAAACATTTAATTTTGTGAGTATTTTAGAAACAAAAACTGTATTTAATAGTAATGTACCATAACTCTAGAGTACGCAGTAGTCTACTTTTAGTAACGTATGTCCTATATTAGACGCATAAAAAATTGCCACTGAGGTGCTGAATATATAATTAAGTCCTGAAAATAGTTTCTTAAAGTTATAATATTCATTTTTAATTTAAATCAATTTAAAACTGCTTTATTAATATTTATATACATAGGTTACCACTTTTAAATTCGGTCATTCATCAATCTTAATGTTTCATCAGTATAGATAAGCTAAAACAAGTATTTTCGTTTATCTCTAAACAAATGTTTTGGTAAAATAAGCGTTTTTCGTTAACATACGATTTTTTCGTTAAAATAAGCGCAGAATAATTCTTGTTTATATAAAAAAATAATTAATACTATGTACATAAATTCCAGGCATCAGAAAAACAGTAAACGGAAACAAAATATTTTAAGTCTGATATTTTTAAGCCATTTATTTCCTGAGTTTTAGTGGAGGAAGGGCTGTAAAGGTCAGTTAACCAAAAGGATAACGCAGAATGATGATCAGCAAAATGGTTGAGTGAACCTCTCTGTGCAAACGGAATCAGAGATCACACGTTACTAACGCAAGTTCAATTTAAACTTTTCAATACATTTTTCCTCTTCGAAAATCACGTTAAATATTACATTTATGCTCAAATACTATTCCCGCAGCTTTATGTTTGTGGTTACAAAGTATTCAATTAAATATTACGTTGTATAATGAAAATTGTATTGTACAGCACAGTGTGTATTATTTTTATTTTGAACTCATATTTGAATCCATAAAGATTAAAATATTTTAGTATACTATGATATATGGCTTTTCCCTTGGCATTTTCATATAAACTCAAACAATGAAAATATAATAACAGTAATGGTAATTTTGGGTCTTGTATACTACATTACCGCTTTTTTATAATTTATTGGAAAACTGTTCAAGAGATGTGATCCTGTATTAGAAAAATGTGTGTAATATAAAGAATATGCCTCCGACCACCCTTCGGTGCTACCCCTGATAATGGTAGAGAATGAACACATCCCTTTAAACCATAGCTATAGTATAATATCATAGTGATTATAAACAGAGCACTGTTTAAGAAACGCGGTCGTATTATAGAAAAAACTCATTACTTTTAACACATTTTCTAAAACTTGTGCATTATTCTTACGTTTATTTCAATCAAAATAAGGATGCTAGTCTAGAAAGGTTGGATTTTGTAACATTTGCATGTACTTATAACTAGTTATATTAAGGTCACCACCTCATTTGCAGTATATCGTGGGTGTTGGAATGAAGAATATAGTTAGTTCCGAAATCTTAGACTACTTGTAAATAAGTTAGGTACATTTTACCCCACTGGATTCACATAACAAGGGCTCTGCAATTTTTTTTTTACCTAGAGGTAAAAATATATTGTTATAGTTAAGATTTTATAGTTTAATATGGTTTATGGACATTTATAGTTCTCATATTATATAAATGTACGAAAGCTCAAATTTATTAAACGTACTACACTGTTAGTAATATAATTTTAAATTAATTAAATTAAAATAAATATGGGACTTGAAACTTAGATTAAGAAATGTACTATTATGTAAAATGATTTATACAGATCGACAATATGGAACAACTCTAGACTATGAACAATTGCCAAAATATACATACTGGATTATCATACTTTGTTAGTCATTGATCTCTAAAAACAAACACAATGTATCATGGAAAGAAACTAAGATATGCCTGTTGAGCACATATTTAATCATTTAAGATTTTCAGGATTGAATGGAATCTGTGCTATACGGGTAATAAAAAGTAGACACGCATAAATTAAAAAACTAAGTAAATTACTAATAAAACTATGAAACATTTTATGCTTATTGGGTGTTTGACCAAAACAAGAGAAGCTAAAGGGTTGCCAATCATTCCGATTTACCTAATTACCAAGTAAAATAATTATAATTAGGTTTTATGTAGTCTATACTTTGGAACATAAACTACACAATATCATATTCAGTTTATTGTTTGGAGCATAGACCACACAATATCTTATGTACTATATGGTTTGGAACATATACCACACAAGATCTTATGTAGTTTATGGTTTGGAGCATAGACCACACAAGATCTTATCTAGTTTATGGTTTGGAAAATAGACCAAACGAGATCTTATGTAGTTTATGGTTTGGAACATATACCACACAAGATCTTATCTAGTTTATGGTTTGGAACATAGACCACACAATATCTTATGTAGTTTGTGGTTTGGAACATATACCACACAAGATCTTATGTAGTTTATGGTTTGGAACATATACCGCACAAGGTCATCTTGTTTATGGTTTGGTACTTAGACCATACAAGATGTTGTGTAGTTTATGGTTTGGGGAGCATAGACTACACACGATCTTATTTAGTATATGGTTTTAAATCTATCCACGTGGTGTGGCGAGAATAATCACATCATGTTACTAATTAAGCCACACAACATTTCATTGTTATAGTAATTGTTTTACTTTGTTTACCCTATCTAGAGTTTACCTTGGTATTGCGATAATAATACGACTTTCGAAGTATATAGCACGGAATCTTGTTTCTGATGGAATCTCAGCTACAGTGCAGGCTTTTGTGCCTGGTGTATAGAACAGGTAGCGCAATAGAGATAGTGAATATCCCACACTATAATTCGTATACATCGTGTCCAGTATGTTCAAAATCTAATATTCATATCGTCTTTCATCTTACTTTAACATATGAGAATTTAAGCAATACAAAAGTTACGCTTATTTTGGATGACAGAAAATGCGTATGCACATAACGTGGCTCTATTGGGAGAAGTTGACTCAATGTGAATGGTGTATTCAGTTCCAGTTCGTCTTCCGCTTAGTGTTTGATATCAACAGTCTCGTTATATCTTCCAACCATAGCAATGTAATGTGTGGACAGACAACCCGGTTACTCTGTCACGATTTGAGACTGTGTTTAAAACTTCTTATAACAATCAGTTCTCATGCAACTGATGAGACAATGAGAATTCCTAATTTTCTAAATAGGAATTCGATTTCTAATAAAGTTGTCTATGAACTCAAAACGATGCATAGTTCTCTTTGAGCTTGTCCAGATTGCACCAATGATCGTCCACATTGACACTGGTTCAGATCTGCCATGCTTTATAGAGATGCTCCTACCAGAACAATTTCATCCAAATGAATATACACTAATCGCTGCGAACAACTCAACGATTCATACATATAATTTAATAAATCTTAAATTAGATATTGGACTATTTTATTTTACATGATGTTTTCTTGTAGCTTTGTTAATCTGCCAATTATTGAATATGATCTCTTGGCTTTTTTAAATCTCTTGCCAGATTTCCTTAATAAAGGGGCTGTCAATTGAAAAAACTGACGAGGATTCCTGCCATTCAACTCAAAACTATCGATCCATCATGAAGAAAAATATTTTTTCCACTATGATAATTTTTTAAGCTTTTCCGGAGTTAATATTGCAATCTGGGATGTCCCGTGATGTTCAACACAGATCTTTCTATTAAATCTGAACAACTGAAGATCCACATATATTCTTACATCCTCTTTTTCGTGCTCCGGAAAGTTGAATGGATGATTTAACAAGCATCTACTTCTTTCCCCCTATTATTTTATACTGTTCATTAAATGTCCCCCAACTCTTTATTATCTATTCACTCAATCGCACAGAAAATACTTAATGGTTATATTCATCAGAAACAATAATAATTTCATGAAATTAATTATCACATGAACTATAACTTATGAGAAACAATGAACGTATATGGGAAATTTGAAAAATATAACCCCCATAACACAAACATGCCCAGTGAACGTACCCGTGATATTTATAATATACATTTTGATATCAAACATTTAAATTTTTTGGACAGTTTTTATTTTTACAAGCCACATTTTTTAATTTTATGTACAGGGTGTCCCAGACCACTCGTCCACGATTATAAAATGTAAAAAAAATTCCAAAAAGATAGAGTCTTGTTTTCGAAACTCAAAAAGCTTAAATATAGTCATAGTTAAACGTAGTTTTAAAATTTTTTAACTTAAATTTTTTTTAAGTTTTTTCATCATCTATATCAAAATATTTTGTATTTTCTGCATCCTCCAAATCTCCATCTGATTCTCTTACTACAATCGTCACATCTCATAAGCCATCTTGTTTTACATCACTCTACTTTTTTTCCACGTTTATAAAAACAAAACCTATACCTATTTTATTATTTCTCATACACACACTTGGTATGGCCAGCACAATTATATGTAAATAAAAATATATAAGTGGGATATATGCCAAAATGTACTATTCAATCACCATCTCATCACAATAATTACAAACAATACTTATTTGGAAGTTGATTTAATCTTTAAGTATAATTTATTTATAATAATTATAAATCAATAGTTATGAGGAAATATAGAGGATATTTTATCGGTTTTTGGAATTTAAACCAATAACATTGGCCTACTTCTGGAAGAATATAAAATGTTTATGGGAAGAATATTGCTTATTGATTACCTGCGCCCTTCAAACGCTTAATGGGCGTGCAAGAAACTGCACGATAATAACAATTTAATGCTTCACTGACCTGGTTTAGGTGATGAATGGGGTGTCGTCTTAGTGACCTAATATTTTATAAAGACAATTCAGACATACATTCTGAAAGAACTAAATGCTGTTATTAAACTATACAGTTATATAATACAAAGTCAAACTATTATAGTAATGAAATCGACTCTAACTCACTGATATTAAGTACTACGAACTTAATTTAATAACTATAAGAGAGTTTACTATACAGAAATATTTATGAAAATATGAAAACTGAAGAAAAATACATTATTTTGATGCTACAATTGTTGAAAATAAATATGACTAAACAATCCTATAAGTACACTTCTTATTGGCACTACATTTTTAACATCTCTATCAACACTAGAATAACCTAGAATCTGTATAATTTTATAATTATTATTATTGTAATTTTAAGTGTACATATACCAGTAAGTATTTTCAACATTAAGAAACTAAGATTCTACTCTTATTAAATCTAAAAATTATAGCACAGCTATAGGTATAAACCTTTTGTCTATAAAGAAATTACTAAATATGTTTTCTTATTAAACCCCTAAAACATTGCTTTATTTTAAAAAAATTTTAATAATTTACCGCCGATACGCGATGGTCTATTCTGCTAAAATATGCAACTTCTCTTCAACTGTATGATTTTTTTTACTTTTTCCTATATTGGATATTAAATTTACTCACATAAAACAAACATATAACGTCTGTTGGCAAGAATTAAAAATAATTTATGGACTTTACACACAATAGTTCTAAAAGGTTTAAAGTATTTGGAAACCTGTATATTTATTTTTTAGAGTTAATTAGACACCTACCAGCAATCGATTAGTGTTGCATTCTTCCTTGGTGGTAATATGTTAAAGATATTTTTTATACCAAGGCAATGGCTTTCGGCTCGAACATTTCCTGCCGAGAGTGAATGAAACAGAAACTATTGAAGAACTCTCAATAAATCTTAGCCTTATCCAGCAAGCAAAGAACTTCGCTATTACCAACTTAGAAGAGGTGAAAGCTATCTGTATTAAATTTTTTATAAGCCAAAGCATCTCCCTTTGGATTAGATTATTTTAATATTCTTCGTTTGGCTCTTAGGAAGACCTTTCACTCTAAACGAACGTTGGGGTCCTTTTTACCCCAGTATCTCTAAATTTGCGGTCCCTTAAATCTTTCTCCTGGACATTCGTTGCGTACGCCAGATTCAAGTACCAGTTTTTATGTTATTTGTTCACTTATAACCCAGCCAGAAGTAAACCCATACTTTCCTTTTATCTTTCAATATGAATTTTTTTGGACATATGAAAACTCCGTTGGATAGAGTTACCTAATTAAATTACGAATCACCAAAACACAAAATTTTATAATATGATAAATGACTTTTTAAGCGTTGATATATGTGAAAATATATGTTTAACAAACAATAAATCAAATATATTTTCTCCTCAACGTAAAGACGCAAGTGGCAAGTTTCTGTTTTATAACGACTTGGATTGTAGATATTAATATTTAGACATCCAAGACGATATAAAATATTTTGTTATTAGTAAGCTCCGAGTGAGTATTCAGTAAAATTATTAATAGATTTTTAAACTATTAAATATTATCTGGTTTGTCTTAAATAAAAATCACAGTTCTAAATAAAAATAATGGATTTATTTTAAACTGGCTAATTAATAAGTTCAACGTTTCAGAATTTTCATCACTCTTTTTTCCACAAAGAAATCAATTCAATTCAATTCAAAACCTTATTTATTTCCAAATAAAAAAATTACAATTCCATAATAGATTAATATACACTATAGTAATTTTCATAAATGATTCAAACATTAACATTACTTAAAATATAGGAAAAAAGTACCCACATAGGCAAGCCTGTGCGTGGGCACGAGTCGTTGAAAAGATAGGTCGACCCACATTGCCGATAAGTTTTTAATCATATATAACTCAGATATATAGCATACTTAACACACTCACGTACATACATAAATACATAAACCTAGCTCCCAGTACAATAGAACTAAAAAAAGTAAAGTAACGGGCATAGGCTGGTAACAGACAAGGGCTTTAAGTAAAAGAAAAAGAAAATTCCTATCTGTAATTGGATGCAATAACGTTCTCCGTTGCCTCCCCTCCTAAATCCGTAAGCCGATTAACCAGTAGCTTCTTAAATATTCCAATTTTTATATTATAAAAATCAGTTAATTGTCTCGGTAAATTTCTAATCAAAATTGGCATTATATAACGAGAATTAGTTAGTGTAAAGCTTTTAGTTAATCTATCTGTTAAAATATTTACTGAAACCGAAATCCTAGTTCCGTATCTTAGGTTAGTTCGTTTAAAAATTGTGTTATTGTTTTTATACATATACAAAACCAATGTTTTTACATATAGCTGCCTGACCCCCAAAACTCCCATATCATTAAAAAGTGCAGATGATGCATAACGGTTACCTTTACACAGGGCAGTGTTTAGAATGGCTCTTTGGGCAACATTTATAGGTTCTAATACTGATTTATAGGCACCACCCCAAGCTATAATACCAACCAATAACATTGATTGACAATAAGCAAAATAAGCAAGTTTCAATTCATTAATATTTAAAATTTTCACGTAGCTGCCTAAATACAAAAATAAATTTTCTTAGTTTTGTTTTTCATGTAATCTATTTGCACTGCCCAACGCATCCGTTTGTCAAATATAATTCCTAGATATTTATATGAATCGACACTGCATATAGTGTCACAACCGCATGTTTCACTCATGAAATTGCCACAGGAATGAAGAATTGACAAACCGTTTAGTAAATTTAAAAGTTCCTTTGGCAAGAAATAAAAATATTAATGAAATATATCAAACTAAAAATCAGAGCTCTCTTCTAAAATAAAATAATTAAGTTTTGAAATAAAAATCAAATACCACTTGGAAATAACTAAAATAAAAATGTTCACTTCTAAGTTCACTCAAAATTCAAAAATAAAATTTTAAACATCTCTTTCCACTAGTTGAACCTTAACTTTCAAGTCTCTGCAATTCAGATTACAACTCTCTCAAACAATATTATTGAAGTTCAATTAATAACTAATTAACAATTCACAATAAAACAGTTCCAATTAAATATTAATTAATTACTAAATTTCGAAATTTCAATTAAAGTTATTGACAAAGTTCAATTTTAATTCACTTTTCTTGCAAGTTTGAACCAAATGTAACTTGTATGATTCTATTATGCTCTATTTTCATCGAGAATTAATTATGTAGATTGCTCTGTAGATTCTATGAATTTAATTTTTTCCTCAAAATCCCTCGCGGAAAAAAATTAAGAAACACGACGCACTGTAATCCACTTAATTCACGAAAATTACCAAAAGAAGGGCGAAAATTACAAGCTGGCGCTTATATTCTCCCCCTCTCCAATAAATTCTGCTGGACATCCGCTTTGCTCTCTCATTGGTCCAGCTGTATCAAACAAGGAGAACAATAGCCGTAACAAGATAAGTTCTAATCAATTCAAGACAGTCAACCGCCTTCCTAAAAATTTAAAACTACCAGTAGTAACTTGCCAAAGGATTACATATTCGTTTTTACCCTAATTTCTCAAAATATAATTTAAAATTAAATCCCAATATTTCGTTCCCTAAATTTTCATTTAAATTAAGTTTTAATTAAAAAAAAAAAACAATTTAGCTTTAAAAACGCTACATGTATATAGGATTAAAGAGTGTGAAGATAGCAACTAATTTTTTACATGATTTTTCATTTTATTAATACAGAAAGTGGTTTTAAGTGGTATGTTCGTAGTATGGTATGAAAGGTATGTTTTTCCTAAATATAAAGCACCCTCATAGTATTTGATCTTTTACAACATTTTAGCTATTTATAAAACTGTCACCCAAGATTTGTTTATTTGTCACTTAACCTGTAGTCCATTTATTTATAAATATGTAATTAGGAATATTAAATTAATACATTTACTGACTTATTCAGTTAGATCCTAAAGAATCACGCGTATTTATGATAAGCTATAAACTATTGATCTTCAAAAATATATGACTTATGAAAAAGCAATAAAGTCGAACCTTACATCGGTGTGGTTTTATTTCATTTAAACTGAATTAGCGTTATCCATACTTACATGAAGATGCATGCAGTATTAGTCCTCCCTAGTACTACTGTAATTACCGTATGTCACAGCAACGGCTGTTTTTTTATCTAATATTAATATTGGATTGCATTTATTTGGCAGCTTTAGTACTTTTATCAGAGAATAAAACGCTATTGAGAGATTATCAAATGAAAATGTAACCTTTTACTAATTAGATGACAGAGTAGGATTGTTTTCTTTTGTAAAACTGCAGCTCACATTTTTAACCCAATGCAAACTTCTTATTTACGTTTCTTATTTCAGAATTCGTCGTTCTTAGCTTTACACTTTGAACCTTCTTGAGACGATGGAACAAGTAGTTTAAGTGACCGTTAGTTCATTAATAATGAATGACATTATCCCTGTTTTGAAGTTTCAGAAAATATATAGTTTAGATGGCTTAAAATTTTTGAAATAGCTTTTAAAGCAAATTGCTTTTAAAATTTCTAAAATAAATTAATCATATTTTATATTTTCTCCAAAAACCTTTTTTTAATGTACAGTGATTATATTTTAGTTCAAAAAACGCAATGTTTTCTACAAAACAAAACAAAAATGATAAGTTTATCTTTAATAGAAATTATTTTATGAATTTTTTACCAACTGCCTGCAAAAGAGCTGATTTTAATTGCCTTGTAAAGGTCAGTTCAGAATAAAGTTAACTACTTCCTAAATGGGTTAAAAGTTTATTTTGTATATTAAGTATATTACTTATGTCTATTGTTTGTGTAAATGTATAAAAATAACGGCATGTCTACATTTTAAGCCTAAGAAAAATAAGCCTTCTTCTTCGTACTTGTTTTGAATTGGTTCTTGATCAAGGGATTGTATTTTTTTTAAATTTTACCGTCAATTATTTCTCGTTGTATCCGTTGGAAACTGTTTTAATTTTATTATTATTTTGTTTTTCTCGTATTCATTATCCTTCAAAGGTTTTTTCAGTAATATGAAATCAATGCATTAAAGCCAGCTTTTTTGGGAAGGCACGGGTTGGAACGGTGTAGAATGTATTTGTTTGCAACAGTGGGTTTTCTGTAAATTTCATATTCTATGTTACCATTGTTCCATTTTACTAAGAGGCTGCAACTAAAAATGGTAGGGATGAATGTATTTCAATTTTTAAAATCATTCTTTTGATGAGTAATTAAAACGTTTTTGGTAACAAAATGTTGAAGATCATGGGTTTTTATTAAATACGTCAAATATATCGTCAACATAGCGTAAAAACACGAAATAATTATATTTTTATTTTAATTTAATAAAAGTGTGTATACCAAAGAGTTTTCAATAAAGATTATAATAATTAAGTGTGAGAGTTTATTCACGACACTATTTTTGTTTCCTGGGTTGTGAATGTTTTGTAACCAAACGTAATTATTTCAGTTTATATTAATGTATACTTTACTTGTAAATTAAATATTTTAACTGAGTTTGTTTTACATGATCACTTATAGTAACCAAATTCAATATTAAACAGTAACTTGTATTCTTATTCTGGCAAAAAACAGTATTTTATTTGTACATGGTATCGTTTTATGTATTAAAATTTGGGTATAATAAAGTTATTATACCTATAATTTCGTTAAAAATATTACTTACGAAAGTAACTGTGTAATGAACCCATAACCCTCTCCTACAGTTGCCTGCCTGGTTGGCAAAGAATAAGTTCACTGCTTATAATTAAGACAGGAGAGAACTTAGTTTTAAAGTTAGATCCAAGTTACTATTGAAGCTTTTATTTTGCCACGTCTAAAAGATTTATTGTGTGGCATGACATGTTAGCTGGACTGTAGGAGCGTGGCAGGATGACAGGATATGTAATCAATACCTGGCACATCACCTTGGGCGTGCAACATTTACATGCGGCTGTACGTCACAGTTCAGGCGCACTCTATTATGCAAGCTGGCTGGCCTTTATAGCGTTTATTTGAATTTCACATGAAGGTTTAGTAAACTGGCAATTAGGTAATGTGAGTAATATATTACTTGTAATAACGGTTGAAACTTTATACTTAAATATAATAAAGTTTAAGAATATAAAATTTTATGAGAACACATTTTATTAAGAAAGTCTATTACGTATACATTTAAAAGACAAACACAAATAACACTTAGAGTAAACCCTAAACATAAAACGTTATTAATAATTATAAATAATTAATTTTGTAAAGCTTTTAAATTGTAATATAAATACCAAAATACATAATTAAATTTTAAAATACATTAATTGTATTGCAATAATTTGGATTAAATATTAGAATATATAAAAAGAATCATTTTAGTTTAAGGAAATTAATTTGAGATGATTTTAATATTTAAAAAAATGTAACTGTAAGTTACACCATGACTGACTTGTTCAGCAAAATTGCTATTGTGTAGTATTTGCTCTGTCAGCTAATGTGTCACATATGGTCTTAACTCCTGTAAGGCCTAACTAACTATTGTCACACAAAATACTTTTCCTGCTTCCTATATATTATGTCTGTTCCCTTATTCTCTGTTCAATCGAAATATAAACTAGTCTCAGATCTTTGTATATGAGATACAAGAATTACATACTATAGATTCACTAACTAACTACACATTCGGATTGAAAGTATAACTTTATTACTGGCTTAGGTCACATTCAATTTCACAGATATTTCTTTCCACAATTAAAAGATTGTTTTCATTTCTGGTCGAAAAGTCTTATATTTCATTATTTTATTTTATGAAAATCCTCTTAAATTTATGGAGCGTAAATATTTTGGTATTTCATGCAACTACGTTTTGAAAAGTTATATAGTTCTGAGATTTTTGACATACTTCAACTTTTTGGTTAATTAGGTTCAAATGTTTGGCTTTTTTGTACGTTACAATTGTAATGCGTAAGAAATATGTCTTTTAATTTACGTTTGTACAAGCTTTTTTTATGTACAAATTTTAGTACACAGTTTAATTTATATAGAAATATTATTATTTTTTATTTTATTTCTTATGTTTGATAGGACTGTTTCCGATGCTTTTTTTAAATGGATGCCAATCCTCTTATTCTGGCAATCTTCATGGGGCAATGCCCTATTCGAGGTGCTTATCAAAAAAATGCAGGGCAGAGATGGCATAGTTCAAAAACGAAAACAATAATAACAATGCTTTGGCAGAGAAATTGTTTTCAAATTTGGCTACATAAAATTTTCATACAAAATCAGATAGCTGTACATTTTTTTCGAGCATTGTTCATTTAGATGATACAAAATGTGTGTATCCTTATGAAGAAGATTTTTTTAAATTATAATGTAAGCACCCATCCTAATGCTTCCAAGTTGGATAATACAAATAGTACATTGAAGGAAATATGAGTCAACAGTTACATAGGTATAATTGCTTCACGTTTTACATGAATAATAAAATTTTGTGACTCAAACACCTGAATAAGGCAATATTTAGTTTGATGGATTTTAAAAGTTCAATATGAATATAACTTTAAGCACAATGTTAAGCACAAGTTAAGTAAGCCATGAAGAAGATTTCCAGCAGCAAAGAGTAAAAGTTCTTGAGTAGGATTTCACTTTTAACTGACGGGTTGTTATAAAAAACACAGCGCTAAAAACCGAGAACGCTGGAAGAATAATATTACAATGCTTTATATTAGGTTAGACTATCTCAATTTATTATCAGGTTTTTTGCTACAATAATAGTATATAGCATATAATAAATAATAGCGATTCAATGCCGTTAAAACATAAGGATTTCTTCAGTTTTTGTCAAAGTAAATTTTACATTGAACATATTTGAAAAATGTTTAAATCATGTGAATTTTCAATAATTCTAGTACATCTAAAATCTTTTGTTTGCAATAGGCCTACTTGGTGCAATATATTTTATGTTGTAAGATAAAAGTTTTACCATAGCAAACCTAATGTTAGTATAAAAATTATTGTTTTAATTTATTACTTTATTCTTCTACGTATTTTTATTTTAAAACCAATCGTCGAGAAAAAAAAATTTAATTTTTGTTTATATTGTCAACTTTTTATTTACAACTTTTGTAATAGTAAATTCAAATGAGAAACTCAATACATAATGTTTGTTGTGCGGGTAAAATTATTAATTTCTCATTATTTTATAGTGTACTCAAACTGTAATACTGAGAAATTAGCCTCATACTATTAATGTAACATCATTAGTGCTGCCGCTGCAACACTCTACAGCCGTTAACGCCACTCGTGTACATCATTGTTGTTCAGCGATGTACAGCACAGCACAGCACTGTTCACTGTTCACTGTTTACTGTACAACTTGTAGCCTTGGGGGAGCCATGCTGCATAATGTTCTCATTCACTGCCATACCACGTGTCATCCCAATTATTACTTTTGTTTTATTGGACCACTACTTTTAAACTACACTCTGAGGACATCTAAACATACTTTTGGCATTACGTATTCCCGTTTAAAACAAATTTGGATGGGTTAAAGGCGAATGATAAATACATGAATTAATTTTTAAACAGACAATCAATTTCAAATACATCGGTAAAATACTGTCTTAAATAAAGTATAAGGGTTATCTGTTTATGTAACCGTGTTTATTACATAACCGGGGTTACTCCAGGAGGAAGTGAAACTTAAGATTGTCAAAGCTGTGGTTTTCCCAGTTATTGTTTATGCTCTTCCTGTATTTGGGGGAAGATTGACCCTTGAGGGTACGGTCCTGATTGATAGGTTACAGAACTCTGCTGTAAGATTTGTATACGGCCTGAGAAAATTTGATCACGTTAGCCAGTATCGCCGTACAGCAAGGAAACTTCTGATAAAGTGCATTTTCAAACTTCAAGTGGCTTGCCTTGTTCACAAGGCGTTGCTGACGGGAAAACCCTCTTACCTCAGGGGGATGCTACAGACCCGGGCTGAGATTAGGGACTGTCACACTCGGCAGGACGCCATTCTGGAGGTGCCCATGGTCAGGCTAGAGATGGGGAGGAATGGATTTAGATACTTTGGCCCCCAGATATACAACAGCGTCCCTCACAGACTAAAGGCTTATGGATATTCCACTTTTAGAAACAATCTCAGACTGGCTTTGGAGGAGGAGTGTTTCACCCCTAAATAGCTGTTTAATGTAATGTATTATCGGTTTGATTAGTTTAACTTTGTATTTCTCGGATGATGATAGATAGATTTGTATGTGCCTTGATTAAAAATTTATGACTTGAGTTATTTTTAAAAACAACAATGTAATGTTGAAAATCGCTTCAAATAAAGACTTTGTTTATTTATTTATTCATTAGTTAATACGTCACACGTTTTATGCATTGCATGTAACAAAGTGAGGTATGAGCAGTGTAGCTTTTATCATAAAAGATTGATACCTCGAAGAAAATACTTAGGACACTAACTATTAAATTGCATTACCTAATTTAATGAGTAGTTTGTGTGACATTAGTTCAATTAGTTCATGGATCAAATAAATATTCATAAGGATATTTTCTCTTGATTAATTACATAATTGAAATGTATTCGGCCAAAGCGATTAAAAACGTAATAGTAGGTATATAATACTTCATTATTTTTCCTCCTTGCCATATTTTACGAACAATATAGTAAAAAAACGGAGATTCCAAGTTTAGTAGAGAGAGGATTACTGTCTATGACATATGCCACACAGGTTGGGCTATGTATTTTTCAGTCAAAATCCGGTATGTGCTCATTAATCTAAAATTCAACTTAACGCTATTGATCTCCATTATTATTTAATATATCGTATTTTTGGCATTATATGTGAAACTATGCATTATCTTAATGAGCTTGGAACTTGTCAAGCCTATTTAGAGCTTCAGTCTTTTTAGAATACTTCCTTGGAAATGAAATACCTATAATATTCCAGCATTTTCTCAGAGATTTTTAACTAGACTCTCTAAAAACCTATTGTCCATTTCTTATATCATCATCTTGATGAGTATTTCACCATCCCAAGCATCGCAGTTTGCACTGATGGTATGCGGTATTAGCACCCGATGTAAACTACTGAAATAGTAATGAGAACCAGAGAAAGAGTGTCTATTATTGTTTTACGAGTAGCAAGATATGTATATTTGTATGGTTATAAGTATGTATGGTTTTCTATCGGTCTTACATTAATGCCTCCAGCCATTAATGTGGACTACGGCAGCGCAGGACTGATAGGGTCAAACGAAAATCATCCCTTGATTTAGTATTTATCATATAACGGAATAAATCTCCAGAGATTCGAACACAAATACCTGTTTGTAGTGTCAATAGAAATAGTTTAAGAGTTTCGGGGACATTTACCGTTTAAGTCTTTAAAACTTTGTACCTAGTAAGCTAAATTTCAAAATATTTCATTACTCAATTCAACAAGTTGCTTGCTTACTGCAGCAATGCCTTGACAGTATTTCATGATTACTTTTAAATCCATAACATAGCATCATTGTTTCTGAAAACGCGTTGTCTTTATATATTCCTACTGGATTGAAGTAGTAAGAAGTTGCCCAAATAACTGATAACAAAATATCCAACGTGGCTTTACAAGGTCATGGTCTATGAGTGCTTGGATTCCATTTTGAGGAATGCCTCTACTGTGGATCAGGTGTGCAGCACTTGTAGAAGTAAAGTAAAGATATCTTACTTTACCAGGCGAAGTTAGATCCAAAATTAGTCCTTAAAATTTTATTTTCTCAGAACGATTATGTTCGTGAATTAATCTGGTTCATACTAATATTGAGAGGAAAAGCGGTTATTGTTTCCGCTCCCCTACCATTTTCACTCTCTACCCATAGAAACCCATAAAACAAATACTGTTATTCATTCGATTATTAAAGGTAAAGAAATCAGACTTGACTAGAGTTTATTGTAATATGATCTGTTAGCAAAATCTGATAACTGATACAAACTATATTTGATTTGACTAACTACAGTTAAAATTGAAATTTTGGAAAACGCAAAACACTTATACATCAATAAATCAAAATCCCTTGAGCCATGGTGATATTAAATAATAATAATGTATTTAATTCAAGAAATATATCTAATTCTGAAATGGAAAGGTTGTTTTTATTTACAAATTGGAATTGCATAATTAATTAAAATTTAAGCCTTAAAATACTTTTCATTTTAATATACATCGCCGGTAAAAAAATTTAACATTCATAATATTATTTCTGCTTTAAAAACATGGATAAATGAAAAACAAATTAATTAGTTTTAATAACTCAGTAACTAAAAGGACGCTACGTCTTCCTTTACAACATCTACAAGGGAACGTTTTAAAACCACTTCAACTTGAAAGCCGGTTGCACTCCTTTTTAGTAATAGTTAGAAATAATGACAAATTAAAACTTAAAACTCCTTTTGATTCTTAAGTTTTTAACGTTGAATTATGTTTTTCGTCTCATTTGTAAAGGTGTATTCAATAAATAATCACACATTTTGGTTTTCTCGTAAACTTTATTTCTTTCTAATATTCAACCTATCAATTATAAAACATTTTTGATATTTATCTTCTAAATAACGTAAAACCCATTTTAAGACATAACATTTTGGATGGTTCCACATTTGAAAATAAATCCGTAAAGGTATTTCATGTTTAGTGACCATTACAGCCATTATTAGTCCCAAATTCTTCTGTATGTTAGGTTCAATAACTTACATATTCTACAATTTTTTATCTCATGCGTGATAAGATTATTCAATCACAGAAAACTGTTAACACATTGTATGCTGCGAACGCACAATGATACCATTCTTACTGCCACAAAGTCGGTACATGACTTGTGTCGCAATAAAGGCGTTAAAATAGATTTTACACATACATTTCATAGACTGAAAACTATAAAACACGAAAACATACCATAAAGTAGTTTATTGCAGTGATTAAAGTATTTACAATGTAAAATATACCATTCTAAAATATAAAAATTTAATATGTGCCCAATCATAAAAATTTAAGTTGCAAATCTAATATTATTAATACGTGGTTTTGATATTGTTGGCCTTATGTTTTATGTTGCCTCGTATAAAGACTCTTTCTTTATGGAAAATATTTTTATATCAGAACCCTGTTATTTTCTGAATTCACATTATGACTATCCGCGGGATAACATTTTTGATTGTATGTAACCAATGTAAAGCACCATCCATGAATATGTTCTGTACAACTGTCATTCGGTTACTGTATCAATTGTATTCGGAAACATAGTCCATTTCTAAAACGTTTTTTTAATCTACTAAAAAGATAGAATTAACAAACAGTTCGAAAAAAACTATTTGTATAATGTCCATTTACATTTTATAATGCTTTAAAGTAAGTCATAGCTGTTCGAAAAAAACTATTTGTATAATGTCCATTTGCATTTTATAATGCTTTAAAGTAAGTCATAGCTGTCATTATTGAATACTATATAAATTATCATTAAATATATAAAAATTGTACTTTGTTAAAAATTATAATTAATATGATTTTTAGAGTCTTTTCCCCTTCATATAACTGTTTCATAATAGTTATAGACTTTGTATTAAATATTTAATTAACTTACAAAGAATGCTAGGTTTCGTAAAATCTGAAAACGTACGCCAAGAGATGCAAGACGTAGGTTGTTCGTGAAACAGTAACATTAAACTGAGAACCAAACCTAAGCTGCTATTATTAAAAGCATAACAACGCGTATTGTTGCAAAACAATTACTTTTGAAAAACAGATAGTTTTGTTTGTCTTGATATTTAATATCAGTACAGAGTAAACATTAATTATTCCTTGAAAGCGCGTTATTACGTAACTTATAAAAGACCTTATATTGAAACATATTATTCTTTACTATGCATTTGTGAATTTTACATCCACTAGGTAGCCTTTGAGGAAATACAAGTTTTTTTGAATGATATGATGTTTAAAAGTGCAATTATTGCAATCCGTAAATAAGGAGTCAGTTAACTGCTTAATTCTTATTGGCATTATTCACACTAATCATATATATATATATATATATATATATATATATATATATATATATATATATATATATATATATATATATATATATATTAATGATTGTGTTTTAAAGTAACATTTGCAACATCTACAAGGACACCAATAAAGGGTTATTTAATTTTCTTTTAAACCATTATTTTTTATGGAAAATTAAGTGTATAATTTCCAGATTCAATTAATAAAAAAATTAAAATAGTATCAGTAATTTAGATTAGGATTTACCGTAGTGAATACAGTCAGACGATAACAGTTAGCTTTAATGTCAATAGTACTATCTGCCATTGTATTACATTCAGTGCAGGAGATAACAGTGATCTTCCAACCTTTGTTTGGGTCCAGTTGTATCTCCGTTTTCTTTGAGCGCCAAAGTCAATTCATTTTCAATCTCCTTTTATTTTGAAGGCGATTTCTTTAAAGCCATTTCCGATATCGTCGATTGAATGAATTCTTTCCTTAAAATAAGACATTTTCTACAGTTAATTCAACTTTTTTTATGTTGGCCAATGATTACTACCACTAAGAAGCACTATTCATCGATCGCAGGCCTTCCATATTGAGACGTTGGTAGTTCATAATAATAAGTACAAAAGATCTGTCACTCAACTTTTCTAAGCAGTTTTTACTCACCCATATATACTAAAAATAATTAGGGTATCTAAATTTATGACAAGGTTGGTTTGGACTTGTTGACATAGCGTCAACGGTTATCTTTAAAATCCAAAATTATTGATCCTTTAAATCCTAAATTAGATATAAATACAAAAAATATCTTGTAGTTTGTAGCTTATGATTATATCCGAAAATGATGCAATATATGCAACAGACATTAATAATTGCTCTATATAAATCATTTTGATTAATATAAGCGGGCGTTGTTATTGTGTTATAGCGTGTATACCGTTACTGACGGTTATTATGTTATAATTGGTTACCGCGCAGTACACAATGTGGAGCAGACCACTAGTCCGCGATTTATAACGGCTGATACGTAAAACCTTTTTTGTAGGAAAACGCTCATATTTCGACCTTAAATATTTCGGAAAAAATAATTTTTAATAGTCAAAAAATACCCAATAATGGCACTAGGGATGGGTTTTTAAGGATTTTCAAATGTAAAGGTAGTTCGAGCAGTATATAACTGTAAATGCCTCTATACATTGATCATTTTAAAAAGTGTTAATTTTTCTTCACTTTTTGCATCAGGGGTGGTCAAAAATATCGAATTTATACGGTTTCATAGTTTTTTACTGTTATTTCGTTAAATATTGTGATAAATCCAAAGCTTTATCCAAGGGTACTAATGAAGTACTCTTTCCAGAAGTATGTTGGAGTTTTCACTTTTCAGTATTAAAAACTTTTTTTAACTGTTGAAATTTTAGGATATTTCGAAAAAGTAACACCTAAAAATTAAAATAGCAAGGCAATAATGTCATTGCACATATTAATAGCTGTCTTAAAAGCATTTTTTTACACTTAAAACTTTATTTTATCTTATATTTGTTAAAACAAATTGTACCAAAAGTAGTATTGTTCTTAACGTTTTCTTTCATTGTGTTCCTACCCTTGCCTTAGGGTATTAAGAAGTGTCTACACTTGTTTTTAAAGCAATATTCATATTATGAGAGGTACTAGATACTAAAATTTCCTATCAAATTTAAACCGCAATTACTATTAATCTATCAGTGGTCTGTGATGGGTTTGATTAAAACAATCAAAATAGTGAATTAGTGTTTTTGTCTACGTCTCTCAACCATTTAAGATAACACTAAATTGATAAAATTATTGAGGCTGTTGTTACCTAATTAATTAATTATATTCACGCTCAAAAATCCCACTCATTTTTATTTTAATTGCCATACATGTTACTCACAGTGACTAAATAAAACTTTCAGTATCACTTATCTTTTCGCGGCCAGTTTCATAACTTCTGCATAGAAGTTCTGGTAATTGGATGAGTATGGAGAGGTTGGAGATATTTCATTTATGATAATATGTCTGTATCCATTTTTCTGCATGATATAATGAGAATAAACTGGCCTGCAGACTTGAAATTTTGCATACATCTTCATTTTTATGTGATTTCCAGAGGAGTTCGACGATACCCAGCCGTCGGATTCGGCTAGGCTGATTGATAAATACCATTCAGTAGGCTTACACAATATCATTTTTATTTTCCAGAGGATCTAAACATTTCTTTACTGCTTGATTGTTTGTCCCTCTACAGAAATGTTGTGATTGAAATTTACTACGATTAAGAAGCTGTGCGCGGAACCTGAGGGAAGAGTGTTACGTAACACGTGGTTAAGCCACTCGTAATAAAGACCTGCCGTCTTTAATCCCTCTTTTTGGTAGATTTATTAGCAGCACTTTCGGTTTAGTACAAGTTGAACGAAGTAACAGTATACAGGAAGAACGAAATGTTTCAAGAATTTGATTTTATGTTTTAATAAGTTGCAAAGAGAAAAGCCTTTATGTTTATCAGCCTTTAAGTTACGAATATTTCAGTTCACTTGCATATTTTCTAAACTATATTCTAAGATACGGAGTTCATGAAATGAGTGGAAATAAATTAGTTCTTGGTTAAGTTAAAATTTTTTAATCACGAAGCCATGGTTTTTTTAAGATACATTTTTAATTAAGTAGAAGCAAAATAAATATACTTTTTCCATCACTGCAATGCGCATTATAGGCATTTGTGTAACAATGCAAGAATTGTTTGGTTTTGGGACCAAGTCTTTAGCATTACACGTTACCGCTATAAAACGTATCACACAAATTTGACATATACGACCATTCATAATCTTTAAAGACCAAATTGGAGAAAATTCTTATATTTTAATTTAATTTTTACCTCCACTTTGTGAATCTCAGGTTATTTCAATGTGCTTAGATGTTGTGGGAAGTGTTAGGCATTGTTCTTCTAAATATTTTTATTTTCCTTTGCACAACGGCTAAAAATATACCTTATATAATGTGACATTTTCTGAAGCCAATAACATTTTTATGACAACATTACTGAAATATTTATTACGTTTAGTTGTATATAAATTAATAGCTAAAATATTTTACCAAGTATTCAAAGTGAATTACACTACGGTGGGACATTTTTCATAAAGGGTTTTACTTAAACACCAATCTTGTGTACAGTTAAGTGCAGTAAGTTCTACATTGGGGCACAGAAGTCTAAGGATGATATAAAAATTTGGAACATGTCCTATAGCTGTGTGAGCACAAAAACTGTTTTCTGCAAAGATATTAAACCCTACAAGAGATGTTTAAACATGCATGAAAAATAAATACACGGGGATTAAGCCACGTTTGTTAAACTGGCATTTATGTATTCATAAGGATATTCCCGATAGATAAATCAGCGGATAAATCAGCTTTCAACATCAAGGAACTTTTCTGTGACAAGAAAGTACGTATTGTACGTATTGTCTATTCATAAGCTGTAATGGTATTCACTTCACACCATTATGCACAATAATCCTTTGACTTGCATCGTATCACTATAAATTAAGATATCCAGTAGTGTTAAATATTTAATTCTTCTAGAAACACGATTAATTCAAAGATTCGTATCACGCATTATGTAAGCACACATTGACCTTCGTTAACATAGTAAAAAGCAGATCTGATATATATAGATTTAAATTTTGATATGAATCTTCATTCTACATGAGGATCATTGAATTCAGTTATGGTGCCTTGTACTCCATTTTATTAGGCTGGGCATTAACGAGTAATGTTATGTCGGTCTTACAGGTAACTATGACGGCAACGTGAGAATAAAAGAATAAATCAATTTTAACTAACTCAATATAATTATAAGAGATTCAAATATTTCAAATATTAATACATATAGCCAAACAATCTTAACATACACTAAATCATTGTATAGTTAATTGGCGAGTAGACTTTTATTATTTAAACTGAAATAAAACTCAATGTAATAAACCAAATTTAACATTTATCATGTGGCAAGGTATATTGAGAAAGATTACAATTGTAAAATTGTGCATGGAACTGCATGTATGGAAGAAGAGGTTTTTTGTCAACTTCATTTTTGTATGATTATCTGTGTACACACACACACACACACACACACACACACACACACACACATTATATATGCATATATATATACACATACATGCGGATATATATGTTCATATATATCCGCAGGACATCTCAAGAATGAAATGAGCTATAAATTAATATTTTGCATGAAACCTCTGCGAAGCCTTTTGCAAATGTCGAAGTGTACGCCTAACTTGTAAAATAAATAAATCTCAGATGATCATATACCAGAAGTCGATGGATTAGTCGACTGCTCTGAATTTTTTTTGCTGATGAATATCCATATTCAATAGGAGATTCGTTTGATCTCACTGCTTATTCAAATCGTAATATTGCACCTCACCTTTGGAACTGCCCTTCAAACAATCAGAAAGCACTTTAGCGAATTGCTATCTAGTCCATGTTAAACCACTTTAACTAACTCAAATTTTGTATATTATTAATACCTTAATTGCATGAGCATTAGCGAAGCCTATCACTTGAGTGGCTTAAACAACTTCATTTGTATCGGTATATCTGTCTGCACGAAATCTTGTAAACCTACTGACCTAAAAACTTGAACTTTTGCGTAAAACAATGGGTTTGACTGAAAGTTAAAGAACATTTTTACATTGGTTTTATTGGTATCCATGATAGGAAAGAAAATTATTAGATTAAACCAAACTTGTTATCAGACTGAGTACGGTTATATGAGATTTTACACGTAATATTTCAAACATGTAGTCACACACACCCCAACACAACACACACAACCTAATCTGTTCTGACTTGATGTGTAACATTAGAGATATAAGATAAGTTTTCATTATATGAAATTAATGAAATAATTGGATGAATATAGTTTTTTATTTATAGTTTTCAACGAAACTTATATAAATAAATAAATATATAAAATACTTTTTCATGTATATATATATATATACACAATTTTTTGGGAAATTATATATATGTTTGTGTATAAGCGCTCTGTGGTGTAATATTTTTTTAGCACATTCACCCGGCAAGTGAGAGATCCGGGTTACACAAGTTACTTTTTGCGATTCAATGTTTATTGAAATTAAATTTCACCCGGCAAGTGAGAGATCCGGGGGGCGACTCCCGGCGGAGTCAAGTAAAATCTTAAATTGCGATTCAATGTTTATATGAAATATCAAATAAGGCTATTGCCATTATTATAGATGTTTACAGAGCGTAAATAAAAGTCATTTGACAGTTAAAAATTTGAGTCTTCGATCATATGTTAGTTTGCTTATTTAAACGCAAATACTTGACAGATAGAGCCACAATACAAAATAATTGAATCTGGAAAAAGTAAGCGCTCTGTGGTGTAATGGTAGCACATTCACTGATCCGGCAAGTGAGAGATCCGGGTTCGACTCCCGGCGGAGTCAGAAGTACTTTTTGCGATTCAATGTTTATTGAAATATAAAATAAGGCTATTACAGAGCCATTTATAATGTTTAACGTAAATAAAAGTCATTTGACAGTTATTTGGTCTTCCGAATATGTGATAGTTTTTATTTAAACGCATATTTGTGTAAGATACGGCTCTATTTTAAATAATTGAATCGGAAAAAGTAAGCGCTCTGTGGTGTAATTTGCACATTCACCCGGCAAGTGAGAGATCCGGGTTCGACTCGGAGCAAGTACTTTTTGCGATTCAATGTTTATTGAAATATATATATATATATATATATATATATATATATATATTGTTTTAATCATCCGAAGTGGTTGTAATACAATACAAATTACATTTATATTTTGGAGATAAAGACCATGAATCTGTTACAAAGTTTAGGGCTCAAGAGGATATTCTTTATGCTGCTGTTAATAAGGTAAAACAGAAAATATGTCTACAGCTCCCTTTGTTGATTCCCTGCCAAAGCTAGGCATTAGGTGATGCGTATGTTTCACTGATGGAATTACTTATAAACTGTAAAAGTTGTCTGAGTGAGTAACGGCCTATCCAGGTTTAACATTAATCCCGGATTAGATGTGTCACACGTATAATGAACTATGAGTTTTAATTTTAAATCATGGTGCTTTCTAAACTGTGTTGTTTCTTATTTTATTTTTTATTATTTCATTCCAACGTCAAAGCTATTAGGTATAGAAACAATAAACAAAATAAATAACAAATTATTTTATAACTATGATAAAAATCTATAAAAATGAAATAATAATCTACGTAAATTTAATTTAAATACATTACTTAATGAGTGGAATGAATAATGCAAAATATTATACTGCTACCATGCAACTGTTAGAAAACAACTTCATATTATCAGTTGTGAAATTTACTAAACCATTTGTATAAATTATTGGACAAAGTTGACTTCTACAACAAAAGAAAACTTAAAGAGGAAAACAGCACTACGCATACAATCGTAGATATCACATCTCGTGAAACGAAGATACCCAAGTAGGGAGTAAATAAAGTTTGTATTACCTATTTTTACTTACATTAAAACATAAAACCAATATTTAATACTTTAATACAAAAGTGATGTGTCTGAAGAAGATAGCCTCGCTATCGAAAGGCCTCACAAAAAATAAAAGTATTAAATATTGGTTTTATGTTTTAATATAAGTTAACAGTAACAAATATAAGCTCCATCTACAGCATTACCTATTTTATTCCAACGGATTTTCCAAAGTTTTAAATTTATATTTTTTTATTGCATGACTCAAAAATTGAAACCAAAATATACTAAAATGTAAGGTTTAGTTGATATACCGGTTTAAGACCACCATCAACATCAAACATCAACTTTAAGAAACCCCTATTTCACCGAAAAAGGTTCGTTTCTAGATGAATAGGTGTGTTAGATATACAAAAGATCCACCTGGATGCACACAACCTCTAAACATACACATAATAATAACAACAAAACTAAAAAATTCTGGGAACAATAAGCCTAAACTGAACAGTCATCAGCATAGAACGTAGTTTCACTTTTTTTGTTTTTATGTTTTTTTTTAATCTGAATGATGACGAATGCAAAGATTATTTTATTTGAGGGAGGCTTTTATAATTAAAATCGTCTGTAGTTTTCTTTTATTGCATTGCAGAAACTGTATCTAAAATTAATGTGATTAAACGTATTCGGATAGGATGTTATTTTGTTCCTTTCCAATGACATCGTTTAAATACTAACTATAAATCTTAGCAGGCGGCTGAAGACAGGCACAGTTTATCATACTTAGTGCCGGCGCAGTGATAACAGAGGCCTGACAGTCAATAAAGCCAATACTGGACCTGCTACCGTGAAATTGTATCAGAACCTGGCCCCTCTAAGATATTCCTCGTCTTGCTACTAGCCACCTTGGTTAGATATTTTGAGTTATCACTAACTGCTGACCCTGACAGATTCTACTTCTAGAGTATCGAGCTCTCCGGGTACTTAATAAATTGGTTTTAATTAATAGTTTACCGGCAAAGTAGGAGTAAGTCGTGCTAATACTAATACTAAAACTAATACAGGCTACGGTGAGGCTAAATTCCAAATTTAAAATCTACAGCTACATGGATTAGTAGGTAACATGTTATAATAAATTCTAAGTCATATTACTCAGTTTATTTCCAAATTAATTTATTCACAAATATTTATATTTGCCACCATGGTTAACCATACTATTATAAAAAAATGTACTAAATCTCATATAGATAGACAGATAGAAATGAAAATGTTCTAGCCCTGCGAGTACATTGGCTTCACTAATACTTAACTACCGTAAAATGAAGGTTAACACAACAAAATATAAGACTTAGCTAATGCTCAATACTCTATTTATCATTAACTATTTTATCCATCCCGAGTTTGGTAACTTGACTAGTGTACATTAGATTCAAACAAGTTACCTGAAAACATTTAAAATTGTATAGAATCGATAAGATTCGTAATAAATAAATACTTAATTTTATTTGCATTGTATTTTTAACTTCATGTTTAATTTACCAAAAGTTATATTGAATAGTTCAAGTGTATAAATGGCAAGATTATTAAATTACATATATTATTAGAAAAA